>NC_083280.1:50407026-51718276 GCF_963506605.1 Zootoca vivipara
ATAAGACATCCCCTGAAAATAAGCCGTGGTGTGTTTTTTTGGAGGAAAAAATAATATAAGACGTGTCTTATTTTAGGAGAAACACGGTATATGTGTTCAAAAAATAAAGATCTCTACACAGATGAAATGTGCCAGAGAAATTGCAAGCCATAACCATTTCCCCAAATTTAGTTTTTGTGTCAAGAGATGTTTTGTATGGTGCAGCATTCCATCATGAAAGTGATACAGTCCTAGCCATAGGTTTACTAGGTAGGTCTGTTTCCCTGGCCTGTTGTGTTGGGACTACTAGGGAGATCCCCCCCCCCCAGTAACTAGGATGGTAAATAGGATGGACTGCTGCACACTATTGATAGTGGAGAAAGCTGGGCGTGTATATTGCCTACCTGAGTCAATCCATTTATAGAGAAATGGTTATCCTTGAATTCTTAGATAGAATGAAAATGACTCTTTTTTTTTACAGGAAAGGTAAAAGGAATGCAGTTATGAGGATTATTAATCCATCACTATCTGCATTTTATTGTTGATTCGTCTTTACAGTGCAGCTGTAATCGCAAAGCAAAAATAAAATGCTTTGATACTGCAAACAGCGCTGGCAGTGAGAATGTATATTCCCTAATAAGGATAAGCTGTTGCTCTGAAACTACTCCTTAGCTGGAATGTGGAGTTTAACTACTTAAAAGTGAAGGAATTACTTTATTATTTTTATTAGGGTAGCTGTTTCATAGTAAAAGTGCTTTAGGTAAATCCATAGAAGGATTGTAAAGTGTAACTGGGGATTCTACTAGCATAGTGAGAGACATGTTTTTAAGTACAATATTTTGGTTTCCTCTGAGATTTTTCAATAAGGCTCATCTGTTGTATTTTTAAAAAATCTGCAGTGTGTCCACTTTAGATTAAAAAATAACATTCCTTGCTCATGGGTCAGATGAAACTATTTTGTAATAAGCTTATTGTTTAAACTAAGGGAGACTATATAAAATACTTCTGTATTTTAGTTCTTGTTTTGTAGACATTGAGAAAAGCCAATTATTTCCTGGATTTTTGGACCATTAATGGCTGTTGTGATATAGTAAGGCCTTAGCCCTTGCCATATCCTGCATGTGATTATAAAAGCAGTGAGAATCTCAACATAACTCTGTTCAGAACTGTGGAATACAGTGAGTGTTTTATAAAATATCTGAGGAGGTACAGCTATATATGGTAATTGTTTTTCCCTCCTTCCTTTCTTTAATATAGCACAGATTAAATACAGTTTCTTTTTCTTTCTTTGCTCAGTGACAAAAGCCAACAAGTTTCAGTTTTCTGTTTTATTTTTTTTAATGTTGTTTGCGTCACTTCTTGTGATGGAATGCATATTTTGAGTCATGAAAGACTTCTTTTTGCTCCAAAATCTCTCAGGAAATATAGTAGGAAATGTACTCTTTCTAGGATCTCTTGCAAAAGTAATTTTCTTAGAGGGAGATCTGACCAATATTTTTTTTACGACATAGCCATTTTCTATGGAAAGAGACTACTTTGTATTTAAAATGCTTCCATAAAATCTAAAATACAATGATTGTTTATCTTGATATGCATATTTAACAATCTGCCTAGAAATCTGAACAATGATAATAATTATCTTAATACTTCCTAGGCCAGGTATATGTTACAATTTTCTGTACATCAGTGCTATATTGCAATAGATATTAATTTCTATAGAGCAACAAAAAACCAAAATTACAGGGAGGGGGCAGAATCTTTATAAGTGAAAAGAAATACCTCGTGATTTGTATTTGGAGAGCTGTAGGAAGACAGGAGGGCCTGGCGTGCTCTGGTCCATGGGGTCACGAAGAGTCAGACATGACTAAACAACAACAACAACAAGGTGTAAACAGTGGAAACATTTCTAAACTCTGATTTGTCCAATCTCTCTCCCCTGTCCCTCCATAGCTTCTTCCTGAAATGACTGCAGCCAACCAGCAAAATACAGTAGACCCTTGGGTTGCGTTACTCTCGAGTAACGTAAACTTCGGGTTGTGAAAGCAGCAAACCTGGAAGTATTTTTCTGGGTTTCGCCGCATGCGCAGAAGCGGCACCTCTCGATACGGAATTTTTGGTGTGCCCACAGAGCCCTGGAACAAATTAAATGCGTATCCAGAGGGTCCACTGTAGAGACAAAGGAATAACGGATTTGTCCAAGCTCTTCTGTTCCCTGATTTGTCCAATCTCCCCACTCCCTCCCTGCATGGTTTCTGGCCAAAAATGGCTGCCACCGACCAGCAAAGCACAAAATAATAAGAAAGTGTGCAGACTCTGGCTGTTTGGATATCTGAATCTGACATGCATATAATGAGGTTTGGATTAGTGAATTTTCGCATAGCAAGTGTTCAGAAAGCAGGACCTGCGTGTATGGTAATATATTGTTCACCAATAACAACCTACAAGAGTTTCAAGGACAGCCCATGTTGACTGCATGAAAGTATTTTTATTTTATTTTAAAGCAACTGGTAGAAGAATAGCATGTACTGCAATCCTACATTGTGCTATAAAATAATGAAATACTGGGCAGCTTTGTGTTGTATTGAGTGTAGTGCTTACAAAAAAAGGGCAACTTTGTTTTTTAAATCTCTGGAAAGATTGCAGATTGTGCAAAATAGGCACCTTTATTTTAGAAATATAGTTTATGCAGCCCTATAATTGCATTTATCAAGATCCTGTGGCATTTTGATTGGTAATTGGAACAGATGTTAGATCAAGCCTATAAACTGGCAAATTGGAAAGTTTGTCTTCCTCTCTTTTGTTTGTTTTTCCTCTAGAGCAGGGATTGTCAGCTGGCAGTCTGTGACTTAGATATAGCCCCTCAAGCAGTTTTTTAATGACATATTTGTGTCCAGTACAGTGTTATGAGTGCACGTGCTGCATACCTATCAGATTCCAACTGCCAACTTTTTTATAGACCTGACAGCTGTTTGGAATAATGTGGCATCCGTTTTCATAGAAAATTGACCATCCCTGCTGTACAGGGAAATCAAGTAGGTAAATATCTTCTGGCAGATAATATCGTTACCATAAATCTCATTCAAGATAAAATATAATTTGAGGTAACCTAGCTGTGTTAAAAATTTATAGCATTCAGTTGAGCCCAAGGATAGGAAACCTCTGGCCCATGGATCAGATTAGGCCCTGCGCAAGTTCCAGTTTGCCCTGTAAGACCACTTTTCCCAAACAATGCCTACCTGCCCCATTCCTGATGTCATCTGTGATGTCAGGTGTTGTAAAGGAAGCGGCATGGCTGGAAAGAAATGGTTGGGAGGAAGTGAGACTTGCTGTAAGGATCAGTTAGTTGATCCATGCTTAGAGGAAAGTCCACTTGGAGTGAGGTTCAGCTGTGCTACGAAGTACCTGGTCAGAAACTCCAAAGCACAACCGCTCTCTGCCCAAGCAGACTTGCTGACAAGCACTTACAGTAAGCCTTGCTTGCCAAGGAACAGCTGGGAGTGCACTTTTCAGGTTCCCAATTTTTCCTTAGCAGCCATGTCTCTTACCTACCCCGCAAAGCAGGGCTTGCTTTAAGCACAAATATTCTTTTGCATCTCCAGCTTGAATTCTAGCTGGCAATACAAAGGTTGTTCGTCTGCAAGCACAGCTTGCGCTATGCCCACAAAGGAAATACTTTCCTTTGCATTGCCAGTTTGAATCGAAACTGGCAATGCTACAGATCTTTCTCTGTTGGCATACCCCTGGTTTTGCCTGATTAGCTGAGAGTTGAAGAAGAGGAAAGCATATCTTAGTTAGCATTCCATATGTGATCAAAGAGTAAAACTATTTAATTGTTTTCTTTTATGTTTATAGAATTTTAAGCATGCTTACTTTACATAAAATATATCTACTGTACTTTTGCATGTGACACCGCAGCACTAACTGACCTTTTGAAGAGAAAGTTTGCATCAATAAAATTTCAAAGAAAAAAAAAGATAAACACTTACATCTCAATCTTTATGCATGTTTATTTGAAAATAAGCCATGCTGATTTTTAGTGGACTGTATTTTCAAGCCAGGGTGCATAGGATTGCAGCAGTTGATAACGTGTTTCAGTTATCAAGCCCAAATGTTAGTTCCTAAAAATGTCCACCAGAATGCACTCTGCTTTCAAACGAAGCATTATTATGAATAAATATGTTCATCACTTTTCAGGGAAAATCCTGTGTTGCTCAGAAAAGGAAGGATCCTGAACCCATAACTGTTCTTTATAAATGCTTAATGGATCTTTGTAAGATAGAAGTTCAAGATCTTAATAGAGGTGTTAAATAGAAGATTAGAATGTATCATACAACCTAAACAATGGGAAATGGCTTTAGAATCTATATGGTTTGTTGTTGTTTTTAGTTGAGATTGATCCAACAAAGATTAATATTTTGGGTATATTGAACTTCATTGTCCACTGCTGGAGGTGTAGTACTGAAAAGAAGAACTCTTTTTGCATTTAAAGACTTTGAAGTCATGCATAACGGAACTTAAGTTAGTACAAAGTACCTTTCTCTTTCCATATCCCGTCCCATTGGCTCATGCCATTGCTTTTACTGGCCAAGAAAGACTGTGGAGGTTTTGACCTAGGTTTCCAGAGGAAATTATAATGACTTTCTCTCCCTTCCTTTTCCTGTACTCACCCCACAGGGGAAAAGGAAATTGTGCTTCTAAGAAGAGTAGTTTTCTTCTTAGTTCTGCTATTGAATGACACATTTTACCAGGCTTTGACAGATGATGCAATTTCTGACTAGAACTTTCTATGTTTGTGCTTTTGAACCTATGTGACATAAACATTTAGGTTTCTGTAGTGAAGTATTGTCACATATCTTAGATGCCCATTCAGTCACTGCAGATGCCATCTTATCAGGAGGTCCATTCTGCACAATGCAGTGTCATGACACCTATTTTGAAATTCCTTCCCATTGAATATTAGACAGGCGCCATCCCAGTTGTCTTCTCAGTGCCTGCTGAAGACCTTCCTCCTTCAACAAGAGTTTAAGGAGCACTCATTTCCAGTTGGTTTCTGTATTGGAATTGTTTTTATATACTGTATTTTTATGTCTATAAGATGCCCCCATGTATAAGATGCCCCCTTTTTGGAAGGCAACAACCATTCGCCAGTCCACCCTCTGCACTATCCATGTATAAGACAGCCACTGATTTTTGACATTATTTTTTTTGGGGGGGAGCCTAGTCTTATACACGGGAAAATACGGTATTTGAATTGTTTTGTTGCTTGTGTGTTTGCAGCCCTGGGCTCCTTTGGGAGGACGGGTGAGGTATAAATCTAATAAATAATAATAACTGTGTGGGAAAGAGTTTGCAAATATTTCTGAGTTATGCCACACAGATTTACAAATTAATTTTTATTATATATTTTCCACATCTTCCACAATGTTAAATACCATTGTGTACTCATTTTTGTGGCAGTTTTCTTTATATCAACTTGCCACTGAAAAGCATGAGCCGCTTACGAACAAAACTTATACTTCTTTTCTGACCATTTCCCCTTCAATTCTTATATTTATTCCGTTTCCCCCTGTACATTCAATAATACTAACATATTATTATTTTATCTTACTGAATGGCTGAATGTTTGAAAAGTATCGGGCTGGGTTGTTGTTGTTTTTTAATGAAAAATGTGAGAAGAGCTTCCAACAAGGGCTCATCCAAAGTTAATCCTTTTTTATAGTTTCATCAACTCACGAAGATGATGTTCTGTGGATTGCCATGGCAGGAACACATCAAATCTGGGCACTCATGTTAGAATGTGGAAAACTACCAAAAGGAAGGTAAGCTAGAGTGTTAGACATGTTTAGAAACACCAGGCCAATAATTGGTGGGTGGAATGTGTAGACTCACTAGGTGTAGTGGTTAGAGTGTCAGAATAAGACCCGGGAGACCAGGGTTCAAATCCTCACTTGACCATGAAGATCAGTGGGTGACCTTGAACCAGTCACTACATCTCAGTCTAACAGCAGGATTGTAGGGATTAAATGAGGAGGAGGAGGAGGAGGAGGAGGAGGAGGAGGAGGAGGAGGAGAACCGTGAGCTCCTACAGAAGAAGGTGGGATATAAATGCAATAAATATTAGGCATCACATCTTGCTGTACTTTTCTGTATTTACGTTTCTCCATCTTTTACTTTATTATCCAAACAGTTCTGATTAATCAGCTCTTGGTTCATAAAGGCTCTTGCTTCCAGCGAAGCAAGTGTATTTGTTGGTCAGTATTTTTTTGCTTAATATAATTAGAAAAGCATAACCAGAGGGAAAAGGGGACAAGGCCTGCTTGTTTTCAGAATGAAGCGCTTGTAGCAGGAAAGAAAACTGATTACTTCAAAATGAGTAAAAAGCAAAAAGGAAGATTTTCCCCTTTATTCGAATTATCCAAGTTATTTACAGTAAGTGATAGTAGAGGGGGGGAAACAGGCTGCATGTTCAAATAACAACATAGGAACAATGGAAATGCCCATTTCTCCCCTTTAGTGACTTGAAAAAAGGAACCTGCCTTCGATTTGCTGGGAGTGGAAATGAAGAGAACCGAAATAATGCATATCCCCATAAAGCAGGCTTTGCCCAGCCTTCTGGTCTGACTGTTGCTGCTGAAGAACCTTGGAACTACCTTTTTGTAGCAGACAGTGAAAGCAGCACTCTGCGCACCATTTCTCTGAAAGATGGAGCTGTGAAACACCTTGTAGGAGGAGAAAGAGACCCAATGGTAAGTTCTTGCTGTTTGTTCCTGTTCCTACTCAAGTTTGATTTAACAAGATGCCCAATAGCAATGTGGTGTGTAAGCTTATTTTGTATGACTATTCATGTCTTATAAAAGTTATGATAGCAATTGTTAATACAAACTTGATCACTGTGGTAGTGCTCCTTCCCTGTCATTCTAAAATGTTGACTTCATATAGCTGGTTTAACTGCTAATGGTTTTATTGTGCTTTGAATTGATAGTTTGAAGATCCATCATGTTCAGCAAGAATCTTAGTTTATTTGCACTAAATAATAATAATTGAACCAATTTAATAATTGTGTAACTCTCTCTGTGTATATATATTCTATATATGCTTTTGAAAAAAGAATTTATTTGCCTTTGGTGATATTGATGGAGCTGGAATAAATGCAAAGCTACAGCATCCCTTAGGAGTAACCTGGGACAAGAAAAGAAATCTCCTTTATGTTGCAGATTCCTATAATCATAAGGTGAGCCTGCATGGTGCATTATTTAAAACTGCTTGAGTTTCATTTCGCCAACACTAATACAAAGTTACGTTTTAGGTATTCAGTAAAATTGTTAGTTGGAGTTAAGAAACAAATGATAATTCGTTTATGTATGTTATAAAAGTTGTTGGTTTTTTTGTCGACTTCTGCTTTTTTGTGGAAGACGCTTTTGATTATATGGAGAGGCAATAAAGGTGCTAAGTCTGTATTCCCATTTGCTTATATGGACCCCCGAAACAAGTCCAATGTCGGGACTCTCATTTGTGACACCTAAAAGCAATAAAGCTGTGGACAGTGGTAGTACTGAGAAAGTCCTGGACAATTGCACAGAAGACTGAAAAATTGCATTCCCTCTTCCCTAGGTTTGCCTGATGACGCAAACCCAAGCTCTTTCAGCTGTGTACTAGTCATGTCCATAAAGAGCTGCTGAGTCATTGTAAACATGGGTCACTTGTAGGTATTACTGATGTGGTGATCCAGATCTATGGTAATGATGGCTGCAGAGAGCCCTGTAAAGCATGTCAGAGATAGCTGGTGCAGTCATATGCACTTTGACAAAAAATGACACATCTTCAAGAAACATGAAAAGGGCTTGCATTTTGGCACTACTTTTCCTGCAGAAATTTTGGGAGTCACTTATAATATATATTTTTCATAAGCACTCAGGAAAGTGACTTTATGAGTACAGTACTTCAAATCCCTCATACTGCTAATAACACTTGAACATCTTAATTATTACTGGCCTATAATACCATAGCAAGCAAGAAGTTTGTTCAGTGGCCCAGTTTACACTTCATTGTAGATGTTAGTTGCTGGTATACCATGAACATGCCTTTCTTGGTTGTTTTGGTCCTCCCTGCTCATATTGAGAGAAAACAACAATGAAGCCTGAGTTAGCATTATGTCTGAATCAGGGATTGTTGTTCGTTTTGGTCCCAACAAGCCACAGTCAGTAAGTCGAGAATAGACCTTGTCTACAGATCATAGTATGTTGGGAGTGAAACAAACCACACTTCTTGATACTGGAAATACAAGCTCCCCCTCTGTGAAGGCAGGACACTTAGCAGGCAGCATTTTCTCTTATTGTGACACTGTTCTCTACTTTACTTTCTTCAGAATTTTATCATCAGTAGTATAGTAAAAATAAGTACACGATTCTGTTTTATTATTTACAAAGTTCCTTGTGTTTTGCTTTTCTCTAGATTAAATTTGTAGATCCCAAGATGAAGAATTGTGCTACATTGGCAGGTACAGGGGAAGCGAGCAGTGTCATCGGTTCCAGCTTCACTTCTTCAACTTTCAATGAACCCGGAGGCCTGTGTGTTGAAGACGGAGGTCGTTTGCTCTATGTTGCAGACACAAACAATCATCAAATTAAAGTGCTAGATTTAGAAACCAAAATTGTTTCACTGGTAAGCCACCTTTATAGAACTTTATCTGGGACTTTCAACTTTGGATAAGTTATTATAGTTGGGTCATCTTTCGTCAAATATCCTAATGCTACTGCCCAGATAGCATGAAGCATAGCAGTAAATGCATTCTCATCGTGTTATATAATGATCTGGCAAACAGAACAGCTTTTGTGTTAAGGATATCCTGTTAGGCTTAAAATAAATGTTCCATCTGTTTTAAGAGGTTGGAAAGGACACTAGTGCAGTTAGAGTAAGCAGAGATACAGAAACTTCAGCTTTCATAGCACTGTTCAACTTGGATATAGGAGACCTGATTCAAGTCTCATCTTAGTCTAAAGAGCAGCCTTAAACACCATGTACTCTCTCTGCTTCATGTCTGTGCCCTCCTCCCCCAGTAAAATGGAAATAATAGGTCCAGCTTGTGAAAACAAATGAGATGAAACACTTATAAAATGTGCAAAGTGCTTCAAACTATCAAATAAATAGGCCCTCTGAGCTTGGCACAGTAAGTTAACAGACTCCTGTAGCTGCAGCAGATCAGGTGCTTTCTTCTAAAAACCTAGGAATTACACCATTTCTCATGATATTGAACTCAGGAATTGCTCCTCCCCGTCCCCATTACTAACTAGGCCAATTTCTCACTGACATTCATGTTCAGCTCATAATGGTCTTGATCTAGTACAGTACTAGAACTTCACTTTCCCAATGAAGTCTGGGAAGTTAAGGATAAAGTCTTCACTATTGTCAGCTCTCCTTGCCACTTCAAAGAAAAAAAAAGAAAAGACTGAGTCTAGCAGAATTCCAAAGCAGCACACTTGTTCCTTCAGAGGAAGTACAACCCACCTGGAACCAGAGTCTGGACATCACAACAGATACCCAGAAACAGCAATATAAGACTTGTCCAAGGCAGAATTAGTCACTCATAGGGTGATAGTTAAGGCTTACTCAGAGTAGACTCATTAAAATTAATGAACATGCTATTTTGGTCTATTACTTTCAATGGGTCTACTCTGAATAAAACTTAATTGAATACCATCCTTAACTTTCACTTATTTCTCCATGGCCTTGCACATACCAGCCTTTGCATAGGACTGGGATATTAACACCATACAACAACTCTGGTCCTAAAAGATTACTGACAGGCATGAATTTGTCACATGGTTTCTAGGATGAGGATCCGATTTCCAACCCTTATTCTCTGGTAAAGTTGTCAGATTTTCATCATTGTTTAGGAATCATATGAAGAAGCATAAATGACAAACTTATTTCGAATTGCTTTGGTTTAAATAAATTAACCCAGTTTTTAACTTGGGAGATAAACAAATAACACTGTTAAGTATACTTCATATAAAGAAGTATAGCCAATATTACAGCCACCTTCAGGTTTTGACTCTGCCTTACTTACATATAAGTGTTTTTTCAAGTTGTGCCAATTATTTTTCTGATAATTTGGGTTTTGTTTTTATATACCTCTATATATTGTTGTACATTGTTATGATATATGAGTAGATTGTATTTTTTTTATAAAACTATTCAAAGGAATGTATTTATCATATAACACTCATCAGCTGCTGCTGATACTTCCTTAACAAATTCCTTAACAAATTCAAGTGAATTTTCTTGAACTAATGGAGCTAAGTATCTGTTTAGACTATACAGCATTTGCATCTAAACAAGTCAAAACTGCCAAGAGAAGTAATATTTATTTACTTTTTTGTTTGACCTGAAAGCTGACAAATACACTGGAAACGTATAAACTGTGCCAGATTCTGTAAAATCTCCTTTATAGTAATTTGTAACAAGCATCTTTTGTTTAAAACATTGTTCATGTCATCTTAAGATGAAGAAAAAACAGTATTTGAATGGGTGGCCAACTTTGTGGCCTCCAGATGTTGTTGGACTACAGCTCACATCCTCCTTTCCACTGATCCTGCTAGCCAGGGATGATGGGAATTTTAATCCAACAACATCTGGGAGCCCAAGACTGAGAAAGGCTGCAGTATAGTGTTGGGAATCCATCTCAATTTATGCATTCTCACTGCCTATCAGAAGTTTTCCCAGGCATTGTAATGGAGCGTGGAGCCTGTTCTTGGCCTTGGTTCTCTGAAATAAGGGATCAAGCCTGAGGAAGTTTGGCAGATTTCACAGTGGTTGTTATTATTATACAGTGGTGCCTCGCAAGATGAAATTAATTCATTCCGTGAGTCACTTCGTCTTGCGATAATTTCGTCTTGCGAAGCATGGTTTGCAACAAAAAAAAATGCCAAAAAAAATTGTATTGCGAAGCGCGGCCATAGAAAACTTTGTCTTGCGAGGTACCACTGTATTTTCTATACAGTAACAATATCAAACTGTTGGCTGTGACTTTTCCACGTCTTAGAATATGAAATTATACTTCAAAACAAATGAACTTTCCTTTCTGTTTCTTTGATAGCTACCTCTCCAGAATGCCAACACCGGAGACACTCAGGATGGTCCATCTGTGCAAAAGACTGATACGACAAAATTACCAAAGCTGCCTAAATCTGCTCCAAATCTTCAGCTACCTTCACTGACTGTGAGCCCTGGCCAGGAACTTCAGTTTGCACTGAAACTCAGCCTTCCTCCAAATACCAAACTGACTGAAGAAGCGCCCAGTTCATGGTTTCTCACATCAGAAGGTAAAGGGCCTCAGTTGCTATTTAGTGTAAATAGCTGCTGAGTTTTTTAATGCTCTTTTAGCCAAGCTATCACAGTACATTTATTTTAAATCACTATGTAGCTTTTCTGTGTAATAGTTTTATCGATTTAATGTAAAAAGATCCCATACGTATTAGTTAAAACCAGATTCTGGTCAGACCTACCGTATTTGCTTTCATTCAGAATGAAATTGCTGTCGTTTCATCATCAGAATTGTTATGGGCCATGAAGTTATCTTCTAATGTTTCAGATAAATTGCCAGTTTAGAACTGGATCCAATGGTGTGCTTCTGCTAGTGGAACGGTTTTCCTGCTCACAGCAAAAATGTTTTTGACAAAGCAGAAGAGCACTAGGTGAGGAAAGTGACCCTAAATCTGGAGGAGTTTCTAGATTTGCTTAAACTCTTGTGTAAGACTTTGTACAGGCTCATTATAAAGACTTATTCATGGACCACTAGGGTTTATACACCAGAGCCCATCTTTTCCATATTCACTGTTTCTTATACTGTAACAGAATCCCTTATATGTTCTCATTGCAAAAAAGTTTGCAAAAGAGCAGCACTGGTGCGTTCTCCCCTTCTGTTCTTGGTTCTTTGAATCCCAGCCCACATATTTTGTGCACTAAAATATTATTTTATGATTGAGCTTTCACAAAAGAAGAAAATACATCATTCAAATTAAGATAAAACTCTAACATAATGAGGGAATACCTTTTTTCTAGGCAGTGAATGGCTGCTTCACGAACAGGACACATATGGAGAAATTGAGGACATTTGTAAACAGCCTATAATTCCATTGCGAATACCCATGAACTGCCTCTCATCTGAAGTTGTACTGTCAATCAAAGCGTGCCTCTATTACTGTAGCAAGGACAGCAGTGCCTGCATGATGAAAGGAGTCTCATTCAACCAGACTTTCCATATAGCTAATGCAAGCCAAGGTAGAACATCTCTGATTGAGCTTATATATGCATTTTAACTAAGCCAAAGCAAACAAAAAAGCACTTATTTATCTTTTATTTACTACTGCCTACTTTTGATACAGGAAGAAATTGTTTGTTGATTTGCAGTTTTCCCCTTTCCCCACCTTTTCACTTCTGGTCTTCCAGCAGAGTATAACAAATTTAGCCATGTAGTTTGGTGCCAAGTTCACCTTGAAAGCTTGTGGAAAATAACTCTGATAAGTGTGATCAGATGAAGTAGAAATGCATTGTGCTGAATCATGCAAAGTGTAATAAAATTCTAGTCCTTTTTTTTCTTGCAGCATAAGCAATAAATGCAGAAGTGTCTTTGGGTCATTGTGTGAATAGTGGATATTCTTAACAAGGATCCCAATGCTGTAATATTGTATAAGAAATTTGCTGTTAAGTATGGTCAGATTGATTTGGGGCTAAACAAAAGCCAAAGTGTATTTTTCTCCCAGAATAAATGGTTGAAATGTGGATATATATTTTTCTCAATTAAAAACACTATATTTTCCCCATAGTATTTTGTATTGAAGGAACTGGTGTATTCTGAAATGATCCTAAAGTGAGCTAGGCTTATTTTTTTATGCAGATAAGCTCAGTTATATAAAACTAACTTATGCCTTATGTTTTCTGGATAACAATTTATGAGAGGTCCATGTTTGTTTTCTATTACCTATCTACTTAGCAGTGGAATTCTGTATTTTTTCACTAACTGCCATGTCTATTCACATATAATGGTGAAAACTTCATTATTTAATTATGTTAGGCTAAAGTTATTATTTCCTAATATTAAGATTTCTTGTTCAGATTTTTGGCAGTGCTGTGTTAAAACCAAATGGACATTAACCACACTTTGTATCTATGCCAGACTATGGACATGTTTCCTTAGCACCATAATGCTTTACAAAAGGCATTTCAGTTTTGATAGTATCACTTAGATTTACCAGTACAGTATATGTTACTTTGAAAGTCTTGGGGCATCATTATCATTGATTTTTTTTATAATACACAAGTTCTTCCAAGAGGCCGTTAAAATCATTGTTCACCAAAATTATTAGTTGCTGGAGTCTATGATGGATTTAACACAAAGCTCAGTGGAAGTAAATCAATAATCTTTGCATTTGGTTGCCACCAGCCTTGCATAAAGAAAGAAAAATGTTAAACTCGAGTAAACACAATTGTAAAAAGCTTTTCAAAATAAGCATCTTACATATGTTTGAAGAGACAGATTTGGATACACATATGCACATGATGTGCACCAAAGTGGTATATCCTCCTGTGCAAAAGTTAGGAAAAATCACATTTAATATACTTGGAGCAGCATGTTGATTTTAATGACCATTCTTCTGAACTAGTTCACAGCTTCACCAACACTCGGACGTTAAATGGCTAGAATACTAGTCTATGAGACTTTTCCTACTCTAAAACTATCTTAAGATGTTGCTGAAGAATTATCAAATGTTTGTGTTTGAAGGGGAAACCATATGGTGTGGTATGGCTTTTCTTCCTCTTCATGATCACTTGCCAGCATAGCTGAGAGTTAAAAGGTCACTCTAATACCAGTACCAAAAATAACAGTATTTCTTCCAGCACTGTCTAAAATTTGAATAGTTCAGCAGCCTTCCTGGCCTATCATTCACGCCAGGTTTTGGAACTCTTAAGTAAGTTCATGCATGTGACAAAAAAATAATAGATACAGAATTTTCTTTCCTTGTTGAAAGCTTTTTTTTATACAGAGAGAAAAATGCACTATTCCAGAGTGACAAGAAAAGGGCAAGTGATTAGTAACTCATTTTTAAAATAATGTAAATTGTTCCTGCCTTTTTACAATGATCTTTTTAATTCTTTGTTGGCTAAATTCCAGGAACCAGTTCACACATTTTCAATCACTAGGTTTAAAAAAGCTTTCTGTTTTTCAAAGAAAACGCCACTAAGTCAAACCGTTCTCTTTGCTCTGGAAACTAATGGGCTCTGTCCATTCCCAAAATATTGATTTAAGCAATGCTGTGTATCTGCAAAGAAGTTTTTGTTGGCTATCAGTAGAATTAGGATTATTGAAATGCAATATATGTGCACTGCAGTATTTAAAATCTAGATTTGAATTTTGTGTTTAATCTCTCAGTAGCTATTTTATTTACATCTATGTTTAGGACCTAACAAGCTGTTCTGGAGCTTTTTAAATGTCGCTGCTGTTTTATAAACTTTATCAAATGGAGAGGCTAATATAGGTTAACAGCCAGACGTCCTTGTATGTGATTGTGAGTACATGCTCATAGAATTCAAATCTTTTTATTCAAACCTTTTTTTAAAAAAGTTAGTAGAATCTAAAAATAACTTTCTTCTGGACTCAATGTTAGTTTGCCTCTCTTTTATGAGTAAAGGTGAATTTATTGCTTTTGTGTAAAAGCCATTAAGGGTAGGTGATAATTTGCCACAGCAGTTGCTTTCTACAAAAAGGCTAAATGTTGCATTATCTTCTTAAGTTTACTTATATTTATTTTACTGCATTTGATTGGAGACTTCCGTTAGAGTATGGAAAATAATTTTAGATTAGTGGTATAGAATGGATTCAGAGTATAATTTAGTAGTTATTAATATTAATTTAATACATTTATATATAGCCTTGCTTCCATCATAGAACTCAAGATGGGATACATGTGGTTTCCAGGTAGTTTACACAAGCATTCCGGACTTGTTCAGTTGCAGCAAGGTGGCTGTATCGTTAACACTTTGAAAAACCAGTTTAATTAGGCCACTTTAAGTAGTAACTCAAGTGATTCCTTCTGGATTTGATTACAACTCAAATCATTTCCGACCTTCATCACTGTTGGCTGGGGCTGATGGGAGTTGGAAGTCCAACAACAGCTGGAAGGCACTACATTGGCTATTCCTAAACCAGACACCAGGGTACTATGCTATACATGTCTTTTCAGCTCAACAGAGATACTCCGAGGTAAGTAAATATAGGATTTCAGCTTTCATACTATTCCCCCACATTGCAAAACCAGCTATATTTTTCAACCACTTTCTTTTCTAATCAAGTAGCTTTCAACACTGACCTTGCAGTTGTTGTGGTTTAAACATTTTCAAAGGCTGGCAGGCACTTGTCAAATGTTAGAAAATTAAGGACTCCAGCTTGGAATGTTTGTGTAAGTGTAGTTTATTTATTATTTCATTTACTTCTTTGATGGCATACCAATTTTAAACATGTCGGAATGATTGTCCAGTGAAAAGCCCTAGAGCAAAAGGGGGGTTCAAATTGTATCTACCCACTACACTGATAGTTATGAGGAAAGAAGTAAAAAGAAATGGCAGTACACTTGTACAAATATTCTGTCAACTTCAGAACATTACACTGAAACAAAATCAATAAAATGTGTGTTGCTGACCTGTTATCCCCACCCTCCTATTTTAGCTTCTCATTGACATAAAATTGAATAAACAGGTTCATGTTGGCCTGGTTCAGACATCATGGCATACCATAGCTTAATGTGATGAGAATGAACCACAGTGAGCCTCAAAATCACATATCTCCCTCCTCTTCTACAGTGGCCACGAGCAGGAATTGAGAAGCTTTTGCTTCTGGCTTAGATTAACCGCAACTTGTTTTGATATCCAAACCTGATAAAGTGTTGTCAATGCTAATAACCTAACTTAAAACCATAGTTTATGAAGCTCGCTGGCTTAAGCAAACAATAGTTTACATTGAGCAAATTTATGGTTTGGACAACCTGCTACACTATCTGATTGAAATTGGAAACAAAAGCTTTTGATCTCAGGATCATGCTGGAGATTATGGGGAGCACATGAACCTGAGGCTCACTGCAGTTTGTTCACCTTATGCTAAACTTAACCAGTAAGCAGCTATGCAGGTGCTTAAAAAATGCCACTGATCCATTATGCTGTTTTGCACTTGTGGGACATCCTATTTGTGTGTGTTTTCTGTTTATCTCTCTATAATTTGCATTTGTTAACAGAGTTGACTAGAAGTATAGTTTGAAGGTCTAGTCCAGTTTTATGTGGGTTTGTTTTATTAAAAGACATTTAAACTCTTTCAAGGCACCTGGACTTTGTCGGATAAATGACATAAAATGAAAATATCCTTTTGATGCTACAGTAGAGGAAGTAAACTGGATAGCTTACCTTTAACTTACTTAAACTAGAGTCAGCTGAATCAAAATAAACTGGCTGAGGTCCTTAATTAAGATAGGTCTGGAACTGATTTTGTTTTTGTGTTTTGCTAGCATATGCATTACTGTATCAGAAAATCTCAAATTGAAAGTCATATTCCAGAAGGCAGAAAATTATGTAAGATGAAGGGGGGAAATATGATCTAACCTCACAGTGAACATCTTGAACTGTGTTTTACAGTAGTTGATTTGTTTGTCGTGCTCCTGCTTTTTCATGATTATTCTGATGCAGAAGAAGATATTCTTATAGTGACTTAAGCGCAAGCATTATGTATGTTCGAGCTAATGCAGTTTAATTCTGTATGTGATATATTGCAATTAAAGGGCTTTTAACACCCCATCACATTTTCAGCTTTTCACATTTTGTACTTTATATGCAGTTTTTGTTTCCTTTTATATTCCTTCACTTTATCTTGTTTAAATATTTTCAATAAAATATGAATATTAACCTTTTTCTTTTTTAAGCTTTGATACTAAGAACTTTGGGATCCATGGGGCACAGATACCTTATGTATAGTGATTTTATTTTAAATTTAGATTTTTATTTTTAGATTTAAATTATATTCAGATTTAAAAGCTTCCCACTGTTGCTGGTACTTTAGTGAGTTGTGAACGTTAACAGGTCCTGTTGGTTTCAGTTGTAGGAGTTCCATTTTCTGCTACCTGAAACAAACCAAGCTTCCTACAGCAAGTGCTGCTAGGGTATAGAGAACCTACTTTCCCCATATTTCTAGATTTTAATTTGCCTCACTTCAATATGCTTTATCACTTCCTCTTCCTGTTACTTGAATACATCTGATAAAGTTTCTCAAATGAGTGCAAGATTCTTTTGGCTTCTGTCAGAGTCAGATTTGAATTGTACTGAGGGAGATGCACACAGAGCAACAGATCATCTTTCGCTAACGTGGAACACTCCAGTTGAAATTCCTCATTGCAGAGTACGACTAGATGACCCTTGGGGTACCTTCCAACACTACAACTTTATGATTCTATGGTTCAGAGTTAATCCCAGAATATATTTAAGTGAACTGTTGAATGTGCCTTTGAAAATGTAATCTTTGCAATAAGGTTGTGAGCTTTTAAATTTATATAAAAGGAAAAGAAAGTAATATGTTTGAAATCTGTGGTAATTTTACAAAGATAGCTAATAACAGAAAAGCTATATTAAACTATATAATAAAACCAAGAGCTAAAACTGTTTGAGTGTTTTATTATTATTCCAAATCTTTTGTCCTGTTGTTATATTTCTCTTTTGTACATAAATAAAAAGAGCATTAAAAAATAAGTAACAAACATTTGAAAAATGTATTAAATTGGCCCAATCCAGAGCAATATGTACATGGCAGTGGATTTTCCAGTTGCAGGCATTCACACGTCTCCTCAGCAACAATTAGACCCCCTGTCTGAGGTACAGGGAACCTTGGCTCAGTTTGCTAAGTCCAGGCATTTTCAAAGTCTGTTTCGGGGGGTCTAATCCAGCCCCTGTGGCAGTTTAATTCCTGGGGTAAAATCCTTTAAAAAAATCACAAAAAGCTCAACAACCTCAATCCTTTAAAAAAGCTCAACAACTTTGGTCGGCCCTCACGGCCCTTCATCAAATCTTGCCCTCTTTGAAAAAAGTTTGGATACCACTGAAAGTCCCAAAGCACTTATCAGTACTGCAAAAGTGTATTGAGTGCATTTGACTGGTGCTGTGTTTGCATATAATAGTTTGGTAATGTGAACTGTTTACTTTCTCAGCCCACCACAAGGGCTGCACCCATGGCACCCATTTTCACAAAGATAGTTTCTGATCCATGCAGCCTATTAATGTATGAGCATCCTGACTTGAAAATGTATAAATCAAGGAGAAATGGAAAAGTTGTGTAAATAACTTTTTAAAAAAATAAATGAAAGTGGGGGGGGGATTCTCAGAAGCACAACTTGTATGTAGTTGGGGGGGTTGGTTGGTTAATCATTCTAAAATGTATTATTAAATTTCTATACATCCGAATATCACGGGGCAGCTTACACATGCAACAGCAACAATAACATGGTGTGTGGACCGTAGGGGTTTCCAAAAGATGGGAAGAGGAGCTCCCTTCTGTCCTCTTCACCTACAGCTGCTTTCCTGTCTCATGGCAGGGCTTGCATCTTTATAATAATGAAATCTTTATGGGCAGGCACCAAGGTGAGTGGTCCTTCCTTAGGATGCCCACAGCTGCGTTCCATTCAGGTGCACTTCACACCCAGTTCCAGGTACACAAAGTTTCTTGGTGGTTCTTGCCACTGTCCATCTGTTCTTGGTTGGCACAATATTGCTCATTTTCCATCGATGCTTGGGTTCACTCTTCTGCTCAAATATACTAGAATTCACATTTCATTTTATTTTTTCATTCAGGGAATAATACCCTGTAAACATACATATGTATAACTTCTAGGTGCATCTTATCAAACCTAGTGGAAGCGGCCTGCTATCAACAATACTCCATATATGTTCAACTTAGTGCAATTCCTATGCATATTTTTCTCAGAAGTAAGGCTGATTGAGTTCAGTGAGGTTTACGGCTAGATACAGAATTACAGCCTTATATGCAAGAGAAGCCTAGAAAGTTGTCCAGTGGATGGCGTGGGTCTATTTATTTTTAGTTGTACGCTAAGAATCCCTTAATCAAATCTCGGCACATCCCCTAGGATATCCTTAGGCAAACCAGCCTCTCTCAGTCTTAGCCCATATGGGGTGCCTCTTACTCTCCTACTTGGATTGTTAACAGGATATCTGTGGGGCACTTTAAATGTGTAAAATAATTGAGCATTTGTAAATGCTTGCATTAATCAGGCAGCTTGGAGTCTCTCATGTTTCTACAGCCCACCAGTAATACATTTACTCATTATTTTCTAAAACTAGTACAGATAATCGTAAAAATCTACAGCAAATTAGATAACACCGAAAAAGCCAGAGAAAGGTAGACTCAGCTGTGTTAACTATACTACAAAGGTAAACGTGAAGGGCACTCATTATAATAGTGATGAGGTGAATGCATTTTATTTTTAAAAAAATTGAATTGATTTTTAACTCCACTGTACTGACCCATCCGTCATCTTATCTGAATGTCCATTTTCTATCAAGGACAGCTTTCCATTATGAAATGAGTGCTTATCAATATCCTTGCTCCTTTTAAATCCTCTTGTTGCACTTCTGAGGAAGATTTAGCAGAACGAGAACAGCAGAATATTGTCTGTAAGGCAGATTTCGAGCACAATTCAAAATGGCATGAGTGGACTGAAATCGGGCAGGGCATTGCAATACTTGGGATTCTGTGTTTCATGTAAGATGCAGCGATCTTAAAGTCAAGGATTATCAGTATTTAAAACATTTATAAAACTTGTGGTTAGTCAGCAATCTGCCAAGGAACTTGTTTTACATGCAAATCACAAACTGCGATGCAAGAGAAAAATTGATTATCTGCCCAGGAAATGTAATATCCAGCAGTCTCTAGATTCCTCTGTCATTACCAAACAGAAACTCTTCATGATATATACACTCCCAAGACTAATTGCAATACTATTTTGTGCTGCTTAATTTAGATCTGTCCTCATATCCCCATATATGAAAAAAATGTACCACAGTATTTGAAAACATTTCACAAATGCCAGAGAGGCATGCTACAATAAACACTTAGCTTTTGAAGTCCCTTTTTTGGGGGGTGGGGGGGCAAGGCATTACTGTGGAAGGCATTAAATTAGGTAAAACTGGGGTTTTTTTTCCTAAACCTCTAACCTATTAAAATTCCGCAGCTTCTTCATGGTTCCTGCCTGAGCAAAGCTAACTCCTATCCAACAAAATACCAGAAAGATTTTCTGAATATTTTTTAAAGCACATGCCGTTTTCAGTCACTGTTCAGGTTTGATGTTTATAGGGAAGAGGGTCTTTCCTCTTATCTTTGCAGGTAAATACTGGGCCAGGAGATTAGGAGATCCTTATGTTTATCGCAGCTCCTTGGCCATCTAAAATTTAGGCAAACAAATTAAGGGGATTAAGAGTCCCAAATGAGAGGAGAAATTGGCCATTTCTGTCTCCCTGTTGAGTGTTCAGAAGTAAACAAGTTGATGCATCCTTAAGGGGTGGGATTAAGTCATCAGTTTAGGAATTTCATATGCAATACAGAGTTCAATTGAAAGAGTATCCTTTCATGTTTTGGCCCCTCAACCATCTAGCGATGCTTCTATCTACAGTTAGATTTTTTTAAATATAGATTTTTAAAAATCAAGATTGTTGAGGAATGAACTACTAGCAATATTTAGTTTGAAATGCTAAAGAGCTGCCTAGGGGCTGAGTGTACACATAAAGAATTCATGCAAGGTCTGATTCACTATCATTGTGGGCCATTTGGTGATAAGGTAGTGCAGCTCATTCATGGAGAGCTACCTAAAACCGTTAGGTGCCACCTTTTACTTTTCAGAGGCATGAAACTTAAAATATGTGCCATTTTACAAGAAGTATAAAGTAGCAAATATACAGCACTCGATAACAAAAAAATTAAACAATGGAAGAGCATCACTCAACATTTAGAGATGGGGATAAAACAATTACAATTAGGAAAAAGAAGAAAAGCTTACAGTATTCATCAAACACAAAACCTATAAAGTAAACCAAACGGACTAGTAAAGAAAAAGAAATATAATCAGCTCTTTATGAAATTCAAAACCATACTGTATGTTTGGGAGAACAAGGTTCTTTTGACAGTACTCAGGACAGAATCCAATTTACTACAAAATTATTTCATTTTTATCCTGCTTCTTTTGACCTCAGCAAATCTGTCAACTAGAATATTTTTCGGGGGGGGGGGGGAATGAAAGGCAGAGAAGACGGGAGCCAGAGACAGACAATAACCCATTAGGGAGAAACAAGATCTTCACAGTCTCAATTCTTAATTTGTTACATCCCTGAAAATTAAGCAATGACCATGTCTATACAAGAAGAAATAAACCTGTGATACAATAGGAAAGCCTTTAAATAGCTTTCTGTGCTTGCTCCCCCCCCTCTTGACTCATTCAGAATTGTGCTCTGAAATAACCTTAGCCTACCAAAAATGTTGTGTCTCTGGCACCCAATGGCATTCTGTATTCCAGAGAAAACACTAAAATAATAACCTTCTTATCCCAGAATTCCCTCAGGATGATAGGCACCCCATGCTGGGATGGAAACTCGAGTATTGTCTGAACGGCATAATTTGGTTTACAGATGGATGGGTGCTTGGTACAGCAAGGGATAACTTCTCATTGACCTGAAACAGTCACACAGCGAGAGTTTTACTCTTCGAGGAATAAGATCTTTGAATGCTGTTATTTGGCAAAAATGCCACCCTGTAAATAATTGTGATTATTCCTCCACAGTGATAATGCCCTCAGCAGGAATAAAGCCATTACTGTAATTACACAGGATTGGCACGAACCATAGTGAAAGCAGAGGTAATAGCACAGGTGCATCAAATCCTTCTGTGTCCTACAGCTTGGAGTTTATAAATTGCTAGCTATTTCTGGCATTCAAATATTCCAGTTGCTATTACTATGCACATTTTCCATATACATAATTTAGAAGTCTTTAGTCGCAGCAAGGTAAAGGTAGAATTAAAAGTAATTACACATCAAAACAGTCCAAGGACATTATCAAACAACATCTACTACAGGCATCCCCAAACTGCGGCCCTCCAGATGTTTTGGCCTACAACTCCCATGATCCCTAGCTAACAGGACCAGTGGTCAGGGATGATGGGGATTGTAGTCCAAAACATCTGGAGGGCTGAGGTTTGGGGATGCCTGATCTACTATAATAAGTTACAGTATTAGAAATTAAAGAAGCCATCAAAATACAATTCATAGAATCATAGAGTTGGAAGGGACCCTGAGGATCATCTCATCCAACCCCCTCCAGTGCAGGAATATGCACCTGTCCTTTATAGGTATTGAACCTGAAACCTTGGCATTATCGGCACCACGCTCTAAACAACTGATCTGTAATTAAAAATCAGTAAGTTGTAGACCCCCTGAATGAAGTTTGCAGACAAGTGGTGGCTCACAGGCCACTGTTTTGGAACCAAAAGGCTCTGTGCAGTGCAACTGAACTGGTCGTGCCCCCGTAAATCTGCCTCTGGCCACCAGTTCTTCTCCCAGTCTTGCTCCAGCCTAATTCTGTGCCTAACTGCAATTCTGTTACAGCCAGCACTCCACTCTGAAGTGTGACATAAAAAGGGGACAAAAGCCCTAGCGTAATGCTGCAGAAATGACTTAAATTTGTGGGTCTAAGTTCTTCAACATTTAGAAATGAAGAAAGTATATATATTGGCAGGGGTGGGGAACCCTTGGCATCCCGATGGCCCTATTCTCTTGTGGGTATCCTGTGCTGCTTTGAACAACTTGGCAGGGTAACGGCCCTACAAAGCAATTAGGGGCTTTGTGGGAAGTAGTGAAGTGTCACTTCTGGACATAACCTGAGCATACAGCACGTAACGCAGCACTCAGCCGATGTGTCTGAGCTCTTAACTGGTACTTTCAAGGTACTAAGCCAATAGTAGTAATAATAAATGTCAATAATAAGGAGCTACTTTGTACAAAAAGACAAGTAGTTTCTATTTAAAGCTATTGCTTTAGAAAAGTCTTGGCTACAGACCACCACTTCTCCAAAAAGAGGGGAGAACTCATTCTAAGCAGTCAAATTTGTTGACAGATATATGATTATATTTAAATAGCCCTGTCCAAAAAATATCTGTCACCTACAGTATGGTAAAAAATATTCAGGATTTACCCTTCACATGTGCTCTGTTCTATGCCCCCCTGCTCCTGTTGTATAAAGGCAAGCTAACAGCACCATCCTATACGTATCTACTGAGTAGTGAGCCTCATTCTGCTCGGTTGGATTTACCTCTGAGGAGATAAATGTATAGGGTTGTGCTGTAATTTTCTTCCCTGGTGGAAAAATGGGAGAGAGAGGTTGTAGAAATTGGCTTGTGTACTAGTTGGCTATTTAAGCTTTAGGGCTGAGGTAAATAATCGTTACAGAATGGCAGTGGTTTATGCCTACAGGTGTCCCCCACCAGCTATTTTCAAAGCTGTGGTGAGCTGTAGGCCTGCCCTCTAGCACTGTGGCAGTATGGATGGTAGTTTTCATTAGCCTTATTCTTTTACACAGGGGTTGGCTTAAAACTGCCTCAGGCACATTCAGTCCAGAACAAGGCTAGCAACATAAGCAATTGCAAATGTAAACATTTGTCCTTTATTCCCCCTTTGAGTCAGGTGCTGGGTTAATCCCAGGCACCTGGTCTCCTACAAATTGATAGTTGGGATTCCTAGACATTGCAATATCCCCACCTCCCCTCTCACGCTGAGCAGCTCTTGGCGCTGGGGCAAGCCGTTCGTGTTTGTTTTCAAATTTGGGAGGCTGCTTGGCCAGTGGCCAGGATTGCAATTTCTAGAATTGGACATCTCATATAAATCAATTAATGTACAGAGCTCACTACCTAGTCCTTTGCAGCAAGGAAGAACACCATACATAAACATACATAGACTTGGTCTCTGGAAGTAAACAGTTGGAAGAAAGTGTATGAAAAGAGGGATGTGGAAACCACTGGCCCCTGGCTCCTCCTCCTCACCCTGTCTGCTCCTCCTCAAGCCCAGCTTCCCCTCACCCCACCCCATATGCCTTTCCCAGCTGAAGGTAAATATCAAGATTTAAGGGGAAATATTACTAATTTAGAACTAAGCATTGGATAAATGTAAACATCACACCAAAAAGGATTCTAGTTCTCTTTGCCCTCCCCAGAATATTCATTATGAAACTATAGACCAAATTGTCTGAATCAGCATACTGTACTGTAAAATTGGTATGCAAATGTGTCCAGCCATGTTGCTATTTTCTGTAAAAACAAAACAAAATAAACTCAGATGTTCACCTTGGCATGCCATTGAGAGGGAACAGCTGGCTGCTAAGAAACAAGAAGACAACAGATAAGCTATGTCAGAAAATGTAGTGTTTTACAGAAAACAGCCATAGGCTGGTTGGTTGTGTAGGATGCCTCTAAAGATTCTCTCTGTCTGTCAGTCTCTAAGATCACATGCAAACACTAAAGGACCAGGGAGGCAACCAGAAAGCACAGCTTATTGAAGTAGCTAAATGAGAAAGATCAGAATAAAATGCTTTGTGGAAAACAAATACCAAAAAAACTGATTGCAGAAGGGAAAGAATGAGAGCTGCTGGTACATTATAGAACCCAAAAGTCCATAATATACACTAAACCAGAATACTTGAACATAGAAACAGAGATTCAAGTTGGCTGACAAAAAAAGGTTCCACCAAACACCAAGTTAGCCTTCTCCAGCCTGGTGCCCTTGAGACGTTTTGGAGTACAACTCCCATGAACGTCAGCCAGCAAAGTGAAGTCCAAAACACCTTGAGGGCACCACTTTGAGGAAGGCAGTGGTAAATTTTCACATTGCCTCTTGTATTCCTTGCCAATTATTGCAGATTTGCAGAGTTGTTACACAAAATGTTAGACTGCATGTGGTTCTATCCTATGCATGGTTTCTCAGAAGTAAGCCACTGGGTTGCATCCAATGAAGTCATTGTTCTCACTTGTGTAAAGGAACCTCTTCTCCCTTTCTTTCCCTATTGAAGCCTTTCAAATCTGCTCCAGAAGATTGGAGAATCCTCAGAACAGATTTGGGTGTGTGCACAGGATAGTTCTATTTCTTGAGGGAAGACTGCAAAAACTTCAGTGGATACAACCTTCTGAGTTCAATGGGAGTTACTTGTTTATATAGAATTGCAGCCTAAGAGTCCCTTAATTCCTCAGCTGGAGAACTAAGAACAATATGGATAAAGTATTGATGCTAAGTAAACAGCTGTACAACCAAACAGAAGGCATTCAGATAAATCATGAAGGAAGTTGAGAATGCAAATAAAGTGTGTCTCAAGCAACAGCCAACAATTCTGCAGCCTTGCAGGTGAGAGAGCAGAGCATTTTCCATTAGCCTGCATGATGATGCCACTATGGTGTTTATTACTATTATGACTCTCATTATATTCATTTACATATCACTTAAGTGCCAAAGTGGCCACTAATAATGCTATCGAAACAATAAAATAAACATCCACAATTAAAATGTGCAAAACAAGCTCGTTAAAACAGCAATTGAAACAAATAGGAAGTTCAGGTCAATAGATTACGGGGTTGCAATTTGAACAGATCTACTGTATCTTTAAGAACCAGCAGGAAGGGCATTCCACAACACTGGTTGCACAAGTGAAAAAAAACCTCCATGATACCGCAGGCTGGTATCATTAGTTCCATGGCAAAACTACCGGTAAGCAGGTTGCTTTTCTTGATCTCAATGAAAGGGAAGATTCTTCCTCATGGGCTCGGGTAGCAGCCAACTAGCCTGCATGCGACAACAATAGAAAGAAACCCACCTTTCTGGTCTGGCCTGATTTGACAATTATTTACCATTGCTTCCCCCCCATCCTATTCTTGCATCCTTTTACTCATTGTTTTTTTCCTTCGTAGCTGTTGTCGCAGGACTTCATCTTTACATTATAGTAGTGGCAGTGAAGCCCATGTTACTTCTAACTTCAGAACAGTGTGTTGAGTACATTTTAGCCACCAAACATGTTTTTTTCCATAGAATTCTATAAAAACACATCTAACCAATTCATTTAGCAATATGCACTTATCACAGGTGATGTTCCCTCCTCCCTTTGTTGGCAGCATCAAAGACTCTAATAACCTGGCAGAAATCACAACTTACTAGAAGCATTACTGCCTGATAAAGCACCTGTAAATCAGGAGTGTTATTTATAGCCCTTGCTGGCTGCTGATTCAATATCTTTATCAGACAGTACATACAGTAAGATCAGCACTGGGTTTACTCCCAGATAGCACTAATGGATTGTTTCAGGAGGATGTTGAATGTGATCTATCTGGCCAAACATTCAGAATCATATTGTAATGCCTCAGAACTGGGCGAGCACTAAGCAATGTAGAACCGCAGGATAAAAGCCACTTGAAACATCCTGTGTGTGACAATTATTAATTTTCTGGCCCTACTGAGTGGAGGAGCTTGCCATGTGGATTGTTCCCAACATGTGGAAATAGACTCAAAAGCCCCTAGGATCTCTGGGAAGTGTCATTCTGTGAGGGAGCCTAAGGCTTTCTGACAGAATTGTTAGCTACTTCACCAAACTACAGTTCCCAGGACCCCTTGAGGGGAAAACCATGGCTGTAAATGCCGGAAACCTTGAACAGTAGTACAGTATATGAAAATGAACAAATCATCTGATCTGGCCTAAGGAAACATCCAGTGTTCCTGTTAGCACATTCTGCTTCTCATTCTCCAAGTCCCCAAAGAGGCTAACAAAACCTCAAATAAGTAAGCTTAAAAGCAAGAGATGACATTAGTTCTTATCTCAGAAGCTTGGTCCATTTCTTAAAGGTCAAACTACACCTTTGGGCTCTCAGAGAAAGCAAAGCGTTTCTAAAATAGTCTGTCTTCAGTGCCCCAAAGAGAAAATCTAACTATAGTAGAATATAGTGTAATTTTGGCACTAATTTCTGCATTATTTGCTTCCAGGGGAAAATAATCTCAGAATGAGTGCTAAACTTGTGCTATTTTCTACCAGAGTTCCAGAAGCCGCTTTTGCGTTGTGTGAAAGTTCAAAAATAATGTGCAAAATAACATGGAAACATGGAAATAGAATAAGCTGCCATGTGAATGCAGTCTTGGTGTACCAGTCATATAAGATACCCAAGACCTATTTATCATTTTGCTGTCTGAGGCATTGAACAAGATGGTGCTCCCCTAATTCCGTAGACAGAAGCTGATTTGTCTAGTAGTTGAAACTTAGTCCAACTACTTGGTGATGGGACAGCACACCTGAGGACAGCAGGCTCAATATGGGGATGCCTAAAGCCACATCCACACCTTACATTTAAAGCACTCTTATACTACTTTAACAGCCATGGCTTCCCTCAGGATTGATAGATAAAACACTAAGAGAACTGTAGCTCTGTGACATCTCTTTAAATGTATGCTGCAGGTGTGTGGTCTGACACACACAAAACTGTCCTCCAACACATTGTTGCTGCTCCCCATATCTTAGTATCTGCTACCTGAGGAAGCCCCCTCACTTCTACCTAATGATAGTGCCAGCCATGCATTCGCTCATTTTCCCGGTAAAAGTGCAAAGAACGAACTAAAGAGTCGAAGGTCAATCTTTCTACGGTAATATTATCGATCACCTTCTAAATATGTGTTTAATGGGCCTGACCTAAAAAGAATTACTCCCAGCTGAATAACTGGAACAATTAAGCCCCTGGTTTAGCAACACACTCCCCTCTCTTTACCCTGAAGAATGCATTTATTCAATTGATGTCTCATGAATGCATACCTAGCGCTTCATCCATCGATCTGTCAGCCTGCTGTATTTCAAATAGTTTTTCTTGAAAAACACGTTACCTCACTGAAATGTAAGTACTGGAAAGATGCTCTGTTGATACAGTGGTTTTTTTAAGTGAGCACTGCATAATGGGGTCAAATGCTGTATCCATTTCCAGTCTGAATTCATTATGCTAAGGAACCACTGAGCCTGGCTGTTTTTATTCTTCTCCACCCTGACATTGAAAACAATGCAGTAAATTAGATGAAGCTGTCATCTGAAGTTCAGTAATGACTGACTGCCCATTCCTTTATGTGGCTTCAGCGAAACTCTTTGACCCAATGAGTCCTCTCTGGAGTGAGGTACAAAAACAAAACGGCAAACCCTTAATGCTTTGAAGGCATGTTCTTTTTTTAAAAAAAAAAATCTGGCACACCTTATTAACAGCTTCTCGCAAGCACTCATATTTCCTACATATTTCCAACCTATAAGTTTTCCATTTAGCTGCCAGTGTTTGTATTTGACAAAGCAAACACATTTCTTGTAACACATTGTGTGGTAGGTGGGCAGAGAATTTGCAAAACATATGTATTGCAGGCTAAAGTTAGCTGAACAGGAACAGATGTTATCATAAAAAAATTCCTTCAGTAGCACCTTAAAGACCAACTAAGTTTTTATTTTGGTATGAGCTTTCGTGTGCATGCACACTTCTTCAGATACATGCACACGAAAGCTCATACCAAAATAAAAACTTAGTTGGTCTTTAAGGTGCTACTGAAGGAATTTTTTTATTTTACTTCGATCCAGACCAACACGGCTACCTACCTGTAACCAGATGTTATCATGTCAAACAATCCTAAAAGGCCTGGTTGACTTCAAAATAACAAATGCCAAGGCTACCATTCTTGTGTGTTTGGGGGCAATGCAAAATTAAATACTAAGTTTCCTGGTCAGAAGATAGTTAGTCCTAGTGATGAAATTCAATTCAGTTTGCACTGAAAGCCAAATTTATCAAATTTGCACTTTCCTAAACAACATGATACAAGAAATAGCCATACTTCAAACTTCACACTTATCTGAAAGTTGTAATGAAGTTCTCCAAGTAAACAACATTTAGAAAAAAAACATATATTAGGTAAATGAAAAATAAATATATTGGTGTAAATAACATACAAAAATGCATTATGTTAGGGAAAATGGCTTGCAAAAATGTGTATATTTGTCTAAACCACATGCAGAGAAACATGCATATTAAAGTCAGTTCTCCACATTTTTGTTTGAAAAATCTTCAGCATTTCTTTCTTTCTTTCTTTCTTTCTTTCTTTCTTTCTTTCTTTCTTTCTTTCTTATATATGTTCCTTCTTCTTCTCTTCTTCTCTCTCTTCTCTTCTTTTATTTTCCTTTGGTGTCCTCTGTTCTGGGCCATTACTGGGGTCCCAAAATTACATACCCATGAAGGTGGTAGATGGAGGGACTCTGGGTCAGAGGCAGGGATGGGAAGATCTCCTGGGGTGAGAGACTGGAGAAGAAAGGAAAGCTCCCAGGTGAGAACTAGGAGGGTCCACCAATTCCTGTGTGAGACAAGGGTTAAGAAGAGCTAACTTAAAGGGGACTACATTTTCCCCCTCTTCCTTTCTTTTTCATGATACAATAAGATAAAAGAAACTAATCTAGATAAAAACCCTTTCGTTTTTATCTAGATTAGTTTCTTTTATCTTACTGTATCACGAAAAGACTTTAATATAATATTATGAGAAAAGATACTTCAGCATTTTCGTACTAATTTCCCCTGAGGGTTTTTTAAAAAGAAAAAGAAAGAAATGTGGAGAATTGAATTTAATGTTGGAGAAATGAAAAACGGAGAGAAGCAAAACTGTCAGATCCTTCCATTCCTAGACCTAGGCAAGGCCAAGCAAATCACATTCAGGCATCTCCCAAATAGGGTTTCAAAGAAGTGCTGCAGGCAGAAGTGACCTGCCCAGGAAGGGAGAGATTAGAGCAAAGTCAGGGCTATTTGGGCACAGCGGCAGAAGTACCGGTACCAGATTGGCTCCACTGGTGCACCACAGCCTTGTCCCTCCCGCTTTCAGTAAGCATCAGTACAGTAATGTCATGCCAGGAGGCTAATGCTGAGACTTCTACCTCACTAGGGAAGCCAGTTCTGGCTGTGGGCAAGTGGTGCAAGCAAGACAGAAACACAATCTCTGGCTGTCCAGACATCCTCCTCCCTCTAGACAACACCCACACATTAGACCAGGCATAGGCAAACTTGGCCCTCTAGTTTTGGGACTACAATTCCCATCATTTCTGGCCACTGGTCCTGTTAGCTAGGCATCATGGGAGTTGTAGTCCCAAAACACCTGGAGGGCCGAGTTCGCCTATGCTTGCATTAGACACAAGGAAGGAAGTGGAACCACACTCCAAATGCCCCTGCTCCTGCTGCCCCTGTCCTCTTCTTAGTTTGCTACGTAATTTTCTCCCTACCACCTTCTGCTTTCCATGCTGGTTTCCCCATAATTCCCCACAACTTCCCACAGCCTCACATTTTGACATCCTTCTGCTTCCAGCAGCTCACACCTTCACTTTATCCACGAAGGTTCTGGGGAATGTTCCTTTTTGTCATTTCGTAGTCTGACGCGGGTGAAATTAGTATTAAGCCCTATCTTCCTGCTGCCTTCCCTTTTTCTTCTTTAAGCATCCCCACCTGATGCATAATTCAGACAAAGTGTCAACTCACAAGCATGAAGACTTTAAAAATGAAAATTAAAAGTTACCCCTTTTGATTAACCTTTGTGTCGTGGATTTGAAAATTAATGATAATAATTACACTCGTTTCCATGTTAAGAGAGCAATAACTCGTTTTACAGCACTTGGGTGCCTGGAGCTCCGTTGTTTACTTACAATGGAAGTTTTTTATGCTTGATATTCTCTCAGGCCACTTTAATATTTTACAGGTACACCTACATGAGTAAATGAGACAATAGAGAACAAAAGCCAGGCCATTGTATCAACTACACTCCTACCTGCTAGCTGTTCTGTGCCTTTGACACTCAAGACTTTAAATAGAAGGGTGACATTTAGGCTAAATGTACTTTAATTTGGGGAATAAATAAAGCAAACCCTTTATTTCCAAACATCTTTATTTCCCTCCAGTATATTCAATTTCCTTTGCACTTGAATGTGAAACTTCCAAGTTAAGCAAAGTTGTCAGAGCCAAATTATAAGAAAGTACCTACAAAAGATTAGAATCAAATGAAGAGTTCTTTTGCACAATCTGTCCAACATAGTAGAAAGTGACCTTTTGTCCGGGGATGGATCATTTCCTAGTACTTCATAGGCTGTATTAGAACTTTTGTGAGTCAGAGGACCACCTCTAAATTGCACATTTCAGAAGCACATAATTAAATCTTCTCACAAGCAGGGATCATGCTGGCAATTTGCATCCAAATCTGTCAGAAAATAAGAAAGGTTACTGACATAGGGCGTTATGCAATTAAGCAGGTCCACTAGCACAAAGACTGCACTATGGAAATTCCCCGCCCTCTCTCCACAAGTACCACCCTGAAGCCCCTAAATATGTTCTGTGGGGTTTCCCCAAACTCCCAAAGCAGATTTAGGTATCACATGGAGAGAGGAAGGGCAGGGAAGTTTCATTGTGCAGCTATAAGTCCTTGTTATACCTAGTACGGGGTGGCCAACTCCCAAGAGACTCTGATCTACCTACAGAGTTAAAAACTGGGAGTGATCTACCCCATTTTGGGGGGTTCAGGTCAAAGCTGTTGAGTTTTTTTAAGGAAGGGAAGCCTTGTTTTTTGGGGGTTAGGTCAAACTTGTTGAGCTTCTTTTAAGAGGGAGGGAGGCCCATTTTTGTTTAGGGTTTCAGGTCATAGTTTAGCTTTTTTTAGGGAGGAGGAAAATTTTGGGTGAGCTTTTTTTAGGGGTGCCAGTGATCTAGCAGTGATCTACCACAGACATCCAGTGATCAACTGGTAGATCACAATCTACCTGTTGGACGTGCCTGACCTAGTAGAACTGTAAAAATGGAAGCAGGCCCTCCACCCACACATATTTGTCTCTGCTTTAATTTTGCATGCTTAATCCACTCTGAAGGACCTTGTATACTGGAAAAGTCATACATTTTAGCTGCTCATCCTTTTCTTAACATATCTGTGGATTTGGCAAGTGTCAGGTTGCATTTGACTTAGGTGCTCTTAGGATTTGGCAAGTGTCAGGTTGCATTGACTTAGGTGCTCTGCTCATAAAACTTTCCCATCAGTGGAAAAGGGAAGTGACTTTCACAGGTCTCCTTTTCCCTCAGCAGACCCTTTATTGCTCAGAAAGTAGCTCTGAAGGCTTGGGAGACTCTCTGGAGCAGCATGAGAACTGGTCTAGGGAGCAGCACAGAGCAGAGCATAAAATGCTGCCCAGGCGCCCATATGGTACTCCTGTCTCCACTAGATTCCAGTCCCCTCAGCAAGAGGATGGTGGTCTTGTGTTCGCAAAGAGCTGGTTGGGAATCCATGCCATTGCACTTCTACATTCTAAAACTGTTTTCCTTCAAATGTGAAAAAATATCAAATGCTTGACTTTAGGCAGGCTTAGTCAATACATGCTCAAACTAAGAAAACTCTGAACATAAGAAATTGAATATGCAAATGTATCAAAGCTGCATGAGAGAACCTTTCAAAATAAGAACTTGAGCATTGTGGCCTAAGCCAAGATAAGTGGTTTCATGCGAATTTGAATGTATTAAACATAACAGAAAGCAAAAGGAGAAACTACTGAAGAAGCCCGTCATATGGGCGAAACAGGTGAAAAACGCCGGCAGCCTGTCTATTATTGACACTTCGTTCGACCTGTTCCCACTTTGCTGACCGCTACATAGCCTCAAAGACCATAAAGACTGGTTTGCCTTTCGGTATTTATTTGTATATGCTATCTGCTTGACGTTTGGTTTTGGCTTCTGTGTCAGCGTTTGTATATGGTTCTCTTATTGTGTTCTTTTTGTACTAATAATACTCAATTGAAACTGGTTTGAATCTTGTGCCCTTGCATGCTGCTTGTATTGCATTGGACTTTTGAAGAAATTGGCAGCATTAGCCCATTATTTCAGTTTTTGACTTTAGACAGGAGCATGACCTGGTCACACCATTAGCCCTCCTGGCCTATAACTGTCTACTCTGACTGGCAGTGACTGTATGGGAAAATGCCATTCGGCTGTTGCTGGACTATAATTCCCATCACTCTGACAATTGGCCATGTGGTTGGGGCTGATGGAAGTTCAAGTCCAACAACATCTCTGTAGGGCCAGGAGTCAGGAGAACTGTTGATAGGGCACATTCTTGCTGACACAGCTGCAGAGCAGTGAACATCAGGCACATCCACTTCTGATTTCCCTTGTCCTCCTGGTCAGTTGTAGTACAGTGGTACCTCGGGTTACAGACGCTTCAGGTTACAGACTCCGCTAACCCAGAAATACTACCTCAGGTTAAGAAATTTGCTTCAGGATGAGAACAGAAATCGTGTAGTGGCGGCGCGGCGGCGGCAGGAGGCCCCATTAGCTAAAGTAGCACCTCAGGTTAAAGAACAGTTTCAGGTTAAGAACGTACCTCCAGAACAAATTAAGTTCTTAAACCAAGGTACCACTTTACATTTGCAACCTGGAATAGGTTCACACAGAGAGTCTGGAGTACAGCGCCGAGAGAGTTTAGAACTCTTTCATTACAGTTTTCCTTCTAGCAAATAATCCATCAAGTGTAGTATGTCAGTTGTGGTGAAACCCAAGCATTCTCTTTTCAATATCCCTTCTTAGTGCTCCCACGGTTGCAGTTAAACTTTTGTAAAGTGAAAATGCTCATTACTACCAAGAGGAAGAAACGCTTAAGACACATAACCTTTTTAGGTGCCACAATCATCTTAATCGTACCATCTCACATAGCCCCTTTTACTATTGCATTTACTATCTGTTCTAAAACTAGAAATTGGCTCAGGGCATGCTGCTGTCCTTTAATCTTTATTAGGAAGTAATATAATAGGGGAAATAATGAGGTGCTGCCTGACTTTGTGTCCTACACAAACAAATGGCTACATCTCATCTCCTTTGGCCTGTACACAAAGTCTCAGACACAGTTTCTTATGGTACAATCTGAGTTGATAAAACAGAGCAAAGATACTTGGGGGGAAATTATGTAACCAGAAAACCATGCAAAAAAAGGTTTTTGGTTGTTTATTTTAAGAACTGGATGTTAAATCTGAACTTTGTTCATTAGCCAAATGTGTAGGAGGCATCCTGCACAGAATACTAATGGTGAATTGTATCTTAGGAGTAAGAAGACTCTGACAATCGCTGCTATAATAAAACAAAACTTTATTAGCTTCCTTCAGGATCAGCAAGCATTATGAAAGCTTTAGTCATATATTCCCTGTCTAGTTCTCTGCTTCACAGATTGAAATGTTCCAGAGGTGTTCTAGCACTCTAATGCTGATTACCAAATGCTGCTTTGAGGCCCAGCAAAGCACACAAAACATGCTACTTTGTGTTGTGTGAGTGTGCCTTTAGGTTGCCAGCATTGTGAGGTAAATTTAAGAGCCAAGACAAAGGCCCCATCTGCACTATACGTTTAAAGTAGTAGTATACCACTTTAAACAGTTATGGTGTTCCCCAAAGAATACCAGGAACTGTAGTTTGTTAAGGGTGCTGAGAGTTCTAAAAAGGGTAAAGGGACCCCTGACCATTAGGTCCAGTCACGGACGACTCTGGGGTTGCAGCGTTCATCTTGCTTTATTGGCCGAGGGAGCCGGCGTACAGCTTCTGGGTCATGTGGCTAACTTGGCAAAGCCGCTTCTGGCGAACCAGAGCACCGCACGGAAACGGCATTTACCTTCCCGCTGTAGCGGTACCTATTTATCTACTTGCACTTTGACGTGCTTTCGAACTGCTAGGTTGGCAGGAGCTGGGACCGAACAACGGGAGCTCACCCCGTCACGGGGATTCAAACCGCCGACCTTCTGATCAGCAAACCCTAGGCTCTGTGGTTTAACCCACAGCACCACCCACGTCCCTGAGAGTTCTTAGGAGACCCCCTATTTCCAGGGCTACCTTTTCCGGAATGATTTAACAGTCAAGCCCTCTTTACAGAGCTCTGGGAATAGTAGCTCTTTGGGGAAATAGGGGGTTTATGTTGTCAACCTCCTTGCAAGGGCATTGCTATTATAAGAAAGAATGACCAAAGTCCATCTAGAGGGCTGCCATACTAAACCACTTAGTAAATTAGCTACCCCATCTGTTTGTGTTCCTCAGACTTAAGCCACTTCTTAAGCTGATCTATTACAGAACGTGGGTGGCTTGGTGCTCAACCACAAATCCTCAAGATTTTGAATGGCATCCATCTTTGTACATTGAGAGTGCACAGGCAGCTACTGGGAAGAGGAGGGCAGGGGAAAGTTCCATAGTAGAAGCAGAACCTCGTTTGTGTGACTGGGATGCCAGCCCAGGGTGCAATTCTGTGATTCTGAAATCACAAATCATATCTGATAAAAACAGTTGTGAAAACTTGAGATTGAGTTCAAGATGGCGCTGAGGTAAGACGTGCTTATCGGTGCTCTTCGGACCTTTTTTTAATCATTACATTTTTAACTTAATTGACCCTCTGGATGCCAACTCTACCTCCTGGAAACAACTTTAAAGATTTCAAAGACTTTGAAGCACTTTACATTTGCTGCCGGTTCCCTGCTATAACAACGCTCTGAGAGCTTTGGCCCAGCTCCAGCCTGCTCCCTGTCTCGCTCTTATCAGCCGGCCGGCCAAGGTTGCCAGAGAGGGGAGAATGCTGCTGCTCTAATCGGGGAGAGGTGAGAGCAAAAGCTGGAGAAAAGGCTTGGCAGGAGGACGTTCTGTGGGTTTGTTTAAAGCCTGGATAAGACATTCCCTGTGCCTAACCCCAGCAAGATCCCCCTTCGTTACTACCTCATTTTATGGTGAGCTGGCGTGCCGAACAGAGTTGTTGGAGCTGCGAGACTGCGACCTGCCGGTAAGCAAGTCTATGCGGAGGTGAGGAGGAGAAGCTGCGGTGGTTGCAGCAAAGTTTGCTCCCTTTCTCTGAGCCCCCGTCACCCCCCTGGTTGTTGTTTTTTTAATGAACTTATTTTAAATTTAAATTTTAATAAACTCATTTTAAATTTGGGTCGATCATGGGCTGCAGCAAGCGTTTGAGGGAGAAGGAAGAGCCTTTGCCCCTCCCTAAGCCAAAGTTAAAGAGAACAGACCTGCAAAGGGGCAAAGGAGGGAGTGGCCAGGCAAATTCTCAGGCTGAAGTAGAAACCTACAACCGCTTTCTCCCTCTGGAAGACCTTGAAACATCCCATACCCTGAAGGCACAGTGCTCTTTCTCTCAATCAAGAGTCCAAATGAGTACACCAAAAATCAAGCAGACCCTTTTGGCCGAGGAAGCAATGCCAGACCCAGCGGAATGCCTCAGAAGTGAGCAGTTGCATTTGATTATCAGGACTCTTCATTGTATTTTTAAAAAAATGGATGCAATATCCTTACAAGTATCTAACCTCATGCAGAAAGTTGGGAACCCTGAACCCAATCCATTACAAAGTCTACCCTATGAAAGAAAGCCTCCAGTTGACCAACCCCCTAAAGTTGAAAACAGGAGGAAGCATAAATACTGTTCAAATAACCAATTAAATAAACAAGTGTTAGTCCTGCATCCAAAGAAAATCTGCCTTTCAATTTGGAATGGAACAAGAAAATGGCTAAATTTAGAAGGGGCAAAGGATTGTTTAAGCAAAATTTTAAAGATCAAGCACCAACAAATTGACCTACATGCGGTGCTTCCTCTCTTACAGCGAGATGGCCTCCTTAAAGTGATACTAGCCTTTCATTCCTCAGAGATTCCTTTTGAAATAGTGCGTCGGAAAAAGACTTTAGCTACAATTAACATCATCCCTACGAGGGTGTTTGTGGACAACACGATTAAACCTCTATTATGCAGAATTGCCGGAAATACTCCTCCAAGAGCAGAATGCCCTATCATATCAAGAAATGAGATTGACACCCAATCTTCCCAGTCAAATCTACCCCCTCTCCGAACATCTGAGGGGCCTGATCCTGATAATCTGCAAACATCCCTGGATGAAAATGCGCTTATCATCTCCTTTGGTGACCTCCCGCTGAAAGAGCAAGCAGAAACAATACAGAGACTTGATATGCTCAAATCACAATTTCTGCAAGTACATAATAAAATTAAGAACCAAAATAATCTGGTTGCAACGTGTCTGTTGGAAACAGATGACCTCCTTCAATTTAGCCCAATACCTAAATCTATGGTTGCTCGGCAAGCTCCAGTGATGCAGGCGATGCCTGAAATGAACACTGTCCTGCGAGAGGCTTCTCCACCACCCTTACAAATAAATCTTGACCCACTTTCTCTGGAGATCCCAGTGATGGAGGATGTCCCTACCCACCGACATGATCCAAATTATCCTTCGACGCATTCTTCTATGCCGGATCTTGAACCTTCTTCTACATCAGATAAAATAACATCTAACCTACAAATGAACATTCAAAGGAGCTCTCTTTCAATATCTGGCCCACCAAGGGGAACTCGGTCACCCCAACAAACACGGGATGATCCTACTACTATATTACAAGACTTTAGGGAGGATTTGATTGAAGATCCGATGGGCCATATAAATAAAATTATCCAACCTCCAAAGGAAATTCCAGTTAGTGGTACTACCTCTGCTGACCCTTTCTTCACTCCCCTGAGTAATGCCCCTTTACATCTATCAACTTTTTCTGAAAAGCTGATTATTCCAGGCCAAGGAGTTACCTCTAGTGGAACGAGCGTACCAACCTCGCAGCTAAATCATCCCAACAAATCTATTCTGCTAGGATGTTCTGCTCGGTCGCTACCCTCCCAAAGAAAAATTACAGATTTTTTGGGGGCTGAAATTCCCCTCAACTCAGAGCCCCTTCCCCACCTGAATTGACTATCAAATAACCAACCTAAATACCCCCCTATGCTATTTTTATGTTGGAACATCGCAGGGTGGAGAGGGAAGAAATTCGATCCTGACTTCTTGAAATTTATAAACTCATTTCAGATAATCCTCCTACAAGAAACCTGGGAAGAGGAGGCGATTGAGATAAATGGTTACGATCTTATTTCACTTCCAGCATGCCCCTCTCCCAAAGGTGGACGTTCTAGAGGGGGCCTGACGATAGCCATCTCCCTCAAACTACAGGCAAAACTCACGCTTGTAAAATTATTTCCTCCCTACGCTATCACAGGCTTGATTTCAGGAGGAAAATTTGAGTTACTGATTACAAATGTTTACTTCCCCCCTGGGGGCCAACTGTCAGATCTCCATCTTAAATGGGAAACCCTCGAGGATCATTTATCTTCCTGTTACACCAAGTACCCGAACGTCCCCTCAGTATTGGGTGGTGACTTTAATGCTCGTACAGGTGCAAATTGGGAGGCTCTAACCAAGGACAAGTGGTGGGTTCCCTCTGGCCACCAAAACCTGGACCTATTTCCCCTTGCACAGAGACTATCGAAAGATGATAGAGTGAACAAAGCGGGTGTTCTTCTGTATCAACTAATAATCCGTCTAAACCTAATTATTTTAAATGGTAATTGTCCCCCTGATATTCCTGGCGAATTCACCCATTTGAGTACAATCTCAAACAGTGTTCTCGATTACTTAATAGTCTCTAGGGATTTATTCTCAAATTTTCTTTATTTTAAAATAGAAAATGTTCAGCTAAGCGACCACCTCCCCTTGGTTGCCAAACTCTCCTTGGATTGGCAGCCGGTTGAGACTATGCATCCCACACATTTGGGAATAAATGCTGTCGCCCAAGTGAGAGGAATAAAATGGTCCGTAGTCCAGGCCCAAAAATATATGGAATTCTTCCAAAAAGAAATAGTTCAAATTGATATCGTTCCCACGTTAGACTCATCTGAATATAACAATACTTTGAATTTATTTTCCTCATTCATGGAAGATTTTACGTCCTTTTTTACAATACCAGCACATCGGGTAAATCGGATTCATTTTAAGGCTGGTGCTCCTTGGTTTAATCTACAATGTAAGCAGGCTAGATCTTACCTTTGTGCCATTTATAATGATTACAAGTCATCTGGTGCTTTAGTATTGCCTCCGAATTATCAGCAAGCAAAAACTGCATATAAGCAGGTACAGAAAATTGCCAAATATGAGTGGCAAAAAAATCGATGGCAGGCGCTAATTGCTGCCTCCCGATCTCAAAGTTCACGGGAATTCTGGCATCTGGTTAATAGAAGATCAAAGAAGTACCCTTTGACAGTTATCCCTGCCCCGGTTTGGGAATTATTTCTAAAGAAATATTTTTCGTTGACAGAACCTTCTACTCATTCTTCTGATGATTTAATCAAGCACCTACCCATCTGGCCAAATACTGAACCGGATGAAATTTTAGACTTAATCTCCAAACTAAAAACTGGTAAAGCCCCCGGGCCCGATCTGGTCCCAGCGGAGGCCATAAAACTTCACCCTGCCTGGTGGGCAAAAATTCTTGCTGTTATTTTCGATGCTATAAATGCCACTGGTCTCGTACCAAAAACGTGGAAGGATGCCATCATAGTCCCAATCTATAAAAAAGGTTCCCCAGACGATCCGGGGAACTACAGAAATATCAGTCTTTTGTCAATTATTGGGAAAATATATGCACGTTTTCTTTTAACCAGACTTGTTCAATGGTCCGATGAAAACCAGCTGATTGGCCCTGAACAAGCTGGATTTAGACCAAATCATTCAACTACGGACCATGCAATAGTTCTGTATCATTTAGCTCGGAAATATTCATTCCCAACGCGAGGCCAGCTTTGTGCGGCCTTAATAGATCTAAAGGCCGCGTTTGATAGTATACCTAGAAGGTTATTATGGGAAAAACTGGCACGCTGGGGCATAGATGGAAGGCTACTGTGGCTGATGATTCAACTCCATGAGGGGTCGGCTGCCAGGGTGAGGATCACTCCTGCTGGTGACCTTACAAATCCTGTATCTATCAATAGAGGAGTCAGACAGGGGTGTATTTTAGCCCCTTTCCTGTTTAATTTATTTATCAGTGACATGAGGGCACCCTTAGCCGAATCCCAACTAGTCATCCACGCCCCCCGCCTGGCAAATTATAGATGTCCATTGCTGTTATACGCGGATGATGCCGTGATTCTCTCTTTCTCGAGAGTCGGACTTAGGAGGGCCCTTAAAATTTTTGCTTCATATTGTAAATCAAATTTCCTTACTATAAATCAAGCCAAATCAAAGGTTTTAATTTTTTCAAGAAGTCGGAAAACCTATAAGTGGGAACTGGAGGGGAAACCCATTGAACAGGTTCACAAATTTCAATATCTGGGTGTCTACTTCCAGTACAACATGGGCTGGAAGGCACATATCGCATATACCCTAAATAAGGCCAAAGCTCTTTCGTTCGCACTGTTGCGCTTTTTCTTTTCTGACGGAGCTCTTCATGTCCCATCAGCCTTAAAGGTATATAATGCTAAAGTGATCGCGACAATGGCCTATGCTGCCCCGTTATGGGGGGCCTCTGTAAACCTGATGTCCTTGGAGATAGTCCAAAATCAATTTCTGAGACGTCTATTAAAACTGCCCCAGTGTGTGAGCAATTCAGCCATTCGCTTAGAATTAAAAATCCCTTCTCTAGAAAACGCCCTATGGAGGCGTATTTTTTGTTATTGGTTGTCCTTGCGACACAGACTTTCAAAACTCTATCTTATCCAATGTCTCTGGCGAGACAAATTCGCTAGCCCATGGGCAGAGAAGATACATACAAAAATCGTGTCCTATGGACTGTCTCCATCGGACCTATTGAAACTAGATCTCGCCTCGGCCAAAAGAACACTTACGCAAAAACTAGATGAGTTTGATCTCCAACAAAATGTCATAATGGGAAGTGGTACATGCTCACCGCTGAATCTTGGTATACGGCTTACACCGCAGATTCCATCTTATTTGTCATCTTTATCTGTTGCGGCCCACAGATTTGCTTTTACTAAAGCAAGATTTAACGTTTTTCCATCCAACGTTATGGGCAATAGGTTTACTAAAGGACAAATTTCAGCATTATGTGCATGTGATAACAGAACTATAGAATCTCTCCATCATATATTATTCTGTTGTCCCTTGCACACGGACTCCCGGACCAGATTTCTACTTCCCTTAATAACAGAAAGTTTGACTGAGAACTTGGAGTCTCAGTTAACATATCTGCTACAAGACAGCAACCCTAGCAGAACACTGCTAGTAGCAAGATATTTGGTTACAGTTCTCTCATACAAAAGGAAAAATGGTTTACTTCATGATTACTGAAAATCTGTTCTATTACCCGATTTATAGCGGAAACTTGTCGAAACAAACGTACTGTTCCATCTATTTTATCCAAGGAATTATTGCAAATTATATCTGTTTATATGTATTGAATTTTTAAGTCCTTTTTAAACTTTATTTACTCTTGCTTTATTTTATCCTGTCTTGCCCAGTGTTTTTGTACATTGTGTTGCATAAGATTATATTGTGGGCCTTTGGCCGTAATAAAGATTTCATTCATTCCATACTTTATAGTCATATTCAATTACCTGGAAAATACTGGGTGGAGCACAAACCTCGGAGTGTCTAGGTTCTTTGCCACATGTTGAAAAGCTTTTTTCCTGGTCTAGTGGTGCTGGAGGAGACTCTTGAGAGTCCCATGGACTGCAAGAAGATCAAACCTATCCATTCTTAAGGAAATCAGCCCTGAGTGCTCCCTGGAAGGACAGATCGTGAAGCTGAGGCTCCAATACTTTGGCCACCTCATGAGAAGAGAAGAATCCTTGGAAAAGACCCTGATGTTGGGAAAGATTGAGGGCACTAGGAGAAGGGGACGTCAGAGGACAAGATGGTTGGACAGTGTTCTCGAAGCTACGAACATGAGTTTGACCAAACTGCGGGAGGCAGTGCAAGACAGGAGTGCCTGGCGTGCTATGGTCCATGGGGTCACGAAGAGTCGGACACGACTAAACGACTAAACAACAACAGTGTCTTTTCATTTTTTTAAAGTCTATCATAATGGAATAGTCAACACCTATTTCCCATCTTAGCTGAGGTGTGAACAAGGTAGGAATTTTATTCACCCTAGTAGTATCTATATGCTATAGCTGAGAGAGCACACAGATAATTTAAAAAATATGTGCTCTTTGACAATAAACAGGCTTTCAAATCTCTGGAGCTTTTTCCTCTCGGCTTCCATGTACACTCAATTTATTCAGAATTAATATATGTTAGTAATCTTGGGAGGGATGGGAAATGGTTACTCAATTCCCCATCTAGCCTTGCAGAGTATTTGTCTTCTTCCATTTACAGGTGAGGAGGATTTTTCAAACCCTTTTATAAAGTCCCAGTTATTCCCCATTCACACAGTCTGAAGAACAAAAATAAGCCATATGGGATGGTAGCTCGGGCACTTGACAGCCTTTTAGCAGTTCTTTATTTTCCACAATCACACCAGAAATTCCCAGCCGTACAATCTGGAACAAGGCTGTTTCTGTCTCTTTCAAGTCTGACCTATCAAAGAGCCAATTACTTGAGAGCACATAATAACTGAAAAATAAGCAGCACGTCAAGGAAATAACGAATTCTAAAAATAATTTGGGCAATAGGTCTTGCCTTGGTAGTTTGTTTAAATGACAGATAAACACACACACAAGTGGATTGTGAGCGATGACAATGAAATGAATTACCATGCTACAACTAAATGTTCTCTTTGTGTGTGTTTTCAATTTTTTTTATAGAAAAGTACACTGCCAACTGCAACTTAGCATTTTCCCCTTTAGTTCCATATATGTGTGCTAGAAACTCTTTTTTCTATTAAGTAGGTAGGTGCAAGTTAAATGAAACGCTCCCATTTTTTTCTGAAATTTTGGGGAGTTGCTACTTTGCTTGGTTATGTAGATGAAATGGCCACAAGGCTATTGCTTCCTGGACACCCCGGAATACCTTGGGAGTGACACACCATATTAGTAACATCAACAATATCAGAAGACTAACTAATATCCCTCTTCCCTCTAGAAATTGTGGCTCTTTGTGGCGAATAGGGGTCTCCTAACAACTTTCAGCGCCCTTAACAAACTTCAACGTGCAGAATACTTTGGCAGAAGCCATGATTGCTGAAAGTGGTACCGTGTTTCTCCGGAAAAAAGACACCGTCTTATATTTATTTTTCCTCAAAAAACAAAACAAAACAAAACACTATGGCTTATTTTCAGGGGATGTTTTATTTTTTCCCTCCTCCTCCTGCTGCGGCCGGCATTGCTGCTGCGCCTATCACTATGTCTTATTTTCGGGGTATGGCTTATATTCCTTGAATGCTTAAAAACCCTGCTACGGCTTATTTTATGGCTATGTCTTATTTTCGGAGAAACAGGGTATCACAGTGCTTTAAATGTACCGTATGGCCTGAATGTATGGCGATAGTCAAGGCAGGGGAAGCAGCAGTGCGTTGCTTGAATCATAAAATTGTTATCAGCTGGTGAGTCAAGTGTCACAATGCCCTTGTCTTCTCTGGACCAAATGTATTCAGAAACAAGCACAGCAGTGCAGTACATGAAGCGCTGCTTTATTCATGAATAAAGTTACTGGAAAGGAGGCATAACAATTTGGCACACATCACAAAGCATACTTCCAGGAAGGTACTACCTCTTCAAAATTTCTTACAACAAAGCCTAATAGTCAAACACTAATGGCTGGAAGATAACAGCTGGTTTTCAGTGGCTTCTGTGAGGGATGGCTTGAAAAATAGCTGCTGCTGCTGCCTGGCCGAGTTTATCATCTATAAAAGTCCTGAGTTGTTATGGCTCCTTTTACTATTGTGAAGTCTGAGATTGAATTCAAGAATTATTACACTCATAGAATGTGACTGCCATAGTGTTAGAGGCTCCATTCATACTTACCTAAAATGTGAAATACTGTACACATCTTTCTAAAGTATATACTGATTACAGTACCGTGTTTCCCCTTTTTTAAGACACCGTCTTATAACTTTTTTTCATAAAAAAAACACAGGGTGGCTTATTTTCAGTGGGATGTCTTATTTTTTTTTATTACTGTTTTTATTACCTTATGGTCTCCTCAGCCAGGCCACGCCGCTGACTCGGGGCGCTGCTGGGCTCTCTGAGCGCTCGGCGCTGCCTGCCTTGCCTGTCTCCCTGTCTGCCCTCCAAAGCTTTCAAAGGATTTCTGTTTAGGGCTTGAGGAGGGTGTCAGTTTTTTTCCACCAGCCCCATCTCTTCCAGATGCTGCGGGAGATGTGCCCGCAGCCGGGCTCTGTGGGCAAGCCAGTTTTGCACGTGTGTGGGTATTTTAATGTGAAACGCAAACACGGTATGTCAGTAATTGCAGAGTCCTTTTATTGAAGGGGGGGGATGCAGGACTGCTGCTGCTGTTCCCCAAAAGCTGGGGGTGGGTGGATGGAGACTCAGATTATAGCCTTGGGTTGCTTTTGAACTGGAGAGCCTTTTCTGGTGCAAAGCATTTGCCCTGCTGCGGGCAGTGCCTGGGTCTATTTCTTGCGTGCTGGGGGCGGGGCAGGGGTAGGCATAGGATTTGGGGGGAGCTGGGAGGGGGTAGGTTATGGGCACCAAGAAATAACAACAGCAACGGCCATCTTTTTGCGCCCGGGGCTTGCACCTGCCTTCCCCCATCCCCTCCAGGCCAAAGGATTTCTAGATGAAAGAATCAGGCTTATTTTAGAAAAAAAAATCTTTAATATATATATATTTTAAAAAGATTTCATTTTTTTAAAAAATGGACATGGGCAAGAAACGTGCCCATTTCGTCTTTCGCTTGTATCCTCCCAAAAAGGTTGTTTCTTCACAAGACCTCAAGCCTAGTTAGGAGCTCTAGTGCAGGTTAAGGCAGCTGGCCTGGGAGCGCTTTGCGCGAGGCGTCTCCTGCCTCCGTGCGATCCTTCCGCGTGATCCTCAAGCCAAGCCTTCCGTTCTAGCTGATCTTCTGGGCGGTCGCAGATCCACTATTTACACCCGGTCGACCCTTTCGTCTCCTGCTCAAGAGCCTTATACCGGTAAATTAAGTCCCGGGGTTGGGGGCAGAGAGCAGCCCGTCAGGTTTTCGCGCAGCCTCCTGGAGAGAGGCGCTGGCGGCAGCCCCCGTCTCCGCGCGCTCCAGCAGCCGGCACTGCGGGGTGCTCCTGAGCGCTCGGTGCTGCGGAGCGCTCCGCGTGCTCCAGCAGCCGGTTTCGGGCGGCGGGGAGGCAGGCCTCCTCGGCTGGGCCAGGCGGATGCCGCTGGCTCAGGGGGTCTGCTCGGCCCGGCAGGGTGCTCCCAAGCGCTCGGCGCTGCAGAGCGTTCTGCACGCTCCACGCTGCAGCTGCCAGTTCTGGGCGGCGGGGAGGCAGGCCTCCTTGGCCGGGCCAGGTGGAAGCCGCTGGCTCAGCTGCTTCGCTCGGCCCGTCAGGGCGCTCCAAGCGCTCGGCGCTGCGGAGCGCTCAGCATACTCCATGCTGCAGCCGCCGGTTCCGGGCGGCGGGGAGGCAGGCCTCCTCGGCTGGGCCAGGTGGAGGCCCGCTGGCTCAGGTGCTCTGCTCGGCCCGGCAGGGCGCTCCCAAGCGCTCGACACTGTGGAGCGCTCAGCACACTCCATGCTGCAGCCGCCGGTCTGGGCGGCGGGGCGGCAGGCCTCCTTGGCCGGGCTGGGCAGAGGCAAGGCCGCTGGCTCGTGCGCTCTGCGCGCTCGCCGCTGCAGCAGCACCCAGCTCCAGGCACCGAGCTGGCAGGCCTCCTGCTGCCGCAGCCGGCGTTCTGGGTCCCACTAGCTGGCTGGGGCGCTCAGTGGTCTCGTTCCACACGGCATGGAGGTATGTCTTATTTTCGGGGTATGTCTTATATTCGCAAATCTTTAAAAATCCTGCCCTGGCTTACTTTATGACTACGTCTTAAAAAAGGGGAAACACGGTATGTGTAATATCATTGAGCTCAGGCCATGTTTTCCCAATTGACCACCAGAGGGCTTCTACTTGGAAATAATTAACATGCAAATACAGTGGTACCTCGGGTTACAAACTATTCAGGTTACAGACTCCACTAACCCAGAAATAGTACCTTGGATTAAGAACTTTGCTTCAGGATGAGAACAGAAATCATGTGGTGGCGGCAGCGGGTGGCCCCATTAGCTAAAATTGTACCTCAGGTTAAGAACAGTTTCAGGTTAAGAACGGACCTCCGGAACGAATTAAGTTCTTAACCAGAGGTACCACTGTATATAATTCTGGGTGGAATCTACACACATATAAAAACTATTCTGAAAATGCTTTTTAAAAAAGAAAAAAGAAAGTATTTTTTTAAATGCATTGAATTTTCCATAAGGCTTGCCATCTAGTGTCACATTATATATAGCACTTAAAACACACTTAAACCGTTTTATTTGCAGCTGTATAGCTGAGTCCCTGGGTTGTCTAAAAAGTACACGTGGGCAGGTGAGTAACGAAATAACTGCCTCACAAATCCATAAGGTCCTCAGCTTCAGACATTTCTTGTGCAGTTGATAAAGACTGATAAATTAAGATGATTTCCTACTGTGCAAGAAATCACCGGAACTCAATTCTGGCACCTCTCAGGTGGGTGCCATTGCCATTATAAGAGAACAGGGGAGGTGTTCTTGGTGAGTTCCGGCACCTCTTTTTCTAGAAAAATAGCACTAATTCTATGGTTTAGTAATAAGGCTAAGATTGCAGCATCTTCAAAAAGTGGGTCAGAATCACTTCTAACCATTTCCATTTAATATCTTGCCTTCTTCAGAGTGAACAAATAACCAGCTTGTCCTTCCCCAACCTCTGTCAACTGCATAAAAATGTCCCTATTAATTGCATTTCATTGGTTCTGCAGTATGTACAACCGTAGCCAAACTAATACAGCTTCGAGAATCTGAAAACATCCCCAGCTGCATACATAGGGAAAGCAACTTATTCAAATTTGTCATGAAGTGGGCTGTATTCCATTTTCTCAGCTTGTTTGGAGAGCCAGGAAAATATCTTTTGCATTAGCACTGCTGTGGAAAGTGCTAATGGAAACCCATTGTGTTTGTGTGAAAGGGAAGATGATCATTTTAAAATGTCATTGCACCAGGAGAGGCTTGTGTTTTTCCCCATTGCAGGCAGGGTCATATTGAGTAAAAGTATTATTGTGTGCCCCAAGAGGGAGCTTGTTGTTTAAACTGAGGGAGAGTGGTTTGGGGATTTAGTGCCTGAAAACCAAGAAGTCTGTTAAATAATGAGGGCATCATTAATGAAGAACATTTATTGCCTTGTGGGTTTCTAGTTCTGGTTTTTTTTTATCTCCTGCAGCAGTAAAACTAAAAGGCCCTTGAAGAAGTTCCATGTCCTCTTTTTTTTACATACATATTTGATACAAATGTACATTTCATATCTAACTGGAGAAAACATCGACTGAGGTGTTTTCAGTGGTTAGCCTTCCACATCTTCTTGTAATGTTTATGCACAAGTAATTCCATTCAGCATATATCCTTTCAAATTGTTAACATTTCTGTTTGCAGCCCTGCCTCTTTCACGGCTTCCTGTTGATTGTGCTTGAAGGATTAGAGATTCATAGCCTCTTGAATAGGCACTCTTAATTGCCCCAATGTCAGTTTCTGTTCCATGAGAAGAGGCAGGTTATACGTAGTTACTTGTTTCCTTAGTTTTTCATTTTGCTGTTTTTATAATGCAATAGTGATATTACGCTTAAAATTAATGCAAGGAAACTAACAATTATAGCCCTGTCTGTCACGATAAGAACAGAAAATGGCAGTGGACCAATTGAGACTGTTTAAGGGACAATGCAAAGGTTACTCATCACAACTCCCCTTCTGTCTGCAATCTGAAGCTTTAAGCTTCAATAGTTCTCCGCCTGTCCAAAATGAAAATGTGGGTGTTGCAACTTTATTTTATTGTTGTTTAGTCGTTTAGTCGTGTCCGACTCTTCGTGACCCCATGGACCATAGCACGCCAGGCACTCCTGTCTTGCACTGCCTCCCGCAGTTTGGTCAAACTCATGTTGGTAGCTTCGAGAACACTGTCCAACCATCTCGTCCTCTGTCGTCCCCTTCTCCTAGTGCCCTCAATCTTTCCCAACATCAGGGTCTTTTCCAAGGATTCTTCTCTTCTCATGAGGTGGCCAAAGTATTGGAGCCTCAGCTTCACGATCTGTCCTTCCAGGGAGCACACCCAAAATAAGCACAAATCAGGTATGAAGGCAGGGCGGGAGAGATGGGAGAGCAACACAGAAAACTCTTGGCAACACCAAATTGAAAATGTGCATTTTTAATAAAAGTTGACTAAAAAAGGAAGGAAACTGGAAATAAAAGGGTAGCGTGGAAGCAACCACTGATCACATTGTTCAATGTATTATTGGGGAGAATGAAGATACCTAAGAGTGCCCCTTTAAAGTAGTTTAACAGCACAATCCTGAGCATACTTAGAATTGCGTGCTTACAGGTATGTCTTCTACATCAGTGTTTCCCAAACATGGGTCGCCAGCTGATGTTGGACTACAACTTCCATCATACCTAGCTAGCAGGACCAGTGGTCAGAGATGATGGGAATTGTAGTCCAAAAACAGCGCAAGACCCAAGCTTGGGAAACACTGTTCTACATAATCACACAAGCCAATTTAAAGAACCACACAATTTAACTGTTAGTTGTTGAGTACAATAAAGATGCAAAGGTCTTTCAGAATCAATTTTTTAATTACGAACTCGTATTTTGCATCATGAAGCACAATATGTATGCAGAAAGTTGAAATTTTAGATCAAAGGTAAATTTTAAAAATATGAAATGCACACTACTACACTGCTGCTTTCTGACAGGGTGAGCCCCTGTTGCTTTGTCCCAGCTCCTGCCAACCTAGCAGTTTGAAAGCATACCAGTGTGAGTAGATAAATAGGTACTGCTGCATCAGGAAGGTAAACAATGTTTCCATGTGGTCTGGTACTTGCTACAGTGTTCCGTGTGCCAGAAGCGATTTAGTCATGCTGGCCACATGACCCAGAAAGCTGTCTGTGGACAAACGCCAGCTCCCTCGGCCTGAAAGCAGAGATGAGCACCGCACCCCATAATCGAATTTGACTGGACTTAACCATTTTTGAATTCTAAGTATGTTCTCTAATTCCTTTAGCACTCATTAAATATGGAGTCTAACTATAGTTTCCTACTTTCCAGTTGGTTTGTCCATATCCACTTCCCCTTGAATCGTACATGCTCCTGGTAGGATGCTTCTGAACAAAAGATTTCAGTAATAAACAAAATGCCAGTATTTTGAATCTAGGTTACATGGAATAAAACCGCATTTGAGTACAGTAAAAGCTGTGGTTAGACATATAACTGCTTGCCCTCCCCCCAAAGTCATTATGGAGACTTTGTTGCTAACAAATCCTTGTCCAAATTTATTTTATCATCTGCTTCTAGCTCCAACAAAACAGGCTTTCCTCTTCATGTCCCTTCTTCAGTGTTTATGGCTCCAGTTTATATTTCTTACGCTGTTCTGGTTGCTTCATATTAGCACAAATTTAAATCATAGTACAGAACTGAACTCGTTACAAACATTCTTTTCTGGTACACACAAAAGCATGTCAGCTACAAATATCACTAAGATTCTGTTCCAAAGACATACCATTTCATATCAATGAAACTACCGTAGACAAGCAACTGGCTGGAATAAAAGAAAGCAAGAGCTACTGCTGCAATTCAGAACAATATTGGTGTGTTTTCTTTGTTATTTTAAAAGATTACATCAACCACTTCATTACTCTTTGTTAAAAATGTATTATATCTAATGTTTTACTTTGCTTTAGTGCAAAGGGCGAGGAACCTTTTTTGCCTGCTCAACTGCACTTGCCTACCTAAATTAAGATAAGGACAGCTCCTTTTGGTTTTATGTGGAATTAATTCATTCACAACCTTTTAATAAGATGGGCATTACAAATGCTACAAAGGCATGAAGTCAGCCTTCTGATATGACAGCAAATGTTTGTGATAGGGAATAGTTCTAGGAACGATCTTGGAGCAGAGCTGCCACATCACCATCACTGGTTGCTGGGTGAGAAATTGACAAGTTCTCACCGTACTAACAGCACCCGCTCATTGGAAAACCTAAGTGGTTACTGTTAGAAACGGAAATAAAAAGACTGTCCTGTTCACTTTTTTCTAAGACATGTTGTTTTCAGTCAATTTCAGCTAAGATTTAAGTAACAGATAGTTAATACTTAATGACCACTGCAAACATTTGTGAGACTAGAACTTCATCACAGAATCACAGGCCTCCTGACATTCTCTGTGGGCAATAGAGGAAAACCAGTTAGTACTTTAAGACATTCAAGAACTACTCAGGCTCTACAGTAATGGAGCAAGTTATCCAATAGATCAGCCTTCACCAACCTTATGCCTCCCAGATGTTTTAGACCAGTGTTTCTCAAACCTGGGTCTTTAGCTGTTGTTGGACTGCAATTCCCATCATCCCTAGCTATAGCAGGACCAATGGTTAAGGCTGATAGCTAGTAGAACTGCAGCAGACCTGAGTGATGGTGGCGAGGCACGGAGCTTCGCGCCGGGAGCGGGAGCCTGGGGCTGCCACACTGCTGCGCCCCTCAGCCTTTGCTTCTAGGGGGGGCAATTGCCCCCTCCTGCCCCCCTGCCTACGCCCATGCTTCCTTCCATAGCTGATGCTATTTGCAATTTTAAGAACCTGAACATTAAATGCAAAGACATATTTTAGCATCCTGTGCAATTTGGCTTTCACTTGCTGTGCCCTCACAGGTAGTAGGAAAGTTTGGAAGCTGGTGGCTCACGGTGACATAGTAGATTGCACAATCTAACAACCATGCAGGAGAAGACAGCACATGACAACTCCACCTAGCATCTAAAATGCAACAGATAGCTTGTTGTCCACAATATTTGCTGCAAAGTGGGTTTTTTGTTTTTTTGTTTTGCTTTTTTAAAAAAGGAACATTTCAAAAGGAAATCAAATGACCAGAACGTTTTCTTGTCTGCAGCTGGGATGGCTTTGTTAATTGTTCTGTGATGAGCTGATACAAGTCATGTTTTCCTTTCCTTTTCCACAACACCTGTTTGTGTCACTAGAGTCACAGCACAGCAGTTATTGACTTCGGTTGAAGCAGTGAGTGCTGGTGAACTTCTCTTTGTCCAAGGTTGCTAAGTTATAAAACCACAAGTTCCACAACAGGCTGGTAGATGACAATGTTTTGTTGTCGTCTCTGAACAACAGACAGCACTGAGGCCTAAAGGGCTGAGGCTTGTGAAGCAAAGAGAGTTTTGAAGGCAGACCAGAAATGTACCCTGGGACTATAAAACACAGGCAAAAATTCATCACAGGGTTTTGCTGAGAAATGGTGCCATTGTTTCGAAAACCTGGACAGTTAAAACTCCCTCAGGCTGCAGGTAAGAGTTTGAAACCAAAACACAATGCAGAGGGACCCATCTGTTGACACATCACACACTCCTGCTTTTTTATTTTTGTTTTTGTTTGTTTGTTTCCCTGTGGTGCATAAAAATTAGCCTCATACATTTTATTTATTGTCTGACAAAATTTTATGTGGCAGGATTTTACTTTTTATTTTTATCTTGCCTTGTCTCCAGGTGTGTTGCTTCTTCCTGCAGGAACATTCTGGAAGGATCTCTGTGATATCTTCAAAGTAAGTCAATGCAACCAATTTGTTTGATTCTGTTGTGATGCTATGATTAAAAAGGAGATGGCTACATTTCCTGAATCAAACAGAAAACATGAGTGTAGTGTAACCTTTAAGATAATATGCTGATTATATATGGCATTTTATTCAAGCAACCAAGAAATTGGGAGTGAATCCAGATAATTTAAATTTACGCTCCATCCCATGATTCACAAAGCATGATGTTGGTTCAAGATGCATGCAAAGGAAATATGAGCAGATACAGAGAACACACCTGGAAAAGAGAGGGCAAAAAATTAAAATGGAAGCAAGCCTACAAAGACAAAAATAATGTTTATTATTTTATTTTCACTTGGTTAAAGAACCAGGAAAGATAAATATATAGCTATAAAACAAACAAACAAAAATGGGGGGGGCAAGCTATGTATCATTCTTAGACATAAACACATAAAGCTGAAACACATAAAAATAGTATGTTAAGAAAATACAGTGTATCAATTAAAATCAGCATCTTCCAAGAAGATAAATCCAAGCTATTAAATTAATTATGGCAGGTTTAAATCACTTCACGAAAGGGAATCTTTTTTAAAGCACAGGAATATCGCTTTAAATTGCCAGAGGGAATCTCTCTCAATATTGAGAATCACATCGAGGGTACCTTCAAACCCTTTGGGGAACGAGTTCTGAAAAACAGGCTTACATAATTCTTTGATATATCTTCATATAGGTTATCTGTAGCTATGAGCCCTTCCCCACCCCCAATGTAATAATAAAAAGATTGACTTTCTTTAATATTTGCTATCATGCAACCCAACCTAGCAGTTCGAAAGCACGTCAAAGTGCAAGTAGATAAATAGGAACCGCTACAGCGGGAAGGTAAACGGCGTTTCCATGTGCTGCTCTGGTTCTCCAGAAGCAGCTTTGTCATGCTGGCCACATGACCTGGAAGCTGTACACCGGCTCCCTCGGCCAATAATGCGAGATGAGCGCGCAACCCCAGAGTCAGTCACGACTGGACCTAATGGTCAGGGGTCCCTTTACCTTTACCTTTTATCATGCAACCCAATGATATGCATGTTTGCTCAGAACAAAACTCCACTTCCCAGTAAGTGTGCCTCATATTATTACTTAATATATTATCCATTGGACTGCAGCATCGTTAACTCTTGGGGAGATTAACAATGATTGGTTTTGAGAAAGTATTCTTTGTGCTAATATAATATTTACTGCAGATAGCAATGGCTGCAGTTCAGCAAAACAATTTCCTCAGTTCCTGAGGCACTATGAAGCACAGACGTAGTTTGCAATGGCACGCACAGTGTCCTTTGTGTGCCAGCATGAATGCATGTGACTGGCCCACTAGGGTCCATAGCTTGGAAGCCAATACTGGAAGCCAAGATGAGCAAACAAATTTCAATGGCTGCATAGGGTAACCACTTCATGTATCACCAAAAATGACACTGATTTGCATAAAACCTCCATATGCTAAATCTGCATAGACACAGATTTAGAAATAATGTATATAATTTACACAGAAATACATCCCACCATAGCACGGAAGACTGTTACATTGTACCTGCTCGGTCTGATGTCTAAGTGCTAACCGTTGACAGGCAACTTCAAGGAACCCTGCTCTCCTTTCTTAGGGTCCTTTATCTTCAAACAAGGCATCAAAACCAGCTGTACCAGAGTGTGACACCTAACTCAGGAGGCAGACCCTAGAGCAGGCATCCCCAAACTGCGGCCCTCCAGATGTTTTGGCCTACAACTCCCATGATCCCTAGCTAACAGGACCAGTGGTCAGGGATGATGGGCATTGTAGTCCAAAACATCTGGAGGGCCGAAGTTTGGAGATGCCTGCCCTAGAGGATGGCGCCTGCCCTGTGTCCCCTAAGCTTCCCTGCTGTGCTCAGGTTCCATGAAGAATCCTGTGCTATTGCCACTGTTGAAGTAAACTCAGCTCCCAAACCGTTCAGTTTCTTTCTGTACATGAAATGCAGGGAGGAGGCCATTTTGTCATTTGCCTCAGGGAGCAAAATGTATTGGGCCAGTCCTTCACAGAGGACTCCTTCAAATAGAAGATTGTCTGCTGTAAAGTAGGATACATGACCCTTTGGGGATGGAGTAGGGAAGAAAAAGGGGTTGTTTAAAATATGGCTATGTTAATAACAATAGGTGGCTTTTCCATTCATTGCCTTTCAAGATATCACAATAACAGTTGAGACACCTTTCAGTAGAAAGCTTCTTTCCTATATTAACCAGCCAGTCTTTGCATATACCTGACTGCATGGAGTGACCTTTTCAAAGTGTTTGATATGCCCAAAAGTGGGAGGCAAGAGCAGGGTAACAATCAGCATTTGAATGCCTTTTGTTATTACCATTCTTTGATACTGACATTATGCTTTGTCTGTCAGCCTCACACCTGGGAGTTCTGCCTATGCCAATGACTAATAGTGATATAATAGCATAATAAGGGGCAGAGATTGGATCTTTCCTGGCAGATCTAATAATGAATTTCAAAAGTCAGTTTCTCAGATGTTTGTCATTTCTCTGTTTATGAATGACTCTGAAACTGAAGTTTTCTGGAAGCAGTGGAAAACCTGGCAAATGAGCAGTTGCCACCTTTCAAATTATGTGTTAAGTGGTTCACACTTAGATCCCATTGCTTTCTATCAAATCTCTGCAGATGAATCTTCATACATTATGTGTAATATCCTGCAAACCTGTGGTTTCCAACCATAAGGAATCTTCAGTGCATTATAATCTCTGATTCCTCAAGAATCATTAGGAGGAGATACCAAGACAAATTCAAAATAATAAATACATTTGAAACCAACTGCTTATTTTGCAATCTAATCTTAAATATGGACAAAATCAGAATATTCATCTTTGCTGTGAGTCTTGCACCCCACCCAACCTCAATGGTGCTGCTATCAGGATTAGCTCTGGGCCCATTCCAAAGATGATGAGGTTGCCACCAGCTCTGCACTTGGTCCCAAGAGTGACAGGGTAAAGCCTTCCTGCACAACTTCCCTTGCACTAAAGCAGAGGTGGGGAACCTGTGCCCCTCCGGATGTTGCTGGACTAGCACTTCCATCACCCTTGACCATTGGCCAAACCAGTGGGAGATGAAGTCCAGTAACATCTGAAGAACCACAAGTTCCTCACACTTACTCTAAAGTGCAGCAGCAGAAGGAGAAACATGAGCTGCAGGTTTAGCCTATGACTTATGACTGCATGCAAAATCTATACTGTGACGCCTTCTATGCATCCCAACAGAGTTATTTAAAAATAAAATGCAGAGACATATTTTCTTCTGAGTTTTTAAAAACCACTTTCTAGATGCACTTCACAGGTTTTTTTATAAAAAAAAATGGAGAGAAAACTTGCTATATCAAACAGCTGTCCGTGGGATTTGTGGGTTTTTATGGAGGGGGTGCATAACTTCAGTTTTCCAGTTTGAACATAAATTACTGTATAGTTAGTTTTAACTGACTGTAGTGTTTTTATTTGCGATTATGTTGTTTGATTATTAGTACTCATCACCTTCTACACAAGTGTCTCAAGGTGATGTACAATAACAATAGCAAAAAGACCAACCAAAAACACAAAACCCAGCAGATTTTTTATTTTATAACAGTACAAATTAGTCATCCACGGCAGAAACACACTGCATTATATTGGGTATATTTGTTTTATTTTTTTCTTTAACTTTGTATTCTGGCCTGGTATCTTTGTAGCTGCATGGCTATCTATAAAAACTTTTATATATCTATTGATCTTATATATTAAAAGATAAAAATATATATTCAAAGGTGATATTCATAAACTTTGTAAATAAAATGTGCATTTTGACACTTACATGTTGTGCATACTGTGAGCATTTTCTGTGAAGCACCCAGTGCAGAATTCAGAGGCCACATTCAAGGGGCACAGATAGCATTTATGACTACCTTCCAAAAGTTTCTTTTCTCAAGAAATGTTGTGGTATCCAGCCCTGAATATACACATACAGGGGCGTACCCAGGATCAAAACTAGGGGGGGGCAAGAGAGGGGAAGAGAGAGGGAAGGAAGGAGGGAAGAGAGAGAAGGAAGGGAGAGAGAGAAGGAAGGAAGGAAGGAAGGAAGGAAGGAAGGAAGGAAGGAAGGAAGGAAGGAAGGGGTGGGAGAGAGAGAAAAAGAAAGAAAGAAAGTGGGGGGAAGGAAGGATGGACAGAAGGATGGAGCTCCCGTCCGCCCACCCCCCAGCTCAGGCTGCTTCTTCCCCCCCCCCACACACATTCCTGTCGCTGGCTGCAGCCACGGAGGGGGCGAAAACAGCCCGATTTCCATAACCCGCAGTGACTTTCCACCTTCAGTTTTCGGAGGGGAAAAGTATGGGTTATGGTCCGTAAAATACGGTGATTCTTTGGCTTCTAGGGGGGCGGCTGTCCCCCCTGCCCCTTGCTGGGTACGCCCATGTACCCATAGCTTTTACCTCTCACCTTATATTCCTTTTGCCTTGCTGTCACTGTTTGAAGTCATTTGTAATCCAAGCTGCTAGAGACAAGTACACAGATCTGCCAAAGATCTATTCATCTATTACCTCTTCGCTTGTATCTGGGATATAATCTTATATGTACATGTTGTTGTTGTTGTTGTTTAGTTGTTTAGTCGTGTCCGACTCTTCGTGACCCCATGGACCATAGCATGCCAGGCACTCCTGTCTTCCACTGCCTCCCGTAGTTTGGTCAAACTCATGTTCGTAGCTTCGAGAACACTGTCCAACCATCTTGTCCTCTGCCGTCCCCTTCTCCTAGTGCCCTCAATCTTTCCCAACATCAGGGTCTTTTCCAAGGATTCTTCTCTTCTCATGAGGTGGCCAAAGTATTGGAGCCTCAGCTTCACAATCTGTCCTTCCAGGGAGCACTCAGGGCTGATTTCCTTAAGAATGGATAGGTTTGATCTTCTAGCAGTCCATGGGACTCTCAAGAGTCTCCTCCAGCACCATAATTCAAAAGCATCAATTCTTCGGCGATCAGCCTTCTTTATGGTCCAGCTCTCACTTCCATACATCACTACTGGGAAAACCATAGCTTTAACTATACGGACCTTTGTCGGCAAGGTGATGTCTCTGCTTTTTAAGATGCTGTCTAGGTTTGTCATTGCTTTTCTCCCAAGAAGCAGGCGTCTTTTAATTTCGTGACTGCTGTCACCATCTGCAGTGATCAAGGAGCCCAAGAAAGTAAAATCTCTCACTGCCTCCATTTCTTCCCCTTCTATTTGCCAGGAGGTGATGGGACCAGTGGCCATGATCTTGGTTTTTTTGATGTTGAGCTTCAGACCATATTTTGCGCTCTCCTCTTTCACCCTCATTAAAAGGTTCTTTAATTCCTCCTCACTTTCTGCCATCAAGGTTGTGTCATCTGCATATCTGAGGTTGTTGATATTTCTTCCGGCAATCTTAATTCCGGATTGGGATTCATCTAGTCCAGCCTTTCGCATGATGAATTCTGCATATAAGTTAAATAAGCAGGGAGACAATATACAACCTTGTCGTACTCCTTTCCCAATTTTGAACCAATCAGTTGTTCCATATCCAGTTCTAACTGTAGCTTCTTGTCCCACATAGAGATTTCTCAGGAGACAGATGAGGTGATCAGGCACTCCCATTTCTTTAAGAACTTGCCGTAGTTTGCTGTGGTCGACACAGTCAAAGGCTTTTGCATAGTCAATGAAGCAGAAGTAGACGTTTTTCTGGAACTCTCTAGCTTTCTCCATAATCCAGCGCATGTTTGCTATTTGGTCTCTGGTTCCTCTGCCCCTTCGAAATCCAGCTTGCACTTCTGGGAGTTCTCGGTCCACATACTGCCTAAGCCTGCCTTGTAGAATTTTAAGCATAACCTTGCTAGCGTGTGAAATGAGGGCAATTGTGCGGTAGTTGGAGCATTCTTTGGCACTGCCCTTCTTTGGAATTGGGCCATTGCTGAGTTTTCCAAACTTGCTGGCATATTGGGTGTAGCACCTTAACAGCATCATCTTTTAAAATTTTAAATAGTTCAGCTGGAATATCATCACTTCCACTGGCCTTGTTATTAGCAGTGCTTTCTAAGGCCCATTTGACTTCACTCTCCAAGATGTCTGGCTCAAGGTCAGCAACCACACTACCTGGGGTGTACGAGACCTCCATATCTTTCTGGTATAATTCCTCTGTGTATTCCTGCCACCTCTTCTTGTACATATGTGAGTAGAAACAACCTCTGTGGCACTCTTATCAGGTTGAAATGTCTCCTGAGTTACCTCTCAGACCATCCGGCTCGCACTTTCTCCATTGACTGGTACAAAGCTGCCAATGTCATACACAGCACCTGCCCTTTCCCGTTTTACTTTGTCAGCAAAGCGGATCAGGTTGCTTCTGGCACTTTCACAGTTACTGAGCCATCATTACTGGGAAACTTTGAAGGTTATTAACTAAGCAATCTGAAGGCGGCAGGGGATGTGGCAGGGCAGGAACCAGGTTGTAGTGCATCTGCCATCTCCAGCACCCTGCTGGAATCTTGCTGGCACTGCAGGTGGAACAGGACAAGAACAATCCTCTGTCCTTTCCCAGTTTGTTTTGTTTTTACAGTTTTTTTCTCTCACTGGGAAATTAAACTTGATAAACTCACATGGTCCAACAGAGCCATTCAAATCCACATTACTACTACAAAGTGCTGATAGATGTGATGACAGTGCCATATCCGAGTGCAGTATTTCAAAGTTCAAATCGTGGAGGAAAATGGGATGAAAAATACTAGGAAGGGTGCTGAAAAGATGCGGCCATTTTTAGATTCAGCAGATGTAACTTAGCTGAAAACTTTCAAAAGTTGAGAAGCAAACTTGGATAGGCATCTTTGCCGTTCCATGACATTGACGATCAGGATGGCCAAACTGTAACTGTCTAGGTGAAACCTTGACAATTGGATAATCCAAGTTGGATATCTGTAATATGTATAGCAAGTTCAGGGATGGACAAATCTGTTAATTTCATTTTCTCTCAGCTTCACATTTTTCCAATCTTAATTCAGTTCACCACACTCCTGCATCAGTTTGTAATTTTTTTTAAAGTCCCCATGAAATTTTATCAGCATTTTAGTGCCCAATTCTCCTCATATCCAAAGTTTTTGTACGTTATTTTTGCATTTTTGTATATTATTTTCACTAATATATACATTTTGTGCACATTTTTTGGTTGGAAAACTGCATGACAAAATTCAGAGATGTGCAAATTTCAAAGAGTAGCTGTGTATGTTTCAGATATTGTTTTGGGGAATTGCACATTAGGTAAATCTGCATTGCAGTGTGAATCAATTCAAAATTCTCCTCCATCCCTAGCAAGTAGCATCAACTGCCACTTGGTGGTCCGGACATTAATTCTGACTTTTTGTAGAACGCAGTAGCCTGAGATTTGCAACAAAAGTAAACAAGATATAGTGCGACATTGCTAAGATTTTTTTAACTTAGGGACCTTTTTTCTCTGGGAAATTCATGATCTTCTTTTCTGTTTGTAAAGCTAATGATATCTTACTCCTCAGAGGATGGAAGACTTACGTTAAACTCTATTTCAAAACATTGCCTAATCTTGGGGCACAATCTAGGACAGAATTTGGTTCATGCTCAGGTCCCTTAAACACTTTAGACACAGAATATCTTGCTTGCTGACGTAGGGTAAAACATGTTAACAAGCTATCTTTTTTTATGTTAACAAGCTATCTGAGAGTCAGGGCAAGTTCTGTTCTTTGTACTGCAAATATCAGCTGTTATAAAACCTAGGCTGTATTTCTTAATCATAGCATGCCAATGGCTTATATCTTCATTATAGTATAAATTCCATTCATGCAAACATACAGCCAATATGAAGGTAGTGCTTCGTGTCCCTAGAAGTCCTGAGAAATGTTCTACCAATGCAACCTTTCTTTTACTTAACAAAGTATGTTTCTAGTGCTTACGGTGAGTAATCACTTGTGGTTTTGACTATGATTTTGTAACCCTCATGAGAATGAACATTCAAAAATGACAACAGCCCAACTTCCAGTCATTGCAGGAAGCTAGGCTGTAATGAAGAAAACTACAGCATTTGCAATAAAAAAATAAAAAATGGTGTAAATATACTAAAAAGATAATGTGTGAGAGGGAGATATAAACACTAGATATGAGGATCATCCAGTAAAATCAATGGGCAGTAGGTACATACACATGTGAGAAAGATTATCAACAATATCAAAATACTACTGCAGATGATCCTCTTTGCAGACATCTTTGTGGCAACCTTGTTTGTAATGGTTTTATTGTGGTCTGTCAACCTGTCTGCACACCAGTCAGGGTCCAGCCAGCTCTTGTTCTCAAAAGGTCTCCCCCGAAAGAGCTCTGAGATCTCTATACAAAGGACAATGCCAAAGAGAATGCATTACATCTTCCACCTCCCCAGTACCACAAACACATGTCTGCTGAGTATAGAGGATCCTTTTTATACTTTTTCCTCCAAATAGGTTGAGGCATTGTTTGAAAACAAAGGGCAGTAAAAGCTTTTCTAAAGGCAACAAAAGTTAGAAAAGTTAGATCTTGAAAGTACTGTTGAAAATATTGCTCTCTCTCTCTCTCTCTCTCTCTCTCTCTCTCTCTCTCTAATAAAATAAACCAAGGCTAAAGCGCTTAGAAGTTGGCTATCAAGAATTAGCTTGGTGAGATGCACATTGGAGGCACTGTTTTAGGGTGGTTTTGATCCCATTTCCAGGGTTGGTTTCAGATAATAGCATTGGATGCTTATCTACTGACCATCTATTCTGCTGTTGTTTGCTACAGGGACTATCTAGTCCCCAATGCTATTTAACTTCTGTATGAAGCTGTTGGGAGCAATTATTTGGAAACTTGGGGTGAGGTGTCATCAGTACACTCTATCTCTCTGTAATATATGAATTAAGCAAGGCCATGCAAGCCCTGGACCACTGCCTTGACTTGGTGGTGGGTTGGATGAGAGCCAATAAACTGACTCTGAATCCTGTCAAGATGGAAGTGTTGTAGATGGGTAGTTCCTGAGTGATCAGTTGCTTGCTTTGAGGGGTTATCCTTCCTTGGGAGGGCTACTGGATCCATCACTGGCACTAGAAGCTCAGGTGATCTGTGGCTAGGAGTGCCTTTCACAGTTGGCACTCAAACAACAGACTGAGCAGACACACAGGTTGTCTGGTCACAGAGTTCCACACCAGTGAGAAATAAGCATTTCTATTTAAATTAGAGCAATTTCTATATTTGCACCTCAATTTGCAGCCTCTTTTTTCCTTTTGGCAATGCATTTCCTCCTTTTTGTCATAAATACATTACCATCCTTTGGTCTAATCACTATTAAGTTCATTGTGCATTGTTTTTGAAACCAGGCATCTATTGTACCTACAACAGGGTTGTGATCCTACAGCCTAGTACAAAATGAACCCTTTTGCACGGTGTGCATTTGAAACTCAATTCCTCCAAGAAGATTCTTAGCAGGAGTCTACAGGTTTCTGTAAACAATAGTTCTGCTTTTATGTTCATACAGTATCCAGATGCAGTGTCCAGTTTCAACAATGTTTGATGTATGACCACTTGTAGCATCTCAAACTCGCTCATAAAGCACCCCAAATCCTAAGCAACTTTCTGGAAGAAAAGACAATTAGCAATTACCTAAATTTTCTGCAAGTTGCTAACTTTTGTCCATTTCCATTTATTTATTTCCATTTATTTATTTATTGCAATTAATAAGTGGCTGTATCAAGATTGATTTTCTACAAACTGCTAACTGCAGTTGGTTCTCTTGTGTGGTAAAAGCAGATTGCTTCCTTTATTGCAGGCCTCTATTACACCAGGAGGAAAGGAAGGCAGTGTTGATGCAGTTTCATTATTTGCAGTATCTGATTTGCTGATGAATTTCGGGGTTTTTTCGATTTTATTTTTAACTGCTTTCAGTCTTATGTCAGGTCTCATTGGGGTCAAAACCAATTGATATTAAGCAGAATTAAAATCTGCTTAAAATCTGGCTATTGTCCAGATTCAGAGTATGACAGATAGTTGCTGGTCTCCCTCCAAAAAACTCATGAGCATGAAGAAGGGGTGATTTTCAGCAGGAAACTGGCACCCATGCATCATGCTCCCAATCTGGATCAGGTCCCCATGGGACTACCGGTACGTCTCCTTCAAAATAAAAGTAGTAGCATTAACCATGCTTTTAAAGAAGTGTGCTTAATGTTATTTGTCTCTTTCTTCTTGGAGTGTTAGATATTCTCAAAGCACAGCATCATAGTTGTCAAGAATATGCATGTGTACGACCTTAGGTACATATATACGTGGATACATCTGGCTTAAGAGAATATATTGTTTAAGAAGATCTATGAAAGCTCCAGGTACATCATCTTGCAGCACGGGAAGGAGAGTGTCAGTGGATACCAGTAAGGATACTTCAAACAGAAGAAAGAGCAAGTGCCTAGGCTAAAAGCTATGAGTACCAAGAAGTATGGAGCAGAAGCATCTATGATTCTACAGACCACCCAAAGCAAACAAGATGAATTTTAACAAGGAGAAATGTAAAGTACTACACTTGGGCAAAAAAAAATGAAAGGCACAAATACAGGATGGGAGACACCTGGCTTGAGAGCAGTACATGTGAAAAGGATCTAGGAGTCTTGGTAGACTACACACTTGACATGAGTCAACAGTGTGATGCAGCAGCTAAAAAGCCAATGCAATTCTGGGCTGCATCAATAGGAGTATAGCGTCTAGATCAAGGGAAGTAACAGTACCACTGTATTCTGCTCTGGTCAGACCTCACCTGGAGTACTGTGTCCAGTTCTGGGCACCACAGTTCAAGAAGGATACTGAAAAGCTGGAACGTGTCCAGAGGAGGGCAACTAAAATGGTCAAAGGCCTGGAAACGATGCCTTATGAGGAACGGCTTAGGGAGCTGGGTATGTTTAGCCTGGAGAAGAGAAGGTTAAGGGGTGATATGATAGCCATGTTCAAATATATAAAATGATGTCATATAGAGGAGGGAGAAAGGTTGTTTTCTGCTGCTCCAGAGAAGCAGACACGGAGCAATGGATTCAAACTACAAGAAAGAAGATTCCACCTAAACATTAGGAAGAACTTCCTGACAGTAAGAGCTGTTCGGCAGTGGAATTTGCTACCAAGGAGTGTGGTAGAGTCTCCTTCTTTGGAGGTCTTTAAGCAGAGGCTTGGCAGGCATATGTCAAGAATGCTTTGATGGTGTTTCCTGCTTGGCAGGGGGTTGGACTGGATGGCCCTTGTGGTCTCTTCCAACTCTACGATTCTATGATTCAAAGAGAGGGAAGCAGAGGGAGCTCTGTGCTCCTGAATTCTACTGGGATGCAGCTGCTCTGGTTCTAGGCTGCAGCTGCCACATGTACCATGAAGCAATGTGAAGCAATGGAGAGGCAGATCTCAAAATGGTTCCAGTTTCTTGTGCCTACATATGGAAGAAGCAATATTGTCTGCTTCCTGTTTATAGAAAATGAGAAACTGGGGGCAGGGGAGGAGGAGATTATTTTCATGATTTCCTGAAAGCTGTCAACAAGTTTTGTTGGAACATTGGCATGGCAAACCAGAAAACAACATCAGACCTAGGCTGGCTTAGCACACATCCTGTTTGCAAAATGTGGGGTTTTCAAAGCACAGGAAGCACAAAACCTCCAGTTTCAGTTGTCTTGGACAGTCTATAACAGCGGTTCCCAAACTAAGGCCCGAGGGCCAGATGTGGTCCAATCACCTTCTAAATCCAGCCTGCGGAAGGTCCGGGAATCAGCATGTTTTTACATGAGTGAAATGTGTGTGTTTTATTTAAAATGCATCTCTGGGTTATTTGTGGGGCATAGGAATTCGATCATATAGTCCGGGCCCCCCACAAGGTCTGAGGGACAGTGGACTGGCCCCCTGCTCAAAAAGTTTGCTGACCCCTGGTCTATAACCCAGATTTGTCCTTTTTTAACTTCTCAATTTTCTTTTTCTTTTTATATTGATTTTCAGACAAACACAACACAGGAATCCCCTCTCCCTGCCGACAGATGAGTACAGCACTCCATACTTGAAAAGGGGGGGAGTTAAAAGCTTGTCAAGTCCTATTGCCCATCAAATAAAAGTTTACTTCCACAAGTTGCTTTGAGATGCTGGAACTCTTCTTTTGTCAAAACTGCATGAAATTTGTCTGATCTCTTACTGGGTTTTTTATTTTCATATTTTCATTGCCAGTTTTCCCATAAAAATTAAATCCCACAATTGTTGAAACCATGTTTCCATCAAGCTATGGTTAGTCTTGTTGCTGTCATAAGATGAGTAATGAGATCTTTTGGAGTGAGATCTTGAACTTCTGAGTCCTACCTATATTGCTTGAAATATTTCCAGGGAAATATTTTGAGGAGGGTTCAGTTCATCCAAAAGCGCTGGGCTAGTTAGCAAGACCACCTTTGGGAAAGAGAACTCTGTTCCTGCAACAGTTAGCAGTATTTCTTTGGGTGATCCTCCTTAATAAATTTGTCCTTAAAATTAAACATCTTAATCTAAATTTTAGTTGCTCAAATGCAATTCCAAAGGTCCAAAGGTCCTGGGTTCTCCCTTAGATGCAAGTTACGGGATGTATCTGGCTAGTCCCGCCTGCCCAATCAAGAAGCAGCTGGGGAGTAGGGGTGGGTTTTGAACTGGGTTGAATGGTGGGAAATCCTCTTTCTTCTGCTGCAGCCTATAGAAATCTAGGGGCCTGTCCAACATGGACCAGACCAATGTTTTCCAGCATTTGGTTCAACCCTGACCGCCCTTTTTGCCGCAATGTGTTACTCAGATTGCCTTGTTATGGTGTGGTTGCTATGAATGCAGAGATGGCCCCCACTTCTCAGGGCCAGGAAAGGATGTTACCTGAGATCACAACTGGTGGTTGGGCTTTGTCATGCTGGCCACATGACCCGGAAGCTGTCTGCGGACAAACGCTGGCTCCCTCGACCTATAGAGCGAGATGAGCGCTGCAACCCCAGAGTTGGACACGACTGGACCTGATGGTCAGGGACCCCTTTACCTTTACCTTTTTGTACCGGTAGTTACTCTGTTGCCCCTCCAGGGTGGTGGATTCTTCTATAACTATCCCACTCAGATGCAGGCAGAATCTTTAGTAAAGAAGAAGTAGGGATGGGCTTCACAATCTCTCACATTGTGAGAGGCCTCGGGGACAGTGAGAGGTCCCGAGAGTGCCATCCACTTTAAGAAAGGTAGCCTCCTGTTCACCTTTCCAGCACAACCCAGCAGATAGACCCGGCCAAACCTTTTTTTCTCACAGCACCTGGGACATGATCTTCACTTGTATCATGTGTTTTCCTCTGTCCTTGCCCTGCTCCCACTTGCTGGCACAAACGAGAAACAACTCTGCGTGGAGGTAATCAAGGAGGAGAGAAGATGGTATTTGTGAATTGAATGTAAATGACGTACAGACATATTTCAGCAATGTCTTTAATCCTTGTTCAATAGATTTATAAAAAGCCAAGAACAAAGGCATTAATTAGAATCAAAGAACAGGGCAGTTTTGCATTGTTTTGTATGTGAGGATTTCAATTGTGAAAAATAACCGTTGATGCTTAGCACATTTCTAAATATAAAAATCACTGCAGTACTTTTTGTTTTGATACTCTGGCTGTCGGCATAAGAAGAACAAACCCACAGTTTCTCAAGCAGGGACAAAATGCACACGATAAAAAGGAAATAATGGTGAAGGGGTGAGAGAGAGTGAGTGAGATGGCTTTGGAATCAAATCCCTAACACCATCTGATAAGATTATGGCAGTATTCAGATGATTTTTTTTCAAAATCTGGTGGCAGATTAATACTTTGATTCTGACCACAATCCTACACATAAGTAAGGCCATTGAGTTCAATGGGCCTTGCTCCACAGGTTAAATGTGTATAAGCCTGCAGCCTGACCATGTTTCTTTACACATGTAAATGCCCACCCAGTATCCCATCATGAAACCCACTTTTCTCAATCCAAATCTGGAATATGATTTGAAATGGCTACAGCAATTTTGGATTCCACAATCATGGCCACACCCATTAGGCACAGAGAATTGGCTGCCTCAAGAGGGAGTTGCTGGGCAAGAAGCACCAAGACAGTGGAAGGCTGAGCTGTGTGTATGCTCATGTGTATGCTACCAACCCTACAGCCCCACAATAGCCAGCTGCCCTTCAGAGGTGAACATCAGTGTTAAGTAAGATTTAATAGTCAGGCCTGTTGGCTTTTGTACATAAAATGATTGACACATCTGGGGACTTCCGGCGAGCCAAGATGGCGAGCGGCACGGCAACGCATAGCTCCTGAGAGCAATCAGCCTGCCCGTGCCGCCTGGCCAGCCCCCGGACCTCAAAAACCGCCGAGATAGCCGCCGCCGTTGCACGGGCGCCCGGAGAGCCTGGTGGAGCAACCGGGGAGCCGCTGGAGGCCCCCCGGCGACCCCACCGGACCGAAGCTGAGGGCGCCCGGCCGGCGGCCCAACAAAGCTCCAACGCGGCGACGGCCGCGATCACCCACGGCCCCAGCAACAGCCGCGCGGGTGTCGGAGACACCCGGCGGATCGAGCGGAGAGCCGCTGAGGCTCCCCCGCGGGCCTGCCGGGCCGAAGACGGGAGCTCCAGTCGGGAGCTCCAGACCAGCAACCGGGCGAGATCCGGAGACCCCGAGGCCTCTGACCGCCCTCCACGTGGCGACCCGGAGAGGGCCTGCCTCACGGCCGCGGCCACTGCCACCGCTACATCAGACACCCCAGAGGGGGAGAAGAAGGAGAAAGACCCCCCCCCCGGAGAGAAAGGCCCTGACCCAATAGCTTCTGCGCCGCCGCAACGGGGAGCCTTGCTAGGCACCGGCGCGCCAGAAGCAGAAGAGCACACCACCCCCATCGTCGCTGCCGCCGCCACCGCATCAAACCCCAAGGAGGAAGAAACAGAAAGGTGAAGGGAGAGGAGAGAGGGGGGGGGAAGGGAAAAGGGAGAAGAGGACCCCTCGCCACCCACAAGCCAAACGAGGGGGAAGAACCCCCCCCCGGAAACCCCCCTACCCCCTACGGCCATAGTCGCTGCTACCACCACCAAGGCCTCCATCGCACTGCTCCCCCCCCCAGGTGAAAACCCAAACCTATACTCCAGAACCACAGCTACCAAGTGGGAAGGAGGGAGAGGGGGGAGAGGAGAGGAAGAGGAGAAAGAGGCAGAAGAAGGGCACATAAAATAGCTGGCCCAGCCTAGGCCTACCTCCGCAACCACTGGCGCACCAAGAAAAAGCCACCCCCTGGGAGGACACCACGTCCCCTGGCTCTCTATTTTCCCTCTTACATATTGGTACTCCTATCCTCACCCTCATTTTATTTTATCTTTTACCTTATTTTCATCTCATTTTTTAAAGTGTTATCTATCCAGACTCTTCTTTCATCTTTTTTAACGCTTACTTTACTTCATTTTACTTAATCCCACATACACATATTTCCCTCCTCTAACCCCCTCCCCGCATCCAGATCTTATCCATATCAACAGCATATTTGCCTGCTCAGTTGTCCCCCTGCTCTTCTCCTTCCCTCTCCCTTCCCCTGTATAATCTTCACTCTCTTTTCCTTTATTCACTTCCCCCACCCCCTACACCAACCAAGAGGAAAAAAGAGGAAAACCAACTAAAAAACAACTAAACTTAAAAACAACAACAACAAAACGCTGCCTAAACCCTCTCCCTTCCTTCCACCCCTATCTTCTCCTCTCCTTTTCTTTCCCTCCTTCTTTCCTTCCTTCCTCCCTTCCTTCCCTCCCTCCTTCGTTCCTTTTCCCCTCCTTATTCCTCTCTCCTTTTCCTCTCTCTCCCTCTCCCTCACTCTCTTTCCGCCTCCATCTCATCTCACTCTACTTTAACCACCATCAGTCCAGTTACTCGCCCCCCAACCCGGCGACGCTACTGAGACGAACACAGAAACCTTAAAGCAGTTCCTAAGCCACAGCCAGGAAGTAACTCAAATGGCTGCCTAAACCAAACGCTCTGCCAAAGCCACCAATCAACATCGCCTGACCAACTCAACAACAACAACAACAAAACCCACCAACGCCACAAGTCTTGACCACAACACATCACACCACAAAAAGAAACCAAGCAGACCTCAAGCCCCAAACCAAAACCAGCAAAGAGACCGAGGAGACATCAACCAAAGAGATGGCGAATCATGCCGAAGCCGCACAACCCCACCAAGGAACCGATCACCCAGCAACGCTAAATGAAATGAGAGAAGAAATGATAGAAATGGAAAAGAGACTAAAAACAGCACTGCAAGCCGCAGTAGAAACCGCAGTGACCCCCCTGAAGGCTCTTATCAATGAGCTGACCTCCAAAGTGATAGACCTAGAGAACAAAAATCAATCGCAGGAGAGAATAATAGAACAGTACCAGGAGGAAAACACACTCATGAAAGAAAAACTGAACAAACTGGAAACAGAAAATGAAGAAATGAGAATCAAACAAGCGGACCTGGAAGATCGAAGCAGACGCTGCAATATCCGCTTTCGCAACTTCCCCGAAAATGCAGAAGAGAGAAGTCCAGCCGACCTAATTGTAGGCTGGCTGAAAAACACAATCCCAGGTCTGAAGCTCGAGATACACGACCTGGAAAGGGCTCACAGAGCCCTACGAGCCAAGCCGAAAGCTGACTCCCCCCCCAGAGACATCATCGTATGCTTTGCGCGCTACAGGAAGAAAGAAGAGGTTTGGAATAACCTCAGAAACTCAAACAACCTCCAATACAAAGGAAACAACATATCGGCCTTCCAAGATCTATCACAAGACACCCTAAAACGGAGGAAAAACTTACGCCCATACACCCAGCGCATCCTGCAAGCAGGTTACAAATACCGATGGGGCTTCCCCTTCCGCCTCATCGTAACAACCAGCACAACACAACACATGGCAACCAACGTACCAGAAGCCAAGCAACTACTGGAAGACCTCGGAATTGACCTTCCACCGGAAGAGCAACAGGAAGACTCACCAAGCAACAGCCAGGATCAGGACCACGGCAATGAAACAACAGCAAACAAATGGACAAGAGTGGAACGAAAAGGAAGGCAACGAAAGCGACCCAACAAGACGTATCAATACAACCAAAGACGGACACGCACAGAATCACCCCGCCGAGGAGTCAGCACTAGAAACCAGACCAAGATCACCCAGATCTACTCTTCACAGAGGAACAACAACTACAACAACAACAACACCCAATGAAGCAACCGGAATACATCCCAAATCGCAGGACTGGTGATTCCCCCTCCCTTCTCCCCTCCCTCCCTAAGCTACAAAATTAGCTAACAACAGCACCCCCCCCCACTAACACCACATCCCCACAGAAAACCCCCCAACACCAGTCCAGACAACCCCGACTACATTCCCACCACCCGACAACCCACACCCTCATTACCCCCCTCAGTCACACTAGGAAAAACCAACCCGTACAACGTTCAAAACACAACCCAAAATCAGGCAAAATTTGATACCTAACCTACAAAACGGTGGCACTAGAGCGTACCAATACACACACACCCCAAAAGATGTTGCTGTTTTCACGGGCAACATCGCCTTTGAACCTCATACAAGTCATTGGCGTCACAAAGACGCCTCAAATCGTCTCGCTGGACACCTCCCTTCACAAAAGACAAGGGGGCCGGCTTGTTCTTGTACATGCCCCCACACACCAGCTGAGACCCAGGACCAACCGGCTAATCGCCAAAAGGTCCAAAACTCCCCCAACAAACGCCTATATGACTACATATAGGAAACCCTCTACAACCTACCCTCCACCCCTCAACCCAAATCTAACTCCAACCCCACTATTCCCCTACCCAACACACCCTAGGTCAGCGCAACTCCAGTGGTTCTCCAAACAACACAAGGAGAGAGGCAGGACGACCCGGACGGGTTGGCAAGTAATCACCCTACACAACAGAGAAGCAAGATGGCTAACTTAAAAGCAATTACACTAAATGTGAGGGGGTTGGGAAACCCCATCAAAAGAAAACGCATCACCACATACATAAACTCCATGAAACCACACATCACCTTTCTACAAGAAATACACAATCCACCCAAAGGGAGCAAACTCCTGAACGACCCCCGCTTCAGTCAACAGTGGGTGGCAAACGGCTCAGGAAAAGCCCGAGGGGTAGCAGTGATACTCAGTAGAGACCTAAACTTTAAAGCCACAACAATCCTAAAGGACAAAAGAGGCAGATTCATCTTTGTCAAAGGGGCACTAGACGGCAAAACTAAACTGACAATAGGCTCTATATACGCCCCAAATTCGAAACAACTAGACTTCTTCCAAAAGACACTAAACAAATTCCTCTCCTTCACGGAAGGGGAAGCAATCCTGGGAGGTGACCTCAACCTAAATATGAAAGGCATATCCCTGAAAGACACTCACCCTACAACCTCACGGGCAAACCTCCTCAAAAAAACTCCCCCAATAAATAGGGACTCTTATAAATTACTAAAAATGCTAAAAAACAGGGGTCTCTATGACATTTGGGGTGCAAAAAACCCAGGAGACACCACTCATACATTCCAATCTGGACGCCATGGCACAAGGTCCAGACTGGACAGCATTCTGCTCACACAGGGCCTGATCCCTCTAGTAGAATCAACAAACATAGGCAACATCAAAATCACAGACCACGCCCCAGTAGAAGCCACTATTAGAATAGGAGAGGGAACGCAAACCACCCCATCATGGTCCTTCAGTCCCATCCTAACTACAAACAAAGAAATTAGAGAGAGGCTCACAAAAACTCTCCAGGACTACTTCAAGGAAAACGATGTAGACAATACATCAACCCCCCTCTTATGGGACGCAATGAAAGCGGTCACCAGAGGAGTGTGCATAAAAGAAAAAGCACTCCTCAAAAAACAAACCTCTTCAAAAATCAATAAGATAGAACAAGACATCAACATTCTCTCATCTCGCTACAAACAAACAGGTTCTAAAAAAATACTTAAACTTATAGAACAAAAAAGAAGAGAAATAGACTCCCTAGAAATCAATAAAACAATGATCAACATCTTATACTCTAAGCAACGCTTCTACGAACACGGGGGGAAAAACTCCAGACTATTAGCGAACAGATGTAGGAAAAAAGCACTCAAAACAAGAATACACTGCATCACCAAAAAAGATGGCAACATAACATTCTCCCCTAAAGAAATAACTTCAGAATTTGCAGAATTCTACTCCATCCTATACACCTCCCATAACCCATCAGAGAAGGAAATCAGACAATTCCTAGCAGGACTGACCATGCCTACCTTAACCGAGGAAGAACAGGAATTCATGGACAGCCCTATCACCCCAGAAGAAATAGACACAGTCCTCAAAAACCTGAAACCACACAAAGCCCCAGGTCCAGACGGCTTCACAACAGAATTCTATAAGAAATTCAAAGAACCCCTAATGCCGTACATGACACGCCTATTTAACGACATCATGAAAGGAAAATCCATCCCCCAAACCTGGACACACTCCAAAATAATCTCCATCCCAAAACCCCTGAAGGACAGCCTCAAAGCAGAATCATACCGCCCGATCTCACTAATAAACCAAGACTACAAGATATTCACATCAATCTTGGCCAACCGCCTAAAAACATTCCTATCCAAACTAATAGCCCCAGACCAGACTGGCTTCGTCCCCGGTCGCAACATTACAGACCCTATCAGGAAACTACTGAACCTGATTGAACATAGCAAGGCAACTAAACTCCCACTAACAATCATGTCACTAGACATCCTCAAAGCGTTCGACTGCTTAGAGTGGAAATACCTACTAGAAGTACTAAATAGCATGAGATTCGGCCCCAATTTCCTACAAACTCTAAAGCAAATATACTCCCAAGCCTCAGCAAAATGCAGAATCAATAACATGGACTCAAATACCATAGTAATCCAAAGAGGCACAAAGCAAGGATGCCCACTGTCACCTTTCCTCTTTATCCTGGCTCTGGAACCCCTAGCAATACGTATTCGAGCAGCCCCAGACATCAAGGGAATGGAAATAAAAGGCAGAACCTACAAACTAGGGCTATTCGCTGACGACCTAATGGTCACAACACCAGATCCCTTAAACACTGCAACTTCCCTAATCAGAGAACTCAACACTTTCGCAACAGTGTCGGGACTACGAGTAAACTTTACAAAATCAGAAGCCATGTGCTTCAACACCCCCCCACATATTCAAAGAAAACTCACCAACACCACCAAGATAAAACTCTGTCATACCAAATTTAGATATCTAGGGGTACAAATAACCAAAAACCTCAACAAATTATACCTACACAACTACAAACCCCTGTGGCAACAAATAAACAAAGACCTAAAGAGATGGAGCAGCATGAACTTCACCCTCTCAGACAAGATAGCCACGATCAAAATGATCACCCTCCCGAAACTAACCTACCTATTCCAAACCCTCCCAATCTGGATACCCCCAACCCAGCTTCAAAGATGGCAACGAAAACTACACTCCTTTATCTTCTCACACAAAAAACCAAGAGTAAGCACCAAATACCTGCACCTCCCCACCTCAGAAGGAGGTTGGGGGATCCCCAACATACAAGCATATTACAGTGCCAACCAAATACGACATATAATCCCATATATACTAGAAGATGAGACAAAACAATGGACACACCTTGAGAGGGAGACAATCGAAAATATCAGCACCACGGCATACCCACTCCTCCCAAACAAAATAAGGAAAATCCCCACAAAGCTTACCAGGTACACACAAACCATGTTCAGAGCATGGAAAACAGAAATAGGCAAACTGTGCCCAACCCCGTCCCCACTAATTCCCCTGACCTACCACCCAGTATTCCACCATGCAGCACAAAACCTCCAAATAAAAACCTGGCAAACCAAAGGCCTATATCGCCTAACCGACTTCTATAAAAACAACAAACCCCTGTCAGCACAAGAAATACAAACCAAACTAGAAGACACCCAAATACCCTGGTTGGCACAAAACCAAATCCATACACTCCTAAACAATCCAGCAATAAAATCAGCGGCAACCAGACTCCCTACAACATTTGAAAACCTCCTACTAACGACAAAGGGACACGGCAAAGGACTGGTATCCGCAATATACAAAATACTACTCAAAAGCCCCACGAACCCCCTAAACGCTATCAAACAACAATGGGAGGATGACATAGGATATGAAATAAACCCCACCCAGTGGACCAAAATGTGGTCTAAACCCCCCTTCAAATCCATATCAACAAAAAGAAAAGAACTCTCCATGAAACTAACCTACAGGTGGTACCTAACCCCAAGAAAACTAGCACTAATACACCCAGGAACCCCACCAAAATGCTGGAGAGGGTGCACCTCCACAGGAACATACCTCCACATGTGGTGGGAATGCCCCAAAATCCAATCATTCTGGACAATAACCATAAGAGAAATTTGTAAGATAACCAAGCAAGTACTAGAAATCACCCCAGAACTGGCCTTATTAAACATCTTTCAAGACAACAACGCCCACGCAGATTACAAAGAACTCATAACCCACCTATTGTCAGCAACCAGAAACATCATAACCAGACACTGGAAAGACCTGTCAGGAGCAAACATGGACCAATGGTATCAAGTAGTATGGGAAACGGCCCTACTAGAAAAACTAACCAGTAAGCTGAAACTAGCACGGGGACAAACAGAAGAAGACACATTCACCCCAGTATGGTTCCCCTTCATCACTTACACAGCCCAACAGGATAATGACAAAAATCCACCGTCAGCATTCAAATCAATATGGTTAAACTAACCAAAACACCCACCCAACCCACTCACACAAGAAACCAAAGACCACCACAGCCATCCAAAAATGAACAACCACACCCTACGCCAACCCCCATCCTCTCTCGGCAACAAAGGAGTACAAGCGAACAACAGAGAACCCGCACAAACAACGCTGACACTGAACGCCTACATATATCTAGGAAAACAGAAACATAGGCATCCCACCCCACCCACCCACCCCACCCACCTCTACCCCCCTTCCTCCTAATGTCTCAACAAGCAAGATTGATGTATAACAATGGAAAAAAAAAATATGAGACTGCATTACCTTTGTAAACCAAGAAAATCCTCAATAAAAACTTAAAAAAAAAAAAATGATTGACACATCTCACCTCTTGGCTCAGGTAGCAAAATGTCCTGGGTCACCCCTGTCAACTGTGTTATAGCTGGGGGAGTGGGTTTCACACATTCTGTTTTTGAACGCAATACAAAAATGAATAGCTAGAAGATTAATTGGGTAGGATTTTGGGCAATTCTTGGGAGTAATTGGCTGGATACAATGCGCTACACCATAAGTAGGCTTTCCATAAACAAAAGCCAGCTCTTTCTGATCTTCGTCTCTTCGGGAACTACTGCTATCCTTTGTTTTGAAGATATTCACTAGGGCATAGTTAGCAAGAGGGAGAATTTGAAGGCTGTGGCACCGCACCCATTCAAGAAGAACCAGTGCTTCTTCCTAGCACTTCTGCTTTTAAAACAGAAACAATATGTAACTGGATTTATTTCTTTTAAAAAATTATCCTACTCGTGGAAGCGTATGAACCATACACTTAAAGCACTTTTTTTTTTTGCCTCAAAGAATCCTGAGAATTGTAGTGTAAGGGTGCTGGGGTAAACTACAGTTCCCAAGATTATTGAGGAATGTGTGCTTTAAATGTTTGATCTGTATGCAGCCAGATCTTCCACCTCCACACTCCAGCCACTGCCTAGCTTTAATCTTTGTACCAACATGGTGATGCCAGTGCAACTCTGAGCTAAAACTAATGAGGATCCTTCACACCAGCACATCTCTGGGTTCCTATAGCGCAAGTGGATTTCACAGCAATCTGCACCTTGGTGCCTGCAAACGATGGGATTGCGCTGATATTAAATTAGCTCTTCAATCAAACGGCAAGGAATTTCATGCCTCAGAAAAGAAATAACAGCTCCCTCCCTCCCTCCCTCCCTCCCTCCCTTCCTTTCTTTCTTTCTCCTCTTGGGATAAGTCTATTGTCATCCACCTATTAGGAAAGTGCATTTCTTTCCCTTTGTTTCAGTTTTAATGCAAAGGTTTATTTTACAACGATAACCAACAGAAACAAAGCCAAACTTGTTTCAGCATGCCTTCTGTAAATAAAGGAGAAGCTGCTGAAAACGGGATGCAAAAAGGAAAAGGAAAAAGAGCATTGAAGGCTGTCTGCCTCTCCAGCTTTGCCACCACATTTTTCTAAAACATTTGGCATCCGGCACAGCGTGAATGAAAGCATTGTTCAGCTTTCCAGACTGGTGCTAAGGGTAGCTGAGCCTGGGGAGGAAAGGAAAAAGATTCTAAAAGGATGGAAAGTATGCTCTCCAGGTGTGTGTGTGTGTGTGTGTGTGTGTGTGTGTGTGTGTGATTTGTACCTGATAGTACCACAAATACCATTTCACACTTCACGCCCTGGCCCGTTCCAATTAAAGATTCACCTCTGGAATTTGCTTTTATTTGTTGCTATTGTTTTTGGCAACCCTATATACCATGTTCCCCCTATTTTAAGACATAGTCATAAAATAAGCCGTAGCAGGAATTTTAAGGATGTGTGAAATATAAGACATACCCCGAAAATAAGGCATACCTCCGTACTGCACGGAGCGAGACCGCCAAGCGCCCCAGCCAGCCAGCGGGACTCAGCATGCTGGCCGCGGCAGGAGGAGGAGGTGGCCCGCAGGGTCAGCACCCAGCAGCACCGCACCGGATCGAGGAGGCGGCCTGCCGGGTCTGCACCGATCAGCGCCGCACTGCTGGGCACCGACCCGGCAGGCCACCTCCTCGATCCAGCACTCTGTGCGGCGCTGCTGGGCACCCACCCGGCAGGCTGCCTCCGGGACCCAGCAGCAGTAACGCAGCAGGAGAAGGAGGAGGCTTGCTGCATGCCCCAAGCCCTGAGCCAGCGGGACCCAGGAGCAGCAATGCTGGTCATGGTAAGGAGGTACTTACAGTAATAAAAAAATAAGGCACCCTCCAAAAATAAGCCCTGCCTACCACTAGCCACGGTGTCTTAAAATAGGGGAAACGCGGTATCAGAGGTGGGTAACATTTCTCAGCTCTCAAGGGCTACATTCTGTTCTTTCCAGCCTCTCCAGAGCCACGGGCTAGTGGTAGGCAGGGCCAGAGACAAAGATTGGGTGGCCCTCTCTTACTTATCGCCAGCCAAGCAAGAGGCATTATCTGAGTTCAATGACACATCCTGGTCAGGCCCAGCAGGGACAATGGGGGATGTAGAGATGTGGGCATAGCCTTGGGAGAGTACCTGAGGGACAGGTAGAGAGAAGTGGAGGACCACATTTCATCCCAGGCCTGAGCTCCCTCACCCAAGCTATATAGTGTCTCCATCAGGTGCCCTCCAGATGTTATGGATTACAATTCCCATCATCATGGGGCTGATGAGAGTTGTAGTCCAAAACAGTTCTTGTCTGTCCCCAATCTATGTATTAAACCATCATGTGATCCCGTCTGTTCAGTTTGAAAGCGAACTCCCAAAATTGTGCTGTGCTTCACTCTGCCTTTAATATGCACACACTACCTGTTGTGAATAATGCTATTGGGTTGAACAAAGCAGTGGGGGGAATGGCTTTTTCCTGAGCTGGGAAATTTCTTGTTGGTGATTATGATGTGCAACTATGCACAACAAAAGGCAGTTAGTTTTCATAAGTCTCTTGAACGTGAATCACATCTTTCTGCTGTAGGGGTCGATATTTGACTTGCCCACTTATTGGAAATGAGTCATGCAGAACTCAGTGGAACTTACTTCTGAGCAAATGTCCATAAGGTTGGACTATAAGTCTTAAGTTGAATGGCAAGCTGTTTGGATTTTGAAAGAAAGGACTGGTGTGGCAGAAGGATTAGCACTGCTTGCATGCATGTTTGTTTCTGCTACTAAAATCAGCTCAACTTCTGCATTTGTAAATAAACCAAAAACCAAAGAGGAAAGTGTTTGTTTCCTCTTTTTTCTTTCTTTTTAATCTTTAAAAAAAGTGATGCAAATGTTTGAAAAAGAACAACTAGAAAAGTAAATGTGCAGGTTCCCAGAGATTGCAGTTGCAGCACTCTTTCATTGATCCTTCTGCTGCTGACCTCCTCAGGGCTAAATCATGGTTTGGCTTGGCATTACGTCTGAACCCAGTTTGTCTGGGGCAGACAAACCAAGAACAATGAACCTGCCTTTGAACAATGAACCTGGGTTGAACCTGCCCCCCATAGGGCAGCAGCAAGAGGACTGATGGAGGCATACCATAGCTGCAATTGCTTCTGCAACCTGCACACATTCGCTTGTTTGCATTAACCCAAGGTTTAGCTTAGAGTTACGTGCAAACTGGGCTATTGGGTATCAGCTCTGCTGTTCCCTCCACATCAAGTTCTACTCAAGTAGCAGCAAACAAACCAGTGCAATTATCGGCTGCATAAAGCAGAGTGTATCTTGTTAATCAATTAACCTTGGCTACAACATCAGTATTTTATGCCTGACACCTAAAGCAGGGTGGGCTTGGCATTGCTGGCTTATACAGTATTAGAAAGGTCTAGCCTCCTCTTCTAACCTTATCTTCTAGGTTCCCTGGCATAACAACTTGTGTAACAAAGGGTTTTTGAAAGGGTACCATGCAGTTACTACAGAATTAAACCCAGGCTAAATTATTTTAAGTCTGCAGGAATCAGCAGTGAGGTTTTCTCATGTGACTTCCTGATTGAAAGTTAACTGCAATAATATGTTTTTCAAAAAAAGTCCTGGCAGTTCTAAACTGTAGCAACACAGGTTTCAAAAGCAACTGTTGGGCTACACAGCTGATCTCCTAAAAAGAACTTTATCTAGTTTCCTGGATCAGTTTTTACAGACCCTTGCCATCTTTCTTATTAATAATAAGCTTTTTGATAGAAAATCAGATGATATGCCATCTCTAAAAATATGCAGCCAGATACACCACCATTGTCTCTTCAGCTATTATCAAGCTGCCAACTCGGGGGGAGAAATCCAAAAATTGCAATATTAAGGAGGATCAATCCATAAAAATCTCTCTCTCTCCTTCTCGCCCTGTCTGTGTAGAGGGGGAGGAATAAATTTCTAAATTCAGTATGGGAGGTATTTTAAACTTGTGTCTAAACATTAAGTATCAGAAAATGGAAAACATTTCAGAGAAGTTTTTAAAAGTTATTGGATTAAATATATGTTACCTACAAACATGCAATGATATATAACAGCAATATAGCAATGGACATAGCATTGGGCTGACAGTGTAGTGCAGTGAATAGAATAGTTGATATGGATATGGGAAAATGTTGGATTCAAACATTCTGATCTCATATATAGTATTTACCTGATTGTTTGGGGCAAGTCATGATCTCTCACGAAACTGTAGAACATTTTTTTTATTTTTTATTTTAAAAAACCCAGACAATGTGGTGAACATAATGCCTGTGATGTTTCTTTCATGCCTGCAAGTCACGACTTGATGTTGCAGTCTCGCTCGCCCTCACTTTCATCTTGATGTTACCCTGCCTTACTTTTATTTCCATTTAAGAATAGTGTGTATGAGATTAAAGAGCCTTCCTTTATTTTTTTATTTTTTTAAAGTATAAAGATTAATGGGGAGAAGGGAAGAGCTTGATTACTGCTGGGAACAAACTGTAATTTTCAAGCACTGCATATTTAAAATATAATTGTCCCTGATCACCAACAGCCTGGTGATGGGCTAATATTTTGGTTGTCCTATTCTGCACTGATACAAACATCTTTTATAAATCGCAGGTCAGTTGACAAAGAGATTAGAAAATGCTCCAGCATGTGCCAAACATCTTTAATCCCCTTACTTGTCAAAGAAGATAAAGGTGTTTGGGGCATGGATCCAGAAACTGTAAATAAAGAAACTCAAAGAAAGCAGGAAGTCAAACATCTATTTTTAAAGACCCCCCCCCTCCAGCTTCACCATGAAGGGAAATACAGCATGATTTGCGTACACACGTGCTAAATTCCTGTCTGTCGTACCTACCCCCTTCCCCAATAAAGAGTCGAGAGTCAAGGATATGGATTAAAATTGGCCACAACTTTATTGAAATTCAGGAAGTGGGAAACTTGGCCCAGGCCTTGGCAGGTAACCCTCTCAGCCCCTCTGGCTGAGGATATGCAGGTTGATGAGGCCTGCGAGAGGGGACTGTAAAGCGCAAACTTACACAGCATGCCCTTCCGCTAACCACATCCGAGAGTTTGACCTACGAGCCGCCGCTCCAGGGCCAGGGACTCCCGATTTTAGCCCTTTATGAGGGCCCCTGCAACGCCGCCGCATGGGAAGGGAGCCCGATTGCGTCCCTCCCAATTTGAAGATAGACTAAAGGAAACCTTGCCAAGGCCTAAAAACCGCCAAAGTTGTGACGAATTGCTGCGGGGAAGGCGAAACCTGCCAATGCAGGGAAAATTCCTTCCCGGTTCTGAATACAGCAACCATCTATGCCGCAGCAGCGCCCGCTCGCCTGCAATGCAAAATATTATGCTGTAAAGAAAACACTGTTAAGAAAACACCATTACCTGATGATCGCTGACCTAGGAAGGAATTTTTTTTTTTTTTGCAAGAAAGAATGTTAAGAGAGGGAGGGTGGGTGGGTGCCTGCAAAAGGTAAAAGGAACAAAGAGGCTTCTCCAATGTGTTTTGGGCTCTTTTCTTTGGCCTTACTCCGCCCCCTCCAGCCAGGTGTCCTTTGTCCTACCTGGCCAGGTGGCTGACCATAGGCCGAGTCATTCAGGTGGGTGTCTCCAGCCAGGTAAGCCCCGCGCGGTGTCGCAAACCCCGCCCACCTGAGGGGAGGGGTGAGGGCGGATATTGCGTACACACGTGCTAAATTCCTGTCTGTCGTACCTACCCCCTTCCCCAATAAAGAGTCGAGAGTCAAGGATATGGATTAAAATTGGCCACAACTTTATTGAAATTCAGGAAGTGGGAAACTTGGCCCAGGCCTTGGCAGGTAACCCTCTCAGCCCCTCTGGCTGAGGATATGCAGGTTGATGAGGCCTGCGAGAGGGGACTGTAAAGCGCAAACTTACACAGCATGCCCTTCCGCTAACCACATCCGAGAGTTTGACCTACGAGCCGCCGCTCCAGGGCCAGGGACTCCCGATTTTAGCCCTTTATGAGGGCCCCTGCAACGCCGCCGCATGGGAAGGGAGCCCGATTGCGTCCCTCCCAATTTGAAGATAGACTAAAGGAAACCTTGCCAAGGCCTAAAAACCGCCACCCGAGGCCCTTAAGGGCCTCGCCGCCAATTCCCACGACCAAGTGGCCAAGATCCGTACCTTCAGTTCAGAGACAAATGTCTAGCCGGTCCATGAGGGCCTGCCGCAAGTCATTTAGCCAGAGATCATTCCCAAGTGGTGTCAGATGTACCCCATCGGCCCTAAACATGCCCGCTGTATCTACCCTAATGGTGGGGTGTGGGATAGGGAATCCCCCAATTTTTTGCATGGTGTTGCGCATAGCTCTGTTGATTTTTTGTACCGCATAGTTAATGCGGGAAGAATTGAGCACCCCCCTCCAGCACAGGCGGGGGATTAGGTTGGACCAGCCTATTGCCATTGCCGGGTACAAGGTGTGCAGCTTCTCAATATCCGCCCTTGCCGCAAGGGTAAGGGCAATGCCCTTAAGCTCAACCAAGTCATTTTCCCCCAGGTGAACCACCAGTATATCCGGGGGGCCATACTTCGCTGTAGCCCTATTAAGTGTGGTCATCAGGCTGGACCACCGCATGCCCCGGTGGCCCATCCAATAAATGCGTACCTTGGGGTGAATGTTGAGGTGAAGACCCCCATTTTGAGGCCGAGCATGTTCCGCCGCCCAATGCACGAAGCTGTGCCCAACCACCCAGATCTTCGTGATGGGCAAACCTGCAACAAAACGTTAAATTGCATGTGTTAAGGAAGAGGAGCCAGGACGAATGTAACTTTTGTATGCTGCTGAGCGCCAACGCCCTAACGTCTTGATGCGGGCTGGGTCCCAACCCTGGATTGCTGCCGAAGTGGCCGCCCCTATACGGAAGGAGTGCCCAGAGTATCCTTGGGGATCAGCTCCACAGGCCGCTATAACTTTGCGCAAGACTGCCGTAAATTGAAACCGGGATAGGGGCCGCATGTTAGCATGTATGAAGAATGGACCCTTACATTTTGGCCGGACCCTGAAAAAACTGCGTAAGTCCTTATAGGGGCAGGCACCCTCTTGACCTGTTGGGGCCAGCATCAGCGTGACACCCTTCTGCAATTGGTCTGTTTTTGATGACCGAATTTTGACATTGACAGTGACCCCAGAGAACTTGACGTCAGAATCGCGCAACCCTCCATGAATTGCCCCGGCAGCCAGACACTCTCCAATACGCATAGCCCCAAAGAAGGCCAGCGAGAATGCCGCTCGAAAGAGACAAGTTTCAAAATTTGACCAGCAAACTTCTGGTAATTTCCCCCAAAGTCGATTCAGGATGTCTATGGTAATGGGCTTTCTGCCATCCTGGCGCTGAGGGATGGTACGACGCCAGCCTGACAGAACTTTTTTAACGTGGAATGTATCACATGGGTCCGGCCAACGAAGAAACTTACAATAGAAGGATATAGCTGCCCTGTAAAGCATTAACGTTCTAGTGGCCAGGCCCCTCTGCTTCAGGAAAACTAGGAACTGAAGTACTTCCCCCTCAGATGCGCGCCGCGTTTTGGAACCCCGAAAACGCCCAAAGGCATCCCAGGCCCTGGAATATGAACGTCTAGTGGAGGGGGCAAGGGCTGACAATACTCCCTGGTTTACTTCTCGTTTCCAATCTCCCACAGCTCTTCTGGAAAGGCCTCTGGGGTATGGGCTGCATCCGGTGCTAGCTGGCGGAAACGCTCCATCTGGAAACGAGATAATGCATCAGCAATGTTGTTATTGAGACCAGGTATGAAGCGGGCTGTGAAGGAAACATTGTGCTTCAGGCACTCCAGTACAAACAGGCGCATCACCCTGATAACCCGGGCGGACTTGGGGGACAGCTTGGATATGATTCTTACCACCGCTTGATTGTCAGACCAGAAACATACCCTGGAATTTGTGAAACAGGTTCCCCAGAGGCGTATGGCAACTAGAATAGGGAAGAACTCAAGAAAGGTTAGGTCGCGAGTGATGCCTGCTGTATGCCAGGCGGGCGGCCACGGGTGCGCACACCAGCGGCCCCTGAAGAACACACCGAAGCCATGGCGGCCAGAGGCATCCGAATGGACTTGGAATTCCACCCCTGGGGTAACAACTTCTTGCCAGAATGAGACCCCATTATAATCCTGCAGGAATGTGAGCCAAATCTTAATATCCTCCTTTACCTGCTTTGTCACCCTTATGTGATGGTGGGGGGCTACCCCTCCGGCTGTCAGGCGTGCCAGGCGAGCGCAAAAGGCCCGGCCTGGCGCGACCACCCTACATGCGAAATTGAGATGGCCCATTAGCGACTGGACCTGGCGAAGGGTCGTCTTCCTAACCCGCAACATTGATTCCAATAGCGCTTTCAAGGAATCAAGTTTGGCCTGGGGGAGACGTGATGACTGCTGCTGAGTGTCAAGTTCGATACCCAAGTAGGTGAGAATTGTAGAAGGACCCTCCGTCTTATCGGCGGCCAATGGAATACCAAAGTCTGCCGCCAGGCGCATGAAACTAGCTAAAGCTAGAGCGCAGGAGGGGGTATCAGGGGCCCCCATTATCAGAAAGTCATCTAAGTAATGACACACGTACTGGGAACCAGATGTTGTCTTCATGGCCCACTCAATGAATGTGCTGAAAGCCTCGAAGGCCGCACAGGCCACGGAACAACCCATAGGCATGGCCTTATCGAAGTACCAACTGTTATTGAATTTAAATCCCAAGAGCCAAAAATCCTCAGGGTGGACTGGGAGCAGCCGAAAGGCTGACTCAATATCACATTTTGCTAATAAGGCCCCCGGGCCGAGTTCCCTAATCATTTTAATGGCCACATCCAAGGACGCATATTTAACTGAGCAGTATTCCCGGGGTATGGCAGCGTTTACAGACCTCCCCTTAGGGTAAGACAAATTGTGAATCATGCGGAACTCACCCGGGATTTTCTTGGGCACTATGCCAAGCGGGGAAACTATAAAATTTCTAAATGGGGGGGCAGGAAAAGGGCCAGCTATCCTGCCTAGGCGCAGCTCCTTCTCGATTTTGTTGGATGCAACCAGGGGCATTTCCCTTACCGCCTTCTGATTGGGAGGGGTTCTCGAAACTGGTGAACTGGAAACTGGTATGCGGAAACCGTGGCGAAATCCGGCCTCCAAGTAGCTGGCCGCCGTCCTGTTGGGATAAGCTTGCAAGAAAGGTAACATAGCAGCCAAAGAAACCGGGGTCGGGGCCAGGGTGGACAAAACCTCATTTCTTAGAGCTGGCCTTGGCCTGCTGGGTGCCAGAGGTGGAGGCTCCTGAGTCTCCCTTGGCATCCTTGAACGCACTCCCAGATCCAGTCTTCCGAAAGGCTCGAAAAGGCAGCTTGGCTCGAAAGCACTTTGCGCGCGGATGCGAACCACCACAACGCTCGCACACATGGTCGAAGCGGCAACTGTCCCTGCTACACAACCCATTGTTATACTCCCAGCACGCAGAGACAGTCACCCTCCTCATTTTTGAGGGGGGTTTACCTGCTTTATCCCCATGAGGCTGCTTACGGAAATGGGGGGCCACTACCTCCGACCAAATGTCGCTGTCTTTTATGTCCCAGCGTGCCTTGGGGTCTGCGGCCGCCCTTCCCCTAAATTCCTCATCATACTCCAGGGCAGCACTGTCCCCCGCCATCTGTTTGGCCTTTAGGATGATCCCCAAGTAATTAGCCAGATGCCAGGCCCTATCGGGATAAGCAGCAGACACCAACCCCATGTAAGAAGCATATGCGATTAGCCAATTATCGAACGTCCTATCTACCTCGACCTTCTCCTTTTTCCTATGCAATTTTGGCTTATACTTGGAACTACACACGTAAGCTGGTGAAAGGAGAGAAAACATATCCACGAATTCGCCGTTTAATATGCTGTCGCGCAGCTTCTTTTTGAGCCGAATACCGGGTGGCTGATCTGCCCGCCTGAAGTTGGATGCCCGTACCTTGCCTTTAGCATCCAATCCATCTTCCCCGCACGGCTCCTTGGCCCCAAAGGCACGGCGGTGACGCCGAGTGCGCCGTTCCCAAATCCAACTCGGCAGGCCGGGAGCCTTGCTTGTTGTGACCCAGAAACCCTTGCAGCGCTCCTCATCCGACTCATCGCATGAGGAGTCATACGTACCAGAAAGGTCTGAAGAATCCGATGAATCCCGCTGGTGCCTGCGTCCATGTTTTCTTGAACTGCGCGACCTCTTCTTCCCGCGTCGTGTCCTGCGCAAATCGGGGCTGGAGGAGCTGTCCGTCGAGCTGGAAACCGGTGACCTGCGCCTGTGCTTACGCCTCCCTACGCGAGAGCGCCTGCGAGGGGATCCGGACCTATCCCTAGCCTTAGCCAGACGACGCTGCAGGATGCGGTTTTTGCGCCTTAATTCCTGCAGCTCATCGACACTGGCCGATGAAATATCGCTCTCAGCAACAGACTCTGGTGGTGAAACACATCTTATCACCTTAGGGGAGGCCCGGTAGAGCTTAGAGGTGGAGGGGCCCTCCAATGGATCTGGTTTGTGATAAATGAGAGAACACCAGCTTGCAGCTGCCCCATGGTAGCCATGGGAGGGCCAGAAGGCTAGGAGGGACCCCAGGATCATCCAGACCAACCCGCTGCAATGAGGGAACCCACCAAAGAGCTGTCCCTGTGATTACTAGCCAATGCATGACCCACTGCACCACCCAGGCCTCTGCAAGTGAAGCCAGCGCCAGAGCTGGACCAGGACAGGCAGGACTGGAAGAGGTGCTGTGGGGCGCAGAGAAGAGGCCCCCTTGGGACCCCATTCTGCCTGCTAGACTGGGGAGATGGGGTCCGCCTCTCCCTCTGCCTTAGAGGTGCATTGGCAGGTAAGGTTGTGGGGCGTGACGTGGCCAGCAGGGCCCCCCAAGCAGATGGGTCTGGCCCCGTCAATTTTTATTTATTTATTTATTTATTTATTACCCTCCACCCTTGGGAGGATCCCTGGCCCCCCACTCACATGTTGCCGCCTCGGGAACAGGCCAAATCGCGGCCTACACTGGGCGCCTGGTCCCCCCACGCGCCACCGCCGGAATCGCCGCAATTGCGGCCTTCTCCGGTGCCCCTGCATCGCGGCGGCCATGCCTGCAAAAGGTAAAAGGAACAAAGAGGCTTCTCCAATGTGTTTTGGGCTCTTTTCTTTGGCCTTACTCCGCCCCCTCCAGCCAGGTGTCCTTTGTCCTACCTGGCCAGGTGGCTGACCATAGGCCGAGTCATTCAGGTGGGTGTCTCCAGCCAGGTAAGCCCCGCGCGGTGTCGCAAACCCCGCCCACCTGAGGGGAGGGGTGAGGGCGGATATTGCAAGGACTCTCACTTACACAACATGTGCAAAAAGGACTCTCACTTACACAACATGTGCAACTTTAGAAAAGGGACTCTGAAATGTAATGCCTTGAAATTTAGAACACTTAGCTTGGCTCTGCTTTTAAAACTTTTGCCCCAACTCTATTCGCTGGTGTTTTCCCAGTTGTTCATGTTATTTTTCTTCCTTATGTACTATCATTCCTTCGTCATGCAAGTTTATAAGAGAAAAACACAAAGGAACTCATCCTACTTGAAGGGTGACACAAGGCAGGGGGCACTCTACAATCTACCCATAGCCCCTCCTCTTTTACATACAAATTTTACCATCTCCCTTTCGTTCCCACATGGCTGTCCAGGTTCCCTCTTAACCAAGGCTTTCTGTTCACCAGCTTCTTACTCTGATTTCAAATCCTAGTTAAGGGGGATTTGGGGTTGTTGTTTTTTTAAATAAAAAAATAACCTCATATTTTGCAAAGAGAATCAAACTTATTTCTACATATACTTGAAACAAGGACACGATCTCACCTTCTTAACTCCTACACATCATTTTCTTAATTATCTGTAACGATGCCTTTAAAATGTTCTGATCTGATGTTGGCTAATGAGCAAAAGCTGAGACTTCTGCAGTTTTTGCAGCAAACACCATGGTAATCTCTTTCTTTTCTTATGGTCTCATCCTCTCAACTCCATCTATTACCCCCACCCCCAATTATCTCAATTCAGCTATCAGTTGCATCACTTAGTCTGTTATGTATTTAGGGCAAGATCATCTCCTTCCATTGTTTGCTAGTCTGTACAGAAGTTCCTACCTGAGGCCTAATCCCCAATTAGTTTAATCTGTGAAATAAGTGACTATTATTATTTCAGCCAAATAAAAAAATTCCTTCAGTAGCACCTTAAGGACCAACTAAGTTTATATTTTGGTATGAGCTTTCGTGTGCATGCACACTTCTTCAGATACCTCTCAGTGCAGATACCTGAAGAAGTGTGCATGCACACGAAAGCTCATACCAAAATATAAATTTAGTTGGTCTTTAAGGTGCTACTGAAGGAATTTTTTTATTTTGCTTCGACTCAGACCAACACGGCTACCTACCTGTAATTATTTTAGCCAGTATGTCTTTGCTGACACAGCTCTTACAGACCTTAAACCTATTCAGGTACATGTGACATAAAGCCGCCCACAAAAATCCCAAAAATGTTACATTTTGAGTATCTCCCTCTGCAATAGCAAAATCCCTCATTCATTTAACACATCACCATTGATAAAGCACACTCAGCTGTGTGCTTCTGAAAAGCAACATCAGAGAAGGGGCTGCTGTGGGAGCAGCATCAGGAGGAAAACTCTTTTCCCCATAATTGGTAATGGACACCCTGACCAGCATTATGAGTTTATATCTAACTTGAGGTGGTGGGGGTTGTACAAAAATCCGCAGTGCACAAACCCAAGAACAATGTCTGGTTTTTTCCTTCCTTAACTTTCAGCTTTCTCCAAACAAAGAGATTAAGACTTATGTTTGCTTCATAGCTTTATAATGACCTTCATGACACAAAAACCAGGATGCCAGAGTTTTGGAGCCTAGATATACACAATGCTGTCATTCCACTAGACAAAAGCATTTGGAACGTTCATCGGCGTCTCCTCTCAAGTATCATTCCAAGACGGTGCACATTTTATATGCTGCAGTTACGCTTCCTGGTGGCTGTTCCAAGTCATTCGGCTTCATTAGCTCCTACCTTTGCAATGTTTACCAAGCTGCGAAGAAACAAACATGGAGGGTCAAATCCTGCATTGGCATAAAGGACATGTGGCCCCATCGCTCTCAAGCAATTTCTGTCCTATGACACCAGCAGCTAATTTGACCCAGAATGAATAACTCAGCAAAGGATGATTACATCTTCCTGTAAGTAATGAACATCTGGCAAAATGTTCCCATTCAGAGCTATTAAGCATGCAGAGCTTAGTGACATTTGTGTGCAGCCCCTACCTACAAACACTGTCTTTTGCCACTGGGTTTGAAAAGTGGGCTGCCTGGATACAAAAGCAGCTCCCAGGAAAGTTGGGTTCTGTCTCCAGGCAGTGCCTGTCTTACACAATGTTGTTTATAGCATTAAGATTCCCCCACCCTGCTATGGTCTGTATGAGGAAATGGCCTGGTGTCATTTAAGTAGCTGTCAAACCACACCGATTTGCAACCGTCTGTTTAAAAACCTCCAAAGAAAATGTTTAGTTAAATGAGCATTAAGTGGTTTCCAAAGGTAACATGTTGGTTACACAAGAGATCTAATTTCTCACAGCTCCTCGGCCAACCTGTGCACTCGATTTTAGACTCCATGAGTTCACAGTCTGTGAAGTCATCCACAAAACTGGAAGATTCCCAGGGGGATTATTTAAATTTGATCCTTCCTCCTTCATAAATCTGCACTGTGACTATGAGGTATTGACAATGCCTTTGATGTTTTACAGGGCATTGGAGAGGGAGCTGCTTGTGAATCAGTCCAGCACAGCATCAACATTTCTTTCCTGCCTTTCCATCCAATTCTAGGTCCCCAGCATGCATAATTTGAAACCAGCCAGCATATTAGAACAATTAAATCCTGAATCCCCTAAAGGTTGAAGAATGAAAACAGTCTTTATAGGCTTCCTAAAGGCCAGAAGGGATCCATCATGGAATGAGGGTCTCGGCACAAGGCCAAGAGCATTCTGCAAAAAGGGCCTCACCACTAAAAAGGCCCTAGTCCTTACAGATGCCAGCATTGCTTCTTTACCCGGACAAGGAAAAAGTGGGTCGTGCAAAACACAAAGGAAAAAGTTAAATTAAAAATATGTTTCCCTTCAGCATAGTACATTACAGGTCCTTCACCAATGGCTTAATGGTTGGGGTGTGGAAAAGGGGGCCTGGCCACCTCACAGAGGTTTTACTGCAGACTAGACTCTGCCCAATCTCAGAAGCATTCTGCCTTTACTGTCAAATGGGGTGGGGTGGGGGAATGAGGTGAACAAAACAGGTAACCATCATGATTAAAAACTAATACAGTACATACAATGTGACACCATGACGACCCACTTTGTCAGGAGTATGGGCAGGAGTCAGGCTCTGGGGCCTGTAATGCTTTGCAGGACTGGGGCCTGCCTCAGCTTGTGCTGGAGAAGCAAGGCATGGCCACACAGGTGGAGACCTCAGCTTGTGCTGGAGAGGCAAGGAGTAGTCTCTCAGGTGAGGCCACTTGTTATCTCACTGCACCTGGTGGCAGGAGCTGGGAGGGATAAAAGCTCAGCATTTCCCTTCAGCTCTTTGCCACAGCAACGCTATCCCTGCCTGGTTGCATCTGGCCTCTTGCTCCGTGGACCCTTGCCTTGCCGACGTCTTGATCCTTGCTCCGTGGACCCTTGCCTTGCCGACGCCTTGATCCTCGACCCTTGAACCTTCGCCTTGCTTCTTGTTCCTTGAACCTTTGCCTTGCTTCTTGTTCCTTGAGCCTTCGCCTTGCTCCTTGCTCCTTGCTCCTTGGACCTTCGCCTTGCTTCCTGTTCCTTGGACCTTCGCCTTGCTTCTTGTTCCTTGATCCTTCGCCTTGCTCCTTGCTCCTGGGACCCTCGCCTTGTCGTCACCTTGCTCCTCGACCCTTGGACCTTCGCCTTGCTTCCTGTTCCTTGGACCTTCGCCTTGCTTCTTGTTCCTTGATCCTTCGCCTTGCTCCTTGCTCCTGGGACCCTTGCTTTGCCTTGCTCCTCGACCCTTGGACCTTCGCCTTGCTCCTTGCTCCTGGGACCCTCGCCTTGTCGTCACCTTGCTCCTCGACCCTTGGACCTTCGCCTTGCTTCCTGTTCCTTGGACCTTCGCCTTGCTTCTTGTTCCTTGATCCTTCGCCTTGCTCCTTGCTCCTGGGACCCTTGCTTTGCCTTGCTCCTCGACCCTTGGACCTTCGCCTTGCTTCTTGTTCCTTGGACCTTCGCCTTGCTTCTTGTTCCTTGAGCCTTCCCCTTGCTTCTTGCCCCGTGGACCTTCGTCTCTGCCTTGCTCCTTGACCCTGCAACTGCCTTCTGCTGGACCCTCAGCCCTGCACCTGTTCCTGCTTCTTCACCACCATCTTGCCTCTGGTCCTGACGCCCGCCGACCGGACCGTGACACACTTCCTCCAAAAGTGGAATGTGGGTGGTGCTGCATAGGATGCACAAGTTAGGGTGTTTCCAGGGTGCCTGGTTACCAAGGAATCCAGCAGAGCCTCGGTAGCAACCACCATGGTAACAGCTACGAATGCCTCCAATTCCCACTGAAAGGAGCAGGGCAGAGAAATAGGTGCCCAAATTAAAAGTGCTTCTCAGAAGGTTCATGGGAGCTTAGTCAGGGCAAGGACTCAGACGCCGCAGCTCCAAAGGAAACATGAAAGTATAACCACAGACAGTAAATAATTGACAGATTGTTACTGGCTTGGAGAATCTTTTCAAACAGATTGGAAAAGTGCAAGTGTCGTGTTTTCTTGACTTATGGCGCACCACTCTTGTCTATATTTATTGATGTCAATCCTTTAGATTCTACAAGCTCTGGGCAATGTGATCCATTGATGGTCCACTGATGTCTTAGTTGTGCCTTCAAAAAGCAGAGAAGACAGACCCAAGTGTCATACCTAGAATTTCAGAGTATGAAGTTTCAAAACATCGATTTCACTTTCCTGAATGTCCACACCACAATCTGAGTGCTTTATTATGGCCACTGTTTCACATTTCCTGAATATCAGGGCACTGAACAAAATAAAGTGGGCATGTTATCCTAAGCTTCTAGTTCCAACACTATAAATACTGGAATTCCTTCTTTTCTAGTGCCCTTGTTATCTCTCTTCAGGTTCAATTTCACACTTCTGATTTTGAAGACTGTCCATTCTGTTCTACACTTCCACCTCCACTTTTCCACCTCAGAGATCATATCCTGCAATGTAGCAGCACACCAGTGATTCCATTACAGGATCACAGATTCTTTGGAAAAAGTGAAACCTAGGATTAAGCTTTCTTTCCAGAGGAATTTATCACCATAATATTGATTAAGAACCTTATACATGTTGACTGAGAAGTTGCACTGATTTCAGTGGCACTTAATTCCAGGGAACTTTTCGTGGAAGCCTGAGGGAATCATTTCCTCCTCCAACAATGCTATTGTTAAAAGTGTACGGGGAGGTGACACATTCACCAATTTAACATCCCATCTGTTTGGGCCGTAAGTTTCTGACACTCATGCACCCTGGCTTAATCAAAACTTCCATGAAATACTTGCACTTTGGAAAGAAATACAGTTCCCTGCAAACAAAAAATGGGAAGGAGGAACTCTTTTGAATTGCATGATAAGAACATAAAAGCATATGGTGTTTCATGGTATGTGAAGCAGTCGGTATTGGACAATGTGTTGGGACAGTCACAGAGCTGCCCTCCAGATGTTACAGATAAGCTCTGCAACTGACACCAGCACAAGCGCCAGGCTGGCTGTACTGAGGCATCCACACAGCCCTGACTCCATCCAGGTGAGCTGTAGTGATGCCAGTGTTGGGAAAGCATCTCTGTTGCTCTGTGCTGTATTCTAAAGTCAGAGCATTGGTTTGTCTGCTTATCTGTTTGCAGTATTTTATAGGCCGCCCTGTGCCAGAGTTCTCAAGGCACATATGGTCTGACTCCGAGTAATGTCCTACATTTCAGCAGTGATGTGGAAATTAATATGCACATTGCTTCACTAATTATTCCGTGTCTTTGCTCTTACTGCCAAAGGTTATACAACAAGCTAGCTGGTAGAAAGCAGTTTCTTCAAAGAAGATCTCCAAACAAGCATATGGATGGGTTTATAGATCACTGTTGTGAAAGAAATACCTTTTGTTTATTATTATAGGCACAGCCTTCTTAATTTATATTTCCCAGCCTTGGCATTAAAAACTGATTCTTGGATTCCTGCTATGTGAGGTTTGACTCACCGTGCACCAGATAGTGAGCTTACCTGGTTGTTCTGGTTATGAAGGAAAGGAAAATCATATTTGCCAGTATCAGAGGCTTTTGCCCAAGACAGAAATTTCAGTACCTTGATTCGGGGATTCTGGTGTTTTGCACTGAGATGGGTCCTGAATTGTTCAAGGATTAATTTAGTAAAGCCTTAGACTTCAAGAGTCCAATGCACAGATTCATATTCCATCATTCTTAATCCATTAAGATCAATAGGACTTGAGCTGCTTGGAAGTAAACTAGCTCACTAATTTCAGTGGGCCAAGTAAAACTGTAACTGCAATTCCAGACCCACTTATATGGGAGACTTATTCATGAGAAACATGCAGAAATTTGTGTTGTGAATTTCCTACAATTGGGAGTCAAAGGCAATACCTCAAAGGTGAAAATTTAATAGTTTCCATACTTTGGAGACCATTCTCTCCATATTCTTATCTCAAATAGGACCTTACTTGAGCTCCAGCCAATATGACCAATGGCCAGAGATGGTGGATGGTATAGTTCAGCAACAACTGGAGGTCCAAAAGTTCCACACATCTTTGCTAAATCATAGGTTTGTTCCATCACATTTTTTGTGAAAACTTTGTTTTTAAATGGTATGCACTTTCCCCTAAAGTACGGTACACATTTTGTATCCATTCTTCCAGTAAAATACATATTTTAGCATGCACTTTCACCTGTATCTGTATATGGACCAGAATGCAACTGGATTAGACAAGTCTCCAAATTTCAGTTCACAAAATGTGCAGAACAATGCATATGTTAGGTGAAAATGCATGCAAAACATGTATTTTAGTGGAAGAATGGATACAAAATGTGTACTTCAACCCAGTGCTCTACAGGCCTTAGTGGTGTTCCTCTTTCAAATACCTGAGAATTATACAGTTATGTTTAGTTGGGGGAAAAGAAAGCATAAGATATTATATGTGATCTGTTTCCTTCTCTCCCCACCACCATCATGGATGGCTGTGAAGCTGGTCATTGTGTGAGCAAAGGTTATATTGCAAATATATCTGATCTGACAGGAGAAGGAACACTGAATAAAACATGTCAAAACTGATGGAAAACAGCCAATCACAGACTGGATAGCATTGTTTGACCTTTAATGGGGGTCAAATTAAATCTGGACAGAGTTTTCACTCTCATTAGAAAAGAAATATAGGATTAATTTTAATTAAGTGAAATTAAATGCATCTGCTTACTTTGTTGTGCAGTATGTTTTAGGTTGAAAAAACCGATAATGGGCTTGTGGGAGTCAAAAGCCAAGGAAATGTGACTTAAAAAAATATTTTGCAGGTGGGGTGGCTACATTTGTTACTGGATACTCCCTGGCAGAATGGCCATAGGTCACAATATATTTCTACTTGGACAGCCTAAAGACATAGAATAATGTGTTTTTCTATTTGCACTGTTACAGGCTTTTTGCATCTGGACTTTGTGGTGTTATCTGCTTTTCTATTTTCTACTGATTATCCAACATGTGAAATGCATTAGTTGTTGGGGAGTACCAGCCATTTTCAGACTTACTAAGCATTCAACATTTTTTTGTTTTTTTTTGTTCTGGGCTGATTTCATGAAGTCTGTAAACACTTGCAATTGATAAATTAATAACTAGTAAACTCAGCCCTCCAGGGAAATATGGGACAATAGCTGAGGGAAGTTAATCTATTAATTCACTGGTCTATCAAATCCCGTCTTATCCTGTTTACTATATGTAAACCCCAAGCGTCTACTTTTCAGCTCCGTCTGTTGCTTCTCTCTAATCACATTTCCCTGGGAGGAAGTTCCATGGAAATCAATGCGAAGTGTTTCTGCAAGTGACATGCAAATACCTCTAGGAAAAGTTTCACAACAGAAAATGCCAATTAGACTAGTTTTTACAACTTTAGTGATGTAATGGCTAGGCAAAATGATCAGTGCCATATTCAGTCATGTTTACACTCTTGACTGGGGTCAACACTGCTCATGCTATAACAGCAGTGATTATTATTATTTTTTTAAAAAATGTGTACCATAAACTGGTGTGGACACAAATTTGAGTGAGTCATTGGCCAATTTTAGGTGGGTCACCTAGTTCCTGTGGGCTATTTGGAATTTTTCAAATAATTCTAGTTTGCAAGAGCTGGGATAGCTCAGTCAGTAAAGCATGTGACTCTCAATCTCAGGTTCATGGGTTTGAGTCCCACATTGGGTGAAAAGGGGGTTGGACTAGATGACCCTTATGGTACCTTCCAACTCTGCAAGACACAGTCTTTAATTTGTAAGGAAGACTGTATACCGTGGATCACTTAAAAGAGATTTGCTAACTATTACATTATCCTGAATAAGCATTCTTGATTTGTAAATCAAAAACACAGGATGTCTAGTAAAAAAACAAAACACAACACTATGCAAGACATATCAGCTGTGCACAAGACCCTCTAAATAGGCTGTAGCACATTTAATCTTTGTGTTACTGCAAGCTAAAATGGTTATTTCTCTGGAGTATACCTATTTTGTATATCTGCTTAAATATGTCACAGCAATATCCTCAAAAGAATGTTGGCATACTTGGGAGAAGCAAAAATATGAAGACATTCCAAGGTCCAGATTTATGACTCTTAAATCAGGAACAGTATTGCATGGTATGTCCCAGAACAGAAGATCCTGACACCACAATCACACCAGTGCCTCCGTTAATCTGCAGTGAAGATTATGTGGCTCAGGGTGAGCTCACGCATTCATGCCCATCACTCAATGACTTCAGCTTCCGTGTACAAAACAGTCAGCACACAAACATAACAATGAACACAATACATGGAAACAGTTCACAAGTCCCGCTGTAAGGGGAATAGTCAATGAAGTTGTTCTGAGAGTAGACCCAAAGAAATTAATCACCCTTAGTCATGTTTATTAATTTCATTGTGTCTACTCTGAGTAAACCTCTGCTGACTGCCACCCATATTCATCAAGTGTTGTGATACCAAGTAGCATACATTAAATGTAGCAACTTTGTCAATTTCAGTCTCTCTCCATTACTTATTTTTCCAATCTTGAATTCATTTTTCCACATTTGCTCATAACTAATGTTGTTATGTGTTATTTGTTTTTTAAAAAAATCCTCATTAAAATATGTCAGCATTGTACTGCTAATTTCTCCAAGTATACACATTTTTGCAAGTTCAACCAGAATAATGCAGGTTTCTTTCTGCAATTTTCATTAATATATGTATTTCATACACACTTTAGTTAGCTGGAGAATTGTATCTTGGTTCACATATTGGTTTGAGAAGTGCAAATAGAGGCCTTATCCACACTTCCTCTTGTCCTGCTCCTTTCCCCTGGGGAAAACTGCTCTTTAGTGTTCAATTGAAGCAAACAGCTATCAGGTTTCCCACATATTGCCATTTGTTCCAGTTTAAAGCTTAAGAATGGATTTTCCCTGGGAATGGAGTGGGCAAGGGGGAAACCACTGGACCCATGATTTCTGGGTGTAGGACAAGTGAAGTGCGGATGAGCCCTCTATTTATACTTCTCGAACCAATTTCTCCCACAGCTCAAGAAAAGCATATGGAAATTGAGGGCTTTGGTGGGAATGCACCTGGAGCAGTGTAGAATGCAATGAAAGAAGTAGCCACTCTTTCTCTGATTTCCAAATGGACAAGACCTGTATAATCTGTATAGTTTTTCCTTACATCTATGAAAGATAAAAAGAAAAGGATTCTAGGATTCTTAGTATCCTCTGCTTGAATAGGCACCATTGATATGCAGAATACTCTGGAAGAAAATTGTTAAAAGGCAGAGTCAACAAAACATACCACGAAATTGAGGGCAGAGGAGAGCTGAGATAAATGAAAAAGGTTAGGTAGATTTGCCCTGTTTCTGAGGGCAACCCCAACCTTTGTCCCTTCTTTGCTATTTCCTGTTTTGTTCTGGGTCCTCTTTGGCCTTTCTTAGCGTTGTGTGTTTTGACTATGTGACCACTTCACCTCTTTCCCACAATGTAGCAACTGGGAAATGGACTGAAATGGGACAATTAGCCATTTGAATCGCAGCAAATACCTCAGGTCAGAGGAGCACCATGCTCCCATTCACATAATATTTGAAATAACATGAATTACAGTTCAGCTGCATCACTTTCAAGGGCTTGGTAAAGTGGGCATGCAACAAAACCTGACTCTGTTGTCATGACAGCAATGGTCAGCATCAGAGAATGGGGTCATGTTTAATGCTCTAGAAAATGAGTGAGGGCATGAAATCCAAGTGGACATGAAAACAGGAAGGTGACGTAAACCACAATAGCAAATCAGTGTTACCCCTGCAGATGTAAACTATGGCAGGCTGGGGGGATCTAGACAAAATGTCTCATAATAGAAACAAAAGGTTCACCTGTAACTTTGAGTGGAGGCAATGCCATAAATAAATAGTGCTATGAGTTTGCTTTCATATGCGTGTGACTGGATCAGTCACTTTAGGTTTGTCCTAATGTGTCAAATGATTAGAGATTGGAAAAAAAATAATTGTAGCTCATTTAATGCAGCTCGGGGGGACCTGTGGCTCTCCAGATGTTGTTGGACTTCAGGTCCCATCAGCTCCGGTCTTCATGGTCAATAGGGATGAAATGAGTTAAAGTAGTCCAGCAGGGACTACAGGGTTTGTAGTCTTACACCCCACTTCTTAATGTGGATGGGGAGTGGGCAGTTCACCTGCAGGAGGGTAGCGTCTGTGATGAGTGTTTGACAGATTGCGAAACCATCTGAGAAACAACAGTTTTGAATCTTCAGTCAAGGAGAAATAGAGAAGCACAAAGAGGAACAAATTTTCATTCCAGATGGCCCAATAAGGCTCCTCAAGGATTAAAATCAAAAATTCCAAAATGGCAAGTCATTATGGCCTGCCTGGGGGAGTGATGGGAACAATGCCGCAGCCTCTCTGTCCAACTTAATTTACAGAGTTGTTTTGAAGATAAAATGAATTCATATACAATAAATCTGTTTTCCTAAGCCTCTGAAATAGAATTGAGAAGAGATAAAGTGTAGCACAGTACCATTTGTCTAACTGGCGTGAGCTCTCATTTGGACTTTCATCTAAGGGCAATGGGGCTAAAAGTGGGGAGCAGGCAGGGATGCATTTGTGGGCCATGCCCCCTCCCACACCTGCTTGTCCTCTGCAGACCTTCCCACATTGAGACGGAAGGTCTGAAGGGAGATTCTGAGGGTATTCAACAGAACGTGCTTAAATCTTCCCTCTGATCAGGAAGCCTGCCATTTTAGGGTTCCTAATCACAAAAAGAATCCTAAATGTGTCCACCCAAACCAGTTTAGAATCCTCCTTGATATTCCCTCTCAACATGGGAAAGTTCTAAGCTGAGCCAGCGCACCTGATAATACCGAGGGCAGGCTAGCATGCATAGCTGTGAGTCCTTCTCATGGCGGCATTACTCTTGACAATTTTTTCCCTGTAGCCTTGAGAGCCTTGCACATTTTAGTCCAACTGGTTTCAATGGGATATGTTGCAATGCTGTACCCACTTACTTGGGAGCTAGCCTCTTTTAACATAAAAGAATTTACCTCTGAGATATGTACACCCAATTCCTGCTGTCCCAACACAATGCTTTCTCAGGAAATCGTTTCTTAGGTGAGCGTTTGCATAATGAATTGAAAATTTCCATGGATTCCTATGGGGAAATTTTTAATGCGTTTCCGACCACTGAAATCTTGCAAAAGGCAAACAAGGGAGGAAAAAACTGCAACTTTATTTGCCCAATCTCTGCCTCCTTCCCTCTCCTTCCCTCCCACCATGGTTTCTGGCCAAACAGCTGCCATGGACTAGCAAAACACAAAAACTAAGGCTCATTTGTTTACAGCACCACACACAGGTCCAACTGTTTAGATATCTGAATCTGCGGCGAGTACAGGGAACTTTGGGTACTAATTACCCAAGTTTGGATGAGTGAATTTTCGTACAATGAGTGTTTGGATCAGGCATCCCCAAACTTCGGCCCTCCAGATGTTTTGGACTACAATTGCTATCTTCCCCGACCACTGGTCCTGTTAGCTAGGGATCATGCGACTTGTAGGCCAAAACATATGGAGGGCTGCAGTTTGGGGATGCCTGGTTTGGATAGTGGGACCCATGTATATAGGATTTTGCTTTTAAGCACATAAAAATGCTTAACTTTGGCCATACAGTGACCATGAATTTCATTAATTTATATTTATTACATTTATATGCCACCCTTCATCCGGAGGTCCTAGGGCAGTTCACAACAGAAAAATACAGACGGTGTCCATTAGAGAGAAAAATGGAATGTAAATTTCTCTTTCAGATTCTTGTCTCTTTGTGACATAATAAACTACTGCTCTCCATTGAAACTACTCAGCATTATCTGAGTGTTTAACAATTTCAACTGCTTTACATACATTGTAATTAGATGACAGAATATCACCAAACAGAGTTAAATCTGCTCTCTCTATTGTATCTAAGCCAACTTTGGATAAAACCTTGAATCTGGTTTTATCACTTTGCCAATACAAACTAAGACCACTAGGTTTGGCTGTAATAGCAAGTTGTGCACTGATAAAGTCCAGGCATTTCTCTTGCTGTGGCAACAATCACTTCACAAAGCTCTCCTCTCAGTGATTATGGAAGATTTACTGTAATGAAGGGTTTACGATGCAGAAAATACATAGCTGGCTTTTCAGATGCTAGGTGGAGGAAGCAACTGGGAAAGAAAAACATGCTTGTTCTGAACAGTACACAAAGCCATGGGTACAGAGGAATTTGTGGTGAAGGACATGAGACATCAAGGTGTCATTTCTTCTGCGATATTTTCTTACCACTATCACTTGTTTAAATAAAATATGTTGTTGTGAAACAGGTACAAATAGATTCTTGGGTGCTAATGCTTCCCGCATGAGGTTCTCAGTTCCCAATGTATCTTACTGTCTCTGTTTCCATAGAACCTCTGGTTAATTTATGTTTGCTACCATTCCATTGGGACACGGGTGGCACTGTGGGTTAAACCACAGAGCCTAGGGCTTGCCGATCAGAAGGTTGGCGGTTCGAATCCCCGCAACGGGGTGAGCTCCCGTTGCTCGGTCCCTGCTCCTGCCAACCTAGCAGTTCGAAAGCATGTCAAAGTGTAAGTAGATAAATAGGTACCGCTACAGCGGGAAGGTAAACGGCGTTTCCGTGTGCTGCTCTGGTTCGCCAGAAGCGACTTAGTCATGCTGGCCACATGACCTGGAAGCTGTACGCCAGCTCCCTCAGCCAATAAAGCAAGATGAGCACCGCAACCCCAGAGTCATCCACGACTGGACCTAACGGTCAGGGGTCCCTTTACTTTTACCTTTACCATTGCATTACACACTCCATTTGTAGGAAATGATTCCAATGCCATTTTACAATTTGTTTCAATAGAATAAGCCGCTGTGAGTCCCTTTCAGTTAGTAATATGAACATATGATACTGTTTTGCACTGATACAGAAAACAGAGCCATTGAGCTCACTAATACCACTATTTCAATGGTTCTCCAACACTGCTGGAGGAGACCATTCCCAAACCTATGACATGAAAACACCAGAGAATGAAGCCTATGTCCTAGGGCAGTGAAAAAACATTTGCTCTGGACCTGAGCTAATGTCTTTTCCATATAATAAATCACAAAAAATAGATTTTTCTACATGTATGCATTTTCACACTTGTATGTCAGTTTAGCAGTAATTTCCGGTAAGGAGCCATCTTAGAGAATGAATAGCCTCCAAAATGGTAACCATAAAATGATGGACTTTGGTCAGTGCTTTTTGCTTTTTAAACATCCTACCACATTAGAGAACTGTGAGGTGGTGTTTATGTAGTTTTTGACAATGAGCACACTGTTTGTGAATAATATAATTCATTTTAATAGTATTTAAAAACATAGCATTAATGTCTAATTTTCATGTTTCCATTTTAGAGATGCCAACTGATATCGTTACCCTCCAGAACTGAGTCAGTCATAACCAGGGTTGCCATATTTCAAAACGTGAAAATCTGGACACAAAAGATAACGTTTCAGCAATTTTCACCCGGACACTGTTCCTGACAGCCAGATCCCAGCTATGTCTGGGAAATTCTGGATGTATGGTAACCCTATGTCAATGTTCTTTAGATTGGTCTAGACATCTGCTTTTGGGGAAGACATCCTATACTAGACCAGTCATGATGCAGACCCAAACCTTAAATTCCTATTCCTGCTCTTAATCTAACAGCTGGGTGAGTATTGTTTACAAATGCTTTGTCCATTCCAAAGTCTGGCCTAAAAGCAACGCACACTGCAAACTGACTGTCATGGTTGCCATATTTGGAGACAAGCCAAGTTCAGCCTGTGTGTTCACTCCCAAGAAATGTAAGTGAAATTTCTAGAGTGAGCCATAGTAATCTCTGGAATAAGAGATTCATGCCATGAGCTGCTGAAATCTGTGTGTATGAAACAAAAACCTGATCAAGATTGCCTTGTCCCCTGATATTTGCCAATTACAAAGGTGAATTTTATTTCTGTGCCAATTACTTTTTGTAAAACACCTGGGGGGATTCAGAAACAACAATTCTATTTATTTGAAGTCTCCAGTGTAGAGATTCACTCCTGCTCTCTTACCTCCCATGGCATTTTTGTAAATATAATTGTTTTAAAGTTACTAATTTTATTTTAATATTTATTTAAGCAGGTTTGTTATTATTATTTTTAATGAATATTTCAGATTGCCTTTAGGGAACCACTTAGAGATCATTTGCATCCTAAATAATGAGGGTGTTATATTAGAAGTCACTAGTGCCTTTTTTTTAAGGTCCCTTCCCTTCTACAACTACGGTAGAAAAAAATGTATTTAAAAAATACACATTTTTGCAATATGATTCACCCTAAAATAATATATCTCTGCCTGTTATTTTCACCAATATATGCATTTTTGGGTACTTTACCCCAATATATATATTGTGTGTTACTTAAGAACTACATTGCAAATTTTGAAGAAGGATGGATTTTGAAGGATGACCTGGGCCTTGGAGGGCTAAATCTTGATTGAGTTTATAACTTTATTGGAGCAAAACTCCCATTCTGGACCTCAGACAAGCACTGCATGGGCTGGAAGGAAGTTCCATTGAACAAACGGGAATACAATCCAGAGTAAACTGCCTGGGGTTGCACTGCACATACCGGTATATATTTCTTTACTGTATCTAGTCCTCATAAAGTGCGTCTTATGAGTGGAGTGATTAGAAAGAAGAATCCACTTGTTAAGCTTTCAATTAAAGCACAGTAGATGAATCAATCTACTGCATGACTTTTCTGTGTTCCAGTCCTGTCTGGTATTCAGTTTGCATCATTGTTCTGCATCTTTCACAATCTACTGTCATTTAAACACTCTTGGGGGTTTCTTTGCATTTTGTGCTCATTTTTTGCTTTGGTCTTGAAAGGCTGGGGTCCAGTTAAATGTTAACTGAATGGTGTTACTGAAATAAACCTCAACTCTCTATTTTAATTATAACAAATGACAGCAACTTAAAGAGTAAGGTGTTCTTCCCAGTTAGACCACTTGCCCATCTAACTCAAGCCCTTGGGCTCACCAGGTTTTCAGACAGAAGTCTTTCCTAGTCCTTCCTGCACCAGGGATGGAACTCAGAACCTTTTTCATATGCCCTACAACTGAGCTATAGCTCTCCAGCCTCCTACTTTTTCCTTTTCTTTTTCTAAACTGTGGTTCTAGTAAAGGAACACTTAAAAAGAAAATGTGTCCCATCAAAGAAAATGGATGTTTCCATACCTTGAATGGTGTGTGATCTTTGAATGATCATGGATCTAATATGCAAAGCGAGGGATCGGATCACTATTTTTGTCATTCACATTGCCAACATGAATTTTGCAATACTCTGAATGACACTATTATGGTTATAAATACATAAACAGACTGAGCAGGATTGATGCCATTTCTGATTGGTTTATGCCAAGTGGCCTCATGACAGATTTGTGGCTGAAGGTCATAATACTATGAAAAGACACAAAACATGGACATGGAAAAGGAGACTTTTTAAAGCTCTGGAAAAGCAAAGGCTTATCGGAGCAGGTGCATTGATTTGAGTAACAATTATTCCTCTTCTATTCTTCGAGCTTTCTTTCTGTTACTGAGATGGTTTCAGCATTGGACAAACAAATGAAATTTTGATAAGTTAATCAGTCACTGTAGAGGACTTTTTTCTCTGCAAGCTAGAGTATTTCACTTTTCCTAAATTTGGGAGTTTGTTAGTCAATTGTGATAAATCTCAATCTCTCTCTCCCCCCCCCAGCTCTTTTTTTCCACCACTGACTAACCACAACAAGCCCACTATACACATCAGAGATTAAGTTATTCCAAGTCAGAAGGTATGATGACTTTAAGAGTTTTATGCCCCATCACCTCCCATTTTATACATTAATGCTCCGTCTGATACTTGAAACAGGCCCAGTTGAGTCTCATTTTTAGACACCTGGGCATATATACACAATTAATGAGCTCTTAGTAAGAAGAATGGGTTGTATCAAACCAAGTTCTACTAAGAGGAGACCTGTTGAAATTAATGAACCGGCATTAGTTATGTACTGTATATTAACTTCAGTGGGACTAACTCTGAGTAGGACTAGTACTGGACGCAAGTGGGGTTTCACACAACCTCCTCACACATAGAAAGCAGATGTGAGGCAACCATAGAGTTTTATTGGCTAGTCTCACCCACCATACATTTGGCAGTGAGAATCATGATTTATCTTGGTTCCTCTTTGCATGGAGAACCTCCACCTGGGCCAATCACAACAGTCACAAACCAAACACATTGCCAGCAGGGGTGTGGTCCACCCTCAAGGTGGCATCTGAGCATGCCTGGTGCAGAAAACAAGGACCCCTCTTCTCATGATCCCCTTGCCTGTAGTTTCACCACATGGTTATATAAACCCAGGGCCGGTGCTAGGGTTTTTGGCGCCCAAGCGAGGTCACCTTCTGGCGCCCCCCCCCGCTTCTTTTTTATGTTTTCTTCTCCTGACGTTGTCGGGCGAGGGGTGTGCCAGCGAGGAGGGGCGTCACGCCAGTCAGTCACTAGCGTGGCGCCTCGCTAACCCGCCCCTCGCCCGGCAACGTCGGGAGAAGAAAAAAATAAGAAAGGAAGCCACAGGTGAGGGCGGCAGTGGCGGGCGGTGGCTGGGGGGTTTGAGGGGCAGGCTGGGCAGTGCCCCCTCCATTTTGGCGCCCTAGGCGATGGCCTAGTTTGCCTAAATGGACGCGCCGGCCCTGTATAAACCCCTTTCACTTACCACCACTTCCTGAATTTGCTCTGCCACTACATATTCCTACCCACCTCCCCTCCACTTTGTAAACAATGTACTTAGCACAAAGTACTTTGCACAAAGACAATTTCTACAGACAGAAGTTTCAGTGAAATAGACCATTGAGTGACAAGCGTAATCAGGAGTTCTCAAGGTGAGAAAACTCCTTGTTTGAACTGCCCAACAACAACAATAATATCAATGCCACTGTGAGAACAAAGTGGTCCTTTATTTTAATGCTCATGCTCCTACTGCTTTTGCTTTTTTTTTTTGCTTACTATAATTCACACTAGATGGATTAATTCTCTGTGTTCCTTCTCACACCCTTAACAGAAGGAAACATCTCTCATGACATGACTTCAAAGCACTATGATTTTCCTCCTCACTTGCGACAGGTGGTATCTGTTTTTCTCTTTATTATGCAATGTGACAGGGTAATGTTGCACATTTGATGTCTAGCTGAGATGACAAAAGGTTTCCAGATGGATCTAACAAGCAAGTAATTATGGTTGATGAAATTAGCAATGTTTGTTTGCCTTATTCGCCCAAAAGTAGAGAGTCTATAAGTTGTTTATTTAAAGGTTACATGGGAAACAAAAACTCTTGTAGCACCTTAAAGACCGACACATTTATTATGGTGTAAGCTTTAGTGGACTACAGTTAACTTCACTAGGTGCATCTATTAAAGTTTATATATTGATTAATTTGTTTTAGTCTTTAAGATGCTCCAAGTCCTTTTGCTGTTTTTGTTTTGTTTTGTTTTTCTGCAAAAGACTAACATGGCTACTTATCAAAGAGTCTTGAGACACCCTACATTTATTATGGCATAACCTTTTGTGGACTGGTGTCATCTGATGAAGTGAACTCATGAAAGCCGATAGCACAATAAATTTGTTAGTCCTGAAGGTGGCACGGGACTCTGTTTTAATCAGAAATTAGAACTTCTTAAGAGAACATTTTTGGGACCCAGGTGGCGCTGTGGTTAAACCACTGAGCCTAGGGCTTGCTGATCAGAAGGTCGGTGGTTCGAATCCCCGTGACGGGGTGAGCTCCCATTGCTGGGTCCCAGCTCCTGCCAACCTAGCAGTTCGAAAGCATGTCAAAAATGCAAGTAGATAAATAGGAACTGCTACAGTGGGAAGGTAAACAGAGTTTCCATGTGCTGCTCTGGTTTGCCAGAAGTGGCTTTGTCATGCTGGCCACATGACCTGGAAGCTATACGCCGGCTCCCTCGGCCAATAATGCGAGATGAGCGCGCAACCCCAGAGTCGGTCACGACTGGACCTAATGGTCAGGGGTCCCCTTTACCCTTTAAGAGAACATTTTAATGTTCTCTAGAGCAGTGTTTTTCAACCTTTTTTGGGCAAAGGCACACTTCTTTCATGAAACAAATCACGAGGCACACCACCATTAGAAAATGTTAAAAAAATTAACTCTGTGCCTATATTGACTATATATAAAGTAAGTCTCCCACGGCACACCAGGCAACATCTCGCGGCACACTAGTGTGCCGCGGAACAGTGGTTGAAAAACACTGCTCTAGAGGAAGTTCCGCTTTACTCACAAAGGCAAAATATTGTCCTTCCTGTAGTAGGTATCTTTTGTGTTGGAGTCAGATGGAAGGATATACCGTAGTGCCAACGTCTCCTAGCAGAAATGAGCCAAGTCTAAGATGGTTTTCATAGGGTCACTTCACATACTAATGTTCATCACTTGGTCTTTAAGCAATGGATAATTATGTAAAATGTCTCCATTGAAATATATTGCAAAGAGCCCCTAAAGGCAGAGTCCTTTGTCTCTGAAGTCACAGCCCCAAATTATGTCAGTCAGTCAGATGAAAGAAAGAAAGAAGGAAAGAAAGAAAGAAAGAAGGAAAGAAAGAAAGAAAGAAAGAAAGAAAGGGTTTTTTCTGAAAGCACCCCCCCCCCCGTGCTTTCCTAGGCAAAATTTACAATAGCCATGGGAAAAACAAGTACTTTTATTTACTTCAACATCCCTCTCCGGAATCACTATGATTGCAATACCCAAATTCACTGTGATTAAAAATCCATCAAAACAAAGTACTGGTATCAGTTTTGCCATCAAAACATAATACCCCCACTCCTCGATCTCCCTCCCCACTAGAGCACAGGGTGTTTCCCTAGCCAAGTTGGCTTAGCTTTTAAAAAACAAATAAAAGCAGTGGTTTATTTTAAATAGCAAAATGCATTTTGATGGCACCCTAATTGGGCTCAGGTATACAGGGTGGGCTTTTCTTCTGCAAGGCCCACTTAGCAAGGCAGGATATACTTCTCCCAGTCCTTGGCTGGGGAGCAAATAATGCACTGGCTGACATGCCCAGTGGGTGAGATGTGGCTACCCTCATTTGCAATCATTGATTCTCCTGCCCACAGTTAATTATTTGGCTAATTGACTGATCCTCTTGTCTTGAGTCTTCTTTCACATATCTCAGTTCCTGCTGCCTCCTGATCAGCTGCTGGATAGCATTATCGTTTTGTATCCAAGATGGCTTCAGCAGAGTCATTTTCCTTTGGAGAACAAAAACACTGGAGACATAGGGTGGGATCCAACAAAATAGACTAGCAGTGACCAGCAGGATCCAACAAAACAGTGACTTGTAATTGTGCAATGTAGTTTGCTCACCTTTCTACAGCTTGCGCACTCTCTAAATCTGCTCCAGGGGTTCCCCCAACCCTCTGCAGCCGATCCGGGGGGGGGGCACACAGAGAGAGGAGAGTGCAAGGAAGTTACATTGTGCAGCTAAAAGTTATTGTGCTCATGTAACTGTTTAGTTGCATACCACTTTTACAGTTCATTTAGAATATTGCCGATTGAGAAGGGGTGATATGGAAAACTGTTCCTGAAAAAACCGTCAGTGCAGGCTTTATATCTGAGAAAGCCTAACATAAATGCCAACTGCTTCCATAAAGGTGCAGAGTACGTCATTCTCCTTCACTCCCTTTGCCGCTGAGAATCTCAAGCGGGTAGATGGAACAGGGAGCCAAAGTTCATGGGCTCTCTGGGAGACAAAGATTGCCAAGCAGCAAGAGGTCGCTGGCCTTTAGCCAGGGTTAAACAAATAGTGGGTATAAATAGAGAAATAATTCACTACTAATTTGCAACATTCTATACCACTCCTGGGCAATGAGACCATTTCTACCATAGAGATGAAATAGTCACCAATTCTTTCTTTTGATGCTTTTGCTGAATGTTGAATCAATGTTCTGCAAAACCAGTGTAGAACGCATTAAGGATCTTTTATACTCCAGGGGTCTTTGTGATGGCTGCTGGTATTGCAGTTTTTAGAGGCTTCTGGGAGTTAACTTGGAAGGAGATCAGAGTCCTGTCTAAGCTGTTACCCAAATATTGTATGATGTGCGTATGACAAATATGTGCTGTATCATATTAATTGCCTACTTTGTCATTACGGTGATCTAACTGAGAGCTGGTGTTACGAGTCAAGGAAACCCAAGTGCCTTATCAGCCATGAGGTGTATTATTTGTGGTGCAATATACCTATTTATATACTGCTTTTCAAACAAATACAACAGTGCATCATCAGGGTTGCACCTCAAAGAAGACAGGACCGTGTGCATTCAGCACATTTTCTCCTTTCAGATTCCTTTTCCACCGCCACCACCATTGTGTGCACAGTATGGGAACTGGAAAGATGGAGCTACTGCCATTATCCTTCACAGTCATCTGCATTCAACTGGTGCCATCACTTTTTATTCATATGTACTGTAAAGGTAAAGTAAAGGACCCCTGGATGGTTAAGTCCAGTCAAAGGCAACTATGGGGTTGCAGCACTCATCTCAATTTCAGGCTGAGAGAGCTGGTGTTTGTCCACAGACAGCTTTGCAGGTCATGTGGCCAGCATGACTAAACTGCTACTGGGGCAACGGAACACCGTGATGGAAGCCGGAGCACACAGAAATGCCGTTTACCTTCCCGCCACAGAGGTACCAATTTATCTACTTCCACTGGCGTGCTTTCAAACTGCTAGGTTGGCAGGAGCTGGGACAGAGCAACAGGGGCTCACCCTGTCACGGGGATTCGGACCACCAACCTTCCAATCAGCAAGTCCAAGAGGTTCAGTGGTTTAGACCACAGCGCAACCGCGTCCCCATTCATATGTAATACCAGTATGGGTTCACTTTGTGAGGCTAGGAAGTAGAGCTGCAGGCATGAGGTTTCAGGATCAGTGTTGGCTAATCCAACTCCCTGCTGGTGCATGAAATCTATTACAGTATTATAGCATCCACCCAGTTCTATATTTGCCTTAACCATGTCTAGGGTTGGGAGATAAAAGAGGACATGAATGCTCTTGAAACTTGGAAAGCAATCTTTATATGGCACGTGTAAACTTTTGAATAGCTTTTACAGTCCAATTGCTGGGGGGAAAAACACTCAATAGCACAAACTGCCCTCTTTATGTTAAGCAGATAGAAAAGAGTATAACTATATTTCTGCTAGTCTGATTGCATGCAAAGAAGGGGGAAATACGATGGGGATGTTATTCCTCTGATTCATGCAATTGATACAGTTGAGTTTGAAGTAAATAAAAGCAGCAATTAAATGTAATTTCTTTCTTTCTTTCTTTCTTTCTTTCTTTCTTTCTTTCTTTCTTTCTTTCTTTCTGCCATCCTTTGCTTTGCAGCCCCCCAATCTGATTAAACATACCATTAGCTCATAATTCTGCCTATACAGATTCACTCTTTCGCTTGCCATATTTACATAGAGTAACACTATCTGCAAGTTATGTCATTCCCCCATTTATGTAACCACTGGACTGACATAAGAAGTAACAATGGCTGGCACAGAATTCAAGGAGCTCAGAAAGACTGACCTTCCACTTCCTTGCAACACATCATTGCAAGAAACTTGCAAGCAAACAAAACTGCAGAGACACAAAAAGATACAGAAACATCTTTCTCCCAAAGCACACATGCACACGACAGTTCTCCCCACCACTGATTTTCTCATATACATCAGGTAGCTTAATCATATGCATGTTTATTCAAAAATAAGGTGAGGAATGGGTAACAAAAAAAATGTTTAGCATGTAGAAGACTGAAAGGTGATACAAAAGTCATCTTCAAATATCTGAAGGGCTGTCACAAGCTTGTTTTCTGCTGTTCCAGAGCATAGGAGCTGAACCAGTGGATTTAATTTACAAGAAAGGAGATTCCAACTAAACATTAGGAAGAATTTTCTGATGGTAAGAGCTGTTGACCAGTGAAATGGGCTACCTCAGAATGGGCTACCTCTCCTTTGTTGGAGGTTTTTTAAAGAGTTTGGATAGCCACCTGCCAGGACTTCTTTAGCTGTGATTCCTGCATTGCAGAGTGTGACTCATGGGGTCCCTTCCAACTCTACAGTTCTATGGCTCTATGGCTCTAAGCCATGATGGCCTTTGCTTGGATCCTGCAGGGCTCTTCTTATATTGATAGGAGTTACTCCCCAGTAAATTAGGAGTGAGCCCACAAACCACCCTTTGCTCATGCCCCCAACACACAGCTGCCCCCTATGGCAGGAAGATGGCGTCACCGAGCATCCCTAGAGAATGCAGTGCCATGAGAAGAATGGGCTTCTGACAAGCCACTGCTTAGATGCAGGCATGGCCAAACCTGGCCCTCCAGCTGTTTGGGGACTACAACTCCCATCATCTCTATAATAATAATAATAATAATAATAATAATAATAATAATAATAATAATTTATTATTTATACCCCGCCCATCTGGCCGGGTTCCCCCAGCCACTCTGAGCGGCTTCCAAAAAAACAGAAATTCTAAAATACAGAAATCCATCAAACATTAAAAGCTTCCCTAAACAGGGCTGCCTTGAGATGCCTTCTAAAGGTCTGGTAATTGTTCTCTTTGACCTCTAGTGGGAGGGCATTCCACAGGGTGGGTGCCACTACCGAGAAGGCCCTCTGCCTGGTTCCCTGTAACTTGGCTTCTCGTAATGAGGGAACCGCCAGAAGGCCCTCGGAGCTGGACCTCAGTGTCCGGGCAGAACGATGGGGGTGGAGACGCTCCTTCAGGTATACCGGACCGAGGCCGTTTAGGGCTTTAAAGGTCAGCACCAACACTTTGAATTGTGCTCGGAAACGTACTGGGAGCCAATGTAGGTCTTTTAGGACCGGTGTTATGTGATCTCGGCGGCCGCTCCCAGTCACCAGTCTAGCTGCCGCATTCTGGATTAGTTGTAGTTTCCGGGTCACCTTCAAAGGTAGCCTCTAGCTAACAGGACCAGTGGCCAGGGATGATGTGAATTGTAGTCCCCAAACAACTGGAGGGCCAAGTTTGGCCATGCCTGGTTAGAGCAACAGCCAGAACTACCCGAGGCAGGAACCTTTGAAAGGTTGGCTCCACTTCTTGTGCTGACACAGCAACACCCGTCCCTGTGAAAACCAAGTGGAGGTTCAAAAGAGCAGTCATTTCTGTATATACTAGCCTGCCCTCCCACACCGGGTGGCAGGGACTACTGGTCCTTTAGTGGATCAGCTAGCAAGTGATGGTGGTGAGGAGCAGCTGCTGCTTCCATATGATCGTTCACCATCTCTATCCAGAAGACACTGCTCCTTCCAGATGGAGCTGCAGTGGACAGGAAAGCAAGCAGCAGAGGCTGCAGGAAGCAGCTGGGGTTTCCTCTCCTTCTGGTCACTGCATTAGAGAATTGGCCATTAGGTAGTAGAGAGGGAGGAAAGATTGATTGCTTCCATCATTCACTGCTAGCGCTCTCTGTGCTGTTGCACTACAACTCCCATCTGCCCTGGCCAGCACGACTTGAGATGATGGGACTTGTAGTCTTAACGCAAACTGGAGAGTGCCAGGTTGGCGAAGACTGCTCTTGCAGGTAGATCCTCTGACAAATATATGAGGTCAGTGCTTTTTTATGGGGGGACACAGGGGTACGCATACCCCTAAACATTTTGTAAATACTTTGTCCATTTACGGTATTTATTTTTCCCAATTTTATTGAGTCAAAATGAGAGTACCCCTAAACATTGGGGGGGGGGAGCACTGTATGAGGCAACCATCACACTGCACAAAACTGTGGGTCCTCACAGACTGTCATTCAGTGTGAAGCAACCAGGCCAAGCCACAAACCAAAAAAACTGAGGGGTTCCAGAGCCTGGTGCAGTTTATTTTAGGTGAGTGTTTCTGTATATGTCTGTTTGTCTACTTTTTAAAAAAAAGAGAGTTAACTTTCCAAACATTTCTGTTGTTTTCTGTAAATCGAGGCGGGGGGAGGGGTTGATAACTTAATACAAATAACAGGTTAAATACTGAGAACCCAAGGAAATAACAGGTTGGCCCACTCTGTGAAGGAAGTGCAAGGTGGCCTGGCCCTCAATTGGAGCGCAGGCTTGAGCCCACTTCCCCTCATCCCGCCGCCCCACTGCCGGGCGAGAGGGGGCGCCAAGCCCATTGCTCGGAGCGGGAGCAGCCGCTGGCCGCGCTCAGGAGGGACCCCTGCGATCGGTTCTGGGGTGTTTTTTCCCCCTCGGAGAGACGCAGCCGGGACAGTGGCAACGGGTCCGGGCTGCTCTTTGCGGCGCCGGCGCTCTACTCCGGCGGCGGCTGTGACGAGGCTTCCCCCAGCCTCCCTCGTCGGCTCTGGCCAGGGAGGGTCGTCCGCCCCGCGGTGGAGGAGCGGCGAGGAGGAGGAAAGGGCGCCGCAAGGACACTTGGCCGGCAGCGGCTGGAGAAGCGGCTCTCGCAGCCCCGAGACCTCGCTCGTCCCTTCGAGCCACAGCTTCGGAGGGCGCCTTCGCAAGGGGTAAGGAAAGTGTTGTCTGCGGGCTCCGGCGCCTCCCTGCCGAGGGGAATCTCCACGAGCTCGGCAGGGCGTGAGACTGGGAGCGCGGCGTCTGACCCCCTGCCCAGCCCGCGGCTTCCCCTCCGCCGGGACCCTGGGCGGCTCTGGCCCTCGCGCGCTCTGTCGAGCTCCTCTTCTGATCTCCGGAGGAGCGGCCGCGGGCGCCTCGGCTCGCCATTGGCTGCCCGGCGCCTGACGTCGGGGCTGTGGGGAGGTGTCGTGGGCGCGGGCCGCCGGAGGATCGCTCCCAAACATGCTGAAGCCCCGGAGCAAGTGGCGGCGCTTGCAGCAGCTGCGGGAAGTCGATCGTCGCCGCCACCGCCGCCGCCGCCGCGGCTCCTCGGGCGCTTGCGAGAGGGAAGGTCCTCTTTTCGTCTTCATGCCTCCGGCCGGGCTGCCCTGACGTGAGCCTCACTTGGACAGCCATGGGCGATGGATGGGGCTTCCTGGAGAACAGCGCTCACAACAGGTCCAACGCCTCCAGCGACAGCAACGGGAGCGACGCCTCCAGCGACATCAGGCAGCTGGGCCCCGAGGAGCTGTCCCAGCAGTGGGTGGTGGGCATGAGCCTGCTGATGTCCTTGATGGTGGTGTTCATCGTGGTGGGCAACGGGCTGGTGATCGCGGCTATTGGGCGAACGCAGCGGCTGCAGACCCTCACCAACGTCTTCATCACCTCCCTGGCTTGCGCTGACTTGGTCATGGGCTCCGTGGTGGTGCCCTTTGGGGCCACGCTGGTGGTGCGCGACTCGTGGCTGTGGGGCTCCTTCTTGTGTGAGTGCTGGACTTCGGTGGATGTCCTGTGCGTGACGGCCAGCATCGAGACCCTGTGCGTCATTGCCATTGACCGCTACCTGGCCATTATCTTGCCCTTCCACTACCAGAGCCTCATGACGAAGAGACGGGCCAAGATCATTGTCTGCGTTGTCTGGGCAATTTCCGCATTGGTGTCCTTCTTGCCCATTATGATGCACTGGTGGAGGGACACGAGCCATGAGGCTAGGGAGTGCTACGAAAACCCCAGCTGCTGCGATTTCGTCACCAACAGGGCCTATGCCATCGCCTCCTCCATCATCTCCTTCTACATCCCCCTCTTTGTTATGATTTTTGTCTACCTGAGGGTCTACAGAGAAGCGAAAGAGCAGATGAAGAAAATTGACAAGTGTGAGGGCAGGTTCTACAACAATCACCAGCAGCAACATCAGCCGCTTCACCAGGACCTGCCGATATTGGGCAATGGTCAAGCCAATAGAAGGAAAACCTCCCGCATTTTAGCTGTAAGGGAACAGAAGGCCCTCAAGACTTTGGGCATCATCATGGGAGTCTTTACTCTCTGCTGGTTACCCTTCTTCTTGGTCAATGTGGTCAAAGTTTTTAACAGCGGCCTCGTACCCGACCAGCTCTTTGTCTTCTTCAACTGGCTGGGCTATGCCAACTCTGCCTTCAATCCCATCATCTATTGCAGGAGCCCTGATTTCCGCAAAGCCTTCAAGAGGCTGCTGTGCTGCCCTAGGAAAGCCGACCGAAGGCTGCATGCTACCACTACGGAGCTCTCTCCTTACCCTGGGGGCTTCATCAGTACTCTGGGAAACAGCCCTCCATGCACTCTGGGAGGGACATGGTCTGCTTACAATGGTGGGACGCAGGATGGAAGTGACTCCAGCTTAGAGGACAGGAACAGTAAAACCTCCTATTCAGAATCCAAGGTATAAGGGCAGATGGTGGGGAGCATCAAAGCTATGGATTGGGTGGGCACACTGCAGTTCAAGAAGGGGAACCAAAGAAACAGGCAAGGGAAGAAAACACCCACACCAGACTGAGCTGTCTCACTTGTGAGGCAGTGGGGGCGGGAGAGAGAGGATTTTATTTACTTAAGGTGAAAAGCAGGTGAACATGTATGCATCGGACAACTTCTGACTCATCAGAAACCGAAGCAAACAGAGAGCAACTGACCACTGAACAAAAGAGATAAACGGCCCGTTTCCCCAAGCTATTTGGATTATTATTATTAATGATAATAATATTTGCATGGAGGGGCTGTTGCTGAGCTATGAAGAGGGCAGAAATAAGTTGGAAGGACTTTGCACAAGAAGTGTTTCAGGAAGAGCTGAAGTCAAGTCGTGGCAGGCACTCAGCCTGACAGGCGTTGAAAAGGGCGGGGGATTCTCCTCCTGATATTGAGGGAAACAGGATCAAGCCCTTGTTGGCTTGACCGCAGAGCTAGAGAGAGCATTTTTTTCATTGTTTGTACTAATCCCAGGCATTCAGTAGCAGAAAAAGTAGCCTGGTTATTTAATTATTATTTTTTTAAAAAAGAAGAAGTGCTGGTCACCCAGTGCAAATTTCAGGCACTCAGCACCTTCACAAACCATGCTAAAAGTCTCTAATAAGCCATTGAAAAACTATTCTGGTGAGTTTTACCATGCAGTCTGATCCTATGAGTTTGATGGAACTTACTTGCAAGTAAGTGTGTGTTAGCTTGTAGCCTTAATAACTTAGTGGCCACACTCTTCTTAAACATCTAGAAGATACATCAGTAATATTGTTCATTGTCATGTTTGTGTTCTGAACAAATCTCTCCTGTTTTTTATTTTTATTTTCATCCCATTGACTTTCTGGGGTGTGTGTGCACTTTTCTTGTCCTATGAGACAACCGCAATCAGGCTATAAAACGTCTACCTCAAGCTGTGCATATTGTACAGAAAACAAATGTGTTTATATTAAACAGCTTATTTATGTTTCATTATTTTGGGTTTTGTCTTTGGTTTTTTAATATAAATAGAGAGAGGCAGGAGCATCGATCCTCTGTAGACAATTTGTTCACATTGAAAATTTAAGGGTGGGGGGTGGGGATTAAATGTTACTGCACATTTGAAAAGAATGAGAGAGGTTTTTCTTTTGCACAGTGTTAGCAATTGTAATTTGATGCATGCTCTCTGTCTCTTACACACACACACACACACACACACACACACACACACACACACACAGAGAGAGAGAGAGAGAGAGAGAGAGAGAGAGAGAGAGAGAGAGAGAGAGAGAGAGATCCACTGGAAAACAAAGAAGAGTGTTGTTTAAAAAAGGCATCAAATCCCATCCTGATATTTGTTGTTGTCTGATACATTGTCATTTCATTAAAAAAAGGTGTTTTATATTATTTAATGGAGGTACTGTAAGTGTATTCATACTATAAATGAATCTGTTCTAAGAGATTTTATAAGTTATATTTTTTATTCCCAAGAGTCTATGTGAATTTGTTGAGACTTCAACACTTCAATGTCATTTCCCTGTGTGTGTGTGTGTGCGCGCGTGTGCACGCGCGCTCACACATGTGTGAGTGTGTATGCATTTTATAATGTATTTATATACTCTGGTGCAGTTTACTACTGTATAAGTCATCAGTCTATGTGCAATAAATGCCACTGCAGCACAAGCAAACCTATTTATGGTGTGTCTCTGTAGGTGCAGAAACTATACACAGTTTGGATTAAAAAAGCAGAGTCTGTTTTGCTGAAAATATGGATTGCATTACCAATACTGTTCAACTTAATGGCTTTTCCTGACACTACAATCTTTTTGTAAAAAAATGTGCTCGCTGTACCAAATAAGGTAGCGTTCCTGCTAGACTGGCGGCTGCTGACTTGCCCTGAAATTCCAGAGCCAAAGGCAAGTTGTTTCCTGGCTGGCTATAAATACATTGGCTACTTTCCTTTGATAGATGGATCTTATCATCTGTTTGAATCTGCTGTGATAATAAGAATGCCAGGCCAGGTGGCTGGAGACCTAATATTGAAAGTGACAGGGCTGTGTCTGGGCTCATTTGAGAACTGAAAATTAGGAAGGAAAAATCAACTGTTCGCTGGGATGCAGAAGCCATAAATCTCTTACACATGATTAATTTCATTGAAGTCACCAGGTTACTCAGGCTATTGAGATGAGAGATTCTGAGAATTACAGGCTAGTCTCCTCTATCCACTTAACTTCAATTATCTTTGGTGATGTTTAAGTCATGTATGAGAGAAAACCATTCAAAAAACAAGAACAACAACTTAATCTTCAGGCCGTTTACTATGCTCTGATTACTTACATGGACCACTTCACGCTAGCTGGTAGGTAGATTCTCAATGTGTTCCTGCGGGAACCTTGTCAGCACTGTCATTTCTTAAATGGAGACGCTTGTGATAATTAGATAGCATTGCTTACTGTGATCTCTTGATGATACAAAGCAATCAGGAAAAGGAAATGTATCAGAACTTCAAACTACATTCAGCCATGCACTGAATGCTGAAGTCGTTAACGGGATTGTTGTTGCTGTGTTTGATGACTCTTTTGAATTGTTTTATATGCTTTGCTCTTGGGAAATTCAACACTCTTGGTCAATTCAGTTCCCAGCTTGTGGGATGTTAGCAGCTAGAGTTGCTACCTTTTTATAGTCTGGCTCCTGTGCCATGAACAGCACAACAGGCAGAAAATCAAAAGTGGTTGCTTTCCTGCAAGCGGGAAGCATTGGCAGCTCACTATCTGCTAGCCACACTGCCGTTAAGGGCACACAAGAAAGAACTCTGCCAGACAAAATCCAGGTATAACCCTTGATCAACCCTACTTGAGGCAATCTTATATCCATGATCTGAACTAATTATTTTGGGGGTATTGATTATCAATATGGAGTGCAAGGCGATGAAGCAATCCTGTTGAAATAAAGGAAATGGTTGCTCCTTTTAACTAATTGCTCTCTGCATTTGGTTTTGGATGGAATTTTGTGTCAAAGTACAGGTTGGGATAGATATCATAAACCCTATGGATACAAAGCTGCAGATTTTTAAAAAAGCAGTCTGTGCAGTGTATTTCATTCAAAAGATTACTAAAGAGAGAACCTGCTTTTATCAGAGGAAAGTATTGGCTTAGGTCTGGGCTAAGCTAGTTTAGATCCCATTGAAATCAGTAGGGTAACTAAGTCATGACTTGCCCAATTGATTACAGTGGGACCTAAGTACAGCTAATCAAAGCTTGCTTCCCAAGGCACAAGTCCCACTGAAGTTAATGGTTCTTAGTTCTGAGTCAACGCACACAGTATTGTGTTGTTAGTCTAATTGCCATGAGGGACATAAAGTGTGCTGCCCATCTCTTACAATAGATTCTGTTTTCTATTTATTGCATTGTCCCGCTCTTGCTCTTAGGAGCCCTACCTGCATCAGTTATTCCTTTTTAATAGGAACGTACTGTACTTAGCATTAAGTAGCGTTGGAGATATGGGCCAACAATATATTATGGGCCCTGCTTTTTGGCATGGGTATGGCTTCTTCTCAGTTATAGCAATGTATCCCTCCCACTTCCCACCACTACCCCACCCCCATTTAATAATGGAATGTTACCATACAGGAAAAGTAGGCTTTGGGAGCTGAGTGGATTTTACTGATAGCGGTAAAGACCAAAAATATTTGTCAGTGGTGATGCAGCAATATATCGTTAAGTGGAGTCATTAAGATTCATTTTGACAGATTTAGGGCTGGCACACCGATCCACACGGTCAGGTGTTATAAATAATACCATGGCCATCAGTTGCTTCGAATAGTATGCTTCAGTGTTCAGTGTTAGCTGGCCCTCCTGACACAATGCCATGAACCATAGTTTTGTCCAGGAATTTGTCTTGTCGCCCTGGAATCACATGTTCATGATATGCACCAAAGTTGTTGTGGTTTTGAATCTTTGATGCTCCCCGCTACTCTTACAGGTGCATGTGCAAAAGATTGGCCTTGGTATCTATGGATACCGCACCAGCTAAAAGCAGATGTGAGGGTGCTTTTGGCTGCCATGATATCTGTAGATCCTAATCTGAGATAAGTGAAATTACCCTGTTGCCACACATGCTTTTATTCATGGCGAGAAGCACTGTGCATATAAAACAGACTTGGATGCATAAATTAAAAATATAACTGCCTACAGAATATGTGATAGAATAAAAAAGTAGAGTGTTTGAGTTGCGAAGAGTGCTTTTGTCTCATTTCTGAGTGTGATTATTAATCAGACTAAATGCTTTGAGAACAGCATTGTTAGGTAGATTGGTAGATAGTCAGCAAAGCTGCTGAGACGGGTGTAGGCGGTTTATGAGGTAGAACGTATCATAACAGAACTTTTCATATTACACTGATCACTGTAAAGGATTCATCTCTTGATGGCCACATCTTCTGCTGAAGCGTGGATTCAGAGATGGTGACGGTTTGTGATCCCGTGGCAGCTTCTTGCGTCACATGGGATGTGGCTTTTCAGTGGATGCAAGGGGGGGGAGAGACCAACCAACAGAAGCAGGAAGCTGTTCATGGGTTTGAACCCCATGTTGAGCAAAAGATTCCTGCATTGCAGGGGGTTGGACTAGATGACACTTGTGGTCCCTGCCAACTCTACAATTCTAGGATTTTAAATGGAAGCAACTTTACACGTCTCTGAATCAAAACCTTTTGTACTTTTTCTGCTGCAGAAAGATCCACCAACAGTTTTATGGGCAGGGCAAATTAATTTCCTGAGATAATGTATCTGCACCTAAGCAACAGTGAGAAGTGTTTCACCTTGCACACAAGCTTGCTCTCTTTCCCGTGCCGACTCAATTACTTATACCAAAATAGTTCCTCTCCTACAGTCATTCCGCCTGGTATAGGGTTCCTTGCTTATTTTTGTTCTTTCATGTCACTGCTGCACACTGTATACGGTAATCTACCTTCCTTAAGAGCATATTCAGACGTGGGGGGGGGGGTGCAGGGTACACCCCTCCAGTACCAACAAAGGATGCACATGTAGTCTCTTGCACACATGCACACCAAAACATCTCTGTATAGGGAATAGGAATACAGTATAGAGAATTGCCTTATGCCATCTAACTCGGATGGCATGTTGTCTACTCGGACTAGCGGCAACTCTCCAGTCTTTCAGGCAAAGTTTTTTACCAGCCCTACCTAAAGATACCAGGGATTGAACCTGAGGATTTCTGCATGAAAATTATGTTACAGACCTTCATCCAAGTCAGGGAAATGGTTTGTAGCCTAATCTCCTCCTTGATAAAAGAGTTTTCTGCATGCAGGGATTAGTGGGGTATGGGAGTGTTTTCAAATAAGCAATTTCCCATCTCCATTCTAATAGTGACCTTTTATACATGGATTGGCTGTTAGCCAATTCTCAGCTTGTTAATGGAAATGCTGAGTATTGAGCAGGGGTTGGGGGTACCAGGGGGTTGAAATAGTTGAGCATCGTGTTCTCTCCAACTGGCCCAAATTCTTTGTGAACCTCTTTGTGGTCTTCTCTTTTTTAAAGCACCCTAGATATGATGCTTAATCAGAACAATAGTCCTTACAGGGAACAAGTTTTCAAAATCCATCTAGCATTACAGCTCCAACCCTGTTTTCATAGCTTTGATATCAAGCATTACTTGGGTGGGAGTGAGGAGCATAAAACAATAGGAAACTAATTTCCATGCAGGACCATGCCATAAATTGCATCAGAAAGTATGGAGGTCTTGCAACATTTCTTTGAAATTAGGGTGACAGTTTGCATCCTCCTCCTGATTTATTTGTCTGCAGTTAATATTTCTCCTCCTACCAGTAGCAGATCAAGATCCCCCTAGGAAGCAGCCTCCAAGGTGAAGCTAGGTCAGTTGTCACTGAAATAAAAATATGCGTCTTGCTGTCTTACAGTGTGATGGAGAATTGCTTAAATACCGGGGTGTTTACAATTCTCTGGAGTAGATCTAGATTCCGAGGAGGTAGAATTTAGCACTCAGATTACTAAGTAAAGAAACTTTATGGCTGTCAGTCAAGCAATTTAGGCTGTTAATTGTTTTGACTAATCAGTTAACAGCATCAACTTATGGGTGCCTATTCAAAAGTAAACCTTGCTGATTTCAGATTCGTGTGTATACAATTACACTCAGAGTTTGCAAAAATTATGAAAACAAGAGTCCCGAAGTAAGGGAAAGGCATCCTTTCTTTTTTTTTCAGGTGATGCTCATGTACCACAGGAAGCTGCACCTTGCAAGTGGCCTCCTTTACATAAAATAAAAGGGGGGAAATGTTTCCTCTGAGAAGGTGGCTGCCAGCCATAGATTTGTACCTACTTACTTACATTTCAGTTTAAAATGAAAAATGCTACCGTATTAATTGAGGGGACCTTTTTTTTTAAGCCAATCAAAACTTGAATAACCCACTGATCAAATAAAAGATGCAGCAATGAAGAATATAGTGCCACTGGTCTACTTAGGTGCCTGCATAGAACTGTTTGCGAAGTAGCAGTTTCACTGAGCAGCTGTTTGGCAAGCAGTGGGAAATAATCATTCTGGCTTCTACCCATTGAGCAGCCAATTGGTGCTTCTCTGATTATCAGACTGGAGAAATGTACCCATGGCACCTGTTTGTGTGCACAGCTTCTGGTCCAGCAAGGAATACCAGCATGGAAATCTGCTTCTATAAACAAATGGCCCCAGCCTGGCTTCAAATTGCTTTATATAATAAATACCAAATGTTTGTTTACCACATTGATATCAGTTTTCCAGCATCATTGGAAAGGCCTGTATCTGATCACCTTTTATCCTGAAATCCTGGTCTGGGAGGTTGGGGGCAAGGATGGAATTTTCTGAAAATCTCAATGGCAAGTTTATCCACATGGACTTTTATTTATTTTTTCAAATTCCCATCTCTTTCCTTCATCTCAAAAAGAAGCATATATTTTTCTCTTTTTTTGGATCTGCTAAAAATATGAGGAATTCTCACGTACTGCATGCATTATTATGTGCAAATATTACATGCATTTACATTCCAGGTATCCTAAAGTAACCAGCACAAAAGCACATACATACAACAAAGCATATAAACATTCTTACGTAGGTATAATAAAAAAATTCCTTCAGTAGCACCTTAAAGACCAACTAAAATAAAATAAAAACTTAGTTGGTCTTTACGTAGGTATGAATATTTAGAAAATTATGTGTCCTGCTTTTGGCTTTCCATAGGCATCTGGTTGGCCACTGTGAAAACAGGATGCTCAGCTATGTGGGTCATGGGCCTGATCCATCAGGACTCTCTTTAAATTCTTAAATATAGTCCCACATTACAAAAAGAAAAAGGAAACACAAGAAGTTTGGAGATAAGCACACAATGTGAGAGGCAGTCCAATGCAGACGGGGCTAAATTAGGTCAGAACTGCCTATTTCCATGTATAAACTTATTTAAAACAGTTCTCTTCCATCTCTGGTTGGGAGACCACCAGAACAATGTACTGTAGAAGGTGACACAGGGGGCTGAAGGGTGACACAGGGGGATGAAGTTGGCAAAGGCACCTCCTTCCACCTATGTCAATGAACAGAAGGAGCTATTCTAGTCATAAATGGACAACTCGGGATTCAAACCTATATAAATACTATCATTGCCAGATGAAGTACAGCACTATTCTGCAATTGAGAATGGGCGAAGCAACATCCTACAACGTCACCTTGAACCCGAAACATATCTATAACCACACCAGTGCAAGGCATACCATATGCCAAGTAGGGGTGTAGAAATGGCAAAGCATTTATTGATGGGAAGGCTTTGAATGATTCTTGTGCAGTTCACATGGAAGGTGCTAGCATAAGATGCTAAATTCTTACTAGGTCCTTTTTGTGGATCTCTGCTGAAAAGTTCCAACAGCGCAATGGGACTTTTTTGCCCTCTTGACCTCTCCACATCTGTCCTGGGGATTCACTCCTAAACAGATTTGGGATGGCAGTGGGAGGGCAGGCAGTCCTGTTGCACAAGCAGATGTCATTCCAGTTGTGCATTTATTTAGTTGAATGCCACCCCTAATATCTTTGTTTTGATGATGGTACGTCAAGGCAAATGGTGCAAGGATGGTTTACTATAGGATAGCAGCACTACTCAAGTCAAAGCTCTAGTACTGCACTTGGACCCAGCTATGTTGCCTCTACCATGCAATCCACAAACTGCTTAAACTGGCACTTTATGCATGTATACTCAGAATAATACATATTAATATGTATTACTAGTATTACATAGTAATAGATACTAATACATAGTATTATCCCCTTGCTCCTGTTATGAGAAGATGCTTGGATAAGTCAGAAGAGGGTGTGATGTTTTTAACAACAGTTATTTAATAAAAGTCATACACTGTGTGATGTGTGCTGCTGATAACAGTTTTCATTTAACGTAGTATTAGAAAAACCAGGGTAGTGATACAAACATATAGATTCCATCAGACATGTGGTCTCCATGTGCACAGGAAAACAATGGGAAGAGTACTGGCGAGCACTTTACTCTGGATTATTCTCCCAGTACAGTGTGTTCTTAAGGATTGAAAGAGCATGCAAAGGGAAGAATTACAGGACAACTGAAATACTGCAAGGCAGCGAGTCCAAACATCCATGATGGATATTTATTTGAAGCAAACCAGACGTGGATTAAGAATGGGAGCTGTAGTCAAAAGATCACAAATATCACACACACTTGTGCTGAGCAGTTTGGGTAACCAAAGGAGCAAAGGAACAAAGAAATGAATCACAGCCTATGCTCACAGCAGCACAGACATGTTGACCTTAATAGGTCATCCCGTCCATTCTCCTCCAGAGTAATACCCAGAGGATCTTTAATAGATATTTATCAGATCTTTTTTTTTAAAAAAAATGTCAGATATTCAAGATTCACTCTGTACTGTGAATTTATTCTACTACTCAACTATGTTTAGTGTTAGAAATCACCTCCCGATGCTCAGACTATTCCCCCGCCCTCCTGTTTGAACACATTATCTCTTGGCTTATTCTCATTGGTTGTCCTATTTATAGCAATCTTGGGATCTATTCGAGCACTGTTATTATGTGCTCCCTTTTGGGTGAGAACAATGTCCAGTTCCTTCAAACGTTCCTCACAAGAGCCTATATTTCAAACATTTGAAATCTATTCAGAGTATATTTATGAGACATGCCCTGCTTGAAGTTTATGAACTGTTGCATACTGGAAGGATATCATAATGCATTGATTTAACTGGTGGACAGAGACTCATAAAAAGGTTGCCATCTGATCTAGTTGCTCCACCACCTTTTTCTCTTGTTTCATATGTTTGGTGTGTTGGGAGGGGGGGAATGCAGTGCCCCCCAACCAGCACGGCTAGCATTCAAGGATTATGGGAGTTGTACTCCAATAGCACGTAGAGGATACCAACATTAGCTACTCCTGGATTAGGGCTTGTTTTTTAAGACGAGAAGAGAAAAATTAGTAGACACCATAGGACAGAGGGGGGAAAGAGAAAGGTAAACATATTTGATTTTATAAAATTAAAATTTGGTCCCATTTTTCCATTTGGAATTTACAATTAATGGAAGGTCCCTGGTTCATAAAGTTTGACAGTTACTGTTCTAGTCCAAATCATTGCATTGATGCAAGATTTATCACGTTAGAAAAATATTCTTCTCACAGATAATCCATGCACACAATAAATTAAGATATCTAAAGTTAGGATTTTGATGTCATAATGTTGGCTTGAATTTCAGTAGCCACTAGAAGTCAGTCCATGCAGTTGTTCTCCAGTGACGTGATCTAGTTAGGTACTTCCATAGAGCTTATTCATAGAAGCATTCATTAGTTATTAGTGGAATGGATTTTCATAACAGTGAATTGGATTGTCATAACAGAGGTAGCTAGTGACTATTTCCATTTTACAGGAGACAAAACCAAGTCATGGGTTAAGTTAAATAACTTTCTCAAAGCTGCATGAGAAATTTAAAGCATTCTAAGGAATGAAATATAATTCTCACATGTGAACTATACCATTCAGAATGATAATTTCAGGAGTTTTAGACGCGCTAATTCACTTCTGTTTACATAAGATGCTTTGAAAATATCGAATTGCTTTGCTCCAGATGGTAGCATAGAGGGGCTTGTTTCCAGAGCATGTCAGGACCAGAGACCAGAGATGAATGGAAAATGTGCCCCTATGTGGGCTGCCATTCATAAAGTGTGCGGGGGCAGTACCTGCAAAAGTCATCAGTGAGTGGTAACTTCAACTAGCCAAGCCACACACATAGATCTGAAAATGCTGGCAATCTGGTCTTTGTGTTGTCCAGGACATGCAATCCAGTCAACCGTCTTTTTCCAGCAGCATGTGCTATTTTTGTTGCTAGCTCTCTCTTTCATCGGCAACAGCAGTGTTTTAAGATTCAAAGGCCAAATTCTTTATATTCTCTCGCTCTCTCTGTCTAATTAGAAGCTCAGTTTTTATTAATAACTTCTAAGGAGCTAGTGTGCAATGTGGCTTTGTTCTGCACCTTTTCCTAATTTATTGTAATTTCCTATCTGGTTGAATGTGTTGACTTCCTCTCTCTCTCTCTCTCTCTCTCTCTCTCTCTCTCTCTCTCTCTCTCTCTCTCTCTCTCTCTCTCTCTCTCTCTCTCGTAATATATCAAATAGCATGGATAGGAGCTGAGCTAGCTACACAGACACAAACAAATCCTTTGCTGAGTTTTTATTGCACAATCTTGATGGAGGCTTAATTTGGCTCTAATATTTAACCAGATCCTCCAAATGGCACTAAATAAGCACACTTTTACCAGCACAGATTTGCAAATACAATATGAAAGGAATTTGTTTCTAATTTCAACAATTACCCTCTTATTTGTTTCTTGAATCTCAAATACTCACCCACCCTTTACCACTCGTTGTTCATGTGTAAAAATCTTTAAAACAGGTATGTTTCCTTGCGGCCGCCAGGCTGCTTTCAAATGGCCCCCCAGGCAATTTTGAAAAAGCAATCTCTTGCGGCCCCGAGCACCTGCCCACCAAAGCCATTTCCTTTTTGCGGGCTTGTCACGAGCGCTCCCCTCTGCTGGGGGGGCATGGCTTGCCCCTGCACAATTAGGGAGTCCTCGGCTGCATCACTCCTTGGGTCGACCAAACTGGTCAGCCAGGGAGGCGTGGCTAAATAAATAAATACTACAGTACACGTTTGGGACGTTGATGCTACAGCAATGGCGGTGGCAGAGGGGCGGCTGCCACCTTGACCCAATACCGGATTTAAGTATAGGCAAAGTAGGCTGAAGCCTAGGGCCTTTAAATCTAGGGGGACTTGCCAGTCTGCCTGCTCCCAGTGCCAAAATTGCAAACCCAAGACTTCATGTGAGGGCAGGGCAACTCAGGCCCAGCAACTATGAGACTCAGGGTCAGCCAGTGGGGCCCAATTTGAAGCAGTGGAGCACAACTTGGTTTTTTTTTTTGGTAGGGCCCCAGTCTGCAAAATCTTATAGATATAAATAAAATCCAGTGCGGGGGGGGGGGGCCTTAGGAGTGGCACGCGGGGCCCAATTTGGCCAAATTGCTCCAATTGCCTTAAGGTCAGCCCTGATGAGACTGTGCAGGGGTTGGACTGACAAGCCCTGTACCTTCTAGGTCCCTGATGTCACTATTCAGAGTACAGACTCAACGACTTGTTATGGAAATAAAGCGGGGGCACTTATTGGAAATCAGTTTTGTCACCTCTTCCCCCCCAAACCCCGAGACAATGAGCCCAGCCACCTTTTATTCACAGTTGCATAAGCACTACACTACAGCATGGCCATAAACGTGTATGTTCAGCTGCTGAAATATACACCCAATATGTAAAGGTAAAGCTACCCCTGACCGTTAGGTCCAGTTACAGACGACTCTGGGGTTGCGGCGCTCATCTTGCTTGATAGGCTGAGGGAGCCGGCGTTTGTCCGCAGATAGCTTCCGGGTCATGTGGGCAGCAAGACTAAGCCACTTCTGGCGAACCAGAGCAGCGCACAGAAACACCGTTTACCTTCCCACCAGAGTGGTACCTATTTATCTACTTGCACTTGACGCGCTTTTGAACTGCTAGGTGGGCAGGAGCTGGGACCGAACAATGGGAGCTCACCCCATCGCAGGGATTCAAACCGCCGACCTTCCGATCGGCAAGGCCTAGGCTCTGTGGTTTAGACCACAGCGCCACTGCTTTATGATTGAACACTGTGTTTTATGAATTACCTAAGAGCCACCAATAGGGAGCTCTAGAACCTGACTGCTAACCAATTGGGTACTACCAGCAGGGAACGCTTCAGCTCAGCCTTTGCACTGTTGACTGAACACCCCCTGCTGTGCAGATAATGGAGAAAGCTCGTAAATTGAATCCCTTCTGGCATCCTGGCCAACTCTATTACGCTTGTGTAAACCCTGGTGCACCAGAAGCCCAGAATAGCAGCATATAAAATCTGCTCATACGTCAGTGACTGATAAGACTTGTCAACCAGTTCTTCCAAAGTCTTCCTAAATTATAAAGCCCCAAAATTCAGACCAAAAGAGAGCAGGTCTGGAAAGAGCAAGCCATACAATGAGCACCACTAGTGAAAAGGCCCTGCTCAGTGTAGCTCCTGCCCTGTCATTTGATAGGGTGCCCACTTGCCCTCCTCCTTGACATGGAATGCTCTCTATTGGAGTCTCCAGGTCCAGTACAAAGACCATAAGAAGGGAGAGCAGGGACTTTGAAGTTTCCAATAGCTGTTAATCAAGCAAGCAAGCACACAGGTCACCTTTGTCACAGTCAGGACACCTATGTCCTGGCCAGGCTTGCACCCATTCTTGTTTTTGTACAATTCTTATTTGTCCTCAGTAACCAAAATTATATTATCAACATATAGAAGCAGAAAAGTTGCTTTGGTCTGCCCACCAGATACCATTTTTATTGCCTTTTGCAATTGTAGCTGCCTCTCATTATGTTTACTTCTTCTCAACAACTTTGGCCGGCCCTCACGCATGTTCAATTCATCAAATCTGGCCCTCTTTGAAAAAAAGTTTGGACACCACTGCTTTAAAAGCAGGTTAAAAGGCATCCCACTATTGTCTTTGCCAGATCCGTGCCTGAATGAGTGTAGATGACTTGGTCATATCTTGGTCATCTCTAAGAGGTTCAGGGCACTGCTATGGTTCAGTTCAAAATAATTACAAATGTAAGCTGGGATGCAATGGTTAAAATAACTTAGAGTCTTGTTTGTTGGCCTGTGGTAGGTGATGGGTTGGGATGTAATTGTCGTTTGACTAGCAGCCAGCTTTGTACTAATCAGAAAGGAGAAGACATGTTCTGCTGGAAGGATTAGACAGCTAAAAATAGTTCTGCCATAGCCACATCAGCAAGTGAAATGATATGAAATTCATTCACGCAGTCCCATCTCACACACACACACACACACACACACACACACACACTTATTTCAGTTTCACTCTGAAAAAGCCATAGGTTAGTGAACACCTCTCTTTGAGTGTGTCAAAAAAAAAATAGTAATGTGATCTGCCCAAATGGTGTTAAGCACTTTCTCCCAATAGAATGACTGTTAGCATGCCTCACTGCTTTGCATTCAGAAGCTGCCAAATCTTAAAGGGCTAAGGAGGAAGTAAGCACACTTGCCTTTGTGTAAATAATCATGTGGCTCTTTTAAGACCTAACGGCAGGATTGTTATGATTGCCTTACACAAGAAATCAATATGGTTTTGTTAAAACAGATGACCTCTGCCTATCCCTCCAAAAGAAACAGCCACAGTAACAGCAGCAGAGTCGCTTACCTAATTCAATAACCCCTTGGTGCCCAACAAAGCCAGAGAGATTGAACTGAAAAGGAGAAAGAGAAAGAGCACCACTTTGATCACAGCAACTGCCAAAGCTGGAGGATATCCCTCCAAGTGAACAAAGAGAAGCATCAGAAGAACTACAAATGACCTGTTTATCGGCCTGGAGATGAGACTGCCCTCAGCCTAACTGGTCTTCCAATCTATGAAATGTCACTAAGGGCTGAAACAGATGTTATGTGGGAGCTCTCTCTCTCTCTCTCTCTCTCTCTCTCTCTCTCTCTCTCTCTCTCTCTGTGTGTGTGTGTGTGTGTGTGTGTGTGTGTTTCTGTTCATAGAAGCAGCAGTCTTGCAAGGCTCTGTTTGTGATTGGAACAGTGCCAGCGAAAAGGTGCTAACCTTTCCCCAGTTTTACAATTTTTTGCCTCTAAATCTAATTAGACCCCCTGAAGCTGCTAAAATGCAGAGCCAATACAGGTACCTGCATTCCCCCCCTCCTGCGCCCCCACAATGGTGGGGATTCTAGAAAACAGCAAAGAGGGGAGTGGATATTTCCCAACTTCCCTAGTGTCACTGCTCTAAGCACACACACCCCTCCATTTTCCCTGGTTGCATTTAAATGCGTTGTTGTTGTTGTTGTTGTTGTTGTTGTTGTTGTTGTTGTTTGTTAGGCTTCTTAGAGAGATTCAGTCATAGAATCAGCCCTGTCACGTCTGTTTTGGCAAACTTTATCACCCATAAATGCCCAGAAAATGTTTTGTTACTGGGTGATAGATAAATACTGAAAGTAAATAAATTTCTACAATAAAATTCTATAAACAGATCAAAGAAGAGAGTATTTAGGAAGCACATTGGTAAGGGTGTGTGTTGGGAGGAGAGGGTGAATAAACTGGATCTGCTTTTGAGAAGGTATGTCTCCCATCAGATGCCTTAATAGTACTGTGCCTGTCTACACTGGACACACTAGTATTACAATTGCATTGGATGTGAAATAGCTTGTGGCATGCTGCAGGTCTAAGAAGAACATCAGGGGAAACACTGGAACGCTACAGTTCCAGTTACAGTCAGCAGAGTCATCTGGATTTTCCATAATCACGAACTCCTGAACCAATGATGTTCATTCCAGAGGAGGGATGCTGGTAGTGCTGTGGCATAAACCACTGGAGCCTCTTGGGCTTGCCAATCAGAAGGTCGGCAGTTCAAGTCCACATGACGGGGTGAGCTCCTGTTGCTTTGTCCCAGCTCCTGCCAACCCAGCAGTTCGAAAGCATACCAGTGCAAGTAGATAAATAGGTACTGCTGCAGCAGTAAGGTAAATGGAAATGGCAGCTTTGAAGACTTTTTATTCCATGAAAAAGTTCAGGTGACTACCAACTGATTTAGCAAAACCAAAAGAGTGTCGTACTTTACAAATCTTAGAAAGAACCATTGTGAAATGATCAAGGCTAGTCAACAAGTTTACTATTCTCACTCTTGATTTGATTCTCTAGAAACCCTAAGGACTACTTCACATACATTCCCACCCCCAACATAGCTATAACTCCATGAAAAATACACACCCCGTCATTTGCAAAGTGTGCTGCAACTGTTTATTTTAGCACGGGGACTTGGATTGTGCAAATCAGTTTCCTGACCCAGGTACTTCTTGCAAAATAAACATTTGCATCCCACTTCACAAATGTCAGTGTACTGCTACTTTTCTCCCTCCATGGAGACGATCGCCATGTTTTTACACACACAAACTTCAACGGTTGTATGTGAAGCTACCCTACAAGTTCTCTCATAGTGCTCTCTGGGCTAAGTACCTCAGCAGCATGTGGAAATGACCATTACTTTTATTAATTTGCATCTCTGCTGAATCTGGAAATGCAGCTTCCTTTAACAACTTATTTCAGTCTTTAAATGAGCTCACACAGTCCTCACAACCGCAACACTTCACCCACACTAGCTCTCACATGTAATGTGTAGCACAGAATATGCAATCTACTGTTAAAAGTGAGCTATTAATAAGGACTTCAATTCTCAGAGCAGGCTAGAAGGCATCATCCCCATGAACCCCAAATGATCTTCCCAGAGCATCCAACAGCAGGTAGGTGGGGATCATTATCCTGGACACAAGAAAAATGCATTATTTTCCCCACATGAATAAACATGTAGCCTGCGTTTTAATCCCAGTTGTTCTGCTTTCTGCTTCTGATGCAGCCAAATTCCAATGTTTCACCAGGATTACAGGATTAATGGATCCTGTAATCAGTTTGACTGCTGCTATAATATCTGGAAGTCATTTCTGAATTCAGTTGCTGCAGAGCATCTGCCTGGCATTCAGAACCACCACATTGTTCACCCCACCCCACCCCACCCCAATTCTCCCTTTGCTTTTGACACATCTTTATGTGTCAAACCTTCTCCCACTATGATTATTCAACCAGGCTAACCAAAATTATTAAAAGGATGTTGCTTAGTTTTAACAATATGATCTGGGTCATCTGAATTAGAACAACTAAAAACCTAGAAAAAAATCCCAATAATTAAAAAACAATTAAACATTTATAGAATTAAAACTATACCTATCTATGAAACATATAGACAATCACAACAAAAACAGCATGGCATCAGCCCCCTCAATAAAAGCAGTCAGCTTCCGAAAGCCTGTTGGATCAAACCTGTTGGACCTGCCAGCAGAAGGATAACAAGGTGGGAGCCAGTCTAACTTCTCTACGGAGGGAGTTCCAAAATCTAGGAGCAGCCACTGAGAAGACCCTGTTCTGCATCCCTACCAAGTGTGCCTGTGTGAGGGTGGCAGCACAGAGATAATGACCTCCCCATAACATCTCAAAACCTGGGCAGACTCATATGAAAAAACATGGTCTTTCAGATAGCCTAGACCGAAGCCACATGGCTTCATAAAACCAGCACTTTGTTTTGTTTTTTCCCAAATAATATTTATTAATTTTCAAACATTTTAACACAAAAACAGAAACAAAAAAGTAAAAATAAAACATAACAAAAAAGAGAGGAAAAAAACATATCAATTCATTACATTAACTTGACATTGTGGACTTTCTCGATTCCCCCCACACTGGGTCCATTTCTTAAATCTAAAATTAAGCAATTTTCCTTTATCAGTGTGGTGTAGTGGTTAAGAGCGGTAGACTCGTAATCTGGGGAACTGGGTTCGCATCTCCGCTCCTCCACATGCAGCTGTTGGGTGACCTTGGGCTAGTCACACTTCTTTGAAGTCTCTCAGCCCCACCCACCTCACAGGGTGTCTGTTGTGGGGGAGGAGGGGAAAGGAGATTGTTAGCCGCTACTCCTTCGGGTAGTGATAAAGCGGGATATAAAATCTAAACTCTTCTTCTTCTTCTATCATCTTAAATCATTCTGACACAATTTTTCCATTATTTCCCAACCAATTCTAATCTACTCAAAGAAAAAAAGACATTGACTATCCTCAACCTGTAATTCATTAATTAATCCAAATCTAACTTTATTTCCCCATCCTTCTCTAATCTTCCTTTAGCCTCACAATTTATACCCCAAACATTTTCCATACATTCAGATATTATTTCTTCTATCATAATAACCTTTAACTACATTTATCTAATTCTACCCCCGTTCCCTTGGATCTCCCAGATGTATCAACCAGCTCCATAAACCGTTCCAGTTTCGGACCATCTTAATCAATAAGAAAATAACCCACTGTTACTCCTCACCCTATTCCCACTCTTTCGCCACCTGTCCACCACTCACCTATAACCAGCACTTTGAATTGTGCCCACAAAGAGACCAGCAGTCAGTGGAGCTGTTCTAGTAAGAGAGTCATGTGATCCCTATAACCGGCCCTGGTCACCAATCTGGTTGCAGCTTTTTGAGCCAGTTGAAGTTTCTGAGTACTTTTCAAAGGCAGTCCACCATGGAACATGTTACAATGATCCAAATGGGATGTAACTGAGGTGTGTGCACTGTGGCCAAATCAGTTAGATCCACTTAGTATCTCTCTTCAGATAAAAGCCACTTCATGCCCCCTTTTCCAAATCACTGTGTAAGCTATGCCTTGAAGAGTAGGTTCGCTTCAATTCTTCTGGGAATTTGGGCGAATTGCTCAAAGGCATTCAAAAAGACACGTTCTGTGATTTCTGATTAATTAATCTCTAATGAATGTACTCTCATTCCTTTGTTACAATCTCTAATACGGATAAGAACCACTACTTCAGACATTAGGCTCCGTCACTGAGATCAGTCAACCCAGATTAGTTAACTCAGAGTACTTCAGGCATCCTTTTGTTCATATAATATAATCACTTTGCCTTTCAGTTTTCATTTCATAATTGCATTTCTACTTGGCCATATCCTAACATTCATACCCTGAATGTTATATAGGTTTGAAGAGTTGTCTCCTGTCATTATATTTTCCACAGAATATTTCCTTTAGACTAGAATACATGACCAAGATTCTAATCTAATCAAAAGTCATTCAGAATTGGGTGTTGAGTATTTGAACATGTTCATTCATGCATTTTTTAAATTGCTAATTGTATGGCAATGGAGCTAAGCTTTTTTAAAAATAACAAATGAAATAGGAGAGGTCAAATCAACTGAAAAACAGGGAGGTGTTATTGCCAGATTTGTGTATTTCTGCATAGTAGAATGAAGCCCTGCCTGCTATTAACATTCACAACTGAGGAATGTGGAGATAATAAGCTTGAGCAATTTCAGTGACACAGAGTTGTGCCAGCTAGGGACACACAGAAAAAGGACATCTAGAGTAGGGGAGTGTGTTTAAGTACAGTAAGTATATTATGCAATAAACAGAGACTAAAAGATTGTGGTAGAAACTGTCTGCTTGCCTGTCTGTCTGTCTGTCTCTGTTTATTGCATAATATACTTACTGTACTTAAACACACTCCCCTACTTTTAATTACAATCAGCCAGGGAACTGGGAACTAATGCAGCAAAGAGATGAGTCTTTAGTAAACAATTCTTAGAGATGGGATTGGATGGAGAAAGTTGGAATGGGAAGGCATTTTAGTGATAATCTATCTGGGACATGCATTATGAAAGAGATCCCTAGCCCACATCCAGATTCTCTAAGGAAGCAACAATGCAGAAACTCAAAGAAGAATGGGGAAACTCAGCCATTGCAAGCCAGTGCAAAAATCAATGCACAGAGTGAAAGACAGAGTCCATAGGCTGAAGGTTAATATCACAACTAGCTTCGTGAATATGCACATGGCTATGCCTATAAACCAACCAATTATGTTATAGCAGCACCCAGGTATGAACAAACTATTCAAAACAATGAGTGTGTAAGAGGGCAAATTGGCAAATTGGCTTGAAGTGTACAAAGCAGAGAAGAATAAGCAAGAGGTGTGTAGCATATCAGAATTCAGCACAGAACTGTCAATATCTTGGAAAGGGCCTCCGATGCCTTCATTTGCTAGCAACAGCTATGTTAAATGGTTGACAGGTTGACTTTTCTCGCCATGGCGTTGCAGCTGAAAGTGGCAATGGTACTCCTTGTCATCATGTGAAGGCTAAGCTCCTAAACTGTCTACCTGTTCCTTTAGAGTCAAAGGCAGCTAATATGAGAATCAAAAGCATACAGTGAAAACCAGCAAACAAAACGAAAGCCCACAGGAAACCTGACCACCAAATTCTGCATCAGCTGAAGTTTCCAAGCCATCTTCAGAGGCAGCTCCATGTATAACATGTTGCAGTAATCTAAGCTAGAGGTTATCAGACGGGCACAGTTGAGTCACCAACTGAAGCTGATTAAAAGCACTTCATGCCACTCAGGCCATCTGAACCTCAAAAGACAGCAAGGGAACCAGAAGGACCCCCAAGCTATATACCCACTCCTTCAGAGAGAGTGTAACTCCATCAAGAGCAGGTAACCCCCTATCCCATATGTCTACCCTTTTCCAGCCCGTAACAGCTTCCAAACATTGACAAAAGCAATGAGCAGTGTAAATTGGACTAGGGTGGGGAGGCATTTCTCCGCTTATGAAAGCATCCAGGTATAAATAAGTTGACAGAATTCACTTCTGTGCTTGGATCAGATGCAAATTAAAACATTGGGTTTGATCCACAGTTTAGTTATGCTTAGCACAGATCCATTGAATTCAATGGGACTTGAATTGGTCAAGTCACGTATGCCTACTGTCAGAAACAGCCAGAGTCTGTCAAGTATGTTGCAATCATGATCAACTGAAAGGGAAAGAACAGGGGACTTAATCCAGCCTCCCATATCCCTTCGTGAATAATGTGGCTACACATCACTGGACCAGGCAATGGAACTGCACAAGCAGCTCCCCTTTGTTCAGGCAGTTCCCCATTTATCTAGTGAAGTCCATGCATAAACTTGTTTGCTAGATCAGAGCATGATTTTTTAAAAAAATACTTGAAAACAATTGTGCATTTTTCTGTTGTATTCTGTGTAATATTGTGGAAGTTTAACAGTAATGAAAAGGAAATTAATTTACTTTCCCCTCCTTGTTTTCGCTTATGCTACAGTGCAAACTGAATTTCCTCTGCAAGCTATGATATCTGAAAATCTGAATACACGATTCATTTTCAAAGCACAGACTGTCATAGGTCGGGCCATTCCTTTGTCTTCATGTTAGGAGGCGCCTCATAAATTAAAGGTTTGATACTGTCACATTCATGTCATTAACACTCATCGTCGATAATCTTTCGGGTGACTTCTGCAGAATGCCTGGCTCCTTAGATAAAACCTCTGGAAGGAGAACAATGATGCTCTGAACTTATCATGACCTCTTTCCTTCAGTTTTGAGGTTTTATGTGGAAGGAGGAAGGCAACCATTATCTCTTAATGTACCGGCTCATTTCGAGATGCCATTTTTCTTCCTAAATTTCAGACTTTTGCCATTTTTATTCACATAAAGCAAGGCTTTGAAGAGACTCTCTGCAGAAAGAAAGGCATGTTTCTCTCTCTCTCTCCAGTAAAAGAAGCAATTTGATCAGATGGCAAAATTCAATACTTTATTAGGGCGCAGTACTATAGTCAGCAGAAGGCTGGCTGAGGAGCCATAGAAAATTGTGCTACAATGCCACACTGCTGCGTGTACACCACTGTGTCCTACCTCCCAGTATGCCTGACAAAAGAACCACCAGTGAAGATGGCCCATTGGCATGTGGTGGTTGTGATAATGAAGTGTGGTACTCCTGGGGCAGCTTTGGGGGGAAATATTACCCTAACCTGGGGAGAAAACTGTCAGTTTAGGTTTCTTTGTGTTTCTTTTTCCAATCTTAAATTCAGTTCTCCACATTTTTGTGGAGACTTTTAGAGGACATCTGAAGGCAGTCCTGTTTAGGGAAGCTTTTAATGTCTAGTAAATTATTGTACCTGTATTTTAATACTTCTATTGGAAGCTGCCTAGAGTGGCTGGGGAAACCCAGCCAGATGGGCGGGGTATAAATAAATTGTTGTTGTTGTTGTTGTTGTTGTTGTTGTTGTGAACTGCAATTTAAAAAATCCTTATGAAAATCCACCTCCATTTTAGATAACATTTTTCCTAATATACACATTTCAGCTCATTTTATTTCTTCCTGTTGGTCTTGGCTAAGGTGATGTGTGATGGATGCCACTTGAAAAGCCACTTTTAATGTCTCCAGTGTCCCTATTACTGTAAGGATTTAAGTTACTGATTTTCCATTCGTTTCTTTTCCTAATTAAAAAAAGTGTCATTTCGGTATTCAAAACTGAAAACAGAATATAATACAAGGAAATTTAGGTAAAGGAATCTCTCACCACCACCACCTCATTGCAAACAGGGAAACTGACATTGCACACTTAAGACTAACATGCTGCTCATTGCTAATCATATAACTCTGATTTAAAAAGTAGAGAAAAAAATGAACCAGCGACTTTTTCTGAACTGGTTTAAGATTCAAAATTTGTAGATGCATGGAGAGCAGAACAAGTGTACATTTTGGCGGCTGCATGACAGGATGAGGCAGGAAGATGACTGTGGGTGCTGCTGTCCCCATGAGCTGATCTCCTTCTGGTGCCTTTCATGCAATGTGAGGGTGTTGTCAGGATTGGAAGGTAGCAACCAAGTTTCCAGGGACACTGTTTCTGCTGCTGCCGCCGCCGCCTTGTTTCTTGCTTCTGCACCTATTCCTCTGCTTTCTGCTTTTGTGGTGGGAACACACAAGATCACAACAACATGTGGCATAGCAGGGCAATAGTTCAGTAGGAGAACCTATGCTTTGCATACAGAAGGTCTCCTCCCAGGCTCAGGTCTTGCCATCTCTAGGTACGACGGAGAAAGGTCCCTATCTGAAACTCTGTAGAGCTGAGAACCGGCTTTCTGCAGAGCACAAAGCAACATGGACCAAAGGTCTGACTTGGCACAAAGCAGCTGCCTTTGTTCTGCAAAGGACAGAAAATAAATGGTGGTTTGTTTACCAGCACACAAATGTCTATTTAACTTCTCCACATCACACAAAGGTGTATTAAATGAGTACTGTAATTAACTTCTGTCCTGACCCTGTTCATAAAACCTAAGTAAAATTTCAAAAGTTCATGCAACCTTTGCTGTGGTTGTTGGTATTTTCTTTAGCATTTTCTACAAAAGTAGCAAAATTTGATTATTAACGCAGGGTCTCTATTCAATTGTTACTTAATAAGAAACTTTTTTATGTAAAAAGAAGGCTTGCTACTTTATCTCCAAACAAAACAAAGCACCCTAGTAAAGTGAAATAGATATTAAGGAATTTTGTATTTGAAATGTATGTATGTATGTATGTATGTATAACTAACGAACTAACGAACTAACGAACTAAATAAATAAATAAATAACGATGGGGTGGAGACGCTCCTTCAGGTATACAGGACTGAGGCTGTTTAGGGCTTTAAAGGTCCGCACCAACACTTTGAATTGTGCTCGGAAACGTATTGGGAGCCAATGTAGGTCTTTCAGGACAGGTGTTAATTCAGATTGTATTTGTTGCATTCTCTTTCTATTTTACCCCACTGTTTATAACATTTTCTCATGTGTGTGTGTGTGTGCAAGCTGAAATATATATGCAAAGTCAGGGTAAATGCAAAGTAGGCCCTGATTTCAATTCATGACATCTCTCAATATGGCTAGGAAAGAATTTAGATAAAGCTGAGCTACGGTAGATAAACCAATGACCGTCTGACTCAGCACAAGGCATTTCCATGTATCTGTTGATGTGGATGATATGTCATGAAAGCTTATAATAAATTAATGTGCTTTGTTGTTTTTACTACGTTGCAATTCTGCCCACCCTTAAAATACACCGGATGTTGCGTTATTGCCTTTGAAATTTAGGTACAAGTCCAAGGCTACAAGTCTAAATCCTTTCCCGGCAAGGATAAAATGTGTCACTGATTGTCTGGATAAGACTCATGTGTTTTGTCTCTGTCCCAATGGGCAGCAGACGCAGAACAATACATGTTCTTGCACACAAGTTATTTTTCACATTTCCACATCCAAGAGCATCAGATCACTGGGATAAATCTCAGTGGCATTTCTAAATTTTGGGTTGCCTAACTAGTGAAGAGAGAGAGAGAGAGAGAGAGAGAGAGAGAGAGAGAGAGAGAGAGAGAGAGAGAGAGAGAGAGAGAGAGTGTACGTACACACACACACACTCACACACACACACACACACACACACACAATCTTCAAACATTCCTGAAGTTCATCCATCACTCGTCTTATCTCAAGCAAGTTACCAAAAGGCTCTTCGCCACTGCAGTCTTAATCTATCCCACATGTGATAGTACGTGTACAACTGGGACCATCTAAGCAACTAGCTGTGTTCTTCCATCCATCTCACTCTGTCTGGATTCATTAATTCAAGGTCATCTGCTTGGTCTTCTGCCACCTTAGTGACAGCTTCTGAACGTACAGGCGATCAGAGGGTCTGGCTTGCAACATGATTTACAGCACGCAAAGGTTCTCCTGTCAGGATATTAGAGTTGCACAATAGCCTTGCTGGCCTCCTTGAGTAGCTAAGCATGGAAACACAGCCACTGGGGTTTGTAGTTTAGGTGTGATAGTAACTGAACATTGCATCTAGCAGGCTCCAAACTGGATGCATTTCCCCCCTATTTTTAAAAGGCAAATCCACACCATAACATTGAAAGCATAACCAACTCACATATAAATAGGGTTGCCATACGTACGGATTTCCCTGAACATGTCCTCTTTTCCAAAGGTAAAATCACCATCCAGGCAGATGTTTAATATTTTGCAATTCTAGTAACCATTATTTCCAGGGCCACTCTAGGACTCGTGGCAGTGAGGCCTCGTGTGGCCTTCTGGGGGCCGCTCTTGGCCTTGTGTTGGTTCCGGAGGCCATGCCAGGGGTTTGTGAATTCTGGCAGCCGCCCGGCTTGGTGCAGCCTTGTGAAGCTGCTCTAGGCCTTGTGTTGTTTCTGGTGACTGTCAGACCTGGCACAACCTTCCTTGTCCCGCTCTAGGCTTTGTGTTATTTCCGGCGGCCACCAGGCCTGGCATGGCCTTTCTGGGACTGGTCAGCCTCACATTGTCTGGAAACACAGCGTCTTGTGAGCAGGAGGCCAAAGACAGCAAAGGTAAGAGAGGGGCGGGGAGGAAAGCTGGCGGGCAAGGAAGGGCTCAGCGCCAGGGAAGGGGCAAGCGATGGAAGCCCCGAATTTTCCTCACAAAATGTTAGAGGGTATATCATTTTCATTTATAATTACCATTATTAAATATTTCAATATACCTCCATACACACTATTACTGTGATTTTTCTTCCTCCCCACCTCTCCCTGGCCCACCTACAAATGTGTCTTCGAAATATGGCAACGCAACATTCAAAGCACCGACTTTCCCCAAAGGATCCCAAGAACTGTAGTTTGTTAAGAGTGCAGGAAATTGTAGGCTGGTGGTGCGGAACTAGCTCCCAGGATTCTTTGCCGTTTCTTAAGTATTTATTATTTTATATGAAAACTGCCTTCAAAATACCTATTTGGAGCACTGTATATATATATCTATATATAAAAGAAAATCAATAAATAACATTCTGAGCAGAGAGGAAAAATGATTTAGCCATGCCAGATTCAACCAGTGGCACTTGTCCTCAAATAAAGAATCCTCCAAAGGATTCTGTTAAAATATAAACAGAAGAAGCTAAGGAAGACCAGATGTGAACAAAGCTAGCACATTGTAGGTACTATACCTTTAAATCACATTATTTCCCTCAAAGAATTCTGGGTACTGTGGTTTGTTAAGAGTTGCTGGGATCTGTAGATCTGTGAGGGGTAAACTAGAAAAAAGAAAAACGGTATAGCTATATTATAAATGGACTGCTTCTGTCTGCATTATTTTGAGATACAAATGCCTGGATGGAATCAAATTAATAAATATTGGCAGACATGACAAAAATATGTTCTGCTCTAGTAAAATCAAATTCTGCAAATGTTTTGAAATATTCACATGCAGTTCCTCCGTTTTTGCTTTTGCTCAAACCTTGTCATGCATACATTGCTGTTTGGAGTAATGTTACATTCCCAAACTGAAATTAGATTCTATAGCTATTACAATATTCTACGCAGATCTAACCGCAGAAGCATACAAGATGCAGGAAAGATTAGAAAAAATGAAGTACACAGACCAAACAGAAATGCTTTTATTCCAAAAATTTGCTGAAGTCTAACTAGTTAAATAGTCTACCCATAATCTCCAGAATAACTTTATAAGTCATTCCCAACTTGGATACCTAAGAAAACAATACCAAATTTACTTTATTTTTGCTACAAATGCTTATACTGACTGAATCTATATGTAAACTGAAGCTTGTAAATCTGCTTTTAGCTACAGTAGATTTAAAGAGGTAAATAATTATACTGTAAGCAGCTCTCACTTTTTTTGCTTTACAGCGAGCCAGGAGAAGGGACCACCCCTCCTCCCAGCTCGCTGTAAAGCAAGCGGAGTGAGAGCCGGAAGCCATGGCTCTGGCGGCAGAGGCATCCCTCCGCTTGTGACTGCAGCGGCAGCCGAGGGACCCCGCTACCGTCCAGTGCCTTCGCTCCATAAGACGCACAGACATTTGCCCTTCCTTTTTAGGAGGGGGGAAAGTGTGTTTTATGGAGCAAAAAATATGGCAATTTATAACCATTGTATTTTTACTGCCAGTGAGAGGGGGAAACGCTGGGGAATTTTCTGCCAAAATAGCTTATCCAATATGATATGCCTTGGCTTGGGAAGGGGGAGGGGAGCTGTGTGTTGCTCCACCTTAGACAGCAAAATGTCCTGATTCCCATTTTGCAACAGGAAAAAATTGCCAAAGACTATAGAATAATCCCATTACAAACATAGGATTTGCACAGAGAGGCCTTCTTAAGCCAATCCTGATTTTTTACCAACTTGTTGTTGGCACCTGTCTGTCTCGAGAGACAATGGAAGAGGCGTAAAGTTGGAGAGTAACAGCGCCTGCTTACACTGGAAGTGGCAGACTTGCGTGAAGTGCTTCTTGTATTGTTTCACAATCCAGATTATTTACTAGAGAAATTAGGCACAGAATGATTATACGGCTGCTAATTCTCCCTAATTGCTAGGGACAATCAGGAAGTAGCAGGGAGGCAGGGTATAGAAGTGAAGCTTCCTGGACAGGGCTAATTTGTTTTCACATGATTGCAAAATTGGCAGCCTAGAATGGGAGGGCAGAAGGAAAGGGCATTGTCTAGGAGAGCTCGTTCTCTTCCCTTCAGGCTTCTTGTGCACTAGCTGATAAAGCATTTCCTAGAAACCTTCCCAATACTGAGGCAGCAGAATTGGCTTTTCCAGAGGTCAACAACCTTAATTGACAGCCTGGTCTTTAAATTGTCCCAACAGCACATGCTCTGTTCATGACTGTGGGGGCATTCACCAGATATATGGGTTGTCACCCACTATCCTGTTGCCCGAAACACGGATTTGGGGCTTGTCCACACCAGAGTTTACCATGTGTTTGTAGCTGTTTGCATTTTCATCTAATTTGTGTAGTCCACATGACAATACCCTCAAGCAACAACAATATCGATGCTTTGCCCCTGTTAGTTAGTTAGATATAGGATAATCCAACAAGGTAGAAGAAACTGGCCTCCAAATTGCTCCACTTGGAGTTGCAGACAATTTGTTTATGTGTTTTTGGGTGGGTAGACCAGTTGTCATTTCCTGCTACTCCTCTTTCCATGTCCAATGCTTTCATTTCTGACAGTGATGATGATATTCTTTTTGATCCCTCCTTGCTCTTCTGCAACCTGGCCGACCATGTCATCTGGATGCCTCAAAACCAGAAAGCTGCTGAAGCATGCCACATTAAAAAATGTCTACACCAAATACTGCAAAGCAATCTGTAAAGTGTATGCTGAAAATTTACATTTTCATTTTCATTTCATTTTCATTTCTTTTCCAGCTGGTGTGCTCCTGAAAGGCGGAACATAGCCGTATATATTTATATAATTATATATTTTGATTCTTCATATTTGCACAAAACCAGGAAATTGCAAAAGTGTGTGCTGAGTTTTCACAACTGTCTTTGTGCTTTGGGAACTTACTGGGTGGTGAAATAAATAAATACATAACAAGGTGTGCACGCAGGCTATCTGTGCACATGTCCCATCAGTATTTAATCAGCATCCTATATAATAATGTCCAAGCTGTCCCTGCGTCCAAGCTGTCCCGTGTGTCCCTGGGGTACTGCGCATGTGCCCCAGGGATACAGGGATTGGACAGCAGAGACTGCGCGCGCGCACTCTCCCCCCCCCTCTGCCTCCTCCAACCGCCGCTCCCGCCGGACACTGCCTCACTGCAGGGCACGTCAGGGAAGCGAGGGTGGAGGCCGGCGAAGGCCTCCTCACAACCCTCCCTGGCCCGTGAGAGGAGCGGCGGTTGGAGGTGGGGGGGGGAGAGAGTGCACGCGTCCTTCCTGTCGGCGGCTGGGGGAGAGGAAGGAAGGAGGAGAAAGCGCTCCTCCGTTCCTGTCCCCCTGCCGCCGACAGCAAGGACAGGTCCCAGGGTTCGGAGAAGCGCTGCGCAAGCGCTTCTCCGAACCCTGGGAGGTCTCCTTGCTGTCGGCGGCTGCGGGAGAGGAACGGAGGAGGAGAAAGCAGCGCTTTCTCCTCCTCCGTTCCTGTCCCCCTGCCGCCGACAGCAAGGACAGGTCCCAGGGTTCGGAGAAGCGCTGCGCAAGCGCTTCTCCGAACCCTGGGAGGTCTCCTTGCTGTCGGCGGCTGCGGGAGAGGAACGGAGGAGGAGAAAGCAGCGCTTTCTCCTCCTCCGTTCCTGTCCCCCTGCCGCCGACAGCAATGACAGGTCCCAGGGTTCGGAGAAGCGCTGCGCAAGCGCTTCTCCGAACCCTGGGAGGTCTCCTTGCTGTCGGCGGCTGCGGGAGAGGAACGGAGGAGGAGAAAGCAGCGCTTTCTCCTCCTCCGTTCCTGTCCCCCTGCCGCCAACAGCAATGACAGGTCCCAGGGTTCGGAGAAGCGCTGCGCAAGCGCTTCTCCGAACCCCAGAATTTTCTAGAGCCCGTTATTGAACGGGCTGAAATACACTAGTAATAGAATAAACAAATAAGAAAGTGGGGACAAACACAGAAAGTAATACCTATTGATATGCATGGGAAAGACTGCAGCTGCTCTTAATATATAAATATAAATATGAGCATGGGGAAAGTAGATTAACAGATTTATTATCAATAATATAATACAATTATTATTACCATGAGGAGGGAACAGATAAAAAATAAATATAAAACATTAAAATTTCATACAGCATATGAACATAAAAAGGCCTCCCCCATAACTAAGTAGAACTACCTGTATAAAATTACATGTGAGCCAGTCTCAACTACCCCAGCCAAATTTCTGGATTTTGGTTGCTGCTGCTTCTGTTGTTCTGCAGCCCTGAACAGAGACAAAACTGCCCGCCAATAGCCATCTATTCTAGAATGTCAATAATGCTAAAGGGCTGGAGTTACTTCAAAAAAATCAGGGGTCCTCCAATTTACATCTCCATTCTGCAACATTTCAATAGAGTATATAGAGAATAACATACTGATGGGAGTCATCATATAGGCCAAGTTAAGTCATTTATTGAGCTGGTTAGATTGGAAACAATTAAATAAAGGGACATCTTATGGATTCTCTCCCTGTTCTTTTTATCTAACTTTATAAAGTGAGTTTCAGAATCTGATTTGATTTTGAACTCTCATGGGAACTTCCTTCCCTCTTTCTTTGAGGATGTGGCAATTTGCTTCTAGAATTCTTCTCTACCTGCAGGGGATGGTGTGTCCTGTAATGACCACATGAGAACTCCCAATTGGAATGTTATTCGGGGAAAGTCAGTGGGCAATATCTCTTCTCCCTACCTCATGGGATTTTTGCTGGAAAATTCTAATATCCTCATCAAATTTCACAGCAGACCTTTGCTCTAAAATTAGTAATAGGTAACAGGTGTTTGGACCCAGGTGGCGCTGTGGTTAAACCACTGAGCCTAGGGCTTGCTGATCAGAAGGTCGGCAGTTCGAATCCCTGTGACGGGGTGAGCTCCCGTTGCTTGGTCCCAGCTCCTGCCAACCTAGCAGTTTGAAAGCACGTCAAAATGCAAGTAGATAAATAGGAACCGCTACAGCGGGAAGGTAAACGGCGTTTCCATGTGCTGCTCTGGTTTGCCAGAAGCGGCTTTGTCATGCTGGCCACATGACCTGGAAGCTATACGCCGGCTCCCTCGGCCAATAATGCGAGATGAGCGCGCAACCCCAGAGTCGGTCACGACTGGACCTAATGGTCAGGGGTCCCTTTACCTTTACCTTTACCTAACAGGTGTTTGGATTGAACACGCCCCCATTTCCAGCAACCGTTTGTGGCACTGAGAGTACTACAATTTGTTCCAGACTTCCATGCATGTATTAGAATTTCTGAAGTCCAATTCAAGTAGTATATATTAAGTATTTGTTATATTAAGTAGCTCAAAACAATGCTCAAATGCGGACCCCAAAGTTTTGAAACCCTGAATCTAAGTGCAAGTAGCTTCATATAAGAAAAGCAAAGGATTTCAGAGGCTGACTTAAGATTCTGAGAAGTTGGAGTCATTTTTCTTTCTTTTTGCAAAGCAAACATAAACACACCTGTGTTTTTCAAGTGTATTTTGTAACTCTGATGAAATTTAATCCTGCATTGGGAGGAACACTCTCCTTCATGTGGCTCAGAACTACTTGTGTTAAGAGTTTTCAGCCATGTGACCTGAGAGTATTTGTGGCGATGTTAATGCTGTCATATACATAGCAATGAGTCCGTTCACTGCTGGGCTTTTTGTTTCTAGCTCAGTTCATGTCAGGGCAAACTATATAAACAGAGTGGGCATTCAAGCCACGCACAGCCCTACTCACAGCAAAGACCAGCAATTGGACAGGTTCACATTATCATTCCAGAGCACCATCACCACTTCTCAGAGTTTAATGGTCACATAAAGTAAGCCGGCAACTTGTGCACATTTAACTTGTGCACATTCAGCTTTATGGACACGGCAAAACTTTTTAAAAGGGGGCAGGTTTCTGGGGGAAATGACCGACAATCCCAGCTGCCATTGAACCCAATACTGTATGTTTTGACCACACACAATTTTGGCTTTAGGCACAATCCCTGGAACGTAACAGTAAGTTGAGGGCTTACTGTTTATGTATACTGGGGCAGCCCCAGAAGGATTACCACTGCAATAATTCATTGACTAGTGCCATTCCAGGCTAGTCAAACACTAGTCCAGGGACGGGCAACCTGTGGCCAGGTATCAAAGACACTGCTATGTATCTGGACAGTGTGAGATCAGGGTATGTGAAAGTGCACCAACAGGAGCACAGGATTGGCTCTACCAGCCCTGATTTTGCAGCTGCTCTGTCCTTGCACCATCCTAGTATGCAGCAGTAACACCAGTGTCAGGAGGGTAGCTTGGTACTGGCTGCTCCTGCCTGTGGTCCAATGGATGCTATTAGGCTCCTGCTGCCATCAGTCCCAGCCAGCATGGCTGATAGACAGGGAGGATGAGCGCTGTGGTCCAACAACAACTTGAGGGTCACAGGTTCTGCACCCTTGACCCAGTCAGGACAGCAGCCCATATCAGAGGCTGGTTTTGAAGTGAGCTGCAACCTGGTTGCAGGAAATATCTTGGCATTTCATGTCTACTTCATTCAATTCCCTTTTATCTTTTTGATCTGCAAGTCAGGTACATTTTGCAAACGATTTTCTCATGATGAAACAGAGTTTTATTTATTTATTCTTAATCGATCAATAGCTGGAATTTTACAACTGGACTCTTATAACTCTTGAGTAGACTGTTAACAAGTTTACCCTGGTGTGCTTTTGTTTAGCTATAGTCCAGCTATGAAGTTATGACAACCAGTGAAGGATGTATTGAGATGTTTCCCAAGAGTGCCCACACCCATTCCTGTAATAGGATTCCATTTGTAGTTCTTGGGCACATATTTTAAACAAACTGGTGCTAGGAAGGCAACAGGTACATATATTACACACATAAAAGTGTGTTTTGGAAAGAGAGCATATGGATTCACAGACACAGCCTGCTTTTATGTTTAAAACCAGCAGTGTGGCCCTCAAGACAAAAAAAAAATGCCCTCTGTCCTCTTGCCGATCTCATTCTTAGTTCCCTGCATTGGAACAAACTGTACTGAACTCAGCCTAATGATAGCAAGGAACCATCCCATAATTCAAATAGTTCTCATCCACAGTTTATAATTATCCAAATCATTGTAATCCTATGTTTAAAAGTCACTTTTTATTGCAAATGTTTCCGTGGTCAGGATCCAGAACTGGTGCAAGTAGATGTTTGCTTATATGCAAGGGAGGGTTTTTGCAAGCTCAACCATCCAAGCAGCAGCTTCCTCCTCTTTATCTCCACTCATAAGGTCAGACCCTTCAAGAGCAGCACCTGATGAGACATGAGCGGCTATCATAGGAAGAATTTCCCAGTGAATGGATGGACCCATTTCTCTGTTGCAGACCATTCTATAACAAAGGAAAATGCACCCTGTTTAGGTAATGAAAATTATGGAGATTGTGAACATATATACTGTTTATATCATTTTGTCTGGAGGAGATGCCTTTCCTATAAATCTACGGCAGAATACCCCCAGAGGGTTAGAAATGTCTGTGGCAGCAAAGGGAGGGGTTCAGACTAGGAGATGGTAACATCAGTCCCAGTCGCACCTCTTTGAGGAGAACATTCCAGAAAAGGTCCTTTCCTCTTTACTTATATTATCACCAGTATCAGAGGCAGCATGCCTCTGAATACCTGACAAACATGACTGTGAAGGCTGCCATTGTGCTTATGTGCTGTAGGCAATGTTGGCTGACCATAGGCATGTGATTGGCAACGCTGGACGAAATGGACCTTTGGTCTGATGATCTAGCAGGGCCTTATGTTCTTAACAATTTGAATTTAATTATTGCTGTATAGGTATTACCACACAATAAAAAATAAATAGCCGTGGGTAGAATAATAACACTATCTACTATCATATCTCAAATAGGTGGTGAGGAAACTGTCAGTATAGAATACATTTTAATATAGTTTTCTAGTGATATGAAATCACTGTCCAAGCTCAAAAATAAACACTGTAATGAATACCTTATACTTGGTGTGTTCCTTAAACTAAACTAAACTAAACTAAACTGTTTCTGTTTCCCTTTGTTAATTTCATTATGTTTCTGTGGAGTGCCAAAATGACATCCTTCTCTCAAATTCTTCTTTTATTCTTACACTGTGAAGTCCTTTTCTTAGAAGTTAACATTTTTGGGAATTGCTGTAATTTAGTTTCATCCTTATAGCAGCTTCTAACTTTTGAGGTAACTTGAATTTAATAAATATAAATGGAAATGCATCATTAGAATTCTGAAAGATAAGATTTGGTCCATTTTTTAATCTTTGCATTAAAAAAAAGTCATCCAGTTATACTTTGAAGAAGATAAAGGACAAGGAGCCAGAAGAAAATAACCTTTGATGTCACTTGTAGCCACCACCTGAAGACGAATGGGAAGAAAACAACTCTAACAATCCCCTTTCTAGTCAGAGATGTCCAGGGACTTTCTGGTTTAGTTTTAGCAGATGCAGAACCTAAACAGAAGACAAACAAATCACTCATGTTCCATAGCAACATAGACAATTTACAATTACCATTTGACTAAGAAGAAATCCTAAGACTTTGTGTGAGATATATATGCCATATTTACATATTTACATATTCCTGTGTGTGAAACTGAACTTCTAAAGCTGTGTACTTTCAGCAAATTAAGTAGTAGTACTTCATAAAAGGTAAAGGTAAAGGACCCCTGACAGTTGCGGCGCTCACTTACAGGCCGACCTTCTGACCCCCCAAAACAAGGTTTCCCTTCCTAAAAAAAAGCTCAACAACTTTGACCTGAACCCCCAGTTTTTAATTCTGTGAATAGATCACAGAGGGAGTACGGTAGGTCTCTTGGGAGTTCACCATCCCTGTTATAGAGCATACCTCTGCTCAGAAAGACCACCAGAGAAGGGCACCAACCATAGAACTTGAGACATGGGTAGTCTGATACTGTAGTGTAGAAGAAAAGATGTTCCTTAGGCTATTTGTATCCCAAGCTGTATGGGGCTTTAAATGTAATAACAGCACCAAGTATCTAATACCAGGTCCCTTGATGAACCTGCTAACTCGCAACATGGGCTGCCCTGCATCCAGCTAATATCCTCACAAAGGCAATAGCTAAGGCAGCATACATGGTCCTCCTCCACGTGTTTATCCTCACAACAGCTCTGTGAGGTAGGTTAGGTTGAGGGGCGGCGACTAGCCTAAGGTCACCCAATTAGCTTCATGTCAGAGTGGACATCTGAACCGTGATCTCCCAGGTCCTCGTCTGACACTCTTATGATCCAGGCATGTCAAACCTGCGGCCCTCCAGATGTTTTGGCCTACAACTCCCATGATCCCTAGCTAGCAGGACCAGTGGTTGGGGAAGATGGGAATTGTAGTCCAAAACATCTGGAGGGCCGCAGGTTTGACATCATAGCAAGTGAGGCCTGCCTGAATTGCAAACAGCTTTAGCTTCCGTTGTCTGCTGTATTTGGTGAGTTTCTCTCTGAGAAAAGCCTATTTATTTGGCATGCAGCGGATTGGCAAATAATGCCCCAGGAGATAACATCATTATCCCTGCTGTGAAAGAAGTGGCAGAACTTTGTCCCAACCCACCCCTATTCCACTCATAGCTGGCAACCCTCCCTTTTTTTGCGTGAAACTCCCTTATTCCAAGCCACAGCTGTCAACCTTCCCTTTTTTTTGCTAGAAATTCCCTTATTCTAGCGCCGTTTCCCGCTGCTATCCTGGATTGTTAGATATACCGTAGACTGTCCCCGGGACAGGTGAGGCTGCTGATCCCTTATTTTCAAATCCGAAAGTTGACAGCTTTGATTCCACTACACCACCGGTAGTTACAAAAGCAGGTTGAATGGAAAAGATAAATTAGCAGGCCAGTGAGGTAAACATCTTATGTTTTGGAACTTAATTAAACAATACTTCGTTGATAAAATTGGACGCAAGCAGGTTTAAAAAATGAATGTAGCTGTTGACACTGCAGACTTGGAGACCGTGAAAACACTGCCATGGTCTGTTGTATCAACCCTTTTTCACCTGCAAGAGGGTGTCATTAGGAAACAAAAGCCAACTCACAAGTGAATGGATTACATTAGATAAAACAATTTTTTCTCAATGCTTTTCTCAGTTTCCGCCTTCCAAGTGGTGATCCTACATATTTCTTCACCAGCCCTTCCTGCCATTAGAAAGCCCAGCTATTGATAAACTGAGGAGAAAACTGATTCTTAGTTTATCCAATCATTTTCTATTTATTGTAAGAAATCTAGCCAACTTGTGTTAACAAAGCAAGCAGAGGACTGTATTCAGTGTGGTTTTAGTTTATTGCAGAGGTGGGGAAACCTGTGGGCCTCCAAATATGGCTGGATTCCTACCGTATCATCCCTGGCTGGGGCTGATGGGAGATGGTTCACCATCATAGCCGCCAAGTATCCCGTTATCCCGTTATTCTCCCTTAAATCCGCTCCTGCCGGCAGCCATTTTTCTGGTGCCGCTTTGCCCTTCTATGGGCACCAGAAAATGGCGGCGGCGGTGCCGGAAGTCGCTTCTAAGCGTGTCCAGAAATGCATAGATGCAACTTTCGGTGGCGCTTTGCCCTTCTATGGGCACCAGGAAATGGTGGTGCCGGTGGCGCAAGTTGCTTTTACGCATTTCCGGTCATGCGTAGAAGCGACTTCTGGCGCCAGCGCTGCCATTTTCTGGTGCCCATAGAAGGGCAAAGCACCACCAGAAGTTGCATTTACGCAACTTCTGGTCTCGCGTGGCTGCCGATCCCGGATTTTTCCGTTCAGGCCTTGGCAGGTATGTTCACCATGCCTGCCTTATGCAAGTGCTTCAATTTGTGCAAACTGGAGCACGCAGTTGGTACAGAAATGGTGCCCAGTCTTATCTGAGCAGTAGCACTTTCTGCTAAGGCAAAGCTGCCACTGGATATAGGCCAGTGGCATAGCGTGGATTGCTGGCGCCTGGAGCGTGCAAGCCGCTGATGCCACTGGAATGCTCCCCTGGAGCCAAGTGGGGCCGTGCTGTGCCACTGCCCTCCCGTGCAGGGGGAGCCTGGCTGGCCAACGTGGCCCTTTGGGGGGAGCCTGCGGAGAAGAGTGCCAGGCCGGACAGCACTGGGGTCACCCCTTGCCTGCCTCCCTCTGCCTGCCACCAATCACCTTAGGCCTGGGCTGCTCTGCTGCCTTCGCTGGGGCAGGGCAGGGATCCCTGCATGGAGGCGCGCCTTTAGAATTTTGCATCTGGGGTCATGGCCCCCCCTGGGCCCCCCACACTCTGCCACTGCAACAGACTATTGGTCCTTCTGGCCTGCGATGTCTATTCTGACTGACAGCGACTCAAAGGCCACAGGAATGGAGAGCTTACTTACCCAGCAGTAGCACTGAACTCATATGTGTTTCACACACTTTGAAGTATCTATCCACAGGCCCCAGGCATAGCTAGAGGGGGAGGTAATGGTTAATACCAGTCTCCTGTGTTCCCCAGGGATCCCAGACGATGGTTAATACCAACCACCTGTGTTCCCATGTGACCTAGCCTGCCTGGGCCTATAATGCTTGTGTGTATCCTTACTTGGGTGTGGAGAAGTCATCTCCTTCCTGTGGGCTGCTATGAGCAGGAGCAAGGAGAGCTGTTGGACCTCTGCTGTAAGTTTATACTCTTCTTTAATAGGCCTCCCAGGCTATCATTCACTGATATTGTAATATAACGCAAGAGACTAACAAAGTCAAGTCTCGTGAAGAACAATTGCATTCTGAACCTGTGGGGACCCCTTGCATTGGAAAAGTGAGGGTAAGCATATAATTCTGTATTAATAATAAATACGATGGTGCTGTTTATGGATCTATTTATACTGCTATTTACCTAAGGTTTTACTTGGAAAGTGCTCCTACGTTTATTTTAACTGCCTATATCCTGCAGTAAACTTTCCCACTGAGAGTTCTGAATTATTACAGGCATCTCCTGCGGTTGTTTAAAGTAGTCCTAGTCTTTTTTGTTGTGGAACATATTTTGTAGTACGTCTTCTGCCTTTGTCTGTTCTGGCCACCTGGAAAAGGCAGCCTGTTGCCTCATTCCTGAGGTCATTTGTCAGTTGGAACTGAGATTTCTCCAATGCATTGGCCATCCACCACTTGTTCAATGAGAAGGCTGGGGAAGTGAATGTGAGGAGAGAGAGAACCTAACCCTGCCTATGGTGTTTTCCGTCCATGGGAGACTAGAAGAAAGTAAAGTGGAGCAATGCCTAGTGGCAATTGCCTAGCGCCAATGACACAGCTAAGGCTGGGTGTCCAAGGCTTCATGACTTCCAGGTGCCATGCTATGACAACCCAGGAAACAAAATTAAACAGAATTAAACTCATTTTTTCATGGGGCCATGGTACTGCTATGATTTAAGTGAGTTTTAAATGTGAAACTGCACATGTTCAAAGTAGTTCTTTTAATCAGGGATGGTAAACTGGTTGGTTGTTTTTGTTTTTTGTTTTGCTCTAATGTATTGAAATAGCAGTTGCAAAAGCATTTGATGGAGGAGGGAGTGGAAAGAAAAGACGGCGATTATGCGCTTCACAGCTGAAGCCGCCTCTTTGGTGACCACTCGTAGCCGTGTAAAATTGTCTTCCATGAACAGAGTCTTTAATAGTGAGTCCGTAAGTGACTGTGGAGGCAAATTCTGGATCCACACGCCCTTCCACAGTGGGAGTTGATCACGGTGAGGGTTTGCCAAACATGCCTTCTTAGTTTGTTTATCCTTTTCACCCTGAGTGAGTGCATCCTTTTTCAAAGTCCATGACACCTTTGGTAAAGGCTGGTGTTCTCCATTTGGAGCGCTCGCAGGCCAGTGTTTCCCAGTTAACGGTGCTTATACTACATTTTTAAAGATTTGCCTCGAGAGCGTCTTTAAACCTCTTTTGTTGTCCAGTAGTATTTCACTTTTCATTCTTAAGTTGGGAATACTGTAGAGTAGTTGCTTTGGAAGATAATATGGCCATCAAAAGCCTCCCCCCGCACCTCTATTAAGTTCAGGGAGTAATAGGGAAGGGCCATAGCAAGATGGACCAATGTTCTGACTCAGTATAAGAGAACTTCCTCTGTTCCTAAAGTTACCAGGCTGCACCACTGCAGTTTAGAGATGGAGATTTAGACTATGATTTAGAGATTTAGACTATTCTGTCGATAGAAGGACAGAACCTGAGTTGCAGGCCAGAATTTGCTGTAATCTCACACTGCTCAGAGACTGGGGTGCTGCACAACATTATTATAAACAAGTTATACAGAGAACTGCAGAAAGGCAGAGGGCAGAAATACTTGAACATGGAGGGGTAAATGTTGTAACATCAATATTTCTTTAACACTTAATATTGAAAAATATTTGTGCATTCTTGACAACATACTGATTGTGATCTATAACAGAATAAAAAGCACCAATAATGATTTGATCCATAATAACACCTCTTTACATAAACAAAAACGAAGGACCAAAAGTTCTGCCAGGATTAAGCACTCCAAAATGTGTTTCTTTATGAACTGTTTGCAATAAGATGAAAGAGCACATGCAAATCATAAGCATAACCCTTAACACAACATAAAACATTATCAAACTAATCCCTTTTAAAAGATGCTGTTCTACCCTAGAGCTAATTTTGAAAGATGCACTGTAATAGAGAGACCAGACACAGTTTAAGTAATCAGCAAATCATTTAAACTATGCTTCACTGGGCAGTTCCACACTGTACATTTAAAGACACAACTTCCTGCAAAGAATCCTGGGAACTGTAGTTTCTGAAGGGTGCTGAGAAGTGTACCTTTGTCAGGGAGAAACTACAGTTCCCAGGATTCTTTAGAGGATGTAATATGCATTGAATGCGCTTTAATAGTATGGTGTAGAACTATCCATATATTTCAATCCATTTAATAATATGGAGCCTAATAATAATCATACATACATACATCAGTTCAAACTATTATTTTAACCATATCTGTCAACAAATCTCCATAAACTAAATGTTGCAAATTAAAGTCTGCAGAGTTTACTTATGTTTCCATTTTGGTTGGCTGTGTGTCCAACTTTACACAGGACAATCCTCAGCTTGAAGGCAGTCTTCTGTTTAAAGATGTCTTGTGTTAGAAGGGCTGTCTGGTCCAAGTCCAATGTTAAGATAAAAAGTGATAAGACAGGACACATGGGGCTTTGAAGTTGCCCATTATCAGTGAGCATCTGGGCAGACAGACAGACTTCCTGGACACAATCATCACTATGGCAATATATATTTCTATTTAAATTATAGTAATAGTTATTAAATTTGCAGATACAGTATTAAGAAGCCCATGCAAATTTTATAAAAGCTGCATCTTCTTTTGTCTTCTATTCTGGTGATGCATTTACTTGTTTGTGAGTGGTCACCCAATTTCCTTTTGCATCTCTTTACAGAGAGACCAGGGACATGGGCAGTATCCAGCAAACACATTCCACCCACACAAATGCATGTTTGCACAACAGAACTTGCCCCCACCTCCTCTCCCCACACCCTCCCCAAATCTTCTCCAGAGGGTTAGGGCAACCCTCAGAACAGATTCAGAGAGTGCATGGAGGGAGTTCAAGTTACTCTTGTGTGTAAATCTTTGCATCGATGAAACGAGTTACTTAGCACTATTTTGGATACATCTCCAGGGGGTCTTTTTTCGCTTACTTTGCCACTTCAAATTTACTACTTATTAAGACATTAAATTAGATCAAGTGACTCTGTTCACACAAAACAAATTGTATACATGCAGGGATCAGGATCACATCCACTGGCCGTGCCCCTGACCTCTGCACATGTATATAACCCTCTGTGCAGACATATATACTGTGCCAAGAATGTCATCTAAGCAGCTGTAATGGAGAATGGCCCAGTTCTCTCTAGTAAAGTGTAAACTTATATTGCCTGAAATGGACAGAGGCTGCAAAGCAAATCATGTATATGGCCAATGATGGTATTCTGGAAAAACATTTTTAATGTGCAAACATTGCATTTTAAAACTTCGTGCAATTATTTTTTTTAAAGTGCAAGGAAAAGCAAATCCATCAATAAAGCCTGGTTCCTATTAAAATTCTATTGGCTTGAGAAATGTTCTTTCCCATAAACAAGGTTATTTCTTTAGCTTCTGGCATGCAAACGATAGGCATCCTATCCAAAACTCAGAAACTTGTACAAGTCTTTTTTTGTTTCTTTATTCCTTCAGCTTTAAAAGATGACAGAACAAGTTGGTTTGTTTTTGTTGTTGAGATTCATTTTGAAGCCGATCCCTTGTAGTGCCAAGTTTTGACCCAGAGCAAATATTTATGGCGGAACGATAAATCCAGAAAGACAACAGCTTGACTTGAAATCCTAGCCAGCTCTCCCTGCTGCCTTAGAATCACTTCGCGCATTATGTGGCAAGTGTGTTCAGCCACCTGTGATGTTCAAAGGGGATAGGTTGGTTCATTAACTTGTAACGTGACTCTAATTTTTGTTGAAGGATTTGGCAATGGAGGGGAGGGGCAAAGAAGCACCTGTGCATCTGTATAATCAATCAATCAATCAATCTTTATTACGGTCCAGAAACCCAACAAACCATTACAAAGCAATACACAATTCAGAAAGCCTACCTCCAGGTTAAACAAGCATTTTGTTCAGACTTAAAGATAGGGATCATTGGTTCTTGCAACCACCGATAAAAACTTCGCCACTGTCAATGTTCTAGTGTTTGACCAGTCTTCCAATAGAAACCTGACATAGTGAGGCTCTGATTTTCCCGGGAAAGGTACCAGCAAGGATAGTACCAGTTCAACCCTGTCTTGCTCGTATTTCACACAGTACAGCAAAATGTTTTATAGAATCGATGTCTTGGGCACATGAGCAAAGCCTGTCCTGGTAGGGGACTCCTCTCAACCTGCCATCCAACACTGCAGAAGGAAAAACGTTTAGTCTGGCTTTGGTGAATAACCTTCGATAATTTGGTACTGTCAGGTTTCTAATGTAAGGTGTTAACTTAAAGACATGCCCATTTGGACTCCTACTGCCAACGGACTACAGACTGTGTGTAATCGGAATCGCAAGTCACTGTGTGTATTATCCCATAATCTTTGCTTTAACGTCTTAAGAGCGCCTTCATAACCCAGGGAATGAAGTTTGGGGGCGGGGGGGGGGGATAGACCAATAGAGGTGGCTTTTCTAGCCATGGTTTCTAGCCATTTGCTGATGAACTCCTCATTGGTCAGATGTTGATACAAACCCGTCCGTAGATCAAACCCTGAAATCCTGAGCCAATGTTTTAGGGCAGCCCACCATGCTTTAGTTGAGATTGGGCATTCACCAGATTCTAACAGAAGTATGGAGTTGGAAACACAGTTAGGGACCTGTAGCAGAGATCATAGAAATTTTGCCTGAAAGCCATCTAGCTTAGGCAAGTCGCCATTGTGCCAGACATTTGCAGCGTAAAGGAGTTGAGAAACGGATTTTGTGTTGAAAACCCTTAAGGGTGCTGGAACATACTTGCTGCCCTTTGTGAAAAAGAATCTGAGTATGGCTAACTTTGTGATCTCCGCCTTTTGCAGGGAGGTTTGCCAGTGGTGATGATGGAAAGTAAGCCCTAGATAGCTGAAGTATTTAATCTGTTCAAGGTTATGGCCACCCAACACCCATTTGAACCGGGAGAAGCTAGTCATCTCCATACTGTTTCATAGCTGTCCCTGCTGACCGCATCAGACCTGCAGTTTGGTTCCATTGTACAGGGCTTTTATAAGAAAGAGGAGTCGTTTGCCCTGCAATATCAGATTTAATTTAGACCATAGTTGGGATCTGGGGATGGAATCGAATGCTGATTTCAGATCCATGAAGGCCACGAAGAGTTTACCCTGTAGAGGCCTGGTGTACTTCTTGGCTAGGAGGGACAGCATTAGACAGTGGTCTGATGTTGAATGGTTCTCGTGGAAGGCTGCCTGGGCTTCAGATAGTATATTATATTCATTTAGAAAAGTTGTCAGTTTGCTACTGAGGAATCGGGCATACAACTTCCCTACAACTGAAAGCAGGGTGATTGGCCTATAATTGGATGGTACGTTTGGGTGGCCTCTCTTAAAGATTGGGACTACTATAGCATGTTTCCAGCTATATGGTACTTTGCCTGAGTTATTTACTACCGTGAAAAGTGCCGCCAGAAGCGGAGCCCACCAGTGCTGCTTTGATGTAATCAATTCCGCTGGGATAAAGTCTTTTCCCGGAACCTTTGAATTGCTAGCATGGACCCCTCGTCACCTGCTTGCCATTGGAATTTATGGTTTCTAAGCATGCCATTTCTTTTATAATGCTGGAAAAGAGTTTGAGGGGCCAGCGGCCAACATATAAGCCTTCTCCTCAGGAACCACAATGGGATAAAACCTCAGCAAACCTGAATGCGTGTTTGATTACCTTGGATCCATAGACAGTAAACCTTTATTTTATTTATTTTTAAAAAAGTTGTAATAGTCACTATCTACAGTGCCTTGGTGGGCTCCACCTCATGCATTTAAGCCTCATCCTGTGACTTTGCTTCTAAATTTGTGCAACTTACTGCCCAAGTGAAGTCCAAGCTATTCTCAGACTGTTGATACCTCGTTGCCTCCTCAGTGGTTGCTTTGCGCCTAAGAGAGGGTGAATGGATTTTTGGGAGGGCCAGTCCCTCCCACGCAGCAGGGAGAAAACGATGACAAGGGATAGATGAAGGCAGAAATTAATATCTGAATGGTGCAGCATTGAAGTCTTGGGAGGAGGCACCATTCGGGTTCTGCTTCCAGCAGCAAAATATCTTGAACCAGAATTGACTGGGAGTAGGAGAATGGAAACTGTAGCAAAGCCAGCTGAGAACTGAGGAAGGAAATTTGGGAATGACACTTGGGCAGCTACTCTGCTACATCTTTATCCCTGTAGTGGGCAGAGTGTTGGAGTAAGGAGTGGAGAGTCCAGGCTTCAAATCCTCAATCAGACACAAACCTCACTGGGTGAGCTTTGGCCTAGACTACATCACAGGGCTGTTGTGATGATAAATTTAATTACTCCATTTATATTCCGCCCTAAGGAGGAATTGGGGAGGGGGGAGGGCTATGTGCGCCTCCTGAGGTACTTGAAGGAAATGTGGGATATAATTGTAACAACTTCAATAAAAAGCAGACAATTTAGCAGAAAGATATTGTTGACCAAAGCTGGATTAAAACCTAGCGATTGAAAGTTTGTACTGAAAGTCAGTTACTCATACCTTGGACCACCCATTTCCTAGCTAACAGATCAGTTGGCCAGGGAGAAAAAGGTCTGCAGGCATAATGGAGGCATTAGCATTCAGTAGACATTTGACATGTTTCTCAACTAGAAGAATACAGTTCATGTCCAAACTGGACGTCAGCTTGGGCTGGCTGGGAAATACTACACAGAATCCTTTTGAAATGAAAATATAAATAAAAATGAAAGTATATAGGAAAAAAATACTTCATTTTAAGAAACACTGTTGAGTGGCTAAAGTTGCTTTTGTATCTAGACTCTGCGCAACACACTAAACCCCATCAACCATATGCTGAGAAAAAACTAAAATAAGATGTCTGTCAACCGTCCAAGTTCTGCTTTATTGAACTCAGAGTTTTGGAATAAGCTAACCAGATCAAACCAGGGAAAGTAATGATGTGTGAAAATTCACTCTAATTTTTTTTTAAAATTTTTTTTTGAGGTATGGGGTGTAGGACAGTGCAAGGTACTTTACTAACACCATATGAGGGAAAGAACTATTTTTAAAAGAGAGAGACATGAGGTGAGATTTGTAACACAATTTTTACTGTTGAATTTAGAGTAGGTTTCTAAGAAATGTAACAAGTGAAAAAGCAAAGCAAGTCTTTCTTGGTTCAGAAGAATAGAACATACTGCCAAGATACAAGTTTGGGGCAAGTACTCTTTGGTGAGAGAACCTTAGCAAAGATGTAGTCACAAAATATGCAGCAAGGTAAGGCATTGAAATCTAGGCTGTAAAACCTTTAAAATATGCCTTTTAAAGTGAGTTCCAAAATGCCCCTTTAAAAATTTCTTTCTGAAGTTTCCCTCTTTCCACAGCATAGGAGAAAACCACATGTTTGGTAAGTTTAAAAATGGTTTACTTACAAACTCTTCAAAGGTCAGATTCATGTGCTTTTCTGTACATTGGCCAGAATGCACAGGTAAAAAATAATTAAATAGTTTAGCTACATTTCCTCTTTACCTGTTTAGGGAAGCTTTTAATGTTTAATAGATTATTGTATTTTAATATTCTGTTGTAAGCCGCCCAGAGTGGCTGGGGAAACCCAGCCAGATGGGCGGGGTATAAATAAATATAATAATAATAATAAATAATAATTATACCTCCTATCCCCCTTCATGGATCACTTCCTTGTCGTGGCGAAGGGGCTTAAATAACTTGGAGAAGTTATGTTTTGACCAAACGTGATCCACCTGGAGAAGGAATTGGCAAGCCACTCCAGTATCCCTGCCAAGAAAACTCCATGGACAAAGACAACAGGTATATAAAAGATATGACGCTGGAAGATGAGCCCCTCAGGTCGGAAGGCGTCCAACATGCTACTAAGGAAGAGCGGAGGACAAGTACAAGTAGATTCAGAGCTGATGAAGCGGCTGGGCCAAAGCCGAAAGGTTGCGGATATGCCTGGAAGCGAAAGGAAAGTCCGATGCTGTAAAGAAAAATATTGCATAGGAACCTGGAATGTAAGAACCATGAATAATGGTAAGCTGGATGTGGTCAAAAATGAGATGGCAAGATGGAGAAAGCTAGAGAGTTCCAGAAAAATGTCTACTTCTGCTTCATTGACTATGCAAAAGCCTTTGACTGTGTCGATCACAGCAAACTATGGCAAGTTCTTAAAGAAATGGGAGTGCCTGATCACCTCATCTGTCTCCTGAGAAATCTCTATGTGGGACAAGAAGCTACAGTTAGAACTGGATATGGAACAACTGATTGGTTCAAAATTGGGAAAAGAGTACAACAAGGTTGTATATTGTCTCCCTGCTTATTTAACTTATATGCAGAATTCATCATGCAAAAGGCTGGACTAGATGAATCCCAAGCCGGAATTAAGATTGCCGGAAGAAATATCAATAACCTCAGGTATGCAGATGACACTACCTTGATGGCAGAAAGTGAGGAGGAATTAAAGAACCTTTTAATGAGGGTGAAAGAGGAGAGCGCAAAATATGGTCTGAAGCTCAACATCAAAAAAAACAAGATCATGGCCACTGGTCCCATCACCTCCTGGCAAATACCGGTAGAAGGGGAAGAAATGGAGGCAGTGAGAGATTTTACTTTCTTGGGCTCCTTGATCACTGCAGATGGTGACAGCAGTCAAGAAATTAAAAGACGCCTGCTTCTTGGGAGAAAAGCAATGACAAACCTAGACAGCATCTTAAAAAGCAGAGACATCACCTTGCCGACAAAGGTCCGTATAGTTAAAGCTATGGTTTTCCCAGTAGTGATGTATGGAAGTGAGAGCTGGACCATAAAGAAGGCTGATCGCCGAAGAATTGATGCTTTTGAATTATGGTGCTGGAGGAGACTCTTGAGAGTCCCATGGACTGCAAGAAGATCAAACCTATCAATTCTGAAGGAAATCAGCCCTGAGTGCTCACTGGAAGGACAGATCGTGAAGCTGAGGCTCCAATACTTTGGCCACATCATGAGAAGAGAAGACTCCCTGGAAAAGACACTGATGTTGGGAAAGATTGAGGGCACAAGGAGAAGGGGACGACAGAGGACGAGATGGTTGGACAGTGTTCTCGTAGCTACCAACATGAGTTTGACCAAACTGCGGGAGGCAGTGCAAGACAGGAGGAGTGCCTGGCGTGCTATGGTCCATGGGGTCACGAAGAGTCGGACACGACTAAACGACTAAACAACAACAACAATACCTCCTATCCCCTCAGGAGTGGAGGTGGTGTCAGGCCTGCCAAGAAGTACAGAGACATGCCTGTGGGGCAGCCAGATGATTTAATTATTGGGAGGAAAGAGATGGCAAAGGTGAACCAAGTGTGCATTGGGACCCAACAAATGGCCAGGAAGGGAGAGGCATCACTTGAGAGGATATAGACCTTCATGTCTCTCCTGGGTCTTTGCTAGGATAATGATTCTGTTACAGGAAGCTGGACAACTCTAGGCCAGGAGTTGCCAAGCTGGTGCACTCCAGATGTCAAATTCCAGTTTCCATCAGCCCCTGCTGGCACGATGGGAGTTGCATTCAAACAACATTTGAAGGACACCACACTGGCTGTCCCTGCTCTAGGCTCTCAACCCGCCCCCCTGGCCACCATTGTTTGGCTTATCCCTAACCCTCCCCCACCTCCCGGTAACAATCCTGTGGGGCAAGTCTGCATTCTAGGTGGAGTGTGCTATGCACATGTGGGGTTATCTAGCCCACCTGTGTTTCATTCACGTGCTTCTGGATGTTGCCACCCTCTGTGGGCATTTTTACTGCCACTGTGAGACATAGTGAATCAGCAAAAAGCTTTCTTGTCTTGAGATAATGCATACTGGTGTCTCTGTCATCCCATTCCCTCAGGAATGTGCAAGAATCAAACATTTTAAAGAGCATCTACCCAAGGCCCCAAGCAAAGGGACATCCAGATGTGAGCATTTGCTGACTCAGATGCATTTTCCATTCTGTAGCTGAAAGATGGTGACCAGCATATCACAGAGGTTACACTTCTTTGTGATCCCCACCACTGCCAAAGATTAATAAAACAAGGATTTCATTCCATTTTAAGTTTGTCCAGCAAGGTCATTGTTGACATGTTCTCTGCCATGTTCTATTTAATGGATTAGCCCCGTGTTCATTATCCCACAACATGTCCTTTAGGAATTTGGTGACTAAAGCAAAGGAAGGGCAACCTAGGGCTCATCCACACTTTTGCTGGACCCGCATTTTTATCCTACTGTGTACCAATTAATTATCCCAAGCCCAGAGCATGTCTCATTCTTCCGTCTCTGAACCTTACGAAAATCCATTTTTACCCACTGAATTAAAGCTCATTTAGCAAAATCTCTCTTCATATTTTTTCTCACATCTAATAAGATCTGACTCAATGAGGAAGACCGGATTTTTTCCAAGGCACAGTTCCAGAACTACGAAATCAACAATATGATCAAAATTTGGGGGTGGGTGAGCCCTTACAGGAGATCAGGCGAATGCAGTAGGGGTTGTAAAAAAGATACCCCTTTAGTAGCTTTTGGGAATAATTGCCTCTCCTCGCCCCCAATGGATCATTCAACAGAATTCATTCAAAATGGTTTACCTATCTAGATGAGTGTCCCATCCTTAAAGATGATGAGTGCTAAAAATGGCATGTGGGGAAGGGAAGTTTGTCATAAAAGGCGTACATTTACTAAAGCTCTTCTACACAACTATTAAAAGGATGAGAATCCTATCCTGATTTACATTGGAGATCAGTACTGCTAAACCAAAGTCTGGTGTGTTGATAGTTGTAATGAAAATACTGGTTTCTTTTCTGCACCCCCCCCCCCGAGAGATGACAATTCTGTTCCAGTAATTTTCTTATTCCTCCTATACCCCATCCTCTTGGCTATTAACCCAAGTGAATCCTCTGGCTCCCTGTCAGCCTATGGAGCCCATGTGCTGATGGTTAAATTCTGACAGTTCTGGTACCTGAATCTTCCTCTTTCCATTACAGAATAAACCTTTAGAACTGCAGCTATCTTTAGCCTAGAGGTGCACTGACTAATAACATGAGCATCCTCCAGGGCAATTCTGAGCCATCTGGGTGTGTTTTATTAAACTTGCTCTTCCGCATCATGCACCAGCCTGTAATACTTCCTGCTATCCGTTTGTGGCACATTGCTAAGGGGATATTCATCTGTTAGTCTGTTGTGGAGGTTTTAAAGTAGACGAAACGCTCACTCACTCGGATATCGGTGAGAAGAGAGAATCATCAAGGTGAAGGTGGGACCCAGGTGCTGCCAACAAGGCAAGGTATGGCACCTCAAGTAGGCATGACTCAGACATAAGAAAGCATTAAATCTGAAAAAACAATGAAACTGTCATAGTCTTTGGTATTTGGCCAAAGTTCACCTCCTGTGACATTGTAAACAAAGTGCAAATGCTCGCATTCCTGTTTACCTGAACTTCTGGTTAATTTGTATTAAGGCTCCAGTATGACCCAGGTGGCGCTGTGGGTTAAACCACTGAGCCTAGGGCTTGCTGATCAGAAGGTCGGCGGTTCGAATCCCTGTGACGGGGTGAGCTCCCGTTGCTTGGTCCCAGCTCCTGCCAACCTAGCAGTTCGAAAGCACGTCAAAATGCAAGTAGATAAATAGGAACCGCTACAGCGGGAAGGTAAACGGCGTTTCCATGTGCTGCTCTGGTTTGCCAGAAGCGGCTTTGTCATGCTGGCCACATGACCTGGAAGCTATACGCCAGCTCCCTCAGCCAATAATGTGAGATGAGCGCGCAACGGTCACGACTGGACCTAATGGTCAGGGGTCCCTTTACCTTTACCTTTTATGATCTGTAGGGTTCTATATTCAGAGATTCTGATCAAGGTCTTGTAACCAAAAACAATCTGCCATGAAATCCATGGTTTCCACTACAATCCTAGTTATTTTCCCCACCCCCTTTGGAAATTGTGTTTGAGTAAAGCCTGCAATTTTCTTGTACCCCTTGCAATGCCACAATTTTATGGACTGGTAAGGTGTAAGTTGTGATTCTGAGGCATAGCTGAAGATGAGGTGCCATTTTCTATACATCCAAATATACATTTCTCCATAAGGACAAAGTGTGCATTCAATGCATGTATGTGTTAAAATGAGAGTGGGTAAATGATGTTTTGTAAACGATGATGATAGAAGAATCTCAGGCTCCCAGGGTAGCTTACTTCCTCCTCCACCCCACCCTGCGGCGGTGCTCCCATGTAGAAATGACTTTAATAGTTTTTAGTGGGGTTTCTTTGGTATTCTCTTACACTGATTTGATGGCCCCAGGATGTGAAGTAGTTTATACATTTGTCAAATAAAAATAACTAAGGAGCAGAACTTTAGCAGGCAAAGCTTTTCCCTGCTATTCAGATAGACACAAGAGTCCTCACTACAAGCTATTAAGAGAGCAGAAGAGTTGCTCCCATGAGTTCAAAGAGGCTGCAAGTACATCTGCACGCCTTTAAACTTGCGGAGGGGGGATTTGATGCAGTGCCAAAGGTGAGCAAAGCTCCTGCGTCCCTTTGACAGAGGACATTTCAGCAGGTACACCTTTTCTCACCCCACTTGCCAACATTCATTTTCTACAGAGCTCCCTACAGTGGTTTTGTCCTCCTTTATATCCCACCGCCCTAATTTAAGTCTGGTTTAATTACCCTGGTTCCCAACAATGTCTGCAGGAGAACTTCAAGGTGTCTTGTTTGGGGATTTCTAAATGCCATCAAGGAAATTCATTCCCAGTGCTCTTTGGAGAAGCCCATGGCCAGTAAATAAGGTTGGGCTTCTGCTGCCAGAACGTTCTCCATTTTATCTAACTACTAGTGTATTTCAGCCCGTTCAATAACGGGCTCTAGAAAATTCTGGGGTTCGGAGAAGCGCTTGCGCAGCGCTTCTCCGAACCCTGGGACCTGTCATTGCTGTTGGCGGCAGGGGGACAGGAACGGAGGAGGAGAAAGCGCTGCTTTCTCCTCCTCCGTTCCTCTCCCGCAGCCGCCGACAGCAAGGAGACCTCCCAGGGTTCGGAGAAGCGCTTGCGCAGCGCTTCTCCGAACCCTGGGACCTGTCATTGCTGTCGGCGGCAGGGGGACAGGAACGGAGGAGGAGAAAGCGCTGCTTTCTCCTCCTCCGTTCCTCTCCCGCAGCCGCCGACAGCAAGGAGACCTCCCAGGGTTCGGAGAAGCGCTTGCGCAGCGCTTCTCCGAACCCTGGGACCTGTCATTGCTGTCGGCGGCAGGGGGACAGGAACGGAGGAGGAGAAAGCGCTGCTTTCTCCTCCTCCGTTCCTCTCCCGCAGCCGCCGACAGCAAGGAGACCTCCCAGGGTTCGGAGAAGCGCTTGCGCAGCGCTTCTCCGAACCCTGGGACCTGTCATTGCTGTCGGCGGCAGGGGGACAGGAACGGAGGAGGAGAAAGCGCTGCTTTCTCCTCCTCCGTTCCTCTCCTGCAGCCGCCGACAGCAAGGAGACCTCCCAGGGTTCGGAGAAGCGCTTGCGCAGCGCTTCTCCGAACCCTGGGACCTGTCATTGCTGTCGGCGGCAGGGGGACAGGAACGGAGGAGGAGAAAGCGCTGCTTTCTCCTCCTCCGTTCCTCTCCCGCAGCCGCCGACAGCAAGGAGACCTCCCAGGGTTCGGAGAAGCGCTTGCGCAGCGCTTCTCCGAACCCTGGGACCTGTCCTTGCTGTCGGCGGCAGGGGGACAGGAACGGAGGAGCGCTTTCTCCTCCTTCCTTCCTCTCCCCCAGCCGCCGACAGGAAGGACGCGTGCACTCTCTCCCCCCCCACCTCCAACCGCCGCTCCTCTCACGGGCCAGGGAGGGTTGTGAGGAGGCCTTCGCCGGCCTCCACCCTCGCTTCCCTGACGTGCCCTGCAGTGAGGCAGTGTCCGGCGGGAGCGGCGGTTGGAGGAGGCAGAGGGGGGGGGAGAGTGCGCGCGCGCAGTCTCTGCTGTCCAATCCCTGTATCCCTGGGGCACATGCGCAGTACCCCAGGGACACACGGGACAGCTTGGACGCAGGGACAGCTTGGACATTATTATATAGGATACTAGTGTATTTCAGCCCGTTCAATAACGGGCTCTAGAAAATTCTGGGGTTCGGAGAAGCGCTTGCGCAGCGCTTCTCCGAACCCTGGGACCTGTCATTGCTGTTGGCGGCAGGGGGACAGGAACGGAGGAGGAGAAAGCGCTGCTTTCTCCTCCTCCGTTCCTCTCCCGCAGCCGCCGACAGCAAGGAGACCTCCCAGGGTTCGGAGAAGCGCTTGCGCAGCGCTTCTCCGAACCCTGGGACCTGTCATTGCTGTCGGCGGCAGGGGGACAGGAACGGAGGAGGAGAAAGCGCTGCTTTCTCCTCCTCCGTTCCTCTCCCGCAGCCGCCGACAGCAAGGAGACCTCCCAGGGTTCGGAGAAGCGCTTGCGCAGCGCTTCTCCGAACCCTGGGACCTGTCATTGCTGTCGGCGGCAGGGGGACAGGAACGGAGGAGGAGAAAGCGCTGCTTTCTCCTCCTCCGTTCCTCTCCCGCAGCCGCCGACAGCAAGGAGACCTCCCAGGGTTCGGAGAAGCGCTTGCGCAGCGCTTCTCCGAACCCTGGGACCTGTCCTTGCTGTCGGCGGCAGGGGGACAGGAACGGAGGAGCGCTTTCTCCTCCTTCCTTCCTCTCCCCCAGCCGCCGACAGGAAGGACGCGTGCACTCTCTCCCCCCCCACCTCCAACCGCCGCTCCTCTCACGGGCCAGGGAGGGTTGTGAGGAGGCCTTCGCCGGCCTCCACCCTCGCTTCCCTGACGTGCCCTGCAGTGAGGCAGTGTCCGGCGGGAGCGGCGGTTGGAGGAGGCAGAGGGGGGGGGGAGAGTGCGCGCGCGCAGTCTCTGCTGTCCAATCCCTGTATCCCTGGGGCACATGCGCAGTACCCCAGGGACACACGGGACAGCTTGGACGCAGGGACAGCTTGGACATTATTATATAGGATGGTGGCTATGCTATCCCTCTACTGCTGGAGGCAGGATGCTATACCAGTTGCTGTAAAACGCAAGTGGGGAGAGTTCTGTGGTGATCAGGTCCTGCTTATGGGCATCTCATAGGGAACTGGTTGGCCACAATATCTGGGGAAAAGTAATGGGGGGAGAAATCTAGGAGAAAAAGTAGTTAAGCAGCTTATTTCCTGCTCTGTTCTTCTGCTTAAACTTACAGCTGGTGTGTGTTTGTGTGCAGAGAGTGTTTGTGGTTAGCGCGTTAGACTAGGGCCTGGGAGACCAGTGTTTGAATCCCCACTTGGCTGTGAAACTCATTGGGTGATCTTGGGCCAGTCAATGCCTCTCAGCCTTGCCTAAATCACAAGTTTGTTGGGATTAGATGAGGGGGAGTATCATGTACATAGCCTTGAGCTGCTGAGCATGGGTGGGAGGTGGGCTATAAATGCAAGAAATAAGTTACAGAAAGGGTGCATAAGGCTGATTGTTACAGTTAGAAGGCATGGTGGTCAGGGAGGAAGCTGAGGAGCAGGCAGATTCTTGTGTCCACCTGCACATTAGGGGGGGAAGGGAGCTCTGTGGGTGCTCTCAGTGTCACTTCACAGGTGGCAGAAGGGTGTTGGAAGCTGGGCTGTGGGGCAGCCTCCACCCAATCCAAGACACATAGCCTGGGTCAAAGGGAGGGTTGGATTCCTCTGACAGTCTGGCCATCAGAGAGAGAAAAAGCTGATGGGCTTCCAGTGTAGGGAGGGAGACCATGTATTGTATATACAGTAAATGCAAAATGAGGAAAGTCCCTATGCTTACCCATAGTTGTGATGAAATATCAGCTGTTATATGCATACGTACACAGAGCTGTGCCTGCTCAATTTCCTGTTTCTAAACAACTTACCCTGTCCATGTTTACCTGCTGGTCACCTTACTTCACACGACGTCCGGGCAAGGAAGAAGACCTATAAAAGGAAGTCAACTTGTGTCCCATTGCATTTTCAGGGAAGGCCCGCCCTTAGGCAAGTCTGAATGCTGTGGTTTCTGCCTACTCTTCAGACATGTCTAGTGGGTGTGTCACATTCCAAATAAATTTGTTTTCAGTCACAAATATTTGGCATAGAAGGTAATTCAGGGGAGTTTTCATGTTTGCAGGAATTAAGGAAGAAGTGCAGTGTCCTCAATTTAGTTTTAATATATCAGCTATGTACAACACTGAACTGAAGTCTAATCCTCAAGCTGCTGAAAGGTACCGCTTATACTTTTTTGCACTGTGTTCAGATACCTGAGTGCAAAGTGCATACATCTCGGCAATCCTACAGTTCTGTAGGGACTAGAGGGCAGCTCTTACGATATTTTATATTTATCTGGGTAGAAATGCAACTTGTGTAGGATCCTGCTTCCAGTTAGTTGTTATTTTTTGAGGAAGCAGAGAGCAAATATGTGCCTTCTGCATTTAAGTCATCTTCAATCGGTATCCCAGCTGTTGTACTTTACTAGTCCTTTACCACTGAGACCTACATCAATACACGATGCAAGGCCAACAGAGGTCATTCTTACACAATCCAGATTCCCAACAGGGTAACAAGCAATACGGAAAATGAAAAGAATTCATGCAGGTAAAACCAAAGTGACATGTACTTGCTGTATATTATTAAGGAATTAAGTATTTGAGACATTATAGAAAACATGTACCCATTTTATAAATGAGGAACAATGAGGCCAATAGTATTTTGAAAGGCAGTCAGTGAATCCATGGCAAAGAACTCAAAATCCATGCAGTGAGCCAAGATACAGACAGTAAAATCAAATGAATCCATGGAAGAACTCAAAATTGATGTAAAGTAGGCAACTCAATGAAATTGTACAAGTTAGCCACTATAAAACAAATCGGTAAAGGAATTAAGGATCTTGGAAACAATGCCCATGGCAAATTCCTTGTCTTATAAACACCCCTCTTCTCTCATCTATCCACACACACACACACACACACACACACACACACACACAGTCTCCACCAAACAGGCATGCTCTCCCTGAATTATCTTCAGTTGCTGCTGCAGGAAGATTCCAGTTCTTCACTGAGCTAAGCAGGAGACGCAGAGGGTAAAAATGTGTCGTATGAAAGCACAAGATCACCTGAAAAGGATGGCTTCAAAGGTCAAAAGAGGTGATATCATAACTACTGCTGTTCAGAAATAGTAACACCTGAGCACTATCCCTAACAGTGGAATTTGTATACAATGACCTTAAAGAACAATAAACTTTTAAGGAAAGAACACCACCACATTCCTGTGCATGCATGACAGTTGCTTGTAATTTGGTTCTGCTGACATCAGCTTGAGGTTTTGCTCTTATTGTGCAAAACAGAAATGAGTTGATAGATGGTGAAATCATTGCATTCAGGGAGTTCGCTGGAGATGAGTGAGCTCAATCAGCAGCTGCCTGAGTTTTATGGGTGGGGTGTGTGTGTTAGATGTTGAAATGGTCTCCTATCTGTACTTCATGTACTTGGGCAGCTTTCACATTATGGACAATGTCCATTACACAGTGCACAAGGAGGTGAAGCAGTCCATACTGCTTTTTCTAATGTTCCACTAAGGATGGACAAATCTGCCAACTTCTCATATTCCTAATCTTAAACTCATTTTTTTTTTTAAAAAAAAGTACTCGACATTAATCAGCACTTTAGTGCACACTTCTCCAAATACATACATTTATGTGTGCAGTTTTCTCTAAGCTAATGCATTTTTGTATGTTAATTTCAGTAATAAAGCCATTGTTATGAACACTTTCAATTTGCCCAATTTATTTTTTTTCATTTATTTCACAGGGTTTGTATACCACTTGCTCACCAAAGCCCCTAAGCAGTTTACATACAGATTTACATTAAAATATACACATCGTTTGGCTCAAGAACCAAAACATTCAGAAGTGTGCAGATTTTGAAGTGGAGCTGCATTATTATTATTATTGCATTTTGTTTCAAAGAATGCTTAATTATGTAGGTTCTTAAAATGCAAACCAAACCACCACCACCCCAAGAAAATCCCTATCTTCTATCTATCCTTGACTTCTATTTAGCACTACTTATTCAAGTGGCACAAACCTTCTTGTATTGGTTTGGGCAGACACATTCTCCTGTCATTCTTCCTGACAACCATCTGGGGAGGGAGGGAGGGAGGGCCCCATAGAGAGGCCTGGAGGGCTGCATTTGGCCTCCAGGTCTGATAGCCGCCATTTCTGGATTAAAAATATATAATAATGCAGTTGATCCACTCAAAATCCCCTTCCCCCTTTTTCTTCACCTGTGATTCAACAATTAAATAAGAAGTGCTTTTTATGGGTGCTAAAGGGAACCAAATGTTCTCAACAGCCTCATTGTCTTCCTGAAGATAGGAAGGCTATTGTTTACGAGTTCTGTTCTACAGTTCCCTAGCCTCTGATAGCTTGGATTTACCTGGGACAGGGGTCCCCAAACTAAGGCCTGGGGGCCGGATGTGGCCCAATTGCCTTCTAAATCCGGCCCGCGGACGGTCTGGGAATCAGCAGATTTTTACATGAGTAGAATGTGTCCTTTTATTTAAAATGCACCTCTGGGTTATTTGTGGGGCATAGGAATTCATTCATATTTGTTTCCCCAAAATATAGTCTGGCCCCCCACAAGGTCTGAGGGACAGTGGACCGGCCCCCTGCTGAAAATGTTTGCTGACCCCTGACCTTTTCTCTAGTACCTGTTGTGTAGATGGTTATGTAATTTACTTGCAGGTATTGGCAAGCTGCCAAATTTGAGGATTCTGCCCATGCTCTAAAGATTGTGACTCTCTGATCTGTGTCCCATACTTGGCAGATCTCAATCTGTTTGGGAAACTGCCATATATTTTTAACAAACCCATTAAAACTATCACAAAGTTGCCACTTACCCAGGAAGCCAACCTGTGGGGCAAAGCCAGTGGCGCTTGTCTAGGCAGAAGGAATTTCTACTGTTTATTCCTGTTCCTATCAGTATATTATGCAGTTCTTAAAATTCGTTTAGTGTGGCAACCTCCGTTCTTTGGAACTCCCTGCCAATTGACATCAGGCACATACCACCACTATAGTTTTTAAGGCATTTGCTGAAAACTTCTGTTTCAACAGGCCTATCTAAGGCATATTATTTTGTTACACCTGTTCTTAAATTTCTTTTAGTTTTCTGATTGTTTTTGTTTCAAATGCATTTGTTTTTCATTTCATTTTATTTTTGCCACAGGAGTGTTTGCCTAAACTCATTTTGAAGGAAGAGTGGGATAAAGTAAATAAATGAATTATTAAATAAATCACATGCCTTGGCTTGAATTTCAAACATTTCAAGAGCAGATTGAGAACCTCTGATACTTTTCTGTGAACATGATACAGTAAGCAGCTGTAACTTTCGAGAAAGGTTGGAGAGGCTGGGGTGGGACGTTTGAGGACAGAGTTTGCAAAGAAATAGGGTGTAGCTACCAAGATTGTGGCTTGCAAGGTGTGGGTGGGAAGAACCCTTCTTCCCTGAACAGGAAGGTGGGAAGTCCAGCCCATCTCATAAAAATAAAAAATAAAAATCCCCGTTGGCAGTAGAGGAAGAAATCTTTTGATTAGGAATCCCAACCCTCTGATGTTTGTCGAGTTGCTTTTTTTGTTGGGGAAGTGAATACCATTGCTGCTGTTTTTATATTGTTCTTCAGGTCATCCCTTGGGACAGGTCATTTGTATCTGATTCATGCAATAAAATGGGCTGTGGTCTCATGTGCTGGCATATTTACATAGAAACCAGCACTTCCAGTAACACACACACACACACACACACAGAGAGAGAGAGAGAGAGAGAGAGAGAGAGAGAGAGAGAGAGAGAGAGAGAGAGAGAGAGAGAGAGAGAATTGATTATATCTTGGCAGCACAATACCTGCCAACCATCCCAAGGTATGATAAACTGTTAGAAAGCTGTAACATGAAGTGTTTGATGAGCAAAAGCAGATGGGTCAATTGGCAGAATATGAGTGTTTAGAATAGAATAAAAGAATTGTAGGGTTGGAAAGGGACCCAAGGGTGATCTAGTCCAACCCACTGCAATGCAGGATTGGAATCTCATTTCCTGCAATTTGAATCCATTGGTTTGGGTCCTACCCTCTGAATCCAGGAGAATAGCCATCCTGGTCTTGGTGTGGAGAATAGTATCCACAAGTGCAAGGAAAACATTATATGGTACCTTAACGATGAAGAAATAAGCTTTTGAGGACTGAAATTCATTTCATTAGATTATGTATGAAGTGTTATCCTGAGTTACAGGTGGGGGCAGGAGTACACACACACACACACACACACAATATACGGGGTGAGGAAACAGTGAAGTCAGAAGGAAAGAATATGCAGAAAAAGTACATAATGCAGCGCTGGTTTCTACCACCAAAAACTATAGAAAAGACTGACAATAATAGCGCCTTTGTACTGTTAGAGTACAGAACAGTCAGAAAAGCAAATAAGAAGGGATGTTCTTCAGGAAGTTTCCTACAGGAGGAATTTGCATTTGAGCTTTGGACTCTGCTTTGGTCATATAGTACTGTAGTTCTAAGCGTAGAATGGAAACTATAACCCTACAAACAGAATCCACAACACAATGTTGCAATGCATCTTCCTTCTTCCCCTCTTTAAAGGAGTGCCCCTGTTCAGTCATTACTGTACTGTACATCCAAATGGGGCATTCCACTTTGTTGGCATAACCCTCTGTATTTCTTTTCATACTGTCATTCTGCATTTCATGACTACTACAAAGCACACTTAATCCTATTTGGACTGTTTAGGGGTTTTAAAAAACTTTTTTTTGTACTTCTGCAAACCTTGGGATTCTCCCCAAATATCCTGATACTTCTTATTTCTCAGTGGCCCCATCTTGGCTACAATCCTGGCAACATGCACCATATGAGTTAGCTCTCAGAAGGAATGATAGTTTATTGGGAAATTTTGCTTGTCAGGTGTTTTTCAGTATTTTAGCAATGTTTGTATTGATGTAAAACATGGATTTGAAGTCATTCTGCTTAGTTCACACAAAAGAGAATTATTACTGAGTGTGTGAGATTTCTTTCTTTTTTGTCCTTTGCTGGCTGTTGCTTTGTCTCCTTAACAATGGTAAAAGCATACCTTTGGTTGATAGGAAGGCAGATAAGAATGCATGCCACATTTATAAAAGCATAGAGATTAGGTAAGGTGCTCTCCCTGTTAAAACGGATAATGAAATGACACAGAATACATACAAATCTTACCAGCGGTCTTAGCAGCCAATAAACCTCATAAGAGCTGCAGTTTGAAGGGAGGGACCGGAATCTCTAATGGAGAATTATTATGGCCCCTCACCAAACTACAATCTCCAATAACTTTGAGAGAAAGCCTTGGCAGTTAAACCAAAATCATAGGGCTGTGCAGTGCTTTCCCCCCTAAAAATATATATGTTTAGGGTTACTCATTTTCCTACTCATATTGAAATACTGCACCTCAGTGAGGCCAAACTTAGATTCACAAAATGTTTAGGGGTATGCTAAAAGGGGGGGGAAAGCACTGGGACTGCATACACACAAAGTATTTAAAGCACCCCCACCAAATTGTAGTTTACTTCACACAGCTACAATTTCCAGCACCCTTGACAAAGCACAGTTCCCAGGATCATCTGCAGGTGGGTGAGTGTGCTTTAAATCTATGATGTGCTTGCTTGCAGCCAGGTAGATCCTTATTAGGCCACTTCCTGAGAGAGCCAGAGGGCTTGCTTTGCGTACCACCATACCTGCCAGACAGGCTATGCTGGTGAATGCTATGCCAACAGCCAGCTGAGCCAACCGAGGTTTACCGGTAATTGGATCATTGGAGTGGCAGAGTCTACGAAAGTAACTGTTGTGGAAAACCCACGCCTCTTCACAGTTATTTTTCCTTCCACTTTCTCTCAAATTCTAAATCAACTATAGGAATATCTGCCACCTCGATACAGCTAGATTTCAGAGGTGTAAAGACATACTCCGTCACCCAGGACCAGATCAGAATTCTCCCCATGACGACAAACTTCAGAAACAAGTCGACGAACCGGGCTCATAACAACACGCTGAATCCAGCAGTGACGCTGCTAATTTCTCTTCCCCGAAAACAAACTGTGGTGCAAAAGATAAGGCTGCCTTTCACGGTCCTATTATCAAACCACTTTTGCTGGCCCACAAACGGTTACAGCAACTGAACAGGTTTTTGGCACGTACACACGGTGTCTCATGCGAGGATCTGAAAAGGCAAGATGGAGGAAGGGGGTACACTATATGTGTGTGTATTGTCGCTCAGTATGGCTTCTTCTGCTCAGCAACTAACTCCAAGTAATTGTTCTCCTTCTCTTAAACCATTCTACTTTTATATTGGCCTAAAGGGGAGGGGAGGAATAAGTTGCTTGATAAAATCAAAGAGACCTGCACTTCAGTCACAAGATGCTGAATTTCTAGCACCATGTGGCTTTGGGTGAAGCAGTCTTATTGTTGAAGTGCAGAAGAAGTGTGGCATGCATGGGAATGGAGCATACTTTGCTTTGAGATCAATTTGAAGGTCAGAACATGCTTGGAATTCCAGGCTGGGTGATGGCGGATGATACTAATACTATATATAAACTACTATTGCCATTGTTTTGATAAACTGGCTTTAGAAGGAACCAATATAGCAATAACTGGTTTACAGACCACTTAGCACTCTTATGGGCAGAGATAATCAGATCTGGAGGAAGTAACAACTGTAACAGAGAAATGGATCAAATAAAGGCATATTACATATTCTAATTAAACCACAGGGGGGGAAACTAAATTTCTCTCTCGAATGACCATTCGGACCAATAAAGGCTTTCCTGTCAACACGTGGCAAGAATCAGGTTCAGAACCTGTGAGCTGAGGGAGACTCACCTTATGTGCCACCACTCACTTCTGGCCAAAGTATGCCTTTTAATCACAATACAGTAGGGCAGAGCTGATAAATGGATGTTCCCTGCCAGCTTATAAAGGATTGCGGGTTAGGCTCGCTGACTGCTCTGATCAAGCAGAGGACACTGCTGATCCTGCTTTGTCTTGTCTACATAGGGTTGCCATATATCTGGGAATTCCCGGACATGTCCTCTTTTGGGGGTCCTACATGCCCATTCAGGGGGATTTTAAATTTTAAAGCAAATGTCCTGGATTTTGGGTTTGTTTGTACTGTATGTGCATGCATGCATGCGTGCAGTTCTGGTTCAGGCTTGGGCTCTGGCGCGGGCAACCTGGGCTCTTGTTCACGGGCTTGGCAGTGGCGGAGGGGCTATCAGGCGATTGCCCTAAAAAAAGCTCAAAAGATTTTTACCTCTTGAAATATGGCAACCCTACAACCCATAATTCATGGGTATTTATTTATTTCTGAAATGTTTATTTCCAAAGAGTTCAGGGTAGTGTTAGGGTTTTCTGTCCACTCAATTTTATCGTTGCAACCACCCTATAAGGTTAGGTTAGGCTAGGAAGAGAGAGAGAGAGAGAGAGCGCAACTGCTCCAAGATCTCCTGGTGAACTTTGCAGTTGAGTGAGGCCTTAAACCTGGATCTCCCTGGCCTTCATTTGGTACTGTAACCACTACTCACACTAGCTCTCTAGGAATATGCATGTGTGGCAAAGAGGGGGAACCCATGAAGCTGTGTAGGCCTTCTTTGAATATCTAGGGACCCTCCTTGTTGCAGGGTCCAAGATGTTCCTCTTCCTCTGAGACATTAGTAAATGTTCAAGCTGGAGTTGGTGTATCAGCCTCCCTGATTTTATGAATATTTCCTCTCAAAAGCTGTGGTTGTTTTTTGTGATCAGTTGTTGCCGTCTGAAGCAGAAGGTGTCCATTGTCATGCCTTGTCAACACACAGAGAAACGGGGTAGGTATGAAGCCAATAGGAACTTTCCAGTGTGGCCTCTTAAAGAGATAGAAAAGAGACCAAATCTGCCTTCACTGATGAGACCCACCATTATTTGTCACGTTTGTTTATAAGATGCAGCAGGGGTATGGAAGCTGTAGTTGTTCTGATGTTGTTGGGAATGATGGGAGTTGACCTATGGAGGGCCACACCTCTGGAGATACAGAGCTGCTTCTGGGGAACAAGCAGAACAAAAAACAGCCCTGTGAATGTTTATATTGTACTTTTGCATAGAAATCACCCCAAAAGGAAATCCATTTCAACATATAAACACATCTGCCAAGTTTAATTGTGCCCTTTCTTGGTTTTGCTCCTATCTCACAAATAAGCAGATAGAAAGACAAGAGCCCGGCTTGATCTGACCAAAGTTCATGTAACCAGCATCCTGTTCTCATGGGGACAGCATCCAACTTTCTGTTCCCTCTCTCTGTCCTTATTACTACAGGTCAGGGGTAGGCAACCTAAGGCCCGTAGGCTGGATGTGGCCCAATCTCCTCCTCAATCCGGCCCGCGGAAGGTCCAGGAATCAGCGTGTAGAATGTGTCCTTTTATTTAAAATGCATCTCTGGGTTATTTGTGGGGCCTGCCTGGTGTTTTTTACATGAGTAGAATGTGTGCTTTTATTTAAAATGCATCTCTGGCTTATTTGTGGGGCATTGAGCCAGCTTATGTGCCATTGCATTTCTCATATCTGTTGTTAAAGGAAAAAAGGAGTCGTGGAGGGATCTGGGACCCTGCCTATCTGTGTTTCCTTTTCTGTTCTCTTTAGTCCTTCCATTCACCAAACATTAAGCTTATCAAACTTCCACCTCTCACGTGCACCATGTGCTCTGTCTTATCTCTCTGCTTCCTCTCTCACGGCTCCTTAAAATATTTTGCTGGCTGCCTCTGCAAATTTTAATTTCATGTGGCATCATGACCATTCAATCTGGGGGGATTCATTCAGGCAAGTGCTGCTGCATTGCTCCAGTGCTTGAACAAGGCGGTGTTTGCTATGATCCTGCGTGCCACCTCTGCCTTTTGCTTCTTTTTCTTTGTCGTCTCAAAGCTCAGAGATATGCATAGCTGCCAAGTTCTCCCTTTTTTAAAGGGAAATTCCCTTATCCTGAATAGGCTTCCTCGCGAGAAAAGGAAAAACTTGGCAGCTATGGAGATATGCTTTGAGAATGCAGAAGGCAATCCGAGGCCCCAACAGATCTTCTTTCACCCAGAATCCTCAGTGGGAATTCTGCACATTATTTTTTTGTCATGGATACTACTCACTGGCGCCTTCCCCTGGCCAAAGGGAAGTTTTGCAAACACTGAGAATTTCCAGTTGTAAAAATAAAAAGCTTAAGTACTGTAGGCTCGAGCCCTTTTGGTGTGAGCAGTGGAAAACTCATACATGTAGGCTAAGAAATTATTAAAAACTGTTTCTCATTTGCTTTACACACTTGATGGACTAACTTCTGTTTCTTCCTATTCCTGTGATAAGTAGCTTGTGCAACTTACCCTTTCTCCAAATTATCTTTTCTTTTGTTTCATGTTTGCAGATTGTGTGCTTTCAGTAAGCAACTTGTCATTTTTCTATTCTTATACAGTGCCTGGCATCTTATTTATGAACTAGTGCCATTCAGCCCGTTTAATAAACGGGCGCTAGAATGTTCGGCCTTTTTCGGTGGCAGCGGCGCGTGGGGGGCTTTTATTCCTTGTCTAATTGATTGTTCCTCCCCCCTCCCTTTGATCCTTAAGTTATCCCTAATTTTCTCCCCCCCCCCCCGTTCCCAAACCCCAAGCCAAAGTCCCCCCTTTTTTAACCTTTACAGCCCGGGCTCAGCTTGGGGGTGCGGGGGGTATTTCTTCCTTTACCCCCTCCGAAGCTTGTGTTTGGAGTGCGGATCCCTCCCCACCCTGTTTTCGCGCGCTTTTTGCACCTGCCTTTTGGTTCCTAATTTCCCCCCGTCAATAGCGCTGCTGCTGCCAGGGCCCAGTGGCCGAATTCTGGCTCCTGGACGGCCCGGGCGGCTGCTCCAGGGTGTACGCCCAGTTTTTCGGGGGTGGGGGTGGCTCCTGCTACTTTTGTTGGCCTCCGGAAGGGAGCTTTGCCGGAAGGGAGCTTTGCCGTCCGGGGGGCTTGGGCCTACCCCGGCGCTTTCTGAGGGTCCCGCGGTTGGCGCTGAGCATTTGGTGGCCTCCCTGCGCCTTTCCTGGCCGTTCCGGCCCAACGGGGGTCTCCCGGTTGCTTGTTTGGGCCTCAATTTCGGGCCTGTTAGTGAGGAGAAGCCGGGGCCTCGATTTTTTGGTCGTCCCGGCTTCCTCCTCAGGCCCTTGGGCACGTTGAGAGAGGGCCTGCCCTGCTTAGGGGCCTTGCTGCCTGCTCCTGCCTTCCACCTGGTGGCCTCTGTTCTAACTGCTTATTGAGCCAGTGCAGGGCAGAGGGGTGGGGTGGGGAGAGTGTGTGTGTGTGTTTGTACGTGCAGTCTCTGCGTCCAATCCCTGTGTCCCTGGGGCACATGCTCAGTAGCGCGGAAAATGGGACACAGGGAATCTGGACGCAGAGACACAGGGACTTTATTATATAGGATAGAAATTGCTCCCCAGTTATTCCCCATAACAAGCACTCTTCAAAAAAAAAGGTCAATGCAATGCTCAGTCATAGCAGAGGCTTTTAATCAAAGTAGTGGTAAAATGAGATGCTACTTAGAGCCCACCCTTCCAATACCTAGCAGATTAAGCAAATAAAATATTTTTGAATAACTTAAGTACTCAAGAGAAAGGCGATGTGCTGTTGGGATGCACAGATCTGCCAGTATCAGTTTCTCTTTTTTCCAGTCTTAAGTTTACGTTGCCCCATTTCCGCATCTTTTTTAAGTTGCAATGAAGTTTTGTGCACATGCCTCCCAATATACACAGTTTTACAAGCAACTGTCCTTAAATGTGATCATGGACATTATTTCACTACTACACATTTCTCTAAAACATACATTTCTGAATACATTTTCTTGAGTTGCAGAACCAAAACACAAAATTCAGATATGCGAGGATTTCAAGGTGATATCTGCATTTCAGTTCTGGAACTACAACTTCAGTAGGTTTGGGATTGGCACGTGAACTGAATTAATTTCTCACTCATCCCTCACCGTGGTGCAGTGCTTTGAGGGCTGCCCTAGGTTTAGGGACCAATGTTTGAACATACACTTGTAGCCACCCAGGTTATGCAATGTGGTTGGCATTCATCTGTCTCTAGAAACACTGGATTGTCACTCCGGGAGTGAAGTCAAACCGCTGTGTTAGCAGCACTGAAGAGATTATAGGCTAATTAAGATACTTAATAAATCTGTTAGGAAGATGGAGGGGGGACCACATTCTCTGTATTGGGCTTTGGAGGAAGGAAAGGTTTTTTTTTTAAAAAAAATGCAAATAAAATGTTAATGCAATTTACAGAAGAACTACCAGGATAAAAAAAAACCCAGAGATTGTTTAGTGCCAGCACACACACACCCTGAAAACAGCACCTCTGTTGTTGCCTGTATAGCGAATTAAGATTTAAGCTGAGCCCCAAGCTTTTGACAATTGGCAGTTGCCTTAGGTTAATTCAACATTGACAAGGTAATTTAATATTACCTGTTTTTCTGCTTTAGGGCATTGCATACAACATTTGAAAAAGAAATATAAATGGTGTGTCCCATTCTCACCTGCCTCCGAGATCAAGCTGGTGCTGTAAAAAGTTGAGAGCCTGCAACTGTGAACTCTAGACAGGAGGCAGGAGTCAAAATAGTTATCATTTCTTTCACACAGCACATGCACCAAGGGACTTGGAAAATACCATTATGACAAATCCCCAGAAATCTCTGAGATTCCTGCCCCAGCAGGGCTGCCCAATATGCTTCAGCTAGCCAAGTTTGGCACTATATTTGTTTGTGCGCTTTCGGTCTGTCTGTGTCTCTGGCAATACAAGTGTACGATGCATCCTGTTGAAACTCCTTGTGTCCGGCTTAAGAATTTGGTTTAGGCACACCTGGTGTACTCCAGCCTGCCTTCAGAGAAATGTGTTGTGATTACTCAGACAATCCAGGACATGTTTTCACATACAGGCCAATTTGTGTTTGGGGAAAATGGGGCAATAAACAGGACACTATTAAAAAGGTATGCCGGGAAGTGTAAATTATAGTTTTCAGCTAGGATCATAGAACCCCCTTTTTTAAGGCAAGTTTTTTAGCTTTCACACTATCAAGTGGAAAGTGGAACTGTGCTACTGTTCCCAATATTGTTCACTGTTCTGCCCCCACCTCCCTCCCCTTACAGTGTCTCTGCCATCTTCATTATATAATTTCCAGTGAATGTTGAATACGTTACCCTGGGCCTTTGCTTTTTCTGCCTCCCCACTTCCAGCTACTCTCTGAAGACTGGAGAAGAGACCCTCTTAAGAATATTAGGGGGGTGGATAGGGGAAGGACTACTAGACCATGTGAAAAATGTATATAATACTTCAGAAATATTTTAATATTTCTTCATTTTCAGCTTTGTATTCTTATTTAAAAAGCATGCCTAGACATTCCGTTGTTGCACCCACAACCTAGGTTTAAGGTGTCATTTAGCTCCTAGCTTTCATGTTTCTAACACTGAACTGAAATACATATTTATAGGATCCACCTTTCTGTGATTAAAACAGCTTTGTAAACTGTTTTAATGGTTGTATGCCACGCTAGGCCTTATGGTGAAGGACAGCTTACAAATCATCATCATCCACCATGCATATCCATTAATTTAAATAGGAAGTGGGTATGCAATGATGGTTTATATATGTACAATCATTAATGCCTCCTTTGCAGGATGAAGGTGTCTAAGTTAACAAGAACCAATTGTTAAAATATCTTTTTTTTTAAATCCATAAATTGTAGGTCATGTACAGAGTGTCAAAATTAAGTATTTTCCCAGACATGTTGCTGTCAGAAGTACTAAACAGAAGCAGCCACACATTTGTTTGTGGCATTTATTATTTCAAAGTCCAATATATACACAATGTATATCCATGTATGGGGAGCATCATTTATACAGAAATATCTACAGAATATGATTTAGTCAAGCCATTATTTTCTATATATTTGTTATAATACACATACATACAAATGGAAGATTGGACATAATGAAATTATCAGCACTCCAAGTAGATAAATAATATAATCATTTCTGGAGGAAAAAAAATCTATGTTCAACACCTGTAACGAACTGAGAGATCCACACAGATATGGCATCCTTTCCCCTTTCATTTGTTTTTGCTAGAGGATATGAAGTGTGTTTTCTAGCACCACCTACTGTTGTTTCAAAATATTAAACTATCTTGCTTTAAAATGATTATGAATAAAGTAACATTCATAGGGGCTTGTTTACTCTGAAATTATATTATGAACAGAAAGAACACTCCCAGCCCTTTATTTTTCAGGAACAAGGTGCACTTTTAAAGTAGAACACGTCTGCTGTCTTAGAAAACAGGTGGTTTTGGTCCTCATTACTAAGCCTTAGTACTATTTGCAAATAATTAACTTGAAGGAAATGAGTTGCAAACAAATTAATCATCAATAAGAGCATAGTATTTTTTGTTTTTGCTAAGGATGGCAGTCAATAGTAACTGGAACTAACCTCAGTGGGAACATCAAGTGATTGCTTGCATGTATGACTGAGCTGCCACAAATGTTAATTCCAAATTAGAACCATCACCCAACATCACCTGAAATACGACACTCTTCAATGTAGTCAAGTGATGTACATACTTGGGTACATCTTCTAATTTGTGCACTCTTTTAGAATTCCATGAACATTGTCTACATGCATATACAAGTCAGTGTTCTAGGTCTGTCAGCATTCCCTCTTGCATGAGAGATGTCCTCAGATGACAGTAACCTTACCTCTTAAGTATGCATATTTTCAGTTACAAAAATATCTGTGATTTACCACTTTCATGTATGTGCAGACAGCCGCCAAGAGGAATTACTGACATTTTTTCTAAACAAAGAATAACGTAGGTTGCCCCACAGATAGATGTCAACTTGTTAACAACCAACACTGTGATTTTGACACTGGGTAAAGGTTGTTGCTCTTCAGGAAATGGAATTAAAAACTTGCTGGGGCGTACCAAGATTTTGAACCCAAATCTGTGAGTAACCTCCTCATTTAGAACAGATATCAGGACTGGCTGCCAAGCTGACCTGTGTCTGAAAACCACTTAGCACTTAAATTTAAAAGCCTAGAAAGAGAAGAATAAGATACGAAACCCAAGTCATTCTGTTAACAGAAGATGGAATCTTAAATTCTGATGGAAGGAACAGCTTTGTCCTTTCAAGAATGCTGCTGATATCTTGGTCTCCAAATGAAGAGAGCTCGTTCTTTATCTCGTAACACTTTCTGTGAATTGTGCCATGGTCATTTCAGACTCTTGCTTTTTAAGAGGCTAGAAAGATTGTACAAACGACTTAGCAGCTCAGTCCTGGTTATGGCCCATCTACACTCCCAATGTATCATGCCACTTAACAGTCATGGTTTCCCCCAAATAATTCTGTGACCTGCAGTTTGTTAAGGGTGCTGAGGGTTATGAGACTCCTATTTTTCTCCCACGGTTACAACTGCCTGAGCTCCCTGGAAGAGGGACTGATTGTTAAACTACTCTGGGAATGAGCTCTGTGAGAACAGGGATTTCTTTTGAGCACCCTTAAAAAAACTAGTGTTTCCATGAGTCTTAAGGGGGTAAACCATGATGGTTAGTGATGAAGATGCTTTAAAGGTATGGTGCAGAAGGGGGCTCTGTCTATAAAGCTCCATGGGGTTCAAGGGGAGGTTAATACCAGAAAAGTGCAAAGGTTTGCAGCCGAAGGACCAGGCTACTCTTAAATATACTTTCTTGAACGGGCTTTGAAAAGGAATGTGCAGTTTATTTGGAACATCAGAAATGCATTAGATAGTGGTAACATCACTTCATTTTTTATAATTTCTTTATTTTCATATTGAAGCAGTTTCCTATATATTCCTATATATATATATTTCCCCTGTTCATAGCATGCACTAATCCTTGTATTACCATTGTCTGATGAAAACTCCCTTATTTATTTAATTAGTTTAAATTATCAGGAATTAAAGATCAATTAAGATGTCATGTTGCTTACTGGGGACATACAATGCTGCAAAACATATGCCATTCCTAGAGCAAGTTTTCTCCAGATACTGCTTGATAATATTCCATGCATATGACGTAGACTCAGGTCCATGAAAGCTTGTATGCCATAACGAATTTGTTAGCCTTTAAGGTGCTACAAAACTCTGGTTTTTTATTATTATTACTAACCCCTTCTGTAAATGGCTGAATCACCATTTTTATCATTTAGACGGTTTGCTGCAGGTAGCCCTGAAGAGGTCTCTAATTAAGCATTCTGAATATTAAAAAAGAAGGTGGCCTAATATGCTGACCTAAATACCTCTGACGGTAAAAGAATAGCATTAAGCATGCCTGCTTCCTCTGGGTGGTCTAAGCACACACATTTGCTACTTCTACTGCACAGAAAAGTAGGGAGGCAGAAAACTATGCCCTGAGATATTTGAAGGAAGAGCAGTATAAAATTTATTATTATTATATTATTATTATTATTATTAACATTTCCTTCCCATGCTAACCCTTTGCTCCCACAGCACTGCTATTTCTCATCTGAATCTTCCCTGGCTACTATGTCAATTACAGATCTCCCCTCATCTTGTCCAGTTGCCCTCACAGCATTTGCAAATTGCATCTATGAAAGAATGGCAAAGATACAATTGCTCTCCAATAATTCCACCTTCAAAGTGATCTTAAAATGCAAAGGGCTGATTCAAAATGATTGTCTGATCACTTCCTTCAGGAAATACCTAGACATACTCTAACAATTTGGGATGTGCAGTCTCCCGGTTGTACAAAGTACAGAAGTTGTTTATGCAGCAGTTACTACTATCCTGTTTGTTGGTTTTTTGTATTGAGCAAGTGCTCTGTGCAGAATATGCTGTTTTTCATTTTGCATGCCAATGGAAACAGATGGCTTTGTGGCAAACCTCTTCAGTGTTATAGCCATCTATGTTTTACTCAGTGTAGTCCCGCTGCAATTAATGGTGCTAAGTCATCCATTAATTTCAATGGGTCTACTCTGAATATAGCTCACACTAGATACAGCACCAAAAATCCAGTTCTGCATGTGCCGTCTACCATCACACAATTGGTTTACCACAAGCTCGGAGTTGCAGTCCAGGCATATAACACACACTCAAGAGTTTATTGATATCCTCCATTCAGAAAAGAATAAGCAATCAGGCCTATTAAAAGGCTTATCAAAATAATGGCTTCCGCCACATCACCCTTCTCTGAGCTCTTTTTTCATCTTAATAGTCTAAGTCAGAAATGCAAACTCTGTCCTGGACCAATTCACACAGGTGAAAAGGTTGTTCACCCCGGGCTGGAAGTATTTTAAACAAGACTCAGTGCAATTGCAAATATACAACTTTTCAAGCATACATAGTAGATAGGCTAAATTTGTGATGCTCAGTGATGCACTATTCTGAAAATAAATACACTTCTGCCATTAAAAGAATCAAGAAATTCTGGGTTGGTTGGTTGGTTTTGGGTGCACACACACTTTAATTTCTGATCCTTAAAAACAAGTAATTGGTGACTAACAATGACCCCCTTGAAGGAAAAAATGCAGACTTGTACAATTTCAGTTATTCCAGTCCTAATTTATACACAATGAAGTAACACTAAACAGGGGAAAATGTCTAATTTTGTATGTTCAAGACTGAGGACAGTTCTTTGTCCCCAACACCATAAAGGTTCCATTTGGAAGGCAAACGTGTTTTGCTAATGTGATGTTGCTACTGTACACAAGTATGAAATGCATGGATTTTTTAAAAATACAAACTCTAGCAGTATATACATATTTGTACAAATATATTTGTTTAGGGTTCCTTTTTGTTTTTAAAGAGCAGTTCTCTCAAAGTGAGGCTCAATCCACACACGTGAGAAGAGCCAATGGAACCTTCACATGCAACTATGTAAGAAGTTCAAGTTGAGTTTTGTATTTTAAACAAACAAATGAAAAGAAACATTGCAACTTGAAATAGAGGCTGCCTTCCTCTCAAGGCTCCATCCTTGGGGTGGGGAAGGGGGGATTAAAGGAAGAAAGTTAATTAAATTTGAATGGCATATGTCAATTTCTTTTCATTACCCTTAGTCACGTGGGCGTCAAGATTTTTGATGCAGTGTAGCTTTGGAAAGCTGCTATATTCTAATAAGGCAAAACAAAGCAATGATCTAGTTGGCATAATGCATTTACCGTACACCAATGACTTCCTGAAAGGGGAAGGCAAGCATCTGCTTCATCCTCCTCCTCCTATCAGGACAAGCTCAAGCCTGAACATGCACTGCCCTCTTCTCAAAAAGGAACATGAAAAACCACATATCACTTCAAGGTTTAAAGCATAAGAAACCAGAGCCTCCCTTTTATTGCTCTGTTCCTTGGAAATGCATGCTAGCGCTCGTCAAAGCAACAGAAAGAGAAGAGCCTCAAGTTCCCACCAGCTTCTTCTCTTCCCAAAGCAGCCTCGATATCTTAATTTTACTTGTCGATCTTAAGTTTTTACTAAGTACATGCTATCCACCAGCAAAATTACTGAAATGCCCAGTTATTTCCAATGCTTTGCAATTTGTATTTTAGGAATCGCATAGCTCACATACATATTTTTGGCAGAGATGCAGCTGTTCATTATTGTCTCCTGGTGCTGCCTATCATTTCAGCAACCAGTAGTAGGTAGCTTTTTCTGTTCATTATGTGCCAGGCTTGTGCAGGGCTGGCTCTACGGCCAGGCGACCGCGCTGCGCACTGAGCCCGCCCGCTGCGCTGGAAAACGGGGCGGCGGGGGGATCCGTCGCATCACGGCGCCAAGGCGCCAAAGGTGCTTAAGACGGCCCTGGGCTTGTGACCCTCCAGATTGCAGGGCAGATCCCATTGCCGCTGACCACGCTGGCTAGGGCTGATGGAAGTTAAGCGTCCAAAAAGACATGGAGGGCTGCAAGCTGTCACTCGCCATTCTTAAGAAAGCTTGTATGTAGTCATTTCTAGACCAGGCACCCCCAAATTTCGGCCCTCCAGATGTTTTGGACTACAATTCCCATCTTCCCCAACCACAAGTCCTGTTAGCTAGGGATCATGGGAGTTGTAGGCCAAAACATCTGGAGGGTGGCAGTTTGGGGATGCCTCGTATAGACAACTTAAGTTCCCTAGTAAATACCTCTTTTCCTTCTTCACCCACGTAAAAGTATGGCCGTGCCAGTACATGGGAAGGTATGAGACAGGCAATAAAGTAGCAAGAGTATATGTTTTTGCCACAGCGCACACATGCAACTGCTATTTCCATTTAAATTACAAAGCCTTCTAAGGATTCAAATAATAAATAGCTCTGTATTTTATTAGCAATCTCTGTAGGTGCAACCCTGGTCTCAACAGCTCACATCAATTAGCTGCAGAAGTTTCTCTTTCAATTATTCTCTTTAATTAAAAAAAAATCCAATTCATATCCAAAAAGTCAGCAGGGATTTAAATAAAATTCTCTCTTCTCCAATTGATAAAATATGCAGTACCATGTCCTCAGAGAACAGTCTACTATGAAAGTCTTTTCCAATGCATGTTATAAATAAAACCAACCAATTTAAATAAATCCAAGAGAGGAAGTGCATGTGTGTGAGTTTGGTTTTCTCCAAACATATATCCTCTAGAGGGCAATAAGTTTAATATGTCCAATGGACAACCCTCCCCATCACTACCCACCCCCAAGAACTGCAAAACCCAAGAGTCTTTCCTCCCACTAAGCTTCATTAACAGGGTACTGTAGTTGCACAGTTTTTTTTTGCACCCTCTCTAAATATAAGTGCATAAAATGGTGCATGTTGATAGCTTGTTTCAGTGAAAAGCAATATGGATGCAAATAGTGTTCAGAAAAGTTCACCAAGCGTTTTCCTTCACTTCAGGCAAAGCAAGCGCTGGGACTTAGGCCTTGTAAACATCGCTCATAAACATACTCCAGTTCACTTTATTAAAGCTTCATGGGATTGGCAGAAGACACTGGCGGATATCCAGGCTATATACCAACAGGGTACGGGGCACCTGTCTTTTCTGCCTCCTTGGTCTTGCTCTCAGCTATGTTTGCTTCAGTCTCTGTTCCAGTTCATGCTGCTGCTTAATTAGCCGTTCTATTTCTGTTCCTAGTGTTTGCAGATTTTCCTTTGAAGAAAATAGAGGGGGAAATTAGTGGACTCTATCGTACCCAATTAAACAAAAAACAAAAAAACAGTGCCTTGTCTTCAAGGTTGAATGAATTCAAGTCCACTGCAATTTGAAACCTGCACACATTAGTAAGAAAAAAGGATAGATTTACTCAAAATTATTTCACTTCAGGGTACACATGACAGTCTGCCCAGATATTTTAACTTTGTTCAGAGCATGTCTAAAAGGCTTTTTTCTATAATAGCTTGCAGTCATATACCACCACTTAAAAAACAACAACCAAGGTGCGATGAAAAGTATGATGTATTCTAATTTTCTATTTCAAATTACCTTCAGGGTAATATTCTTCAATAAAGTGTCCTCCAGGACTGCTTGGAGCTTCCTGTTTATCTCCAGAGAGAGTTCCAAAGTGAGCCCGCTGTCTGCTGGGTGAGATGTGTAGAGAGAGGCCATAATCCCACCACGCCTACTTAAATGCACTTTATTGAAATCAGAGGCCTCAGATGACAATGTGCCAGCTTCTTCCCTCAAAATGTAGCTCTGGATTATTCTGTAGAAAGTAAAACAGTATAAGATAGTGACATTATGAAAGAACATAGGAAACTAATTCGTACTGTCAGAAAATTAGTCCATCTAACTCAGCATTGTCCCTACACACAGAGTGTCGCAGAGTGAACTCAGTGGGAGAAATGCTATTATTGCTCTATAAAAATGTTACATTGGGAACACTACCTTATTAAGAATAGTTTCTAGGTAGAGCAAAAATACTTCAAAGCATGCTGTTTTATATATTTAAACATAAAGGCAACTTTCCTAGCCAAACTAGCTGTGGTCTTTTTCCAAAACACAATAGCAGCTCATAATTCCCCACGGCTAGTCTCGGCACCAGCAAAAACCTCAATATATTTAAATTGACAAAACTGCCTTCAGAGGCGGCATCATGTCCCAGCAGTTTCCAACTGGGCTTATAGTCCCCAGAATCGCCATCACCGTTAAAAGGAAACAAACTTGGTCAGACTTCAAGCAGTGGCCTGAAGTGCCAAACTCTTAGCTAGTGTTCCCAAACTTTGCCCTCATTGTTAACTACTGTGTAAGAGCCATCATATGTACATTTCTTAGGGAGTTTAGCTGAAGGAGTCTCCAACTGACTAGAGTTGGCTATATTGTTCTCATTGTGAAAAAGAAAGTGAGGAACTCACAAAAATTATTTGACTTTATGACACCAAGTGTAAGAATCTGGCCTTGGATTCAAATGGGTTCCAGCTTGTGTCTATAGCAATCATGTATTCTGAAAGTAGGTGCACAGTAGATTCGCTGCAGCGATGTGTGCTACACAACTACTTAGCAGCTTCAAACTGAAGCAGCTTGTGCAAATTAACTGTGCCGTGTGTGTTTTTCTTTCGCAAAGGTGAAGAGCTTAGTGTCTAACATCTGCCAGCATAAGAATTGTGAAGGAAACTTTCGGCTTAATGCTTCCCAGTCGGTAATTTGCTAAGATTCAATTTGCATGAAAGGTGGTAATTAAAGGGAACAGCAAATTGCTATGGAAGCACTTTCAGAATTCACTTTCAAATCAATTTTTTTAATAAAAAAAACACAGCAGAGACTACTTTACATATGTCAACACACATAATTAGCTTCGAATCACTACAGTTTAATTAACATTGCTATTTTAGTTTAATTCTATGGTAAGTTCTGCTTACTATTAAGATATTTCGTTTACCGAATTAGCGCCTATATATGAGAAATGGAGGAAACTTTCATTGCAGAAGCGTGCCCTCCGCCCTCACCCTGAAAAACATGGAAATACATTGGGGCTATATTGAGATGTCTGGCACCATTTCCATTCCCAATTAAGTTATCCAGCTACCATACAGAGTACCAGTGTTAACTTTAAACACAGCATCTTGCATTGTATTTTTTCAAACTGATTACCAAATGGACCAGATGTTGTACATACTTGGTTTTTTTCCTGATTTCTTCAACCAGCTGTTTGATATGATCCTCCATGAACTCCATCTTCTCATTCTTCCGAGCATGGGCTTTCTGTAACCTTACTATTCTCTCAATCAAGATGGTCTTGTCCACTTCAGGGAAATGATCCACAGCTACTGAAGAGCCACTGTTTTCTGGCGAGCGATCTTCATTACTGCTTCGAGCATTAAGCGATCCTGTCGAAACCAATGACATCTTAATTGTAATGCCTGGCTCTCAATAAAATAAAGAAAAGTTATGGATATCTTTATAAAGGATTTAAATCTGCATTTTGACATAATATTCCACAAAAATGGTTAACATATAAAAATATAAAATGCAGTATAAAAATCTAAAATACCCATTTCATAATAGTACTAAAACCTAAACTGCCCTGAGATTGTGAATTGCCTTGAGATCTTTTGATGAGAGGTGGTACGGTATATAAATCTAATAAATTAAAATAATCAAGACTAGTACATACAAACTACAGAACTTAGGCAAACCCCAGCAAAGCAACCCAAATTTATAATAACTATTAAAAATCACAGGGGGGTGGGTTCTGCCAAGAACACATAAAGGAATGGAGGCTACCCAATTGCAGAAGCTTTTGAGGTCCACAGTTGTGGGCTCACTGTAAAGGAAGGTTCTATTACAAGTGACTACCAGCCTGATTGTTAAACAAACATATCCAAAGCTTTACCATGTAAAGTGTTGTTCCAGTTTAGAATCTGGTCAAATTCAATAGTGCCTCACCTTTTTGACTACTAAAATGGAAATATGATGGGAGGTTGAAAAAACAAAACAAAACTTGAACATTTAGATTTGTGCAGAGCCTTTGACGTCACTTACAGACCATGTAAGATGATGGCAGGCCTCTACACAGACAGATAATTCTACTCCATGTTGAAAGTACTAGAGAAGCAATGGATTTTAAAGCAGCAGACTCACTGTTGTAAAACATGGATTTTTCATTTGTGCTCTGCCAGCTTCCAAGAAAGCAATACTAAAAAGGTAACTGATTTGTATTTGCCATTGAACACATAGTCAGAAAGATATAAGGAATCAGCAAGCTATAAATGCCAGGGTCAAACTCTCCAAGAACTATTCCATTATTTCATGGTAGCCTCACACAACTGCAATTGTATTCAAGATTCAGAACTCTCAGAGCAAATTAATGATTGGAACATTAGAGCAGAAATTCAAGCAGCTAAAGTTGCCCGATGAGTTTTCTTTTTCCAGTTGCCTGATAAAGTGAATACACAAGACCTGTTCTAGATAAATTATTTCTGTAATAAAGTATGACTGTCATTAACTACTGTAATTTATTAAGCATTGCAGTTATTGTAATCCATTCCTTGTATAAGTCAACGTGCTTTTTATCACTGAAAATAAGTTACAGTTAATTACTATTTACTATAAATAATATAGAACTGGTTGGATAAGAAATCTCAACAGATGTGGGTTCAGGTATATTATAATCTGGTGGGATAACTGTCAGTAACTGGCGTGGTTGGGGGAAATCATGCTGGTTAAAATATACTTTGAGAACTAAAATATGTTTTATTGGCATGATTTTGGTAGGTTTTTTTTTAAAAAAGAAATAATTGATGAGACTAATCAACCTACCCGACGAGCTAGAACGACTCCCCATACTGCTGACATCTTTATCATAGTTGCCGTTTTCAAGCTGATCTAATTTTCTTCGTGCTAAGAGAACAAACCATAAATTATTTGATGCAGTGCTAATGTTTGTGAAAAAAGCCATACAAACCAAGGTCTGAGAAATATTAACCTTGCTGAAGTTGCTTGGTGAGGTCTTTAAGATTTGCAGCATGCTTTCGCTTCTGAGTAACCAACTCATCTTTTAATTCATCTGCTTTAGTGTTGAGGTCTGCTAATGCTTTCTGCTGAGATGCTAATTCAGCCTGCAGCGCTTGAACATTGTTTCTGTGAAGTTCCTCTTCTTTCTGCAATTTACTTGCCTGAATTTATAAAATGAAACACATATTTATACAGTATAAATTATGATGTGTTATCATTTGCTTTCCGCGTTGTCCACTGAGTCTTTCATACAATTTTAAAACACATTGCAAAGGGGGGGGGGAGACCCAATATACCAACTGCTTATATTCCAATCCACTATATTGTTCCTGGGAACTTTGAAGAATATGGTTGTCATGGAATATAAGAATCTGTTGTGAGGAACGGAAAGATCAGATTAATTGTCCCCATGTGTTATGAAGTACAAGCATTCATACTTCCACGGGCTGTATTTCTTCCCACAGTTATGGAGAATTTGGAGCTTTGCTGACCATGTTATGCTATATGTGATTTCAGTTTCCAATTTCTGAAACATAAGCTTGTATATATTCATTTCACATACTACAAAGCATTTATTTAATGCTTCAAATGGGCTAGGACATTGCATAGAAGCTAACCTGCCAGAAAATTTGCAATCTACATTAGGTGGCCAACAAGATGCACAGCTCAAGGAAGTATCAGAGGACTCACAAGGCATACAAGACTTTCAGAACTCCCAGTAACCAGGCTAGAGAAACAGTCGCCACTTCCTTAAAGTGAGATCCATACCATTATGATTTACAGCGGGAGGCACAGCCTTCAGTTGTTAAACCATTTGTGGTGCAATACTTCTTACTGATCATCCCCAGCCACTTCTTAAGTCAATATAATGAGTGTTATGCATGTGTCTGGCTGTGTTTTTTTTCCTATTCAGACTGGCCCATGTTTATACAAAAAGCACCCCCCTCCCCAAGAAGAAATCTGCCAAATTTGGCTTCAGCAGTGGCGCACGGAAGCAGGGTTTCTCCTATTCACTATAAATATAGTAAAATGCATCTACCTTTGTGCAGAGTGGCTGACTGACTCAAAGACAGTGCCTGATGACATTTTCAAGGTTTTCTTCAGGTAGGCAGGGGTTATTTCATTGTGCTTTGGCCTAACTGTAATATCTCTATTTTAATTATGTCATTTATTAAGGAACAGCAGAAGCAGCAGGAATACATCCAGGCTTATTCCAGGGCTTAGGGTTTAATTAAAAACATTAATTACATAAGCCTTAACCAATTAATTGAAATTCTGATTTACCAGTTCATCTCTTGCTTGCTTCACTAGTTCCAGCTGATTCTGAGACTCTCTCTCGCTGTAGGTGATCTTATCTACTTGCATTTGTAGGGAGTTGGTTTCTGACTGCAGTTGGGCGTTCTTGGTACTCAGCTTTTCAGTGAAGACCAATAGCTCTGATTCTCTTTTCCGGCTGCCATCAATGTCCTTCTGGAAGTCAGTAAGCAGAGAGTTGAGACTGCCCACTTCTTCCTTCAAGGAGTTAATCTCTTGTTCATCTCTGAAATCAAGAGTGGACATCATTTTGAGATGTGAGAAGAGGAGTTCAAACTAGACAGGCAACTATCAGTTTCCTAGTTTATCAAGTCCACACAATTCATATACACTTTGCAATTAAAGCTATTGTGCTCATAGCTGCGTTAGTCCTGGTGTTGTCTAGGCCTGCTTTGCTATACAAGATATATATTGTTGAACATTGACTGTTTACTTGAGCAAATCATTATTGTAAAGTGAAATAAATGCTAGAAACCAGTGCTGTAGCTCACAGTCACGATAGCATACCATATATTTAAAGCTTTTAACTTCAAAATGAAGGAATGTTTCATTTTGGGATTCACTTTGATCATTAAGATGTTACTCATGAGTTGCAAACTGCAGGCACTGATTGCACATTTCCAAGAAAAAGCCAATGTTGCCCTGTTAATTGGAAGAAATGCAAATGCTCAGTTCTACAAATCCTAAGGGAGGTTGAGAATTGTTGAAACATTGCTACATCTCAGATAATTATTGCTTACAAGTGCCCTGGGCTGTGTGGGTGGTTCTCTATTTATATGATGCTCTCCTATATTCAGTATGCAACACATTTAACACGAAGAAAGCTGAAAATATACTCAGGGCCCTAGTTCACCCACACCATATGGAAACATGATTGTGTACAGATGTTTTTGTTCCGGTCGCCCGTAAGCTAGTTTGTTCTGTAATTTCCAAGTCTGAATTCTAGAAGTAAATCCACTGTAATTAAATGGAGTCTTGCTGATGTTAAACAAGAAGCAATTACACAGTTATTTTAATTGACTGTTCTTTTAAGGAAGACAAAAAATTGTGACTGGGACCCAGGTCAAAGTAAAAGACTGCATGGTATGAAAGCAAGGCACTTTTCAAGGAGATGAAGAGGATGAAGGGATGCAGATTAATTATTTAAGAAAAGTGCAGAGAAATGGAGGTTTTATTTTTTAAAATAGGGGAAATTTTTAATACGCCTATGCAAACAGTTAATAACAAGCCAAACAGAGAGAGACTCAAAATGGAGAGAAAGAGGTGGGGAAGTTCTTGAGAAAGTGGAGTCAATGTGATGGGCCTGGAGCTACAAATTCACGGAGATCAAGTGAGGAGTAACAAGGAAAAGGATGTTTTAAACTATTAACTATAGGATAATTTATTTTAAATCAGATCTGCAGTTATCATATTTTTATTGTCATAAGTAGTCTGCAAAGATTTAGACCAAGATAATGACCTGCACACTATCTGGGTTTCTGGGTTTACCATACCCTCCTACTACTCTGGCCAGCATGCCACGATTGGGGGGGGGGGGTTGAAAAATTAATGGTGTGTTAAAATGTATTTTGTAACAGTGACTCTTTATTGCAACTAAAAATGATAATATGCATAGGGCAGGTGTGGGAAACCTTGAGCCTCATGGATGACGCTGAACTACAACTCCCATCATCCCTCACCATTGCCCATACTTTCTGGGGCTGATGAGAGTTGTAGTTCAGCCACATGGGGTGGGCCAAAGCCCCCCACCAACCTGAACAAAGGATGTTTCAAGGTTTTATCAGAGGACTGATAAACCTGGTTAACCTTTCAGGCTGCCATGAGGGTGTGGGTACAACCACCCCAAGTTGTGTAACGTTTTCACTCACATTGTGTTTATTATTTATCAAGAGTGTAACATTTGTTGCCAGCACTGTAATGTGAATCAGTTATGCGGTAGGGTTGTTGGAGCACCATATTTGTTATAATTTTATTGATGGAGTTATCCAAAAGTTTTATGCTTCTTACTGCCCCTTCCAGGGTGAGAGCCTCCTGCTCTGGTTTAGAACTGCCCACCCATCCTACTCACCCAGGTGAGAGGCAGGAAGGAGTACCTGTTAGTTCAGTGAGGGTGAACTAGGTTTATTGAAGTTGTTGAAATGTGCAGAGTTTGGGCGCGGGGTGGATGTACAAATTTAAGATTGGAGCTGTTGAGTTCAATTTAGCTGATACATTTTTCAGGAGATTGGTCGCAGAAGAAAGTGGTGAAGAGTTTGAAGAGGGTGTTGAAGATATCGTGATGGGGACACATTACGATAGATTTCAGGGGAGAGCGTACATTCTTCAACATTCCAATTGGTATTCTGCTACTGCATTGATGAGAGCGCTGAGACAGGTGCGCACTATCGATTGGACAGTGAAGGAAGCTAGACAGCAGGCTTTGGAAATTGTGAACAGCTTGGACACTACTTGCCCTTACACAGCTGAGCAACGGTTCCCTGAACGTGGGTACTATGTTTGTGAAGAGTTAGGAGACTGGCACAGGAAGTTTCAACAACTACGGGATTCTTTGTCATTTGCTGACCATTCTAAAGATGGAAAGATGTGTGACATGCCGGCGTCAGTTTTCAGCGACGCAAATGATGCTCAAAACAGTTTTCACAATGTAACAAAAGCAATTCAAGATCAGATCGTGCAGATGCATGATGTGTACGATCGGCGTATCTTTGAGGCATGTTTTCGGCTACAGTGGGTGTAAAGGATATAATACTGTAGCGCTATTGAAGCTGTGTGTCTGGCTGTTGTATATTTTATTGGAGCTTGTTAATAAAGTCTACCAACAATTTGTGAGTTAAGTTGGTTTAGTTTAATTGAATTGAGGTTCTTGAGTTTTTAGATATTTTCTTAAGGTTAAATAAAAAAATGTGCAGAGTTTGATTGTTATTGGTTGCTGGCTGTTACTTTGATTATTAATAATTGGTGTACTGGATTATTACTGGCTGTTGAGTATATGGATCGATTAAATGATGAGTACTTAAAAAAATAAACCTCATTAAGCTGTACCTCATTAAGATGTATGTGGACGTGATTGATGAAAGTGAGAGATTATGAGAGCAGTTGTGTGAACAACACATTTTTGAGATTTAGGGTTAAAAAAATTATGCAGGTATTTCTGTTTTTTGAATTTCATATTGATATGATTGTTACATACATCAATATTGTGCTTTACTGCATATCTAGACACATTTTTTTAAAATGTTGAGCTTGTGTTTATTGTATACCTATATACTGTACTATGATTTTTTAATGTAAACATTTTTGAGATCTTTTGATAGTAAGTAATAAATGACTTTAAATGAATAAAATAGTTCAGGGTTGTTGTTTTTTAAGAACATGGACTACCCAGAGTCCACATACATCACCAGATGAAGACTTTCATATTTAAACTCAGTTACTATGAATCTGGATAATGGTCCAAATAGTTTTCTCTTATGCTTAAAATCCTAGGCTTTTAACACAACATTAAAACAAACATGTAGTATTGAATAATCAAATCAAACTACTTCTTTTTAAAAACTTTCTTCCCCTGACATAGTATTTAATACCCTGAAAATGACTAAGTTGGACTGAAGTTGGTGCTAACTCTAGAAATGTCAAACAGCAACAAAATATTATTTGCCACATCCAAAGTTAAATCATTCAGTAGGGTTTATACCACACAAAACTTTGCTTGGATTGTACACATGTTGGGTGGCAGCATAAATTATTTGTTTAAAGAACAGTACTCTTTAAGTATAATATGGTATATATACTGTATTAAATACTCTGCTCTGTAAAACCAAAATGTCTTACCTCTGGTGGTGCTCCTGGAGCTGATCAATGGTTTTCACTTTATCCAGCAGATTCTGAATTTCAGCCTTCTGGCGATTAATAATTTCTCTGTATTTTGATAATTCATCTTCTGTTCTCAATCGTTCATCCTCTAGACACTTGACCTAAAAACAACAGAACTAGTTAAAGTAAATGGTACATTTAATTCTTTCTGGTAGATTTTATTAGCTTTTTGAATCACAAACACTTTACACAGTGCTTCCCCTTGTATCTGAGAATCCAATGACCAGACTACTCACAGGAGCAGATTACTGGCAACATTTTACTGCTTTGCTCAGAGATCTGTACCAGTTGCCAATTTGCTACCAGGCTTAAGGACCACCTGATTCTTTATGTGCCACATCACTCACTGAGTTCTTCTGATGGGACACTTCAGTAGTGCCCCATGCCCCTTGACAAGGGACCAAGCCATCAACATGGCAGGCCTTGTCTGGTGGTACGCCTTGCCACTAGCTGGAATCATACCTGGTGCCTTCTTTTAGGTGCAGAGGTCTTTCAAATGTGATTTCTTTTTACCAGCCAAACTTTATTGATGATATTGTAGCATTTTGTATTTATTGTGTACATCCCCTTGTTATATATATATATATATATATATATATATATATATATATATATATATATATATAAACTGTGTTGTATAAACTAAGATTTCATTTCATTTAACTTGCACAGACACAAGGTACCTGAAACTTAACCTATTCCCTGCCCCCCAAAATCTTGCTTTTGTCAGTGACTTCTTCATTTAAAGAATTCTTTCCCTACCTATCTGTTTATTTTTTTATTTTTTATAATTATATTTATTGGAATTTTTACAATAAAAAAAAACCACACAAAAATACAAAAGCTTAAAAAATAGAAAAGAAATATTAAGAAAAAACAAAAGAAAAAGCACAAAAAGAAAAAAAGAGAAAAAAGAAAAGTAATATCTCTAACAATATCTTGTCCCCGACTTCCCCGTCCCTCCCCTCCCGGGTCTATTCCGTATCAAATTTCACAACTTCTTTTTTTTTTACCCCACACAACAATTTCTATTAAATTTTAAACTACATTACTTTTAACTATTTCTAATAATTTCCTTTAGCCTATAATTTCCCCCTAAAAAGATAAACTATTTCCTGATTCAAATTCTATCCAATCTTATAGCTAAACCTCAAATCCCACCCCCTCCCTCCCCAGGTAGCAGTTTCCCCTTTTCCCCGGCCAGCGTCTTCATACTGTCCAATTTCAAGCCTTTTGATCCATCCATTCATCTGCTTTATATTCCTTCTTTACCCCACACCCACTCTTAGCCATTCTAAACCACCCCATTCCTCCTTCTTCCCCTTCTGTTGTTTTAATTCTTCCACCAGCCTCCCACCCTCATCTTTATTTCCAGTATCCCCTATTTCCAATCCTCTGTCTGGTCTGCGTCCCCTCACTCTCACTGGGGGGGCAATGGCCAGACTCTTTCCTCCCTCCTCAGTTCCTTTGTTTCTATCTGGGATCTGGTCGCCCTCTCTCACTGGGCAGACCAGGTCCCAGAGTCCATCTTGGTCCTTAGCATCCAAAATCACGTAGGTGGTCAATGCTTCCTCTCTCACAGGTTGCATTGATTTCTCAGTCCATTGCTCCTTATTTTCAGTCCGTTGTTCAATGATTTCTTCTTCTTCTTCCATTTCTAAAATTTCCGTTGGGGATATCTGTTGTTGGTCTTCTTTTAAAGTCTGGATGTTAACTTTGCCATAACGTACTTCCTCTGTCATTTCTCTAATAAAGTCTAAAATATGTTGCAGCTCAACCTCCTCCATTTGCAAGCGTTGTTTTGGCTGGCAGCCTTCTTTGTCCTTCTATGTTCCCGTGGGAATTATAACCTGGTCCGCCAGAGATGGTGCTGTAGTGTCCAAACTAATTCCTTTGTTTGTTTCCAACCATATTTGTCATTTATAATTCAAACAATCAACTTAAATGTAGTCCAAAATGTAATCCAAAAAAGAGAGATCACAGAATCGCAACAATTACTCTTTATAAATCCTTATATTATCAACTGGTCGCGGCTTTAGGCTCCTGCCCCCGGTTTCCGGGAGGGGGGTTCTTGATCACAATATCAAATTAACCAACACAGTCTAAAGTGTATATATTCCCCCCCCTTAGTTCTGCCTTCTAAGGGGGGATACAAGTTCAATTTTCAGGGGGATCTGCGCCCCTTCTCTTCAATCGGCTGCAGGCAAGTTAGTTGTGGCACAGCCTTCCGGGTAGGGGGGGGAACGACCTCCGTTTTTTATTCCCCTCCCAAGTCCAAATTTTTCTTTTAAAAACCAAATTGAATTATCTTACTCACAGTCCAGATCTTAATTTGAAGGTATCTGCCGCTCCTCTGTCTCCGGCTCGGAGCTTCCCGCTACCGGGGTAGCAATGGACCCAAGGCTCCGCCATGTACAGCCTGCTCTCGGAGGCTCCGACGGGGGCTCTCCGGGCGGTTTCCATGGCTTTTTTTTTGGAGCACTGCTGGGTATCAGCCCCCAGAACGCTCAATCTGGGGATTCTCCGGGAGGTCGCGGCGCCCGCGCGACTCTCCCCCTCCCCGGTAGCGGCGGGTGTCTCGGAGACCGAAACGAACCCCGCCGGCGGCTGATGGCGGCAGACCGGAAGTCTCCCTACCTATCTGTTTATAAGAAGGGACACAATCTGTTTGGGAAAGTGCTCTGACAAAAGTATAATTACTTGTCATTTTCAGGGTTTGGGGTTTAAAACTTAAGAGAAAAAGCCACTCAATCTCTAGGCATTGTTAGTTACAGTTAATCGGATAGGCTGTTTTAACAGAAATTGTGTGGAAAGTATGGTAAGGAAAGACAAAAGAACCATCATCTGCTTGAACTCAGCAGAATCGTAACCAGCTTTTAATATAAAGCAGTAAGTTTTTTTCCTCCCCTAAACTTTGCAGAGAGAGGGGGAAACCAGATATAGCCCTGCATCCTAAATGCTTGGGAGATATAGTGAAATGCAAATGTATTACATTTTAACATCTTGTGAATTGGTGGCTCTCTAATGGAAATTAGCAACAGACAGGTTTCCTACCTGATTTTAGGGGAGTTTGAAGGCTCTACTGACAGATGATGCCATTTATTACATTTTTCAGTAGAAGAATTAAAAACTAAAGTTTTTACATTTTATCACGACATAAATCAGCAAATAATGCACATCATATATCTGTAGGGAATTAATCAAATGAGACTCCAAATATGATATCTATCTCCACTACCATTCTGCCTCCTGGCCCTATCTGCCTGTTGCACAAAAAATAAAATTTGTGGTAGCACTGGAGCCATTTCAATGACAGTACTTGAATTCAAGGTCGAAAGAGCTGAGCACGGCCCTGAAGCAGCTCTTGTATCCATTCAGGAACTCTTTCATTTGCTTGGGGAAATTAATCTTCTCACAGCTGCCATGTCAACTCCAGAAGGAAAACATCAAGGTCAGGAAAAGGATGGTTGCACCGGAGAAATGCCTGCTGCAATAATTTTTTTGAGAGACTATGTTTGGCCCAAATCCTCTGAACTTGTTGCCAAGTTCAATACTTCTTACTTTAGAACGGCACTTGAAAGACCTCTTTTCAACCACTGTAACAAGCAATGCAATGCAGGAAACGAGATGAAGTGGTTGTACCACATTATTTTAGTTCTTGGACTTACTGCTAGTACAATGCCATTATATATCGTACAGAACCATCAGGTCCCTGGCTGTGGGTTAAACTACAGAGCCTAGGGCTTGCCGATCAGAAGGTCGGTGGTTCGAATCCCCGCGACGGGGTGAGCTCCCATTGCTCGGTCCCAGCTCCTGCCAACCTAGCAGTTCGAAAGCACGTCAAAGTGCAAGTAGATAAATAGCGGGAAGGTAAACGGTGTTTCCGTGTGCGGTTCTGGTTCGCCAGAAGCGGCTTTGTCATGCTGGCCACATGACCTGGAAGCTGTACCCCGGCTCCCTCAGTCAATAACGCGAGATGAGCGCCACAACCCCAGAGTTGGTCACGACTGGACCTAATGGTCAGGGGTCCCTTTACCTTTACCTATCTGGTCAAACTATCCAGGTTACTAATACAGCTAGTTTTCCTTCCCTTTGCTTTCATTCTTTTGGCTACAAGGAATTCTTCTCTCTCACCTTTGTCCTTAGAGTTCGTAGCTCATCCATACCCTCTTTAAAAGTTCGCTTCACATCTTCAAGTTCTTTTATTTTGGCATGATGTACCTTCGAAAGAGAAAAATAACAATTATGAATACAACTTGGAGGAAAATGGGATCCAATCCTGTCCAGTTGAATCTACATAGCAATTATGATTTGGACCAATCACTATACTCTTTCCTCCCAGTACAAGCCTTAACCCTCATTAAATGCTGCCACTGAAGCAAGTAATATATTTTACCTCTAGATGGTTAGACTTCTCTTGCAAGTGTTTTTCCAGCTCTCCCTTTGTAAGTCGGAGTTTTACATCCAACTCATTTGATTTAATTTCTTCGGACTCCTAAGGAGAGGGAATGAGCAGTATTAAATCTTCACAAACCAATCCATAAACTGAAAATACCTTTTTTGTTGTACAAGTATTTATTGTTACAGTCATCTATCCCAGACTCACAGTCCAAACACTATGAGCTTATTTTCTTCTAAGTCAAACTTGGAAACAGATCACTGCTTTTAGAACTGTGGGTAACATGCAAAAGGGAGAGACAATCACTCTGAAACAACAAACATAAGATACCAGATGTGTGTGGACTATGTGAATTTGTCACGAGGGACATGCATATGCTCCCCCGTTCAGACACTACACTGGGAAAGCATATGCATGGTCAAGATACAGAATGGCTCTCTCCTGCAATCAATATCCCCAAGGATAAATAAGGAGACAGAGGAATGACATCAGATGTTATTGCCACTCAACACTCACTTTCTTTGTGTAATGTCTGATGTCAGCCCTCAGTCTCCCAAGAATAAGCAAGGACATGCTTATTGCAGGCAGGAGAGTTATGAGATCACCTGATCAGGACCTGTATTTTTGAATTCTAAATGTGTGTGTATATTTAAACCTGCACTTTCTGGATGTGAAAGCAAAAAGGTCATACTATTTCTAGATGTTGCATATGTTCTGTCATATAGAAAGATTAGAACCAGTGTCCTCCATTAGACTGGGACTGAAGATTTCTCACCTGAGAGGAGGAAACTCAGCCCTGAGAAAAGCTGGGTGGTGGCTATGGCATGCCACTTAAGGAGTCTTGGGCATAATTTAGTTAGTATCCTTGGTCCCTAGCCTTGCCACACACAGGTGTTCACTACACCTTAGGTCAGTACCTCTGGCTTGTATGATGGCTAAAAAATAACTATAATATTATGCACACTCAGCAGAACAGAAAGACCTTCCTATTGGATGCGATAGTGCAGAAGATCAGAACACATGGCCAGAGTAAGATGAACTAGCAAGCAACGTATCTGGATTTGCCTGTGCCAGGACAATAATTTAGAAATGACATTAGATCAGATAGGTTTTGGGAAAGAATTGTGTCATTTCAGCTATAGGGCTAGAGGCAAGTGTAGGACATGCAAGAAAAGAAAACCTATACATAAGTTCAACATCTTAATTTTGCTTCATGCAACATTATACCCACTTGATATGTTTTTATGATTTCTTGGCAGTTCTTTCGTATTTGCTCAGCTTCCTCTTTTGCTTGAGTGACTTTTGCTGTTGCCTCTTTAAGCCGATCTTTGGTGTCCTGGAAAACAGATAAACAATTGTTAGCTACAATTAAATGAATATGTAGAACAACGACAGTAAGTTCAGGACTGCATGGAAATGACAAAATTCCTGCTTAATGCCAGCAGCAGAGGACAAAATTAAAAATCCAATAGAAAAAAAAGCTAAATTCTTTGGGAACAAAGGAACGTAAAGGCTTAAATTGTAATCTCATTTATACCTACCGGTATGTAGAGAGTAAACTTCAGTGACATCAGAAGGACCAATGTCTGAACAAATGTGGACAGGATGGGGTGGCAGCCTTCGCTGCTTTCCTTAAACAACCAAGGATATATCTGAACATCACAACACCACCACCCCATACCTAAGATAGGGTTGCGGAACATTATATTTATTAACTGGCAGACACTGGCTGAAGATCCCATTACTATCCAAGAGCAGTCTGTGTGAAACTCTTTGATGTGTTAAATTCTTGACTATTGAGTCACTATGAATTTGAAACTTTTTTTTAGCCCCACAATACTAACAAATGCCTATTTGTCCACGCCCACCAAGTGAAGTGTTTAGTGCAACCCAAAAATCTTTCACTGGTAACTCCTCTGATTATCATTACAGCAGAACTACACTGCTAAGTTTGTAGGTTTTCATTTCATGCCAACTCTCAACCTTTTACCCATTTTCCAACTTCCATTGCTCAGATACATGAAGACACTGAACAGGACCATTAAAAAAAAACCAACCACTCTCATTCCAGTTACGCTCCCATTGTGTTAATCAACTTGTCCTACATCCACAGCAATAGCCAATCAAACCTTGCACCACATGCTTTATGAGGAGACACAGGAGCCGCCGTGAAAATGTCCCTCTATAATATTAGCACACCTACCTTGTGTAAATCTATTTCAGCCTTCAATTTGTTTTGGGCCCATTTTACTTTGATCACATGAGAGTTCATTTCTTCTTTTAATTTCTCTATTTCTCTTGACATTCTGGTGGCTTCAGCTTCCTTGAAAAGAATAATTTTAGATTATTAGGTTTGAAATGAAGCCTTTTAAATGGATAGGCCCAGAGCGGCAGAAATACAAGTGACCTTTCTGCAAGCAGTGAGGAGTTAAGCATGTACACAATGATTTCACTGAAGTGGAACAAAATGTATTTGTAGTCTTCTTGTCTTCAGGGAATTCTGCTTGCCTGTCACTGAACAATGACAGCCACGCCGAAAAGGTCTCATCTCTGGAAAAGTCTTTGAATTTCTGTTTTGCAATCTAATGTGACTACTGTATTGATAATGCAATGCTTCATGTCATATATTATGGCATATATATATATAATAAGGTATCACACGTCTGAATTCTTGAGAGCTCTTCAAATCCCGTGTTTGCCCTGCTCCAACTTCTCACTTCATCTTTTCCTCCTCCTACCTTCCTTCTCTTTCCCCTTATCCTTCCTCCTTCTCTTCCTTAATATCATCTAGCTTTAGAGGTCATGTTTGCTCATTTGGCATTGTAAACACATGTAATGCAGAAGAACAGAGAAAGAAAAAGCAACACAATATCTGTACTGGAAAAAAGCATTCTGCCGAATGTAGGTTTTGCATTCTTCAACTGCTTTATAATAAGACAGAAGCATTTTAAACTTAATGTACATAAATGCCTTAGACATGATTACTACACAGTTTCCAGGAAATCCAGTGTCAAGGAAAATATCAATATCACCATGTGGGGGCAGCAAAATCTTCATAGTATTGAAATCATTCTCTGAAGCCTCAAAGCAGTGCAAAAAAAATTCTCTCCAAACCTTCCAGGGCTCACTTGTCCAGTCCTGAACTCTAATGGGACTATATTTCCTGGAAAATTTATCGAGTAATGGAGGCAGATCAGCAGAGAAGTGCAGTGCACGAGATTTTCCATCCCCATTGTAGCACTTGGCTACACAGAGAGGGGGTTAAACCAGCTGCTGTCAACTGCAAGCAGCAGCCAACTGAGCCAAGGGCTGTGAAAGGCTAGTAAAGAAGGACTGGTGGACCAGATCACTTTCGGGAAAGCGCAATAGTCAGTATATGCAAGTAAAAAACATTTAGGAAAATAATTATTTGTGGGGTGGGGTGGGGGAAAAACCTACCGTACATTAAAAAATTGATGCTAGAAACCCAAAAGTGCAACCTTAATTTTTACATGCAACATATAAATACACATTGAGCATCTTCATTTTAGGTAGTTAAAAGTTTTCTAGGCAAGGAGACCTTCATCTCCCCCCTCCCAACCAAAAAAAGAAGAAACAAAGATGCCACATATTTATTTGATCATGCAGCATTCAACACCCCAATTTGGGATTAAGGTCTATAGAAGTGTAGCTTTTTGCCACTGTATTCAAATCAGCCCCCTTTCTACTAGAACTCTCAACTTCATCTGACTCAATATATTCTGTTTCCCATTCACTTGAAAGAAGATGCCAAGTCATTTCAGCATTTTAATCCCATTTCTGGAATTCAAGGTAAGCCGCAGGAATACAAAAGAAACTCAACATGAAGTGGATATACCTTGGTTTCAAAGAGCTGGTGCAAACGTCCTTTCTCCTGGGAAAGCTGCTTTATTTTGTTAGTTTGCTTTTCAATTTCTTTATTTGCATCTCTCAATTTTCTTTCAAGTATTTCTTTTTCCTTTCGTAGGTCTAGGGACTCCTTCTCTCCTCTAACGTATTTCATTACCATGGATTCTTTTTCTTGGCGGGCTTCTTCACATTTCTTGTTTGCCTTAGAATATCAAACACTACAAGTTTACTTTAGGTAATGAGAGTGAATATATGCCTCCCCCTCCCCATCCGTCAAGATAATATGAATACAAAACCACTGCAACTGAAGCAACGTGGTCTAAATTCATGACTGAAGAATGCCTAGCTTCCAATGGAATGTTGAAAAGGAGGCGGAAGAAGAAAATGAAAATATGACTCAGCCTAGGACTTTAATGTTTTTTAATCTGAACCTTTCAAAGTCAGAACAGATAAAATAAATGTGTTACTGGTCAAAGCAAATTGCCATCTAAAAATAAATTAAATAAATGGAATGGAGGGGGGAAAGGGGAAAATAACGGAACAAGAATATACAGATAAATAAGTAAATTGTATTTTGTAACCCTTATCACATTTGTGCCTTGCCCTTTCTTGAACATTTCAGAGCAATGGGGTTTTGCCATTTTAATAACCTTTAGAGCAGGGATGAGCTCCCTTTTTGTTGTGGGGAACATTCCCAGGAGTAATCTGTAGAAGACCAATGGGTAGGACCATCTGCTTTCTCATTCTGCCACTCCGCACACCCCACCATTTCTATCCATGTAAAATAGGTACAATGGATTCAGATTGCGCACAGCAAGTAAGAGTCGCTACTTTTTCTCCTCAACACCATGCTGTATTGGTAACTGTGAAAAGATAGTCACTCTGTCTGTCTGGGTAACAGTAATAGAACACCAATAGTAATGGAATGCTGAATACTGTCTCACCATATTAGTTTTAACAGAAGGTGTCATATGTACTATGCACACATGGGATGGGACTATACCTCACCTTGTCTTCAAGCCCCCCCCCTTTATCCTTATAACATTTATAACCTATGGCTGCAACAACCAAAGCTTGTCTCAGAGGGTGTGTTCCGGACACATCTTCAGCAACTGCAGAATCCAGAACGGAGATGATATGAGTGACTTGACATCCATCTACAGTCATCAGCACCAGTCAAAATATGTTTAGCTTTCGACTAAATACTTGAAGATATTTAATGCATACAGTGGCCTATATCATCCTTCATGTTCCTACAGAGAGCACAACAAGAACTTTTTTTTTAAAAAAAGTCACCTGATCTGTACGAAAAGCCATCTCTTTGTGCAGTTGTTGTATGGCATTTTTCGCAGCAGCGTCTTGGGATAGCAGTTTATCTTTAGCAGCTTTGACTTCTTTTTGGAGATCCTCTATTCTGGCCTCTAACTGCAAAGAAGAACATCATGGTTCCAGGTTCTGACAATAATTTCAGCATAGCTGTGGTCTTAAGTATTCATCTGGTATCCACAGGCAGTAAGGAGCTATCTGATATCTAAGGGACAAATCACCCCATCCCTCTTCCCAGTCAGGCCAAACACAGAAATCCTACGGGCTGCTGGAGGGATGGCCCCAGAGTCTAGCAATTAAAAAACACAAAACATTTGGCAGGGTAGTAATTTTGTAGCCTTGTTGGCTGAATTTAACACACTTTCACTTCTAGTAAGCATGGGCAACTAAACAGTCATATATAATGCAACATGATGCTCTATTAAAAAGAGAATCTAAATATTGCCCCAGGCGCTTCCATGTACATCTCAGTGCAAATAAAATATGTACTATTTCCCTTGGAAAACACTCTAAAACTAGAGATTTGCTGCCAAACACAATTTCAACAATAAGAAACAGACCAAGAACTCAGGCCAATATAAGATTATTGGTGCATTTATCAACGAAAACATAATTTCAAGGCAATTCAGGCAGCAACCCTCCTATACACAGCCAAGAGTTAAGACTCATTGAACTCAGTGGGACACTTCTGAGTCAACAGGGTATATGACGAAATACGAACACTGAACCAAGTATCTGAAAGTACAAATAGAAATACAAGTTTTATGTGAAATATCTTGAACAAGGCATGAATATGCATAAAACTCCATACCTGTTTAATAATGCCAAGGTGCTGTTTTTCAGTTTCTGTTCTTTTCTTCAATTTGTCTTTTAAGTTGTCCTTTTCTGAACAAATGCCCAAAATTAGTTCCTGGTGCTTTTTGTTTTCTTTAATCAATCTGTCCAATGAAATAATTAAAAGAATATCAGATGAAGCAGAGCCCAGAGCACGACGAAAAGATAACTACATTGCCAAACCCTGGATTGCCACAGAACAGACCCAACATTTTCTCAAGGGCTTCTTAACCCCCCTGCTCTCAGGCTGAGGCAGAGTCCACCTTCATGGTCCCCAGATCCCCCCTCACTGTTACACCCCTCCAAAAATTGACTAGACTTCTACCACTTCTGCCCCATCCATTTTACAACTGTTTCCACATTTCACCAGAAAGGTTTGGTTGCTCCTCCATGCAACAATCCTAACATGCTGGGTGGCTAGCCACATGAATCACCTATCACATGACACCACTAGAGGCGACCACAGGGGATGTGGAGACACTCCACACACTTGAGATGGCCACATGGCAAGGTGCTCTGAAACGTCACAGTAGCTGATGACCAGGGGTAGTTTTAAACTCCCTCCATGTGGCTTAAAGAAAGCATAAATAAAACCCGACATTTGCTTCAGAGAGAAACATAGAATCAAAGAATTGTGCAGTTGGAAGGGAACCCAAGGGTCATATAGTCGAATCCTCTGCAATGCAGTAAGAACATAACATTAGAGGACTCCCTGCTAAACTGGCCCGCAAACCTATTTAACCCCACATCCTGTTCTCAACAGTGACCAACCAGATCTCTATTGGGAAGCTTATAAGCGGGGGGGGGGGGGGGAATGTAACAAACTTCCCACTGCTTGTCTCCATTTAGCTAACAGTTACTGATAGACAAATTTAATGAAGGATAGTTCTTTTTAAAAGTACAAAATGCTTAGGTGTGCTGCTCATATATGAGTAGAGCACTTTGCGTGCACAACTGGACACGCACACAGACGCAAAATCTCCAGTAAGCTGGAGCCACAGGAACAATCCTCAAAATACAAGAATCTCATTTGTTTAACAAAACAAACCACAAAGACTCCTATGATACTTTGGTCTGAAAGTTTGAATTAAAAGAAAGAAACTGAGTAGTATTTCAGAGCAAACTGCACATTTAAAGCATACAAAGCACTTCACTGTTGTCTAGGTAATAAAGCTACAAAGAGAAAGAATAGGCATGTGTTTAATTTGCTGGCTCCGTGCCTTCGAACACTACAGCCAAATCAAAACCTCAAAAGATTTACAACCCTGGCAGCTTTAATAATACTCTGGCCAAAAGTTGCCCAAACTTATTCAACTCTGTTCAAGGTGCCCTTTAGAAAATTTGCAAATGGCCAACAGCAACTTCCCAACAAGACCTCAAACAGTGGCAGGCCAGGGTTTTTTTTTATAGTCTCATGGATGAAACAACATAATTAAATTAAAGATGTGGTCAGAAGGTCCAAGGCTGCCTAGGGAGAAAAAAGCTGGTTTGCCTGTAGCACATCACACAAATAATACTGAACTGGCACAACAAATTCAGCACTTGTTCAACAAAGGCAAGTGAAGCCCAGAATGTTCATGTGAAACAGTTGCCAGCTCCAAACTATTGCACAATTCACAGCACAATAGTTCTGAATCACAGCCAATTTGTACCCCAGAAGCACATAAGTCAGAGGTGGGAAACCTGTGGCCTCCAGATATTTTTGGTCGGAGATTCCCATCCATCTCAGACAATGTGGCCAATTGTCAGGGATGATGGTAGTTGGAAACCAACAAGAAGTATGGTAGGTGATTTATGCACGCAGGCTGATAAGGAATGATTCTTCAAAGGATCTAGTCAGAATAGTTTCTGGCAAGGTTCCCAGTTTTGTGAAACTCCCTCCCGGCCTGAGATCATAAGCCCCTTCCCCTGGTGCACTTTAGGCTCTTGGTGAAGGGCTTTAAAAAAGAAACATATTCAGCAGGCATTTTAAATAAGCTTTACTGATTTGATGGGTAATATTAACTGATTTTATCATCTCTACCTCTTTTGTAACCTCACTGTGTATAGTGGGACCTCTAGTTACGAACTTAATTTGTTCCGGAGGTCCATTCTTAAACTGAAACAGTTCTTAACTAGAGGCACGCTTTCGCTAATGGGGCCTCTTGCTGCTGCTGCGCCACCAGCACACGATTTCCGTTCTCATCCTGGGGCAAAGTTCTCAACTCGAGGTAACTCTTCCAGGTCAACCGAGTTTGTAACATGAAGCATTTGTAATCTGAGGCATTTGTAACTCGAGCTACCACTGTACTTAGGAACTATGGTGTTAAATGGTATAGACATTGCTGAACTAAAGAAATAAATAAAGGTTTCCTTAGTGGGACAGATCTAATGGTAGTGCTTGCTTAGTCATAATTTTGGAATTATAGTGGTACCTCTGGTTACGGACGAGATCCATTCCGGAGGCCCAGCCATAGCCTGAATAGTCCGTAACCGGAGGTGCCCTTCTGCGCATGCGCGTAAGATGAAACCCAGAAGTATACACTTCTGGGTTTGCCGCGTTCACAACCCAAAGATTAATACGTATCCAGAGGGATACGTAACCTAAGATACCACTGTATGACCTCCTCTCATTCTCCACTTACCTTACTGCCTTTTACCATCATTTGTTATTGTATGGACACCAACATAAATGCTGCAATCCTAGACTCACTTAACTGGGAGTAACCCCACTGAACACAAAGGAACTCATTTCTCAAGTAGGCATGTGTAGGATTGTCCATAGCACAGTAGCCACTAAACGACTAGGTAAAAAAGGATGGGTTAAGCAGCCCAAGAAGAAACATCAGTGCATGTATTACAACAAGGAACAGGGCCGGGGTACATCAAGATTGGTGGTAGAAGGACGAAGGAGGGAGCACAAAATCCTGTGGCCTGTTTCTAGTTCTTTAGCCATAGCTTTAAAAAACAACCCAAAGACTGCTGAACTCCAGCACCAGCCTACTGAAATTAGACCACCCAAAGGCCACCCTTGTTTCTCAGTGAAATTCTGTTTCTTTTGGAAACAGAAGTTTACCTCAGTTCAAAGTGGACCAAAGTAAAATTTAGCTAAAACATACAGTAAACATGGTTTCCTGCAAGATCAGGAAGAGGACATTTCCTGTAAGTGCAAGATCCAGTGATAGCTTACGTATAAAATCAATATTTTTAACAACTTAAAAAACACAGCTGTCTGGAAGTTTTTCACACACCATCCTGTCATGGCTGGAAAGTCTCTTTGTAATCAGACATGCTCTGGGAAAGTCTTTGCTGATAAACAATTCACAACCAGAGTATAGCTTACTCACTGGGGCAGGATACTCTACCTTGCCCCAGAAGCAGCTTTAAAAGAGAGACAGAGACACACACAGAGAGAGAGATTAAAAAGAGTATTGGGTTGCTATTTCTTGCCAAGAAAAACATTGAAGCTACTCCCCTTACTATTTTCCACATACGCAGTTACTTACTTATAAATAAGGTAAAGTGTTAGGATGGTGACACCAGCATATTTTTACATGTGTAAGTGAGCAAAATATGTATTTGGACAGACTGGCACAGCCATTATTACATTACAAAATACATGTCTTCATACAACAGGGCCATACATACGTCAGTGTAACATGGAAATCTGCCCTGCCAGCTGTCAGGCCACTGCAGAGGGATGAGAGACATGGACCAGAAAAGCAGAGGAGATAATTTATTTGATTTTGGCCTCCCTTTTAAGTCTTTGTGGCATCCATTTCTTCCTTCATCAGAAGATTCTAGTGACTTTTTATGTGTTCTAGTGCACTTTATTGTGCTTCTGATTATTTCATGTTATTAGATAACCTTGTTGAGTAGCAACACATTCAATTAATTGTTAATTCTCTCTTCTTGCTCTGTGATGTAAGGCTTCAAGCCTGGAAGAAGACCCAAAGGAAGGAGGGTCCTACACAGCTTGTCAAAGGCTGTTGGACAACACCTCAGGTTTCCAAGCTCTGACAAAATAATAATAATGTTGTCCTAGGCCAAAAGTTCGGATTATCCTCCTGATCTGCATATTAGTCACCATATTTGTCTTTTCTTTGGTAACTACATTAAAACATGCACAAATACTACAGATTTCAATGATGTCTGCATGCAAGTAGTTGTGCTACATCATATGCCTAGTCAATAAGTTCTAATAATTGCTGTACTAAGAAGCAACTGGTATGTTTAACCCTACATCACTGCAGGCCTGTTTTAAACCCTCGCTAAAAGTAATTCAAATGAGGTAACAAATAAGCTACAACGAATAACTGCAGTCTTCCTCTAATATTAAAGTACCAGCGGCTGTCTTCAATAGTGGCTTTGCCAGTAGTGGAACCCACTACCATTTGGGCAAAGCAGGGGCATCCCATTTTTGCCAAAACCCCTACCTACTGGAGCCCTCTGCACAATATCCCATAGTATTCCAGAGGGCCTCCCAGCCCCACGGAGCTGCTTTTCAGGGGGCATGCGAAACTGCAGTGGGTAGAGGGGTTTGGTACCTGATGTACCCTGCCTTGTCCAAGCAGCAAAGTGATTCTTGGATACAAGCTGGGGACAGAGGTAAACTGCAATGAGATCAATTTAGTTTAACCTGAATGAAACACAGTTAAAAGAAAACCAAGGAAAGAATAAAGTTCCTGCCAGGTTGGTTTTTTTCCTGCCCATCAATGTTCTAGATTTAAATGTACTACAAACATAGTTTTAGAATCCAATTGTGGTAGTGAGAATAAGGAAACACCTCACAGGGAAAGGGTTTAGCATTCTGTGTGTGTGCCCCCCCCCCAAATCCTCACTGCAAAGTACCCCTCTGTGGAGTGTATTGCAATGGTAAGGGGCTTTTGGACTAACATACAGTAACCAATAGTTATCAGGGGCGTATCCAGGATCAAAACTAGGGGGGGGGAGCCATGGTCGTTAGGTTGTAACATTTCAGCACGGAAAAGGCGAATGAAACCAAAATTTTATTATAAATAAGGAAAAACGGGAGGGGAAACAAAAATTAAAACTCAACCACCAATGCAGCAGAAAAGAAAAATAGGAAGAAGAGGGCTGGGGATGTAGATATTTGCTTAGATGTCAAAAATAAATTAAAATGAAGCACCAGGGGGAACAGGGCCGTCTTAAGCATATCCGGCGCCGTGGTGCAAAGCTCCCTTTCCCATAGTTGTCAACCTTTTTTGGGAGGGTTCCCCAGAGTTGTTGACTTTTTTTAGGGAGCTGACACCACGCTTACACTTTATTTCTGCTTGGGAAAAGAAAACAGGAAACATAAACAAACCTCAGTCAGTAAAGCATGAGACTCTTAATCTCAGGGTTGTGATTTCAAGCCCCATGTTGGGCAAAAGATTCCTGCATTGCAGGGGGTTGGACTAGATGACCATGGTGGTTCCCTTCCAACTCTGTGAATGGTTCTGTTGTATCTGAAGGGTTGTTCACAGGGAAGATGGAACAAACTTGTTTTGTGAGAGATGCTTGTGCTGTGATTCCTGCACTGGAGGGGGTTGGTCTAGAGGACCCTCGGGGTCCCTTCCAACCATCCAGTTCTTAAGAGAGTGGCTTGCAAAAGGCACCTTTTGTTTATTTGAAACCAAAGAATGTTACAGATTTGCAAGATGCAAATTTAATCCCTGCCCCCAGGCAAATCTACTGTACTTGGGGTGCAAATTGGATTTGAGCTCACAGCTCCTTCTTTTATGTGGCTGGGCACAGGAGGTGCTGCTAAAAAGATATATTAAAAAGCAAAACTTTTGAGCCCATTTATCGTAATATTTTTCACAACTTGCCAGACGGAAGTGAACTAAAGAGTGTCACAAGAGGAAGAGGGGGTTAGGATTAAATGCTCCTGGGGATAAAAGACAGGAGAGAGAGAGAGAGAGAGAGAGAGAGAGAGAGAGAGAGAGAGAGAGAGAGAGAGAGAGAGAGAGAGAGAGAGCTTGCAGCAGATCCCTCACCTTAATGGGGCAGCAGCAAGGATCACTCATCTTTTTTACACGCAGGAGCATTGCTGGCCAGCCGCTGGGGGAGGTGGTGTGTGTGTGTGTGTGTGTGTGTGTGTGTGTGTGTGTGAGAGAGAGAGAGAGAGAGAGAGAGAGAGGGGCAGAGAAACAGAAAGCGCGTCCTTCTGCAAGTTCTTTCCAGCCTGAGGACTCCCCGCGCCCCCAGGGGCAGCTTCGGGAACTGCAGCCCCCTTCTCTGGTCTGGAGCTGGGCGAGTCAGAGCGAGAGCCGAGCCCTTTCCCTTCTGGGCGGCTGTGTCGCCGGCGGGATGCCTGCCTTCCTTGCTCGGCTGCTGCCTTAACCATTTAATTTTTTGCTTCGGGGGGGGGGGGCAGCTGCCCCTTTCTGGCTCCCCCTGGCTACGCCTATGAATAGTTTGGTCCTCAAAGGCATTAGAATTTACTTTTATCCATTAAACAGAAGACCTGCATATCAAACCCCAAACTATTTTTGAAGCTACTCAGTTTCAAACACAGTTACCATGTCTGACTCCATCAACTGAAGGAGAGAGAGAGAGAGAGAGAGAGAGAGAGAGAGAGAAATCTAAAACCCCACAGAACACTTGACACACAGTTATTTGAATTTTGGCACATGATTGCCTTACCTAACGTCAGCTTTGGAAACCATATGGTCACTTTATGGACTGATACGAATTTACCTCTCCGCCTACTGAAAATGCTCCTGCAAGTAATGTTTGCCCAAGCTAACCATTTAGCCACAAAGACATCACTATAGTTACACAGCACAAAGCTGTAACTCCACAATACGTAACGAATAACATTCATGTTTAATGATCTACGTGCAGATGTTCCCCCAGTACTCACTTCCTTATTGTGTGCTCTTGCTGCAGATATTTATCTTGCATGCATTTTTCAAGTACAGCCAACGTAGCATCACTCTTGCACACCCCATTTGGAAGTTTATGGTCTTTCAGCAAATCCGTCGATAGTAGTTCAGACTCTATTTCTTCCAACAAAGCTTCCTGAGAAGAAGCATTCTGAATAGTTGAGATAAGGTTCTTAGTACAATCTGTGTCATAAGGGCTTTCTGAGCAGACCCCATGAGGCTCTTTCATATCATCATGCAATAGGTGTACCAGGGATCGATCTGTGTCATCAGTTTTAGAAACCTGTCCTTTACAGTCTCCCATAGGTAAACAGTCCTCTTTTGTCTGCATTCTGAATGGCTTAGCACAACAATCTCCACCTCCATCTCCATTATGGTCTGGTGTAAGCTGTGCATCAACAACATCCCCATTTCCACTTGCATCAAGAGCTGTTGAACTGGGATCCAGTGTCAATTGTTTATTTTCTATGCTCAAAGGGATTTTTTCACCTCCAGTGTCTGCAATCTGTAGACTATCCTGAATTCCCAGTGTTTTCTCTGCTTCTTCAACAGCTGATGAGCTGGAAGATACGTCATGAGTCTCTGAAATGTTGACTGGATGCAGAGGACTTTGCTCTTCTTGTAATTGCTCATCCATCTTTCCACCAAGAATCTGGGAAGAAAACACAAGAGTAAAATAGTTTTGAGTCATAAAACATTTTTTTTCTGTAATAACCCTGATCGGTTTCAACAACCACCGAAGATAAACAGATAAGTATCAGCATAGATTGAGTCATCAAACCTAAAAAAAAGGGCAAGTTAGATACTTCGGGATTTAACTCTTTAACCAAATATTTCTAATGCAGTGGTTTTCAACCAGGGTGCCGTGGCACCCTGGGGTGCCTTGACCCTGGGGTCAGGGGTGCCATGGGCAACACTGGCCTCTGTCCCTCTTTCCTTCCCTCCCTCCTTTGATGGCCTCTCACATCTCTGCCTCCCGAAGTCTTGCACAGCTGTAGACTTGTAGGTGAATGGTCCCTCTGGGGCTGGCCAGGGGGTGCTGGTTGCCAGGAGCTGAGATGGCCTCGGAGTAAGCAAGCAAGCGGGCAAGGGATGGAGGCCAGCCAGTCCGTCTGCCAGTCCTTGGTGTCAGGAATGGACAGACAAGTCCCAGATTTCTGTGGGGCAGTGTGAGGAGGCACTTCTCTATGAGGGTGGGGGTGGGGGCAGCAGCAGTGGCTGCCCAGAGGACTTCCAAGGAGAGGAGAGGAGGCTGAGGGAACACTCCACAAAAAAGCGTGTTCGAAAAAGGGCAAGAGACTGCCAGCTCTGCAGGCAAGGGGTAATAACGGCTCCTGAGCCTCACAGGGTGCTGCAGAAAGAATATAGTTGGTCAAGGGCGCTGTGGGCTCAAAAAGGTTGAAAACCCATGTTCTAATGAGCTATGTCTGTACAAACACACAAGGCAGTAACACTTTGCCCTACCACTCCCAGAGGTAAGGTTTATGCTGCATGCCGCATCCATTCCCCACTCATCAGAACTGTTTCACAGTCCTATATTCATGCTGGGAAATGTAAAGTATAAGAGTATTTTGCTTCCAGTACTTGGGAAGTCAGTGGGCAGCTGGGTTCCTCAAGTGGCATATTGAAAGCCAAATGACCAAGCTGCAGCATTCAACTGATTAATCAACAAAAGGCTTAACTGCACACTGAAAACTTGGCCCGCCCTTTGCCGTGACTAGTCAGTGGGGTTTACTACAAGCAAAATGTCTTGATTTGGGACTCCTGAAAGACCTGCTACTGGGCAGGTCATATAGCTGCGCCAACTCCACCCACCCTCCTGTTACCAGATAGGATGGTGAAAAAATGTAAAAAGCTTTTCCTGTTTTCTACCCTATGAAGGGACAAAGTCCATGGCTTTTCTTCAGACAGTATGACTTCTAGGCGATAGAAGCAGATTGTACTCATTGCAATTAATTGATCTTTCACAGAACTGATGGACATTGTACTTGTTTACATTTAAAGGCTCTTCTGGTGTGTTACTAGATAACAGGGGTTACTGCATATATGTTTAAGGCATTGCCTTACATGTGATATGTGACTCTCTCCCAGAAAACCTATGTGATACTACCTCTTTCTTCTTCCTTCAAATGCCAGCTTAAAACATATTGCCTATTAAAACCTGTTATCTCTCTGCCTATCTGAAACACATTTATGATAGGTGTTGTGATTTAACATTTATCTCACAGAAACTGATTAAAATATAAACGTATCGGACACACTGATTATTTAGATCCTCTCCAATCTGGGTGCAGACCACAGTATGGGATTGAAATCAGCCTTAGTTACCTTTATGGATGACCTTTATTGAGAAAAAGACAGGAGGGATATGTCCAATGGTATCTAACCATATACCAAAACCTAGTCCTTGATCTTGGGAGCTGTCATGTAAAACTGGAATGACAGTATCTTTAGAGGCATCCAAATCAATGCAGTTTGAAACTGTCCTGCCAAATTGGGCAAAGTTACATTTTGGAAAACCATCTTGACTCAAAATGTCACCTGGCATACAATTGTGGACTTTAGACTGCCTGTTCCACCTCAGGAACCCTGGTGCCAAATTGGGGTATGTATAAATCTATATATATCTATAAAGCATTAGTAGAATTTATTTGGACTCTCCTTCATTGGAGGTTTTTAACCAATGTTGGATGGCCATCTGTCTTGAATGCTTTAGTAGATATTCCTGCATTGTAGGAGTTGGACTTGGGGTCACTGCAATTCTGATTCTATGAATTAAAATATATACAGTACATATAAAATATCACATATAATAAAAACATTACAGCCTAAGTGGCTCTAATAAAGAACATTCCAAAGGGTTGAATTTGACAAGCTGATGATTAAACAGGTTCATCCTATCTGTACTTAAAAACAGGAAGAATAAATTTACAATAAAATAATAATCATAGAAAGCTTAAAAAGAATGAATGGCATAAAATATATTCCATGGTGCAATGCAAGGTTCATATTTCTACCAACCATACCAAATGTTCATGAATGTTGCCAAAGAAACTTATTTAGTGGGAATATGCCAACTATGAGATTGTTTGGTCATATAAATCACAAACGGCTCCCAAGCAGAAGCAAAGTATTTTTTTTGAGTCAGTTTTTCAGAAATGGCAATGAATATGACTTTTTTAAACCACAGAATAACAAGATGCTGCCATATCTGCAGCAACCAACAGATATAGAATTAATTGTTGAGAAGTAAGGTTGGCATTGTCACCATCAAAAATAGATAAGAGACATAGCTTAGCATCCAAGGTGACTTGTTTGCCAACAATACTACCTATCTCAATTGGAACCTGCTTATGGAATTTGTGTACATAATTACAATTCCACCACATATGCAAATATGTTCCTCGTACCTTACAACCCCACCAGCATAACGGGGAACCAGATCTTACAGTATGAGCTAGTCAGACCAGAGTTAAAAACCAGCACTGAACCTCTCCCTAATGTTAGCAGACATGGACCTAAAGGGATAAGTGGACCAGATCTTAAGCCACTGAGAATCTTTCAGTTCACCTATAGGGTTCATCTCTCACACCGATTTCAAAGCAGTAAGTGGAAAGACCCTGCCTTTTTGGGTGCTTTCCACAGCTAGATGTTCATAAGGTTCGAGGGCTCTAGTGGCTGCACCATGTAACATAGGATCTTTCAAGATGATGCCAGTCTGATTTGATATGTAGCTGATCTACTCCTGAATCTTTCAAGTGTTCCGAGAGTTGTGATTCTGTAACTGGCATGTTGTTCTCATAACAGTCTTGCAGGTTGTTGGAAAGAATATTAGATACTGTTAATTTATATTGAGCCTGAAATTGTGGTATATAAGGAAGGGGTATGGGTATGGATGAGGGTAAGGATGGGTAAGGATGAGGGTATGGAGGCTAGTTTCTTACACCTTCTGTTCCACATATCTATAGTGTAATAAAGACTTCCATATTGACCTCTTTGGGAGCAAAAAGGGGGTCACAATTAGAGGGAGAGAAGGAGAATCTTGTACATCCAGTGCAACCCAAGATGTTGCTCAATCTGCTAAAATCATCAGAACATTTGCCATAGCTGAAAGGCATCAAAATATGTTGGTAAATGAAGGACTCCCCAGCCTCCCAGGCTGGATTTAATTTTGCAGCAATAAATAAGAAGTTGCCAAGAGCTCCTCCACACGCAGCTGCTGGGTGACCTTGGGCTATTCACACTTCTTTGAAGTCTCTCAGCCCCACTCACCTCACAGAGTGTTTGTTGTGGGGGAGGAAAGGAAAGGAGAATGTTAGCCGCTTTGAGACTCCTTAGGGCAGTGATAAAGCAGGATATCAAATCCAAACTCTTCTTATGTGAAATCGACAGGACTTGAAATAGAAACAAGATTCTGGTCTGTGCTACCATTTTTACAGCAGCCACCATCCCCAGAATAGAAAAAAATCAAAGCCTGCCCAGCCTTCAAATCCTCTACAATATGTTGCGGGGTGGAAGTAGGGTACTTTAAATGAAGCAATTTGTTTAGATTCCTAGGAATCAGAACCCCAAAACATTGCAAGGAGGTAGAACACGTTTGGTGGATCATCTAATATCAGGTTGAGTCTGGTTGAGTCTGCAAGTTCACATTCTGATTTGTCATAGTTTATAAAGAAACCCAACACCACCCAACAATAATTTATAGTTTCAATTACCTCTGGAAGAGCAGCTTTTGGGTCTTGATGATGGCAATGTCATCAGCAAATAAGCAGGTAAGGTGTTGCCAGCTACCCACTGTGAACCCCTGGATTAATGGATTGTTACGATGATAACTTGAGATGTCTCCAAACCCATAGAGGCCAGAAAGATAGACAAAGCACTTTTCAAGACATATAGTAAGAAGCTTCCTTATGTACACCTGCATATTATTTTTATTTGTTGCTAGTAGAATAGTTTTCTCATTAAATATATATAATTAAGACTTTCCTACAATCCAAATATAAAATCTCTTAAGACAGAACATTAAGCAACTGAGCATAAAACAAATAGCTCATTTCCTCTCTTTCTTAGATGTCTTAAAGTCAAAAAAGCAAAGTAAACAGGATGCTCTATAGCCAGCACTTTATTTTATAGTTGGTATCTTCTAATTCTTGGCAAACAACAAATATTGCTTTGCCGTCACAGAAAGTGATAAAGAAGTGTACAAATAAAATGTTTTTATTCCAGTTAGAAGCCCAAGATCTGTATTATTTTTAGTTTAATAGTATTTGAAGTGTCACCACACAATACTAAAAGAAATAACATTACGCTGTTTAAGTGTAACCTTTGTGTGGACTATTCCTGCTCCCAACAGATAAGTGGGAGCTGCGCCTTGTTAGAAAGGAACAAAGCTTCTATAGCTTATTGTGAAAGTAAAGTTCAAGAGACTGTGCTATAAGGCCTGTTTTAGAAATTTGTTTAAGCTGTCCCTTTAAATGCAATGTTTTCTTTCAAATCAGTTAGTAAAATCAGAAGTCCTTGTAGATATTTAAAAATACAGTATAACTACACTTCAAAAGGACAAGCACATAAACATAATAAATGAAATCAGTGTTATTTCCTTGCCTATTACAGTAGCATGTTAATAGCACTGATCACTCTCTAAACATCTGGTAAAAGATGTATGGGGAAAAACCTTAGAACAAACAGGAACAAGATCTAAAGAAGAAAAAAATTAACATATTTTATAGGGTGGTACTGACAAAATAAAATTTACTGCTAACAAAAGGGGGAGGGGAGGTGTGAAGCTGAGGCAGTACCACACCATTTTATTCAACGTTGCTTACTTTCATCAGTATCTGTTGGTCCCAATTTTGAAAAAAACGCATCAAAGCAAGATAAACAAGCCAGATCACCAATGCAACTTGATAAAGATGAACCCTGATGTACAGAATAAAAAATAGGAGTGGGAATTTTCAATGTCCTTTAGAATTTCTTGGGGCAGAAAAGCAAACACTATAAAGAATTGCCCTTCACACAAATAACTGCCCTTCACAGCACAAATACTGTATGAAAGCTCACGGGCAATCAGCAACTGACTTCTTTTCCTGGCTGAACCTTTCCATTCTCTTTTTAGAAACCTTAATAATTATGCATTCTTAATGGTTGTTTGGGATCTCAATGTCTTTCCTAAAGACTGATCAATTTTCCATAGAGATGTTAACATTTTCCCAGTACTCTAGCCACATTCAGATGTCACATGTACCAAGCTGCCCCCTCCTTACATACTGAAATTATCTCCGGGCCTATCTGGCAAACTAGCCATAACATGGCTCTTAACTGGAGTCGGAGTCATGGTTTGAAGTGGACTTGAAGCTAAACTATGCCTAGTGGTAACCAATTCAGGCATCACACACACACACACACAAAACCCTATGGTTACTACAAACTAGGAAGTGAAGGAGGAGGATGGGCAGGCAAGGAAGATGCTCCCAATATTCAAATCCTGGTCTAAACAGAGCACATGTATTAATAGGAAAATATGTTATTCCACACTGCTTGTTGAATGCCTGTGTCATCAGTAAATAAATAATTCTGGACAGACTACACTTGGCTGTATCTGCTGTCCCTTTGCTATTGCAGAACATGACCTTGCCCAAGTAAGTTCTCCAAGTTCATTCTTCCACCCGCATGCAACACAGCCCACAGACAGCAAACAAAATGCAATACTAAAAATTACCCAAGTTTTAAATTAATAGACAGCCTTTTCTTTACATTCTTATTTTGTTTCATTAAAAAAAAAGGACTAAGGTTGCAAATACTCCATTTTGGTTTTAAGATGAAATGCCTGAAACTATCTAGTGACTGATGCTAAACATCAACAGCAGCTATACACCCTCAGCTCACCTGTAGATTTCTTCGCTTCCAGTATCTCACTACTTTTTCAATATTTAATATTGCTTTCTTAATTTTATTTCCTCCATGAGTCATCCCATAAGACTTTTCCTAGAATGACCTGATCTGCATTCTGTTCTGGATTTGCTTATAGACGATTTCCAAGGTAAAGTTCACTACAGTATACTGCTTAACTACATGGGCTGTATTTTTACCAATCCAATGTTAGGTAATAGTTAACGAAATGGATTAACACCAGGAACAAGTCAACTGAGCATTATATAAAATAGCTGGGAAGGAAAATCTTTGGTAAACTAAAGTTATGCGACCACACAGATCTGTGAATATTTAAGGGTTTGCAATCAGAAATACAGTATGAAATATAACATACAAAGCTGAAAGTCACATTCTTGTTACAAACCAATAATGCATTTTTAAAAAAGTCAGTAGTGGTGTTAGAACATTGCTCATTCTCTATGAAATTTCTCTCTCTTTCCCACTTTCTCTGTCAATCTCTTTCTCTATTGACTGACATAGGGGAAGGCATGAGATCCATGAGAACAGCAAACACAATTATTAGTAGTTACTTTAGCATCCATCTCCTAAATCAATGTGATTGGAGTGCCTTGGAAAACTAATTCACTGTGGTTAGAAAACCTAGACTAGAGGGTCAAAACAATACCCCACCATCTTCACTCAGGTACAGAGCAGTCCCTTTGTCATTTAGGCTGTTGCTGGCTTTTAAACTTATTTTGGCTAGAAATACATATGATGTATCAAGAAAAGTTTTGACCAACGGTCAGCATCCAGTTCTGCTGTCAGTAGTACCTAAGAAGAGGCTGTATCCTTGTGTGTGCAGTATAATGACACCTTTCACCAATGACCTTTGAGATAACACGTTCTTTCACCTACCCAGGTCTTCTTTTCCCCATGAATTTACCCACCACAAAACAGTGAGTTTGTTATTTGCAGAGCCACTGTAGCAATCATTCTGAAATTTAGCAAGCTTTCTCTCCCTCAGAATGGGCAATCGTGTCTGTAAATTGCATCCAATTCTGGCATAAGCTAATTTTCTTTTAAAAGAACAAAAACAAACAAACCTTGGTGCTCTGCACAAAAGCTACTATTTGACAGGCTCAATCCACTCTGGAGGGGCTCCTATGCCTGAAAATTCTATCCATTTCTGGCGAGAGGAAATAAGTTAGTCATGTTTAGATTCCCCATTATAGTACATTGGACAGCCAGAGTGGGGTGGAGGGGTAGGAAGAGCACAGCTTCATTTTTCACATGTCTAATTTGGTCCTGAGTAACTAGTCGAAATAGAAATACACAAAGCAGCTGCAAAATAGATTGGGCTGCTTCCCCAAGGTACAAATAACAAGTCAGATTTTGTGGCTGGTGTACACCTCTAGCAGCTGGGACATTGCCCATTCTGCAGAACACAACTCTCTTATTATGCAGTTTAGGCTCCATGATCCAATACTTTTCAGATTTGCAAGACTGGAAAGAACTGGTTCCCTCCCCCTTCCCTTTTTGCAGGGCTACAAAGGTTAAAGCTTGTTTCTCATCACTGCCCAAGAGCCAACATCAGAAAAGATAGCTAAACCTGCACACCCTTACATGGAAGTAAGTGGCATTGAAGTCTGTGCAACTTCTGAATAGACATGTGTAAGATTGCATTGCACAGCAGGTGTTCAACCCTCTGCTTACTAATAAAGGACAGCACCTCAAAACAAAGGCAGAGTGACTTTTCCTCACCACTCCGTAGCCATAGCCAGTCCTCCACAAAATTGAGAATTAAGGGTCAGGGCTTTCATGGCAGAAGACATCACTTCCTGGCAGGCTTAAGTTCTTGCACCTCTCTTTTTGTATACATAGCCATATTATCAGCTACACCAAGATATTGAAATAACTGGTATCCATTGCTAAATCACATGATAACAAGTAAATCGCCTTCAGTTATTCTACTGACTGTTTGTGGACACAGCATTTCTACTGTTTGTGGACCCAGTAAGTGTTTTGTCAACAAGCATTCCCTTGCAAATGAACAACAAAACCTGCAGTCATCCTCCTTTGCCATGTTCATAAAGCACACTGTAGTATGGTCATTGCTACCAGGTAATCTGCTTCTGAGTATTCTAACTTTGCACATATGGACACCAAGACTGCAATCCTATATGCATTTACTTGGGAGTAAGTACCATTTTCAAAAAAATACACAAGGACATATCAATACATGATACCAAAGTTCCAGTGTTGTAGAAGTACCCAACTGTGTGCTCACAAAGGGGTTGGGCCTTTCTGAAAATTCTAAACAACCAAGTCACAAAGATTTTAAAGAGCTCACAAAGCATCCACTGCCTTCCCCGGTTTCCTAAAGTTCAGGAACTCAGTTTGGGGCAGGGGAAAAGATGTAGGTGCAGGCAGTAGATACTCCGACGTAGACCCTGGCGGAATGTCATTTCTGATCAGGGACTCCTGCAGGAAAATTACAATCTCCACATTATTTCCACAAGGGAAAGCCCTTTGGGGTGTTCTCCTTAGAAGAAATGGTGAATATAGCATTTATTTCCTGCCAAGGATTCTGGGAGCGGAGCATCTGCCAGCATTTCCTCTGCCCCAAAGTAAGTTTCTGGACCTTTGGGAAGGAGATGCCCATAGGATTGATGAGAGTAGCGTTTTGTTTGTTTGGGGTTTCAAGCAAGGATGTTCTTGCCTGATCGTGCTTGAGTCTTTGCTTGAAAACTCATGACACCACTACTTCAATGCTTAGTTCAGGGCACTGATAATGACCGAGAAAGCCCTACATGGCCCATCTCTGTATTTCATTTAAGCTTAAGAGCATCTAGTAACACAATCTTATATTTACCACCCATGCAATAAATCAGAACTAGCATACACAGGCGTTTTCCCTGAACTTTAGAACTTCATTTCCCAGGAAAATCAAAGTCAAAGCATCTTCCAGAAACTGGATTTGTTATTCATGTTTATTTTTGGTAGTTTGGGATAGGCAACATCAGGATTTACAAACTGCAGTCGGGATTTAACTAAAATACGTATCAATGTAGAACATAAATCTAATAAAGGTGGTATTTCTACTGAAAGTATTCTTTACATGGTTATTATCATAAATGATATTTAAGTCTCTACACAGAGCCAAATAATAGCTAGATAGGAAGCAAGGGTGTGGTAGCCTAGTAGAAAAACTCAGAAGCATGTTTCTGATCAGAAACCACTGATTTCTGAGAGGTAACTCTCTTCCATTATTTTTCGCTCCTTTCTGTCAACAGGAGATTTACAGCTCAACATTTAATCCCCATTCATTTCTCATGTTGGGTTATAGCACAGTAAGGGGGTAGCAACCAATCAATCAAGTTCCAAAAGGAACAGGCATTAAAATAGTTTATTGACAAAATAAATTACTATATCCAATCTGCTCCTTTTTTCAATCTAAAAATGGTTGCTTAAAACTGAGAATGTATTTTTAATGTAACAGACATTATGCAGAGATATATTTATTATTCAGACACTTGCCAAAATGCAGTTAACCTGTCAACCTGATCCTATATACATATACATGCATAGCTGCAACAGCTTGAAATAACTACAGCTGTCAGAGGCAAATTAAAAAGAGCTGAGGGCCCTTACACTAAATCCATTTTGAACCCTCAACTGTTTGAGTCCAAGACTCAGCACTGGCCCTCCACTTCCAGCTGGATAAAGCGTGATAAGCAGTAGCGCACAGCTCTTTCTGCAAATACCTACACTATGAGTACTTGGCAGCAACACCTAAAACTTTGTAAATAATAAGTTCTGATCAGTTATGCTCTGGGCACACTGAACCATAGAAAGGCAAAGAATATAGAGAAACAGGCCTGAAATGGCAACAGAGTATTACAGATCACGGCACTGGAATGGTGCAGTAGGTGCTATGAAACATCTTATACACTCATTCCAGATGTTTAAGACCAATCCTAAATACCTTTGTTCTGCCAAGTTTTTGAGGTGAGATTATTATGCTATTTCAGCTATCAATATTGTTGGCTTACTTTTCAGTATTTCTTCTTTACATATCCTTTAATGTTAATAAATGTTGGACTATTTTTGCTATTTTGGGAACCTGCCTTGAATCTCTCTTTTGCCTAGAAAGATGGGAAATAAATATTTTTAAAATAAACAGATCTAGTAGCAGCAGCTCATACCAGCTGGCCTTAGAATCACATCACAGCAAGGCTTTCAAATAACAGTTCTTTTGTTTGCATGGCTCACAACAATTAACAAGTGTACAGATCAAATTTGAAATACAAGACAACCCTAACCTTTACCTAAGCTATGTGGATATTATACATCAATAACCAAGCTCTATATTATATATATATAATGTTATTAACAAAGGGAAAGGCACCCACCCCAAAATGAGAAAAGGCACTTTACTGAAACAAATGCTTCAGTACATAGGATTTTATCTGTCACAAAGTCAGCCCAGGAAGACACTTGTAGCAGCATTAAAATATACAGTGGAAAAACTGTGTGGAATGGTTTTGTGAATGAACTGCTTTCTGGGACCAGGGCCATAATGTAAGTGATCATTCATAATATTGTATGGTTTTACAGGCAATAAGGCCTTCTGGTTTTCCAACATGGAAGCCATAGAGCCCATTGTTAATAGCTCAAAATCAAAGACAATAACAAAGGCTGCAGTCCTATGCACACTTACCTGGCAGTAAATGCCTGTGAATTCAGTAGCATTACTCCTAAACAAACAGGGATATAGAATCAGGCTCTAAATCTCAGGAGGATGATTAGCAAAAACACTTGCTGTGCAATATCTAAAGGCTACTAACTGATAACAGAAGAAAGAAAAAGCAGAAACCAAGATAGAAAAACAGCTTTTCTAGTCTCAATGCTTTGAAGCAGGTACAAACAGCAAGAAACATTTTCCATTGAGAAAAAGGCCCTCAAAAAAGGAGAGAGAAAGCCTCAGATGCAAGCAAATTATGCAGAACAGAAGAGCACAGCAGATGAACCAAGAAGAGCTACGAAGCTTAACTGAATGAAAGTATTGCATTGTTTGCTCCTATACTAACGGTACATTTAGACCAATTCCACATCTCACAATAAACTGACATCAATAAAGCTGAAACCAGTAAATACAATCCCTCCCAAGCTTTGCATGGGACAGAACAATACTTTATTCAGCATCTCTTGTTAATACTGATGTTGTGTACAGTATTCATAAAAGGTGTTACGTTCAGAGAAGAACCACAAGTATTTGAGATCAGAATGTTAAAGGTCCTGAGCAATTTGGCCACCTGACAACTTTTGATGTATAAACAAAAAGCCTACTAGACAGACAAGCTTTCTAATGACAGCTGACACCCACACACCTGTACAAAGGCATCTCTGAAATGTGAACCAGCAGGGGAATTCAGACAGTATGATACACTGATGTGTATGTGTGTGTGTGTGACCTTGAGGGCAAGGTACTCACCTATTATTTCACTTCCTGGTAAAGCATGTACTGTACACCAGTTTTTATTCCAATTTCTAGAGGGGGAACTTCAGTCCATCTTTTAGCTAAAAATCTGGTTAAAAGAAATGAAAAAAAAAAACCTAACACGGACAGGCAGCCTAGTTTTACTATGCTAAGAAATGTTTCGCAGGGGGGGAGGGAGGAAACATGCCGGGAAGCACCTTAGATTAAGGTTCAGCATCGGGGGCATCGAAACCATTCCAAACTCTAAATAAGCAATTGGGAAACAAAACACATCAAACAAGATCTACTATCCCCACCCCACTCCTCCTGCCTAGTAACAGGTGCTCTCACAAGCTATATCAATCCACATTGCTTGTGTTTCCAAAAAAAATCACGTCTAAACACCCGCCCTGCCAGGATAGCTCTTACCAGTTTGCTAGGAAGCTGGAAACCAGAAGATCTTTGGCGACCGTAGCTGCCCTCCCATTGCTAATAGTAACGAGGGGTCGTCCTTCCCTCCTCCCCTTGTTCCTGCTGCAAGCTCCTAAGAGGAACTGAAAGCTGACACATCAACAAAGATGGCTGCCGCAGACACCAGAGTGGTTTCAGCTGAGAGAGGAGGAGCGGAGGCGGGGCGAGACTTGGTTTATCCGCCTGCAAGGAGGAGGAGAGAGGAGGAAAGAGTGCTCCGGCTCGCGCACCTTGCCTCGCGTTGCCTAACAGCTTGAGTCACAAGAAAGCTGTGCAGCTTTTATTATCTGCCACGGGCGTGCCATTAACAAGAGCAATAGGGAACCGGGAAGGGAAGGGATGGCTCTCCCTGGTACCTGCGCTGAATGCGTCCGTTCAGGTTCCCCCCGCACGGGGTTCAGGGGATTAGAGCTGCTGTTTACTGAGTCAGGCTGCAAAAACTTTCACAGCCCCACCGCAAGAACCGATTGCCTGTTAAATTAAAAAACGATTTTATAGTATAAAAGAGGAGGACGACGATGAGGATGTGTAGCACTGGAGCCTAGTACAAAATCACTGTCATATAATATTCCCCTCGGGTGCGCGCAGTTTGCAACGTGCAAAAGGCGGTCCATAAAACCACCAGGAAACCTAAATGATGACCCTTTGGAAACCTAAATGATGCAGAAAACAGCAGGACAGGACGTGTCGAAGATCCACGACATAAAATGTTTTTAGAACTTCCAATGTGGCGCTTTTTTTTTTTATTAGCCCCTTCGCACCCAGAACAGACGGCCGGATTTGGTCGGTTTGGAAAGCTGCAAAAGATGTGATGCGGCCATGCATGCGTCTGCAAAGCAGAAACGGCGCGAACTGCCTTCCTTCCTAACTTCTCTTAACCCCCCACTTCTGGCTTCTCTCCCCCCCGCCGCCGCCCCCCAAGTCCTTCCCCCTCAGGTTAACCAGAGCGCATTGTCGCCCGCGAGGCAAGCGCATGCGCCCTTGAGATTACGCGGCAGTTTTCGCGAGGGAGGGGAGTGGTGCGAAGCTAGGCATAAAACTTCGGAGGTCGGCGCACGAGGCGCCCGGAGCGGATAGAGAGAGTCGGGGAGGCGTCGTTGGGGGCGCCTCGTCGTGCGCGTTGTTTCTTTACGTGGCGGCAGCGAGCTGAAGCGCGTTTCTAGGCTTCTGGCGGGGTTTTTCATCGAGGAGAAAGGGCTGGGTTTAAAAGACCTCCTCGTGGCCTCCAGCAGCTGTCCTCGTCGCTCCGTCTCCGGGAGCGCGGGGCTGGGAGTAGGTAGGCCTCTCAGGTAACGCGCGCAGATGGGGCCCCGCGTGGGTGGGCATCGCTAGGCCCCCTTCAGGGCAGGGTCCGCGGCGGGGTGGGATGGGGAACCTGTAGGTTTCCAGGTACTTCTGGACTCCCAACTCCTGGGCAGCATTGCCCAATGGCAGTGCCGGATTGACGTATAATCTAAACAAGCTATAGATTAGGGCCCCACTCTCTTGGGGGCCCCCAAAAAATTTAAAGGAAAATAACCTGGATGTCCTTTTCCAAAATAGATTTAAAACAAATAAAATAAAACCTACATACAGCAACAGTGTTTGTGTTGTGAAGGCTGCTATGATGTAAGTAATAGGCCCATAAATTACCATAAAGCATATATTCAACACAAAAAACAGCCCAAGGACAGCTGGACATGTAAAGGGCCCCATTACCTTCAGTAGCTTAAAAGGTAAAGTGGTAAAGGGACCCCTGACAGTTAAGTCCAGTCGTGAACGACTCGGGGGTTGTGGCGCTCATCTCGCTTTACAGGCCGAGGGAGCCGGCGTTGACTAATACGCTTCTGGCCAGCATGACTAATCTGCTTCTGGCCCAACGGAACACCGAAACCAGAGCAGCGCATGGAAATGCCGTTTACCTTTCCGCTGGAGCTGTACCTGTTAATCTACTTGCACTTTTTAGCGTGCTTTCGAACTGCTAGGTTGGCAGGAGCTGGGACTGAGCTACGGGAGCTCACCCCGTCTTGGGGATTCGAACCGCCGACCTTCTGATTGGCAAGTCCAAGGCTCAGTGGTTTAGACCACACCACCACCCGTGTCAGTAGCTTAGGGCCTCATTAAACCCAAATCCTGCCCTGTCCAATGGTCAGGGGTCACGGGGAGCTGGGAGTCCAGACGTGGGGAGAGTGCCGGGTTTGTTGTCCCTGGTTTTAACAGTGAACCCACATATGCCTTGCCATTGTTGTTCGCCTCCATGTGTGGCTTGTTTAGTAGTTGATATTATGCCACGATTTTGGTTCACATTTATCTGATTTCACTAAGTCCTGGTGAAATCAGGTAGCTTGCTTCTGAGTTAAAGTGCTTTGGGTCAGTGAGGTGGTATTCAGGTTTTACTCAGGGTAGAACCGCTGAAATTAATGGGCCTGACTTAAGGCACGCTACCCTTACCTGTCGTCCTTGTGAAAAGAGTACTGAGTGATCGAAGTTCACTAAGTTCTACGGCATGCACAAATCCGACTCGCCAGTGTGCATTCTGCACGATGTAAAATGATCAGGTGGTGTTTGGTTAAGGTTAATTTGGAGTGGGCTCATGGAAGTTAATGAACACTACCAAATTAGGTTCATTAATCTCAATGCTCTATGCTGAGTAAGACTTAGTTGCATGCCAGCCAGTTGTTTTAAGACACGTAGAATGAATGGACATTGGAGGGCGATATCTACGGTATGCATTCAGTAGAAGAGTGTTGAGGTGATACATAAGGTTTTCTTTTAAGGGCTTCTATACTGTAAAGGAAAAGAGGGGGGGGGAGATATATTTTCCTGCAGGTAGAAAATAAGAACAGCATGGAAAGGACTCTATTAGCATCGCTCTATAAGTTGCCATTTTTTCTTGCACAGTTTTCTCTTATTTTAAATGAGAAGGGGATTATCCAAAAGCTGTATCTAGTGGGAGGCATTCAAGAACTATATATTGAAATGAAATTATAGTCCCTGCTATCTCGGCTTTTAATGCATTTTCCCACTTGTGTGCAGACCTAGCCGTATACAAGAGGTGGATCGGTGGGGAGTTAGGAGTACATGTACAGCTCATGTAACAGCCAAGCTCTGCTGATGCAATCCATCCTTTCCAGTTAAAGATTAAACTTTTTATTTTTTTGTAAAGTTGATTTGCAGTATCCAGTCACATTGTGGAAGCATCACCTGCATTTCTGCCTATCTGCTGATGACTTTTGTCCAAACTTAGATGAACTGGATTGGTTCATATAAGTCATTTGACAGCTATGGTGTTCATTGTCTTCTCCTTATTAGAAAACAACAGGATAACTGGCTTTATATGCAAGATAGTTTACTGGGAATTGCTGCTAAATGCCACTTTCTCAGCTTCTGCTTTCACTTGTTTCAGCAAGGACATTAACACAGCAATGCATACCTCCTTTGTTCTGGGCTGGTTGGATTGAACTGACTTCCCTGTTCCTCCAGCTGGAACATTGGATCCCAAACCGGTTCCACTGCTGTCACATGACTGCATTAGGCCTGATCCAAGATTGATATGTGCCCCAGTTCCATACTGGTGCAACAATTTGCCTCCCCACCCCTTTTACATCCTTCTGGAATGAGTGGCAGGGTTGCAGTTGTGGCACACTGCTCCATTGAGCCGTCGTGCTACCTGGCTGAGTTCTGGATTGTACCATGAAATATGAGGACATGCCCCAAGGCTTCAGGAGTTCCAGCAGTTTTGTTAAATCCCTAATGTGCTTGTTTGAAGCTAGTGGGAAGACATTAATGCTAAAACTGTTTTTTGTATTTTCTGTAGAATAACTTATTTTATTCCACTTTTATATTTAATTTAAAAAGAATACAGAAAATTGAATGAAAATTTGCTTAGGACATCTTGGTCTTGAATATTTAAAAATTCAATGCATTTTCTTTTAGATGCTAATTGCTTTTTATTCTTTTAATCTTCCTCATTGCTAAACAATAACTTTACAGCTGTCAGGGAATTGTTCTGATATGGATGCACACAGGATGGCACAAAATCGTTCTATAAGGAATGAAGAGCTCAAAATTCAAAATGAATCACTGAAAAGTCCCAGCACAGGTCCCAACTTCAAAAGCTCTTTACATGAAGAAGATAAAACTTCAAAATTCCTCAACAATTTCTCGATTTGTGAGCAGGCTAACATGTTTTTTGAAACTCGTAGCAGTAATTCAAGTGAAAACAGCTATGATGGCTGCCATGGTAGCTTTAACAGACAGAGAACCACATCAGAAATGAATGGAGGGGAACTGAGAGGTAGGAAAATACCTCGTTTTAAAATAGTTTTAATACCTTTAATCTTGTGTGTTGCTTTTGCAATTTCACTTATAGTACTTAAATTGTTTTATTGCTTTCTTTTTGAAACCTTTGGAAATGGAAATGGCTAGTAGTTGTTCCAATTGTGCACTTCCTCAGTTTTAAAATGTATTATATAATAAATGCTTTTCTTCAATAAACATTTTTGTGCTGTGTTTTTACAGTTTTTGTATCGTATGAGCAGTCTCAAGTCATTCCTCGGTCGTTTACCACCCACCACCCACCCACCCAGGCTCCAGTGTTGAAGCTCAGCTGTGCAGAAGGTTAGGTTTTCTTTGATTAGAAAATCAACCATTACTTGCTGATTAACTGCAACAAGTTAGTAAATATTAAAGGAAGTATGAAGAAGAAGGGAAGTTAGATGTATATGCAAGAAGATTTATTGTCAGAACTTAGGAGGTTACTTTTTGTTAATTTTGTATTTTTGTAACAAATGATGTAAACACATAGTTTTGTTTTGTTGGTGTCTAAGCAAAATAAGGGGGGGGGAATCAACCATTACTATAAATGAAAATTTGGAAGCTTATCAAATCACTTCTCTGCAAGTGTTAAGAACAATGAGTAGCTAATACTTAACCATAATCTTGCAGTTGCCTTCTTGAGTTCTGCTTACATATGGGCAGCTTTAAATTATCGCATTATGAGCTTGCTTAGGAATAGTCTACCAACCTTAGGTGGTGGTTAATGTAAATGTTTCATGATTAAGCATTGATTTCATGCTGTGCAATATTGTACTTTGTAAGTCCATCTGAATTCAGCGTAACTTCTAATTCTGCATCGCATGCAACTCCACCTGGTTGTCAAGAACCATCCAACTGGGTTAATTGTATATCCCCTTCTACTACTGGAAACACTAGGTCATATCTAAACATTTCTATTCTATATTGTAGGGAAATCAGAAGCCATGAATGGCGCCAGTACCTTCCTACCATCCTCAGCAAATGAAATAAATCCTGTGAGTTTGCAAGATTTGAGTCTGAATTTTCCTCTGCATGTGTCCTTTAATGCCAATGTTATTTTCAGCTTCCTTTGTTAACCCTGATAGTACTTGTGTTTTCCCTTGTTGATGTGACAATAGGATTTGGTGGGGCCGGTTCCATTTCTGCTATTTATGTGGCAGTATTTTACTATTTTAAGGCATATAAGTTGCTCAAACAATTCTAAATGTATATTACAGGTGCATGCTTCAGCCTTACAACATGCAAAGCAGAGAAGACTACAAAGCTCTCCTGACAATACTTTATCCACAGGCTGTGAACAATTACATCGGTCCACATGCCATTTTTGTAGAATGTTTGGTAGGTTTTTGTTATCTAATCTGTGATAGAGCAGTGCAAACTCTTACCTTGCAAACTTTTTAAAAAATAATTGAAGTTATGATTTTTTTTTATTATAAATTGGAAAGTGAACTCAAGTGTCAGTTGAAGCCTGTGTCCTTCATCTACCATAAACTTACTTAGTGATCTTAGACAAGCCATCATTTCTCAACCACAACTGAAACATCTGAACAAAAATTGTGAATTATGTATGAATGATTACTTGGCAACTGTGTGTAGAGTGCTTTGGATACTGTAAGTAAGATGCTTGAATGAACTTAATTTGCGTACAAATAAAAATTAACCATACTTATATTTAATATTTTACCTCAGAAATATCTAAATGTAAGGGTACCTTATCCATGTTGATTAACATCTTACATTTTTCCATGTCAAAGGAGGGGGGAATTGATGTTTTCAAAATGATGCCAATGGATAATAAAGATTTTCAAACCTAGAGGCTTAGTATTACATAATTTTACTATGTGCAGTTGACTTTAAAGACCACCAGTTTAATGGGAACACAGAAGAAAATCTTGGATACTGAATCAGAAATTGCTGATTACATACTGTAATGTCAACACTTTGTGTTGCTGTTTTAATCTCTTTAGGGTCCTTGAGATGCACACGGTGTAAGCAGATATATTACTGTTCGGTGGAGTGTCAAAGGAAAGACTGGCAAATGCATAGTGCTGTCTGTAAGCTAGTTCAACATAAGTAAGTTTATAGGTTAAATGAATCTTCCCTCTGATAACTGGATTTGTATCTATTTCCCTATAGACATCTGATTGGCTACTAGACAGGCTGGACTAGATGGGCATTTGGTCTGATCCAGCAGGGCTGCTCTTGTTTATATAGCTCCCGTTAGTGGTCATTTGTATATTTAAGCAGACCTCTGCTCATATTTTAGATGAATACATAGGTTCACATTCAGATCATGATGCTCAAGCACTTTGTGTGCATTAGCATGTACATTTAGGGCCACCACGGATTTTATGTGACTAAATGCAAGGGACTACAGCATGATCTTGCAACTTAAGCTATCTCACAGGTTTGTTTTGGTGATAAAATGGGAAATAACTCATGTTATTTGCAGCATCTTGAGGTCCTTGGAAGAAAGCCCAGGTCTCAATTCGATATTATTTAGTTATTTATGTTATGTTTTTTATTCTGTTTATACACCACCCTTTATCAAAAGTTCCCAGGGCAGTGTATAACATTAAGAACACATTTTATGGAGCACCAATAATAATAAAAATAATAAAAAGCATAATAGCAGACACCATAATAATAGAAATCATAATAATAAAATGTTCATAATAGCAGTACTCCCCACCTCACCACCATGGCTTTAATAGGCCATAGATTATTTAATGGCTAAAGGCCTGGGTAAGGTGAATGTTTTTGCTTGGTGCCTAAAGACATGTAATGATGGCGCCAGGCAAGCCTCTCTTAGGAGCATTCCACAGTCGGGGAGCCACCACTTAAGATATACAGTATACTGCAAAGGGCTGTAGAATTACAAGTGAGATCTGCAGCAAAATGTTGGGGTGGTTATGTTTGGGTTTTAGTTACTCTACTCGCTTTTCTTCCCCACCCACAGCAGTCCACATTCAACACATACTCAGTCTTCATTGGACTAGTTTCTAGGGTAGTCTCCCTTTTAGGGTCCTCCCCTCTTTTGTACTTCTCCCCCCTGCAGAATTTACCCTCTCTTCTGATACTTCCCGCATATGCATGGCTCTTTTGGCTGTGTCAATAATAGCACTCAGAAAATTGAATCAGATGTTATAGCAGGGGTCCCCAAACTTACCTGGCTTTGGGCCAGTGCCTGCAGAGCCGATTGCGCAGCGGGCCGAAGGGCGGGGAGCGCACAGGAATGCACGCTTTGTGTGCATGTGCATGGGCCTCCTCAGACAAGTGCACAAGCCATTTCCGGTGCTTTTTCAGGCCCAGAAGTGGGCAGCTGTGCTGGTAAGAGCAGGCAGTGGGGATCGTCACGGTTGTTGCGGGCCGGATAAAAGAGGCTTTCGGGCCGTATGTGGCCCCCGGGCCATAGTTTGGGGGCCCTGTGTTATAGGATGATTGTAATTCTGTAGTGATGAAGAGTTTTAGCAAGTATCCTCTAAATTCTGGTTACTGTTGTGTAGCTAAGTATGCAGTATTGCATTTCTGAATATGTAGTCATTTATTTATTTATTTATTTATTTTGGAATTTGAGGTTGTATGTTGTCCCCAAAGAATGGAAGTGAAAATTGCTACGACCGTGTTTGAATATAACATTCTTAGAATGAATGTTGAGCCATTCTCTTTCCTCACCTTGTATCACACCACCTTCAGCACTACCATCCCAGCCCATGTCCCATTAAGTCAAAAACAGTGTTAGAAACAGATATGAAAACTAGGAGCTAAATGGCACCTTAAACCTAGGTTATGGGCGCAACAACGGAATGTCTAGGCACACTTTTTAAATAAGAATACAAAGCTGAAAATGAAGAAATATTAAAATATTTCTGAAGTATTATATACATTTTTCACATGGTCTAGTCCTTCCCCTGCCCATCCCCCTAATATTCTTAAGAGAGTCTCTTCCCCAGTCTTCAGAGAGTAGCTGGAAGTGGGGAGGCAGAAAAAGGTCTTCCTTTCCTTCTACTCTGCTGTTTTAATCTGAAATCTTAGGCGCAGTATTGCACCCTGAACTCAGAAGCTGCTCGTGTTAATGAAATACCCTGTCACAAAGTGCGCCTAGAACAATGGGAGTTTTGAACACTGGTCACAAATGGAAAACCTAGTTTACAAACAGAGTCAAACTGTGTCTTAAGAAGGGTTAATAAACTAGAGTCCCCACTAAGCATAATGAGAAACTGGTTTAAACAGACCAGGATTGAGGCACCAAGCCAGCATGCAAATGGAGTGGGTAGTGTACAGTTAAAATGCTCATTCTACCTTAATAAAGAGTTACGGTAATTCAACCAGAGATATTAGGCCTAAAAAGGCCTTCAGTGTTTACTGATAAGTAAATCGTAAAGGGCTTTATAAACTGGCTCTACTTTATGTCTCTTCAGCAACATATAAATGCTTACTGCTTTAAGTGGGTTAATTTTGAGTGTATTCAGGACTGCTTGACCTTTACAGAACAATTATACTAATGAACAGAATTCATTTTTAGTGCAGATAAAGTTGAAGATAATACAAAATCTTTGGATGAAATCAAGAAAAAGGTATGACTAGAGTTGTTCGCTTGTGTGGTTGGAGAGAGGGCATTATTACCATGTGCGGGTACCATGTGTGTATCAAATAGTATATTTTGGTCAGCAGTACAGTGAATTATTGGCATTAGAGAACTTGAAGCTGCTTAAGCGATCTTCTGTCACCCTGCAGTGATAAACTGGAATCCAGAGAACCATGAGATTGCCTCCACATTGTGCAGTGAGCTTACAGTATTTTTGTTCCATTTCCGCTATAGTGCCTCCCCTTGTGTCTAAAAAACCTCTTTCTTATAAGGGTTATGGACCTCTGAACAGCATTCAAAGAGGCACAAACAACTCCTTTTGCAATTAAATTTATTCCAAGTTCTGTTAGAAGAAAGCATTTTAAGTGCAATCACTTGGTTGTTTTGAATCCTAACCAATAACACTCAGTTCAACCTTCACTTGGGAGCTGGTCACTCCACTCATTCTTGTGATACCTTCCCTACTTCTAGAGAAAATTGGAACACCCCACATCTTTATCAATATAGCAGTTACTGCACATTGCAAAATGATGTGGCTACAGTGAATAGGCACTGTGTCCTATGGAAGTGTGCAGGGAATGAATTTTAACTACACGACGGCTATCCAGCTAATGAGTGCCTAATTGCAAACATTTTCTTGGTTGTCTTTTCTGCTTTAGCTTCAACTCTCACTGCCTTTTCTCTATTGATAAGAATTTTAAATACGATAAATTCCTTTCTTTCCCACTTTATGCAAACTCCTTATTGTTTTCTGAGCAGCCTCTCAATTCTTGTCATTTTAAAATGACAAGAAGTATATTCTGCTGTTCTTGCTGAAGCTGTTGCCTCTTATAACAGGTGAATAGTACTACATTTGTGGTATCTCAAAATACCATTTATTCTGTTCTGTAAAAGTACTGTGTGGGTGACATGACCATCAAGACACGTAATGACTTTAATATTTCTACTATAGTCTTCAATATTACCCTTGACTTCGGTCCTTCTTACACTGCAGTCCAAACTTCCCTTGCCAGTGGGGTTTCAGTGTCAGTGGGCCACTCCCTGAAAATTTATTTAGGGGACTATATCATGGAGAGCTGATTGATATAAAGTGGAACTTCCTGAAATTCAGCTGAAGTCTGTCTGACTGGTAGAGCTCTGCATGCGATCTAATACTCAGGAGGGTTCTCCAACTTCTGGATATAGATTGCAAGGGGGGGAAGGAGCGAACAGGAATCATTACTTCCATTAACTTTCATTAAGTTACCTTCTTCTTTACATGATTTAAGTATTTTAGATCACTGAAACAGGTTAATACAGTATTTGCATATTCTGCTTAGTAAGCAAGCAAAATAATTTGTTTACAATAGGAAAATTTATCTATGAATACCAGCAAAACAGAAGAGCAGGGCAAGAAAACTGTGTATTCTGATCTGACTACACTGGAGCTGAAGAAAAATATGAAAATAGTGGTAAGTTCTGCTTTCAACCCGCTGTTTTGTTCTGTGTCTATTCTGCCCTCCCTATCCTGCCCACCCCTACACCACAAGCTGGCAAACAACAAAGTGTGTGTGTGTGTGAGAGAGAGAGTGTGTGCATGTGTGTGTGTGAGAGAGAGAATATATTGCTTAAATAACACAGTTGGACTTGTTTATTGTTTTGATTGCTGAAGTTTTCTGATTAGAAAGCGAATGCTTTCATTTTCTTCCCTGTATAACCTAAATCAAGGGTGGGGAACTTGATCCAGCAGGTGGGATCCTTCCTTTCTGCAGTCCAGCTTTGACAGAAGGAAAGCAACAAGCACCTGTCAATCACCTGACATCATTGCTGTCATCGGCAACCATCCGATCAAAAGGGAGCAGATGGGTGCAGAGAGCAATCCCCTTTGAACTATGTAAGCCAATAGGATCAAAACTGCTCCACTAACTGTTCTAGGGAATTCCTGGGAGCTGATCCCATTTTTACCTGTCCCACACCTGGTAGCTGCAGTCAGGATAAATCATTGTGTGCACCCACCCAGCCTAGGCACCAGCAGGTAAACGGCAGTGATGCTGACTGATGACATGTAGCATTGTAGACAATCTTCTTGCTATATGGCTTTCTTTCTATTTAGGGAACAGTAACACAGTTCATTAATCCAAGTGAATTCTACATTCAAGTCAAAACTCCAGAAGTTCTAAGTAATATTAATAAGCTTAGTGTGAAATTGAAAGATTACGATGGAATTAACCAGGATGAATATATTCCTGCCAAAGGTGAAGTCAGTGTTGGACAATATACCCTGGATCAGGTAACTTAATCGTCAAACGGACTCAAGGACCAGTTGGTTTGTGGTTGGCTGTCCAAGAGAACCTGCAGCCAGCAACTTACCATTGTTGATTTATAGAAAGTATAGGTGTTCATAAAATGAGATATGTACTTAAGTCTTGTTTGTGTATGTGTAACTGAAATGAGCAGCGCCATATAACTTTGCCAAAGTGAGAGAGGGTTGGCAATACAGTATAATTCTATGCCAATTATTTGCTTCAGATTTTCCTTTGCTAGATAAAGGTGATGAAAGGTGTTGGGGCACTTGAATAAATTATGCCTGGGTATTTTCATCAGGGCAAGATGGTTTTCCTGAAGTAACATTTTAAATTTTATAATGGGTTATGTCACTTGAGATCTGTCACTTAGGTCAAATGTTTTTGAATACCATAAACTAAAGTAAAATGGTAATAAAAGTGCAGTTTAAATGCAGTAGGATTGTTCAATAGCTTCAAATGACACTCCCACAAGCATATAATAAAGTACAAGTAGAGGGATGAAGCCAAGCACTGTTTTTTTTTAAAAAAAAAATATCTTCCTCTCAGTTGTTATCTGTTAAGTATGACAGTTCACAACAAACACAAAATAGGTGTTTTTCCTGTGATGTCACAAGTACTAATATTTAGAACAATAAAGGAGATAAACTGGTACAACCTTCCCAGTAATCTTAAAAACCTCACCTAATAGAGGAGAAAATCTATACATGCAAAGGTAGATGAAAAAACTCTGAACAGAATTACAGGAAACCTTTGGGGTGGGAGTTAATTTTTTAAAATTCTGTGACACCCTTGGATATGCTGTGAAAACAATACCTTTGACAAATCTGTGAGCTTTACTTTGAGTCCATCAACCATCTGCCTGCAGGTAACTGCTAGTAACTGTTGGAAAATAAATGTATACAGTAAGTGAGGCAGAGGGGCTGTTGGAATCTGAAGACATGATAAAGGCTTGGGTTAAAACTAGCATTTGTGAAGCAGCATTAGAAAGATAAAAACTACACACATGTGGGAGTAAGATCAGTTTAGGCGACTCTAGGGTGACAATAAAATGTGGGGTGTGCTGCAACCATTGTGTTTCCCATCTCTGTGCAGTTCTAATGGTTGTATCATTATTGACAGTTGCCATATTTCAAAAAGTAAAAATCTGGATACAAATATTGTTGAGCTTTCCCCCCCAAAAAATATCAAAAAAGAGTTTTTAAAGCTTTTTTAAAAAAATGAAAGTCGCCAAAAACTACAATGTCAACATGGGCTTCCCATATGTCTGGATTTCCCCAGACATTTCATTGTTTTCCGCAGACTATGAGAGCTGAATACCGGCTGTGTCCAGGGAATTCTGGACATATGGCAACCCTAACTTCACACACACAGCTGTGATAGCCTAGTGCAAATGTAGGGTAAATCTAATTCTGTAGCAGTAAGATAAAAACACCTGTATTTTGGATTACTAGTAAGATGTAAACTGTAATATATAAAGTATTAATGAATTAACAGTTTATGGTAGAATTGTTTGACTAACTAGTATGGTATCTCAGTTAAACTGAACATTTTCAGTTCAGCACAATTACAGTCTCCTCCATCCCCTGCAGAAAATGAACTAAACATAGAAAGTTCAGCGTATTATTCTGTTTTCTAAATTACATCTGATACTAGCTTAAAAGCACAAAAATGTATTGAAGGTTCTTGTATTAAAATTGCCATTGTAGTTGTTCAGCTGTTATGTTGAAAAAGAAACATTTTTCTCCTTTTATTGTAAAAAAGAATAATAAATCATAATGTAAAATAACTTGTTCATGTTCAGACCTGGTACAGAGTGCTTATAAAAGAGGTGGATATCCTTAAGAAGAGTGCTCTGGTTTTATATATTGACTATGGAAATGGAGAGAATATACCGCTAAATAGAATTAAACGATTGCACCAAGATATTGCGCACATTCCACCCTGTGTAAGTATAAGTTTACACAATGCACCTTCACCAACAGATACTTAGAGTGCCAAGAATACAGACCCGTGTATGCAAATGCTAAAGTGTGTTGAGACAAATAATACACCAGAATGTTGTTATTACTAACTACTAGAGACTCCAAAACTTGCATCTTGACTAAGACACAAACAAAAATCTTAAATTGGCCAACATGCAAATGTTTGAAGGACATGTGCACACATGGCCATAAAGACCAGCAGTAAGCCAGACATCCTTATAGTGTGTTTTGTTTTTGCTTTGCTTTGCTTTCAGGCCATTAAATGTTGTGTTGCTGATGTCCTCTCAACTGAAGAAAAATGGAATGCAAACTGCAGCAAAGCTATTGCTCCATTTCTTACAGGAAAGTGTTGCTCATTCACTATTGTTGATGTTTTCGTGGATGAGATGCCCTATTTTGCTGTAGATGTTGTTTTGGCAGATTCTGGTAAGTTTCATTAGCAGTAATATTCTTTGTTGAATGAATTGTTAATTAAGCAGTGATTGTTAACATCAGTTTTTGTAGAAGGATGCTCACTGGATACTTCAGTTGTGATAAAATCATATCTTGGGGTGGATGAGTCATTGTACAGTGATCATATGTTATTCCCTACATACCGTGTTTCCCCTTTTTTAAGACGTAGTCATTATATAAGCCATAGCAGGATTTCTAAGCAATTGCGCGATACAAGCCATACCCCGAAAATAAGACATACTGATAGACCCTTCACCCACTAGCAATAACCCCCCTCCTGCCAGCCAACTCCCCCCTTAAAAATCTCTCCCCATTTTGCTGTCGCTCCACAGACACGTATTTCCTTTAAAAGCTTGTAAAAATGCACCGAACAGCCGTAGCTGCTGGCTGCCGAAGCCTTGTGATTTCTCTTCCCCGTTTCTGAGAGCATTTTTTTAAATAAAAAGATCCAAAAATAATTTTTTTAGCCAAGCTGTGTAAGCTCTACTTGGTGAAGGGGAGAAAAGTGGGGTGGGGAGGAGATGAAGGCACGAGGAAGAAAAGAGGGGCGATTGAAGAATGCAAAGGCTGTTTTCCCTTTTAGGGAGAGACCTCCGTGCGCGCGTCTGTCTCTCTCCCCCCCCCCCTGCGTCTCTCTCTCTCTCTCTCTCTCTCTCTCTCTCTCTCTCTCACACACACACACACACACACAGCCCACCTCTCGCTTCCCCCCACCTTTCCCTAAATTCCCTTCCATTCAATGCACGTTGATTTCCTCTTAACGGGAATCTCCCGTGTCTGATTGTTGTCTCATTGCTTTTACCGGGCATAAAGCAGCCTTTTAAAAATCCTGCTGCAGTTTTCTTTCTACCTTATGCTGCTTGGTTGTCTGTGGAGCTGCCCCTTTAAGGATTTGTAAGTAGTCTGGATCGCAGTCCTTGCCTTGGGGACTTTTATTTATTTATTAAGGACTTTTTCCTTCGCTGTTTGCGAGCTGCTAAAAGGAGCTGCTAAACGCTGCTTTACACAAAAGTTAAACTGCCGGTCCTAACAACACGTGCTTCCTCACCTCGCTGGCTCAATTGCTTCTCAATTGCTACCATTTACCAAGTCAGCAATCTTAATTGCTGCTTAGCTGGCTTCTTTGTTCTCAGCAGGTAGCTTCTTTGCTATCAGTGATAGCACTGCAAAGTGCTATGTTGTTGGAACTTCAGACAGTCTTGCAGTCTTGGGCAGCTGGCTGGTAGAGATCCTTACTTGCTTTAGGTATAGGCTACTGCTAGGACTGTATCACACAGATAGATTCCATTATACTGGTTTAGATTTAAGAAGCTCCAGTGTAGCAGATTGCTATTAAGTGAGTCCCCACCTTGGAGGAGAGAGAGAGCAGCCCTTCGCGAACATCCCAGGGCCGGGGAGAGAGGGCTGCACCAGGGACGCACACACCTCCCTTCCCTCAGACTCATAATAAAAATACCGGTACCAGTAAGACATCCCACCAAAAATAAGCCACCCTGTGGTTTTTTGAGAAAAAAAAGTAATAAGACGGTGTCTTAAAAAGGGGGAAACACGGTATTAGGGAAGACTTGGTTCCATCATGGACTGACCAATAACTAATTGCTCGGTCATGCTTGCCTCAGATCCTCGGTGGGCCTGGTGATACCAGGCAGTACCAAGAATTAGTACCAAAAAGTGCTGCGTGAAAAGCCTGGCACCATGTTTCTGTTTATATGTGCAGATTTTTTTGTAAGCTACTTTAGGACCTATTGGGACTATAAAGTGGGATACAAGTATCTATATACCCTGTTTCCCCTTTTTTAAGGCGTAGTCATAAAGTAAGCCATGGCAGGATTTTTAACCTTTTGCAGAATGTAAGACATACCCCGAAAATAAGACATACCTCCATGCCATGTGGAGTGAGACCGTCGAGCGCCCCAGCCAGCCAGTGTTATCCTGTATGCCAGCTGTGGCAACAGCAGGAGGAGGAGGAGGCCTGCCGTCCCGCTGCCCGGAACCGGATGCTGGAGCGCGCGCAGCGCCCAGCAGAGCACCAGAGCCAGCGGCCTCGCCTCCGCCTAGCCTAGGAGGCCTGCCATCCGGCCGCCTGGAAATGGCTGCTGGAGCGCGCACCGCGCCCAGCAGTGCCCCGAGCCAGTGACCCGGCCCGGCCAAGGAGACCATAAGGTACCGTAAAAACCGTAATAAAAAAATAAGACATCCCACTGTAAAAAAGCCACCCTGTGGTTTTTTGAGGAAAAAAAGTAATAAGATGGTGTCTTTAAAAAGGGGAAACACAGTATATATAAATGTAGGCATTGTGCGCGCGGAGGTCACAGCCTTTCTCTGTAACTGCTGAACCGTAATGTAACAAATTTGGCCACAACATTACATGCCCATCAGGGAGGGATCTGGCATAATTTCCCCCCAAAAAAACCACACCTTTCACACCTAAAATAATGATTAAACACAAAAGTGGTGCACAAATTAGACATCACCACCAGAAGCTCTGAAGACTCCAGCAGCATCCAATAGAAAGGCAGATCACACGCTGCCACCTGCAAAGCCTCTCCGACATTGGCACACACCTCCCGAGGCGACAACTTACAGTCGTCACCTCAAACGCCTGCTCGCCATTTTAAGCTGCTGCCTGAAACCGCCGCCTCCAACGACCTGCAGCCACCCGCTGCCTCCCACCACTGGTGCCTCACGTTGCAGCCTCAAACGGCTGCTCGCAAACTCCGCCTTCCCCACCCCCCAAAAAACCTCCCCAAAGAGGGGGGGAACTCTGCACCCTCCATCCCCACTGCAATAAGCCCGATCCTGCTGCCTCAAAAAAAACAACCAGAGACACAGTCCAGACTCCGCCTCCTCCCCCCACGCTACTGCCGCCTCAAGGGCCCCAATCCCCACCACCAGCGAAAACACACAATACACCTCAGCCCCCCCCCCCGGTCCTACCTGAACCCACAAACTCCACCTTCTTCTCCATAATAAAGACCTCGCCAAAACTTAAAAAAAAATACAGAGCCACCGTTGACAACACAATAACCCCGACCCCACCAACGCACAAAAAACAAAGAGACAGTCAGGACTCCCCCAATGCGCCCCCGCCCCAAGGACCCAATCCTAACCAACACCACAGCCACCTCACGAGGCAGCTCAATCCCCACTGTCCTCCCCGACCCTGCCAAAAAAATAAAGACCACCCCAACCCCACAAACACATCCCTCCCGAGACCCACCCCATCCCCTATGCAGCCTCCCCCCACCTCCTCCTAAATCTCAATCCGAAAAAGAAAAAAACACACACACACCACCACTAAACCAAATAAAATATTTAAAAAACCCGCAACGGGACCAACTACCACCATCAGAAACCCAAAGGACAAAAATACCCAACACTCTTCCCCCCAAAAAATACCACCCCCCACCCCCCAAAAAACCACATCCAATCCAAATAAGAATACCCAAGTAAAACAAAACATCAAAAAATCTAAATTTAAAAACACCACACCATACCAAATTCCCCCCACCCCCCACTAAAAACACCAACAAATGAACCCCAAACTACATCTATGTAACACTAACTCAACCCCCACAACTTCTAAACATACCAAATAAAAACACTCACCTCTACTCTTTTCCTACAATCATCAACAGACTCACAAATCCCAAAGGAAAAAAACAAAACCCAACCCTCCAAACTCAACACCAGCCACCCCCACCAACCCCCAACACCAACAAAATCACCTCCACTACACAGAGGACTACCCAAACACAACACAACATAAAACACATTAAAAATCGTGACATTCAAACGACATCCCCCCCCCCAAAAAACCCACCACACACACAAAACACCCACATTCCAACCAAAATCCACCACAATGGCTTATTCATTACATTCACATGTAATCCAATTTGGGATGATATAAAAAAACCAAATGCTTCCTCCTCAATCTTCACTTGACAGACATGACATTACAACGCATGTTTTCAGACAAAAACAACCCACTAAAGGATATGGACCTTTTACAACCCCCTGCATTTGGGTAGGATGAATGTGTCGGGACGGGGTGGGGAGATTTAACAAAACATGTGTGGGTAGGGGAGTCAGGGTTGGAACAGGTCATAATTTCACAGAACACGCGTATTGGGGGGAATGAGTGTGTACAAAATGAAGGGGGACTCTGAACCAGAGAGGACTCTCCACGGAGACTCTGAAGGTCCATTTAACAGGAAAAGGTCCACTTAGCACAAAAATCCACAGCAACACATAGCCGGGCCAGCTAGTAAGTAAATAAAATTGAAGTGCATCTGACCCTGTATATAACTTGGAGAGGTGCTGTTAGTCAGTCACTAATTGGGTTAAATGAGCTAGTGGCCAGACTTGGAAACAGCTTCATAAGTTTGGAGTGCTGTATTTTTTTCCTGTTTGACCAAACCCCTGGATAATATGTCGGTGCCCAGAACCAAAGCATTGGAGACAAAAAAATGTTTTGAGAAGTAGCTGTTCATATTGACTTGGCATAATTTACAAGAGATGAGTGTAGTGGGCTCTGTTTTTTTGGCAGAATGTTTGTGTGCATGGCAGATTCTTTTTTACTAGTCTTTGTGAAGCTGTCATTCATCAATTTATCTGTATGTGTCGTAGGCCTATTTACAGTAGTACTTTAGAGATAAATTTGGTAGATCTGATGTACAGTATTTCAGTTGGCAATGATTTGTTTTTGAATGGATATTAACAAATGTGTGTGTTTCAGGTAAACACTTACATGAAATACTCTTGGAAATTGGATGTAGTTTGAATTCAAAGAGTAGGAGTAGCAACAAGGAAAACTCTGTTACTGGTGAGTCCTTATCATTTTATTTAATTCATCTTGATTAATATCTTTATGAAAGCAAGGCACCTTTAAGAATGCTAAAGATATTAAAATAGGTTTACAGGTGAAACTCGGAAAATTAGAATATCGTCGAAAAGTGCATTTATTTCAGTAATGCAACTTATATATTTTTTTATTTTTTATTTTTACAAATGCTTTCCTTTGGAAATTCCACGGTAATAAAACAAATAGTTACAAAAATAAACATCGCTATTACATTTCATTAATTACATTCCAGTTATAATTGACCCGCCTAACGACAAATAATTACAATTACAACAAATAAAGGCTTGACATATCTTGCTTTGCATGTCATGCATCTATCTCATATATTGGTTTCACCTTTTAAGTTGCATTAATGAAATAAATGCACTTTTAGACTATATTCTAATTTTCTGAGTTTCACCTGTATGCTTATTGGTGAAAAATTTGTGTCATCTTTATGAGGCTTTGGAGTGTAGCCATAAGTTAACAGGTGCATTACAGCTGGGTTATCCAGGTCCAAAGGGCTGTTTTTGCTTTAATTTGGAGGGTTGAGTTGCCAGAATCTTGGACTAGAACATTTGAGGTTATGGAAGATGCAGTGCCTCACACTAGAGGTCATCCTAATGGGCGCTGGAGGAAACGGAGTTGGCTCTATTTGCGCTATACAGTATTGAACTTGCCTTTCTGGTAATAGCTCCAAATGGGATAATATTTAATATAAAGCTGTACCTGAGGGTTGCTGTCTTGGTCCTTAGCCTTTGAGCAGAGATACAGCTTCAAGAGGAGCTGGTGGTTCTGTGGCTCCTTCAAGCTGTGCTTGTGGTGTCCTAGTTCACATGAGAGGTAGTGCATTATTGAGAGTCTTCTGAGTCTCATTTTGTTTATTACTATTATAGATAGATGAATGTGTCTATGAATGATATTCTGAATTCTCTTAAGGATGATAGGGTTTTCTATTTAAATTGCTATTTAATACCAGTAATACCTGCAACTCAGGTTTTGATAATAGATTCTTTTTTCTTAGGTTCTACTGCGGAAAAGATTTCTATTCAGGAAAAGAAGCTTGAGCATAAAGGACTGGATCATAGTAGCTGTCAAACTCGCAAGGTTATCTTGCCATCTGTAGGAGATACATTTTTGGGTATGGTTGCCCACATACAGACTCCAGGAGATTTCTTTTGTCAGCAGATGGGAAATGGCTGTAAGTCCTTGTTTTTAGTTAAATTAAAATGTAAACATGTGTGGGAGTAGCATTTGAATATGTAACAGAACTTTAAAAGTGGTGAGGTGTTGAGTTTTTTGCATTGAAGTGGGAGGAGATTAATACTTAACATCACTCTTAATTTATAGCTTCTAGTTTGTACTATATAATCCACAACATGCCTAGACTTTCTGTGTAACCTCCAAACAACCAACAATATTCAAATGACAGCATTTGCTGGCAAAGGAAAGTACAACACTTTTATATTGCTTACTTGTGGTTTGGGGACATTTTGGTTTTTTATTTAATGATTTTCACATAAATACCTATTTTGTCAGGCAAACTTACTGAGCTTCAGGCATCCCTGGGTGAATACTGCAACACAATCTCTGCTCCCCCAGATTTCTGCCCAGCAGTAGGAGACTTGTGCTGTGCCCAGTTTACAGGTAAAAATTACTTGTTGATGATGGTGATTCACTGTTGTTGGCCTATATCTAACAGAGTTCACTTGTTCAAGCCCATGGAAATCTGTGGGCTTAAGTATGCCTCTAGTGAGTGGTGCTTTACAGAATGCCAAGAGAACAAGTCCCTGTCATAGGAGTTTGCAACCCACATGGCGAAACTTTATGGGCAAAATGAGAACATAAAAGGTGCCTTATGCCAAATTAGACCATCAGTCCCACTATCTCAGCATTGTCTCAGTGATTGACAGCAGCTGTTCAGGATTTCAGACACAAGTCTTTTTCAGTTGTAGCTAGAGATGCCAGGGATTGAACCTGTATGCTTTGCCACTGAGCTACAACCCTTCCCTTAAGTTTTGAAGACATTTTTGTAGGAAGTAAGAGTGCTGGTACAAGCATAAGGGGCAGCAGGGGGGAAAGAACGGTCATTTGAGGAAGCCGGATGTCTTCAGGCAGCTGAGAGTGGTAGAACTGGCAGAGTAATGGCCGTGGGTGAAGATATATTGGTATAAGAAAAGAGCTATAATGGAACAAGGCTATGGAGGGCTTTGAAGATAAAGGTGAGGAACTTGTGCTAGATCTGTGAGTGGACAAGAAAAAACTGTAGAGCACTGATGAATGATGTTCTGTGTCAGAGTAACAAGAGGTCACTTTTTTTTGGAGCGAGATGAGACAACAGAAGACCATAAATAAAGGTTGAAGAAGTCGAGGAAAGATATTACTAGAATGTGAACCAGAATTCTTGTCAAAGACGCTGTTGTGTGGCAATGTCCCTCCCCAGTGGAAATAAAACGCAAGACACAAAAGATAGATTTTAATGGGCAAAAATGCCACAACTTTATTGGTTACAGATGTTGAGTGGTATTGGCTTAGGCATTGGATCCTAACCGACTATGTCCGACTCCAACCCGTGTGTTGGAGTCTGGGAGAAGTTAACCACCAGTAAGGAGCTCAGTGATGTACATCAACTGAAACTCCTCCTGTGATCACCGTTAGGGGCGTGCCTTACGGCCCTGGCCTCACCAGGCTCTGGACCAAGCCCCGCCCCGGAAACCTTTAACGGAATACCCCTCCATTTCCTGGGCAGGTGATGGCGCTACCTGCCCCCCCCGTTCATCTTTTACTGTAATATCCAATGCCTAACCACAAAACCAATAGTTGTGACGGATTGGTACGAGGTAGGCGAAAAAACCACCTTGGCTAGCCCAATTGGGGAAAATCCTACCAGGCTCCCGGCCAACCAGGCGACCAACCGAAGTCCATAGCAGCGTCAGCCTAGCCTAAAGGGTGGGCGGGCGGGTGAACCGATGCAGCTGGGAGCCGGGGTGAAAGAGACCGGGTTCCTGCCAGCGGTCTGCTTTTGAACCGCTGGCCACGCCCCTGGCCGACCAGATTGGTCGGCTCTGGGGTGACGCAGGCGGGAACCCTCCCAATTGCGAAGGGGCTGAGCTCTCAGCCCCAATGCGAGAGTACAGTTGGGACGCCCACAACACCACCTCCGACGCAGGTGCGGAAGTGGCTTATCTTCACAATGTTGTAAAGCGACATGGCTTCGACAGAAAAAGTAACGTGGTAGGAGAGTGGTTGAACATAAAGCCAAGGCTTTGTGCCTGTTCAGCAGGTTGGATGTTGCAACTTGGGTAAAGAGAGTATTCAAGGAAAGAAGAGCTTTGGATGAAATATGAGTTTAGTCTTCAGCATGCTGGGAGAAATTCCGTGTAGGGCTAAAGAGATTGTTCAATCTGGCAAGCTGAAATACTTCTGCTGATGGAACAATCTTCCCTCTTCTCCTTTGTGCTGTTCTGTGCATTCTCTGGACCTACCCACTCACTGTGCCAATTTGGGTGGGAGCGAAAAGCTCTGTTTCACTAGTGGAAGACCTTGTGCTGTCTTCCACTAGTGAGATTCATTAGTTGAATCCAACCCACTAAGTTTCAGGCAGTGTTAAAACACCAGATTAGAAATAACAAAAGAGACAGTTAGAGATGTGAATTTGGGTAGAGGGAGAAAATTCTAAAGTACATGGTAGAGCTGGGTGAAATCGGCGTTGAATGTTATAGGATTGGAAGAAGTTGCCCAGGGACAATTTAGAACAGTATTCTTCAGCCTTGGGTTCCCAGATGTTTGAGCAGATTGAAAAGCAGTGGTATAGGGCAGGCTTCTCAAATCCGGAGCCCTCCAGATATTTTGGAGTGCAGCTGCATCCAACCCTGAACAATTGTCATGGGAGTTGTAGTCCAAAACATCTGGAGGGATTGTGGGGAAGGCTGGCATGGAGAGAGACAAGCTATGAGACAACAACAGGTCTATGAAAAATGCCAGCACAGAAGGGGAAACCAGAATAAGAGTTTCCACTTTATGGAGCCACTGAAGGAACAATCTGATAGGAAGAAAAACATCTAAAGTAAGAATCATGGAGACCTAGGTCATGGTGAGTTGAGCAGGAGTGAATGGTCAATGGTGTCAAAGGCAGCAGGTGGGTCAAGAAGCAAGAGAACTGGAGAGTAGTTTAAGGATAGCTTGCAAGTGTAGTAGATAAGCCTGTACTAATTTAAAGGACCGTTGAGGTATTTATTGAAGATGAGGTCTTGGTTCTTTCTTTTGATTTACATAGGTAGTTTTGGGGCTTTTCCAGCATTTTTACCCATATGCAGAGAAGGCTCAGTTCTTCAATAGTTTTTTTGTTTTGTATTCACACTTTGTTGGCCTAATGGCCAGTGTCTGGCATTTTGTATAAAACCAGAGGATATCAGAGCACTTTTCACTTGATCTTGGACTTTTAAGTCATTAAAAGTATTACATGGTCGTTGGCACTTTTGCTCTTTCTACAGAAGATGCCTATTGCCCTAAATTGCAACATCCTTTGAGACTGGAGACCTCTGCAAATCTGTGCCCCTGATGTTTTCTAAAGTAGCATACTGCTGTGCATGAAAGAACTAGTTTGGCTAGTATTGGCTCAAACTTCTACTGCCACAATGAAAGCCACCGCTTGTGTACAATAGCTGCAGTAAAAATGAGTATGTAGCATGGGGTTGTTAGTCTTATAATTTTTACTTGACAAATGTATTTTTATCTTCCAGAAGACAAACAATGGTACCGTGCATCGGTTTTGTCCTACATCTCAGAGAAAACTGCTCTAGTGGGCTATGTAGATTATGGTAACATAGAAGTCCTTCCATTAAATAAACTTCGGCCAATCATCCCAAAATTAATGGAGTTACCAGTACAGGCTATAAAGTGCACCCTAGCAGGTATGAAACAGAATGACTAAATACATCTTGAGAATAGCAGACACAATTAATTTTTGTAACCTAGTGAGGGAAACAAAGAGATTAACCTGGGGAGACAAAGTGGAAATTGAAGCTGTGCCATAAAATTTGTATTCAGATTCTATATCTGAATTTAGATATAAAATCATCCCAATTATGCATCACTATGATGCAGCCTACACCAGGCAGATCGGAGATTCCTTTTGGAAGTGTTGTGATAGGAAATAAAGTTGTGTGTATATTAATTACTGTGGTGACTCCTTTTATTTAAAGCCTACCATTAAAAGCTTGCCATGCCTGAGGCTCATACTAAAAGGTAAAGGGACCCCTGACCATTAGGTCCAGTCGTGACCGACTCTGGGGTTGTGGCGCTCATCTCGCTCTATTGGCCGAGGGAGCTGGTGTACAGCTTCCGGGTCATGTAGCCAGCATGACTAAGCCGCTTCTGGCGAACCAGAGCAGCGCACAGAAACGCTGTTTACCTTCCCGCTGGAGCGGTACCTATTTATCTATTTGCACTTCGTGCTTTCGAACTGCTAGGTTGGCAGGAGCAGGGACCGAACAACGGGAGCTCACCCTGTCATGGGGTTCGAACCGCCGACCTTCTGATCAGCAAGCCCCAGGCTCTGTGGTTTAACCCACAGCGCTACCCGTGTCCCTAGTATGAAATACTTAACATAGTTCAAATTATTTTTTTTCCTAGAGTTGGCAGCTTTGTGATATTCTCTAGCCCCACCTTGTTCATCTTGGGTTTTGGATTGTCACTGACCTTGGTAGTCCTAACTATGCCAGGCAATGGCCCAGAGCTGTGTTCTCTCTGAGCAGACTTGCCTGACACTTCTTGCAAACACTGTAGGAGGCACAGCAGCAGAAAGCCATTTGGTGCTTTCCCAGGTGCAACAAAAATTCTTGGGTCAACACTGCATAGATATTAGTAAAACCTCTTCTGATAACAAGGGAACATTTTTGTGTCATTTTGTTGTTTCGGGAATATGAAATAGAGAATTATGTGCTGGGTATGCAGGTAATTGGTTGCCTGATCGAAAATGTTAGAAATATACTTTTATTGCTGGTGGACTTTTATCATTACAAAGATAATTCTGTTACAAAGAAAAATAACTAACTTGTAAAGGAGTATTTTTTTTAAAAAAAACAAAACACCATCTCTTATTTCAAGGTGTAAAGCCAGTATCTGGAACCTGGTCCATAGAAGCGACTTCTGTTATGAAGAAGCTGGTGCAAAATAAAGCACTCACTATAAGAGTAATAAATGAGAAGGACAAAACTTTTGTGGTCAAACTTACAGATGAATCCAGGACTCCAACAATAAATGTGTCTAAATACCTTTTAGAGTTGGGATGTGCAGTGGAAGAAGCCGCCACTGTCCCAGCAGTGCTTGAAACAAGCATTGGAACATTGCAAAAAACGAGTGGTGAGTATGTGAAAACTTAGAAGCTTGAGGACTTGACCTGTATTAATAATTTACTGTGAATATTAAAACACTGAATAAGACTCAGATTTAGGAACAGCATTCATTATTTTTGCTGCTCCACTGTTACTAATCACATATATGTTGTACCTAATCTATAATACTCAGACATCTACCCAAATCTCCCTGTGAAACTAAAAATGGGGAAATATATTAAAGTTTGCTGATGAGGATCTGTTAAATTTCCACCAGTAGAATGAACATTGAAAAAACATAACTCATAATGGTTATCTTTATATTTATCTATAGGTCAACAGCTGGACAAAATTGATTGGTCGAGGGTCACATTAACAGCCAAACAGGTGGTAAATGTGTTTGTTTGCGTGCTATACAACCCCAGCAAATTCTATTGCCAATTGTTAGACAATAACGGTACATCTTTCTTTTTTCCTTTGAGTGTTCTGTTCCTTGTGTATCGATTTTTATATTTCAGCCATCTATAGCTCTCTTTCAGTCACATGCCCCAACACTCAGCCTGTCATTTACATATCTGTCCAGTGTCCTCAAACAAGTATGATTCAGAAACCTGGCAGGTGTGTCATTGCTTTTTTCACTCACATAGTTGTTTGTGCAAACAACTTTACTTGGACAGCGTTCATCTTGTGGAGCAACCTCTTCCATTTTGCACAGCAAATATTAAGAGGGCATAATTCTGTCACTCTCCTCCATGCATCTTGTTTGGTTCTCTCTCTCTCTCCACCCCCCTCAGTTAGTCCAATAAAGGAGGGGAATTCAAACAGTAACTCTAGCTACATTTTGTCCTATAGCTCAATAGCAATAGTAAGTGTTCCGGTTTCCGAACGTTTTTTGGAAGCTGAATGTCCAACGTGGCTTCCACTTGGGTGCAGGAAGCTCCTGCAACCAATCAGAAGCCGTGCCTCGGTTGTCGAACATTTCAGAAGCTGAACGGGCTTCTGGAATGGATTAAGTTTGACATTCAAGGTTTGACTGTACATTATAAACTGTTTTCAAACTCAACACCGTCATTGGTACACTTATTCAAACTTCCTATCATATGGTTATGTAGCAATTCTGTAGCAGCAGTATTGCTTGATATTCTTCCATATTAGCTGTTTTAGAAAAGGTTGAGTTGTTAGCTGACTTAAGCCATAAATTGGAAGGAAGGGCTACTAGACTTTTCTGATTAAACTTTTGACAGTGGTTAGTGTTGCAATTTCAATCTTAATTTTGCAGGCTTGAATGCTTTGGAAGAACTCAATATATCTTTAGCAGCATACTGCCAGAAAACAGCCCCAAACATTTCCAAAGTTTCAAAGGGAGATGTGTGCTGTGCTTATTTCTCTGGTGAGTAAGTTTACTTGTTGCTCATTCTCTTCTGTATTGCATTGATATTTTATAGAAATCACATTTCTCCGTTTGCTGTGGAAAGTATCCAACTGAGTACTTACAACACCTAGCGCATTTAGACATACACTGAGCAATTGTAATATCATGCAGTTCATGGGCTTGGCTCCTTTCACCCCAATTCCCTAGAGGGAAAGGCATCCAGTAGAGCAATGGAGCGAGAACTGCATTGTCGTGATTTACGAAACAGCAGATTACATTCCATGCTAACATTGTTAATATGAATATTGCTCAAGGCAGTTTGCAAAAAATAAACAGTAAAAATGCAATAGTATAATGATGGTAATGCATAATGTAGTGATAATTCTTAAGAATTAACAGTTCCTATAAAAATGTTTCAAAAATGAAGTAAGCACACCACTTACCAATAGGTCAGTTAATAATATCCCAAAGAAGCCCCAAAGCTCCTACCATTTGTACCTAGACAGCACCCCAGGCACCCAGAGTTTATGCCTAAACACAAAAGGCCACAAATACCCCCTCAGTTCTCCTAGCAGCTACTCCCTTAAAAATGTTCCTGGGGCATGGCAGAGGGAAGCTGTCATCTTCTGATGGCAAAGAAGAGTCTCCTCACTAAGCTGTTGCCAGGGCTGAAGATAGGTCTTGATATGTATATTAATTTTTATTATTATCCATTATCCTTGAATAGGATACAGTATTAGTACTTTTTCTTGCAATATGACAGAGTAACTTTAATGTCTGAATAAAAATGGCATCACTTTGAAATAGGGGTAGCATGAATATGCTATATCTGTCTACGCTCAAGTAAGACATGAAGCAAAAGATCAGACAACTGTTTTTAATAACAGAGTAAATTATTTGTATGCTTATTGGATATTACAAGATCTTTGTTCCTGTCTTATTTTAATTTAGGTGATGGTAGATGGTATCGGGCTTTGGTGAAAGAGGCCAGTTCATTTGAAGCTTTTAAAGTTCTGTTTGTAGATTATGGAAACTGCGAAGAGGTAACTCTGGACAAAATCAGACAGATTACATCTACATTTATGAAACTCCCATTTCAAGCAATTGAATGTTCGCTGTCAGGTACAGTTACCTTACTTCAGTAGAAATTTCTTGAACTGCAAATAAGATACAAAGCTACACTGTTTTAAACAATATTTCTGTTTAAGGTGTATTACTGAATCTAAGATCCAAAATGTTAATCTGTTTGGCACTTGAAGCCTGTATCTCAGGCTAAATTATCCTAAGGGAATAGGAGTAAGAAAACAGTTAAGCCTGAAACTGTCTTTATTCTCGGGATATTCCTAAGTTTTGCATATGTAAATCTTTTACATATTTATGTACATATTTTACATATTTATGTAAAAGATTTTAAATTTATGGTAACAGGTCCCTAAGGTTTTCATAATCCTCTAATACATTTATAGTACAATTTATTCATTTTTACTGAGATACAAGTCTAGTAACGATAAGGGATTTGCAGCCTTCATAACGTCAAGAGCATTGTCTAAAGCAGGCATCCCCAAAGTGCGGCCCTCCAGATGTTTTGGCCTACAACTCCCATGATCCCTAGCTAACAGGACCAGTGGTCAGGGAAGATGGTAATTGTAGTCCAAAACATCTGGAGGGCTGAAGTTTGGGGGTGCCTGGTCTAAAGAGTACCTAATGGCTGCTTAAATATTTTCCCCCCTCAGGTGTAAGACCCATAAATAAGGAATGGACAGCAGACGCTACAACAACACTTCAGATGTTCACAGCTGGGAAGAAAACTCAGGCCAGAGTAGTTTCTTTAACGACAAATGGTGCTGAAGTAGAGCTTATTGACAATTCTGAGAGCGGTCCCATAGTGATCAGCGAATATTTAATTAAGAATAATTTAGCTTTGAGAAAGGAAATAGTGTTGGATCTGAATGTGCAGCCAGGTGAATTGACAGACAGTAATTCCCAAGGTAATGTACTAACTTTTTAAAATGAAGAAGCTGCATAAAGTTTGTCTGTTTTGTTTAGGTATAGGGAATAAGTGCTGTGATGTTAAGCATGTCAGTCAACAAATGTCATAAATCATTAAGTCACCAGGTACGTTTTGAACTTTCTGTTGATGAATGTTATCACATTGATGGAAATGGGCATAAAACTTGGTGGTTCTCCATAGATGAGCTGAAAGAACTAAAGCAATAGTACACTTCTATAACAGTATAGATTTCAAAATAAAACATCACGAAATTCATTGCCTGTGTAGAGTTGCTTCCTTCACAACAGGCTACGTAACATACCTATTTCTGCAAACTATGTTCTAATTCACACATCGTTGTAAACCACAGGTGGACAACCAATGGGCTGCATGCAGCCCGTGGCTATTCTCTCTGAGGCCTCTCAAAGCCCATGGAGCCATGGCAACCTTTCCACCAGCTGGGTGATGGGGGAAATGGATTAGCAGCAGGAGAAATGTACACATTGCACATGCTTAGAGGAGCCTTTAACTTCCTCCTCAAAAGCTTCTGATCCAGACAAGATTGGTGTCCCCACATGGCATCAAGAGCACAAGGGGCAGGGATTAACATCCCTTGCCCCAGTACTTTCTGTGCAGATCAGCTAGTGGGGAGATAGTGTGTACATGTGAATTATGCATTGAAGGGGTGTGTGTGTGTAGTGTATGTGTATCCAGTGCTGACTGTGCCCATCCACTGGCTTCACATCTTTTATAAATGGCAGCATATAATTGTCAGAACAATTAGCACATAAATAATCTTTTTTGTAAATCTTCAAAGGCATTGTCTGGTAATATATGTCGGTACATATACGCTACTACTATTTCCATGGCTTTTTTTGTTATATCTTCAGCAATATGGATATTTAATTGATGCCTACTAAGGATCACAATCTAGAATTACTGATACAGTAATTGCAAAGTCATTCTAAGAAAAGAAAAAAAGAAAACTGGTGAGGGGAAAGGAAACTTACCAAACATTGCATCCCTTGGGCCCAACACTCTGGATTTTTGCCTTTATGTGGAGGATTCCTCCAGCTGTTTCCTCTGTCCTGCTTGCATGCAGGTAATGCAAAGGGCGATTGCAGGGAGTGGAAGATCCATGCATGCCTTCCATAACTCTGTCCACTTCTTCTGTGTGCCATGTGGCTCCTCATGCTATTTGCATGCATGCATGCAAAGGTGATGGGGAACAGGGATTTGGGCTCCACCAGTATGCATCCTCTGTGTCCATACTCAGGTGAGATCAGGTCCCACTTTTCTGTAATGTAAACTCCATCCTGAAACTAATGGCAGGTAATTTTCATAACCAAGGTCAGCCACTTTAAAGTACTTAGCAAAAAATTTCACTTGTGTGTAATATTGCAGGATGCATACAGTGGACAACAACAGAATTTCCGGTTGGTGAAACTCTGCCTGTTCATGTATTAGATGTGACAAACCCTGGTTTATTCTATGCTGTACCCACAAAAATGAAAGGTAAGGACTACAGAATGCTATAAGTTGACATATATTTTCTTTATGTGGGCCCAGTTCAGTCATAATAGAAAACAATGTTTTTCACTATGTAAATGACCATGACAAAATTTGGTCGCAAATGATCATTATTCCCTTCCCTTTTTAGTGCCTGTAAGAAGACTAGAAGCTTCTATGTCTTAATTTTAAACTAACCACAGTTCCCCATGTGACGTTTAGATTTGGAGAGTTATGGTTTATTTATGAATCATTCTAAAACCATTATTTCTAACCCCATGGTGTGTTAAACTTCAATTTGAAGAAGCCTACTGTTATGTATTCTGCACCAGAAGTGTGCAAGGACTTAAAAAAACCCTGCACTAGTTGAAAGTTTTATAATTTGGTAACTTGAGTTATTGAAGAAGAAAAAGCAGTACTGATTGTTGTTGTTGTTTAGTCGTGTCCGACTCTTCGTGACCCCATGGACCATAGCACGCCAGGCACTCCTGTCTTCCACTGCCTCCTGCAGCTTGGTCAAACTCATGTTCATAGCTTCGAGATCACTGTCCAACCATCTTGTCCTCTGTCGTCCCCTTCTCCTTGTGCCCTCAATCTTTCCCAGCATCAGGGTCTTTTCCAGGGAGTCTTCTCTTCTCATGAGGTGGCCAAAATATTGGAGCCTCAGCTTCAGGATCTGTCCTTCCAGTGAGCACTCAGGGCTGATTTCCTTAAGAATGGATAGGTTTGATCTTCTTGCAGTCCATGGGACTCTCAAGAGTCTCCTCCAGCACCATAGTGCTGGTGATGAGCAGTACTGATTACCATACTTTAATCAAACTAAAAGGAAATACTTTAGGTTTGCAAATTCGCTGCTTTATTATTCATATGTTATCCAAGGAAATTTAGCTTAAATAGCATGCTTCCAGATGGTATAAATAATGTATTTGCTCATAGATTTATCAGGATAGGTGAGTGGTAGAAGATACAAAACATTACACTTCTTTTCTGTTTTAGTGGATCAGCAGAGGCTCCATAAGCTAAAGACTGGACTTGCAGATTACTGCACTTCTCAGAATGATTCCAGTTTCAAACCAAAAGTTGGTGAACCCTGCTGTGCCAGATTCACAGGTGAAAAAATGAAAACGTGTGTGTTTGTGTATTAGAAAAAGGGAAATATTTTAATTACTTTCTTAAAATATCTAAAATAAGCCCATAGAGCTTGTAGCCTACAAGAGGGAGATGATGGCTTGGGCGAATTTCACACTACTGTATCATGTTTTAAATAGGTAACTCCCAGTTCTTGCATGACAGCTTAGTTGGATGAAATGGTATCACAGAAAAGAACCATTTTCTTGGGTAGCATACTTAACATGATTGTAGTAACTCCTGGTGAAGACCATATTATCAGTAACTGAGTGACCACCCAAATGGATTATACATACAGCAGTAACCTGAAGCATCGAACTCTTTTTGGGGGCCGCGGAATTTGACAGCATACATCCTCGCTGCTTACTCTGGGTTCAATGAATCAGTTGCCTTCTTAGGAGAAAGATAGTCCAGAGTTTGGTTGCTAAACAAATAACAGCATCTTTAATTGCTGTGACTGTCTCTAAATGTGTAGAGATCTCTTCTGCCCTGGTGGGAATAACATAAGGAGTAGCGGCCATACAACCAAGACTTGAAAATCCCTATTGCTGTTTTTATCTATGTACTGATAGAACAATAGACAAATGTCCAGAACTACAGTGATAGTATTTCAGCATTTGTCTAGGTTCAAACTAGGGAGGCATGCTATTCACTCTGCAGTCTTTTTTAATCTTTTCTGGCCAAGTAGTGTGAACTTGTAATGTAAATTCCTCACAAGTGAACTGACTTTTCTGGTTGCTAAATAATGTGAATCAAGTGGCATCACATCATCTAATGGCAGTCCAGTGAATCATAATTTCCAAATCTACTTAATTTGTGAAAATCTAGCTTTTAGGGAAATGCTTACTGGTTTCAGGTTTAAGAGAAATCTCTTTTAAGCAGGATATACAGTTGCACATAATGGTAAGCTTCTTCAAAGATAAGTCTTAAATTTTGTTCACTTTTTCAGGTGATGACAATTGGTACCGTGCTGTTGTTCTGGAAGTTTGTGTATCAGAAGTCAAAGTGGCATATGCAGACTATGGAAATGTGGAAATGTTGCCATTATCTAGGCTTCTACCTATAACTGCCCCCTACTTGGAACTACCTTTTCAAATACTCAAGTGTTCCATTGCAGGTAGCAAACCAGCTAGAACAATTTGTCAAAAAAACAAATGCCTTAATATGCATATATATTCACATGTATACAGAGCCTTGAATTTTAATGTGTTAATAAGCAGTGCTAATGTTATCTTGTAATTTTCTTGTGGAAATCCCTTGGAGAATAAAAGTGGAATGTAAATATAAAATTACAGTTTTCAAATGTTCCATAGGGCACATGCCAGAGGTAAAAGCAGGTGCAAACATAAATGTTTTCTTTGTACTGTACTGTTTTGCACACATTCACACACCCCTCTATCCTCCAATCAGGTAAGCAGGAGGCATTATCAAAGTTTCAAGGGCACATTCCAGCTAGGCAGAAACACTCAAGGAGAGTATGGGACAGGTGAGGGTGTAGCCTGGGAAGAGGGTCTGTGGCCGAGGAAGAGGTGGAGCCTGGATACATCCTAAGCGCCAGACAGAGAGGACTAGAGGGGCCACAGTTGGCCTTGAGGTCTGAGGTTCATCACCCCTGTCTTAAAAACATTGCAAAAACTATTCTTGTGGTGGCAGAGTTCATGTGCAAGGAGGATTGCAAATGTATTTAAATATGAACAGAGTAGTTTTCATTATTTTAATGGCACTGGTTTTAAGAAAAGCAATGTAAACTGTCAGATTTGTAAACACTGTAGCGTTGTAAACTGTCAGTAGCGTAGATTTGAATCTAAGGTTTATTTGTATTCTAGGAATTATGGAACTGGATGGAAAGTGCTCCGTCTTAGCAGCAGAGAATCTGAAAAGTTTTTTACTGAATGAGTGTGTGACAATTACAGTGAAAGGAGTTAATAAAAATATTCATATAGTAACTGTCAAAAAAAAATCTGGAACTGATACTATGAATGTAGCTGATGAACGAGTAATTGAAAACTCGGCAAAAGATAGCAACATTGAGAATCGTAAGTAATTTACCCTGAGGTAATTTCTTGTGGATTTGCTAGCTGTGGGTTAAACCACTGAGCCTAGGGCTTGCCGATCAGAAGGTTGGCAGTTTGAATCCCCGCGACAGGGTGAGCCTCCTGTTGCTCGGTCCCAGCTCCTGCCAACCTAGCAGTTCAAAAGCACGTCAAAGTGCAAGTAGATAAATAGGTACCGCTACAGCGGGAAGGTAAATGGCGTTTCCATGCGCTGCTCTGGTTCGCCAGAAGTGGCTTTGTCATGCTGGCCACATGACCTGGAAGCTATGCGCTGGATCTCGGCCAATAATGCGAGATGAGCGCCGCAACCCCAGAGTCGGTCATGACTGGACCTAATGGTCAGGGGTCCCTTTACCTTTAATCCACATATTTACTATAAAGATTTGAAAAGTTTGTTGCCACATAACACAAATATTTTAGTCAGTACTTTATTTTACAAAATTGGAAATGCCTTGCTATGAGCAGCCTTATTGCTGTTCAGTGATGTAACAAGAAGCTGTATATATTTGTTTTTCTTTTAGGATGTGTAAAAAACACTAAGTGCTGTTGTATGGAGCTGAGAAAGCAAGTAAGTTTCAATTTGGAGTTGAAGTTCTGTTTGTTTCCAAATACTGATTGCTTGCGGAGCCAATGCAAGTTTGTTTTAGTTTGGTTTTTCATATCCACCTTCAGACCAGAGCTGGTCTGCCCCTGACGCAGGGTGAAGCGCTTGCCTCAGGCAGCAGAAGTGCCAGAGGCGGCGCTCCACCCACCCCACCACTTCTGAGGGAGGTGTTCTGGCTCACAGTGTTGCTGCTGTCAGCCAGAGAAGTCAAGTGCGCAGCAACCTGGATCTCGCTGAGTTTGGCAAAAGCCAGGGAATTCCTGCATGCCATTTGCTGCTTGGCAACACTTAGATGAGCGTCTTGGATCCTGCCAAGTTCAGCAAGAGCCAGGGCACGGCAGTGGCAGAAGTGGGGTGCCATGGGCAGGAGCAGGAAGTAGCAATTCCCATTTTGCCTCAGGTGGTGAAACAAGACAGGCTGCCCCTGCTTCAGACTGCATCATAGATGTTGAAAAGGTAGCAAGACTGTCAGTTACGGAAACAAGACACTGGTATAAAACATGATTTTTTTAGAGGTTGCTGTCCAGCTCACTTTATTCTCCTAAGTAAAACTTAAGCATTTGTTTTCTAGCTGAAATTTGGATGGCAAACAATATTGACTTCAAAATTTTAGTTTATTTCATCAGCTTCCCAACTAATTTTCAGTATATTTCAGTTGATTTTGAGAGATGAGTTTGGAACCAAAGGCTCCCTTCTGGCAGAAGGTGTATTTGCATTCAACCTGAGATCATGAAGTAGACAAGTTTGGGTATTACAAGGTTTTGCTAAGTGTGCTTTTGCCTGCTTTTTAGTATGTGTGTTGCGTGCTTGCTTATTTCCCCCATTTTTTGTTAGGAGTGTTTTAATTATTATTGTTGTTGTTGTTGTTGTTTATTTATACCCCACCCATCTGGGAAGCTGCCCATGTTTGGTTTTGTTGATGTGTGCATTTTGCTGGCTTTGCCTGTTTGTGGGGAGGGTGTTACCTACTCTTTTTTGTTCTAATTTATTTTTTTGACTACGTGTGTAGCAGGAATACCTCTTTTTTGTTTTTGGTGGGGTCCTTTCACTGAGCATTACCAGTTTTACCTGATGTGAAATGCACCCCCCCCCCAGGCCTAAGACAAAATTGTTCCATTTTAATGGCTGTTTTTTCAACCCTTTTATAGGTTACAAAGCTTGAACAGATTATTTATTTTCTCCTAAAAGATCGCTTTGGTGAAGAAAAAGTTCCTGAAATGATAAAGCTCTTTGAAGAAGCTGTGCTGGAATGAACAGCATAGTGTAGTTGTTGAGTACTGTTGAAATCCATACTGTTCACTGTAACCTAAACCTGTAATCTTAAGCTATTTAGTTGAAAATACATTCTGTTGACATGTCAGAATGTAACTACTTAAGTACATAAATCAAGGTTTATTTCCTGTCTTGCATTTTGGATTGCATGCTTGCCTTCAAAAGATGGTCTGTGCAATGTTTGTTTTCTCTCTCTCATCCCTTATCAGTGTAACCAATTGCATCTTTATTATTACTCAAGTTGCAAAGATCAGCTTCCTCTGTGTTGATCTGATCAGAAGTTTAAAGGCATGATGCCTTCTGGATAGAAGGAATTTTACTTCAATCTCTTAAGAAATTACTCAATCCAGACACAACAAATCATTTAAATCTTCGTCCCCATTAAGTAGCCCATAAAGGCCTCCATTATTTTAATTTAAAACCTGTAAGTTTCTTACGTGTCTAATTTTAAAATGGCTTTTCAGAAGTATTTAGGACTTCACATAAATAAATAGATTTGTTTAGTTATTGTAGCTAGTAGAATAGTAGGGTGGTTTTTTTTGTTTTGTTTTTCAATTTCTGAACCCTTTTTCCTTTTGGGGGGAAATGTAAGTTGATTCTCCTTGTTGAGTCAACTTGGTGCAGCAAAAAGCAGGAGAAACTCTGTTCTTCCCACGCCCCCTGGCTGGCAGGTTTTCATATGCAGCTGCAGGTTAGAATTGCTCAGTTAGTAGGAACTAAGTCCTATTGGTCAAAGTGAGATTTACTTCTGAATAAACATTCATAAGATTGTGCTGTGAATCTTCTTTACATCAAAACATTTTACTCTTGAGCCTGTTTGTGCACGGCCTTCGGTCACAGAGAAGTGCAGATGAACTTCTGCAGATGAACAAGGTCCATGATCACTTGCATTAATTTATTTAGTCTTCAGGATAAGATTACACTGAAGCCTGCTACAACGGGATCTGCATGCAGGTGGTAATAGCCTACTCATATAGTTAGAGTGTTACTGTTCTCTGGTCCCTCAGCTGGTGGGCCCCTGTCACAAGGCAGCTGTGCTGCATCTAGGTCAGTGGTTCCAAACATTTTGCCACATATACCTGAGTCTTTGTGCACCAATTAATAATTTTTCAGCCTGTTGTAGCAGTTGTGATGTGCTGTACTAGATGCAGTCAAATCTTTAATTGTAGTTTATTTGCTGTGGCTGTTTCTCACTTATTGACTGTTACTGTATTGCAATTCGAATTCCATAGAATTCAAACTATAATAGAATATAAGAAAGAAAAGCAATTGAAATGCAATCAAGAAGCAGCATGAATACTTAATTTGATTATGTCCTATCTCAGGCACAGGCAACCTTGGCTCTCCAGATGTTTTGGAACTACAACTCCCATGATCCCTGACCACTGGCCCTGTTAGCTAGGGATCATGGGAGTTGTAGTTCCAAAACATCTGGAGAGCCAAGGCTGCCTATGCCTGTCCTATCTCCTGTCTTCAGCCACCCCATCCACTGCAAACCACCATTTGTGAATCCCTGATCAAAATGGATGCAAGCCTAACAATTTAAGAACCCCTTTGGTTTATTCTTTCCACAGCAATGAAGGAGCTTTATAGGAGTAAATGTGTAAAGGTTCAATAAGCATCTTTGGAGACTATACATGCATTTATGTATGAGCCATGGGGTGATTTATACACGGGGATTTGAGAATTGTGGCTGTAGTTCATGATAACATACTTGTGGAGACATGAGACTGGGATAGCTCCATCAAACATTAGCCAGTGTTTGGTGAATGGAAAACAAGTCAGTTTCCTTAGAATCAACTCCAACATTAGTCGAGATAGAGCCAACAACACAGGCAATGAATGAGGGGAAGCACTTTAAATCCACCTTGTCTGTGAGGAAGAAAGGGCTACTCATGCTTTGCCCCAGCAGCCTGAAAGGGAAAAAGGGTGGGTCTGCCCCCAGTCTTCTCTGGCTTTTACGCTGACCCCAGGTTGTAATTGCTTGTTGACATTCCTGGCCGGCATTCCTCACCTTAAAGGTACATTCCTCTAGGTCAGGAAGCCACCCGCCCCGCCGCTCCTTTGGGAAGCGCCTCCCTCCCACTCGACGTTCAAATGGGCAGCAGCTGGAGTTCCGCCCGAAGTCTCGAGGTTGGCTTGGTTTGGCGGGCGAAGGGGACGTCGAGCAGCGCGTCGTTCGCATCTCCTCCGCGGGCACCCGGTCAAAAGTGCGCATAGGGCGGGAGGCGGAGGTTAGGAGGGGAAGAAGGGGTTTCCTGGGATCGCCTGGCTGCCCGCTCCTAGTCCAGGATTGGTGCAAGCGCAACAGTCGTCGGAAGGCGTTAAGGCGCTTCGGAGATCGCAACAGCTGTGTCTGCGCCTCGCCGGAGGAGAGAATCTGCCCCACGGCCACTATTTGGGGTGAGCGGTCGATGCAAGATCTGCCTGCGCTACAGCGGAGTCCGTGGCATAGAAAGGGGAGGCGGGGAAAGACGGCTAGGTGTAGAGAGCACCTGGGGGAATAAAACTTGCCCTCGCCTTCCGTCTTGCAAAGATTGCTCTCTGCACTTCCATTGCTTCCGTCTGGGGATCCGCAAGGAAAGCGGTAAGTCCCACGAGCGCCTCGTTCGCGATTTGCAAAGGGAGCCGCGAGTTTGTAGTAGGAAGGCTACAAACCCCAAGCAAAAGTAAAATGAAAGCTGCGTGCAGGGTCCAAGCAAGGGTCCGCCTTGCATGGTTTGGCCCTGCGCTCAGCAGCTTGGAGATCTGTGGCGCAGAGCAAGCGGCGGTTCGGGGACAGAAATCCGGTAGACCCATCCGATAAAGAGAAAAGGAGAGAAGTGAATGCCCCGGACGGTCCAGGCATTGGGAAAGCAAGCGCAGAAGTAGCAGAGGGCGAGCCTGGCGGCGGGGCTTGAATTTCAGCATCCTTTCCCTTTCAGCCCGCAGCAATGCATTTGGGCGCTGGGACTCAAGGAATTGCTCTTTGAAATGAGGGCGCCTCTCGCACCAGCGCCTGAAGACGCGCAACGGTCCGACTCCGAGTGCAGCCGGTGGCAGGGTTTTGCAACTTTTAGGGGGGGGGACTGCGCAACGTAGGGCGGGATGGGGACTTCGGGAGTCTTGCACCATCCCTCCGCCCCCTCAATATTTATAACAGCTGTAGATTTTCACGGAACTAAAATACTGTATCATGAAACAGTTCTCAAACTTCTCCAGAACTCTTCTGCAAGACTTGGGTATGAAGCATGGGCGTAGCCAGGATTTATGTTGAGGTGGTGGGGGCACGATACTCACCTGCCATCTTCCTCTGTCTCTTTTAGTTAAGTATTATTATTTTTTATTTGATTGGGGGGCAGCAGTCCTGCCTTCTCCTCCCATGGTATGAAGCAAAATGGACAAAACCCCAAGAGTTTGCAGTCCCATCTTCCTTACCATGCAGGCTTAAAGAGAGTTCTGGAGAACTTGGAAGCTTGATCACTATATTGTATTTGTCCCCAGAAAGGTATTACTGTACTCTGTTGTGACTTTTAGGTACTCTCGAATAAGCTGACATGGCTTTCTCTATTTTTTCCACAGAACCTTGTGCGCAGTTCCTCCCAGTCCTGGACTAGCTGCCTGTGATGGTATGTTAATAGCCACAAGCAGTTTCCTAATTTCGCAGTTACCAAAAGGGGGCAGCTGTTGCCTGCAGTGCAAAAAATCAAAAGGTGATTTATTTCTACATTCATTTTTTTCTTTTCTTGGGTTGGGAGCAGTGTCTTGTTTCTACTCCATGCAGTTAGATGGGGAGATATGTATCTCCATTGTCTATCTCTGTGCCTCAGGAACCGCGCCAGCTTCCTGGAAGCATACCTGTAAATAAAATGGACCCCTTTCTGCAAATGCAGCCACAGCGTGATCTTATCACTGACATGTGCTCATCTGCTTTGCTGAGGGCCTCTCAGGGGCAGGTTTCTGGGAGCAGCTGCGAAAAATGTAGCTGCTGGTCTAACTGAATCAGAACAATGAGTCAATATGGTGAAGTAAGGCAGAAAAGTGGCCCCCAGAACAAGGAAAGGGATGTAGTGTTAGAGCAGTGTTTCCCAACCTTGTGCCTCCAGCTGTTTTCGGACTACAATTCCCATCATTCCTGACCACTGGTCTTGCTAGCTAGGGATGATGGGAGTTGTAGTCCCAAAACATCTGGAGGCACAAGGTTGGGAAACACTGTGTTAGAGTATAGGCATTGTAAGCCCAAGTTTCCAGATTCAACCAGGGCACTGCCAATTAGAAGTCTGGAACAGGTAACATGCCTGGAACAGACATGAAGCCTGAGACATTGGAGTGGCATGGGGGACTTTAGGAAGAACAACCTATTTGCCAGTCCCACCAAATGGTCCTATATAAGATGTGCAAAGGGAAAACAAAATTTATTCCTTTCCCTTTAATGTAAGCCTAGTCTATTCTTTATCTTTATATTCCCTACCAGTTCATCAGTTTCTCTTTTCTCGTGACCTAATCAATCAAAAATTGCATTGATGCCTTAAGGATATTTATATATTTTTCATGGGTCTTGGTAGGGCGATTCTGTGGCAGAATGCGTTGGGGAGTGAGTGGCCCATTGTAAGATTTTTAGCTGGACCAATGCCAACAAACTTACTATCCACAAATAATTGACCAGCTTGTATGCACAGTAAAACAAGGGCCATGTCTTGACTACTATGGGTTGGATGGTTTAGTGGGGGTGTGCATGACAGTAGTCTACTGGGGTAGGATCTCGTTTATTTTTCCTGAAGGGCTTTCAAGGCCTTGTTATGATCAAAAGGTAGCAAATATAGGCCAGATTGCTATCAGCTGATCGATGATTATGACTCACCAAACAAGATGTGCACCTGCTCACCATTTTGCTCTTTAATTGCTCTTCTGTTAGCCCTGGATGATTCCAGTTTCATTAAGTGTGTAAGTATCTGTAGCCATGAATTCTGCATCTTTTGTCTCAATAGGCATTTTAAATGTGATATACAGTACATTTAAACTCGCATTCGTGAGTTGTTATCAGGCTAGTTCTTGTATAAGGAAAGAAAGAGCACAGCCCTAAACATGTTTACAGTGGAACCTCTGTTTATGAACACCTCGGTTTACGAATTTTCGGTTTACGAACGCCGCAGACCCATCTGGAACGGATTAATTCACTTTCCATTACTTTCAATGGGAAAGTTCGCTTCAGTTTATGAATGCTTCAGTTTAAGTACTCTGCGGACCGTCTGGAACAGATTAATCCACTTTCCATTACTTTCAATGGGAAAGTTCGCTTCAGTTTATGAACAGACTTCCGGAACCAATTGTGTTCATAAACCGAGGTATCACTGTATTCAGAAGTAAGCCCAACATGGGAGTGCATAAGATCCCAACATAAGTCTCCAGCATAAGTATCAATAAGCTTCTTTCTTCATTTTGCTTGCCTGCTTCATTGTGAAGATTATGAATCTTTGGACCTACTCCACCCATTTTACAGCCACAAATATGAGCTTACCAGTACTTCTACATGCAGTAGTAAGTAGCATCAATCTTTGTGTGATATACACAGTAAAATATTTGTGCGCATGTGGATAAAACACCATGTGAAGCTGTCATACAATAGCAGACTATTATCGGAATAAGCAGCACATGCTCGCAGTTTGGCTACCTCGTGATGCTGAATGTGTTTACCTCAACACAAAAAATGAACAAAAAATACATTTCAACATCCCACCAGGACCACAATTTTGGCTTCATTCAAAGTTTGATTAATGAGCAAAGCAATATATAAGATCCAAGCTGAGTTGTGATTAAATAGCTGTGGAATAGCATATACATGTGTAAAACTAGACCTTCCAGGGATAATATGGGGATTCCAAATTGTTTATGCATATTTTGGTTGTGACAGGAGCTTGCAATAAAGGCCTGTTTCTTGAGTGGTTCTTTCTATCTGAACCAAATGAACTCTTTGCTCAAGAGTTTTAGAACTTGTCAAGCAGAGCAAATGTAAGCCTCCCTGACTCACCTGTTCCACCTCAGCTTTCATGGTTTGTAATAGCAGATGTATCTAATTCAATTAGAAGGCTTAAAATAAGTTGGTCTCTTGCTTCAGCTAAAATGGTAATACTGTACCAGTAAATGTAAATAGGAATCAGCAGTTAGTCGGCCGGTCTAAAATTAAGACTAACCAATTTGCATTACAAAAATGTAGCTTTTCTCAGTTCAGAATTGTTCATGCTCATCCTCAGCATGGTGTTTTCAGTCTATATTGACTCTCGATCCTGCCGTCTACAAAGTTTGGTGTGGTTACTTGATACATGTTTGAAACCTGTCCCCTTGACTAGGCTGTCTGTGCCTTTTCCTACTTGCATATGCCCAAAGTGAATGTAGAAGGCAGTGGTGATTGCAGTCTTGGCATACGCCCACCCACAGTGTCACATCCTTCCCCACTGCCTGGACAATCTACTTCTGTTTTCAATTGGACACACTGTGGGGTAATCAAACTCTGCAGAATCAGTCTGCAATTAACTTTGACTTTCAGAATGTCTTAAGAAGCACTTTTCACGGGGCAAATGAATATGCAGTACATCAATAATAATAATAATAAATTTATTATTTAAACCCCGCCCATCTGGCTGGGTTTCCCCAGCCACTCTGGTCGTCTTCCAACAAAATATTAAAATACAGTATTCCGTCAAACATTAAAAGCTTCCCTAAACAGGGCTGCCTTCAGATGTATTCTAAAAGTCTGGTACCGTGTTTCCCCTTTTTTAATACATAGTCAAAAAGTAAGCCAGGGCAGGGTTTTTAAGCATTTGAGACATATAAGGCATACCCTGAAAATAAGCCATACTTCAGTGCCACGCGGAGCAAGACCACCAAGTGCCCCAGCCAGCTAGTGGGACCCAGCACGGTGGCCGCTACAGGAGGTGGAAGCCTGCCCGGTCGGGTCAGTGCCCGGAAGCGGCTGCGCAGCAGCCGATAAAGCGTGCAGCAGCCGCACGGAGCACCGAGGGCACAAGCCAGCAGGATCCAGCTCCTGCAATGCCGGCTGCGGCAGGAGGAGGAAGCCTGCCGGGTCAGGTCGGCGCCCGGAAGCGGCGGCGACTGCAGCGCTAACAAAGCGCGAAGCAGCGCCGCACGGAGCACCAAGGGCACGAGCGGCAGGAGGAAAGAGAGAGAGGCTCTTTACTTGCGGCACTTTAAGAGAAACGATCTCCACATTCCGAGCCTCCCTTTTGCGCGTGCGGGCGTGTTAAAGCCCCATTCGGTTCACTCCCCGCTTCCTCCTCACCATCCGTCCCTTTCACACATTGCCTCGGCTCCGCAGACCCCTCCTTTGGCATCTTCCCCTAAGTGCGGTGCTGCTTCGTGCTTTGTCAACGCTGCAGCCACCGCCGCTTCCGACAAAGCGCAAAGCAGCGCCGCACTCTGTGTGTGTGTGTGCACGTCCGTCTCTGTGCGCGCGCACGTCTCTCTCTCCCCTTGCGTCTCTCTCTGTCTCTCTCTGTGTGCGTGCGCGTCTCTCTCTCTCTGTGTGAGTTTGCGCGCGCGTCTCTCCCCCCCGTGTGCACGTCTGTTTCTCTGTGTTTGCGCGCGCGTCTCTCTCTCTCCCCCCCCCCCCCGTGTGCACATCTCTCTCTCTCTCTCTCTCTCTCTCTCTCTCTCTCTCTCTCTCTCTCTCATGCTTTTGGAAGCATAAAGTGGCTCCAGTTGGGTGTACATTTGCCCAATGGGGAAGGTAATGGTATCTTCCTGGGCAATGCTGCTTACAGATGTTCTATGGCCATAGGGTGGTTCAGAATGGCTTCACCTTCTGGCTTTTTAAAAAACTGACATCCCCTCCCCGTCTCGTTTTGCCAACAGACCCACTGCAAATCTGGAGGAGGAGTGGCTCTGGTGGGCTCTGAATAATCTCTCTCTCTCTCTCCTTTTCTCCTGGAGGAGGATCTGGTATGTAGGACTTACAAACCTTCAGAGACCCAGCTCTTGGGGGGGGGGCTTTTGGACACCACGCTTTGCCTCCCCTCTGATTGGGAACATTCTGGCATCGCAGGAGGTGGCCAAGCCGGTGGTGTCACTTCCGCGCCGCCCCCCGCAAGACTTGGCAATAAGATATAGTGATAGGCGCAGTTCTGGAGGGCACCAAGGAAGAGGCGAGGCTGGACACTGCACCTCTGAGCAACAGCTCCAGCCCCGCCGGCAGCACCCTTAAGACAGCCCTGGATAAATGTACTGTAGATTGCTTTACCATACCGGTACTTATGTGGTAATAAAAAAAAAATAGACACCACCTGAAAATAAGCCACCGTGTGTTTTTTTGAGGAAAAAAAGTTATAAGACGGTGTCTTAAAAAAGGGGAAACACGGTAGTTGTTGTTCTCTTTGACATCTGGTAGGAGGGCGTTCCACAGGGCAGGTGCCACTAGATATTGTGTAGACTCCTTTAGAAAAAAACAACTAACTCAATCTCCACTGATTCTAGAATAAATGCAGCCATAATCTGCATCTGCAAAAAGAGCACGAAAGCTTGTATTACTTGTTGCACCGGCTCTTTATAATGCTGACATAGGTCCCTTTAAAACCACCAGATTCTTTTTAAAAGTCTGATTTATTTCTAAGATTCCATTATTATATGAGTGTTCTTTCAGGCTCTTGCTGCAAGGAGAAGTAGGAGGGCTTGAAGTCCAAGCCTAATGAGCCAGCTTGTTTTATGTTGGATCCATATCAAAAGGGAGGCAGTAATTAATTAAAGCTGTACCTACTGCTTGACACTTTCTAATGATTTATTCCCACCCCTTTTTTTGGCAACACTTGTTGAAGGGCCTGTTGTTCTAGGCAAGTATACAGTTCAACTATTTTGATGATTATGTCTTCTGGGGAGAAGAGTTAAGCAAAATCGCTAGAATTATATGTAGTCACCTACATGCCTGCCCTCTTGGCAAATGTAGGATCAGTTCACCCAGCTACGGTAAGAATGTGAGTTGAATTTAGGCATATGATGCTCAGACTTTTAGGTGCTTTGGATTTGTTTTAGTGTGTATAACTGCCTGCCTGTCATTCTTAGGTAATAATAAACATACACAGAAACTACCAAAAGCAGAAAGGAGGAGTTGTTTGTTTTATTTGACATTAGTTGCTTCCTACAAAATAGTCTTTATTAAGCGGCATACAATAAGATTGAATACTGTATCAACTTAAGGAGCCATTCTGCACGACTTTTTGAAATCTGGTTGCATGGGCTGAGTTTGGGCATGGAGTGAAGCAGATCTATGGTTATATATTTCATTGCCTCATCATTTTTGGAAACATTTGCGTTAGGAAAGTTATAATGTGTGTTCTAAACAGCAAGAACTTGTGACATGGTGAAACATTTGCATGGGCACTTTGTCTGCTCATACTTTATTCCACATCATCTCTTAGGGTTGTGTGAGCTGGCTTGAAACCCCCTCTCCTTCACACACTTTGATAATTGTCCTAATCCTTCTCAGTGCTCTTTTTTTTTTTAAGAATCAAAAATCTATACCAAAGTTGCAGCTCTTGAACACTAAACTACCGACAGACATTAATGTCCAATCTTCTGTGTCAACATATGAAGAAGGTAGTATCAAAAAGTATATACTGGTGCTTTTGGTTTTACATCTCAGAGGCTACATTTTCAAACTCCACTTACCACAAACTGATCAACCCTTCTTTGTACAGTGATGCATATTTTGCCCAGTTGACTTGCAGCACATTTTTCCATCAGTGTTATGATTTGGAAGCCACAAGTTTTAGTAAAACACCAGAGCTCCATTTTTTCCCTGTTTCTTTGAATGGGTCTTATTCCAGGTTCTCTGCGGAAAGGGGAAGAAGGACTATAGCTCAGAGCATCTCTGTTCTTGGTTGTTCCCCTTCAGCTGCATTCTTGGTGACTACCCCTCAAAGACAAGTTATGGATAAGGCCAGACTAGACACATGAGGCAGTTATGTCTCAGAGAGATGTGGTGCCCTATTTACATATAACTCAGAGGTGGAATCTACTTTTTGCACGAATATAGAGTGCATTGAGGAGGGGAGCAAAACCTGCTCTTCTCTTGCCTTGTTTTGCCACTGTCTGTAGGTTTAAGCCAAGGGGGCGGGTGAGGGTGTCATCTTTTCCAGCCCAGGGGCCATGTTTCCTTTTGGGCAACCTTCCAGGGAGGCACATGTTAGGAGTGGGCAGGGCCAAAGACAAAAGTGTGTGGAGAAATGAATATAAATGTTACATTTGTATGTAGTTTCCACATACGCTCATTTACACCTCTCTAACCATCATCCAAACAAGTAGAAGTTTGAGGCCACATTTCACCCAGGAAAATGTACTTGGGAGTGCAAAGTAGGACAAGTAAGAGGTGTGGCAGGGGGAGACTTCTGAGGGCCAGAAAGAGGCCCAGAGGGCCACAAAGTTATGAGCCCCTTTCTGGCTTAAGCATTTATTTTTATGCCCATATCAGAGCTGGGCTTGGGGGTAGACTGCTTAAAAGAAATGGAGCACAGCAGTAGTGGTTACAGGTAGGTAGCCGTGTTGGTCTGCCATAGTTGAAACAAAATTTAAAAAAATCTCCCAGTAGCACCTTGGAGACCATTGGTATGAGAAAGCTCATAGCAAAATAAAAGCTTAGTTGGTCTCTAAGGTGCTACTGGAAGGAATTTTTTTATTTTGTTTCGAGCAGTAGCAGTGTTAGGCATTCTTCTTACCTGCCCGCTACTTGGTGGTTGTTTTGGTTAGATGCAGACACTCCCATCCCTGATTTATATAGAAATAGGGAAAACACACACTTAAGGTATCATATCTAGTTTGGCCATGTGTGTTTATAATAATATAATATATATATGCAATATTAATACGTATTATAAATGCACTTCAGGCTCCTTTAAAACTTTTGCACAGCTGTTGTTCCATTCACAGCTGTGAACATTCAGACCCTTTTAGTGATACATATATTTGTAAGTACTTCCTAATAAGTTTATTCATAAGTGCATGCTATGTTTGCTGCTTTCAGTTTTTCTTTTGAAAGAGTAAAGCGGGGCAGCTGGGTGAAATAATTTCCCTTGAGAAACCTGAGATCTAAAGTTGAGATGAAAACACCCTTATCTCCCAAAACTTTGTGCTATAGCGTCATGGTCGACTCACCTGCCAGGGCAAGTGGGAACTTGTTCATGTGTTTCTGGGAATTTACAGTCAAGCAGTTCTGGAGTTATTTGAGTGTGCATTTGTGGGGAGTGGAGAAATATATCATTATCTTACTGGCATGTACCAGGAGATAGACTGGAGAAAGAGGGAACCAGAGCTATTTGAGGAACTTGTTGTTGTTGTTGTTGTCACCTTCATTTGGTTAAACAAGTAATGGGGAACCTGAGGCCCTCCAGTTGTTGTTGGACTACAACACCTGTGCTCCTTGGCCGTTGGCCATGGGAACTGGAGTCCAACATCATCTGAAGGGCCACAGCTTCTCCATCCCTGGGTTAAAAACAGAAAGACCTGTCCTGTAGAGAATCAGCCCTTTGAGCATTAATTATGTTTCTAAAATATAAGAAACTAGGTATACAAGTGTCAGGCAAATCTCCAGTATTCAACTAGTAAAATAAGAGGTGGTGGGATTTGAGTCTCCCTAGAAAGCATATGACCTCTGACATAGGGACATGGACTGTAGTTGGCAAGGAAAGGCGATTGTGCCTTTTCAAACGTGCTCTGCTTGAACAACCAGTCTGTAGATGCAAAGAACCACCTTGGTTCATATATGGCAGGCATCCCCAAACTGCGGCCCTCCAGATGTTTTGGCCTACAACTCCCATGATCCCTAGCTAACAGGACCAGTGGTCGGGGAAGATGGGAATTGTAGTCCAAAACATCTGGAGGGCCGAAGTTTGGGGATGCCTGATATATGGCATAGGAAAATGAGGCTCCAGGGCAGGCATCCCCAGACTGCGGCCCTCCAGATGTTTTGGCCTACAACTCCCATGATCCCTAGCTAACAGGACCAGTGGTCGGGGAAGATGGGAATTGTAGTCCAAAACATCTGGAGTCTAGGGATGCCTGCTCCAGGGCATCCCAAAAGCCTCTGGAAAGATTTAGGGGCCAAACACCAGCAGTCCTATGTTTCTACTGCTTAAAATTACCTTTGGCCAAATACCTGAAAGAATATTAATCACTATCTCAGGCTGTATCCAAGGAGCTCGATGTAGCAAATGCTGAGTTCTCAGCTGGCCTTCCATTAGGTATTAGCCAGGCTCAGATATACTTGCCTCCGTTGATAGACCTATACAGTACTGTGTGACATCATTCTTTATATATCTAGTCTATCTTCAGCAAGTGATGCTGATCCGTAGGCATTAATATGCTGCTTCCCAGGATTCTAGAGTAAAGCTTGCTATGGAAAAACAGTGCTGAACCCGAGGAGCTCCAATTAAGCTTTGTGAGTTGGTAGATGGGGCATATATATATAGCATAGCACATGATTCACAAACAATAGATCAAGACTTACCAATGAGTCATGGCAGCCTTACGTCACCAAACTATAGTTTCCATGTACAGTTTAAATGGAAAATTTTAGCTACAGTAAACTTGGGCACTGGCCAGCTAGATAGAGGCCAGATCTTTGTTTATGCAAAAATGTCATTGCTGTTTAGAGCAGCATAAGGAGGTTTATAAGTAGCTCATAAAGTTAAATGGCGCTGGTGTGTGATGTACAATCAGAAAATGGATCTGTTTGCAGTTGTGTAGTGTGCACCAGATGCCATTAATACCCTTTGATAGTCAGGTTCTTAAAAGTCAGATAATATGTTTAGCACCTTTCCTAGAAATAATACATGCCTTTTTACCCCACAGTGCTGTCATCATGAGCCTCTTGATGTGGCTTACCTCCACTTGCATTTTCCTGTTTTCCCAAGGTGAGTTTACAAGGCAAATGGGCGTGGGTGGAACGTGATGTCCTGCAAAATCTGGAGAATGTTGGTGATGGTTGTAGAATAAGGAAGAAGGCTGCATTCACTTAGGCACAAATTTGTATGATACTTGTGCATCAGCTCCACACAGATGTGTGACCAAATCATACACTGTGCTGGACATGAACAGAAAATGAGCAATATCATTGGTACAAATCTTATAACAGCATTTGTGTGGTGTCCAGAATGGTGTAAAACCAGGTCACTCTCTTCATTCTTTAAGTTACAACATGCCACACAATCCTTTCTGATCATGTTGTCTCAAAGCAACAGGAATCAAGCTGACTCACCTAGCCAAACTGTTGCTAGCCAAACCGTTGCTTACTGCAACACACAGGAGGGTGAGAGTTCCCTGAGAGGAGATGACACACTTGCTTCACACCTCCTCTGGTTCTCCTGTTGCTGTGCTGCTGCGAGCTTACTCATGGTTTGGTTTAGGGTGTCATCCTGGGCTTGTGATTTGTTTTGCTGGAGACAAACTACAAGCCCAGGTTTGGATGACTAAACTTAACTTGGAAGCATCTCAACAGGAGTAGGAACAGCAAAAACTAGCTGCTATCTTATTTTTGGGACCCTGTATGCTAGGACATTCATATGCCATAGTTTGGCTTGGCATTATGTCCAAACCATCTCAAAGTTCTAGTTCAGGCATCCCCAAACTTCGGCCCTCCAGATGTTTTGTACTACAATTCCCATTATCCCTGACCACTGGTCCTGTTAGTTAGGGATCATGGAAGTTGTAGGCCAAAACATCTGGAGGGCCGCAGTTTGGGGGTGCCTGTTGTAGTTTATCAAGATCTGTCTGGAGGGCCCAAGCAAGACCTACCAATATGTGAGCCACAAAACTCCAGTGAACCCCATCAAACAAACTTTATGCTGTGACCTAGTAAAGTTTTAAAATGATTAAAAAATATTTGCAACTGTAAGGAAATTACTCAATTTATACACTCATACCAGTCTAAACCACAGAGCCTAGGGCTTGCTGATCAGAAGGTTGGCAGTTCGAATCCCCGCGACGGGCTGAGCTCCCGTTGCTCTGTCCCAGCTCCTGCCAACCTAGCAGTTCAAAAGCACGTCAAAGTGCAAGTAGATAAATAGGTACAGCTCCGGCGGGAAGGTAAGTGGCGTTTCTGTGCACTGCTCTGGTTTCGCCAGAAGCGTCTTAGTCATGCTGGCCACATGACCCGGAAGCTGTACGCCAGCTCCCTTGGCCAGTAAAGAGAGATGAGCGCCGCAACTCCAGAGTTGTTCGCGACTGGACCTAACGGTCAGGGGTCCCTTTACCTTTACCTTACCAGTCAGATTTAAGTCAGCTCCGTCAATTCCATAACATTTTGTTCAGTGTTGAAGCAACGTGGGTGGTATTTAACCCAGAGTAGACCCATTTAAACTAATGATCATGACTACTATTAATTTCAGTGGGTCTACTCAAGAGTAAAATTTAGTTGAATACTGCCTAGTATTCTTTTGTGTCTTGCGTACCTTTGGTAGCCTTTCTACAGCTGAAAAAGCTAGATTATTGTGCTTATCGTATGACCATTTGCATTTTTTTAAGGGGTGCCAAAGAGACAGCACACAAGCTATCCTGTCCTCAGGGGCGGAGGAAGGGGAGTGCAGTGGGGCAATGTGCCCTGGGTGTCACCACTGAGGGGGGTGACAAAGTGGCGGGCGGTACTCACTGCGAGGCCTGAAGTGTGCCCGAGCCATGCATCTCTCCTGGGAGTTACGTGGTGGCTTGGGTGCCTGCAGGCTCCGCTCTGCCCCAAACTGTCTCCCCCCCAGCTGTAGGGCGGCTAAGTGGGAGGAGGGAGTCAGAGTCCTCAGAGGCCCCGCAGAGCATCCTGGCCCGGCTGGCCCTGCCCTTGGGCGCAGGGCATGTGCGCTGCCTGGGTGCCCAATGGGCATGTTCCGCCGCTGCCTGTCCCTATGCTGATATATAATGGAAATCATCTGAAAGTTATGCTTTAAAGAGGTTCTGTTATAATATTTTGGTACTAGCTGGTTAACTGTGTTGACAACTTGATTTTACAGCACGTGTGTCATGGAGCATCCAAGAACTGCACGTCAGCCAGGAAACCATTGAGAAAATTTCAGCAGCTGGCCAGCGTGAGTGTTTTTTGTTTGTTCCACAAAAAGCTATTGCAATGCCTAGTTCTCCCGCCTGCAGATTTGTACCCTTCCTTACGTGATCAACATATTTTTATTCACCCAGGTATTTAAAAGAATTTCTGATCTTCGACTATGATCTCCTAATGTCGGTTGTTCAATTCATTCTACATTTATGCTGCCAAGCTGGCTTGATCTGCAGGCTGAAAAGTTTTAAATGTTGCCCTTTATCTGTTTTGTTCCGGGATTTTAATATTGTATTTTATTTATTTTCTTGCGGATTGCAGAGAGAATATGGTCTAAAATATGGGAAATAAATTGAACGATAAGTAAACCAATCAATAAAGAAAGCCAGAAGACCAGTTGCTGTAGTGGGGAGGTGAACTTGGGGAGAAGAGCACCTGTGGAAACAGTATGTTTTATACCCAGTAATAGTGTGTTTCTCTGTTAGTAGGGATCTGTGCTTGACACCTTTGGCTGTGCATTCTGAGTATATCTCTTTTTTCCTAGCAGATTAATTTCAGCTACAGTATTATCCTCTGTTGCTGAAACATCTCAGTGTTCCAGCAACCGTTTAATGAGGGATGCAGTGGACTATTGCCAGATAGGAATTAACAAGGTTACTGTATAACATGACACAGTGGCTTTCAGTGGAATGCTTTAAAACTTTCAATCCCTTTTAATCTGTTTTTAGGGTGGGGGGGCTGATTTCAAATCTTTTTAACTAGGCAGAAATCGAAGCCAAAGGGGATAATGATGTGCTGTCCTGGAAGAGAAAGTAAAAGAGAGAGGAAATCAAGAATAAATACAAGGCTGCCTTATTTAAAAATGCAAATTTCTCATTCCTTGCTGCATGAACTGGTCCTACTTTTTTAAAAAAAAATTAGTTGTTTTTGAAAATCAGAGGCGTTAGGATGGGTAACAATGGTTTAAGGGGGGCAGCTATGAAAACAAATACAGTACACCATAATATGTATGTTACGTAGGATTTAAATTGACCCACTATGCCTGTTGAATGTCAAAATCTTTTATCAATTAAATGCTTCTTGTAGTCCCCCTAATGCATTTTATCTGCAGGGGGGTTTCCCCTGCATTGAGGGGCAGCTGGGCCATACCGCTGGTCCACGGGGCAAGTTAGGGCAGCTGCCCTACTCTAGAAGCTACAAAGGGGGGGGGGAGAAGGCATATAAAAAACTGGTATAAAACAGCCTCTGAGCGCGCGCTTTTTTCCACTGTAAAAAGAGCAGAGGCCGGTGGGGAGGAGTTGCGTGGCCTCCCCTCCCCCTCCCCTCCTTTCAGCCCCCTGCTCCAGCCTATCCCTGCTGGCCAATAGGGCCGGCTGGGGGGTGGGGTTTGACTACATTTTGGCCTGCGCGGCAGCATTCAAACCCTATTTGCTGCACCTCATCGGATCTGCATCGTCTCCTCTCTGCGGCTGTGGCTGGGGGGAGAAGCCTGGGTGAGCACAGCTGAGCGTGGGGGAGGGGGGGCTAACTGTTTGACTGTTCACGCTTCTTTCTGTGAAGGTCTTTTGGGCTCGCATTAATTGCTCTGTGCTGCTGATTGCTGCCTCCCCGCCTCTTTTATCTCAAGGGATCTCTGCAGTTCCCCTCCTTCAATCCAGCTGCCCCCCCTCCCTAAGTCTGCTACTTTCGTGTTTAGTGGGTTTCCCCTGCTTTGCCCATTGTTTTAAAATCGGCTGTTTGAGTATGGGGGATTCCCTGCTTTGGGGGATTCCTTGCCAGGAGCTGCTCTCTCCTCTGCGTCATTGATGGGGGGGGGTGTTGATGCTAGTATTTCAGCCTCCTTTAATTTTTGGATTCCTACAACTTTTAATCAACTGTGCACATATTCAGAACTGGCGATTCATTTTTAAGTTGCTATTAGAGTTTAAGTTGATTTTGGTTTTTCCCTAACCTTGAAGCATCTTTATTGGGAATTAAAACAGCGACTTTAAATCTGATTGGCGTAATGCAAGTTGACAAAACTATTTTGTTTTGGTTTTAAGCCGATTCAAGGTTCCAAGCATCCCAGTACTGCTTGATTGCCCTGCATATCTTAATTACTCCTTGGTTACCTGTAGTTCTTGGCTGGGAATTGTTTTTTTTTCTGCGGGGTACTTAGCTGGCCACATTGTTATCTCTTTGCTGGGTACTTAAGGTCTATCAGGGCCACATTGTTACTTTATCCCCTGAAGATCCTGTGTCTGCAACAATAATAGCTTCTCATTTGCTTCTCATTTGGTACTGCTGAGTTCCTCTATTTATTTATTTATTTATTTATTTATCTATCTATCTATCTTAGTTCCCATGCTTGCAATAATTGCTTTTCGAAGCTTGCTTTATCCTTGATCTGAGTGGCTTGTTTTACATTTGACAACATTGTTGTGTTTTAAAATTTAATTTTGCTTTAACTTAAATACTTATTATTTTGACGTTTTGCTTTGGTTTAAAGGAGAATTGGCCAGTGGCCTGGCTGTTTTTCTAGAACTCTTTCACAGGACAGTTTCACAGTACAATAGTAAATTTATGTGTTTAGTTTCCAAAATAACATATATTAGTATTAAATATATAGAAATTTATTATACAAATTATAATAATATCACAAGTGCAGCAACTGCTAGTGAAAACCTCATGCATTTTCCTTTCTATAGATAATTTAAAAATTTTAACCAATATTTTTAGTATTATTACCACTTTATTTCCCATCCCTCCTCATCTCTTTCTTCTCCCCTTTAGCTATACTTTTTACCGTTTAAATTTTTTCTTCCCACATTTTTTCTTACCGTTATTATTATTACTTTTACTTTTTAACTTCATTTTTAAAAAAATCCCCCTTCCCCCTCCCCCAATATCAACATTTCTACAACACTATTATCACCCCATCTCCCACTTTTAATACATAGACTCCCCTCTTCATTTTATACACCAAATCCCCCCCTTTACTCATCTCCTCCTTATCATCCTCACCTACCCCACTTCTCACCCCCCCCACTCCCACTTTTGTCACTGTTGTTTGACTGCTGGAATGGGCTGCCTTTAAATTGAAACCTGCTTGTCTGACTGTTTTTGAGAGGGGAGCCTTTTCCCTCACCTTCCCCCCCCCTTTGTCTTTTTTTTTTTAAAAAAATTAAAATACTGCGGTGGTAGAAGGCTGGGTGGAACAAAGCCAGGAAGCTGTTAAAAATCTGGGAGACTGAAGCAGGAGACCACGGTGGGTGGGTGGGGGGAAAACGCAAGGGGAAGAGGGGGTCAACCCCAATGCATTTTAATCCTCTGCTATAATTATATATAATTTTCTTAAAATTTTGGTTTCATTCGCCTTTTCCATGCTGAAATGTCACAACCTGAATGACCATGGCTTGCCCCCCCCCTGGCTTTGATCCTGGGTACGCCCCTGCGCTGGTCCCATTCACAGATGGTGCAGTTCCAGCCTCTTACTGTTCACAAGTTGAATCTGGAAGTCTGAGCAAGGGATCCTATGCATGCAGACCTCCATGCAGTGTGTTTTTTCCTAAAAAACTATTTTTAGGGGTACTCTCATTTTCCTACTCATATGGAAATACTGCCCCTCACTTTAGATACACAAAATGTTTGGGGGTATGCCTACCCCTGTGTCCCCCCAGAAAAAGCACTGTCTCTATGCAAAGTACAATCCTATATGATGGGTAGTCCAGGTCAATAAAACCCTACATGCATAGAAATCATAGGGTACAGGGAGCTGGGGACAGGGTTTGGGCCATCATGTGAAGGGGTCTCTTGGAATCGGTCAAACAGAAATATACAGTGGTGCCTCGACTGTAGGCGGAAGGCGATCCGTTCCGCGGCACTCTTTGTAAGTCAAAGTCTTCGGTTGTCGAAGTGCGATTTTGCGCTTCTGCGCATGTGCAGACCGTGTACGCCGCTTCTGCGCAGGCGCAGAACGTGCGGCGGCGAAAAGACTTCCGGGTTTGCCGACTTCGGAAGTAAAAACCTTCGGAAGTCGAGTCATTCTGATGTCAAGGTAACCACTGTAGGATGTAGGGAGTTCATAACTGGCTTCCCCAATGTTTGCTTTTACTTAAAAGCAGATGATAGTGGAACTCTGAATTTGACTGGAGCAGTATGGAGCAAGGCGATTTAACTCTTTCCTTAAATATGGCATTTTTTGTTACTTTATTAGAATAATGTGTGCCCCACCTTTTACATCTACCAGAGTAGGACTCTGAGAAGCTAAGAACATTCAAGAAACAACAAAGCAATCATTAAAAATTAAAATGGGGAGGGGGAGAAACAAGACACAAGAGGGCAGATAACTGAGAACATCATCATCTGCTTTAAGTAAACAAGGCTAATAAAAAGCTGTGTTCCTCTACTGCACACAGCAGCTTCAGAGATGTAGATTGAACACTGGGCAGGGTGGAAATGCTGGCAGGACCAGCATCTTGGTGTCACTGTTGTAATCAAAATTAAGACAACATGGCTGCTGTTCAGGGCCGTCTTAAGTGCCCCTGGCGCCATGGTGTGACGAATCCCTCCGGCGCCCCCCGCCCCGTTTCCCAGCGTGGTGGGCGAGCACAGCTCGCGGTGCCCCCTGGTGGGCCGGCGCCGTGGTGCCCTGCACCACCCAGCCTGGCCGTAGGGCCGGCCCTGCTGCTGTTAAAAAACATAGCAATAAAAACTCTAGGAAAGCTGATCTTAGATTTCTCCCACATTTAATGGAATTTGGCCCGTATAGCCTGGGGGAATATGATTTGTAAGATTCCATTTCTGATTTTGCCTATTGTCTCTGCTGTAGTTGGGCTTTTAGTAACTGAATCTCATAGCTTTTCTGTGCACTGTTTTGAGTGCTGTGGCATGGAAGCAGCCTTTACTTGCTGACATTCTTTTTCCCTATTTATCAGCGTTGTCCTTTTTCTTTCCTTTTAAAAAAAGACTAATTTCAGGGATGCAGAATTTTTACAGTGACTGAAACAAATGTTTTCCAAATTTCCAAGGGCATGCTTGTGCTTTGCGCATTTTCACAGGCCCCTCCCTGTAAAATGAAAGGACAACCTTGGCTTAATTCAACTCTCTGACAACTTGAAGCTTCTACCTTGGCACACAAACACTCCCAGCAACTGTAGTAATTGCCTCGCAGGCAAGTTTGTGCATGCTCAGGTAACACCAGGACATGGTCTCAGGAAAACCTGATGCTAGTATGAAACTGACTCTGTGAAACTTGTTTCAAGCAAACCACAAGTGTTTAAACTTATGGATTTAATAGAATCTTAGAGCCGCAAGAGACTGTAAGGATCATTAATGCCAAGTCCCTCAGGCAGAATGCAATGTACCTAAATCATCCTTAACAAAGCTGTAAAGCCAAAAGAAGCTCCACGACATCTCATTTGTGTCTTTAAATAATAAGAGAGAGAGAAAATTCCTTTTGGCGCATAGGCAGTCATGATTAATCAGTAATTTATGGCAGCTAGTATTGCAGATATAACTTCTGCTCCTCTCAGACTGCAGTTTCTATGATGCTATGACACACACACACACCCAATGAGGTTAGTTGAACATAGAGGAGTGATCCATCTTTGGGGAATATTAAGGCTTGACCCTGAAAGTTGTTGACCCTACTAGGGATGTGCTTCAAGGATCAATACAGAATCTGTGGTTCTGCAAAAGCTGCTGGCCCATAATTCCCATAATCCTTGGGCATCGGTCATCCTGGCTGAGGCTGATGGGAATCAGAGTCCAACAGTATCTGGAGAGTTGCAGGTTCCTCATCCCTGGCTTTAAAGGCTTTCTTGGGTTGGCGTTTGGAACCGCAGGGCAAGACAGTTGCTTGCAACATGTCACCATATGGCTACATCCAATATTATCATCTCTCCCACTTCCTGGATTTTGGAATGGCTGGAGTGATGATGGTTAGATCCTGATCGCTTGTGATTATAGACACCACACAGAGGACAGGGGAGGTGTGTGAGTGTGATAAAACCAGCCTAAAGTACAGAGATTAATTTCAGGTATTGTTCTGCCTATTTTTGCCTGTGCCCCTTGTACTGAAAAGCGTTCCCCACTCGTGATCTAGACTGAGGCTGAAAACTTTAGCAACTGGGAACAAAACAAAGAAGCGTAATGTAGTGAGTTTTTGTTTAATGAATGGTGATTTGTGTTTGAATTCTTATTCCCTTCTGGACCCTCACTTGCTAATGTATTATAGGGAATGTTATCCTTGGTTTCTTTTCAGCATGTATACTTCACCCCACCCCCCGCCAGTCCTCTTCTCCTGCTTCTGTCCTCCCAGCCAACCTGACTTCTTAACACTATTACTGTGTGTACCTCTCTCTTCTGCCAGTAATGAATTGCTCTGCCCCAGTTGATGTCTTGTTTCTGTTCGATGGATCCTACAGCATTGGCAAAGGGAGCTTTGAAAGGTCAAAATACTTAGCAATCAAGCTTTGTGATGCTCTGGACATCAATCCAGGAAAGGTGAGCACCCTCCACCCCCAGTTTATTCCACTCACTGGGTGCCGTGTAGAATCTGGGAGATGCATGTTGTGTAGGGTTGTGCATGTTGTGTATGTCTGTAGAAGAATATAGGCAACTTGGGGAATTCTTGTTTATGGGGTTTGCTAGTTCACTTTCCATGTCTGTTCTTGCTGTAGCCATTTTGAGCATTCCTGGAGTGGTAGCAACTGCATAAAAATAAATCCGCCTTGTTGACCTTTTCCTCCCCTTTCAGGTCAGAGTGGGAGCAATACAGTTCAGCAACACTCCTCATTTGGAGTTCCCGTTGGATGCATATTTCACCAAGCAGGAGATAAAAGACAAACTCAGGAAGATTGTGTTCAAGTAAGAGTTATTATATGTGCGAGTTCTTATTAAGGAAGTTAAAATAAGTAGTTGGCAAGTAATACCGTAGCTTCATTCTGATAGTTGCATGTTCATGTTGTATTTGGAACATTTTACTTTCAATGTTGTGAATGAAATATTTAATGATTTATTCATTAATTTATATCCTGACTTCATTATTTTATGGAATCCAGGGGGGGGGCATCCATTTGGTTCCCAGCTGGTTTCCTGTCAACCAGACCACCTGCTTAGCTTCAGCAATATGATAGCCTCATGTACCTCCAGATCATTTCCTGGGACCTAACTTAATTGGTATATTTATATTTAAGCTGATTTTCCAAATCCAGGCATATTTGGTGTCCCATGGTGCAAATAGTTTAAATGCCAGTCTAACATTCCAGTCTTAACAAAAACGCTGGCATGGGAGTAAGTTACGTTTAATCCAATAGGTCTTATTTCCAAGGGGGTGTATTAAGAATCAGAGTGTGGGTCACCAACTACAAAAGTTCTGCTAGAACAGGCCAAGGGCATGGATCCAGCTTCCTATTCTCACAGTAGCCAACCAGATGCTTATGGGAAGCCAATAAGTGGGACCTGAGTGTGACAGCACTTTCCCTATATGTGATTCCAAGCAAAATAGTATTCAAAGGCACACAGCCAGCCACCCCCTAAGTGTGCTTAAGACCATGAGATTACAAACATTACAGTGAATCAGAGATGGCCTCTTGGTGACAACCTTCATATACAGTGGTGCCTCGGTTTAAGTACACAATTGGTTCCAGAAGTCTGTACTTAACCTGAAGCGTACTTAGCCTGAAGCGAACTTTCCCATTGAAAGTAATGCAAAGTGGATTAACCCGTTCCAGACGGTCCGCAGAGTACTTAAACTGAAGCGTACTTAACCTGAAGTATGAGTGTAATTGGTTCTAGAAGTCCGTACTTAACCTGAAGCGTACTTAACCTGAAGCGACCTTTCCCATTGAAAGTAATGGAAAGTGGATTAATCCATTCCAGACGGGTCCGCGGAGTACTTAAACTGAAAGTACTCAAACTGAAGCGTACTTAAACCGAGGTATGACTGTACAGCAAGGACTTATAAGGAACTGTTCTGGGTGGCCATTCCTTAGCTTTGGAATTCCTTCTAGTGTACAGGCAGCAACTGGTTTGTGTGGCGGTTACATTCTGGACCTCCATGTGCATTGGCGAGGCCACCTTCCTCTGTTCCACACCCCATTTTGTGATGTCATGCACATATCAGACACACCTAAGACAGTCGCTGCTTGTATTCCAGAAATGAATGATGTAGATGTGTGTTGAGGATATTATTATTATTATTATTATTATTATTATTTGTCCTCCAGGGATAGACATGAGGTCTCTAAGTGGCTAATTTGTGCTGTTTTTGCATATATATTTCCCCATAACATGGTGTAGCCTAATACAGGTGAAACTCGGATAATTAGAATATCGTCGAAAAGTGCATTTATTTCAGTAATGCAACTTATTATTTTTTATTTTTCTTTTAATTTTTACAAATGCTTTCTTTTGGAAATTCCACAGTAATAAAACAAATAGTTACAATAATACAAAAATAAAAATAAACATCACTATTACATTTTATTAATTACATTCCATTTATAATTGACCCGCCTAACGACAAATAATTACGATTACAACAAATAAAGGCTTGACATATCTTGCATCTATCTCATATATTGGTTTCACCTTTTAAGTTGCATTACTGAAATAAATGCACTTTTCGACGATATTCTAATTTTCCGAGTTTCACCTGTATTTAGATACAGTTTTCCAGTTTTCCTCATTTTTACTTACTTTGAAGCTTAGTTTCCCCCTTCTCCCTCAAACCCCAACATGTGCACACAGACACTCTATGCGCCAGGAAGACCTTCACACCTCCAGTGCTCCCATGCAGTCCTCCCTCTGCATGATCATTTTGGACACCAAGTATGCACCTACACCTGCCACTGTTGTGCTAAGGGGGGATTCCTCTCTGGCTGTTGTGGGACTGGATTGAGCTTGTTAATGTTTCAAGAGAAGACAGGGTATGAAAAGCATACCCCCGATTCCTCTTTGACCACTTCTGAAGTGCAACTGAAAGCAGAGGCTGTGAAATGGTATTGAATATCTGGAATCTAGACATGTGCTGACATTCTTTTAATGCTGAGAAGAGAACGTTGACAGCTCCAGCAGAGATAACGTCCTTCAGTTTGCCGGTAAATCCTGGTTTTAGCTTAAAAGACATCACTGGCGAAAATAGCTAGGATGGCAGCAACCACTTCAGAGGGCAGAATTGGAAAATATGAAGGTCTTCATTCATGGCCACTTGGTTCTCCCCCTCCCTCTCCACAATCTTTTGTCTGTGGCTCTTAATGCCAAGTTAGGCTTTAAGCAGTTTAGAAGTACATGTATAACAACCAATGTGTGCCAGATTCAGCTACCTCATTCCGCTAGTAGAAGCCAATTCAAGGATTCCCGCTAGTACAATGAGGCTGTGAGTCAATATCTATAGAGTGATTCTGGTTCTCATAGTGTCCTCCTTCATGGCCAAGCCCATTGTGCTTCACAAATATCACTCTCTTGATTATAAGATGCATGAAAAATATAAGCAACCTGCCACATTGTTTTTAATCCCTTGCATGCAAATTCAACATCACTTATGGGGTATACCATTCCTTTCTCTGGGTGTTAGTGCCAAGAAAACACAGTTCCAGAAAACAAAGATTAGGCTGTTTTCTGCTGACAAACTGACAGCACCTCACAGGCAGGTATTCATATGAATGTGAGGTATGCGTGTGTCAATTTTGTCCTAACAAACAATGTGGAAAGGACATTCCTGGCTTGGTTGGTAAACTAAAATCCAAGAGCCTGCCAACTCATTGACTGAAAGGAACTTCCATCTTCTCAATTGAAAAACAGCCCTGGTTGCACAGGATCTAAGAAATTGTTTTGTTTTGTTTTTTTAAAAAACCTCTGCAGCATTTAAAATCAAAGCCATCAAGAGTTTAGAGTCATTTGAAGATGGAAGCAAAGCAATGACAAAATGCAGCTGGCTAAGGAAGATTTGACTTCTACTGCAGTGTTGCTGATGCGTTCTTGACATGTGGCTCAAGAGAGAGAACGTTTAAGGAAGGGAATAAAGGAGAGAGCTAGAAAAGATCAAAGCCAGCCCTGGCAGGAGTTTAGAGAACTGAGAATTATAGGGTGGTACAAAGAGAAGTGTGCAGATAAAAGAACTAGGCAGGACAAAGTATGATTATGATCAAATATTGAATACACAAGGAAATACAGAAATCACAATAAGGGTCATTTTTAGGGGGGAAAACTAAACTGGAAATGGTCAAACTCCCACAACAGGCATAGAAAACAGATGGAGATAATCAAGGCAGTTTTGTTACAGAGTTAGTTGGAGGTGGAGACTGGAAATATGCAAGAAAGTATAATACTGAATATGACCATTCTGGAATTCTCACCTTAGATGGCCTCTTCAGTTATGTGAAGTGTTAGCATTGTGGTATTGCTGCCACCAGCACACTTCTTTTACCACACTGTATATCATTTCCAGTCTTTCCTTGTGTTTGTTGCAGTCTAGATTCTTTGTATGTCAAGCATGATTTCTCACAGCAGAAGACAAAAAACCCTGTGACAGCCAAAATACTTGGCTAATAGATCCAGTGACCAGCTAGTAAAATCCGAGGGGGCTTCCCAGAACTGCACTTAATGTCTTGGACATCTGCAACTTAACATTTAACAGATGTTGGAGTGCAAGTGTGGGGGCAGAGAGGAAACTGCACCTGCAGTGGCTCTTTAGAAATCTTTGTAGCACAGCAACCCCCTCAAGCAGGACAATATGAATCATGGCATACAACTTGGTATCCGATGACTCTGCATGTGTGAGCTGCCTCCGTTGGGTGCGGTGACTGTTCCTTGTGTGCGAGTCATTACTTTCTCTTATGACTGCCAAGAGATGAACATGCATCATACATGCACTCACCCTGAGTGCCAGGTTCAGATCTATCTCTATGAGAAGTAGCTTGTTTTGTGTTAAAACAAACCAGAAGATAATAAGATTGCCCCACCCAGGCTGGAGATTCCCCTTGTGCCTTTCAGTTGGCCATTGTTTTGGAAACCAAGGCACCTGCAAGCCTTCCTGACTTCCCTTTTATCTTGATCTTTTTATGTGTTCCCTCTCCTCTCTGCTTTGCAGCCTCGAGTTTGTTATTACAATAGGGAGGGAAGTGAAGCAGACAAAAGAATTGGGGGGAACTGAGCCGAGGGATGGGGAGCCCGTGGCCCTTCAGGTGTTATTGGACTCCGACTCCCATCAGCCCTGGGGATGATCAGTGGTCAGGGATTATGGGAATTGATGTCCAACAGTATCTGGAGGGCCACAGGCTCCCCATCCCTGATTAGAAAATACCACAGGACAAGTGTTTGTTTTGAACCCCCTGACGGGGCAATTTAGACCAGAGAAGTGGCGTGTGGAGAGTATTAATGTTCCTCTCTAGAAGCTTGTGAGGTTTTCTCATGTGGGAGAAGGGCCATTGGATTTCATTGTACATATGTAATGTGTAGTAATCACCCACTTGATAATTACCCACTTGATAGTAATGGGTTATTGGATAAGACTTACTGTAGGGAAAGAGGAGAAGAATGAAGTAGAGATTACATTTAAGAGGAACATGCACCATCTCAAAACATTTTTTGCTCCTCTTTGCTGTCCTGCCTGCTGGAAAGGTAGAATGCATTCTCTTTTTGCTGTCAAACAGCGTATTTGTGTGTGTTGCACCTGTTTTATCAATATTGTATTTACTTTTGTGATACAGCCCTGCTTTATTCCAGTAATAGTTTCCATCACCTGTTGACTTTCCAAACAAACCATATTCTGTATTCTAGCATTTTCCCTGAGCAAATGGCAGGTATTCTATTGGAAACGAAGCAGAGAGCAGTGTTAAGTTATCCCCATTCTTCTTCTGTTTAACTCAGAGGTGGGAGAACAGAAACAGGACTTGCTCTGAAATACATTCTTCGGAAAGGATTTTCTGGGGGCAGAAACTCATCCATACCTCAAATCCTTATCATCCTAACTGATGGGAGATCTCAGGGCAATGTGGCAGTGCCAGCCAAGCAGTTAAAAGAAAGGGGGATTGCTGTGTTTGCTGTGGGAGTCAGCTTCCCAAGGTAAGTTTATCTTCTAGTCTAGAGTGGGAAGAAGCCAGGGGTGCTCCATTACGTATTGACTACAGTACCAGTGACTGAAGAAAAGGCTTGCAGTGGAAGTGAGATTTATCAGGCTAGAGAGTTGAAGAGAAAGCGGTGGTCCACACTCTAGAAATCCATCGCTAGGGAGAGTTTTAGGCACTTGCTTAAGAGTTTTGTATCCCAGAGTTTTGTAGGCCCCAGAGAGGTTTACATCAATAAATGAAGAAAAGAAAACAATATAATAAATATAACAATATACCAAACCAATTCCATAACCCCACACACACACACACAAAACATTAAATTATCCACCAGTCTATAAGAAAATTTGACTTTTTTTTAAAAAAAAACTGGACTCCTATGCCGCCTCCAAAAGCCTGGACTTGCTTTCTAAAAGAGCATTATGAAGAGGCCAGGCACACCTTAGTGGGGAGCCAACTCCACAGGAGCCACTATCAAAAAGGTCCTTCCCTTTCCTTGCATTGAGCATGCATATAAAGCTCAAAGGTGTAAGTTTGCATGCATCCATTTGCTATTGGTATAGTGGCAAGGATGTGTGTCAGAAAATCTTTTGTTAAAGCAAATGTGGCAAGAACAGAAAAAGAATGTGTTTGGAAAATGTAGTAACTACAGCAGAGCAATGGGTGCTATTGGGCTTCAGTTTCACACACATCTATACATGTACCATGCTCTTTTAAATAGCCCTTCCCTGTTCATTATGACACCCATTGTCATTACGTTGTTGCCATACTGCAGTGCTTTATTGGTTGTGCTGAATGATTTCTGTGCAGATGGGAAGAACTGCAGGCACTAGCCAGTGAGCCGGCCGAATGGCACATCCTCTTTGCCGAAGATGCTGATGACGCCTCCAATGGTCTATATACCACCCTTACAGAGTCTGCCGTCTGCAGTGCTGCATTTCCTGGTAAAAAAAAGGTTTTTAGTCATGTACACACGGATTAAACAAGTCTTGCCATCTATTTTGTTTAGGCACTAGCTGTCACATTAGGCCTTTTTTTTGTGCTCCTGTGCCCAAAGCCTCATTTGTCCTTTCTCCCTCCAGGCTGCTTTTCTAATCTAGGGCATTCTTTCTGTTTATCAGAAGGCAGGAAGGAAGAGAAATTCCAGACAGAGAGGGAGAAAGAGAAGCTTCAAAGTCTGGTGAATAAGGGTAGAGCCGTTTTTTGGCTTGTAGGGTTGCCTGTGCCTGAGAGCTTGAAGGCAGCAAGGGAGACTCCAGGAGTGGTGCCTCAAACACTGCCAAGCCATCCCTGCACATGCCTAAGAGAATGAAGCTGCATGTTACATTTAATGTAGAGTGTGTAGCAATGTCTTCAGTTTTTGATAATTAAAGCATTAGGGTGGTGGGATGCTGGTCCTGCTGCAAATGTCGTGGGTGGTATCTAACACTGTGCAGGCGGAGTTCCATTTGAGCAATGGGACTCGCCCCCCACCCCCAATCTGTTTTCCAACCTTCTGGAGAAGATTTTAAGGAAGTGAGCGGGGGGATGCCAAGTAGAGGAAGGGAAGTTACATTCTGGAAGCGGAATAGTAGCATTGGATGCAACACAGACAGTGAAGGGAAGTCGCCCCCCCCCCCCCCGGCGATACTTTTAATCTGAAGCCCTAGCCATGGGAGAGGGGCAGTTTCCTTTTAGATTGGAGTTGGGAAGGCAAGCCTCCCCTCAATGCGCACTGTATTTATGGTAGGGATTGTACTTCTGCCCCACCCTACACCTCTTAATTTAATTAACAACAACAGCAAAAACCCAGAGTTTGTTCCATGCTATGCAATGCCTATTAGGTGTAGTTTGACCCTTTATAATTGTATATCACAGTAGGCAATACAGAAGGCTGGGCAACACCTTGGGTTGGCTTCAAGTTAGAGAGGGGGTGCTACCTAGCCAAGTGTCCTGTGTTTCCCTTCCCTCCACTGCCCACCTTGTTGATTCCCTAGTTTTATCCCATGGCAGTAGCTACATCAAGTATTGGGGTGTATTGTTGGAAATTCAAAATGGTGCTTGGCTTCCCTGCCACTGCTGTCGGAAAAGCAAGTGTCCAGGAAAGACAGAAAGCTGCCTCATATCAGCTCAAGTGGTTTGTCCATCTAGCCCAGTATTTTCTACTCTGACTGGCAGTGGCTTCCTAGGGTCTTGGGCAAAGGGCTTTCCTGTCGCCTGCTATCTGATCTTTTCAGCGGGAGATGCCAGGGATGAAAACTGAAGCCTTCTCATGCAAATAATGTGCTCTTAATGTTTTACTGTGCTCCCTTTTTTGGGGTGCATAAAGTTTTCGATCTCAGGCAATGAATGCCAGCTCTTAAGACCATTTTCTCCTTGCCCCAGGCTGCGGAGCTGAATCTCACTCTTGCGAACGCAAAACACTCGAGAGAGTCAAAGAGTTTGTTGGAAACTACTTTTGCTGGAAGGGGTCGAAGAGCAATAATGCCGTGCGCACATCGCTCTGCCCATTTTACAAGTGAGTCAGCAGCTGTGTGCTGTCCCTTTAAACCCCAGTGGGGATCAATGTAATCTATATGTATAGGTGCCCTAGCCTAGGGAAATTAAGGTGATGGCTGGGCAGGACCTCAGCACTGTCCTGTCCTGCTGGCCTCTAAGCAAAGTTTTTAAAAATAAAGTTTTAAAAAGTGGGGGAGAGGCAGGAGAAATGGAGCCCATCACAAAAAATGGGTTTCAAACACTCCAAGGCTACACCCACAAGAGTACCTGGAAACGAGTGTCTCTAGTAGTTTAGTGATTTTTGCATTTGAATAAAGAAGAGAGATAGAGGCAGAGAGATTTGGCTGAGTCCAATTATAGTTGGAAATCAACACAGTAGCTCTTGATTCAGATGCAGGGCACATCTTTGTATTTCTGAATTCCCTCCAGTGTCACAATGGATTACTTTCCTCAAGGTAGAAAAAGAGCCAGGCCCAGAGCTCTCACAGCTGGCCCTAGTATGCAATCGAGGCCTCTCTGGATGTTTTTCATGCCTCTTGGTTGGAAGAAACACTTCTTCTCTTGTCTTGCTCCTTTGACGGTGCTATAAGATCATCCCTGATATGGGGCGAAGGCTCAATCACTGGCAGGAAATAGCCTCTGCTCATATTGCAGCCAATGTTAAGCCCAAAGTCTGCAAACACAGGGCTATATTGTCAACTTGGGGGCAGCAAGTCCAACAGGAAAATTCCCCTCATGCTGAGTAGAGGATATATCCTAAAATTATGCAAGATAAGTAATGTCAAATGCCTGTAAAAGGAAGTACTTGCATGCTCAAATCTTTGTAAGAAGGGCTTGTACCCCTAAGTGAAATGTTTGAGAAAGGACTTGGAAAGGAAAACAGATCTTTGTGCCTTCTGTAGTTTTGTTTTGTTTCTGTATATAAAGAAGTTTTTAAAAGTGTAGTATTTCCTTTCAGCTCGCTCCCCCCCCCCGATCCCCCGCTTGTTTTCTCTATGAGAAATCTACCTTGGGGACTAGCTAGGGATGGTGGGAGGAAACAGGCTTGTGATAGCGCGCGCGCGCACACACACACACACACATATCTTGATTGACGCAGCGTGGGAAGTAAAGAAATAAAATAGTTTTGAAAAAAGCAAATTTTTATGAGCAGGCCAACAGAATTCTGACGTTGGAATATATTATGTAGTACGTAGATTTATGTAAATGAAGAGCATACTTTAAAAATGTACTTCTCGGGGGTTGCAGCAAGTGTGTGTGTGTATGGGGGGGCGGAGCCAGCAATTATGCTAGACATTGTTGGACTCCAGATCCCATCATCCCTGTCTACTGTGTTGTCTGGGGCAAAGACGGCACGACTCGAGGCAGGTTGAACTCAATGGGAAGGCGACCAAGAGCAGAGCTCGAGGGCTTCCTTTTATTGAAAGCTCAGGATGACAGTTAATCATTACAACGACAGTGTAACTTCTAGCCAATTACAGCAGTGCAGTCCCATACAAGGTGATGTTTCCTGTAACGTCACACCCGGTCACTCCCTAAGACATCCTCCATAGCCCACGTGTTGTTTTGCCATGCCCTCTGTCCATGCTCCAAGCACATGTCACTCTGTAAACACCCCCTCCTAGTTCCCATTGTGTTACCCTCCTTGGCTTGACCCATCTGGTTTGTCCTGATTCATCCAGTTCCATCCAGATCATCCTAGATCCTTCTAGCTCTGTTGTGACCTGTTGCCCTGCTGACCTGAGCCTCTGACCTGTCCTTCTTCACGTGTCTCCCATTCTGACATTAGCCGGCTTGCCGTGCTAATGCCCACACTCTCAAAGATCGGTGTGGCTTGCCAGCACCAGATCTCAGTCATTCCCACACATGCAAGCACAATTTCCTCGTGTAATCCCCACACTACTGGCCTTGCTGACCGGGATGGATGGGAGTTGGAGTCCAGCATCTCAAGGGCACCACATTGGTTACCTCCTGGTGTAAGTAAACATAAGAGGGTGGCATGGAGTTTAGAGACATCAGTGGTGAAATCTCTGCTGCCTTGTTTTTTTGCTTTTCCATGGGCTTTATTTTTGCAAAGCTTTCTGACTAGGCATGTATAAGATTGTGTATTTAATATATTAACCAAAGTGAAAGTTGTCAACTTCTATTTCATAGACTAAAGTTTATCCCAATCTCACTTTTTTATATACTGGCTTTTCTAATTAAGCTGGAGGAACACCTTCATCACGTATCCTTCTAGATGCTACCGTACCACATGCCCAGGTAAGATACAGTCTTTTGAAATGTTTCAAAATGAAAATTAATAAGGTATTAATTTAATACCTGGACTTGTCTTGACCAATTTCCACAAAACATATTATGGTGTAAGAATGTAAGATAAAGAGAAAAATAGAGAAGAGGAACTGAGAAAGAAACAGTTGACTAAGTAATATACAACTGGACCTGCACTGAGGATGAAGGAAGTCAAATAGAAATGAATAAGAACTGAATTAGGGATGTATCTGTAACATCCGCTTTGCATTTGTAGTTGTAGTATCATTTTGTTAGTTTGTTTTGTGAGTGTTGTCTGTGTTGGTGTCAGTATAATAAATCAATAAAAAGAAGAAGAAGAAAAGGAAAAAATGGGTAAAATAAGGTGGTGCCTCAATTAATAGACATTCTGTTTGCCAACAAAGGGAAACAGGAGAAGCCTAGTTTATAAGAAGAGTGTCGAATGAAGACCCTTTTACTGTGTTCCAGAGTCTATTTTGCTTTTCTAAAAGGCAAGATAGGTTCTCGCTGGACACAAAAAAGGGATCTTGGGGTTAAATACTCTGCTTAGATGCTGTGTGAACTGTGCCTGTTTTCTCCTAGAGCTCAGTCCTGTTTACAACTTAACAACAAGAAGAAAGGCTCTGTGATCATTGATTAAAAAATTAAATGGGTACCCTTGTCTTTCTCCTTCCTGGTTGTTGTTGGGTTTTTTTGTTTTTTTTAGATCCTTGTGGTTCTCAGCCTTGCCAGAATGGAGGCACATGCATTCAGCAGGGATTAGAAGGATACCACTGTGTCTGCCCAGTTGGCTTTGGAGGAGATGCTAATTGCGGTATGCCTTTTCATCTTAGGCACCAGTGCTTTGAGGTTGTTGTTTTTTTAATGTGTCATGAACATCACTCAGTTTCCTGTAACAGTTCTGGTTGTTGTTATTTTTGTTTTATAACAGGGAAGAGGAGAAAAGGATAGAGGTTAAGAGACTCGATTTACAAAACAAAACATTAAATGTTTCAGAGGAAGGGTTTTGTTTGGTACTGCTTGTTTCTGGTGACTGAGACATGGGGCTCATCCAGATTTCATTTTGTGCCATATTTCTAGGCACAGGTCTGGGCTTTAAAGCTCTGGATCTGAGCGATTTTATTTTTGCCCCTGCGCTTTCCCCCAGGGAAACATGTGTTTTACCGCTGAATCGGAGCAAACAGCAAATGGGTTTTGTGTAGATTGCCATTTGCTCCAATTGAGCAGTAAAATGCGGGTTTTCCTGGCAAAAGCAACGGGACAGAAAAATAACTGCATGGACACAGAGCTTTAAAGTTCAGACCTGTGCCTAGAAATGTGGCACAAAAAGAAGTCTATATGAGCCCACAGTGAAAGCTGTAGTCTTAATCACATTCGCTGGGAAATACGGTAGGTCCCATTGGGGTTAATGGGAATTACGTCCATGTTAGTATATTTAGGAAAAGGATCTGAAGATTCTTGATGACAATTTCAGGACATTCAGGGTGCAATTAATTATTTGTTTTTATTTGCACACACACACACACACACTCATTTGCTTGCAAGAAAACCTCAAAGTGGTTTGCAAAAACATTAAAATGATCAGTTAAAAACAATTATTTAAATTGTTAAAAAAAATAATTAAAATCAATGCTATGCTAAAAACCAGATTAAAACATGTTTATATGTCTAGATTGGCTTGCCTAAACAAAAATGTTTTTATCAGTCACCGAAAAGAGTGCCGTGAAGGCGCCTGCCTGCTGTCAATTATAAGCCAGTCTTCCTGGAAACAAGCCCAATTACACTCGCTGGAACGTATTTCTGAGCAGACATGTATAAGATAGTGCTGTTAGCTTTGCTTTATGTCTTTGCAGCCAACTTGTCGTTGCTGCTTATTTCTCCACACCCAAAGAGTTGGCATGTCAGAAAAAAGGCAGGAAACATAAACTCATTGGGGAGGCTGTTAAAAGGAAGTGCAGCATTCAAAATCGCAGGTTGCTCTTGAATTGGCTCTATACGTAGAATCTTGTTACGGAGAGCAAGTGTTATTTTTGCTAGGAATTTCTATGAAGACATGGATCAAGCCATTCATTTCTGGTTGCATATCTTAGGCTGGATCTAAGACACTTCAAAGAAAAGTTCCAGGAAAACGCATTGTGAACCTCGTAATGGGAAATCACGTTGGCGAAAGACGGGACTCTACAGTGCCATCTGCTGTCACAACACATTTAAAACACTCTTTAAAAAAACTAATGTAGCTGAGTCCTATTTGTTAATTGGTTCTGCAGATTTTGCTCATACTGAGATTGGGAGCAAGGCTCAGGATTCTGTACTCTCTCCACTGTGAATAGATCCTACCCTGGACTGGGCCCTTTGCTAGGGGTGAATGTTATTGTAATTAAAAGTTGACAAGCCTAAATTATCATAGCTTACTGATTTCAACAGACTACTCTAGAATCTCCATTAGAGACTTCTTGTTATGTTTTTATTTGGGCTTCTTAACACTTTCTTAATGCTTTTAAACAAAATTTTCAGCACCCAAGCTGAGTCTCGAATGCAGCGTAGACCTTCTTTTCCTGGTGGACAGTTCATCCAGTACCACCCTCGAAGGCTTCTTGCGCTATAAAGCTTTCCTGAAAAGGTTTCTCCAAGCCGTGTGGAGTAGAGAGAGCCCAGGGAATGTGGGTGTGGCCCAGTACAGCAACGATGTCAAAATGGCCGTCGGCATCGGAGACCACCAAGATGCTCTCAGTCTGGTGAAGGCTGTTGATTCCATGCAGTTCAGAGGAGGAAGCACCTTGACCGGCAAAGCTTTGCGGTACGTGACACAGCATGGCTTTAAGAGCGGCCCAGTCTTTGCTGATACACCCGATGACCTCCCACGTGTGGTCGTCTTGCTCACGGATTCAAATGCTCAGGATTCGGTGGCAGAGGCAGCTAGGTACAGCAGAGGCCAAGGTGTCTTCCTCATTGGGATTGGCAGTGAATCTTTGAAAGCAGAGCTGGATAATATTACAGGGAATCCAAAGTGGACACTGATCTACTCATCCCCACAAGATCTCTTCAACAAGATTACTGAACTACAAAGGAAAATATGCAGCATAGACAGCCAAGGTAAGAAAGCATATCATTTGGCATCTCAGCGTCTACTTTTGGCTGTCAGGTCCTGCTATCCACATACTTGCTATCCAGAAATTCACTTATCTGCACTTAAAGAATTATGCCTAAACCTCACTATATGCTCCACAGATTCACTTATTCGAACAGCCCAAAACCATACTTGGTTGGGTTTTTGTGTGTGTGTGTGTGATTTGCTGGTCATCATCCCAGCAGCCATTTTCAGGCAGAAGCCATGGAGTGAGGGAAGGGGAAGCAAGATCAGATGAATCGGAGGCCAAGAAAAAAAAATTGACAGAACTATTAAAACAGTGGACAAATTGCGCATTAGAAGTGTTCCCATAGGAAAGAATGGAAATGGTGGACTTGTTATGCGACTGCTTGCCTAACAAACGATTTCCTGTGAACACATTGTGTCCATAAATCGGTACATAAATCAGTATTCTGATACATACTTGAAGATGTATGATGGAAAATGGGAACAAAGGCATCACTTCTCAACAGTTAATCAAGTATAGTTGCCTGCAATCAAAATGGATCTGCTATTTGCTAAGCCATCTCGGAGGCTTAGCTGAGCTTTCCTTCAGAACAAATTCTGAGAAGGTGGTGCTAGCGAATGCCTCCATGGCCTCTTGTTGATCAGAGGGAATTCATTCAGATCTTTATCTATACCTGCTAAGATGATGAAACGTCTAGTTTTTCTAAGCAAATTATGAGTTAACTATTTAGAACAGGCATCTCCAAACTCGGCCCTCCAGATGTTTGGGGACTACAGTTCCCATCGTCCTTGACCAAGTTGGTCCTGTTAGCTAGGGGTGCTGGGAGTTGTAGTCCCAAAACATCTGGAGGGCCGAGTTGGGGGGTTCCTGATTTAGAAGATTGTTTTAGTTTGACTGAGCTATTTAGAAATGAACTAAATGTTGGGTTTATTTTATTTAATTTGTTACATTTTTCTCCCTCCCTCCCTTCAGTGGCTTCAGGCTGGCATACATTGTGCATGGCATACATTTTAATTCTAACAACAGCCCTGTGAATTAGGTTAGACTGAGAGGTGGTAGCTGGCCCAAGCTCACCTTGGTGAGCCTCAGAACCAAACAGGAACTTGAATGTGATCCAATACTCTAGCACTGGCTTTGCCTCACCTTACTGCTTACTCAGTGCAGTTTAATTTTTACACTTCAAAAGAAACCTGCTGTTCTGAGACTCCTGCCTTTCTAAATTTACCACCTCTAGCCCAAAGTAATATCAATATGACCTTATCCAAATACCATTCCCTTTCATTTGACTGTGTTTTAGATGCCTTCCAGCTATTCAGACTATTGAGCCATTTTCTCAGAAGCTTAATGCTGCTCCTTCCTTCCTTCCTTAGGCTGCCCATCTCAGTCTATGGACTTGGTATTTGCTTTGGACTCTTCGGCTTCTGTTGGAAGGAATAACTTTGTGCAGCTGAAAACCTTTGTCAGCAGCCTCTCTCTCCAATTTGGCATCAATCGGGATGTGACTCAGGTAGGCCTCGTTGTTTTTGGGAAAAGGCCTCACACCACATTTGGGCTGGACACACACGTGACCAGCTCAGATCTCCATGAAGCCATCAGTCAAGCTCCCTTTGTAGGTGGCTCTGCCTCGGTTGGCAGCGCCTTGCTCCATATTTATGACGATCTCATGACTGTCCAAAAAGGAGCAAGGCCTGGTGTGAAGAAGATTGTGGTGGTGGTCACAAGTGGAGCTGGAGTGGAAGATGCCGTTGTCCCAGCTCAACAGCTACGCAATAATGACGTATCACTACTGGTTATTGGGATGGAACAAGTTCAAGTGAGCTCATTGCTGAAGATTGCAGGTTCTCACAATAATCTCTTAAGGATTCCTTCCTATGAAGAGCTAAAAAATAATGAAGAACTTATCCTTGAAAGAATATGTGATGGTAAGTTGATTATTTTGACTTTTTACTTTTTATTTTGACTGTTTACAATGAATAGAATTAAACCACATTTCTTTATTAATACCTTCATTTTGTTATATATTTCAGATAACTTTGCCCAGTGTAACCTGGAGCCAGCCCTTCTTTCCCTGCTTCTGCCCATAAACCAGGGGTTGCTAACCTGAAAGCTTCCAGAATGTTATTGGACTACAGCTCCCAGTATTCAATTTGTGATGGTTGAGGGTGATGGGAGTTGGAGTCTTAACATCTGGAAGGACTACAGGCTTGCCACTTCTATCATAATAAATCATATATTATTATTTTTAGAATTCACATTTTTTTCTTGGCTTATCGCCAATATCAAGTATCCAAAGGGGCTGGCTAAATATCAATTTAGCGCGAATTAGAGGTGCATTGTAAATATCAAGTACCAGTAAAGTACATTACTTGAAACATCAGTGCAATAAAATTGCAGTGCTAGTTTGGACATTTCCAAACTTGAACCATATTTAGTTCTTGAATTTGAAATGCCAATTGATTTCATGGCTACCTTTTCTGATGTAAGCATACTTATGGGAAAAAGAAGAAGAAAAATAAGATCTATACTTCAGCACTACCAAACAACCACATATGTCTAACGCCCCCTTCTTTGAAGTTGAAAAGAAGCCACATTAAACACTTCTTCCCCTTCGTGTTTAGTTTAAACCATCTTCAAATCAGTATTTGCCATGTGTCTGATTATCTGTTTCACCTTTTAAGCCATTGTTCAAACAAGATTAGTGCGTATTCTTAACACATCAAACGGGGATTGCTTGTGGTAAATGGCAAAAGGACTAGCTGGTCTTTCACGGGCTACTGTGCTTTGTTTACAAAACAGAACTCAAGATGAGACTGAACTTGCAGCCTTTGAACGGCTGCAGCTTAGCCATTTTTTTAATGATTGGTAAGGCGATGTACTGTCAGATCCTGTGTGTGAAGGAAGGGCATGTGATGGCACAAATGGGGACCAGGAACAGTAATTATGAGTTGAGGAGGGTCTATGTAAAGTTCTGGAGCAGGACACCGAAATCCCTAATTCCAACATCAAAAAAGTTTCAGCTGTGATTTTGGCTGTGTAAAATTTAATTAATGCACTCAATGTATACCTTTGTCCTAGGTATGAGACTTACCCTCTTCTAAGGCTGTAAGGAGTTTCTGCAATACCAGGAGATGTGTTCAATGATTTCCATCTCCACAGAATAACTGGAATTCTGCAGCATTAAGAAACCTTTGATTTCTTTCTTTCTTCTTGCGCCTGCCAGTCAACATGGCCTATTGTTTTCTTTTGTCTTTTGCAGAGGCCAAGAAGCCAGCAAACCTCTGCAAACCCAACCCCTGCATGAATGATGGAGTTTGTGTTTCTGGAAATGGCAGCTACTGGTGTCGTTGCCAAGGCTGGGTAGGACCTCACTGCGAAAACAGTAAGCATCAAAGTGCAGTAGCCAAAAGGCATTTAGGCCTCCTCCCTCATTTAGATTTATTGTCCCCATCTGAAATGAATGATCCCTGAAGAATGTAGTTGCTCTGTACCTTTGCCCCAAATAAAGTCAATTCGTTTCCATTTAGATCACATTCCTAAAAGTATGCTGAAAAAGGGAGGGTGGGGAAATTAAATAAGCTTCATAGCATCAAATTTTACGGTTGACTGGTAAATGTACTTTTGGCTTGTTCTCTTCACAAATACTAATCTTAAATGACTCATTGCAATCTTCTTAAACCCATATATTTCTTGGGTTTAATTGGCACACTCTTTCACTAAGATCTTGTTGGATCTCATTCCAAAAGAATAAGCTTATTACAGCAAAAGCAGAACCACCTAGCATGCAGTGCGCACAGTATTTGTTTTGCTGAACAAGAGGCGCTCTGCATGTGCAATGCCTCTTTTCTGCATTGACCTATTTGGAAGGATCAGAAAGCATAGGAGGAGGCCCACAATTGTCTTCCTATGAGGTTGGCTCTTTGAGCGTGTGCTTGTTGCTGCACAGATGACACCAGCCTCACAAAGCAGATTGCATCCACCAGTCAAGTACAGATGCTCGAGACCAAATACCAAAAGAGAAGAATGCTCACACATTTGCTTGCACCCCCACATATCTTCATCTGCAAAACACCATCGTTTTCTGGGATTCCTTTTTGATCTCATAACTTACCCCTTGCAATATTCCCTGTGTTGTATTACTAATTTGCCAGAAGCATGGTAAATGGAACTCGATTGCTGAAGAAACCTTAATAATCAGTAGTGCAAACAAGAGCCATCCTCATTGGAAAATATACTTGTGAAGTCTTCAGGTGTTGGGAGTAGCCATAATATGGATAGTCTTAATGATGAAAAAGTTAACTGATATATAGCTGAAGTTGACCTTTTCAGTCCCTGCGAGGTTGTCAATGGACTAAGTGAAGCAACTTCACTACATACCTACAGACTCATTTGTAGGCCTCATTTCAACATGTTGGAAAAATGAAAAGGCTTCATTTAAAATTCAAGTTTCATTATTGTATGTAGGAAAACCATATTTGACTGTTTGGGAAACAATCATTCTTTATTTTTAATATAGGAATTCAGAGGGGTGACACGTCACAGATGCATCCAGCAATGGTCCGAGCTCCACAAAACCGACATGGCTGGCGACAGCTGTATCGATCTCGCCAGCATTCCAAAAGGCAAATTCGAGAGACTCACTGACTATCTTCAGCTACTGAAAACATTGTACGAAAGAACTGAAACACAGTCAACGTTTGCAAGCAATAATGCTGTTCCCCAAAGCACAAGACTTTTGCACAGAATCACTTCCTGGTATGCCAAATGAGGTGACCGATATTAATTATTACTGCTGTACTTTCACCATTTAAGGTCAGCATCTCTTCTATATGTTGAGTTCCATAGCTCCGAAGATTTTGGTTTCTGTACTGGATTGGATATTCTTGGGAAAGTTGGTACCATTTCAAAGTTCAGATCAAACCAGCAAAATGACTAAGGTTTGATTTATATTGTTGAAACATGCCTGAATTTCCCTAACCATTGAGAAGTTCCAGGCATGTAGTGTTTACTTGGTTTTGGTTTCCATGGGAAGGAGGTCACTAGAGGCTTATGCCTTCTTTTAATTATTTGAATTTATTTACAAATATGCAGGTTAAAAAAAAGTGATAGCTTTAAGTTTAAGCCTTTAACTCTTATAGCCAAAATCCACTGCTCCCCATTGGATTGCACAGTGGATCTCCCCACTGGATCTCCCCAGTGATGCCCCCTCCAAAGGCACTTGCCTTCTGTGTCTGACATCCCAACTCAGAATGCAGTCCACTCACAGCTAAATTGCCGTCTGCCCCTGCAATTAATTTTTGTAATCAATTTTCAAGCTTCCCCATCCACTGGCTGTAAGAATCCTTTTGCAATAAATTCTATCAGTTTGACTATGCAATGTGCAACAATGTAGAAGGCAAAGAGGCACCACCTCATCACTTTATTAGGAATGGCTTCCTTAGCAGAATGCGACCTGTGCTTGCAAAAGCAATCTGTTGGCTAGCTCTGGGTATTGGTTGTACGTCACTTGTGGTACAACCAACACCCAGAACATGTGCCATTCACGGTTATTTTCTGTGTTGTATGTTTTTTGTGGGTTTTTTTGCTTTCTGCATCTTCTGTCTGGGGGAAGAAAACTTGTTAAATTGGGCCTGACAAGCATTTTTGCAGTTCCAAAGCGCCACACCAGCAGCTCACCTGTTGCAATATTTAATAAGCGTTTGACTTTCTGCACCAGCTTCATGCCATTCCGTCGTGCAGTAACATAATGTGAAAAATAACTTGTTGGGAAAATGCTGATGTGTAATAACAGGAATTGGGTACAAGGTTAAGGTGGGTATAAAGCTGTTTTGAACTGTTGAGTCTATTGGACTGAGGATTTATTTTTATTTTTGGTAATAACACCAAATCCATACCAGTTTTCTATTTATCTCACTGAAGCAGTGCTCTTAGTTTTGCTGGTTGCAGCCCTGTCACATTTTATCTGTGTTAAGGATATGAACATGTAAAGTTTCTGAAGTAACCTGAAGGTGGTTTTTCGTTCTCTAGTGCAGGGGTATTTTCAGTTCTTGGAATGTATTTTTGTTTATCTGCAGATATTGGGACAGCTGAACAGAGGGAATATAGACACAGCTGAGCTATTCAAACAAGGTATGAAGACAAGTTTCACCACTTTGCTCCTAGTGCCCCTGTATACGCCACTTCCTGCACTGAAGTGTTGTTATTATACCTTTTTTTAAAAAAAGTTTATGCAGTATGAGTAGACCCACTAAAATCAATTTATTTCATTGGCTCTCCTATTGAGGCAGATAGGAAAGTCAAAATGGTTGAGAAGAAAGAGTATAAATTTCAGGGTGCCAAGATTGCATCCATCATTAGCAAACCTATCTAAAATTATGAAACAGTAGGCACCCAAAAATATTTAGAACAAGGTGAAAATCTGAGGCAGCATCTGCATCCAGTTTTGCCCATCTTGGAAGTCGCAAGACATTCCAGCACTCAGCCTTTACTTGCAACAGTTCCTTTTTCCCAGCATGTACAGCATCCAACACTGATTGCAAGTAGGCTTGATGTGTGTTCATAGCCGCAAATAGACACTAAAGTTTGCTTCTCTGCTGGAGTTTTGTAATCAGAAGTGTTTGTGCAATTTTCTCTTAACCCAAGGTCTCCAGTAGGCTGCTCCCTCCCTGGGCTGCTTAATGAAGCCTTCAGTGCAAGCTGGATGGGAAGTGTTTTTTATTAGGGGAGAATTTCTGTAAAAGATAAGACTGGTCTTGCTACACAAAACAGCAGCAGTTTCTACTTACTTTGCCTTCTAAGAGCCCCCCCCCCCAAACAAAAGGGCGTTATTCTGCTCTCCTTTTTGAACTCCTAGAGAATATTTATTTGCATCAAAGAGAGTTTTGGATTATGTTAATATACCCTCCTTGCCCACACAGCAAAGAGGTTTGGCTGTATCTGGGCCTGCAAAGTTAAAAGTTATAGACACTGCTTGGTTTTCTCTCTCGTTTTTTGGACTATGTACAGTGGAACCTCGGTTTATGAACACCTCGGTTTATGAATTTTCGGTTTATGAACGCCGCTGACCCATCTGGAACGGATTAATTCATTTTCCATTACTTTCAATAGAAAAGTTCGCTTCAGTTTATGAACGCTTCAGTTTATGAACAGACTTCCGGAACCAATTACACCCATGCTTCAGTTTATGAACGCTTCAGTTTAAGTTCTCCGCGGACCCGTCTGGAACGGATTAATCCACTTTCCATTACTTATAATGGGAAAGTTCGCTTCAGTTTATGAACAGACTTCCGGAACCAATTGTGTTCATAAACCGAGGTACCACTGTAATGATTTTTACACGCACGCTTAAAATATAGCCAACCTTTTTCTTTATTTTAAAAAAAAGTTTTCTAAAATAGCAACGGATTGAAAAAGACACATGTACAACAAATAGAAAGTATTTTTAGCTAGGAACACAGTAACAACTTCATTCTATGGTTAGTTAAATGAATGCTTTGGGTCTGAAACTGCCTGCTTTACATATTGAATTTCTGTGTCCCTGACCCCCCCACCACTATCAGCTATAGTGTTGAGGTGGAGGAGACACAGCACTGTGTGTCAGGAAGAGATCTGTGGCGAAAGAGACAATGCATAGACCTCTGGCACCTTCCCCATTGATGCTTCCAGTTTGTCAGGGCATCTGAGGACCAAAACTTTATTGGCCCCTCTGCCTCTTTCCCTGCCCTTATTCCCCCATCTTAACTTGCAACAGCACCGAGAGACAAATGCAGTACAGACACCACAGGACATGTACAATGGCAGTGATAGTGCACACACTGGCACAATTAATTCCTAGGGTCAATGTCGACCCATTACTTCAAGAACTGTGGATGCTCTTTGTAAGACAAATGATGGCAATACCTGTTGCTTTCAGAATGGTGGCACACATGGTGTAGCTCTTTCAGACAGACCTGTGCAATGTTGCTGGATAGTGGATATGCTTATACTGTGGTTTTAAAAAGCCTGGTTTTTTAAAAAAATACACGGTGATTACATTACACAGTTGGCTTTTTAGCTTAAATGATATATTGTCTGCAAACTTAAAAAACTGTTGATATGAAGAAACCCTCTGGAGATTGCTTCCCCCTCAAAAGAAGAAAGGAGAAACTCTCAAAAGAAGAAGGGAGAAAATGTACACTCAGATCTAGGGGTTTGTGCCCTTCTTGTGAGTTTCTGGCCTTTCCAATTGATGCCCTGCTCCCCAATGATCCAGCCAGCATTAAGTACTTCTAAGACTACAATCCTATGCATGCTGACCAGGTACAAGTCAATGGGGTATATACTAAGAAAGTAAATGTGGTTAAACAGCAAATTCTTATTGTCGGGGTACCTGCTTAGGTACATACTTGACTCGATGAAATCAAGGAAACTTGGAGCTAAAGGGGTGGGGTGGGGGGAGAGAGATGGTTTACAAATGGCAGAGGGCTGGTGTGGGATGAAAAATCCTGTGTGAATATTCCTTTCCACCCCACCACCTATTTCTGGAGCGATAAGAGAACTCCCAGTGAAATAGTAGAGCAGAAATCACTCGATGCCTAGAAGTCACAGCAGTTAATTAAATCAAAGTACACCAACTGCTCTACACTGCCCTATGTTATCAGTATTTCTCCAGGGGCAAATATTGTTTCTACTGCTGAGGGGGGGGGGGAGCTGCTTTGCCATAATAAACTTGGTAGTTTGGGGAAAGATGTTGGGAGAGCCTGCAGCGACTGGCCACCAGGAGTGCACATTTATTGCACAAGAAAATGTTCATCTGAAAAGGCCCTTGGATGGCAAGACTACTGAGCTCAAGCACCTGTGGTCTTTACAGCATTTAGTACTGTGTTAACACAAACAATTTAAAAAAAAATTTCTTTCCTTTGTATACAGCTAGCTTTGAAAAATTATTCATATTCAAGGTTAAAATTCAGGACCCTGACATTTTTGGCACAGAGCCCACACCTAACTCTGCCACATATACATAATTTAATCTCCTTGCGTTTGGGGAACTCAGTCAAGTTCTACCTTGGTCTAATTATACTTTTGTTTACAGAAAACAGAATGATAAGAATATGTTCAAGGGTAAGGGGGGAATTCCCCACTCTTCCAAATGTTTGGGTGATTAAATTCACCATACTTGGGTAAACAAATTCTCTTTCGTTTTTTGTGCACTTAACTTCCATCCAGTATGCCAACTATTGTGCAGAATATAATAATGTGGCATCTGTTCCTACACACTACTATTACATGTGTATTATTAACCTGAAGCATTCCAGAGTCACTAAAGTGCATTCAAATCACCCCACATTTCGGAAGCTAGGACAGAAGGTTCCACCCCTTTATTCCTCAAATGACATATGCAGCGACTTAAGAATTACGTTAAATGACTTTCTGGTCCCCAGTCCACAAAGACTTAACTTCCCAGCCTCTAATCTATAGCATTTAGTGTAGATCCTTAGTCATAATGAGATATCTCTGCTACTGATGCCCACTGGAAAGCCCTTCTTAATCATAGGAGTTGTCTGTCGGTATTAGAATGTCTAGTCACCTATGAACCCAGTGTATTGCTCTTGTGCCAACAACTGATAAAGTTCTTCTCAGTGCTATTTTTCTAGAAAAAGTGATGCTGGAACTCACCAAGAACACCTCCCTTGTTCTCTTGGAATGGCACCCACCTGAGAGGTGCTGGAACTGAGTTCCAGCTGAAAAAAGCCCAGGCTCTCCTTGTACAAGCATTAAACATTGAAAATTAAGAAGCTGTAGCAGTGGTTGTCACCCACTGGGACTAGTTGGATGGGAGGCCAACAGTAGGTGGCGCCAGAGCCAATGAAAGACATAGCCAACTAATTTTAAGTTGTGTCCCCATCCTCCTGAGTTCTACAAGGCCAGAACTGAGGCTAAGGAGGAGAACGTTCACAGCCAGTAAGTAAGAAGGCAGGCAGGTGAGAACTGGCTACCCCATTTGCCCTAACAAATGAGCCTCCACTGAACTGTACTCGTTTTTTGGTCAGGATTTTTTGTGGAAAGTCAGGCTGCATTGTGTTCAACAATAATAATACATTTTAGCTGTGTCTCTTGGTCTCCCTGGCCAAAATTTTCCCCATTGGTTGCAACAGCTCTTCTCCAACAGAAAAGTCTGACACAGATCCTTGGATTTACTTAACCAGCTTTCAAGATTTTAGCTGAGGAAACTGAATTTACCTTCGCGATCCCCAGGCCCTGGTGTATCAAAAGAACATTAAACAGGTCTGGCAAGAATTCAGCCCTTGCTGTTCTATTGCTAACAACAAATCCTGGATTGGACAACAGTAAAACACCAAAGTAGAAATACACAAAGGCATCATTATGTACATTGGCCGGGTTAGAAGCAAGGTTTCCACTTGGGTTAACTCTCTCAGCTGCACAGCACTCCTCTGCTAAAAAAGGAGAAAATTCCTTAGTCTGATGAAGGCCATGTTGGGTTCTGACCCTGGGCCACCCATTATTTCTTGGTGTACAGCTGGCCATGTTTTACCTCATTCTCTACTTGCAAGAGAATCCTGTAGTCCATGAATGGCCACTTCTAATATTGAGTCCATTATTGGTGCTAGGATTTCCTAACTAGCACCTTTCTTCTCCCATTCCTGCAAAACAAAAATGGAATAAAAGGCCCCACTTGAGGGCTTATCTTTATATATTTCTTTCCAAAACCCCAATAGTTTTAAATATGCCATGGGGCCATGGGCAAATTACTATTGCCATAACAAGCACTATACAGGCATTCTTGCTACATGTCTTACCTTAGCTTTCTGTAGAACTGTTCCTTTCCCTGTGACCATGACAGATAAAGGCCGGTTTTTTAGTGCCATTGCTGAATTGACAGGCGAGTTTTCTGTGCCATTCATAGGGTTGGCAACCTTCATCTGTGTTTAAGGGGGAAAGATAATAGCTGTGGTCATACACAACTGTCTAAAATAGTTCATCAGGCACAGGTCCAAGAGCCCTTCATGCCGAACATTAAAGATCTCATATTCCATCATCACAAAGCATCAGCAATAAAAGTGCTTATTAGATCTACCTCTGGGCGCTATTTGTTGACTTTATGCTTTTGGTTTTAATTATGTTGCTTTATCTGTTGTTACCAGGAATGGCCAATGAGGTGCTATATTTATAAGCCACCCTCCCAACTCCAGCACTGCTGCGTACCAGGACAAGGTGGCGCAGAGCAGTGCCAAGGTCAGAGCTCCATGAGGTGCTCTGGCAAAGGCAATTGGCACACCCACTAAGGGGAACCCACACAGCCCTGATTGCGCTGACCATTGGCTCCACCCAAAGACTGTCCCAGGATGTGACAGGGACACGAGTGGCAAGAGAGGGGCTCGGCAGCCGCTCCCGATGGCAATGCATAAAACTCATAGCTGTGTGACAGTCTGTAAGTCTAGGTGTATTCCTCAAACCGAACAACGTTCCTCATACGTGCTGTAATTGGATCTATGGCTCCGTGACAATATGGGGTATCATGACAGAGGTATCAGACAACAAAAAAACTGCACCCCACATGCTATTTAGGCCTAGCTGTTGGGAGAGACAGGCATCCATATTGCTATTGCTATTGCCAGCCTCCAAGGGTGGTCGTGGACAATTTTGGCTAGGAAAATAGTGTGGGAGAAAAGCATTAAGTCCCCCCTTCCTCAGTGCTGCTATTTTGATCCCCCTGCCCACCCACCAAATTGCCTTTTGAGCTTTACTAAAGACATCAGAAATGCAATCATGGATCTTCTGCATCGTGCATAGTTTGAACCAGCTGCTGGCTTCAGCTGCTTGCCTTTGTTGAAAAGGACCCTGCTAATGATGCCGATTATAAACAGCCCACTACGTACTTTAGGGCTTGCGTTCTCTAGGTGTGTGGTGTCCACCGCGGTGCCAAGTGTAACAGGCCCAGATTCCGCTTTCCGGAGATTCTCCTTCACCTCCATGAGGCTCAGCTCCAAGTCCACGCGCTGATCTTCTTTCCTTTTGCACTCCTCCTCTATTTCCTTCAGTTTTTGCTCCATTGTGGGCAAAAGGCTCTTGTCTGCCAAGGGAAGAAGCACATGCAAGTGGAAATCTAGCAGCAGATGGGCAGGGTGCACCCTTCCCCATTCTCAGATGAGGGTGGCTGCTGAACTAGCCCTCTCCCAGGCTTTTCAGAGCAGATTACATGTCAATGGAGCACATGAGACCAAAACAATATGCCCCGTTCCTCTGATCTCCAAAATTGAAGTGGAAATGAGAGGCATTTGTTTACCTGTGCAGCTTATCAGCATCTCTTTCAGCTCCCTTCTGTCTTTCCGTAGCTGTGCCAGCTGAGAGCGGATTTCTTCTTTTTCCCTCTCCAAGCGATCTCTTTCTTCTGAGTATCGCTTCACTTCAGCCTCAGTCCTGTTCTTGCCAAGTTTGGTTTCTACAGCTGCTACAAATAAGAGATGAAGAAATTAGGCTCAGGTACAGAGACTGGATTTCCAAGAACCTTCCCTTAAAACCAGCAGATAAATTCACTGGCACCATGTTTTCAACATGGGCTGGAAAGCTAATGATAACAGGCACTGCCTCTACCATGAGTCTCTGTCATGAAGCACCTGAATTCACCGCCTTGGGGCGTTCCATTTTCTCTTTGGATGCAATCATAATTGTTGTGGTATCCTTAATCTCAGGGCCACTCTGAGGAAAGGCGATTTGCTGCTGTTGTGCCTGAATTTTGATGGTTGTTGTTCGTGGTGGGAGCGGCTCATCAATGTATTGAGTCCTCTGTTAGGGAAGTCGGATGAGAGAGAATGTTTTAGAAGTTAAGCGACACAAGGCTAGCAGAAGCTGGCTGTCCATTTAAGATCCCAGCAGGCTGCTCAATGCTAAATTTTGTCTAGTTATAGAATAAATGATAAAAATTATATGCCACCAATCTGATTGCGCTGTCCCACCTACTTTGTCCCACCTACGTTGGGCAGTTTCCAACAAAGTAAAACATCAAACAGTAAAACATCAAACATTAAAAACTTCCCTAGATCTGGTCTGACTGGCAGTGCCTCTCCAGGAATTCAGCCATGGGTCTTTCACAACACCTGAGGCTTTTAACTAGAGATGGTGGGGATTGAACCTGTGGTCATTTGCATGTGATGCTCTGCCACTGAGCTACCCCTTCTTGATATCTCGGATTTGTTTTTGAGCATTACCGGGTCTGGAATCTCCAGTGATCTTCTACTCAAATCTGCTTCTTTATGCAACAGGGAGGAGTCTCTCTCTGAGTCCGTTGAGCTCTTACTGGAAGCTCTTTGCAACGATGGAGAAACGGATGGGGAAAACTGGTCCTGCTTCTTGGTAGTAGTAGAATGAAGGAAGGATTTGACTGGCGTGAGGTCTAGATAGACTCTGTCCTGATCCCCCTCATCTTTGCCTTCATTTGGGGGCACTTCCTCCTGTCAAAGATAAAAAGCATCTTCTTAGAAGAGCGGCCGAAAAATGCCACTCTCTTTAGAACAAGAGATGCCAGCATTAAATTCTTTAAACATTACCTACAGTTAAAGAACAGTACAGACCTGAAACAAGGCAAATTGCAGACCCTTTGCAATTGGGATCACTTGTATCAATATAAACTGCAGCCAATGGAAAACAAAAGGGTCCCCCAGCAACGTAAGCTCTAATCGCAACACAACAAAACCAAACCCTCACCATTGCTGTTGCCTCTGGAACATCTACATCATCATAGAGCTCCTCTAGTCCCTCCTTCCCCTTTGGCAAGTTGTCAATGTAAGTGTTCGGCTCAGAGTACTTCCTCTGCATTAAGCTGGAAAAGATAGAAGCAGATGTGCTATCAAAAGAGGTAAAAGCTACACGAGACGATGATGTGATATTAGTCTGTACTCCCATAAAACTTCCTAATATGCCAGTTACTTTGGGTAGTAGTCAACTAACATTTACTCAGATCAAATCCCATTAATTTCAATGGGTCTGCTATGAGTAAAAGTTAGTTGATTGCCATCCACTGGATGTTGCAAGGCACCTGTTGCTTCTGCCTACTATCTTGTCTCCAGCACCCACAGGTCTGCAATGTGAAGAAGCCACTAACCACAGTGAAACCTCCCCTTTTGTTAGGGACTGAATATGTTAAAACGCCTGGAATATACTCATTCTCTAACACAGGACAAGGCATAGGTTTCATCGACCCATAAGCAATATTGTGTGTGTGCTGCATGTCTTAAACATTCAGCTAGGAGTTCAAAGAAAAATAGAGATTTGCTAGACTGCACACAATTGCCACATCAGAAAATAAGGAGAGCTAGTCACCATCAATGCAATATTTCACAACAAGTAGATGAGTAGATACTTCATTTGAATGCAAACATGGTGGGTATTTACATTTCAGAACCCTTTCCTGCTTCTTTTCGCTAGCAATTGTAACCCCATCAAAATTGTTAATTGCATACTTTTCAGATAAAAGCTACTTGTTTGGTAGGGACTACTTGAAATCATCCATCAGAAGACAGGTCAGAATGTCAAATATGCTACCGCAGAAACTTACAGTAATGAGTTCTTTGCTGCACTGACGATGCAGGAGACCCTGTCAGCGTCCACATAATCATAGGTCAGCTCTTCAGGGTCTGTTTTTGAGCCAGATTCTGACAAAAGGAGACCAAGCCAGTGGCCCATTTCGTCACAAGACCTGGCCTGTTAAACAACCAAAGGGGAAAAAACAATCATTAAGCATACAGGCCAAACTTACTACAGGAAGCCTAAGTTGCTTTCATCAGAATAAGCAGAAATAATGGGAAGAAAAATCAATTTAGGATGTGCCACCCTAGGCTCCTTGAGGAAGAGGAGCAGGAGAGAAATGTGAGTAAATAAATAAAATTCTATGCATCATAATATCTAAAAACATATTCAACTGCCTTAAAAAATTGTTTGCGTGTGTTTATGCATATATGCACACACACACACACACACACACACGTAGATATATAGAGATACAGATATAGATATATGAATAAAAAATTATAAACACACAGCCAGAAGAGGGCACCAGTTTACCTTCCTAAAGTTCCTCTACCAAATTGTCTCAGAAGCAATTATGATTAAAACTTTCATCGTGAATGGTGAAAGCACCCTGCAATCACCCTGAAAGACCTACGAAAAATTATTTATAACCTCCAGCTGGCCTTAACTAAAATGCTGAGTCTAACATGTACCTTAGCTTCACAAATGAAGATAATCTGAGTAACTTTTTGAAGCCTTCCTTATTTTGTTCCATCAACCTCAGCAATACATCTTAAGTGCTAAACAAAACAACATCCAGAGCCTCTGGCAGTCACTGGCAAGTGAGCCTGTTGTTGGTAGCAAGTATTCCTCCCACTACAAAATGCAGGAAATGTGTCACATTTCCCTTCTCCCACTCTAATGGTGCTGATGTCAGAGAATCTAAGATTAGAGGTAAACAGAGAAGGCAAAGAACTCTGGTCCAAGCCAAGTGAAAGTTACGGATAGGAGTGGCTTGCTCTTTTTCCCCCAAGGCAGCTTGTCGGCTGAGGTGACTGGAGGTAGCTCCAAGGAAGCTACGCTGCGTGTGTTTTTCTTCCCCAGTCTTAAACTTATCTTTCTTTTTCAGTGGTGAAAACTTATCAACCCATACTGAATCCAGCTGGCTGCTTATTTCAGAAAACATTTCAGGTGTACAATATTCCAATTAGTGGGGTGGGTGTGTCAGTATTCCCTTACTATTCTGACTGGGTGGAAAAGCAGGACAGACGTCTATTCATTTAATAAAAATAAGCTGTTTAACATCTTTTTGCATAACATTTTGTTCAGACTGGCTGCATTCAGGTGTCACACTGAACCATGGTTTATGACTACATGTACAAGTACAAGCAGGCTGCAGTGAGCCTTGGTTTAGCATGACATGTGAGGTGGGTTATAATGCTGTAAGGAGAAGTGTTGGATGAAGTCTACAAGCAATTTTCATGTGGTTTTTTTTTAAATACCGGTAGAAGTGAAAAAAATCAATACATTTACTTATTGGGAGCAGGAAGGTCTCTCTGTTATATTTCCACACTACTCAATAAAATCAGCTTCAGGAATGTGGCAGATTACCCCAAACAGGCTACAATTGTGTGCACTATAGCAAGTTGCAATGAGTAGCTGTATTGCTCATAAACAAATTTCACTCCTACTTCTAGAGAAAGTGGCAACCCGTACCTCTAACATGGCCCGCTCCTCTCCATTATGCAGGATACGGAATGAGTAGAGATGATCAGGAGTTGGGTCTGGGATAATTTCACAGCCCGTCAGGTTGAGAGGCTGCTGAGCAGTTTTATTTCTGTTCTTGTCCTGGTAGAAATGGAGCTGCCCATCTTTCACATGACACCACCGAGATCTCCACTGGCTGTTCACGAGGACATTCAGGTACGCTGCAAAGAAGGAGATGCTCCCTTAGTGACATCTAGGTCACCCTCTACGCTGGTCTTTCCTGCTAGTCGCAGAGACCCAAATGAAATGTAAATGTTTCACAAGGCTTCATTTTGGGTTCCTTACTACACGTATCCAAAGACCTTTCCGGACTGTCCAGCGTGGCAGATTTCTTCCTCCCAAGGTTCATCAGGTTGCTCAGCTTTAAACCAGACGTGCCCTTCTTCTTAACTAAAAATAAATAAATAAGAAGGAATAAACAAGCCATGTACAAAACTGTACTTTTGAATATCTAATGCAATGGCCAGGAGACATATTACACACAATTTGCATCTGATGTTTGTGTGCAGAATCTCGCTTGGTGCAATTTAAGAAGAGACTCATATAAGCGGCAGCATTAATAATGTACACTTACATGGCCCACATCAGTTATGAATAAATGTGTTACTTTAATGAGCCAGGCATTAACTCCCTTCAACTACTGGTGGAAACAAAAAAGGGGCAGAGTAATGTTCTCATCTCAGTCCCTGGAGATTCCTGGCTCTCCATGAATAGAGGTACCAACGCAGCCGGCTATTAAGCTACAACCATATAGTATGTCATTTATGGATGGGACAAATGGGGGCCATTCATATGTCATGTGTAGGGGGCCTCTAGTCAATTCAGTAACAACCAGGCAACCGGCAAGCTCAGTTTGACTTATTAGAGGCAAGTGCACTATTCCATCTTCTTTTCACTCGACAACCACATTATCTTTTTTGAACTGCTATTACCGTCTTTGGTTTCTGTCAGTTCTGTGTGACCATCAGTGCTGCTTCCACTTTCTGATGCCGCTGAGTATCTCTCAGACGTCTCCACCTGGAGACAAGAAGCAGGGATGAGATCCACAGCACCAGTGATAGAGCAGCAGCATAACAATAGCTGAAATGCTGCTCTCTCTGATGAGAAAACCCCCTTTGCATTCTTGAAAATTAGGGGTTGCCTAAATAATATCAGAAACTAGGGATGCTACAAAAGAGAACATGAATGTAGGCACATATCCATAGCTGAGGGAACGGAGACTCATTCACAAACTAAAATTATTCCACGGGGACAACATTTGGCCCATAAAGATGGTTGCTATAGAGGCTCTTCTAGCTCTAGGGAGAAACCCTTTGTTTTTGCTGCGTGTAGTTGCTCTGGTTGGACACAGTCTTCCTTACTTATAATGGCTCCTGGTGTTTTCTTTCAAGCTTTTTGAAATAAATTCAGGCAACCATATTTGTGCCAACTCAAAAAATAAAATTATGCACAAGGGTTTTATTTTCAGTCCTCATTGCCATATGCTGTGAAGCTTTCTAGCTGTGAATGTTTCTTTGTGGTTTACATTCGTATATATAGCACCTGCCTCAGTTGTACATCATCAGCACATGTTCATTTACATTGGGGCAAGTTGTGAGAAACAGATGAGCCATTGGCCTGTTCCAGCAGGCTCTTCTTATATCACAATTTCCCCACTCCTAATTTATCTGGATCAGGCCCAGTGCTTAATGACTTTAATGACTTGCGCTCAGTAAATCATTAGAGCTTGAAACTCTGGAACAGTCAGTCTACAAAGAAGTTCTCGTTTCACTTGATGCTTTGGGGATATCTAAAATTCTAGCCTTGTTTAAGTAATACTTTCATTTGGATTTGGCCAGGATTAAGTCTATAAGCTTCCTAGAAATAGATTTATGCTTGAAAGTAGCTATAAAAGAATTGCTGATGTTAAAAGAATGCAAAAATGGCTCGACACTGAGCCAGTTGTGTTTCAATCAGCAAACAAGAGGTTTGTTGGGTTTTCTTCAAGTGGTTTCAACCACATCCCTGTTTTGATGGTGCAAGTGACTTCCTGTATATTAATCAGAAGTGTTTTTTTTAAAAAAAAAAAAAACATTAAAAAAATTTGATGCAACAGGGGCGGAAATTAAGCTGCTCTTTGAACATCACTTTTGTTAAGAGATAAAACATACCTTGGGATAGCTAAGTCTCTGGGAGTCTGGGACATACTGGTTGCCTTCCCCCTGCCCATCTGGATAGAGACCGCTTGTCTCCTGGATCACCTATGGTGGGAGAGAGAGAAGCTGTGAGCAAGGCCTCATCCTGCGGCCATTTATATCTTTCTGTTCTGCAATATACATTCTGCATTTAGCTGACACGCAGCTCAGTTCATAGAAAGCCTCTCTCGTTAACATGCAGAGAAGCAGAGGTCCCTCAAAAGCTCTGGTTGAGAGAGGAGCCTCAAATGGCCATATAAACCAGGGTGGGAGAACCTCTGGCCCTTCACAGGTTGTTGGATTCCCTGCTCCCATCTGGCCCAGCCAACATGACCAATGGTCAGGGATGATGGAAGCTGCAGTCCAGCAACATCTGCTGAAGCACAGGTTCCCCATCCTTGGTATAAAGAAGGCACAAAAGTAAATGACACGCATGCCCAGATCAAACACTATTCCAAACAAATTCAGGCTGGATTCTTGGCAACTTTTAAAAACCATTTCCTCTCCATGTTACTTTTAACAGCAACTTTATCTGCAATATACTAGCGGATGATAATGCTTGAAACGTCCATGCTAGAAAATTCTGCACGGACCCTAGCTGATTTCTGCGGATCAAAGAGCTGTTAGCGTATCAGGCCACTATTCCATCTGAGTGTAATTCAGGTGTAGTAGAGGAAGAACAAAGGGGAGTGAATCGCAGGGACTTTTTCAATGCAGTAAAGATTATATTATCTAGAAATAATGACAGACCCTTCTTGTAAGTGAAGGAGTTGGCAAGTGCGTGAGTTGACAAGGAAGCTTTCGCATTTTACGATTGTAAAATTTGGTAAGCACAGAGGAAGTCCAAGAAAATAATCAAAGGGAAGTCGGGCACTTCTTCTCTTTTCTATAATGGAGTTCCATCTGAGGAAGGAGCTGAGCTCTTACTGAAGAAAGACTCCCTTCATTCCTGCTGGAAAGGGTTGGGTTAGAAAGTTCCCCTTCCCCCTCCTACATGCAAAGGGCAAAAGGGATTTTCTCAGTTGTGCTCAAATGGAAAGGATCCTTCTCAGAATAAAGGCTTCCTTGCACTTGTGGAAGAGCTGCATTTGGATGTAACCTAAAGATGGCATCAACACCATGACATCCTTTAGCATAACCCTGTGTAGACAGGAACCTAGGAAGCTGCCTTGTACCAGGTCAGTCAGACTCTTTGTCCATTGAGTTCAATACTCTCTGCTCTGAACAGCAGCAGCTCTGCAGGGTCTCGAAATCTCAAGTAGTTAAATTCTGGGCCAGATCTTGAATTCTGTGCTAGCGTGGTAGGACTATGGGCGCATTAAACCCACACAGCCTGGGGACAATGGCAGAAGTTGTCAAGAGAGATCGGTCCACTCACCCTGAGCCACTGCTCTGCCTGGTCTTTACTCTGCAAGCCCAGCACAATGACATCTGAGTTCATGGGGATGATCTTCAGCTTATGTTCCTGCTTCCTCACGTTCTTTTCCTTGTGGATGACACTGCACCCCAACAAATTAACATCCAGCTGGGGATTTTGGTCCTTGGAAGACTTGTAGCACTGGGAATAGGAGGAATCAGGTGGTTTAATGGAGAGTAAACGGGAGTCGTTGCCTACTGGTAAAATATGTAAGAAAGGACAGAAACCTTGGCATTGAAATAATAGATTGGAATAGTTCATAGTAGTAAATCCTAAGGTTTCTGAATAGATACATAATTATATATATTTCAGCCTTCACCAACCAGACAATTGCTAGACTCCAGCATAACCAGCAGTGCTGTGTTAGCTGGAGCCTGGCAAAATCAGGAGGATGTCAAGTTGGTGAAGGCTAAGAATATATAAGGAAGAATTTAGAATGGATGGGGACTACTGAGAAGAAATCTAAGCCATCCATCCAGCACAGAGAGGAAGACTTCTACCCATTTTCATAGTTAATGCCCAGATGTTTCATGTGGGTCAACAAACAGCAGTCAGTAGCAGTGGTACAGAGAAGATTTAAAAAATTAGTGAAGGAATTACTAGGTGAAATTTCCTGAATCCCACGAAACGGGAATAGAGGGGACATTCCCATACTTTAAGACCTGTTATATAGCCATAATACCAACAGCAGAAAGGAAACAGCACTGGGTTTTCCCTTACTTACACTCTGAAACATTCATAGAGTAGGTACTTTCTGCAGTGCAGATGTTAATAGCAGGCATTCGAGGTGGGCACCTGAGCTCCTGGAAATGGCAAACCTATAGTTCCAGCAGATTTTCATACCAGTCAATACACTTCTTCCATCCAGGCACACCTTCACTCACCCATATCCTAAGGCAACCTAAGGCCAGGGAGCCGGATGCGGCCCAATCGCCTTCTCAATCTGGCCGGGAATCAGCGTGTTTTTACATGAGTAGAATGTGTGCTTTTATTTAAAATGCATCTCTGGGGTATTTGTGGGGCATAGGAATTCATTCACTTTCCCCAAAAAATATAGTCCGGCCCACCACATGGTCTGAGGGACGGTGGACGTCCCACCGCTGAAAAAGGTTGCTGACCCCTGTCCTAAGGGAATAGTCCAAGGTTGCATCTACTCTGCCCCTTGTGGCAGCTTCCCATTACCTGTTATGAACCTCTCCAACTGGCAGAGCTCCAGGACGCTCCCTCCTGTGTTGTTCCCTTTTTCCAAATGCCTGCCCCTCAGGGGCCGCCAGTCACAGACCATCTCCCACACTGCCGCCAATAATAGCGACTTGATCACGTTAACACTGAATCAGCAGCAACAATGGTGAATATTGATCCTAGTCCTTTGGGAGCACGGGAGCAATGCAAATACAGTGGTACCTCGGTTTATGAACACAATTGGTTCTGGAAGTCTGTTCATAAACTGAAGCGTTCATAAACTGAAGCGAATTTTTCCATTGAAAGTAATGGAAAGTGGATTAATCCGTTCCAGGCGGTCCGCAGAGTACTTAAACTGAAGTGTTCATAAACTGAAGCGAACTTTCCCATTGAAAGTAATGGAAAGTGGATTAATCCGTTCCAGACGAGTCCGCGGAGTACTTAAACTGAAGCGTTCATAAACTGAAGCATGGGTGTAATTGGTTCCGGAAGTCTGTTCATAAACTGAAGCGTTCATAAACTGAAGCGAACTTTCCCATTGAAAGTAATGGAAAATGAATCCGTTCCAGATGGGTCTGCGGCGTTCGTAAACCGAAAATTCGTAAACCGAGGTGTTCATAAACCGAGGTTCCACTGTATAACAAACTAAGCAACTAGCACCATGCGTGTGAGACAAGTCTTAATTCATCAACTGAAATTAAATAGGGGAGCAGACAGTACAACCTAAAGTCATGTCCTGCTTGTGGGCTTCCTATAAGGATCTGGGATTTTGAATAAGATAGACCTTTGGTCTTACCCAGCAGGGTTCTTCTTGGGCTTTGAGGAACATCTAGGTAGAGCTCTTAGGAATTGCTCTGGCTTTGAGAAAAGGTATATTAGACACCCTGTTCCCCGCTTGCTTACCAACAATCTGCTGTCCTTAATGACGCAGAGCTGCTTGGCCCACTGGCCCAGCCATTTTTTTCTCCAAAGAAAAGCACAGATCCGGGCATCTTTCATGAGTTCAATGGAAGCTTCAGGGGAAGGCCATTGGTGAGGGGCTGACTTGCCTTTGCTGCTCTCTTCTTCATCATAGGATTCATAGGAGCTGCTGACTGCTTCCCCATCATCTGCATCCATGGGGGTAAAAAAAATCACACACATCATTATAAGCACTTCCAGGTGACAAAGTGATGTGTTTCTTCCATGTTCCATTAGGCAAGCTGGAGAACAATTGCAGCATGCACGAAAGAGACACAAAAGTAAAAGGCAAGGAGGTCTAAAGGCCTGCAAAGTTTAAACAATAAGACCTGCTCCATTGAAAAGGCCATTTTCCTTCATCTTCTGTCTGTCTCCCACACACTAAGATTAGCATATACAAGCCAGAATCAGATCTCAAACAAGCCATCCAGAGCCAGCCCCAAACACTTTGCTGCCTGGGGTAGAAGGCACAAGATGGTGCCTTCCTGCCATTCCATGAACAGGAGCCAACTTGACAGACAGTTTAACTTTTCTTCACTAGGGTGGATTGGATAGCATCCTATATGCCCTGGAGAACAGCAGGTTAGTCTGAGGGTGCAGGACAGGCCTTGTGGCACACACAGCTCTGTACTCCAAAGATGGGAACAGCCAAGGGACGGCTCCCCATGGCTCCCCAGCATCTGCCACCTGAGGCAGCTGCTTCACTTTGCCTAATGGGAGGGCTGGCCCTGCAGTAGTCATATCAAATGATGCAGGAATCATATAAAATTTTGATTTGAATATGTGAAGCTGCAATGATTGACCTTCTCCTGAAAAGTGAAATGCTTGAATGGTATTCCCAGGAAAAGGTTAAATGCATTGGATGGAATGTATATTTACAAATGTAAATGTAAATATTTGTACATTCTGCACATTTTGCTGGGAATATTTTGCCTGGCTAATTAATAAAAGCCAAGCAGTAGTGCTGCAAGGTAATCTCACAATCATACAAATTGTTTGAGGTTGCAAGGATGTGGGCCACCAAAGACTTTCATTTCACAACTTTGGTAAAGACACACCCAGCTCGGTCTCCTACTACAGACACATTCCTCAAGTGCTATCAAATGTTTTCTATAGGTTTTATACACCCAGCTGAAAAAGCATAGGACTGTGGAGGGTGTGCAAGCTGTTATCTGCCAAATATAGTTGCTGTTCCCTAAATATCAGGCAGATTACAGCTTGCAGCAACAGTCTGAAAAACAGGTCCAAAATTCATACGTATGCTCACTCCAGTCAGCATATGGAGAAGGACCAATGAGCAGAACCACGCCAAAAGAAACTTAATTTGAAATTTAATTTAAACAACTGACAAATGGCAAAAAATGTAAATATTTGTTTAAAAGAGTGGAAACAAAATAAATAGCAAATTAAAAATGATATAGAAGTTATAAAGCTGTAAATTATATAAAATTGAGTACACAAATGTAGCTGAAACAGCTACAATGAGTCTACTCAGCAGAAGTTATATAAAGCTGTTTGCATAAGCTGCTTAAGGCATCTAAATCTAGCACCCTCTCTCCTATCCAGCAAATAAGAAAGTTTCAGTACATTATAAAGGCATTCCAAAGCACTATAGGGGAAGTTATATGAGATATAGGATATTCCACAGTATTGAAATAACCTGATCACAGAATGGAAACGATTCATAATATAAAGGCACAGAGAACAGAGCAGTTTCTAAGATCCCTGCAGATCATTGACAAATCCCAGACTTCTCTCCATCTCCCCAAAGCACCATGTCTTCAGCACTCAGGAGAAATGTGATTAGGACAAGGGAAAGGAAACAATATTGGCCAAAAGAAGATCAGATTAGAAAGCAGAGAGACTTTGAGTGAGAAACATCAAAAAGGTACCCCAAAATAGAAATGTATTAAAGTAGTAAGATGTTCCATTCCCAATTAGGTCAAAAATCTGTGTTGTTCCAGCACAGGCTTGAATGGGTCACAGAGGTAATTATCTGTTTCCCCCCCTTGTTTTTTAACTGGAATATGGAGTAACCTGAATTTTCTCATTCAGGTGATGCTATCAGAGAACTAGCAACTGAGTCACCTATCTCCAAAGCAAGATACAGGGCTCGTTGCTGTGTTTAATCTCATTTGTATGGTAGGAAGAATGATCCAGGTAATCAAGGATGCTTAGCCAGCATCTTTTGTGCTCTGGCCTAGGCACAAGATAATCACGGCTTCCTGAAACCAAACTTTGGCTCATTCAATATGTGGATCTGCTCCTTCTGTACCAGAATCCAGAAATAAATTCCAAAAAAGAACCTAATTAACACATTTCAATCCCCTTTTCTTTCTCTGCAGTAAACTGTTTACATCATTGTAAAACAGTGATCTGTCTGTATGTCTGTCTGTTTTTGTGTCCCTGTATTCAGCATTTAATTCTGGTGGGCTGGGGTGTCTCATCAGCCTATAGCTCCAGCAGCATTCCACTCGCTTCATTTTTTTTATGAAAAAAAAACGGTCCCATTGGTTCTCTAAATTAATACCACTCATTGCATCCCTGGCTTCTGTGATGCTTATTACCAAGCAAGAATATTTTTCTGCTTATGTCCTGCCCTGAAGCCCACCGAAGTTGAAGTGCACAGAAATGACAAGCGCATTTTGGGATAAGACTTCTGCTTCCACAGGTAAGGTTGGCTATCAACATCTACAATTCTGTAGATGCCTACTGAGAGATCATGCCTGGGCTAAGAGATCGCAAAAGAATAGACAGCAACTTCCCAATCCTTTATCACCCCTTGCCACACATATGCATTTAGGATGAGAATGTGATCATGCGGTGATCCTTTAATCATGTGTCAATAGTGAAAGACCACCTTTGTTCATATGACAAGTCAATGCATGAGTGGTAAGTTTTGAAAACATGCCATACCCATAGTTATTGTGGCATATATTACTCCCTCAGCGACCTGCAACCCTGGTCTGGATCCAGTAGCTGCAAGCCTACCATAAAGACCTGCACAAGCACACATGGAAAAGAGAGAGAGAGAGAGGGAGGAAGAAAGAGACCCGCAAATGAACCTCACTGATCATTGAATTCTTATAGAAGGAGAAAGCATAATTTATATGATGAACTATGGAATAATTTGAAACAGTCTGCTAAAACTTTAGAACTGTCTCTTTTGCCCAAAACTATGGTGATAAACACCATAAATAAAAACACTTGCAAATTCAGTTTGAATAATTACATTTCAGTGTTCAGCCTTTGTGGTACCACTCAGTTCCATACTATTATTATTTTTTAAAAATAAACTACTCAATTGTTTTACAGTTCATGACAATGCAAAAGGTAGTAAATACCAGTTGCTGGAAACCACAGGAGGGGGGAGGGCTCTACAATATGCAGTCAACAAGGAAACAAAGGGCCCATACTGAGGAAGATGGAAGTCTTAACGTGTGGGAGAACTTTATTTTATATGTAACAGTTTCTTTGTATTTGTTATGATTTGTTTTTTCTTTTGTTCTTTTTGCGGTGAATGGATTCAATAGTTAAAATCAATAAAGATTAAATTGCACACAAAAAAAGGAAGGGAGATTGCTCTTGCGAAGGGTTTCCCAGAGGCATTGGGGGTGGCCACTATGAGGGCAGACTAGATGGGCCATTGGCATGCTCCAGCAAACTCTTCTTATATATGGGCCACCATTGCATTGTTGCACTGATGTAGAAATGCTCTCCATTTACTCCAGGGATGTCATAAATGGTTCCTTATTACATCACATACCACAGTTGGAATTCACTATTATTCCACACATATTATAAGAGCGCTATGTGCATGAAGAGATTCTGTGTCTGAAATGAATAAGCACAGAAACTGGTACTGTAATGGTCACAGCCTAAGCATATCCGGGTTTACTCCAAAATAAAACCCACTAGTTTCAAGAGATATGCCTAGGATTGCAGTGTGAGAACCTCAACCACCCTCTTACGTCCTCTTTGGTGTGGTAACACATGATTAATCATGATGTCCATACTAGGTGCTATAGAGCAGGCACGTCCAACAAGTAGATCGTGATCTACCGGTAGATCACTGGACGTCTGTGGTAGATCACTGGTATATCACTGGCTTCCCCCAAAGAAGCTCAACAACTTTGGCTCCCCTAAAAATGCTCAACATTTTAGCACTTCACCCCCCAAAACAGGGCTTTCTTCCTGCCTCAGAAAAGCTCAACAACTCTGACCTGAACCCCTAAAAAATGGGCCTTCCTCCTTCCTAGAAAATCTCAACAACTTTGACCTGAACCCCTAAAAAACAGGGCTTTCCTCCTCCCTAAACGACTTTGACCTGAACACCCCAAAAGGGGGTAGATCACCGCCAGTTTTTAACTCTGTGAGTAGATCACAGTCTCTTCGGAGTTGGCCACCCCTGCTATAGAGTAATGTACATGCAAATAAAAAAAGGGGGGGGGGAAGCTGGCCAAATAAATTCAGTCTGCTCTTCCAGAGACTGGAGCCTTGCACCTTCTCTAGAACATGCTTGTTCATATCAGCAACAGAAAGCAAGACGGTTGCTATTCACTTTTAGAAAGACACATTCAGTCAGTAAACCTTATTCAGCCATACTCAACATCTTCACTTGTCAGCAATCTCTTAAACATCTTTGGATACAAGAATACCCCTTTAAATTCTCTGGTATTAAATTGACAATGTGACAAACACTAAGCATATGGATTATAGATCACATTTCCAGTATTTGTATCTGAGTGTTTTATTTATTTATTTTCCAACACAGTTGCATTGCCTATTTCTAGAAGTAATGAAATACTTGGGAGCACACCTACGTACCGATCAGTGAGGCACCAAAGGGCTCAGCTTCTTCATAGTATCCTTCTGGAGACTCAGTTTTGGATCCTGAAAGTTGCTTTGCTTCTGAAATCTGTGGAATGCAAACAATATCTAGAAAATGTGTAGCTAAAGACCCAGAGTTCTGAAATAAATTTTCATGATGGTATCTGTAATTCAGAATAAGGAAGAATTCTTTTATAGTGGTAAGACACTGAAAAACCTCTGACATAAGAACAGATACTGAATTATCAAAAGGACCTGTCAGTTTAAGATGAGGTTTAAAATGAGAGCAAGGTTCAAATTCCACAAAGCTAATGCAGAGGCCTTAACAGTTGTGCCCAGTGAACAGTGTCACAAATTGTGCTTGCTTACAACATACTCTCCATGCACTCACACATTCCCTTGGTCCTTCAGGCTCAAATCCAGATGGGGAAGACGAAGTGCCTGGGTCTAGCAAAGGCACCCCACATGATTCTAGTCCTCTGTGTGTGTGTGACATCCATGGTTATATGGTGTGCCGAAGGAATATGTGGTGCAGGGTGTGCATGCATGGTTATGGTGTGTGTGGTTGTGGGTTGTGCTGGGCAGTCCCCAGAACAGTTTCTCAGGTTTCCCAAGGTGCCCACAAGCCCCCAAAAGTTTGGCAATCCAAGGTCTACCGTAATCACTGCTTCACACTGTCACGTTCCACAGCTAGTGAAATAGACACTTCTCATAGCATCCTCTAAATGGCTTCCATTAAAAATACTGTATTATACTGGCAAAATCCCTGCTTCAAAATTTAATCTGTTTGTGTACCATATTATTTTGCCTATAGTTAAGAAATGCCTTGCTGAATCAGACCAAACATTATTAAATTGTTGTGGCCCTCTTAAGTTTTGCTGAAACCACAATAAGCCACACCTAAGGAAACCAAGCTGAGACCTAACCATGGAACACTAAATGGATAGCATACAGTAAGTAGGCAGAATAGAGCCATCCCTTATTTCTTATTTAAAGCTGATCTTATAACTGGAGAATTTTATTTGAGTTTTCCCTTTGCAAGAGTAATTTCGATGATGGTGGTGATGGGAGTCAAGTTTAGAAATACACCAGACATTTTCAAAGCCAGTATAAGTGAAAAAGGAAATAGATAAATAATATTGGAGTTAACCGACACTTTCAAAAGATTCTAAGCACTGGAAAGTCCCTGGATGGCTGCCAAATCTATGCTAATGTGCAGCCCAAAGCTGAGGGAAGAAATCAAGAGACAAAATACTTTGGAAAGCATCCAAAAGGAGAAGCTAAAAGTCAATATTCTCAGGATAAACTGCCTAGAGAGGGAAACTGCCATGAACTTTTTAGGGGTCCCAACTCCAGGTTCCTGAATGCACCACATTTTCTGCTCCTCCACAGGAAGAGTTGTGTATGTGCTCCTACCTAGACAAGTTGTGTAAGAATTGCACTAGCATTGCCAATTTACTGTGCATATTCCTTTCGAAACAGGCAGCTGGAGAGTAAGGACCCCAGAACCTTGCATGTGCCACCCTGCCTACAGCTGCAGCTTCGTCTAGCCTGCAAGGCTAGGTATTACCCATCCCTAGTTACCACCAGGAACAAAGGTGTAACTGGCAGCTTTTCTGTGGCATGTAATCGCTAGTAGCGATAATATAAATACCGTGTTTCTCATATTATAAGACATGTCTTATATTTATTTTTTCCTCAAAAAAACACACTATGGCTTATTTTCAAGGGATGTCTTATTTTTTTCCTCCTCCTCCTGCCGCGGCCGGCATTGCTGCTGCGCCTATCACTATGTCTTATTTTCGGGGTATGGCTTATATTCCTTGAATGCTTAAAAATCCTGCTATGGCTTATTTTATGGGTATGTCTTAAAATATGAGAAACAGGGTACTATGAATTTGGTGCAGATGGAATTTGTCCTCACATCTACAGAGAGAACCATGACTGATGATATGACGAGTATGTATTTGAGGGTATCCATCAGCATCTTCTAGTGATCTGTCCTTTTCCCAGTCCGTGATGGCTTCATAGCATGAGATAGATGCACTTTACTTTGGAAGAAAATCCCCACTTAAAGAAGATCTGATGCTTTTGAAACAGAGTTCACTACACTTGGTTCCACCAGTGTTGGGACAGCTTTTAATATTTTAAATCTTAAATGATTCAAACCATTCTTTGCCAGTTAATCTCATTTGTTGCTGACGTTTCATCATACAACACCATTTCAAAGATGATGCAGCTCAAGATAACCACAAGATTCTCCAAGTAGACAAACACACACACCTCTTCCAATTGCCAGCAGATAGAAGTATATAGTAAACATGCTCATTTGAGTATACAGAATGGCAGATACAGTGGTACCTCACAAGACGAATGCCCTGCAAGACGAATTTTTCGTTTTTGTGAAAAATTCGTCCTGCAAATCGGGGTTTCCTATGGGCAAAAAAAGAAATTTCAATGCATTCCGATGGGAAACCGCGATTCGCAAAATGAATTTTTCGCAAAAAGAATTGACTTGTGGAACAAATTAAATTCATCTTGCAAGGCACCACTGTAGATGATTTTATATAACCACAGCACTCTCGAGTGACTTGTCTCCATTGGTCCCTTGGCAAAATATCTACTCACCTTTGCAAAATGGTAAAATGGGAAGTAATACCCAATAGCATAAAGGTCAGCTCTCTCTCTCTTTGGCAATAATGGTAAACATTTTGGAACCTGGTTAAAGATTTAAGTCCTTAAAATCCAAACTGGAAAATAAAGTCAATTTCTCGATGGGGGCCAGGTGGGAAACATGTCCCTGAGTTGCAGCTATTGTATGCAGGCACTGAAACCAAGTAACATCATACTTTGTAGAAAGATTAAAACATCAAGTTCTGCCTATGCTTATGAAATAAACTGCAGTATTTTCCTATACAGCAAAATGAAGTTTTGGATGAGGGGAGAAGTGACTACAGGTCATTGTTTCTTTCTAACAATGGACTAGGTGGTGTGATAGATGCATCTGGCCATGCAGCCTTTTCCAACCTGGTGCCCTTTGGATGTTTGGGATTACAACTCCCACCAGATCCAGTCAGCACAACCATGCTCATGGGAGTTGCAATCCAACCTATGGAGAAGACTGCTTTAATGAGTTAAAAGTGTCATTCATTATTTTCTTCCCACAGAAGGTTGCATCCAATGTGAGTTCTATTCAGAGCTGAACCACTGAAGTTAATAGACCTGAATTAGTTACAGGTAGGTAGCCGTGTTGGTCTGAGTCGAAGCAAAATAAAAAAATTCCTTCAGTAGCACCTTAAAGACCAACTAAGTTTATATTTTGGTATGAGCTTTCGTGTGCATGCACACTTCTTCAGATACACGACCTGAATTAGAAATGTCTATTCATTTTAGGGTTGTTAAACTACAGTTTCCTGTTGTGTCTGAACTGCAAAACTGGTTTAATCCTACTACAAACCAGGCTCTGATTCTGGGTTGACATTTTGGTCTGTAGTCTGACATTAAACTACATCATCATGCAATTTTTGAAGATGAAGCAAGACAAATGGAGGAAAACGTATTGCAGAGATGTTGACACATGTGTTTGTGTGAGTTGCCAGTGCTTATAGTGCTGTAAGTGCTCTATAAATGTTTAATAAATATTGATGTATCATTTGAGAGAGAAAAGGCAGCTCTATAATTTTTTCAGACCTCTGTATCTTACATTACAACTCACTCCAAAGGGTACGAAATTCTATCCCAGAAGATGAATGGTACTTGCATTATTGTTATGCAGAGTAAGTTGAAAGGAAGTAAATGAACAAATAAGAACTTACTATTTTTGAAGGTGGGAGGTCTGGCAAACTCTTCTGAGGTGGAGACAAATGCTGTTCCACTTCCCCATTGGTCAAGGAGTCTCTGTGACCCAACACTACGGCCCAAACAGAAATAACAACATGTAAATAGACCAAGCTCAGAAACATTCTTGGATGCTCTGCTTTTGTTTTGGAGGAAGCATTGCGTTAAATTAGAGAGCATATTACAGACCACAAAAATGGCATTTGATACCACCTCCCAGAATATGGCAAAAAAGTGGCTAGGGACACGCTCTCTTGCTAGTTGTGGGTTTGCTGGCACATATTTGCTCGACACAGCAAAGACCAAGATGTCTTAAAAATAATCTGTCTACTTGCAGGGCAAGGCTGACATCTATATTGAGCAGTCCTAAGTATTCACCCTGTCATTACTGTTGGTTTTAACTTGCAGGGACAATTCAGTCTTCTCCTAAATCCAAGCAAACAGAACTCACACTGAGAAAGAGCTACAATCTCAGCAGGTGGGGAAATACTTCCAGCCAATTTTCAGCTAGTTGGCAGGTGAAGTGCTGCCTCCATAATCCTGGGATCCATGGAGTATTAACTAACAACCTAGGGAGGTGTGGAAAGGTAGTACAGGGCTCTGGCTATATTGGCACTGAAGGGAAGAAGCTCACTTCCCCTCTGCAGGGCCTGACTACAAGTGGAAACAGACGGCTGCTAATCACACAGTAGCTGCTTAAAACCACATGACTCTTGCTTAAAGATTTCACACAGAAGCACATATGGAAAGGCAGTGACCTACAGACTTCAGAATGGCTGCAGGGGGCTTTTGAACATAGGTAACCCTAGGCAACATAAACAGTCCTGCCATTCAGGGGCAGCTGGTGGCGAGGGCACTGTCATGCAGCAGGGCTCCCCCTAAGTGGCGTCACTGTGCCTACTGGGAGGGAGAAGAGGGATCACTGCTGTGCTGGAGCAGTGGCTGGAGTGCCCTACTGGTTCTGCCACTGCACCTGTGCACAATGCTGAACTCCCTGCCACCTCACCTCTGCCTGTAAGCACAGTGGCGCCTTTCCGCACCAGCCATTCCCCCTCCTCCCCGCCACTGCCATCTTCAAATATGGTGGTGGAGATAGATGCACATTCTCATCCAGATTGCTTCATAGAAGAAGCAATTCCATGTCTGAAGTGGCCCCATGTTTCCCACAAACAGCCCCAGCAAACCTGCCACTGAAAATGGAAGCACAGGAACCGGCCTTGGAAAGACGGGCATGAATTTTGCTGCATAAAGCTCTGTTCTTTTCAGACTAGCTGGGAAGCCACAGTAACAGCTGTGCAGCCATATCCTGTAATGGGGGGTAATAGGGTTCTGGTGTAAGGCTGCGAGCAGCAAAGCAAAATCCAGAGCACCCAGTGATGTTATTAGCCAAGTAAATTGGACATCTGCCTCCCTTCCCTTGGCTTCTCAGATTTCCTGATCTCTGTTTCTACACATCTTAATTAAGAGGCACCTGAAAGCAGCTCTGCGTCCTGCATTTCTCCATCTATAACTGCATGTCAAACCCAGGGAGGGTTGCCACAAAAGTTAAATCAGATCCGTGAACATGGGCAGAGTTTACCATGTCTGTTTGGAAGATGGGCAGAAGAAGCACAGACTTAACAGTGAATTGGTACTGTGAGTTGGAGGGTGTTTTTTTTTTAAAAAAAAAACTGTACATGGGATCCTTTCATGCATAAGAAGCACATTCAGCAGCGAAATGGGGAAGGGCCATAGCTCAGAGGTAGATGATGTGCCTTACATGCAGCAGGCCCCTGTTCGATTCCCAGCATGTCCAGGTAGGGCTTTGATAAACCCCTCTCTGGAATCTTGGAGGGCCAATGCCAGGCTGTGTAGGCAATACTACACTGACCTAGACGGACCAATGGTCTGACTCTGTATAAGGCAATCTTTCATTCCTACCTTCGTCTGGTTTCTCTGGTTCACCGTGTTGCTTATTGATGGTGACTTTGTTCATGTAAATGTATTCCTCATCACCACCTATGAAGCGGAGAATGTAAGCCCATTATTCTCTTGCATATACTTGCATTGCATAGCAAATCATGCATTGTACTTACAGGTAGGTAGCCGTGTTGGTCTGACGTAGTCGAAACAAATTAAAAATTTTCCTTCCAGTAGCACCTTAGAGACCAACTAAGTTTGTCATTGGTATTCGTGTGCATGTTATCTGAAAGCTCACGAAAGCTCATATCAATGACAAACTTGGTCTCTAAGGTGCTACTGGAATGATTTATTTTTATTTTTTCCCCACATGCATTGTAGAGCAGAGCATCTCGAGCAAAGCATCTCCTGGAGAAATTTTTAAACCATTTGCTTGGTCAAAAAGTATATCTTTCCATCTATTTTTGTTTTTTAAAAAAACTATAATTATCAGGAGGCTTCTTCTAATGACTTAGCTCAGTGGCGCCTTAACTGACTTTGCTCTTGCACAGTTTATCTTGCTTGCAGCTAAGAAGCTGTGCACTTGCCACCCCCAGCGGTGGAAGTGTATTGGAGAGACTCAGCCCCTTTCAAAGTTTATCTTCTTATCATTATTGCAAATTACATGATTCGGGAAATCTTGAATGAATTAAAAAATACGTTGTGGCGCTTGAGATTAAGAGCAAACGGAACAATAGCTCAGTTGGTTAGAGCATCATGCTGATAACACCAAGGTCACGGGTTCGATCCCCATAAGAGACAGCTGCATATTCCTACATTGCAGGGGGTGGACTAGATGGTCCTCAGGGTCCCTACCACCTGTACAATTATATAATTATATGAAATGAGATTAGCTTGATTCAAGGGCTTTTATATTCACTTCTTCTCTCATGTACATTTGGGTACTGCATAGCAATTTGACAGAACAATCAGCACACATTGAACGTATTGGACTTTTGGAACACATTTTCTGTGTACCATTTGTGTGCGTGCGCACACAAATGCATGCACTGCACACATATCTTTGCTACCCAGGGCTAACTGTGCAAAAAGTTGAGTTCAGTCTGGGGGAGTTTGTGACACAATAAGTAACTTTCCCTTTAACAAAATATTGTTGGCTGTTTCTACGTGCAATTGGGGAGGCCGTAGTTTAGATGCAAAAGTAGACCAATCTTGGTATCAACAAACAATAGCTCCTAGAAGCTCTTCTGGAATTACACAACTGTGCTTACCACTTGATTTCGTGCACAGCCTAAGGAGGTCAGCGAGGAAGCTCTTTTTCACAACGGCAGTGCTGCTGAGGTTCTCCTTGTCCAGTATCTTCAGAAAATCTTCAAGTTCTGTAAGCAGTTGCTCCAGAGCTGAAGTAGACATAAAACAGATTTGCAAATGCTATTATGCCCTGTACAGTGGTTAAATATATAAAAGGGATTTATAGCGATCCTTCAAGAACCCAACATTTCTTGAATCAATTTGTATTTTAAACCAAAACCTATACTTTTAGAATCAACCCATTTTCCACTGTCCATTTTACCTTACATCTCATGCATTAAATGCAAAATATAACAGCTTGGGACCAGTTTATCTGCAAGATCACCTTACCCCTTATATGTCTACTTGACTGCTTTGATGAATGGAAAGGAGACTGTTAAAGGAGACTCGTGATATCCCATCCACACTTACGAGAAATGGATCTTTTAGTGTGGCAACACTTTTCCTTTGGAACTCCCTGCCTCCTGACATCAGTGCCTTCACTGTATTCTTTGCAGTGCCTGCTTAAAACATTTTTATTGAGGCAAAAGTATCTTCCAGACACATAGAAGTTACATGTGTTTTACCTCTTTTTTACTACTGTTGATTTCAATCCCCCTTTGAACATTTTTAAATACCTGCTTTAAACTTTTTATTCAGAAATTTAATGTTTCATTTTATGTTTTCATAAACCACTTAAGAGGTTTACTCACAATAAAGCAGTATATACATTTTGTTAAATAAATACATGCAAAAGATACTTTTGGACCAAATTTTTGACACTCTACCAAGTGTTGCTGGACTATCTGAATCTTGCAGGAGATGGTTCAGACTTTTCTTTTTGAACGCTGGAATCTCAGCCAACATTAACAACTTTTTCAGTATGCGCACACATAAAAATGACATACGTATTACAAAATATGTGAAATGTAAGATGTGAAATTTCTCTTGTTCAACACTTGGTGCAAACCTTTTCTATTCTTACTCCCGTTGGATATGCTAATAACAACAACAGAGATTGAATTGAACATAACTCAATTCAAAATGCTACACTATAATCCACAAGCCAGTCCTTTGCTATTTGTATTCCGTTTCATCACCCTTATAACGATGCTCAAGCCCTAACACAGGGAAGATGACAAGGCTCTAATACTATTAGCTGGGACAATTTAGACAGCTGCGAGTGAAACACATCTCTGGAACGCTTGCATGATTTAACAAATTTGATTCCCACAAAGCACCGTCCTTTCCCACAAAACAATGCAACATTTATTTGTAAGGAGAGATGAACACCTTATGGAAAGAATGACTTCTAATAGTTGACCCAGGTCAGTGTTCTTCAAACGGAGCTGTGAAGGAGCAAGAACATTTCTCTGCATCCACAAATCTAGCCCAACGAACCTGAAGGGGAGATTTTCCCAGACCCTCCTTTCCATCTCTTCCTCCCCTCCTCTTCCAAACATCTGTCTAAAACTTTCTGAGCTGGCACCATTCATTTCCCTAGCAGACTGCCTTGGCAGAAGGCACTTGACTTGCAACGGCGGCTCCATTCTTTGTCTGCTACAGAAAAATCAACAGACCAGCTGATCATTCGGTGCCGGTTTAGAGTAAGCATTCAAGTTGCTGAATGGTGGGTGCTGCTGGCTTTTTGTGGATTTTCCAGCCCATCCTGCCAGGCACATTCCAAGGCTTACAGGGGTCGGCTGCTGCTGGAGGGAAAGGGAAAGTAGATTTGTGATGACAGAAGGAGAAAGCTATTCTCTCCAACTGTGAAAAGAAACAGATGTGTTGGTAGGGGCTGCCGAAGCAGCTGGATGACTTTTAGGAGGACAACGGATCTTCCAAAGGGAACAAAACACGCACTGATTCAGAAAAGCAGGCCCTCTGGTGCTACCCACTCGCCTGAGACCCCAGAAAAGAATTAAGACAATGGTGAGTTATCCACAGCAGAAGGAGAAGGATCGTTATGCTCCTTGGTCTGCACTAGTCGCCAGTGAATTAAACTTAAGCAAAATCAGAGGTGTATTTCACAAGATGCGTTGAATTTTTGGGGTGGGGAAGGAGCACTGATCTTGAACTTGTTTGATCTTTTTAATTTGTGAAATACAGTAGGTCGCAATTAGGTGGAAACAGCCATTTCCCATTTTGTTTCTAATTTCTGGCCATGTGGCTATTAAATAAGAATGATCTGGAAAATGAATATTATGCTGTTCCTGTGGTCTTTTTAAAAATGCACACTATTAGTCACCAACTGACGTTTAAGCACAAAATTATCTTTTAAAGAAACCATGCGGCAAATGAACTCTACTCTACCTCTGTGGATGCGGTCTTAAAAGGATGTGCACTTTTAGTCACCAGTTACAATTTTTATCACAGAGAAACAACATCTAGGCTTTTCCCCAAGTATATGTGTCTACTATGGCATGAGGTTGTGAGATCTTGCACCACTAATTATATAAACTCAACACTGACAATATATACCAGGAAGCACAGACAGACCGAGAAAGACTCAATAAAACATGGTTAACTGGAACTTTGGATAATCAGTTTTGTTTAATTTGTATACCACCCTTCATCCAAAGATTTCAAGGCAGTTCATAGAAGACTAGAATGGATAAGGAAGACAGTATCTATTGTTCTCAGGACATCTGCAGGAGAGCACACAGAAATCCTTCCTCCCCCTCTACCCTCACAAGGGACTTTCCAATTTCAAAGAATCCATCAAAAAAAATTAGCCTTGTCAGTTTCAACAGCCAAGAATCTGTGGAAAGCATAGCATTTGTCCAAGGTACAGAATTCTGCAGTTTAGGTGCTTTGGGGAAAATGTGACAAAATTGCAACAAAGGGGGAAAACTTGGAGGTGAGTAGTGCAAATGCTTTGCAACACATCACAAAGCAACAAACGAACATCTAATATGCATTTATTGTGCAAGAATGAGAGTGAAAGCAATTCCAGCAACTCTAATCATACCTCAGAAAGATTTAATGTCTGCTTTTGGCAACTCCTATTTGAACAGTTTGGCCTTGTCTTCCTATACAACATGAAACATGGCGAGGGAGACAATGGGCCTTGTTGCTTGTGGGCAGAGTGCCCAACTGCTGAACCCAACCAGCACAATATGGGCCATTCTGGAAGTCTGGACAATCATCTTATTGATGAACTGTCATCTCTAAACCAGGAACTCTGAACTTTAAGTAAGAGACAGCAGAAAAGGCAGACAAGGCTTTCCAGTTTGCTGAACAAATGACAGACTGGCTCCCCTCCTCCTTCACAGGGTGGTGGGAGGACTCAAGAAGCAGAAAAGAGAAAGAGAAAAATAAGAGAGAAAGTGCTTGAAAAATGCCCAGAAGGCTCAATGAAGGAACGGCTCTCCTGTCCCCTGCTCCCACACTATGAACAATCACATTCTTCCAAGTGCCTTATTGCAATGCTCAAAATTAATATAGTGAGACCCTTCATAAAATAAGTGACTTCCAGTTTTCCATTCTGAGGCTTTGCTTCTAGTTTTGCTCTAGATTCAGATCACAGCACAGGGAGGGCTCCCCGGATTAACATCCTTAGCCTGAGGTTTGAATTTTTGACTGGAAGCACACTTCCCCTTCTGAACAATGCTTCCTTTTTTGCTAGAAAGCTTGACATCCAAAAGTTGACTCAAAGCCTTTGGCTGTCCAAGTGCTGTCTCAGCTTCCGACAACTTTTTCCTCCAGCAAAATCAACCCAGCGTATTGTGGCAGGTTTGCCAGCTCCAAAAAACACTACATGGAGAAGACGACATCAACTTGATGGTGGCCTCAGTTGCTTCCTCGCCAAGGTTGAGAAAGTACATGCACTGGGTACCAAACATTCTCCCTTTGGCTAGATTGTCATATGGAGAGATATATGGCAGAGACATCACCTTGCCTACAAAGGTCCGTATAGTTAAAGCTATGGTTTTCCCAGTAGTGATGTATGGAAGTGAGAGCTGGACCATAAAGAAGGCTGATCGCCGGAGAATTAATGCTTTTGAATTATGGTGCTGGAGGAGACACTTGAGAGTCCCATGGACTGCAAGAAGATCAAACCTATCCATTCTTAAGGAAATCAGCCCTGAGTGCTCACTGGAAGGACAGATCGTGAAGCTGAGGCTCCAATATTTTGGCCACCTCATGAGTGTTGAATGATTGTGTAAAAGTGTCATTATTGTTTCACTGTACCTTTAAGAGTCAGGAAAGATTTAATGACTGGGGCTCTGCAGCTGTGGAGCAGCTCTACAGGTGTTGCTGTGAAGCTGATGATGCAGGGTATATCAGGGGTGTTGTGTGTTGCCTCTGTGCTGGGCGTTTTCCCAGTGTGCTCTTGGTGGGTGGTTTGGTTGTGTGGGTATTTTGTATAAGCCTGATTTAATTTTTGTTAAATTTACTTTCTCCATTAAACCAAGCATTTGTTTAAGTCTTGGTCTCTATGTGTAAGTTCCTCAACCAGTTTCTGCTGATTTTGCTTTTAACCCCAACATCTTGGTTATGGGCCCAGTGGTTGAGCGTGGAACTGCACATGTTAGTTTTTGGAGAAAGGTTTAGAAAGGTGTTTTCCTTCTTTTTGCTGCAACGGTTTTGTGGGCTGGTGGTTGAAAAGTTCCAGCATGGCAGACCGTGTTGCTGAGGCTGAGAAGGCTTTAACATTCCCGCAACTAACGGCCGAGAACTATAGCTTATGGTCCTTTCGCATGGAAGCACTTCTAACTACCTGTGATGTGTGGAAGTACGTGACCGAAGACCCTCCTGCTCCTGTGACCGATGCCTGGTCGAAAGGTGATGCTAAAGCAAGGGCATTAATTAACTTGTCTGTTAGTGATCAGCAAGTTGTGTATATAAGAAATAAGAAGACTGCCAAAGAAATGTGGGACAGTCTTGCGGCAGTGCACGTTAGAAAGGAGTCAGCGTCTGCCATAGCTAGCCAGATATCTGCTGTACCTCCAGCACAATTAACTGTGGAAGGGGTAACAGGAAGATTGATGGGCGAGCTGGACAGAAGGGAGGCTTGTGGGATTAGCACTCCTATTTCTAAAAATGAGGAACGCCGTATGCAAGTCTGTGGTGATTCATCTGCTTTCAAAACTTCCAAGCATTGCTGGTTTTGTAAAAAGCAGGGGCACCTTGCGAGGGACTGCAAATTTAAAAAGCAAAATGCTTCAGAGTCCGTTCCAGTTCGTAAATCACAGACAGCAACCCAGCAGTCGGCAGCACATCGTAAAGATGGACATGAGCCGCGAGCGTTCCATGCTCGTGAATTAGGTCGTAAAGTAATTAAAGATGACACGTGGAAATCATTTGTAGTAGATTCCGGAGCGTCAATTCATCTTTGTAACGACCGAAGTCTGTTTGTTTCTTTCGAAGAGGAAATTGGCACCATTCATCTGGCCAACTCCGACGTTCTACAGTCGCTTGGCAGAGGTACTGTGAAACTTGACTCCTTAAACATCACAATAGCAAATTGCACTTACTGCCCATCAGTGGACAATTTATTATCAGTAAGTTGCTTTGCACGCCAAGGAGTAACTGTGTGCTTCACAAAATCACTATGTGAGTTCTACAAAGGGGGAAAACGTGTATTGTATGCCAGAGAGTCTGAAGGTTTATATAGACTATATTTTAAAACGCATTCACAGCCACCTGTGAACTGTAGAGTAACCCAGCCAAGTCAAGGGTTGAGAAAAAGTCAGGGGCTGAGAAATGTAAAACCTCACTCCGGATGTATTCATGAGGCGCATAGACTTTTGGGACATTTAAATTTCACAGATGTGATAAAGACAGAGAAGATTGTTGATGGACTAAACTTGAAGCCATGTAAATACTATATGCAATGTGTATCTTGTTGTAAGAATAAGATTAAAGTTGCAAGAAAGGGTAAATGCTCAGGCAGGAAAGTAACAGAGCCATTTGAACGTGTGCATTGTGATTTAGTAGGGCCACTCCCTCCTTCTTTAGGAAATTCAAAATATTGGCTTACTCTTATTGATCAGTACAGCGGATATTGTTTTGTTTACACCATTGCTGAAAAGTCACAAGCACTTGAGAAGTACAAGATTTTTTGCAACTGGGTAAAAACCCACTTTAACAAACCTATAATGCATTTGTTTTCTGACAGGGGGGGAGAATTTGTTTCTGAGGAATTTTCACATTTCCTGGAAGCGCAGGGGACTGTTCACGAGTTGTCCTGCCCTAGAAGTCCTTGGCAGAATGGGATTGTAGAAGTAGTGCAACGTGATTTGCAGGCAGGTGTTAAAACTTACTTGCATGATGCTAATTTGGGGAAAGAATATTGGGCGGAATCTCTTCATGCCTATCTTTTTGTTAAAAACAGATCCTATCATTCTAGTTTAAATGTTACACCCTATGAAATGTTGTTTAAAAAACGCCCTAATTTGAAATACCTGCGAATTTGGGGTTCAGACGTTATTATTCACTACCCTGCTAGACACAAGTTGGATGAGCGTAGTGTTCAAGGAAAGTTTATGGGCTACCAGCAGGGGGCGTACAGAGTTTATGTACCAGCAACTGGTAAATTTCATATTACCAGAAGCATGATTGAAACTGTAAATTGGAATAGAGTTGCTATTTTTCAAGATAGTGATGGTTTAGATAATGCTGATGAGGAGGAAGAGGAAGTAGAAGAGGGAGAAGCTGGAGCAGGGGATACTAGTGGATCTGAAGACGAAAAGCCTGTTGTGTCTGGTGATTTGTTTGAAAATTTAAAGACACAGACACCTAAAGAAAGGTTAAGTTCTTCTGAGTTTTCTGAAAGTAAGAAAAGCCCACAAGAGTCTCATCAGTCTGATGATAGCAATTTACAGTCTGAAGCTAGAAGTCCAAATAGTTCTACTGATTCTGAAGGGCCTAGCTCTTCGTCAGGACTAAGACGTTCAGACAGAAAGAGACAGGAACCAAGACGGTTTTCAAAAGAGCAGTTATATACTGTGTATGCCAATAAAGCAGTTTTTGAGCCAAAATGCTACAGCGATGTTCAAAAATTACCTTTGCATGAAGCTGTAAATTGGTACAAAGCTATGGATGCTGAAATAGCTTCTTTAAAAGAGCATAACACTTGGTCTCTTGTACCACAAACCCCAGACATGAGAGTTATTGATTCAAAATGGGTTTATAAAGTGAAAATGAATGATAAAAACGAAGTTGTAAGGTACAAGGCTAGGTTAGTAGCCAGAGGTTTCCAGCAAATCCCAGGTGAAGACTATGATTTGTGTTACTCACCGAGCGTAAAATATGAATCTGTTAAGCTTTTGTTAAAAGATGCATCCCAGCGTGGACATTCTGTCTATCATGTAGATATAAAAACTGCCTATTTGTTTGCAGATTTAGAAGAACAAATTTTTATGCGTGTCCCTGATGGCGTAATCGCCACTAAAGGAGTAGTGTGCAAACTAAATAAATCTCTTTATGGTTTGCATCAGAGTGGTAAAAACTGGCATCAGACTTTAGTGAAGGAATTGCTGAATTTTGGTTTCACACAAGGCAAGGCAGATAACTGTGTATTTACAAAAGAAAATGGAAATTCTGTGACCAAATTATGTGTGTTTGTAGATGATTTACTAATTTCTACAAGAACTAAACATGAATATACACAGATAGTGTCACTGTTACAAGAAAAATTTGATGTGGTAGAATTAGGCAAAGCTAAAAACTATATATCCATGCAAATTGAAGAAGGCAAAAATGGTTCTTATCTGATTCATCAAAATGCAAAAATAGATGATCTTGTTGAAATGTTATGTTTAAAGAATGCAAATGGGAAAGAAACGCCTATGGTATGTGGTTTTACTTTTACAGATGGCAATAACATGTTCTCTGACAAAACTTTGTATCGCTCTGCCATAGGCAAGCTCAATTTTATTCAAAGAGTTTCAAGGCCAGATGTAACTTATGCTTTTCATTTTCTGGCAAAATTTGTAGAAAAACCCACTACCCAATGCTTCAAAGCTCTTAAGAGAGTGGTGATGTACCTCAAACACACAAAACATTACAGATTGGAATTTACACCATCTATTGACAAAGGTTTTGAAATATATTGTGATGCATCTCATGCTGTAGAGCAAAATAATTACAAAGGTACATCTGGTATGGTTTATTTTTATAATGGGTGTCCTTTTGAATGGAAAGCACAGAATCAAATGATTAATTGTCTTTCTTCAACTGAAAGTGAGTTATATGCCTGTACTCAGGCCATTCGTGATATAGAGTGGTATTTACAAATATTTGAAGACTTAAAGATGCCAGTATCACTCCCAGTAAAAGTTTATCTCGATTCCCAGAGTGGACTTGCTATCCTGTGCTCAGAAACCAACACACAGCGCACTAGAGTGTTGAGATTACGTTTACAATTTGTAAAGAATTTGATTGCTGACAAAACAATTGTTTTTGAATATGTTCCAGGTGACAGACAAGTTGCAGACATCTTTACTAAAGCACTTCCAAAAGTTGCGCATGAAAGACATGTACAAAGTTTGTCTCTGTTTCACAATAATGAACTGCAGGGGATATGTTGAATGATTGTGTAAAAGTGTCATTATTGTTTCACTGTACCTTTAAGAGTCAGGAAAGATTTAATGACTGGGGCTCTGCAGCTGTGGAGCAGCTCTACAGGTGTTGCTGTGAAGCTGATGATGCAGGGTATATCAGGGGTGTTGTGTGTTGCCTCTGTGCTGGGCGTTTTCCCAGTGTGCTCTTGGTGGGTGGTTTGGTTGTGTGGGTATTTTGTATAAGCCTGATTTAATTTTTGTTAAATTTACTTTCTCCATTAAACCAAGCATTTGTTTAAGTCTTGGTCTCTATGTGTAAGTTCCTCAACCAGTTTCTGCTGATTTTGCTTTTAACCCCAACAATGAGAAGAGAAGACTCCTTGGAAAAGACCCTGATGTTGGGAAAGATTGAGGGCACAAGGAGAAGGGGACGACAGAGGACGAGAAGGTTGGACAGTGTTCTCAAAGCTATGAACATGAGTTTGACCAAACTGCGGGAGGCAGTGCAAGACAGGAGTGCCTGGCGTGCTCTGGTCCATGGGGTCACGAAGAGTCGGACATGACTAAACGACTAAACAAAAACAACAAGGGGACTCTACCTTATTGTATTCATTTATTAATTCAATTTATATCCTCCCCTTCCTCCCAAAGGAGCCCAATGCAGTTTAGAATTTTCCTACTTCTATCAGAAGAAATATTGTGCAGACAGTGGGGATGGGGGAGAAATTTGGGTTGTTTATCATGAAACTACTTACCGGTAACTCTTTCCAACATAGTACAGAAACTGAAATGCCTGGTGTGCTATGGTCCATAGGGTCACGAAGAGTCGGACACGACTAAACGACAACATGGCTCTTCTATGACATCATTAAAAGTAGGGTTAGTGTCTTGCCATCAATGCAGATAGGCTACTTGTGGAGCAGTGGGGAGTGGTGAACATCAGCTTTCTTTACCCTAACTACTGCAGTGTGGGGGCTAAAGACTTGACATGTTGTTGGCATCCACCTGTCTCAAGAGAGAATGGAGTGTGCCTCCGGGGGTCAAGTCAAACTGCTGTGTTAGCAGCACTGAAGTGACCTCTCTGGGGCACAAGCCCGGGTAGTGTCTATGGGCTGCTCAGACAAGACCTCCCTCTTGGCCTCGCTGCTGTGGCCCACAGGAAAGCAGAGCAATACGTTTGGCACCAGCTTGGCTGCAGGAGTTGCTGAAAGGAGGCATACAAGGTGCTGTCCAAATCCCCTCTGGATTTGTGTAGGGTTTACTTCCTTAGCCTTTTCTTCTCCCAAATATATCCTGCAAGGCACTGGAGGTTTAGCATCAGAGTTTTCCTTCTCCCAGAGTCCCAGGTTGACAGGCCCCATCTGCCCCTCACTTCCCTCCACAGCATGTGCACAAACTGCGTTCTTGACTGTTGGAACCACTATTGATCATGTTCGCTCAATCCACGGTAGCCTGTCTTTGCATGCAAGGGAACTTCTTAACTCACCGAGGTTTCAGACCCATCCTCACCTGGTTTATCCAGCCAATCGAAGCTGCATCTTGATGCAGCAGCTTCAAAAGCCAATGCAATTCTGGGCTGCATCAATAAGAGTATAGCATCTAGATCAAGGGAAGTAATAGTACCACTGTATTCTGCTCTGGTCAGACCTCACCTGGAGTACTGTGTCCAGTTCTGGGCACCACAGTTCAAGAAGGATACTGACAAGCTGGAACGTGTCCAGAAGAGGGCAACCAAAATGGTCAAAGGCCTGGAAACGATGCCTTATGAGGAACGGCTTAGGGAGCTGGGTATGTTTAGCCTGGAGAAGAGAAGGTTAAGGGGTGATATGATAGCCATGTTCAAATATATAAAAGGATGTCATATAGAGAAGGGAGAAAGGCTGTTTTCTGCTGCTCCAGAGAAGCGGACACGGAGCAATGGATTCAAACTACTGTACAAGAAAGAAGATTCCACCTAAACTTTAGGAAGAACTTCCTGATAGTAAGAGCTGTTCGGCAGTGGGATTTGCTCCCAAGGAGTGTGGTGGAGTCTCCTTCTTTGAAGAAGAAGAAGAGTTTGGATTTGATATCCCGCTTTATCACTACCCGAAGGAGTCTCGAAGCGGCTAACATTCTCCTTTCCCTTCCTTCCCCACAACAGACACCCTGTGAGGTAGGTGGGGCTGAGAGACTTCAGAGAAGTGTGACTAGCCCAAGGTCACCCAGCAGCTGCATGTGGAGGAGTGGAGATGCGAACCCGGCTCCCCAGATTAGGAGTCTACCACTCTTAACCACTACACCACACTGGCTCTCTTTAAGCAGAGGCTTGACAGCCTCTTTGGAGGTCTTTAAGCAGAGGCTTGACAGGCATATGTCAAGAATGCTTTGATGGTGTTTCCTGCTTAGCAGGGGGTTGGACTGGATGGCCCTTGTGGCCTCTTCCAACTCTATGATTCTATGCTTCCCAGGGTGTAGCCACTGTTGCATGAAGACAGCTTCTAGGACAGGCATCCCCAAACTTCGGCCCTCCAGATGTTTTGGACTACAATTCCCATCTTCCCCGACCACTGGTCCTGTTAGCTAGGGATCATGGGAGTTGTAGGCCAAAACATCTAGAGGGCCGCAGATTGGGGGTGCCTGTTCTAGGAGCTACAGGCTTGACATGCCTTATCGCATATTACAGGCACAGAAACTAGGTGACAGATAGGAAAAGGGGGGAGTAGATGGATCAAGCAGGTATAAATATCGGAAATTAGAAGAGAAAGGCATATTGCAAGAGGAGAAAGAACTTGCCAGTGAAAAATTTATTTCATATTCTATCTAGGAAAATAAGGCAACTTTTGTGATTGCATATTCTTTCCCCTTGTCCTACAATGAACTATGGCTTGTAATTCTATGTTAAAAAGGTAAAGGTAAAGGGACCCCTGACCATTAGGTCCAGTCGTGACCAACTCTGGGGTTGCGCGCTCATCTCGCATTATTGGCCGAGGGAGCCGGCGTATAGCTTCCAGGTGATGTGGCCAGCATGACAAAGCCGCTTCTGGCAAACCAGAGCAGCACATGGAAACGCCGTTTACCTTCCCGCTGTAGCGGTTCCTATTTATCTACTTGCATTTTGACGTGCTTTTGAACTGCTAGGTTGGCAAAAATTCTATGTTAAACAACAACAAACAGCTTGATGGGCTTCTAGTCAGGGTCATAACTAATTAGTTCTTTGCCACACAAATGGCAATTATGGACATTAAAGAAAAAATGGTTGCCCGGTCGGGGGAAATAAACATTTTACAAGTGATAGTAACTGCTCCTAAATATATTTCCTCACAGTACAACTCACTCTGTAAGCCTGCCTTTCTGTTAAATCAAACACCATCATATTCTCCATCACTGCAAACTCTTGTAAATGAAAATCCTTGTAGATTAAAAAAAAGAATTGGGGAAAGAATTGCAGTACAGTTTTCTTTATCAATTTATTCACTGGCAAATGACCAGCTATTTTAAAATCCAGCATACCAATTAATAATTCAGAAACATAATTTTCCCACCATCAAATCTGACCTAGTAGCACACCAATTAAAAATGTCTGAATAGTTTGAATTTACGTAATTATGGATTTGGGGCGGATTGTGTTTGCCTTATGACCATAGGGGTGTGCGTATGTTACATGCAATGAGTGTACATAGAACATAGCAAGTTTTTACTAGCTCAGTAATGTAGACTGCCAGATAGCAGCTCTCCAGTGTTTCAGACAGGCTTCTCTCCCAGTTCTACCTGAAGATGCAGGGGATTAAACCTGGACCTTCTGCATGCAAAACAAATGCTCTGCCACTGAGATATGGCACTTCCCTATGCAATCTCTATACTTGTCTATGTGAATAGTTGAGCTGTACCGTACAAGCTTTCAAACCCTTAACTTCCCCACATACACTATGCAATGCACTGGCAGTAGGATGTGGCTGAGTGCATAAAACAGTCTATTATTTGTTAATGTTCTTCAAAGACTTAAACCATTTTCTTGTGCTTTGTTAAGGGCTGCTTCTGATCACTGAGACACAAGTGTGACTGTGCTTACATAGCAAGAGGTGAGAAAACATCTTGGGTCGGATCCAGATTTAGCCATGCTTAGAGAAAACACACTGAAATAAATGGCACACATTATCCATCACCAAGTTAAGTCCTACCGATTTCAATGCACCCCTCCAGGGATGGGGAATGTACGGTCCTCCAGATGTTTTGGAGCTCAAAACTCCCATAATGTCCAGGCAGCACAATCAGTGGTCACGGAGGATGGAAGTTATAGTCTTACAATATCTGGAAGGTCACAGGTTCCCCATGTGCAGTCTACTCTAATCAGGACTGTCTGGCTCCAGCCCAGGAGGTAGCAAATATAGCACAAACCTGCTTCTCAACAAGGAAAGTATCCAGAGTCTGACAAATGTACATGTATGTATTTTAAGGCACAGATGTTTGCATCTGCATCTTTAAAAAGTAACACTGAAGGTGGCCTTTAACTGCCCTGAAGTCCCAGACTTGGCAAAACAGCCATTTATCGGATAAAAGGGATTTTGTTACTTAGCCTAGCCCAGACTTTGTTTTATATAAACAGAAGCCTATTATCTAGAGAGAGAATGAGAAGTTGCATTAAACCTCTAAAAGGCCATTAGATAAAACACTCTGAAGGTATCACTAATCTTGCCCTGGATTTAAGAGTTAGGTTATTGTTTTGATGCAGTGTTTCAGCATAAAAATCATTGGCAAAAAAAAAACTGCTGATGAACGTGTTTGTGCTCTGTCAGTAACTCTCATTAACTCAAGTCTTCTTGAAAGATTTGATGCTTATGTTTTACTCTTTAATCTCTATTTTGCACTAACAAACCTCCAAGAGATTATTGCAGCTCAACTGTAATTTAGTGATTTCTTTTTTCTCAGCATCGCTGTTTGATTATTGCTTACATTGTACACTGTAATTTAAGGACTGCCTCTAGAGACAGTTTCTGAAGCTCTTCTCACTTTCCAAATTCAAAATTGGCAGAAGTCAGCAGAGTTCAGTTCTACAGCTTGGTCTGAACTTTACCCAAAGGTCAGAGAGAGAAATTTGGAGGTGCTTGGCTGGAAGATGCATCTCACATGACTTAAGATCTTCCATTCAGATAGGTGAATCAATGTAAGAATTAGTCCTTTAATAAGAAGCCTGACGTGATCATAGCTGCTGGGAAGTCTATAAATTACTATGTAGTAAAACCACCATGTTGATAATAAGTAAAAATTAATGGTTCAGCTATTCAAACATCAGAATTTGAGACATTATTTATGGGAGTTGTAGTCCAACAGCATCTACAGCAGGGATTTCCAAATTGTAGTCTGTGGATCAGCAATCGTTCACGAGCTTCATTCAGGTGGTCCACAGAATGTAAAAATAGGCAGAAAAATCTGCCAAGGCCCTCAGCAGTTTTCAAGTGGTCTGTGGAGGACTATTGATCTAGAGCAGGCATCCCCAAACTTCGGCCCTCCAGATGTTTTGGACTACAATTCCCATCATCCCTGACCACTGGTCCTGTTAGCTAGTGATCATGGGATTTGTAGGTCAAAACATCTGGAGGGCCGCAGTTTGGGGGTGCCTGATCTAGAGGAACAAAGGTTAGCCACACCTGTCCTATGATGCTAATGGGTTACAAAGGAAGACAAAACATAAAGCCATGAAAATAGCACCTAGCCTATAACTTAACTTTCCAAACAAACTTAATGGTTTACTGTATGTTCACTTTTGTGCCCAATACGGAGAAGCTATCCCTAAACTCTAGTGGCGTTAGGATGTAACAGACTCACAGGTTTTCTGTAAAGGGAGACACCTCAATTCAGTTTTAATAAACCCCATTCTGAATATCTTAGTCTAGTGAAGGATCACATTCTAGGTATGAACTCATGGCTGTTTCTTGGTGGGTCACTGCTATCTAGAACCAGTACAAACAGATTCTACTTTTGCAGGAAGCAGACAAAACTGATATCTCCGAAGGGTCACACACATTGCTTTAAAACAATTCAGCTGCAGGGGGGGAAACACAAGTAACTGGAGATTACTTCTGCTTAGAGTCTTAATAATGATCTGGAACAACTCCTTTCAGTTTCAGGCTTAATTCAACCCAGGATGTAGTTATTATCTTACAAAACAGGAAACACCCTTAAATAATCATTACATATTGGGGAACAAAAATATATTGTTTCTTCAATCTTCAGAGGACTTGAAAGCCAATATCTAAATTAAAACTTGGAAGCTGGGTAATGTCACTATCCTATTTTAGGAGCAGGGCAGATAGGATTTCTTTTTTCTTTTTTTATTGTCTCATGAAAATCTCAAAGCAAATTGACAGTACAATTGAAGTGCAAAAATTACTGAGCCTTGAGATCTTGCTCAAAACACACATTTTGACCTGAACAAAAGACACCAGGAAAGAAGAAGCGGGAGTCTCAGCTATCGCCCTCTCCTGCCCTAAATAAACCAGGACTGTGCCAAGAAAATGCACATGGCAAAAAGGAGCGCTAGACCCTGGTGGGCTGCCCCCTTACCCGATTGTGATTGGCCAAGAGGATAACCAGCCAATCAGGATTTTAGTGTATATTTTTTACTTTCCCCCCTTCACTTCTCACTTTCCTCTGTGGCCCCGTAGCCTCATGTTATGGCCCCCCATTTACACATTTTCCACCTGGGGGCCCCTAGGGGGCCATATGGTCCCCGATTGGGAAACACTGGCCTAGCCAGATGTAGTCTGTTTGTAGCTGGGCACATCAAAGAGGATATTAATTCAAGACACCAGAAGTACTCAGTGGAGCAAATGCTTGTACAATAAGAACTATGGGTGGTATACAACTAAGTTCCATTGAAATTAATGGACCTAACTTAGTCATGTTCCTCTGTTTCAGTGGGTCTACTCTGAGTAAAAGTTAGTTGAAAACACTCTGTATATTTAAATATAAGCCGATGTCCAACCATCGTAAAACCAAAACATGGTACATACGGCAAATAGCTCCTGAGAAGAGCACACTTGTAGTCATAGCTGTTTATTTTCTGTTTGTACTTAAGGTAAACCACACAGTCCATTTTTAGTCCACATGCAGACACAGAAGCAGACACAACTCAGCTTAGAACTATGAAGATCGGAGGAGCATTGGTTGATTACATGTGAACAGAGGATGTGTATCCCCCCCCCCACTGCAAGCATATTCCAGAATGTATAAAATGGGCCAACAAAAATAGTAGTCAGAACATGAACAAGTGGGGTAGAAGATCCCCCTAAATAACCTGAAAGCAAACAAAAAGAATGCAAGGAAATACAAAGTAGCTTCAGAAGGGGGACTAACTTTACCAGTGTCATGTTGTTCTGGCATACATAGAAAATGGCTTTTTACCAAGGTAGAGAATTGCTTCTTCTAACTCAGGGGTTCCCAACAAAATTTTCTCGAGGACCCCTCATCGAGCCGCTATTGTGACAAGCACCCCCATTAATTCCTAATCCTAAAATTAAAAAGTGAGAGCCAAATTAAGAGTCTTTTTATATTTTATATTTATACTTTTTTTACAGTTCTTCCTCTTCATCTGTAGGCCTTTGTCATTTTAACGAACCACTTTTTAACCAACGGTCCATTTTTAACTACGCGAACTGTAGCTTCCGTGAAAAACAACGCTTTGTTTACAAACACTACTGTTTTGCAAAGAGGCAGTGCGCGCCAGGGAGGGAGGGGAATGGAGAAGACAGGGTATCTGCGCAGTAGCGCACAAATGAAGCCGACACGCGCAAAGCATCTTGGGGAGGTGAGCGTTAGTAGAATGTGCGCGCTGCCTCTTTGCAAAACAGTAGTGTTTGTAAAGCGCCACCTAACGGCATACAGCAGAACTACTCCCTCTATCTAATTCTAGTTTTGCGCTAGACTCTGCTCATGCAAGAAGCGGCCAAAACAAAAAATCTGTTATCATACGAAATATATTTAATATATTTTTTATTCTAATAGCATCTTGCGGACCCCTCTGGCATAGCTCGCGGACCCCTGGGGGTCCGCGGACCACCTGTTGGGAACCACTGTTCTAACTCAATGCCATCTATACCAGGGCTGCGGTTCCTGTAACCATCAAGATATCTTGGACTCCAACTCCCACCCACCTCAGCTAGCATGTTCCATGGTCAGGGGTGAGGGAAGCTGTAGCCCAACAATATCTGGAAGGCACAGGCTTCCCACTTCTGACCCACGCTGAGTGGCAGCAGGGATTAAGATAGCGGTCTTTCCCATCCCCGACTTGGAGATGCAAGGACTGTATCTGCATTTAAAATACAGTAGTAGCTCTGACACTGCGTTACCCCACTCCCAATTACATCTTTGTAGCAAACTTTAATTAATCATAACAAGATTTTCTGTATCAAAAGGAGTCTCAGTTGTTTATTCCCAGCTTTACAACCCATGGTTTATCAAGTCTAGAATGACTGAACCAGGTCATGAGCTTAATTTGATTCCATTACTGCAAACTCAACCTAGATTAAAAGACCTCTTTGCTTTTACATATGCATGCATGCATGCATGAAATGTGTGTCAAAGCTTCCATGATTAAAAACTGAACTTTTCCTCATCCTTTTCAACTCCCCGCACCCCCAAGATATAAGTGATCAAGAGCACACAAAAATATTTCCACCTTTCTTTTTATTTGTATAACTCTTCTTTGATAATACTCAGACAGAATATTACTGAGCTGACACATTTGGTTTCCAGAAAGCCCCCATTGTCTAAGCTGCATTCAAAAGAGATTTATGTAACATCAATGATGAAAACAGGAGGAAGATGGAAAGCCTGAACAAAAGTAACTGGCAACTGGGAAAGGAGCAGAAAATGAATATTAAACATGGACTATATTCAACCTCCAGTTATTAAGGTTCCCACCTTTTTCATGTAGAGGCAGGAATTAATCTTTCCCAATCACTAGAGTTTTAAGTTGCGGAGATACTTCACAGGTTCATTTTCATCTGACATGCAACTAGTGAGAGCACCCATGACTTCAGAAGATGTTTCAGAAGATGTTTCAGATGTTCCTACTTGAACTGTACATTTTGAAAGCTTGGCCCAGAAATCTCAGGTGCTAGCTGGGGTACATTAGGGCCAATTCAGATAATCAGCAACCAACTTGTATCCACTTGGCATGTGCCCCACATATTGTGGAGGCTGTCACTGCTAGCCTCCTTCCATACAATGAGCTCAGCATCCCTGCCTCTCAGTATCTTTCTGCTTCTGTGAATTTCCATGTAATTGTGAAGGGATACTAAATGCTAGACTTAACCACATGGCTGGAAAGTAAGCTACACTTAGGAGCAGACTACAAACAATGGGCTGGTTTGGGTACAACTCTAAGACATAGTTTAGCATTATGAGAATTATTATTATTATTCAAATTGTTATACCACCCTTCATCCGAGGGTGGTTTACAATATAAAAACACACAGATACATAACACAGTAACAAACAAAAACAGTTACCCCCACTCGTTTTAAAAGCCTGGTGCCTAAAGACATGTAACAGAGGAATCGGTGAGCCTCCCTGGGGAGAGCATTCCACAAATGGGGAGCCACCACAGAAAAGGCCCATTTTAATGGTGCAGGCACACAAAGAATGAGCCTAGCCTCCATTGGGCTTTTACTCCACCATCCTTTGACAGTGACCATGAAGAGTCTGAATGGTTTTGCTTCCATTTTTGATGCATTGCAATTTGCCATGTTGTTCGAATCCAGGCAATCTGTGGTTAATCTCAACTATGGTTAATGGAAACAAGCCAGCTTCACACCACAGTTTACGGGCTTATTTTCGTTCACAGCTCAGGGTTTGGTTAATCTTACTGGAAACAAAAACTTCTAATCTCCTCACAATCACACCAGAGAAGTGGGGGTTTGGGGGTGGAGGGACCATGCAAGCCTGGGTTGGAGAAGACTGGAGCTCACTCTGATAAAGCTAAATCATGGTTTACCATTACATCAAAATAGATCCAATAAATTGCCACTCTGCTCTTGGTTGTCTGAATCTACCCACAGTGGTGACAAAGGCATATTGCCCTTTCTCACTGGCACTCTCCTTTCCAGCCAGCCTGCATGTGATTTTTCAAAAAGTATCCCTAGTTCATAGCTCATAGATGCATAGTATAGAAGAATGCTTCTCAGTTTGTTGCAACAGGCCATTGCTCAATGGTGGAGCCTATGCTTTGCATGCAGAAGGTCCAAGAATCAACCCCCGTCATCTCTAGTTATACTGCCTTAGTTGGGCAATAAAAACCATAGAGTAGGGGTTGATTACCTGTGGCGCTCTAGATGTTACTGGACTATGCATCCCATCATCCCTGGACCCTGACCATTGGCCATGCTGCCTGGAGTTGATGGGGGCCGGGAGGACAACTCATTCCCCATCCCTGTTCTAGAGTCACTGGAAGTTAAAATAATGGACAAGTTGCACTTGTTATACTGCATCTTCATATGGTCATAGTATGCAACATATGGAAAATTAAACGTTTTACCTAAGTTCTTCTAGTGGTGAAAATGACAGTTACATAATATGCTAGGCTATGTACTATTGCTGCCCATCGATATAATGCAGATGTTTAAACAGCGGTCTGCTAAAGGGATGCCCTTGCCTTTAAAATGTCACCCTTTACACAACCTGGAAGACTTAGCCTGGTACTGAAATCCCATTACTGCTCCCATAAAACTAAAGCGCATGATTGCCCTTGAGAGGAGCTGTCCTAAGCTAAAACAGGCGTTAATTTGGAGGACGAGGCAGGTGATGGATCTAAGTAGGAAGTGGAGAAATGCAGCCAGATATATACATCACAAATATATTTGCTGGAGGGACGGCAGGAACCCATTCATTTTAGGTTAAAGGCACTTAAAATCAAAACAACAACAATAAGGTTCTGACACACATCCAAGAGCTTCCCATAATCCAAGCACATTAGACGAAGGCGAGAAGGCAAAACAGAGAAAGCTCAGGGGACGTGGAAACACCCAGCCGTTCCCAAAATAGGAATAGATCAGATAATCACAGCTGGAACATGCATGGGATTGTACTCCCTTTGCATACCGTGGCCTAACAATGCCGAGCTCTCACACGCAGCAGTGCAAACAACGGGGTCAGGAAGTCTATTCCTTCACTAAAAAATACTATGAGAAAGAAGGCCGAAAGCAGACTCAGACTCATGCCACTCACCACCCATTTTCCAGTGGCATAAGACTGAAAAAAAACTGGCAGGGGAAAGGCTGTTTCTTTGGAACAAAAAACTCTGTTTAAGAGGATATGGAATCTAGGTATACCCATGGGAAATGAGACCTGGGCCGTGGCAAGCTAAAGGAGAGGGAGTCTCCAGTTTGGGTGAGGGGGATGGACCTGTGGCCCTCCAGATGTTGAGAGTTGGGAGTCAGACAACATCTGGGAGGAACTCTGGTTCCCTATCCCTGATCTAATGGAAAGTCCTTCAAATAACCTTTCAATTTGATTAATTATACAGTGCGTGTATGAGAGTCATATGTGATGATAGACCAGGGATCTGCTAAAGGAAATTGTCGAGAAAAGCAGTGAACAGGAATGAAATAATGTAAAGAAGCTTTTTTTTTGAGGTCGGGGGTATGTTTGTGGCCCATCCCAAACTCCCTTTTCTTATCAAAACTGCTAAACTCTTAAAATCTGACTCACTCCTGGATGCCTTTTGGTCTTTTCCAAGTGAGTCTGTTACTGCAACACAGAAAGGGGAATGGATTTCTTAATATATGGTTCCTTATCTGACAATTTGCCAAGAACCAGAACCTCTCTCTGTGGTCTGCATGCAAATAAAGTACCCTTTGCACACAGAGAACCCAAGACATGACCTGGCAGCAGGACCATGCAGAAAAATAAAACAATACAACATTATCGTAAAACCAAACCCTGCCTTACAATGCCTGGCAAGTGTAGCCATGCACCTGGAGTTCAGATAGGAGGGTTCCTGTCTAATCTCATTTGGTAGGGATTTACCTAAGCTTGGACCCACTACACTGAATGCAAGCAAATGCAAATCTTCAGGTCTATCTTAACCACACAAACGATGGGTAGGGCCAGTGATACTGCTGTACACCCAGCCCAGCAGTGGGGCTCTACTTCCCAGTCACTGTGGCAATTGACTTCATGCACATACAGCATGGGTGGCTAAACCTGTGACCCTCCAGGTGTGGTCAAATTAACTCCCATCAGCATGGAGGGAGCCATGTTTTTTTTTAGTGTTGTCGTCTGAAAGCCAATTCTCTACTATTTTTCCCCAGCAGCTCTTCCATGTACCTGCTTAGAGCATAAAATGGAGGAGGAAGTGGGGGTCCAGGTAGGCTGTCCTGTGCTCCTTGCAGGAAAGATGACATGACGATGCTGCTCACATGAAATGGAAAGCTGGAGACAAAAGTCCCCAAAGTTAGTATCCCAGTTCCTCCTCAGGCTTAGGAACTAATTCTCCACTCACTTCTCACACATAAAAAAAGATGAAACAAATGGCATTCTAATCTTTAAATTACATGAAACACAATGACTTCAGCAACTAGAAGTCTCCCGCACCACTCAATCGCCCAGGAGTTTTGATCCTGCAGAAAAGGGGGAAATAGGTTTCTGAACCATTTTGATAGGCTTCTGAAAAAAAGAATATTTAAAAGGTACTTTATTATTTGATCCTGGTCTTGAATTAGTTCCATGATGGGAAAACAAGTCAATTAGTGTAGGTTTCTGAATTGTGGGTTTATCTGGTGTGTGTGTGTGTGTGTGTGTGTGTGTGTGTGTGTGTGTGTGTGTGTGTGATGAACTGCTTAGCATTTTATAAATGCTTTTGGTTAGATAGGAGTTGAAAACACTTCATCTACTGTTCTTCTAGCTTCCGACATTCTTATGCAGAGGAATCCCACTTCCCCACGTGCCCTTTTGAAGGGTTTTCCAGCTTTCCTCTTGAGTAAGCAGTGTAAGTCAGAATGCTTCTTTCTGGATTGACTCAGCCTATTTTCCCCATTGAAGCTTAAAGCTGTGTTATCTACTGCAACTGTGGGGTACAAGGGAGTGCATAGTCTTACTACAGAGGGAAGTCTTGTTTTATCAGCTTAGATGGACATTCTTTTGCTATGCAGAGTCCCATCCCCTATCAAAGACAATTGCAAAGTACAAATGGAGAGGCTGAACCAGAACTAGTCATTTATACAGGCAAGAAAATCTTCTTCCAAGGTGCATGATTCCTAAACCGACTGCCTTGGAGACAAACAGGACTCTGCCCAAAACAATTCTCCACCCCAGTCTTTCAAATGCAGCTGCCGATGTAGACTTTGAAATGTTGCCCATTACAACAGTGTATATCAATTTCATCTTGAGTTAAAAAAAAACCCCAACTCCCATACTCCAGCTCAAACATCTGAGGTGTTGGGGCCTTTGGCACAACCCCACTGTGCTAGAGGGATGGAAATGATGATAGTGGCAACACTTAAAGAGGAGCAGATGTTGCACTTATGCTGGGGATCCAATCTGGCCAGCTGACTTTTGCATTATTTGTACGAGACCTTCCATTGCCAGGTCATCTGGGCAGGAAGATCCCAATGAAAAAAAAACAGTGAACATCCACACATTCAGAAAGTCACATCATCTTCCTACAGTCTTTACCAAGATGAACTTTGACAGCCTGCCCAGAATGCAAACCCCAAATCTACTCATCATAATTTACATGAGAAAGGCATCAAAAAGGCAGCAGACCTGAGGCTTTCAATGTGTTAGGACAGGGGTTGGGAAACTTTTTCAGCAGGGGTCCCTCAGACCTTGTGGGGGGCCGGACTCTATTTTGGACGGGGGGGGGGGGGGGAATGAATGAATTCCTATGCACCACAAATAACCCAGAGATGCATTTTAAATAAAAGCACACATTCTACTCACGTAAAAACACCAGGCAGGCCCTACAAATAACCCAGAGATGCATTTTAAATAAAAGCACACACTCTACTCATGTAAAAACACGCTGATTCCTGGACCATCCACAGGCCAGATTTAGTAGCTGATTGGGCTGGATCCGGCCCCCAGGCCTTAGTTTGCCTACCCATGTGTTAGGCAGACATATTTATGGACATGAAGAAGCTGCTAGGGAAGTACGAATTCCTTCCTGAGCCACCATATCAGTTGACCTAGATTTTGGATAAATCTTAACTGGAAAAGTTGGAGTATGGACCACTAGCACCACATAGACACAAAATAATATAAACACCCTAGCACTTTAACACTGATTTGAAGCAAATGCTGTGTAAGGTAAAGGTAAAGAGACCCCTGACCATTAGGTCCAGTCGCAAACGACTCTGGGGTTGCGGTGCTCATCTCGCTTTACTGGCTGAGGGAGCCAGTGTACAGCTTCCGGGTCATGTGGCCATGTGCTTCTGGCAAACCAGAGCAGCGCACGGAAACACCGTTTACCTTCTCGCTGGAGCGGTACCTATTTATCTACTTGCACTTTGATGTGCTTTCGAACGGCTAGGTTGACAGGAGCTGGGACTGAACAACATCTGAAGGGCCACAAGTTCCCCATCTCTGTCATAGGGGATTCAACTGACCATCAAACACACTTATGATTTTGCCTGTTTTACTACAAGGTCATTGTTGAGGCACAGCTGCTAAGCAGCTGTGGAGAATTGCAGGAAGTTATCACTTCGGATCACGCTCATTCTCATCCCACAAAGTCATTTCCCCCTTATCATGCACTTTCACTTGAGCCACTGAGTTAGAGGAAGTTAAAGACGGATACAAACATAAAAGCTTGATGTATCAAGCTCTTCCCAAACAGCCATGGGGGATCACTTCCAGCAACCCCTATGTGTGAGCCAGCGAGTTAGAGCTACCTATTGCCATTTTTTTCATTTCAGCCACCAACTACACAGGCCACACCTATCACTGTATTTGATACAAACAAAAATGAAAGACATGGCATTACACCCAGGCCTGCAATCTACTAAACTAAGGGCTATTCCCTTTGGATTTGTTCTGAGAACAGCATACACTAACGCCTCAGTATTCAAAGTCACTCAGACTGAAACACTGGAAGTTCCTTGGCTTCTGGGTTGTGACCTGCTGTTACTGTACATTTTGACCATCCAATTAAAAATTGGCAAATCTCTGCAAACAGCTGGGTGGTGGGTTGTTGTGTGTGTGTGTGTGTGTGATAGAATGAGAAAAAATAACAAGCACCCTTCTAGATTTCTCAGCAGCTGCTTTTCAGGGATGCAGAGTTAAACTTCCAGCAGAGGAACTTAGAGAAAACAAGACCCTCTTCCCAATACACACCTCTAGGGGCTGTTTAATATGTTATGATCTACTTCCATGGGTATAATATCCAGTTTGCCACAATGTGTGACTTCTATGCTACATGTGACAATGAAGGCAGCACCTGCCCAGTACATGAACTTCCAGAACGAACAATGGAGGTTGTTTCTGAGCAGGAAATTAAGGGGTCTGCATAAGCCTCCACTTGCAGAGTGTTCTGTGACTTCAAAGCAAATAATGAAGCTGTTTCGAAGAAGTAACCGAGTACAAGTATATAGTTCAGTCAGTTCAGGTCAGGAAGGAATTTTTTTATTTTGTTTCGACTACGTCAGACCAACACGGCTACCTACCTGTAAATAGTTCAGTCAGTTCAGGTCAGAACATACTTTTGCCACAGGAGATTCTGCTGAAATGCCATCCTTCACAATAAGTTCCTACCCAAAGCACACGGTTACATTCCTCAAGTCCTTTGAGACTTTGTCACAAAACTTTGCAGTGTTATGTTCATACTCTGACATGTTTTTTTTAAAATAAGGCAAGAAAACCTCCGCATATGTAATTTGAAATGTAAATACATTTTGCAACTCCCTTTATCTTCTGGGATCCTGGAACCTTGGATTAATGGGAAGTTCAGAATAAGGGAAGCAGTAAGGTAAAGGTAAAGGGACCCCTGACCATTGGGTCCAGTCGTGACCGACTCTGGGGTTGCGCACTCATCTCGCGTTATTGGCCGAGGGAGCCGGCGTATAGCTTCCAGGTCATGTGGCCAGCATGACAAAGCCGCTTCTGGCGAACCAGAGCAGCACATGGAAACGCCGTTTACCTTCCCGCTGTAGCGGTTCCTATTTATCTATTTGCATTTTGACGTGCTTTCGAACTGCTAGGTTGGCAGGAGCTGGGACCAAGCAACGGGAGCTCACCCCGTCACAGGGATTCGAACCGCCGACCTTCTGATCAGCAAGCCCTAGGCTCAGTGGTTTAACCACAGCGCAACCTGGGTCCCTAAGGGAAGCAGTATTTGGGTATAATTAAACTGCCATGAAACCACAGGGGAGCTGTCTAAGGAAACAATGGTCCTGAATCCTTTGACATCCATCTCAAACAGGGCAAAGGCTCTGCTGACACCATTGTTCACTACATATCGATATACAGTAGTTGATCTCCAAGGAAAACAGATGCAAAACAGATAAGGCAGTATTTTTGACCAGGACAACTTTTTGTACCTGTAGGATATTCCAAGCCTTTGACTTCTACTTTGTGAGGCAAATTATAAAGTTGATATACCTCACCACAATAGACAAATCAATCCCCAGAGAGCAGGACAGAGAATATGAGGAGAAAGTAACGTTGATTCGCCAGGCATCTTATTTATCCCTTCAATTATTTGTGCCATCTGTCTTCAGCATTTGACTCCCACTAACCCACTCCCACATTCTCTCTTACAATGCGACTGCTCCTTCCAATTACGTTTAAAGACTGGTATTTATTCATGCGCAGTTTTCAGAATCAATGGCATCCTTTCTTACTTGCAAACTGGCAGGCACCAATTTCAGAAGGACCATTGTTTTCTCCCGATGAGGAACTCTTTACACAACTTCTGCAGAATAGATAGCTAGCCCTCTTTGTTTAGAGTGCCAGTGGATCCCTTACAGCAACCCGGTTGTTCTCAGACTGTCAAAGGGTGAGGATTTCTCTCCAGTATAATTATTCGTTCAGTTCTTCCTCCATTCTAATTTACATCAAACACGTCCATCATTTTAAAAAACCAAATTGCCAACACGAATTTGAAGTTAGATCTTCAGGACTGGCAGGCCAGATGTTGCATACCTTAAAAGCACCCTTATTGAAGAGACAAACTTCTGATTAAATAACTCCCCAATACCTTACATAATTTGGTTTCAGCTAAAAGCCTTTGAGGATTTTAACCAGAAACTATTTCCATTAGTGGGAAATCCCTAGGCAATGTCCACCAGAGGTACCTTCAGCACTCTCTGAAAGAATATTTATATAAAATAAGCTTGAATTAATTTGCCGCTTGTTTTGAACACATCTCTTTCAAGGATGCCTTCATGAAATTCCCCCATGACCAGGTCAGAACTAACTTCAGCTACTTCCATTGATCCTGATCTCACCAACATGAATAATCTACCTACGAAATTAAATTTCCCTCAACTACAAATTCATTTTCATATTCACATTATCACCCTACCAATTCTTTATTAAAATCTTTATACCTGGCATCAAAAGCCAGAATGTACAGGCACCAGACTTGTGGAAAACATTGATCTTTGAATATCCAGTAGATATCCTCTTAATTAAACTGGGAGAAGGGTGTTATTCTTTTATCAGTTATAAAGTCCACAGTGAGGGGTTCACTTCACCACTTCAAAACAAGGGTACAGAATTATTCCACACCACTTTGGTGGCATCTTAAAAAGCCACATTAGTAACATCAGTATTTCTTATTGACAGATTCTTGAAACTCAAGGTATGTGTTGCTGACATCAGTTGCATATATGGAGTCATTTGCTGCCAATAACAATTAGCTGCTTGTTACACAGAGGGGGAGGGGAGAGGCGGCAGGGAGGGTGCAGGCATGGGAACATCAGCAATGAGCCTGGCACTGGGAAGCCAGGTGAGGAGCAGTCCCACCCTGCCCTGCCCCACTGAATAGTGCTCACACACTCAGGGGCGTACCCAGGATCAAAACTGGGGGGGGGGGCAAGAGAGGGGAAGAGAGAGGGAAGGAAGGAGGGAGGGGGGAAGAGATAGAAGGAAGGAAGGAAGGAAGGAAGGAAGGAAGGAAGGAAGGAAGGAAGGAAGGAAGGAAGGAAGGGGTGAGAGAGAGAGAGAAGGGAGGGAGGGAGGGAGAAAAAGGAAGGAAGGAAGAGGGGGGAAGGAAGGATGGAAGGAAGGATGGAACTCCTGTCCGCCGCCCCCCCCCCCCCCGAGCTCAGGCTGCTCCTCACCCCTCCCACGTTCCTGTCGCTGGCTGCAGCCGCGGAGGGGGCAAAAACAGCTCGATTTCAGGCTGCTTCTCGCCCTCTCCACGTTTCTGTTGCTGGCTGCAGCCACGGAGGGGGCGGAAACAGCCCGATTTCGGACTGCTTCTTCCCCCCCCCCAACGTTCCTGTCGCTGGCTGTAGCCGCGGAGGGGGTGGAAACAGCCCAATTTCCATAACCCGCAGCGACTTTTCCCCTTCAATTTTTGGAAGGAAAAGGTGTGGGTTATGGTCTGTAAAATACGGTCTTTTTTATTTTATTTTTTGCTTCTGTGGGGGTGCAGCCCCCCTGCCCCTTGCTGGGTACGCCCATGCACACACTGAGAGCCACAGTTGCTTGGGAGCACACAGTGGAGGCACATAGTGAGTGGGGCCAGAAGCTTAGAGGAAGGGATTCCTAACATGACAGCTAGAAGGGGACTTGGGGGCTTTGCATTCCAAAGACACAATTCTGGGGGTCTCTCTGCACAGCATACCTGCAGTGCTGACCATTTCAGCTATGAGGAAGCGACCTGTGACCCATCCATCCAGAACAAAACTGATCAGGAAAATCTCTATTGTCAGTGGATGAATGGGGAACTGTCCCACCAATCTCAGCCTACCCCACCTTCCTGCCTTACAAGTATGGCCCTAGACCAGGCATCCCCAAACTGTGGCCCTCCAGATGTTTTGGCCTACAACTCCCATGACCCCTAGCTAACAGGACCAGTAGTCGGGGAAGATGGGAATTGTAGTCCAAAACATCTGGAGGGCCGAAGTTTGGGGATGCCTGCCCTAGACATTAGCTTCCTCCTCTTGACCCTGTTGCCCCTGTAGAACTCAGCGAGGAGGAGAATGGGGGAAAACATTTGGCTCCACCTGCCATTGGTTCTGGCCCTGGCTCCTATTGGCCTCCCTGCCTTAAGCTCTTCCAGTCCCAATGGACACCAGCCACCACTGCCTAGGTCATGTGGCTTCAGAGGAAGGCTGGCCCTGTATCAGAGGCACAGTTTCTCACTTGTGGAAAGTGAAGTGGAGCAGATCAGCACACCCATTACATTCTGAAACTTGAGGCTTTCACAGTAAAATGCAGCAAGCTAAACTTGTGTGAGTTCCACTGGAATGAATGCAGGTTTTTAAGCAGCGCTTGGATGGCCATCTGTCATGGATGCTTTAGTTGAGATTCCTGCATTGGGGTTGGACTAGATGACCCTTGGGGTCCCTTCCAACTCTACAATTCTATGATCCTATGAATGGGAGCAGTGGAGCAGCTCTTGGGGACTTCTTTGCTTTCTTATATGGTCTTAGGATGTCGTATTCTGACCATAGTAACAGTTCAGTATGCATTTATTTATTTATGAGACAACATTTTCCCTCTCCCTGCTTGTATTAATAGGGCTCTGCTACAGAAGCCCAGTAACCACAGGTAACCACAAGCCCATGGTGCAATCAGCATGGGTTTAATTAACTGCCTCCATACTACTGAAGATAACTATATTTTCCAGCAAAGTTTTGGGTTGCTGAATTCTCTCAATAGGGTGCTTTCTGTCCATTGGCTCTGGAGGATGTGGTGGCTGCTTTGATCTGAAAATGGGATTTTCCAACCCTGCTAAGAAAGCAGATTATTTTAATCTTTTGCGCTGCGCAGATACATGCCTTGTACTGTCAATTGCCAAGACTTTAAAAGGGTTGTTTTTTTCAAAGGGAACAAATAGTGTTTAGGAGTCATAAACAGTTATTGCGTTGCATAGGCCCCCAACTGTCATCGGAACACTTGAAAGCCAACTACTATATGTGGAAGACGGATGAGACGCTAAAATGCTGCAGATTAATCTTCTAAGGAAAAAGGTAGAACCTGTTAGGATCTCTTACTCTCGAGTAGGACCCTGGTAGAGACACATGCCTGACTGGCATTTTCCCTCCCTCCTGGTCGATCGTTTGGGAGCTTCAAAAGCTTTCTCCAGCCCGAACATCAAAGCGACTGATGCCAACTGACATCAGCACACTTATGGATCAGCACACTTATGGAGTTTGTACAGTTGCGTAACAGACCTCATCAACTCAGCATTTGGCTAATCTATTGTATTTACATATAAACACACACGGAGCACTGCAACATGGCTCCTTCTCTCTCTAGCATCAGGAAGCAAAGAGAAAGAACAAAGGACAATAGTCCCACTTCAGGAAACACAGTAACACAAACATCCTGTTTCCATCACATCCGACTCTGTGGAATGAAAACATACACCATCATGTGATAGACAACAATCGCATGAAGGCAAACACGGGGAATGAATCTCCAACAGAACCAACATGTGACTTGGAGCATTCAGAACTGCACTGAAAAAAGTGAGAAAATACACTTCAGGGAATAAAGTAGTCCAGGCAATAAAAGTCACAGATCAGGGTCCTCTAGCTTCTTTTACTCCAAATAAAAGGCTATTGATTTAGGTGCAAACTCTAACTCCCAATTCACTGTGTGAGTCACATGCCCCTGCTCCTGACATTACATTGGAAATGGGAATGATTCATGTGTCTGCTATTCCCTTTTCTGTGCAAGGTCCAAATTGGCTTTAATTTCCTGCCTGGAGATTAATAGGCACCCTGAGCAGACATGTGCATTATTTGATTATCCTATCAAAGATCCAAGGATGAGTATATGGTCTGTGCACTTGTTTCAACTTTCTGGAGGAGTTGGGCCACTATTGGCCTTCATGATATCCCATGGCAACCATTGGCAAAGTTCCTGTGCTTTCCTGGAAATGACAGCTTCTGCACTTAAACACAAGGTGGATTCAGGTGAAGTGACACACCATATGCTGGCAAATTGCACCCAAGCAAGAGGACCAGATACATGAACCATTGTTCACTACTTATCGGCTGCCCAACCATAGATCATTGATCACATGTGCATCAGGTAATCCACCTGTTGCAGAATAAACAGGGTCCCATGCTACATGAAGTTGTGTGATCCTAACCGAGAGCAGGACTGTGTACAGAATCATCAGACTGGCAGCAATAGCTTGCTCAATATGCATGTGGGTGCAGTAGGCAAAATCAATAATGTCCTATCCTATATCAGTGGCTTAAAATCCAGTGTCATCATGAAAATTGTAACAGCAAGATATAGGTGGTGGTGACCAGATTCTGACCATCTTTCCATGCTCTACTTTAAACTGAAGCTTGACTGTTGATTCACAGAACACTGGGTCCATATTTGACTGTCACTGCTTAGATCTAAATGGTGCTACCTCCAAGAGAGAACTAAGACAGACACGCCTCATCACAGAAACATAACAATTCACCTCACACAGCAAAATGAATCAGAGTGTTAGGAATTTACCTGCTCCACAAGTCATGTGGCTACACATCTTTTATGAGAGCGCACCAGCTAGCTAGCATGTGTGTGACTCAGTGAATGCAGCAGACTGACTGGCTTTGACCCAGGCTAGGAAGTGCCCAGGATGTTAGCCATTACAGAGCTCGGGGGGGGGGGGTATTCTTTTATTAAAACTGTCTGGTGAGTAAAAGGGAGAAGTTAGATTATATTGTTTATAATAGCAACTGTGACTGCATTCTATATCCTGCCTAATCAAAATCCCCTCTTAGTAGCTACATCCTGTCTAATCTAAATATCCTCTCTGATTTCAAATAGATAGGGCTTTGTTCTTTTGATTTCAAAAAAAGAAGAAGCTATGAGCAGTGGGCTTGGTCTATCTATAGTAATAGATTCCTCTTCTTCCTCATGAAATATGTGTTACATTGCCAACTCCTAGGAACCAGAGGTCCCTTCCAATAAAATATTTAAGGAGGCCACACACACCCCCGCCCAATTTGATGGGCATTGCCATTCAAATGGTTTGCATGCACCACTATCTGTGATCAATTATGCAGGCTGGGGGTTACCTGCCCCCCCCAATACTGGCACCCCTGTAACTAATAGACCAATGGTGGAAGCAACACTTTCCTTGATTTCTTATATAAGAGAGAAAAAGACACAGGAAGGAAACCAGTGGCATTGCACCAAGTAGCAATCATGCTAAAGCATTTAATAAATAAAAAATACTGTATATAGGAAGCTGTCCATACAGAAATACAGGAGGATTCCCTATATGGACCCAGGCCATTGCTCCACCCATCTTGTTTAGTACTGTCTCCATTGACTCTCTGTCTCTGTTTCAGACAGAAGTTTTTCCCGGCACCAACTGAAGATGGCAGGGATTGAACTTGGAACCTCCTGCATATAATGAAGCTATAACTTGAAAGGTATGTATCATTTCAAGTACCAGACACCATGTCCCATAGTAAATGGATGGTTCCATGCCAGCAATGTCCAGTCCATACAACGTTGGGTGTGTATCTTGGAAACCGAGGTTGAAATCCAAATCTACTAGGGCAGGCATCCCCAAACTGTGGCCCTCCAAACGTTTTGACCTACAACTCCCATGATCCCTAGCTAACAGGACCAGTGCTCAGGGAAGATGGGAATTATAGTCCAAAACATCTGGAGGGCCGAAGTTTGGGGATGCCTGTACTAGAGTCACATGTAATGGTACTGAGCAAACCTCACTCCATTTATTTTTCAGTTTTGTTTTTGTTTTCCTGGGAGTGAATGGAGTAAAGAATTGCCGTTACCTCATCTGCCTTGTGAACCTTTGTGAGCAGGCTGTAGCTCTGCCTCGCATAACAGCCTGGCATCTACACAATATCATCCTAATGAAGACCATATGGTTTCCATATTACAGATTAAAAAGAGTCAAAGGCATAATTTGGGATCAACTCTTACATAATATCCATTCTCTTCAAGGAAGTTAACAGTGCAATGTTCATTAATAACAAAGGCTGACTAAAGACATTTTGGATGTGCCCGAGGCAAAGGAAAAAGGGTGGCATCCCTCCCCCCCCCTCCATTCCACATCCAGAAGCTGGCTGAACAACAGGTGGCTCTCACTTCAACTCTGGTGATGGAACGGCATCTCCACCATGCCTTAAGGCAGCAGGGAGGGCAGGTCATGCCCAACGCCAAGACTGGCCCTGTCAATAATTCTCTTCAGAGATATTGATCTAAGGTCCTCAGATGATGTATCAAGCCATTTTAAGGGCTTCTGAAAAACACCTTCCACATGATATTTGGCAAGTGATTTAAGGCAGTTGGTGGGGGAACTTGGGGCTCTGCAGATCCTGTTGGTTTCCGTCAGCCACAGCTAACAGAGCCAAAGGTCAGAGGTGACTGGAGCTCAGAGTCCAACAACATATTCAGGGCCACAGGTTCCCACCCCTGGCAACTAGCCAGAGAATAGATGAGCCTCCACAGCACAATTTGTTTCCTTGCCACTACATGGTGAATTAAAACGCACAGAACAGTTTGCAGCATGGGCCACAGTGGACGGCTGAAGCATCTCTATGGAGCAGCTGTGCTGTAAGATGTGGGGGCAATAAAAGCTTTGCCCAATAAATGGATTTCTATGAATCTGACCCGAAAGAAATAACTTACCTCTTATTCAAATTATTCAAAATCAAATGTTTGCCACCACTGTGATTTCATGTCAGTATAAATCTATGCAAATGGACCCTATGATTTATCTCACCATATCTGTTCTTTCTGAACGAGGTTGTGCACTTTTAAAAAACTGATTACCAAAAGAAAATCTTACTGGACTACTTAATCTTTTTCTGCATAACACAAATAACAAGCTTGACAACAAATTAGTAAAAAAAACATGGTCTACCTGATTACACAATACAGGCTTTACTTTTCCAGTTTTCTTAACAATCCTGGGTTGGATCCAGAATTAGCTGCAATTGTATTTCCTAATTTATTCAACAGCATGTATCAAAGACAAACATGGATTTCTCAAAGTTAATATAACTATAAGATTCTTTCTGGACCACAGTGAGTCCTGAAATCATTCTCTTGGTTTTGCTGGAGGGACATCAGGACAAAAGTTGGCCTTGCTGGTGTTTCCCCTAGATTCTGGCCAACAAGACAGTTATGTTTATTGAGAGAAACAAGAACATATGTTGCAAAGAGTCAGATTCCAACAAAAACTCAGACTAGCATGGGAATGAAATTTCATGGCAAAATCTGTATGGTTAGCTAAAGGCCTGCTCAGAACACTTTTTATATTTTATTTTAAAGTCTATCTGCTATTCTATCAGCCCTTCAGCAGATAACCTTAGATTGGATCCATATTTAGTTAGCTGAACTTAGGTCCCATTGAAATCAATGGGACAAGTTAGTCATACCTGAAGTCTCTCCAATTGCAGTGGGAACTAGCTAACCCAGGCTGCATACAAACCATACATTTAAAGCACCCCCTCCCAAGAATCCTGGGAACTGTAGTTTGTTAAGGGTGCTGAGAATTTTTACGATGATGGATGAACTACAGTTCCCAGGATTCTGGGGGTGGGGGAAATGTGCTTTAAATGTATGGTGCACATGGGTCTCAAGTCAAGATGCAATTCAACATGTGTGAGGAGTGTAGGAGAAACTAGTTTGATTTTGAAGGGCAGTATAATAAATATATTCGTGTAATATAGACAAGCAATTCATGAATTAATATTTTATTGGATCAAACAGTAATTTAGAGATGCTATGCCAAGTATCAGATTTCATTTCAGTCAAAATGAGCACCCGATTAACTTTAAAAAGTAAAACAATATGTTTTATCCTCATTTTGGTGCAGGTTTATGCTGCATCTGTACTCAAAACACACATAATGGCTCCATAATTATTGTGAAATTTGCAAAATGGATGAAAGCTATACAAATTTGTACTCATCGGTTTCCATTTTCTGCCAAACGTTGCTTTGGGCTATGGGGGGGGGGAGAGAGAGAGAGAGAGAATATCATTTGTACTTTGATTTGTACAATAGTGCATAGATCAACTATAAAAGCTGGGAAAGAACAAAGGGAAAGCACATCTGGGAAAACAGAGTAATTTAAAACAGCATCAAAGCACGAAAGATATACAGGTTAGGAATTCAGGAAAGTAAATACCAAAATTACATGTTCTTTTTATTGGAAACCTTAAATGAAATTAATAAGTTTATGCCAAGATGCGGTCTGTCCAAAAGTTAGTCACCTAACAATAGATTTATTTGTGCAGCCCTAACATAATCTAGGCATGTAACTAAAACAAATTGCTCACTTAAACTGCTACTGTCAGCTACACCTACAGTTCTAAGAATTCCCTGCAATATTGTTGCTTTTAATAAAATGTCACCTGCAGGACATTGATATTAAGCACCAGGTTGGACATTTATACATGTGACAGACTCACTCTGGGGATCTGCAGCCACATGTCAACTGAATGTTAAGGGGTGCAGCAGGTATGTATTCAAAGTTTTACTCATTTACAGCATGGGACATTGGAATAGCTGCAACTAACAGGACTGATGCATTGGCTGTGAAATAGGTGCCAATGGACCTTCAATGGTAGTTGCCTGCAAACTCAGAACTGATGCATGAAGTATTTGTGGGTACATGCCAGGTTCTGCTCCACATCTCACTAGCCCCTGGGCATAGGCAAAGTGACTGGAGCACCTTCAGCATCACCCGAAAGCCTGGACTCATAACTGCGATTGTGAGCACCAATTCAGCAGCAGCGCAATAATGCGGAAAGCTTGTTGGAGGTTAGAAGCATACCTCAGTTTATTTACAAAAGCTAAACTACATACTATACAATAGGCTTGCTCGCATGAGTGTTACAGCTCTCATGCAGCCATCTTATCAGAACAAGATGAAACGGAAAAGGTCCACACAGTCAGAGACGGAAGAAGAGAAGAGCAATTTCCTCCCTCCTTTCTCTAAACATCAATCACCAGATTCTCACAATGGGAGGGGTGAAAATACTAACAGTACCTTCTAACTTCAGGTGTCTGCATGCCAGTAACCCCCAAAGTGCCACATTCACTGGAAGTGCCTTTACAGTGAGTTTAAATTGGGAAGTACTCACTTTAAACCTACGTTCTAGGAGACCAACCCCATGGAATTCAGTCTGAGTAAACAGTTGAGTTGCTGTATAATCTGGTACTGTAACTACCTAGTCATGTGATCACAAGAATCTGCAATCATGCCCATTTTGCATTCTTCCACCCTCTTACTTAAGTATTTTCTAAAGTCAGAAGCCAACTCTTGAAGATGACAGGATTAACACTTGAAACTTGGGCATTCCACAATCAGTTGCTTTCTTGGAGCAGAATCTACCCAAGGAATACTGAAGGTAGAATGTGAGCTTCTCATCTCTTAATCAAAAGTAGAAACCTCCCAAAATCCTCTCCCAATGGATGATGCTAGGTTACCGTATATGAGGGTGTTTGAAAGCCAATGTTTTCTATTGCCTTATAGAGAAGCAATACCTTCCTTTGCTTCTTGCTCCCAAACGCAATTGGAGACCTGGCATACCACAAGGAAGAGAGTATCTGCCTTATTCAGATGTTGTCTGCCTCTACAGGGTGGTATTCTGGGATGGTGCCATCTTGGCCTTTGTCCATGCACTGGACATCACATTCAAACTGGGTCTAGGTGTGTAAAGAACAGGAGGTTGTCGTTTAATTACATTAGTGTAGTAATGTCAAATTTTGATTTGCACCAGGCACACAAAACTAGTGAATGCTAAAGTTCAGCAATGTCTTGGTATACTCTGGGAGAGGTTCAAAAACAAGGAGGAGTGGAAAGAAGTGTCTCAAATAATCAGGGGTCTTTGGGGCTCAGATATTTACTTTTTCCTGTCTATGTCGCCTGCCTGCTGTCAAGCTATATGTCTTTCCTTTAACTCTGAGCTCTCTGCCATCCAAATATATGCCCCATAATCAAAACTATTTGAAATAGCTTCCCTGAAGCTTGGCAGTAGAATAAATTATGCAAAGTAATTAAGAAAATGCAAATGTGCTCAGTTCACAAACCCAAAAAGCTTCTTGGCAAGAAACTCACAGTACTCTGACAAAGGCTGCACACAGCCATGATTACTTATTTGTCCATAGATATGGCGAGGTGGAGCAGAGCATACGGAATTACCAATGTAGTGAAAAGGTCATTGTCTGGGTTACACGCAACTAAAATAGAACTCTTAACTACATTACCAGTCTATACAAAAATAGCTTGACTGGATGTCTAGCAACCCTAACTCACATTCTGCATATTTTAGACACCTCCCAATTAATCAGTTAGTATTATTATGCATGCTGTTTAGAAAAAACAACCGCAAAAAGATTATCGCTTGTTGCTCTTGTTGCTATTTTAGCTTGTTGTGAATTAGTGCTTTCTGCTTATATTTGCTTCAGAGATACATTGCAACAACTTTCTAATTAGTTTTTCACTTTGGAAGTAGCATTCTTAATTGCGCTGTAGAGAGCAGGGTGTTGAACCTGGACTGGAGAGGTCTGGGTTCAAATTCATGTTTCACTACTGGGTGGCCTTGGCAGGTCCCAGCCTATCAGCTTAACCTAATGTACAGGATATACTTCCTCAAGTCCCTTGCAGGATGCATAGGACTTAATAGTGCTCTTATGTTACTAGTTAATAGTGCTCATATGTTACTGATGTTTAGGAGGCAAGCTGACCAGGGTTCTCAATCATACTATACAGGCAGCCTCCATACACAAAGAAAGCTCCCTGCTGCAGGCATTATCCTCAACACAAGGACCTCAAAAGTGGATGAAGGAGAAGCAATCTGACTCTAGTCATTGGGCTAAACAAATGGTCCAAGTCACTTTTCAACACACGTGAGCTCTGCCCGCAAGTTATGCATAATGAGGGCTTGTTCATCTAGTATCAGTGGCCATGAGTTAAGAATAAGAGCACTTTTACAGCATTCAAAGCACTCCACATATATGTTCTCAGCAACTGTAATATGAGCCCTTCAAAGGAGGCTATCATTGCTATCTTTGTATCCAGGAGTCCACAGATTCATGCGCCACCTTGCTAAGAATGTATAAGATCACAAGAAGCAGCCTGCTGGATCGGGCCACTGGCCAATCTAGTCCAGCATCCTGCTCTCACAGTGGTTACCCAGAGGCCTGTGGGAAACCCACAAGCAAGATTTTAGCACAAGAGCACCTCTCCTGTGGTTTCCACCAACTGGTATTCAGGCGCATTACTGCCTCCATGAGGGGGAGTCCCTGTCTTTTCAAACAACCAAATGCCTCTGCAACTGGAGGACCACAGATGGATAAATGAGGGGGGGGGGGACTACAGGCCACACTGTCCTGTAGTGTCCTTGTGGGAGGGGGGGAGTGAACACCTTAATTTAATTTAGTGTGTGGCCCATGGGTTCTGTGTTGAAGTATTTTTGCAGCCCACTTGGTCCAAGAGGTTGGATTGCTGTGTTATAGTAAGACAAGACCCACCCTTATCCGAAGCCTGGGTGTTTTGGAAAGGCTCAGAAACCACCCTAGAACAGGGAATCCCCCTAATCTTGCAAGGAATCTCCAAGAAGCTGTGGAAGTGCAAGACATCTGGCTGCCATTTAAGCCCTTCCAAAGTCAGTGTGAGGCCAAGGGATTTCCCCATCCTTGCCCTCAGCCTGAAGGAGGGGCAGGGACTCTCCCAGACTATGAAAGCAGCAAGTTGCCTCACTGCTTTCCAAGCCTCTTTGAAGTTCAGCTTGGTATCACAGCCATTATCATGCCATGCTCCCCCCACATTTTGTAGTAAATAAGCCATTGAAGCTATGCAATTTCTACCCATATGACAAATGAAATGGACTGAGGCCAAGAATAGCATATTGCTCATGGTTCCCATCTGCCCTGACCACTGACCATACGGTCAAGGACAGATGGGAATTGCAGTCCAGCCACATCTGGAGGGCAGCACGTTCCCCATTCCTGACCTAGGCAAGCGTGGTTATGGCAGCAGCAAGATTTGCATTTGGGACTTCCTGGCTCACAGCTTTTTTAATCGTTATACTGCATTGCTGAAAATAGTACGTTCTGCTTGGAACAGACTAGTGCAGGCATCCCCAAACTGCGGCCCTCCAGATGTTTTGGCCTACAACTCCCATGATCCCTAGCTAACAGGACCAGTGGTCAGGGATGATGGGAATTGTAGTCCAAAACATCTGGAGGGCCAAAGTTTGGGGCTGCCTGGACTAGAGCCTGTGGGTCATAATCAGATCATGCTTGCGGCCACCTGGGCAAAAGCGGAGCAATTCTGGCAAAAAGTATAATATTGGTTCTTATGAGCACATTAGCTGGAGGCTTTGAAGCCTCATGTTAAACCAGAAGGCAAAAGAATATCTTAAATGTGACCTTTTAAAAATATATCATGTGATTTGATTTGAAATATTTACATTTAAACACTGGTGTTGACGACGACGAAGCAAATACAGTGGTGCCTCAACTTACAAATTTAATCCGTTCTGAAGGCACCTTCATAGGTCGAAAAATTCGTAAGTCGGAAAACGCCATTGGAAACGCGATTTCCCATAGGAATGCATTGGAAACGGAAAAATTCGTAAGTTGAAGCAACCCTATCTAAAAATTCGTAAGTCGAAAAATCCCTATCTAAAACCACCGTGGTTTCCTTTCGGATGTCGAGACATTCGTAAGCGCGCGGCCATTAGCCCCATTCATAAGTTGAAAAATTTGGTTGTCGAGTCGTTCGTAAGTCGAGGTACCACTGTATATGGTATTACAGGATCAAACTGAGCTCCATATGTTTATTAAATGTGTGTTTGCTGGTTCAGTTATAAAACAGGAACTTTTAACACTATGCAGACTATTAACATTAATCAAAACAATTGAGATGTGAATAACACCTGGGGTCACACACACCCCAATGCTTTAAGACACCCCACCCCCCACCCCTTTGCTGGACCATGCTCACTTTTGATTTTTGACCAAGCTGAGGGGGAAACCATCTTAAAAGCAGAGGTGTGTGGGAGGGGAAAGATTTCATCCCATCCCTAGTATGCTTGTTGTTTTGACAGATGAGCAATTGCATGCTTAATAAGCACACATGCCTCTCATTTATCTCCAAGTGATCTGTAGTTTGTGAAGTTCACTGTAGATGTAGAAAATGAAGGGTATATTCATTCCTGCCCATGATGTCTAGTTAGTTACTGGTCATCACACTACTGGTATTTATTACATTTATATTTTGCCTTTTCTCCAAGGATTTCAAAATGATCCACATGGCTGTTATCACCCTGAGTTGCTTTTTATCTTCACAAGAACTCTGTGATGCCGGTTTGACAGAGAGATTGTGCCATGCTAATACAAATATCTTCAGCAAGGTGAATTCTGTTCACTTCTTCCTTCCAATTGTTGTAAAATTTAAGCTGGTTCCTATGAACCCAGAGAAATGGATCTTGACCCAGGGAGAGCTCAAGGATCCAGGCAAGCAGACGAATTTAAGCGTCTCCTGCCCACCAAATAACAGAGACCAAACCAGGACGTACGAAGCAAGGCACTTTTATTTTTGCTGTTGCAACAGGGTCCTTCCTCTCACACAGGAGAACAAGGAAGGAACCCCAAACAAAGATGTCTTGCCCTTAAAAAGAGATTTGAAATTGGTTTCAGCCCACCCCCCAGAAGCATCATCCATATGTCACAGAAGGGGTGTAGCCCAAGACCCCCCCTCCCTAGATTCATCATAGGTACATCATGAAAGGGGAGGTCTGGTGGCAGTAATCTGAGCACCCTGGACCCTGCCCCCTGCCCCCAAAACCTAATCAACAAAATTGAGAGATATTTACATTTCCCTGTTTCCCAGCCAAGTTAATCACACCCTTTTGTCTGGCAGTCAGGTATCAGGATGCCAGGGATTATCACTTTAATTCCTGAGACAATGAGAAGGTTCCCCCCACCCCACTTCTTCCTTGCAGAGGAACACCTGGTCAGAGAGAGTCAAAATGGTGTCAGTCAGGCCTGTTTTCCTGTGCTGCTTCAGACATGTTTCTGTACATTCATGTACATGTTTTATGAACAATTATTATATATATATATATATATATGACCTCAAAATTCTTATAACACAATTATATAGCACATTATACCCCAGCAACTAGAGTCTAGTTGATATGGGAAAACCCTTAAGATATTATTGTCTATGGAGTAAGTCAGGATTCTTCAAAGCGTTGGACTGAATAAAAGATCTCGAGTTACTTCCCAGCCCTTCCGTCCAAAGATTTTATAATGCAGGAAATTATGAAAAAAAAGATACAGCTAAAAATTAGATGGTTATCGGGATCTCTCTCCCCCCCCCTTCTCATATTAAAAAGAACACTTTCTGGAATTCTATTAATTGTTCTCTCAAAATTACTTCTGGGGTCTTTTAGAAGTCTCAAGAGGGCATGTGAAAAAACTGGAGGAAGGCGTAAATAACAGCACTCAAAACCGAAGAAAGCAAATCAGCACATCAGAGAAATGCCAATGTTGTGGAAACACTTCCTCTCATAAGAACAATGTCCTGAATACACACAGTTTGGTAGGAAATGAGGAAGCAGGGCAGTGCAACATACAAAGGGCAACACAGTCTCCAATTGTGATCCACACAATGCAGTTTTTGGCCTGTCACACAAGACCTTCAGCCATGTTCATCTTAATATTCTTCTCAGGCTACAGATCTCTCATAACCTATTAGCTTCAAGAGATACCCTTGTAAAACAAGCCTTCCCAGACTGGTGCCCACCAGTGGCAAAGGATAATGAGAGTTATAGTCTAAAACAGCTCTAGGGCACCAAGTAGGGGAAGGCTGCCGCCTCTAGTGGCTTGATAATCTGTATATTTTGAGACCCATCATTCCCAAGACATATGATCCATCCAATTTGAAACTTCAAACTCCACTGCTGCAGTGGAGAAGAATAGGGCAATATCTGGTCATTGTGCTCAGAACATCTCATAATGGTAAGTAACTAAGAGACAATGGAAAATCAATAGACCAAAATAGCACATTGGAGCCGGCTAGCCAACTGATGGATGATTGTTAGATGCTTCCCCGTGTGTAAAAAGACACCCTTTAGCATGTAGAATAACACAAGCATATCAGAGAGAAGGGCTTTAAATTACCCTTCTTCCTGGCATGCTAGCAGTTCATGTGAAGTAGGTTTTTATATGCAACAAAACCAAGGGAAGGTGGACAAGAAATCCACTAGTGAATAGAATATTGGCTGTAATGCAGAAACACTGAGCCGGTCCAAGTTGTGACTCATTTCTTTCTTCTTTACATCTATTTACCACAGGACCTGGTATCTTTGTTACTGCCTCTGCCACTTCCTCATCGATCCACAACATAGCTGGGAGGGCAGAAGGGCTTGCCTCAACAGGCTGGTGAGCAGCCTTTCAGAGACACAGACTTCCATGAGCGGCCAGACACATTCCAACCCAAGAACTGGTCAGAGCCAAGAGGAGAAAGCACAAGTCATTAAATCTCCCTGTTTGCAAAGCCATTTCTTCAGCTTCTGCTTCTGTGCTAGAGCAGCATTTGCCAACCTGCTCCCCTAATGGTTGTCAGTTCTGGCTACAAGTGTGCTGGCTGAGGCTGATGGCAGTTGTAGTCAAAAACATCTGGAAGAAAGTGTGCTAGAGGGTGGCAAAGAATCAGTATGTTGCAAACTGATTACACCTTACAGAAGCAGGCCAGCAAAACTTCCATCATTGCAACCTAACAATATCATTATGACATACAAAGTGCATACTACAGGATCTTTGTCTTTTAATAGGGTGGTGGAGGGAGGGAGGGCGAAGGGAATCGGCTACTGTATATATAGATTATACTCATTAACTAAAAATGTCACATCCACAAAAGTTTCAGAACACACACAAAAAATAATCCAATAATTCCCATGCACTCAAATCCCTTGCTGTTCGAAAACACCTGGTGAATGCAAAGAAGATAGAGTAGACATGCCCTACACATAATTAAAAAATCAATAAGCTGCCGGGTCCATGAAAACAAGCATATCGATTCTGCAGACAAGGCTGTAACAGGACATTTTGCTACCTGAGGCAAAGGTCAAGACAGTACTCCCCCTCCCATTCCATGTGCAGATGACAACCAGGATGGCAGCTGAAACTTGTTTTCAAAACCAGGGGCAGAACAGCATCCTTCACCACACCTGAGGGCAGCAGGATGTCACACAGGGCACAGCAAAGATTGCGTGGCACCCACAGATTTCATCCTCCAACACTTCCCTGCCACTCAGCACCTGCTGCCTGAGGCAGCCGCTCCACTCTGCCATATGGTAGGCAGGCCCAGTCCACACGCAACAGTCATTCAAGAAGTGGCCTGATACTTCTCCAAGCATTTGTTTGAAGACAGTTAAAACGCATGCTCTTTGAGAACATAGTAAGAACCTCATAAATCTACTCATCTGTCCGTTCCATTAATACTATCAAGATTTAAAGTTAGGGTCTCTAGGACAAGTGGTTTCACTACAAGTCCTTAAGTCCTGGATAGAGAAGGGAAGCTTCAAGCTTACTTGCAAGATACAGCAATAGCCAGTGTTCAAGAGCTGCTTGGTATGACTAAGGGTGCATTCAGACATGGGAATTGTTGAGCTGATTCTCCTAACTATAGGGCTAGGGCTTCTATCCAGGATTCCAATGTTCCTTTTACACTGCATTGCCTGTTGTGCTGTGGAGCTGTGGCTGTTTGACTGATACACCACCGCGTTGTGCTAAATTTTAAATGGTGGGAAAGAACAGTATGCTGAAAGGTCATCAGGTGAAATTCCAAGGCAAAGCCCCAATGACTTTCAAAGTTAATGGGGTTTGGATTTGGATTTGGATTTGATATCCCGCTTTATCACTACCCGAAGGAGTCTCAAAGCGGCTAACAATCTCCTTTCCCCTCCTCCCCCACAACAGACACCCTGTGAGGTGGGTGGGGCTGAGAGACTTCAAAGAAGTGTGACTAGCCCAAGGTCACCCAGCAGCTGCATGTGGAGGAGCGGAGACGCGAACCCGGTTCCCCAGATTACGAGTCTACCGCTCTTAACCACTACACCAAACTGGTTGCGAACAAATTTCTTCTGGAAGCAAATTAACACAGACATGAGTGCTTAACTTCCACTAGACTCTGTTTGAAAGATCACATCAGACATGGAAATGATCAGCTAAGGAAGCATTGTGAAAATGGAATAAATTGTTGTGTGAATGCAGCCTCCAATGCACCTATCATTAATTTACATGTTGCAGAATTTCAAAACACATTCTAAGGCTGAATCCAAGTGAGCCTCAGTCCAAATTAAGCTTTGCCTGTTACAGTTACATCATGAGTTGCTCCCTCCCCTCACAGTGCTCCCTTGTTCAACACTGCAGAAGAAGCCCCTCCAAAAGGAAGTGTAGCTTCCTGCTTCAGAGTTTGTTGAAATCTCCCCCAATAACCTGGGAGTTTTTCAGTGTTTCCCATGAAGTACAGTAATAAATGCTTGCACTATGGTGGGTGGGAGCGGGGGGTGGAGAGAGAGAGAGATTTGCTGCTAGTTCCTTTAAGCTACAAGTTAAATGACTCTAATGTTGCCCTACACTAAATTTTAAGACCACAAAGCCTACACTAGTCTTCTTCTGAAGGAAGAACACATATAAGACACAATTGGTAGAAGGCCTCTGGTAAGCATCCATTTTTAAAAGTCTGACCTAGATAAATTAACTTTATGCAGCATAAGTAGCCTGATATGTTTGCTTCATGGGAATCACAGCCCAATCCCATTAGACTGGGATATTTGCCTTTAGGCAGAATTGTTTGTAATTGGATACTGTAGTACTATTATGCTGTTATACACCAAACCATCATCAGATGTGCTTTCAGTGGAATCCTGCCTACAAAGGCAAGAGGTCGGGGGTGGGGGGAGGGAATCTATTTCTGTAGACACTGACCCTTCATGTTTAGAATATTAGATCAAACACTCACAGTTTTCCCATGATGCGGATACTCAGCAGACCTTTTCTTTCCACTGCTAAACTTTCATTGTTGTATTTATAGCCTGCTGCTCCTTAGAAGACATGCAACCCAATCCTATGCATATTTACTTGGAAGCAAGTCCTATAAGTATTCAGTGGGGCTTACTCTCTGGTAAGTGTGCATAGAATTGCTGCCTCAAGGCAGTTTACATGGGCCACCTAAGCACTGACCAGACTTGCACCCGCTTAGCCTCAACAGGTGTTCCCAATTCAGAAATATTATTTGACATATTCAAAACCTGACTCTCCACCTTGCAAGGCCCTTAAGGATGCTTACAATCCAAAAACAGCACCTCCTGGATTTCTGCATGAGTTGGATCATGGTTTTCTTTGGAATCCAAGACCCATAATGAATACTACAAGGTGGTCTAAGGGCTTTGTTTAAAATCCCCCTCTTTAAAAACAGCTACAGGGTTCGGCTCCTGCTGTGAAGTTAGAAAACAAGGGCTAAGAATGCCTTAAGAACAATGTCATGTGCTGCTGCTCTCAGGGAGATTGTACAGGGTGGGGTGGAATATAGCTGTCGCTGTGGATCCAAGGGCAGAAAAGCATGGCTTCCCCCCAATACAATATCCCAGAGAGAAACAACACATCATCACACACAGAAGTGCCACAGGGTGATTTGGAAGGGATCCAAGCCTAGTCCCCAGTCATCAGCTTCATAACTATTTTAATCAGACAGGTTTAGAGGGAAGAAGGCATTCCTTCATTTTAGCCGTGTACACACTGTAAATTTTGTGAAAGTAATTCAGGATGCCTGAATCAGCAGGTCATCTGGAGCAGCCCTGTTTTGTGGGTGGTAATGGGATCCACTGGACAAATTGTTCCCTTTAATCCTGCTCCTCTACAAGAGTTATTATGTGGACAAACAGACCCAAACAGTTGAATACACATTCAATAACCAAAGAGCACTTCAATGTCTCTAGGAAGTCACACACAAGCAGCCAACAAACTTAATTGCAACAAATAACTAGCCATATTGTGCACAGAAGGCTAAATGGACTGGACCAGTGTTTTGTGCATGAATTAAAAGCCCAAGGAGCAGTTACTCAAGTAATTTGCACACAAAATGATTATAATGCCATTACAGCTCCTTAGTCTGACAGCTTTACTTAACTGACTGGTCTCGTCTGTATACCCATTGTATGGCAGATGATAATTCAGCATTCCAAAACTAGGCAAATAAAATGCCAGTTGCATGAGCAATTTTTAGATGCTTGATATGAATCACCTTGCTTCCTCCTTAGGGAAGAGCACGCCCTTGTTTTGCCTTCTTTTCCAGCACACTTACTTCCAAGATCCCAGGTGTTCCCCCAACTCCTCCCCTTCTCCACAAGGCACATTTTTGTTTCATTTTTTCAACCTAGACATTTTCACAAGTAGAATTTACATACTCTCCAACAGAGGCTGGCTCAGTGAAATGGCATTTACTGACTTCTGTGGAGAACAGGCTGTTCTTAGCTGAAGGAGACTCAGATTCAGATCCCTGATCCAGGGGCAAGCTGAGAGCAGTAGGACAAAGAGGTGTGGCTTTCTTCATGCCATGATGGATACCCCTCCTCTACTGCCAGGAAGCCTGGATTCTGGGAATGTGGTTTCTGCCATGCCTAGGGCTGACATGAAGAGGATCAGCCCTAAAGCACACTCTTGATGGCACACCTGTGCTTAAAGCCATCTAAATTGGGGTCATCACTACATCTTGTGGGAGTGAATTCTATAGTTTAACTGTGTACACTGCATGAAGAATCTTCCAGCATTCATTCAAAGAGAGATGAGGACAAAAGAAAGCTCAGGCACAACTTAATGCTTTACCCCCCCCCCCCATCTGATGCTATTGCTAAGGTAGTACTGGTACAGGGCAGGTGTAGTGTCCCTGCCAGTCACATTTATCATGCCAAATCCTATGTAGATAAACCTTAGATCTTGTCTAGTCAATGATTAGTTGTTCTGTCTTGTTATGAAGTTGGTTGCAAGTCAGCTAACCTGTTTACAGACATCCAGTCTAGCAAGCTATAATAAGCATTCTTTTTCATGAAACAAATGTTGGTTGAATGTCTAGACTCACCTTGAGATTGTCAGTTAATTCATTTTAATTGGGATATCATAATCCAGCAAGTGAAGTCTGCATTGGGTCATCCATACACAGAGTCAAGAACTTTGCATTCAGCATCTGGGGTTGCACAAACACCTGGGGGGATCATTTAAGTCCACAGATGCAACTTTGAACAGGTAATCAGCAGCATCAGGTGTGAGAGTACTGTAGTTATATCTTATTTAAAGAGCTACAAATCCAGTTTCCTTTCCCCTCCTCCCTTTAAAAGGTAGTAAATACTGTCAAAGCTGGTTGTGTCAATGATATATTTAGTATGCACATGCAGATTCCTGAAAGAGGCCTGTAGCGATATAGCAAAAGTAAGCCTTTGAGTCTGGAAATCCTGGGGATCTCTCTGCATGGAGGAGTGAGGGAAAGATCACTGTCTTTTGCTTTCCCTGGCCTGACCTTCACATCATCTTCATGGGGGGTGGGGAGGGAATTGGTTGCTGCATTGTGCCTGCCCACCAAAATACCCCACATAGAAATGTGGCTGTCCTACCTAACAAGGCTGGCTGCACAAAGTGTCACTTACGACTTTTTCCCCCAGCCAGAACTCATAGGAATTCAGTTCTGGCACCTCTCAGGTGGGTGCTATTGCCATTATAAAAGAACAAGAGGTGTTCATGGTGAGTTCCGGGACCTTTTTCTATCAAAATAGCACTGGGGACTTAATGACACCAGTTGGCAACAAGCTCAGAGCACCATCAACTGGTTGCCACTGTAACATTCTGAATAGCACACTTTTTAGACTTGTTGTGGTGCATGCATACTTGTGGGCAAACTTTACCAGCATGGGTCAGCCAACAGACTAGATCAATTCCGGCACTTATCTTGAGAATTCAGCCTCACATCACAGATTTCCCTCTGAGAAAGTTGCATGAAGAATTCTGATGATTCCATGGGAATCATCCCTAAAAGTCATCATGTGCAGGCTAAACATTACATCACTCTTAAAACAGTTGGAAATTATACACCAATTTAGCTGAATTCACAGCATGCCCCATCCCAACATGGCAGAGCGAATAACAACAGATTAAAACACAAAGACAAAAACGCCTCTCTAAAATCCTGTTGCGATCCAAGTAAAACAGCCAAAGAACAAAACAGCAGCTGAGTGTCCCAATCACCAACCAGCTTCTCTTTAGCCCACCACAAACCAACCTCAACAGAAATGCAAGTGTGCTGAAAGTCATACTGGAGCTATTCCCCACCCTTAAGTAATTTAAATCCTCAAATATACTGTCTTTGAAGAGTTAAAGCTTCTCAATTAGAGACACTTACTGGTTTGATTCCTTAGGGAAGTTAACAGAGCAATCCTAGTCATGTCTACTCAGAAGTAAGTCTCTATTCTGCCCAATAGATCTTACCCCCCAGACAAGGGGGCATAGGACTGCAGCCAAAAAATGTTTATGGACATATTTATTTAAATTTCTATGCCGCTTGCTTTATATTTTTTAATAAAAACCTCAAAGCATATGGTGTCCTCTCTTTATCATATGGGATTATTTCTTAATACTTCATGTAAAAAGATTCCCAGGCCCTGGCAAGACTCCATGGGGAAGAAGTCCTTAGCTAAGCTATCAATGGTGCCTTTCTGTGTGTACTTGGCCAACCCCAGAGAACACTATCAAACATCAAAGAGGAAGTGGTCTCCCCTAAACCCCTTTTCCCCTGCCTGTAAACTTGTCAGCCGCCTCCCCACATTCCCCTCCTGACTCTTTGCCAGTGCTTGCTCCTCCTGGTGGGCTGCCTTGCCAGCTGCTGCTGCTACTGCAACAGTTCCTGCGCTTTCTGCAGACACAACCCTCGCATAACACGAGAAGAATGGTGCTCTCTGTTCCCACAGCACAGCCCGTGCCTCTGCACCAAAGGCAAAAGGAACCACACCCCCAATGTAATCGGGCAGCCTCATGCTTCAGGCCTTACGTACACAAATCCTTAATCGAAGAGCATTTGGGGCTTTCATTTTCACCTCACTTTTCGTGTGAACATTTGCTGCTCTTCAAGTTTAGTTATTTCAGCAAACCACTCCTCAACTTTACCAGACTTTCTTCAATGGTTGCTTTTGCACTAAACACACATCTGGGATATTTCCAGCTCTCTGTATCCATTAGGGATAACCAATATGGCACCCTACAGATGCTACTGAGCTCCCATCAGGCCTAGATAGCATGGTGAGAGATAATGACAGTTGTAGTCCAGCAATGTCTGAAGAGCACCATGTTGACTATCTCTGGTGTGCATCCTTGTTACACACAGAGCCACCTGCAAGACACACCTTGTCAACATAAGGAAAACAGCAAGATGCAATTCTTAGACACTTCAAATTCTTAGACACTTCAACACTATGGCTTGGGGAATGTGGTTGAGGCAGAAGCAGCGGTGGTTGTTTCTTACCCATGAGAGCTGCACTAAAGTAGCTCCCACTTCAGAAACTATCCGCAGTTATTAGAGCTTTCCATTATTTCTTTTCTTTGCGCTGGCTAGTTTCATCCCAAGGGACTGGGCTGGTGGGATACAAAGCTGCATCATACTAGGCCAGACTACTTGTCAATCTTCAGGGACAATCTCAAGACACTGTCCACTGTTGGAACAGCAAATTGCTGCCCCCCAGATTAGGTACCCACTCCCTTCTCCCCAGTTCAAGTTGCATATTGACCAAGGTTGGTCAAGTTATTTTGGCACCTGGTCCCATTCCCAACAGAGCAAAAACACAATGATAAATTAAATAAGGGGGGTTTGCCTTTTCATGTTCGCCTGATACAATTGCCTCACTGGTCATGATTTTCTGTTGACCAGTAAAAATTTCAAGAACATTTTTCTAGGTTGATTTGAAAATGGGTGGGTAGAGAATGGTCTAGTTCACATGTTTATTTTACTTGCATTTAGTAAACCAAACTTTTAAAAAGGACCCAATTTTTGACCACAGATGTCTGACCTGAAATATATGCATCCTCTCACATACTAGCAATAATCGCCCGGAAAAACATTAATTGCAACTTTGGAACACCCAAGCTTGCCTCATGGCGTATTTGCAGTAGGTAACCATTTGTGGTTACTAATGAAATGGGAAATTTTCCACAGTAAAATGAAGCACTGGGGGAAATAATTCCAGAATTACTTCCACTCCACATCACTACTTAATGCAGGCTTCCTCAAACTCGGCCCTCCAGATGTTTTGAGACTACAATTCCCATCATCCCCGAGCACTGATCCTGCTAGCTAGGGATCATGGGAGTTGTAGGCCAAAAACATCTGGAGTGCCAAGTGTGAGGAATCCTGGCCTAATGGTATGGCCAGCCCTTCCATCTTGCCTAGGACTAATGTTGAATGGTAGGCAGTAGCTCTACAGTGTCTCAGGTGGAGAGAGTAGTGTAGTTCAACTCTAGATATGAATGGGTCAGGTTCATATTGCTGGCTAATGGAAGCCAGCAGAAGTCCCACTAGCACAACAGGGCTTCCCCCTCACGTGTGACCCGCACAAGTCCCCCCTCCCAAAGAAAACCCAGAACAGGACACGAGGCAGGTGGAGAGAGGAGATCATTCCATCTCGCAAGCAGAAACACTTGTACTGAGTGAATGATCACCATAGTGAGACCTTGAATCCCACCCAATGGTCTTATACCTTAACCCCAACACCTTTAGGTGTACTGCTAAATTTGGGGCCTCTCCTGCCTTGCCCACTTTGCTGAGTGGGGCTCTGGGCACCTGCCCCCAAATCCTGTACTGTTGGCCCTACTAGGCAGTTCCTCACCTGCTGCTTGACCCTTTCAATTGGCATGTGCTCTTCCCCTGAGCAATGATGGTCACTTTTGAAAGCCAATCACTACCTCCAAGGTGCAAGGAGAAGGCAAAGAACTCTCATCTCAGGACTCTGTCTCGCTCAGATATATTCAGACAAACTACAGTAATAACTATAATGGACTATTACCATTGTGAATGACTATTCCCATAGTGAATGAACACTGTTACTATTATCCAACAGCAAATCTGATACCTGCACACACAAAATGGACATATACAGTGCCATAAAGGTGTAAAAGGAGGTTACATTAGAGACCTAGGCCCACATATCTCTGCGGGGGTTACTTCTGAGTAGACATGAGTAGGATTGCACTATACTGTATATCCCATGATTCCTGCAAACTGCAGATTCATGAAGTGCTGGACAATTGTCAACTATTATCTTCTATTCAGATTACATATAAATAAATGACTCTCTGTAGACTGGTCAGTTACCATTGGAATAAGGCAAACCTATGAGAGCAGTCCTGTTGAGCTCCGGAGAATGAAAAGTTTGTTTTAAAGGTTTGCATTATAAATGCAGAAAGCCAGATCCCCAGCTACTGATGCAAACTGGCCTCACCAGACTACACTGTCAGCTGCTCCAACCACCTCCTAAACTGGTAAAGTGAGTAGACATTTATTATATTTAGATTCCTTTCCTGCCCTGGCCCTAGGGCAGCATGCTGGTTGCAATGCATCCAGGGATGTGTGGTGGTGGAAAAGTTTCCAGTGCTTTTCCAGTGAATTTTTCCCTTGTCATATGGTCATTATCTACAATAAATGAATGCAGGTTGCAAATACAATGTTAGGTAATCTTGGCAGTTTTAGTTTTGTTTACTAAAGACATATAGAGAGATATACCTCAGTTTAAGTACGCTTCGGTTTGAATACTTTCAGTTTAAGTACTCCGCGGACCCGTCTGGAACGGATTAATCCACTTTCCCTTACTTTCAATGGGAAAGTTCGCTCCAGGTTAAGTACAGACTTCCGGAACCAATAGTGTACTTAAACTGAGGTACCACTGTATAGATATATAAACAAGCATTCAGAACACCCTGTAGGGAATCAGAAAATTTTCTCAGCATAAAAGGAAAATTTTCCCAGTGCAAATTGTGCAGAAGTAAAATTTCCCAGAAAAATTCCCAGTTCAACATTTTCTGGAAATCCCACACTACTGAAGGCTGCCTTTCCTTGCTGCATCTTCTCAACATCCCTGCAGAGTAAGACAGACTGAATGACAGCCATTTAGTAAACTGCATAACTGAGCAAATATGGAACATTCGGACCCACCATATTGGCCTGTATTGTATGCGAACAAGAAAAAAGATAAAATTGCAGTACAATCCTGTGCAAGCTTACTCAGCAGTAAACCTCAATGTGTGCAATGCAACTTACTCCCACCAGGTAAGAAAGGGGATTTTAGGAATAACTTTCTGACAGCATGGGCAGTTCTATGGTGGACCAGACTACCTAGTGGGCTCGCCTAATCTTTGGTTTTTAAGCAGAAGTTGAAGAGATGCTCATTTGGGATGATGAAGAGGTAGTTTTCCTGTACCTGCAAGGGCATGGACTAGGTTAGCTTTGTGTTCCCTTCCACCTCTTGACTTTAAGCATAAGTGCATAAGAACCTAATATCAGCCCTGCTGGATCAGGAAAGCGGCCCCTCTAGTCTAGCAGCCTTTTCTCACCCTGCAGTAACGCTCTCCCCTCCTGTGGTTTCCAGGAGCTGGTATTCAGACACATCATGGATTCATCATGGATTTGTCTAAGCCTCTTTTAAAGTCACCCTAAATTGGTGGCCATCACTGTTGCTTGTGGGTGCTCATTCACATTGCATAAAAGGTGTGTAAGGCTGCAACCTTAATGTACAGTATTTACAGACAGGCAAAGACAGGCTTGCCTGTTACTACGGAATACTTTCAGTTTGGTGTAAGAACACTCGCAGAGCTTAGCATGTGTCTACACTCAGCTGGTTTACAACACTGGGGTTCACTCCTGAGCCATTCAAAGAAAAAAAAACTTTCTGAGAAAGTGCAGAGTACCATTCCCTCACCACTGAGTAACCCTATCCATCCCCATTGCTGCCATACACTCAGGATAAGGAGTGATTCTGCCATAACACACCTGTGTTGTTAGAATCGTAACACTAGGCCTTGCTTTCCTTAATACTTAAAGGTAAAGGTAAAGGGACCCCTAACCATAAGGGTCCAGTCGTGGACACTCTGGAGTTGTGGCGCTCATCTCGCTCTATAGGCCGAGGAGCTGGCATTTGTCCGCAGACAGCTTCCGGGTCATGTGGCCAGCATGACAAAGCTCTGAACCAGAGCAGAGCAAGAAAACGCTGTTTACCTTCCTGCCAGAGCGGTACCTATTTATCTACTTGCACTTTGACGTGCTTTCAAACTGCTACCGGTAGGTTGGCAGGAGCTAGGACCGAGCAACGGGCGCTCACCCCATCGCAGGGATTCGAAGTGGCGACCTTCTGATCAGCAAGCCCAAGGCTGTGGTTTAAAAGGGCTTTAAAACAATTCGTTAAAAACACAAGGGACACTCCGCTCTCCACCCACCTCCAGATACCATCCGGCAGCCACGCCTTCCTCTTCCTTATCTTCCCCCGCACAATCTTGCAGACTAAACTTAGAAAGTCTGCGAATATTTATTACACGGGGGAATTAAATACACCCCCCTTACATTTCTGTTTTGGAGGAACCGAAAGACCGGAAGCGAAAGAAGGGGCGAGAAAGGGGGGGATTCAGCCCTTTGATCTCTCTCTCTCTCTCTCTCTCTCTCTCTCTCTCTCACACACACACACACACACACACACAGGTGCGGATACTGAAATCCTCCCCAGCTTCGCGCCAGCCCGACTCCAAGTCTCGTGTTCACCTTTTCATCTCCTACAGTTTAACTGGACCTCATCTAAAGGGTTTTTGGAACACCAGATGTATGCCAAGGAGGTTCAAATTCTCTCTCACACACACAGTATTTCTCTTAATCCTTTCAAAAAGAAGCCGGCTGTGTCACAATTTCACACACCCGATTTGCTGTTTCACGAGCATCAGAACCAAAATCCTCCCCAAAGCGGCACCCTCGACTCCTTCTCCGTCGGCGGAATGGGGCTCCGTGGAACCCCTTCTCTCTAGGGGTGGGTCCTGGAGGGAGACGGACCCGGCTGCGATTAGGGACTCTTTGCTCGCCACTTTCCCCCAGTCTCACAATCCCACCCCCGGCGTCCTGGCCAGTCTCGGTCCCGAGGCAACGCCTGGGGGCAAAGATCCGCAACCCACCCGCCCATTCATTAAACGCTATAGAGAAACCCCCGTTTTAAGGGACTTAAGCCTCCCACTACAAACAACCACAAGTGACATTCGGCTCCTTAGGCAGGACCATCCATAGAGGACAAACTAACTACGGTAGCAATCCTTTCCGAAGTACCGATACTGCCCCTTTCCCACGCTAAGGGTGGGGGAAGCAAACGAACCATTCCCCCTTACCTTTATATTTATCCATCTTGGATCCTTCCTTTCTTTTTATTTAGTTTTCAATTCTGGCTGCGTGGGGCAGGGAGACCTTGCATAGGGCGGCGGCGGCGGCGGAAGACTCGGGCTTCCCACGCTCGCCCCTGAGTTAAAGGGATGCGCCGGCTCGCTCCTTTCTCGCCCGCGCCAGGCTGCATTGGCGTCCCAAGCAGCTCTGCTTCTGCTTCTCCCTCTCCAATTCTCCTCGCTCCGGCTGGCTCCCTTCGCGCGGAGCGCCGCCCCTTCCGTGACGTCACGGCAGCGGGATCTACTGGGGCTAAGAAACTGGCTTGCCCGAGGTGTTGGGGGAGTGGTGGGGACTGTGAGGTGGTTGCCCCTCGAAAGTTGCATCATCATTATCATCATCATCACACGACGCCCATCCTCCCTTCTTGGTCAAGTACTTATCCAAACGTGGCAGAAGCACGCGTGTATTAATTTAAAGTTAACAAGGGAACAAAAAGCGGCTGCTTTCACCTCGCAGTGCCTGGGAGAAGCCAACGCCTTGGAAACGGAGAGATCGGCTTCAAAGAGAATGATCAAATTCGGAAGGTGGTGGACTCTCCTTCCTGGGAGTTATTTAAGCCCAGGTTGGGCGGCCACCTGTCGTGAATTATTAGCTGTGATTCCTGCATTGCAGGGATGACCCTCGGAATCCCTTCCAACAACTACGATTCCTCCGTGCTAGATAAGGTGTAATAGCAAACTGCAGGAAGAAGAGGGCGAGGGCGTTTAATACCGGTAGGCATGGGTGCTGCCTCCATCGCTGGAAACTGGCTTTGCAAAGCGAGAGAAACAAATCAGAAGAGTTTGCCAGCGGGGATGCAAGTTGCAGCGCGGCGCTGGGGAGAGCTGCTGCAAGGGTTAGAAAGTTAGCCAGCGGAATCGGAGAGGACGAAGGCTGCAATCCCACAGCACTGTTGAAGGTGCTTCCCTGTCCTTCCGGACACCCCCACCCCCACCCTCTGAATATACATAAGGGTCTGGTTACTTCTGTTTGTCCAGCAGGGTCGGCCTTATTGTTAGACAGAATGAGGGGACTGCCTCAGGCAACTTATACTGTAGGACAGCAGCCAACCCCTTGGCTCATCCTCTTGAGTCCTGAGCTTTGTGTACTAGAGGGGCATGACCTACACTTCCTGAACAAGCCTACCTCCCTCAGGTGCGAGGGCCATTGCTAGGGCCAATTTGCATGTAATGCACGAATGAGCAAATGTTCAGGTTCCTAGAGAGATGATTGTGGTCACCATAGACCTCCTACTGCCAAGCTGCCTGGACCTAAGCCATGGTTTGGCCTACTGTTGCATCCCAACGGAGGCTTGCTGTTTGTCTCCCCCAGATAAACCACATACGGCAAACCAAGAACAATACTTGGTTACAGCTCATTGTTTGCCTGAGGGGATAAACTTAAGAAAACTTTGTGATTCACCTGTGTATCGAGCATACTCTCTCTGTCTATTCAGTATTCCAAAAGATTGCATAAGGACATGGGTTTGGGACATCATTCTGAACACTAGAAACCCTAAGCCTTGGTTTGCAAGTAAATACATTTAAGAACTGGGACTCGGGGGGGGGGGGGGGATATGGAAAATGCATGGTAAGCAGTAACCCTAGCCATAATTATCTCAGCAGGACAGCACCACACATTTACTGTTTTAATTGGTCCTACTGAGTTTACTAGGATGACTCTAAAGTAAATTTTCTAAGCGGTGTAGTTTTAATTTTAACATCCTGGTAAATAAAGGGAAATCCTTGTTTCAGATGTGGATTAAGTCCTTTGAAGACAATTGCATTCTGTGAAACGTTCAGATATTCCACAAAGAATTGGCAGCTGGTTATCTGGGTGGGATGATAGGCAATTTAAAGCCAGAGGCTCCTGAGGAATTGATTCCTGCTGTATTTTAACTGAAATGTAAATTACAAGGTACTGGTTACATAATAATCAGCAGCATAACTTTTGCACCAAAAAGTCTTTCCTTTGCCTAAAGTGGAAAAGCTTAATGAAAGCTTCTTTGCTAGGGAGCCTAAAGGAAGGATATTGTTTCTCAGATCTGTGAGGTTATCATTCGTTTACTAATGGAGGGAAAGGCCATCCATTAGAAAGACATATTTAACGTTTTCACTCGGTATAGTTCGAGACAACTACGTAATAGGATTAGACAACGGAGGTAAACTGGCTTTGTAAAAAACTAACGTGTTCGAGTAAAAAACTTCCATATTCTGGAATGTGTACATTTAGAAGATATTTTGGTGTACTGTAGGCTATGCTGAAAACTTTTACTACTAGTGTTTCTTAGAATTAGAAGAAAGTTAACAGTAGTTCCTGTTTTTTCTACTTTTTATTATTTGGACAAAAAACAAAGACTGCCATGTTGGCCCATAAAGAACATTTGCAAAATATATTTATTAGGCTAATAGTGAGCAATTAGAGTCCTCTAGAATTCTTCATGGTAGGAGGAGAATGGATACACCACATCTCCAGTTAGAGTGCCCTAATGGTAAGTTGTAGTTAGAAATAAGTACGGTACCTGGAACAGAATACTCTGTATTTTCAGTACAGAAATAGCGAAATATAATGCATTTTTTTAAAAAAGAAATACTTGAGGTCTCTGCTTTCTATTCGCCATCTCAATCAATACTTCAAGGGCACCAACATTATACCATTATAAACAACCAGGATCTCCCACCTGGAGCTGTTTCTGCCTCTCTGGTCTATCTAAAATATGATACCTGTTTGTTTGTTTGTTTGTTTGTTTGTTTGTTTGTTTGTTTGCTTGTGTGTGTGTGTTTGTGTGTGTGTGTTTTTAAAGTTTATCCAGGATATTATGCATAAGGATCACCTTGTGTCCCATTCTCCATTTCAGAATGGCAATTGGACCATGTGCTACGGTATCTTCCTTTTCTCCTTCTAGTGATACCAGTTCTTTTTAGCATAGATGATGACCATAATGATACATTACTCACAAACCAATAATTAAGCTTCCAGGCTGCCATTTTTAACCTCCAAATATCTCAAGTTAAGAAACAAGTCATGGCAAAACCTGGCATCATAAAGTCATATTAAACTAATAGCTCTGGGGAATAATCCTGAGTCACAAGAGGTAATTATGAACAGTAGTCAAGGCATAAGAGCCTCTGGCATTCCGAAATTGCACAAATGTGATGTTGAACCACTTTGGGTTCCCCAGGAGATGAAGGGTCAGGCTCAGTATGAACATGCAATAGAATAAGAAGTGCTTAAGTAGACTGTACCACTGCAGAGGCCAGGGGTGTGATGCTATTTTAAATACTTCCCCATGTAAAAACAACAACCTTTAAAAACTCTCTGTAAATAAATAAAACCCAGTTTGTTAGGGAAATGTAGTCCTTTATCACTTCAGGATCCTAGCCCCAATTCCATGGCACGTGTAGATCAGGCTTTGGTCTGTAACTGGACTCAGGTGTGGCAGAGTCATGGTACTTTCCGTAAGGACATTAATTCCTGCCATTTTGGTCCTATCATCTCCTTCCAATTATACCTTAATACAATCCTGCCGTATGACATTTGCCTTTTGTAAAGGTTTACAGCAGCTGAATGCAATATTAGACTCTTGTCACTTAGGCCGGATTACTTGTATCCAGAGAAAGTCAAACTAGGGGCCTCTCCAGACATCTTTTTAAAAATGTATTTGTTATTACTTGGGCTCGTGACGTTGTCAGGGTGGTTATACATTATCTTGCTTTCAATACTCTTTGCACCTGCAAACGTTTAAGGGTCAACAGAATGCTTCATTTCCAGTCAGTGTATGTCCCATAACTTGCTGCTGACATCCTGTAACCTTTTATACCATAAATGGTTTGGGGGGGGGTTGTTTTTTTGTCCCACTTTTGTTGCACTATAGTGCAAAGGTGTCCCCCAATACAAATCGCAGAACAACTAAAGTGGAATGATGTGTGGATGGTACAGTATAAATCCACCACTTGTTGGCATCCATCTGTCTTGGGAGAAAATGAAAGTGTGCGCCTTTGGGATGAAGTCAAACCGTTGGATGTTGCCAGCCTTCATGTTTGCGGACATCTTTGTAGAGCAGAATTGGTGTGCCAATGGACCTGATGCCTAAAGCCAGCTCCCCGTAGAGCATGTCCTTGGGGATCCACCGCTAATGCACTATTATTGCTTCAATTACATGTTGCGGAATACACCCCATTAAAAAAACAATAGTTTGGAAGGGCCCTAGGAAAGTCAAGGAGGTTGGTCCTGGTCTGTATGTTATTTCCGAGTCTGTTCTTGCAGTTCAGGTCACATGAAATGCAAATCCCCAGCACCATTTTCCTTGCTGCCCCCTTTCACCTCTTTCACCTTTGTTATTATAACACCAGATAAAGCCTTCTAGTCTTCATTGCATCTGAAACTCAGCACTGGAGGCATCTGACTCACCTTGCCTCAGGGTAAGGCTGGCCTAGTAAGAATGCTCCCATCCTTTCCCATGAGATAAATGGTGCTTAGCTTCAAAACCAGACAACTCAATCATTCCAGGAAGTGACTAGGAGCCTGCCAGATAAGTGTTGATAGGGAGAGTGCCAAGGGACAAAAGGAGGAAGTTGGACCAGGCAGTGTTGGATGGAGGATTTAAATGGGACTAATGTTGAAATGGAACCAGGAAACGCAAGTGACTCTGGGCTGGGATTCTGGTGAGGGTTTCTCGAGGGCAGGTAGATTCATTTGGTTTGTTTTTAGAGATGGCCTTAGCTATTTTTCTAGGCCTAAGGCTTCATCCTGGATGGAATATGGACTGGATGGACTGGACCTAATGGTCAGGGGTCCCTTTACCTTTAAGGCTTCATCCTGGAAGGACCCAGGTGGCGCTGTGGTTAAACCACTGAGCCTAGGGCTTGCTGATCAGAAGGTCAGCGGTTCGAATCCCTGTGATGGGGTGAGCTCCCGTTGCTTGGTCCCAGCTCCTGCCAACCTAGCAGTTTGAAAGCACGTCAAAATGCAAGTAGATAAATAGGAACCGCTACAGCGGGAAGGTAAACGGCGTTTCCATGTGCTGCTCTGGTTTGCCAGAAGCGGCTTTGTCATGCTGGCCACATGACCTGGAAGCTATACGCCGGCTCCCTCGGCCAATAATGCGAGATGAGCGCGCAACCCCAGAGTCGGTCACGACTGGACCTAATGGTCAGGGGTCCCTTTACCTTTAAGGCTTCATCCTGGATGGAATATTTTGACATAGTTATTGGCACAGCTGTGCAGATATGATGAACATGTGGTGCCACATCATGAGTAGGGAATGTTTTTCAGCTAGAGAGCCACTTTCCCTTCGAGGAAAGCTGCTGAGGGCCACATGCCAGTGGTGAGCAGAGCATTGACTTAATTCTCCCTCGTGCAGTAGGCCAGTTTCAGCACATACACATCCCTCTTTGTCCTTCATTCAGACAAGCAAGAGACATGATAATAGTTCAAGGAAACAGTCCGGTCAGGCAAAATACTGGGGGTGTGAAGCACAGCCTGTGAAGGGAGTGGCTTGGGAGAGTCCCCCTAGGTCTGAGGTTTCCCACCCATGTGCTACGTGGTTACAGTAAAAATCACCCTCCCCCCAAATTGGACAACTTTTGCAATTGGTCCACAAGTGTGCAAGTGTTGTGATATCCTTTTATTTCGTGATAATAGTGTACCAGCCAAAAGAAGTTTGTTTGACAACCTGCTAAATAAAATCCATGATTTTGTTTAAATTGAGGAATGCAAGTTAATGGAATAGGTGTGGTAATCTTACTCAAGCAACACTAAAGAAGGTTCCACTCCCTGCTATACTTTAGTGTTCCCTCTCCATTCATGAAGATACTTTCTGTTTCGATGGGGTTGTGTCTTTACTTTAAAAAAAGGGGAAGCTGAAATTTGTAGAATTCTCATGAGAGCCTTTCAGGCCCCAGCGAGATTTGGAGCATCACTCTCAGTTTTACAGAATCTGCTCTCCCATACCAGTTCTGAGCTGACGAAAGGGTGTTTTTTCTGGAATATTCCCAAAGATAAAGTTTTGGGCCTTGGCTTTTTCCTTAGACACAGTGCATTTCAGCCTAGCCAAAGTCAATAGCCTTCCACAGTTCTTCAAATTGCAGCTGCATATGGAGCTGCAGAATTTCTCACATAAACGTATAGCATGAAACTGAATTCATGTCGACATATCATTGAAAAAATAATGGAGAAAAATATTCTGTCAGACTTCAACACAAACAAGACAAGTGGGAATAGCTTCTGGTTGACACATCTATTGTGAATGGTTTCTTTTCTCTCTCCCATCCTCCTTTCCACTTCTGCTGATTTTTATGTGAGATGAGAAGTCAGCTTTGTAAACAAGAAAATTTCAACCCTCATTTTCCCAGGCGGCCTAACAAATTCCACTGCTGTCTGTTAGCATCACTATGCATTTCGTGGAAATAGGTCACATTCACATTCTGCGTATCTCTAACTATTGCTTACTTTTTTTTCTTTTTTAAAAAAGAGAAGTTGAGATAGTTGCTTTCCTACTTGGAAAAAAAATCACTGTAATTCAAATGACTTTTTTGAAGGGGTCTGATCTGTGCACATGAGATCTTCTGGTAGAAGCAACTGAGAGAATATAAATAAAAGTTCAAAAGAAGAGGGAAACTTCCAGTGGGGATGAAACAGTTGAAATTCACTGGTTCGATAGGAAGATGGATGACTGGAAATACTGTTCTCTGACACAATTAGAACTTTATGTAGGACTTTTTTAAAAAAATGTATCTGACGAAACATCCTGCTGTGAGGGTATTTCAGTTCTGCGAACAGAAACATTGGCCCCAATCCAACATGGAGTTAAGCCTGCTTAAGCCTGTGGATTCAATGACCTTAAGCCCGTTTAACTTACTGTTGGTTTGTGACCCCTCTGTGCAAAAGAGTCTTAACGAATTCTAGATATTCACATGTTAACTACTGCCTTTCAAGCTGCGCCTTCAAATTGCATTTATTTCAGCCATTTATGCCCTGCCATTCCATTAAAATGTTCACCGTGTGTTAAAGTTTTTTTTACGTTAATATATATATATATTAACAGCAACAATGCAAGACAAAGATAAAAGGAGGTAGCAAGCATCCTTTAGATAAATGAGCCATCTAAAAACACAAAAACACAATTTTTAAAAGTGCATACAGAGCAGATAACACATTAAAAACATTGTAATAATTAAACTGAAAGCTGTGATCTAAGCACAGAAACCAGGCAGGAATAAAAAGCCTGTTTGGGTGTAAAGTTCATCTGAATGGAGGTTTGAGAGGGGTGCATATGCAGAAACCACTGACATTTGCATGGCAGAAAATGTACAAAGCAGAGAGTCCTATCCGTTGCTCTTTTACCTCTGACACTTGTCTGCTTTTTCCTCTGACCCCTCCCACCACAGGTATGTGGCTCCCAGAAGGTTGCCCACAAGGGAATGTGGCCCTCGGTCTGCAAAAAGGTGTTCCATCTGTGTTCTGATGTATGTACTGCAGCACTTTGTCCATTTACATCAGCCACTCCCCTCAAAGGCTTCTGGGTTATCGAGTAACTGCAGCCTGCCTGCTTGTCCTGCTCCCCACAAGGTGATAATTGGGACTAAGCACTTACCAGGATGCCACAGAGATTTCTTCTGGCAGCCACTTAACATTTAATTGGGGTATTAACGCCATCAAAGAAGCAATTTCTAACAATGATTCATTCACTGGCTGTCTTGAAAACAGTTTAGGATTATAAGCTTGCCTGCAGCTTCATGTTCACAACAACTGGCCAATGCATGGCATTCCTTTAATCAAGGTCCACTGTATTTACCCTGCCTGCCTGGATTTTAGGTTCCACACAAAAAAAGGCTCCCACAATAAATGTTAATATTTTTAACACTAGTTGTCACAAGTTGCTCAGCTGGGTGTTCATTTTCTCAGCTGTATATTAAAAATCCCAGCAAAAGAACTATATTTGTTTATTATAATTAGGGTTGTGTGTGTATGTGTGTTTTATTATTTTTGTCAGCCACCTTAAACTGTTAGGAAAGGCAGGATATAATTTTTTAAAATAAATAAACGTAACCCAAAAGTTTTTAATTTGCTATGTATGCTGACTTCATACCATTTTGTTATTTCTTAATAGTTTACACATTTCCTTTGGTCACCAAAATGCTTTTATGAATTCATATCTTGTTCTTCCTTGTATTATGTCTGCAGCCATTACTGGCATTTTGATTATGTTTACAGTTGCAAGGTAGAGCACTTTGCAGTGCATTGTGCCATAATTCATAGAATCATATAGCAGGAATGGGGGCTCACACTCATGCAGGAAACTAGGGTTGCCATATTTTGAAGAACAAAAAAAGAGGACACATTTGCCAATTTCTGCTTTTATATATGGATCGCTATGACGACTCTCATTTTTACATACCCATGAAAAAGAGGGTGTGTCCTGGAAAAAGAGGACATATGGCAATCCTAAGAAGCATTTGGCTCATCTGGGGTGTGAATGCAAGACCTCTTGCAGGTTAAAATCCTTGATACAAAATCGGAAGAATATGGCAGCATAGGGGCTGTTTAAAGCTGACGTAGGGTCTTGACTTTGCTGGACTCCTGGGCCCTTAAAAACAAAAACCATAATCTGTAAATGAACTTTTTGAAAAAGGCACCCTATCGAACAATTCACAACACTTTCCCTTTATCCAAGCCACAGAACCCAATCTGGACATGCTCCCAAGGTCCTACAAAAGACAGGACTGAAGTCTTATTTAGTTACAGCTTCAAACCAATTAAAGCACAAGCAAAGGGAACAAGCAAGTATATTGGTGTGTATGTAAATAACATTTTTGTTTCAGGTTTCCCCCCTTGCTGTGGAGGAAACAAATTTTTTTACAGATGTGGTAAGGGGGGGGGCATTGGAGTCTTATGTTGTAGTTCTTAAAGGAAGTGGTCCCAAGGAGCCATATATATTTAACAGCAAATTAGTGCTGACATTTGACTGTGTTTCAATCAGATCTAGTTTTTGGCACCGTTATCTGTATTTTTAACATGCTGTGAAGATTCACTTTACCAGCTGCCTTGCTGTGTTGGGGAACGTTGTGCATTCCTCCATCATTACTCAGGGGTCAGAAACTCAGAATTATTTTAGTATCAGGGAAACAGGAAATAAAATGAGGCTTTTAGAGTTTGAAGGGTTTTTTGTTTTGTTTTTTGTTTAAAAGAGATTAAAAGTCTGCTAGTAAGTTCAGATATTAAAGAAAGCCAGGAGAGAAGGATTTGAAGCCCCATTGTGGCGGTTAATAGCAAATGAACAACTGCTTCTTCACATGTGTGGTAAATGTCATTCATAATGAATAGGAGAATTATCAAGTTTGCTATTTAAGGCTTCTCAAATTTGAAGCAACTTGGGGGCTGAAACTTTCAAATTTGACGTTTATTCTGAAATAAACTTTGCAGATCACTGACATGTTTTGGATGTGAGTTGTGACACTGCTAGTCTGGGACAGTGGTGCATGCCACCTTAAGCCACAATAGAAATTGGAGTTCTTGGTAAGTTCAGAAGTAAACAAAAAATTACAAGAACTCGGGCCAGAAAGGATAATTTCAAAAATTCTTCACAAAGTTTTATTCAGGATAACTTCCAGTGAGCATCAACATCAGGACAAGGCCCTGTTTCGATGATTCTTCATCAGCTGGAATGTAAAAGTTAACATAAATCTTGTAATGAGAAATTATTCAACTCTTTAGATATAAGGTTTTAACAAATAAAAAGGACAGAGACTGTATTCAAATAAACATTACTGATATATCTGTGAGTGATCAACATAACTTCAACCTCATAGTCTGCTTTCTAAATCAAGATTTAAACTGCTTGTAACGTACAAAACGTAAATAAGAACTCCTCTTACAAAATATAATAGTCCTTGTTACAGGAATACTTGTAGTTATCTACAAACAGAGTTATAATACTTGGGAAAAACAAAGGTAGCTTACCGAGGTTTCTCAGGTCTAAGTGTACCAAGTATGTTTGCTTTGCTAACTCAAATTGTTTGCAGCACTTAAATGATAGAGGAAATGAGGTTGCAGGAAAATTAAAGAGACAGTATTGCATTTAGGCGTACTAAAAGTGTTGAGATAATTTAAAGGCATATGGACATAACTAGGTTCAATGTTGTTTCAAAGTACAAATTCGATTATAGGAATGATGTGAAGTCTAGACTATTGTTCAAGCCCCCTGGATGTAAAGTGTTGAAAAGATGAATAAATTTGGACTCCTGTTGGAGAAGGAGTCTGTCAATGTTCATACGTTGAAAGCGGGTTTGCGGCAATGTCCAAATTACAAAAAATGAGAAGTCATCTTCTGTATGTTTGTGTTGAGTATAGTGTTCAACTAGTGGCGCCTCCAAAATGGCATCAGGTGACCTGTTTTCATTTCATGTGGTTTGAAATAAAACCTGGTGGGCAAAGGAACAGCACTTTGCAAGTGCCAACAACCAACTGATTAGTACCAATGCTAAAGTCTAATGCCTGGTGACTGTATGTGCTTTGCAGGCACTGCCAGTCACCTGATAGGTGGTGCCTGCAAAGCCCACTATTGGCCCAGCTGCATCTTTAGCTGCCCCTCAGATGAAAACAGATGGGGCAGGTGGGCTTGACTTGGCCAAAATAGCGTCACAGACAAAATGGGGGAGCCTAGTGGGCTTAATTAGGCCCATGGGTCACAGGTTGCCCACTGCTGTCTGGGCTGGGAGAAGGAATCATACGTCTAAACATGAGTTGAAGAACAGAAACTAAATATTTCACTTGAAAATAGGGACAAACTTAAGGCATGTGGGATCTACTCTTTCTCCCAACCCCCAAATCCCAGTCCAGTAGCTGGCTGTGTGTGCAGAGCTAAGCCAGTTACAGAGCAAAGACAATTGCAAACAACATCCCTTGAGTTATTAATGGGAACGAACTGTATGTGCAAGTATAAACCTACATGTGAGTTATCACAGAACAGAGATTCTAACAGCTGAATTTAAGGAGAAACTTTTCGCTGCTGTTTTTATGACAGCAAGAGTCAGAAACTCTTGCTGTTCTACTGAAAATCGTCCAGCAGTCTACCAATAAATAGATCTACTTCCTGCCCACACTTGTCCTAGATCCAGATACAAATTCCCTCTGAGCATATTGGCTGAGTTTGGCATTATGATGTGCAAGGGATTCATCAAGGCTTCGTTCCTTCCTCTTTAATTAGTGCTGCTGTTTGTTGCCAACACCTCTGTGGTTCCAGTCTGCAGGCAGCCCTTCAACAACAGACACACAAGCTCAAAGCACCATTGTTCTTTTTTCCTGGGTATGCACTTCCTAAGTACCTGTGAGATGTGCCTTTTGAGCCCACAAACTCTCATTGCAAGCTGCATATGCAGTTGCTGATGTTTGCTGATGCTTACAAAGAAAAGGCCAGATGAGCAGCTTTTTCTGTGGCAAAGCACTTTTTAAGCAGGACCAATCTCTGGAATGATAGCTGGAGCTTCTCCCTTCTATAGCCTCTTGCCATTGGGCAGACACAGAGGAAAGAGAGGTATGTGGGAGGTTCTCAAAGGGTTTTGGCTCAGCTTCAGTATCTGGAACTTGGTGGATGGTGGACTAGCCCTGCATGTGGCAGGCTGATTCTCCTCTGACTCTGAGGTCAAAGTTGAGGCCATGACAGAATAGGACTGGGAAGGCCCAGGTTCAAATCCCTAGTAGATGATGACACTGAATGGGTGGCCTTTGGCTGGTTACTATAGCAAAGCCTAACCAGTCTCTCAGTGTTGTTGTGAGACCAAAGTCCCCAGAGCTGTGGGATGTGGACAAACATTGCCCCTTGTTAAATAGCAAGTATGTCCCTCTCATCAACTGATGACAAAAAAGAGGGCCACTAAGTCTCAGCTGCCTCTACAATTGGCAAATAACAGGGCTGTAAAAAGTTGTTCCTCCAGCCACTGTAATGAGCTACCACAGAAGCAGAACAAGAATAATATTTTCCACGTATCCCATATCAGGGGAAGCCAATTCCCTCGCATTGATTTATGGACACCATTTGACTGCCAAACTGGGGGCCCAGTGAGATCTGGATGGTGGGCTTTCAACTCTGAGACTCAGCCCCACATGTTCCAAAGCAATTTAACTCCTCTTTTCCTAAATGTGCCCTCTGAGTGATTTTCGTTGATGCTTGCAGTCATGAAGAGTCTCTCTTTACCAAGGACTGCCCCACTCCCAAAATGCCCTCTCTTTTCCTGTAAACATTTGATAAAAAGCAACCCTTTGTCCCAAAGTACAACATCTGCCACCAGTGCAAAATCTGTTTTATATCAAGGTTTTGAAAGGGTGAACATGACCCAACTAAATACATGAAACAAAAATATCCAAAGAGCACAATAAGAATAAAGTTCAAAACTTTATTTGTTTACTTGGTTTGAGTACAACAGTGATGTAGATTATAGTGGGGTGGTTGGGTGAGATGAACAGCAATGATGGCCAATGTTTCGTTTTGCAGAAGAAGCAGACTTAACTGTATAGATAGGTATTGGTGATTTTTTTTTTCTTAAACAGAGGCTCCAAATCAGAGCTGTCCTACAACAAAGGAGGAAGAACAAACAAAGATAAGGGAAATAATCTGGAAAAGGCTATTTGGTTGCTTTCTGGAAATTGGCTGCCCAGGAAAGGGAAGAAACATGTAATTAAAAACCTTGCAGTTAAAACAAAGTTAAATCAAAGTGGTGCAAAATATGTTTCATTAAAGTGATCTTCCTACAGAACATTAATAAGGCTCCCTCGCTACAAGGGTTGTCAGCAGCTTTTACTATTTTGTACCACATGATGTCATTAACAATACAAAGTGTTGTCATGGGAATACACAACAGTTGATAAAGGTTCTTTTCTGACCTTGCTGGCTGAGAAATAGCCTAACATTGTGACTCTTTCCATCAAATTCCATGGGATTTACATCAGACCTCGATTGTGCCAGTTGCTTCAATGACAGATTACTTTGGAAAACAGGCAATGCAAAGTAGTATCTGTTACCCTTGAAGAACCAGGCCTGGGAGCAAAGAGCAGCATGAATTTGCCACCGATTTATACTGCTGCACTCCACCAGCTTGCTGAAGTTAATTACCAAACCTTCTGTTGATGTTCATGGGTTTGGAAGGAAGTCCCTAAAATAATGATCTGACCTATGCAGTGTTATCATTCTGACACATGGGTGAACATCTTCAAGATGTAATAATGAGCATGCCCCCGTTAGAAAGCATTTTGCACAAAGAAGAAATTCACAAAACTACCTGAAACCCACATTATTTTCTTATGTCATGATTTGGGGGTTAAACTATGCTTATTTGGGCACCTTTTCAAAGGCAGGAATTCAAGAAGGGCCTCTGTAGATTTGCCACTTTTTTGGGCAGCTATATTTCAGGCAGAAATTCAACTGGCATTGCTTCCCCCCCCAAAAAAGGAACTGCTGGGAAAGCAACACCTGGAAAAAGTGTTTGTTTCTTTACTTATTGCTACAGAGTCCCTTATTAGGAAGAGACTGTCATATTTGGAAAATAATGTCAACTAAAATGTTGCATTCTTTACACTAGATGGAATTTGGGATCAGGAAGTAGAAATGTGTGAGAGAAGGGCAGGGGCAGAGAAAAATGTCCTTAGTTAAGCACCAAAAGGAAGCTCTCGCTGTGTTTGCAGTCGTTTTCGGTCATCAACAGCTATCAGTCAGTCAATCACCCACTTCCACCACCCTTATGAGTGATCTCCCCTCCCCATCCCCACCCCTCCCCACCCCTTCTCTACATAAGTGCCTGGGGACTTCTATTTCACTGTATCTGAAGAAGTGTGCATGCACACGAAAGCTCATACCAAAATAAAAACTTAGTTGGTCTTTAAGGTGCTACTGAAGGAATTTTTTTGTGTTAGGAAATGGCATTCTTCTGTGTGGCTGGAGCCTACAGAATATTGGTTCCCCTTATGTTTAGCGGGCACATGTGAGATGTTTTCCAAGTAGCAACCATGCAACAAGTGGTTCACCCACACTAACTGCTGAGCTGAGTGACGTCTGCTCAGCATATGAGACGACTGGGAACTGATGCCATGATTGGCAGTATAGAAAATGTGTAGAGTGTTGAAATCAGCTGGTGGGACTGGAAGCTGGTTAATTTGTTTACTGCGTTCAAGATATACTATCTGTGCCCCTTTCTGTGGGACAGAGAGAAATGTATCTCCAGAGGTCACAGGATGGAAAGCGGTAGCATGAAGGGAAGTGCAAAGCCAAATCACTGAGATGTTGGATGTTGTGGCAGTGACAATAGCATGCCTAGGAATAAGGCATAGAACAGCCAGCCCATATATTTATTTATAGATTAGCTTCCAAACCATTGTCTGATCTTGGTACAAATATCCATTTTTCCCTCCACTGAACAGTGGCCTATTGCAAGCCATTAATCCAGAATGTTCTTTTGATTGTAAATGGCAGCGAGTTTGAACTAATGAGTCAACATAATATAATGATTGAAAGTGTTACTATAATGCAAATGTGGATTGAAAGTCTATTTGAGCATCCTAATGTTGCTACAAAATCATGTGGGATATGTGACAGATTTTAGTGGGTGAGATGTTTAGGTTTCCAACATGGCTAACCTCCCCTGCAGAGCTGGGGTCCTTATTATTCTGCTGCTGGCACTCTCCTCCTGCTAACTAATAAAGGATCTGACATACGACTTTCCCAGGAGCCACTTCATAAGCTGGTCATCAGTGTGGTGGTGAAAACTTTACCACTCACTCTGCTTCCCAGAGTTATAGTGTAGACATGTGGTAAGATTATTTTCACCACTTGACCAGACTTTCACAAAAAACATGTGCTTGCATTTTACCACATGTTCTTCTACAAATCAATATATGATGATGTGTGAAAGATCCTCTTTATGAGGATACGGGCTTGGATGACCAACCTATCAAACGCTTCTATGATAACACCTTTTGGCAAACGGTTCTCTCTGCTGAGCTCTTAAATGTAAGAGCAGGAAGTCCTGAATGTCCTGCCCTCAAAGGCATCCTTCATGGGCTGCCATCCAATACATGCTTGAACAGGAGGAAGTCTCATTGAAGACAGTGGGGTTTACTTCTGAGTAAACATGTATAGGATTTCCCTGTAAGTGACATGGTAGTGTCAAATTGAAAACAACAGTGAAAATGGCAACAATCATCACTCCAAGTAAAAGATAAACGTATCAAGTGCATCCTACTGTTGGCAAGAAACAGCTCTGGAGTCTGTGAAAACATGTTATTAACTGTTCTGAAATGAACAGAATATGCACAGCCCTCTAAGCAGTTCTGTTAGATGGGGGCCACTTCACACAATGCTCAGGACTGCATGTAGTTGAGGGAGCATCACTGATTTCAGAAACTGCCTTAGGTGTTCCTTCTTCTAGGCACTGAGGATAAAGAAAGCAAATAGCCTAGGCTGCAGCTTTGAAATATTACAAAAAAGAAAACCCAAGCGCTCTAACTATGGGTGAGCCTGTAGTTGCATGAATAAAACCAAATCAAACACTGGCCTGGTTCATATGTCATGCCAAGCCAAATGCATAGGCTCTAGGAGAGCTTCATGTCTCCATGGTCCTGCTGCCATGTGACACTGTGCTAAGCAATGGCATGGCTCACTGGGTCGTCTGAACCCAGGCTTGTGGTTTAGCTCACTCCAGACTTAACCAGAAGTTGCAACCAAGATTTGCCCTATGATTCATGGTTTACTCAGGAGAGCAAACCACGAGCCTGGGTTCAGATGATCCTAGGCAAGGTTTAGCTTAGCACAGCAGTACAAGGACCAAGGAGGAGCAAAGTCACTGCAGTCTCCTCCCTGGGAACATGTACAGTTGCACTGACTAAGCCATGATTTGGCTTAGCATGATATGCAAATCAGGCCATTAATTAACTTGATATTGTGCTGTGTCATCAAAGCATCCAAGAAAGTGGCCGATCTGTCATTTTTTAGCAGCAAAATTTCCAGGAGGTGTCTTGTTTCATAGCATCTCCTCTACAAAGTGGATTAAATATCATTTTCTTGTCACAGACATTCTGGAGGTCTACTGTACAGCATGCCAGTGGATGTATGCTGGTATAGGCGACAGTAGTCCTGATTCGGTCATTCCCTTTGTAATGGGATGGAACTTGCTTTGGTGTAGTCAGGTCACATCCCACACTATTGATGTTTGCAGGGTTGAGCCATCTTTGCAGGGATGATGTGATTATTTCCCATCTGCTAGACATCATAACAGGTAGTGACAGCATGGGAAGCAACGGCATAATTGCAAGAGCCCACATACTAGTCCTTTAGAAACATTACCAAAGCAGCATGTGGCTAGACCATGCCCCATAGATTGCCACATGGCACAAGTAGCATCTGAATTAAGCCTACACCTGTATTTCAGTTTGGAAATACTTTTCTCAACACAGAACGAGAAAACCAACTCTTTCATTTTTGGCTTGCTGCTCTGGTTAACACTTAGCAAACTCGCTTAAAGCTGGACAAAATGGAGGAGAGGAGACTTGACAACAAAATAAGATAATTTGCTCTTGAGATTCCTAGCAGATGTGTGCAAGTGCAAGCCGGGGGTTTCCTTGCAAATAATTTGGCTGGTATGCAGCAGAATGCTGGCTCAGTGGCCTGCTTTGCTGATGGGCACTGCAACAATAATAGGCCATTTGAAGGCAAGGCCAATTAATTGTAATGGCTATGCCCAAAGGATAAATATATTACACAGGATTCCTTCGTTAGCTACAGAATATAGTCATTCATTCCTTGGAGAGACCATGACGACGTAATAGTGGGTTGGCATCCTATTGGCACTTCCTGGCTCTATCAGCATTGCCCCTTGACCTTTAAATAAAAGTGAAGGGAAACGAGGGAGGGCAGAGCCGCTCCACATTATGTATTGATGCCATGTAAAAACTTTATAATGCATAAAGACCACTGCTGAGATTCAGAACGTCAACATTTTTGGGTCACAACTCTCTGGCAAGCTTGAAAGGCTCTTGCACAACTGCAAGGAATATATAGGTGCCTTTCTCAGATTTTCCCTTTAACCCCCATTTCCTCTTTCTCTCTCTCTGTCTGCCTGTCTGTCTCTTATGGTTGCTCTCCAAAAAAAGCGTTTGAACTTAAGTATGATACATTATCCTATATGTGGTATTTTCTCCCCTCCAAAGGAGAGAATGGGATTCAGAAGAGTTTGGCTTTCTTCTTCATGTCGTTGCGTCTCCAGAGAGGTAATTTATCAAATTCCTGTATCGTCATGCCGAATATTTCTTGGAAAACTTCAGGTGCTAAGTGACGCTGGAGGAAGACAAGGAAAAGGACAGCTATCAGTCCAAATGTTTAAACAAGAGACTTGTATCCTTTAAAAACCATTAGCCTAAACATCTATTCGGGGAGTCTGATATTCTCTTACCTCCAGCCTGGTTCTATCCACTTCTCGTAGAATTTTACTTCGCCCTCTGCTGGACACCATGAGCAGTTCATAGGGGAATATCTGTTAATGGTATACAAGAAGCATTTATGTAGATTTAGAGCACCCCAAAAAGATACCATTAAGCTCACAAGCAGAATGCAGTCACTGTTGGCAGACAGCTTCAAGTTCGCTAAAAGGCTGCCTTAAGTACTTGAATGTAATGTGCACTGTTTCCTTGAATCCTTTGTTCCTTAAAAAATAAATAAATCATACTTAATAAATCATCTGAGACCCAGGTGGCGCTGTGGGTTAAACCACAGAGTCTAGGGCTTGCTGATCAGAAGGTCAGCGGTTCGAATCCCTGCAACGGGGTGAGCTCCTGTTGCTCAGTCCCAGCTCCTGCCCACCAAGCAGTTCGAAAGCACATCAAAGTGCAAATAGATAAATAGGGACCGCTCCGGCGGGAAGGTAAACGGCGTTTCCGTGCGCTGCTCTGGTTCACCAGAAGCAGCTTTGTCATGCTGGCCACATGACCCAGAAGCTGTCTGCGGACAAACGCCGGCTCCCTCAGCCTATTGAGCGAGATGAGCGCCGCAACCCCAGAGTCGGACACGACTGGACCTGATGGTCAGGGGCACCTTTACCTTTAGCAGGATGTCTACACCAGTTCATTTTTGCACAACATCATACTAAAAATATATGTATAGAGCTGGTGGATTCTGCACATAATCCCATTTCATTTTATGGATTAACCTTGATGGGGGCATTGCCCATTTTGGTTTGTTCACATAAAAAATAATTATTTCATTAATGAAGGTACAATCGTTAGGTCTGAGCAAGTATCTCAATCATATGTCTTTTCTTCCACCCTTGTCCTGTCCAGTTGAAGCTGATTTTTCACATATCCATCATAGCTAGCTACCTAGCTAACTAACTAATTTGTTCTGCTGATTCAGTGGTTTTCTGTGTTGTGGAGTTTTCTAAGGAATTTAATAGGTGTTTCTTGATTAGAAGATAGTAATAGTGGACAAGTTTCTCTTATACTGCTATTCTAGACATAGAATCATAGAACTATGATGTTGTAAGAGACTATGAGGGTCATCTATTTGAACCCCCTGCAATGCAGGAATCCTTTGCCAATCATGAAGCTCAAACCCATGATTAAGAGTCTTGTGCTCTACCAACTGACCTATCCCAGCTCCATGCAGTAGAGGTTGGTCTCTTCTGCTAAATGGATCACTGTCCCACCAACCTCAGTCTGCCCCCAGTCAGCCCCAACCTGCCTGCCTTCTTACTTACAACTAATACACTGGCTGTCACTTTCCTCCTCCTTAGTTTGAGTTTTGTACATGTAGGGCAAACAGGTATAGGGACAAAACTAGAATTGTCTCTGCTTGTCATTGGCTTTAGCTCTATCTACCATTGACTCCCTTTCTACCCTACTAAGCCCCAATGGACACCAGTCACCACAGCATAAGAAAGGAATTGTTTTGTCCACACTTCTGCTTGTTCCAACGCTTTCCCCTAGGAAAACCTACTTTTTACAGCTGAATTGGAGCAAACGTCAATCAGGTTTTCCACAATGCGGAATATGGTGTACCAATAGGAGGAAATGAAACTTCTAGTCCTTTCTAGCTCTATCAAGATATCTAAACAAGAGTTCTTTATCTGAGCTACTGGCTGAATATGCCAATGATCAGAGCCCAGGGCCCAATTTTCCTCTCCTTGAAGGTACCGGTAGTCAGAGACTTTTGCCAATTTTTAAAAAACTGTCAAGAAAATGGTGGGACCTAATTGAGACCGCTAGTTGTTTTATCAGCTGTAACACCTAATGAAGATTACAGAAGTACAATAAAGAAGATAAAGTCATCAAACATATACCACTTAGTTTATTGTAATTAATTATTTAAATGATGTGTACTTTATATACAGCTTGGAAGAGAATTGGTAGTGGAATATGACAATTATACAATTCACTTTACTATATAACTTTAATTACATTTTTTAAAATGCTATACAATGCAACATAAAACTAACATACATTATTGTAACAAAATTAGCCAAAATTTCACAAAACTTTGCTGAGAACTTTGAAGTCATTAATCATATTCTTATATTTTACAAAACCACAACATAAAAGTAGTGCTCTTAAGTGCTTTTAAAAATATTTTAAGTTTGAGTCCAAAATTGGGCAGAATTCTCAGGTTGCTTTCATGATTGGCATCAAGCTAACGCATCTCGTCAGTACTGTACAAGGATTTATGCTAAACTTCCCATCTCCCATAAACTTCCCATACACGGCCTCCCCAAATCTGCTTTGGAGAGTTGAGGAATCCCCTAGAAGAGATTTAAGGAGCCCAAGGCAAGGAGAGGCGTAAAGTTATGTTGCACAAGCGTACATTCTTGTGCTGGTGGGACAAGTTCATTGGATACAGCCCCATAGTTTTAAAGATCAACTATTATGACAGTAGTGAGGAATTTCTGACCCATGGGCCTAATCAGGTTCAGCAGGGGGTCCTGCTGCAAGGCTGCTTTCCACCTGCCGTAACCTGATGTCACACATGGCATCAGTGGTGCGCAGTGCTTTTTTTCAGCAGGAGTGTGCCAGAACGCAGATCTCCCCACCCACCTCTTGCCTTTACATACTTCTGAGAAGCCCCAAATGAAAATTTCAAGTCAAAATGGAAGCTGTCCAACATGTGTGAGTCTACACTTTTTCTTAAGATCCATGACTCCACCTGGCTCCTAGTCGCTGCTAGCTGTGACTGGTCAAGTTATGGGGTGGGGCCAATTCATAGTTGCTTTTCTTCAATCAGGCCCTTTTGTAGCAGCAGCAGGCTTTAAGCCAGGCACCCCCAAACTTCGGCCCTCCAGATGTTTTGGGCTACAATTCCCATCTTCCCCGACCACTGGTCCTGTTAGCTAGGGATCATGGAAGTTGTAGGCCAAAACATCTGGAGGGCCGCAGTTTGAGGATGCCTGCTTTAAGCTTTGCTGCCAGGTCTCTACCGTTGCACGCATGTGCAATTGTGCAAGGGCCTGAATATAAGAGAACAAGGGAAGTGGAGGTGCATTCATTTGACCTGCATCAGAATGAGGGGAAAACCCCAAACTAGCTAGGGAGACAGTTTGCCGTAGTTTTTTAGCACCTCTGCAGGCGGTGAACATGGCTTCTATCAAGCCAGCATCTGTTTAGGGCTGCCTTGAGTCAACTGGTGATTTACTGTGACAACTTCATGGTGAGTTCCAGCACCTAATTTTCTTGGGGGGAAAGCACTGGAGGTAGGGTAGGTAAAGATGTGGCTCCCTGCTGAAAGGGGTGTTAACAGGCACCACTGCTCAGTTACAGACTGTGCCCTGTGGGTTCTTATTACTGTGGCTGTCAGAAGCTTGGTGCTGAAAGCTTACCAGTTTCAAGTTTTACTGAACGCTGCTGTCTATTTCCCAGGAAATATTAGCTGATCTTGCCCTGTATACATCAATGACATACGTCCTACAGTCCAAAGCAAGATAAGGCTGGCACGTAAGGAGCAACATTTTGGGGGGTGGGGGGACAGACCACAGGGCTACAAGCGCAAACTACCACCATTTCATAGGCAAACCATCACTGTCTTGAAGGAAAGTGAATAATGACTGCACTTGCCTTTGGTTCCAACATGTTAGGCATAGACACTCCTCGGTCCATTCGCATTCCGGGGACATGACCATCTGGGAGGGACTGTATCAGATATAGGTAAACATCAGACACACAGGTTACATGCACACACACACATAGAAAGGGTAAAGGCATTCAAGGTGAATATGGACATGAATTTATACTATGATCCCATGTTAGATTTTTACATCAGCCAATGGAATACTGTTATTATGTACTCCTTAAATAAGTTAACAATCTGGTTTCTATGGTGTTCAACGAAAGCATTCCCAGTAGGAAGGATTAAGTAGCAAGTTAAGAGAATCTTTCTGGATCTAAGGACCAAAGAATTGACCTACTGGATCAGACCAAAGATCTATCAGATCCAGCATTCTGTTTCCAAGAGTGGCTAGCTAGATGCCTCTGGGAAGCTTATAAACAAGCATTTGTCCCCAGTATCTGGTATTAATAAATCAGTTTGTAGCGGAGGAAGAGGAATGACGGACAATATTGACTCACAGAACTGACTTGTTATCTTCTATGTTACCGTATTTTTCCATCTATAAGACGCCCCCTTGTATAAGATGCCCCCTATTTTGGGGGCCTCAAAATTTAGATAATAGGGGGGTTGAGCTTTTGGGGAGGATTATTTGGGGAGAATGCCAAAAATTACTCACCCGCCAGAACGCAGCACACAACCGCTCATGCCGCTTACAATCTCTGGCTCGGGTGAGCGATTTTCGGCAACTCCCCCCCAACAATCAAGCGGCCATTCGCCGCTTAAAAACTCAGCCCTGTTCTAAAAAGACCTGCCCAGTAAAATGGCAAGTTCCTACCTATCCCAGGCTGAAGAAGACTTTCCACATTAATAGCATAATATGCAATAAAGATTCTGTCCAGATCATCTGTTCATAAGAATTTTACGTAGAATTTAGAGTTAGGGCTGGCGTTTAGAAGAAACAACAACCCTTTTTATTGGTCAATCAATGGATCTTCATGTCAGTGTTATATGAGGTCATTTGCTGGCTCTTTCTTCCATGCCCACGTACCACATACAAAGGAGGAAAGGTCAGGGAATCATATGTGGAAAATAGGAAGATGGTATGGCTTCAGAAAGAGGAGAGTTATTGTCTGGACCTCCCTTGTTTGGAACCAGAGAGATCAGGAGAAACTCGATGGAGAAACAACTGCCACAGGTGGCTTTCAGGTCAGTCTTCCAAAAGCTTACCAAGCAAGTCACAAAACTGGCCTATGCAAGGTATTGTGTTAGCTGTGCCCTTTTCCACAGTGATATAAGTTTACATCATTGGTTAGAAATGAAACATGCAGATAAACATGTGCTAAGAAACTCTTCCCTGTAGTGGAAATTCAGACTTGAGTCACATAGCGGATGAATTGTCGATGGAGTTGGTTAGATACTTGGTTACTTGATAGAAGAAAATCTGTACTGTACCTGAAAATCTGAAAAGTGATGGGGATGGGGTGGGGAGAGAAACAGCATCAGGATTAGGATACCAAACAATGTGTGTTTCATTTAATCCCCGAGCTCATAACTTGCAGGAATCGACTAAATGTGTCCCAAACCTGAGTCTCTAGCTTTTTTGGACTACAACTCCCATAATCCCTAGTTAGCAGGACCAGTGGTCAGGGATGATGAGAACTGTAGTTGAAAAAACAGCTGGAGACCCAAGTTTGGGAAATACTGAACTAAATGATCAGAATCAAGCAGACAAAAATACAGATCCATATGCATAAAATAAAATAAAATACGGTTTTAATGTACACATTCCCCTCTTTATTTTAACTTGTTCTCAGTGCTGAAGAACCAGATTCATTTGCAAGAACAAAAATGTGTACATTGCAGGGATAAGTAAGGTTTTCACCAGTCTGCTATGAGAATAGACTAACCACAAAAGCAGGCTGCAAAAACCCAAGCGTATAGGTTACAGATATAGCAGCACACAAAAGGAAACCATATTTCTCATCCTGTTACCTCGAGCAGCGCTGCTCACATCCCCATAACTGTTGTACTGACCAAAGTCTGTAGAGACCGGCTAGAAGAAGAAACAAATGGACATGTCAACCACATTGTTGATCTGGAGGTGTCAAAAATACGCAGCATGATCTGGAGGTGCCAAAAATATTCAGCCCTGTTTAGGGAAGCTTTTAATGTTTGATGGATTACTGTATTTTAATATTTTGCTGGAAGCTGCCCAGAGTGGCTGGGGAAGCCCAGCCAGATGGGGGAGGTATAAATAATATGTTGTTGTTGTTGTTGTTGTTGTTGTTGTTGTTGTTGTTGTTACACATGAAAACAGACCACAGAAGAAGAGAAAATAGGGTAGTGGGGAAGAGATGACTGTACTGAAGCATTGGGTCTGTGAAATAGGAAACACTTGAATGAGCGGGGAGAAGTACCGGTAGCAAAAATCCCAAAGAGGTGAAAAGCCACAGTAATGGCCCAGAATGAGTCTACAGCTTTAAGTAGTAGGTTTTGGCTCCCACTAAAGGATATGGAGTAGTCAGCAATTGATCATTGTACTTTTGTTGCCAAGGGAGCAATTCTGGATTCATTAGGTCTTTACCTGAAATGCCAAAGGCCTGATTTTGTTTTCCCCTCAAAACATGTACCACCCATTCTTCAGCCAAAAAAGCTTCCACAGCAGTTTACAAATCAATAAAAATAACAGAGCGCTTGCACTCAGGTTTACAACACAGCACATAAGATAAAGTGATGGAAGGGAAGAGGAAAACAAACAAACTCAGGCATCAAATTATTGATTCCCAACTGGCGGCATTAGGTTTTTCTGACCTTTATTTTAAAAGTTTGGGGATGGAATTCACTAAAAAAATTGAAGCAAATATCATCTGATGTATCACTTAAGATACACAAAGAAAATACAGTGGAACCTCGGTTTTCAAGTGTCTTGGAAGCCAAATGTTTCAGTTTTCGAATGCTGAAAACCCGGAAGTAATTGCTTCCATTTTTTAACATGCCTCAGAAGTTGAACGGCTTCCGCAGCGTGTTTTTCCATTTTCACCATTGAGAAACTGACATTCTCCCTTTGCGCCTCGGTTGTCAAATGTTTCGGAAGTCGAACGGTCTTCCAGAACAGATTACATTCAACAACCGAGGTACCACTGTACATCAGTTTCTAATATTGCACCACTGCATAAGAATTCCCCTTGTATTCCTTTTCGTTTCTGCTACATTGTTATTTTAAGGATTTTCAGAAATGGAGAGATAAGATAGTGTTAACTAAAGCCGAGTTATATCTGATGCCTTAAGCTATTTTAGGATGGTTCAGAAATATAGCATACAGTACTCTGAATTTATCTATCCTTGTTTGAATGCATTGAGAGAGCAATACTTGGGAAGCTACGTGAATCTATAATCACTTGCATTTCCTGAACTCTAATATTGTTGTTATAGAACAGATAAAGCGTTTTAGGGCCACCTTCCTTCAATTAATACAATTTGGAGACTCCATAAAATTCATAACAGAATAATGGCACACAAGGGCATAGGAAGGGGGGGGTGACAAGATGGCCCCTACCTCCCGCCAGCTGTAGAGCGGCCAAGGGCACGCGCAGACTTTATGGGCGCTGCTCACGTGGCGTCCGTAGAGGCTGCCTCCTGCATGGCGACCGTATGGGCTGTCGTATGTGCGCAATCCATATGGGATGCCGCTTGCGTGGGAGCCCGTACGGCCGCCGCGTGGGAGCGGCAGCCCGTATGGACTGCGCATGTGCGGCAGCCCATATGGATGCCGTGCAAGCGGCAGCCTTTACAGCCGCCACGCACAAGTGGCAGCCCGTACGGAGTGCGCACGTGCAGCATTCCGTATGGAGTGTACGCGTGCGGGATGCCGCACATGCACAGTCCGTACAGGATGCTGCACATGCACAGTCCATACGGGCTACACCGCCCCGGGTGCCAGAGAGGGTTCCTCCGCCACTGACGACACATATGACCCTGTCTTATAAGAAATGTTGACTGTTTACCCTATGAAGTCCATTTCTTCCATAGCCAGGAAGGGAAGAGGTTTTGGAAGCAGCAGCATGTGGAGCTAAACAGAAAAGGGAGAAAGAAATAACAAAAACGTATCAATTTATGGTCGGACAGAAATAATAACACATTCAAAAAGTTGAAGTCAGAACATTTTAGAAATCAGTTAAAAGAATCCACAAGATTTTCTCCAAAAGGAATCTTGAAATTATAAGTTTGAAGCAAACTTGGCCTTATATTGAATTTCGTTTAAACAAAATCCCTCTTCAAATGCTACGAAGAGGGGGAAATAAACAGGAGGGTGGGGGTTCAGTATTCTAAAATGTGCAGGGGTGATGCATGGGCTATGAAATGTTCCCTGCTGCTCATCTTCTAGAAGTTGGAAGGTGATCGAAATGGTGATGGAAGGGTGATGGAACTAGCCCACTCACCCCCACCTGCTTACATTTCTGTCTTAAGGAAAGCCATTTTCAGGGGTCACAAAGCCCCCTGTTTCTCTTCAAAAAGATGGAGGTATACAATCTTCTATGTTGCTTAAAATGCACTTCTTTTTTAGTCCAGTTAGTAGGTAAGAACAAAAGGCTCAGTGGTTTAGACCACAGTGCCACCCGCATTGGGGTGAGTTCCTGCTGCTCTGTCCCAGCTCCTGCCAACCTAGCAGTTCAAAAGCACGCCAGTGCAAGTAGATAAATAGGTACCGCTGTGGCAGGAAGGTAAACAGCGTTTCCCTGCACCTTGGCTTCTGTCACGGTATTCCGTTGCGCCAGAAGCGGTTTAGTCATGCTGGCCACATGACCCGGAAAGCTGTGACAAGATGGCCCCTACCTCCCCCCAGCTGTAGAGCAGCCAAGGGCGCGCTCACGCGGCGCCCGTATGGGCTGCCTCTTGCATGTCTGTCCCTCAACTTGAAAGCGAGATGAGTGCAACAATCACCTTTGACTGGACTTAACCGTCCAGGGGTCCTTTACTTCTTACCTTTACTTTACTTTTACCTTTACTAGGTAAGCAGTTGTGCTTTTGTCACAAGTACTTCCATCTTAGAATTTTGAAAAGTGCATGAAGGACATACAATCCAATTATATAGAATCATACACATCCTCCTATAAACAAACGGTTAAGCAGTAATTATAAAACGCAGTCTTTTCTCTGGAATGTATCATAGTTTGCCCATACGACCTGTCTGGTGAGCCAGCGATTCCGTTTTCTATGATCCAGTACTTTGGAATGTGCTGCCCTGCTCCCTGAGGCAATGTTGATTTCCTCTCCCAATGTGGGAAAGGCTAAAAGGCTATGAGAAGCATAAATATCAACAAGGTGTATGCCACTTTTTAAACATGATTTCCTGACCTAGCCTGTTGGCTTTTCAGGAACACTAATATTGCTGTGACCTCAGCAGTAATCTACATTTTATATGTTATTCATTTAGGCAAGTGAGCAATCGTAATCTCATAAAAGATGCTTGTTATAAAATGTGCAACTCAGTATTTGTTTTCTAAATTAAATGCTGTTGCTTTTTAAATCTTGATGCAAATGAGGGTTGTTTTTTTTAAAAAATAATAATAATAATTTGAATTAGTTATCAAACGTCAGGTTTCATACAAGCCTATTTTTTAATCTCGTTTAAGTTACTACCAACCACATCCATTATTTTTCGAATTTGAGAACTAGTTGAAGATTAATTGGAGTAAGCAACATGCCACCAATATTTTCCTGTTTCATTACAGACCAAAGCAGAGGAAGCTTTCCCAAGAAATCAGCACCAACAATTTTCATACTGTTCATAAAAATTCTGATCTCATGGATCAGCAGGCTTTCAAACAACATCATGATAGTTCCTGTGTAATCTGGGAATATATTTACTCCCCAGCCATTTCCTCATTTGATTTATTTAAGATGTGCGGAATCGGGAAACCTCAGAATTGCACAAGGCATTCTGAGAATGTATCGTGAAAAACAGCCAGCGATAAAACGGCAGACAGTGAACACAGGAGTGATAAAAACAGCTTCACATGTGCGGCACTGATCAACATCTTTTCGCAGAACCAGCAATATAATAGATGAAAAAACTGGTCTTATTTTAAGCAGCCTAATCCATCATTTCCCATAGACCACCCAAGTATGCTTTTCAGCTTTATCGCTTACATGAATTAACTGGAGAGTCATAACGACTGCTGGGAAGCGAAGACCTTTCCTTCTCCATTTCTTCTTTTAATATCAATTGTCCCAGACCTGAGTTGAGCTGCAAAAATGGGAATTAAAAATTGTACGTAAGCTAGTGAAAACATCCAGTTCAATTGGCACAGATAAGCGATTCACATCAATATCATAACCACCTTCATCAGTTGTTCCTCCTGTAGCTGCCGACGTCTCTGAAGCTCCTCAAGATCTTCATCTCTGCCAGTGGATCTGCGGCGCATGTCAGAACCTACTTCCACAAAACCACAGCACAAAGAGAGCTTCTTGCACAACTGTACACAAGGATTGACAACCATTACCCATGTCTCCTTAGGCCTGCTGAATAAAATTTGCTTGCTGAATAACAAAACTAAACTCCACTAAACACATAGCCAGCCGTTCTATTTTTGTTTTATAGCCATGATATACTTATCTCCAGTTTAACTCTGTCACCTTCTGTGTAGAACCCAAATTTTTGTTACCTCCTAAGTGTGACATATACTGTAAATACTGTGGTTTCACTCATTTTACTAGAGGGCCATATTGAGGAAAACTGGGTGCTGACAGCCTAACTCCTGAAAATAACTATTTGGTTAAGTCCCATCAATACAACCATTGCTTGTATCTTTCTCCTCCATGTTCCCAATTGAGAGGCCATGGTAGAGCTAATTTGTCCCAGGGCTTCAATTTTCTAAATACTGTAGTAATTTTGCACATTTCAGCTAATTTTTTCAAGTGGTAAGTGAATCTTGTACACATTGTGGGCTGGATCCTGAGCCACCAGTAGAAAAAAATTCTGGCAAAATTTTGTCCCAAAAACTTTTGTACAATAGCTAGAGAAAGATTTTGCACAACTTGGACTTGCATAAGCATGCATCTTGACGTTTGTGCAAGAACTTGTGTTACAGAAGTGTACCACTGGATTTCAGCTCTCATAAGCATCTTGTGCTATGTTCAAAATACCGTAGTCCTTATGCTTATATAAGGGGACTTCCACTTTCTAAAGGGCACCTCTACGTCCAACTCCATTAAGTAAATTTAAACTTTGTCAGTTGTAACTATAGGGAATAATATCATAAAAAAGTGTGGGACAACTTGGGAATCAGGTGGGCCCTTTTAATAAAAGCTTTAGGATGAAAGATTTGAGCAACTCCATTTCCAGTTTCCAATGGGATGCTGAGATTTGGCCCATGTTTTTAGTGATATATGTTGTTATTATTACATTTATATCCCACCTTTCCTCCACTGAGCTCAAAGTGGGGTACCTGGTTCTTCCCCTCTGCATTTTATTCCCGCAACAACTCTATGAGGCAGGTATAGCTAAAGCTTTAGAATTTCTCCCCCCCTCTCTCTTGCACTCTCCACAGGTTCACCAAGGAGAGGTATACAATATACTATTGCAAGAAAACAACAAAAGCCCTGATTCAATGGTTAAGGACTTTTCTAAAGTTTTGAAAAGATGTAAGAAATAATCAATAACAGTGGCTGGATAAACATTTGGTCTTGAATCTAGAAACCCTGGACATTATTGCAGGCTGTAATCATATACACATCCACTTAGGTTTATGTCTCACTGAACTCAGTGGGACTTATTTCTGAGTAGAATGGCTAAGACTGTGCTATGAAGTTTTTCTTCTTCTGTGAAACATACATAATATTGACCCAGCTTACAAGGCTGTTGTGTAAAGCAATCTGCCAATTTGAAGAACTACATTTAAGATAAATAACATTTCGGGTTCTACAGTAAGTAAAACCTAAAATAAAGTATTAACCCAAGCATATGAATTCAGTTATTTTGCAAAGACTGCAAATGATTACGGATTTTTAAAATAGGGAAACACTGGAAATGTGAATAGGAAGGGTAAGTTATACAAGCAAAATGGACATGGGGACAATGGTGTATAAAGCAGATGTGGTGAACCATTGGCTCTCCAGGTGTTGCTCCCAACATCCTTGGCCAGTGGCCATGCTTGCTGGGGCTGTTGGCAGTTGTAGTATAGTAACATCTGGAGGGCCAAAGGTTCCCCACACCTAAAGTATTGTGACAGTGAGTACAGAACCATGAGCTTAGCTAGATATTACATGCATATACATGCATTTAAATATCAAAGGATGATTTTAAGAAGCAGAAACGGCTTCAAGAATGTACATAACCCCTCCCACCTGCCATTTTTCTTCTGCAAGTTCCTGCTTCCCAGACTGCTTTTCTCCAAACACTGTTCTAGATGCATATTTTTTCTGTCTTCTCACAAACATGAGTCAGGAGCCCAGTTTGCAGGGAGAAGCATTGCAGTGGGAAAATGGTACACAGGAGTAAGATTAAGTACCCTCTTCTCCTGCCACTATTGCTTGCTGAAAACAGCCAGCTCCTGAAGTCACTTTTCCTTGGTCAAAGCAGGCGCACACACACACACTCCCACTCCCTATGAAATCTCTGCTGCCCCTGAGTCCTTCTGCATTTTGAACCTTTAGCAGACGTTGCTAACATTTTCCAAAACGTAAGATAACTGTTTCTAGTTTCTTATAAAGCTGACCACATTCCATGTCTGAAGAATAAATTATTTTCTTTAGAGATCCCCAAATGCCTGCTGTAGGTCCAATTCACCTGTGCTTTCTGGATTTGGTGAAGTCAGTATGAGATTATTTTAGCTATGGCCGTTTCATATGGTGAGTATGCTGGCTTCATACACCCTATTATAGTCAGAGCTAATGCTTACTATGACGCATGGCGAACAAGCCCTCATCCTCATCTGTCTCACAGTATGTGTGGAATTTGTTACCCAATCATTTAATATAAATTTTAATAATATACTTAGGGTGCAGTCATACAATAATTTTGAAAGGAAAATCACCACTGTGAGATTCCCCCCCCCCTCCATAAAGTTGGCATTGCAAAAATCTCTTTATGCTGACATGATCACACAATGCTGACAAAAAACAGTAACATTGATGTGATTTGTAAAATGACCTCACACTGAGTTCCCCAGCTAACATGAGAATCGGGCTTTTGTATGCAACCAGCCGTTAACAGGTAACCAACAGTTATTGTATTTAAATAACCATGTGGACAGATAATATGACATGATACATATTGAGTTTTAACAAAAAAAGTGTTTTTAAAAATGAAAAAGCATGGAAAATAAAATTAATATCTTAAGGTACAAATATGATGCTAATAGTAGGGCACTTTTAACTTCATTTATTTGGAAATCTGCTTGTGCTATGTATTGAAACCTAGAACTTTACGGACATTTTGCAGCCTGAGATGATGGACTCATGTCCCTTCACTCAGTTCCATGAACAGAAGTCCATAGGACTGGCAACTAACTCTTGCTCCAACACTGGCAACAGGATAACAACATCCTCCATTGCAGCTAAGGGCAGGAGTCTGCCTTAGGAGGTGCAGGACAGGCTATGTGGCCCCACAGCTGTGTCCTCAAACACCTTGCCTCACTCATGCACTGAGCCACCTGGCACCTGCTTATTACCTGGTCAAACAAACATTGCAATTCAGCAGCAGTGTGGTGCCAATGCCTGGGTACCAGTGCAGGATGATGTGTATGTCTGATCGCACAGGATGTCTCCCAGCACCTGCTGCCAAATGTGGTTGCCTCAGGTTTTCTAATAATATGACTCACCCTGTCTGTATCTTTGGTTTCCTATCCTAATTAGATACAGTGAAAAGGTGTTGAAGTAAGAAAATCCTTTAACAAGTCAGGCTTCATTGCAGCAGTCAATTTAACACATTGATTTGAATGAGATTATGAAGACAATGTTATTTGTAATCTCTTAACTCTGCCCCTGTAGACCAATTCCTTGAACACATTCCTCAGCAGGCACTTTTTGTTTTAACCTTTAAACGCCTGCTGGAAATTTTTCCATGCTGCCAAGCTTATGCAGGCAATTAAGAAAACATATTTCAATAATAGGTGATGTTCTCTGATTTTAAGTTTTTACAAAGTTTTATTGTATATAGATATTGTGGTCGAAACTGCATTTTATTTTTATGATATAGCAGCATATAAATATATTCATAAAGAAATAATACTATTTTTGACAAGCAACAAAGGAGAAATATCAAAATCCTCACTTTCCTTCTCAAAAAGTGTCCCACAGAAACCTCAACTTCCTGTTTAAACTCTCTGAATTCAAAAAGTGCATAGTGATTTCGGGGGCCAAAAGCTCTTAAAAGGGGGAAATCAGAGGAACAGCATGTACACATGGGAAAAATCTCCATAAAGCTCCTGTGATAAACCCTAAATGTCTTTATGAACTCTAGATATTTTAAAGCAAAGGTTAGAGGTTCTGTGTTAGGCATGCATGGGAGGGGTCCAAGTGAGAAGGAAACACAGGAAAACCGGGGAGTGTGCACTTCAATGGAATGTAGACTCCAGGGGTTAGAAATCCCAGAGTCTGAGGTTATACATTCCAAACTACAGGGTTTTCCAGGGAAACCCCTCTCCCCATCTTTTCACATTATATATTTAGTGTAGCACCCATAAGACTCTTAAGGATCAGGTGCAAATGAGTTGAATGTTCCTGTATCACACACTAATTACTAAATTTATTTATAGGTTAGTAGAAAGCTGGGGGTGGGGTTTACACTTTTTGTCACTTGTTGTTCCATACCTACAGCCGCAAGTGCGGGTGGACCTGGCCAGTATTCTGTCTCAATCTTTGGAATCTCGTTGGGTGCTGGAGCGTGGGCTGCTGGGAACTTGGAGGACTTGATGATATCATCGGAAGACTTGTTCTGGGCTGCCAGGGCAGCTGGATCTAGATGGCAATCAGGGGAACTTAAGCTATCAGATTAAGTTGCTGCATCAATGCTATATGGTTCTTTTCTACTTCATGCTCTCTTACAACTGAAATAGTTAACACTATATGCACTATTATTTCATCTCCTTATTCAGCAAGTCAGGGCCCCTCCAGACATCCTTTATATTGTGCATTCTTGATAATTCATGGTGGTGTTGTGACAGTTTTATACAATCACTCTTTCAATACAGTTTGTGACTGCAAAAGTTTTGGGGCAGTCAAACTGCCCTGTATCCAATTGGTGCGAGTTTTGTAGCTTCTTGTTGAAGTCCTGCAATTTCTTATAGCACAAATGTTCTGGGAATGGCTGTGGTGGTTGTCCTGCTTTTGTTCGGCAATAGCACAGAAAATGCACCTTCAGTAACACTGGGGAAACATCACAGAATGTAAATAAAGCTGAAAGATGGGTGGATGGTTCAGGATAAATCTGCCACTAACACACTATTACTGTGTCAATGACAAGTGTAAGACACCGTGTGCCCCCCCATGGCACACACACACAAATAAAACACCAGTCTGGAGAGGCCCTGATATAATACTCCTATTAACATCTTGTGGTCAAATTTGAAGTTCTAATTTCTGCAAGAAACCCCAAATTTCACAAGAACAGCGCATTTGAAGGATGCATACAATCACAGCATTAAATCAGAAGTTACAGTGGAGTTCTTTAATGGAGTGAGCCTGGCTTCCTGTAAATAACAGACAAGCAAGTCATTCAAAAGCTTGAATTCAGCTATTTTGCCTATTCTAAATGCTTCAGGGAGGCATATGTGATGCACACTTGTTCATTTAAAACAGGGATGCTGTGGCCCTTCAGTTGTTGTTGAACTCCAACTACCATAAACCACAGCCAGCATAGTCAGGGAGTGTAAGGTGCTGGATTTCAATAACATCTGGAAGGCCAAGATGTCCGATTCAAATGTTCTTTAATTGCCTCATGTTGCTTTTTTAAAAGAAGTTGCAACATTGTTCCCAGGTCAATGGAGGTGGGTTTTGACACCACAAGTGCTGCTAATTAGCTCTATGTACAGCCAACTTTTGCAAAAATTCACAGAAACAGTTTTCCTGAGCTTGATCTGGGAGAGAAAATTGTTTTGTTTGAATAGAACACAAATATATTTCCAGAGTGGCACTATCTTTTCAATAATCCTAGGTTTGTGCACAGCTTTAGAATGGATTACAAAGCAAGTTCATTGGAACCACAGAAGCATTATATGGCAGTTTCTCTTTTTTAAAGCAACTGCTGCTAATAAAAAGAAGAGTTAAATGTGCCTCTTGGTTTCCATGTAAGGCAAGAAGCTAGGGATATTTTAGTAGCGTTCTACTGGATGTAATCTCATGACATTTTACAAAATTTCTCCAATGGAAATGAAATTTTCTGTGTATTAATAACTGTAAACTTTCTACTGTATAATTACATTTCCTTAACACATTCATTAAATAAATACTTTTTCATCAGTCCAAATCAGTAGTTGAGTAACTGCTACATGATAATTACCTTCATTTTATTTTGGTTAAAGCTCTTATTAAGCATCCTTGATGTTTACTTCAGAACATTGTCATCACTATGTGAAATTGATCCCAAAGCAAGTTATAGTAATACTGTAGTGTAATATTTATCCTGGCAATTCAGTTAGGGTGAAATTATACTATCATTATGTATAAGGGAACATCACCATGAGATGCATGCAACTGTTCTTAAGATCCATGTATATTTGAAAAGAAGGCAGATTTAATGCCAATAAATAACAAAGAAAAAAAATCACCCCAGGGCAGAGTTTTACATATACAAAATGACAGTGTAGTTTCACCCTTTGCTGTTTTCAATAACCAAATGTTGGGCAGATTCCACTGTGTATGAAGCAACTAAAAAAAGATAGAAAAGAATGTGACCTAGAAAGACTATTTCCCAAGATATATTTTAAGGTTTGTGTTTCTGAAAGCCTCCAAAGGGTATTTTCAGATGTCACAAACTTAGCTAAAACAGAGGCCTGCATCAGAAAATGTTAGAAAGTTATACAGGGCCATGCTTGCATAAGAAGAGAAGGGGTAAATCCAGACATTTCCATCTGCATATTATATAAATATACTTCAATGTTTTAATGCTCCATTCAAATGAATTTGACTTAGAGGAAAGGTGGGAAACCACCAGCCAATGGACCTAATCAGGCCCTGAACGGTTCTCAATTTGACCCTTAAGACCCTTTCCCCTAAACCATGGCCATCTCAGCCTTAGACTGCAACTCCGTGATATTTTAAGACTTTGTTAACATTTCTTAAAGTACATTTTTAAATGAAAGCCCTGCGACTATCTAGTCACACATGATGGAGGGGAAAGTCTTTATCAGATGCATAGTTAAAACCTTAACTAGATTCATTCTCCAGAAGAAGAGAAAGTAGAGTGAAAGAATACTAACTTTTAAAGTTTGCAAGTTATAATAAAATGTAGAATTTTTAGGGAAGAGCAAACAAGAAACAAAAGATGTTTGTTTGCAGAAGCTGCCTTACTATTTTGAAATATAATAAAAATTGTTCATAAGGGATGTAACTAACTGGAAATATCTTGTGGATGGGCTTAAGTGAAACAAATGAAAGCTGCACAAGAGTTTCATCCTGTGCAGACTGGCAGCTCTCTTTCATTTCAAAGGGGGTTTATGAACAAGAAAAGTTCCTGAAAAACTGAGAAGTCTTAATGCAGAAATGAATAACCTTTTTCAGACTGAGGGCACATTCCCTTCTAGGCAGCCTCCCAAGGGTGGGGGGCCCACAGGCAAAAGTGGGCAGAGCAATGAATGTAGATTTAACCTTTTTACAGTAGGTCAGTTTCTAAACATACTACTTAATATACCCCTTTCTAGCCTCCACCAGGCAAGCATGGGACACATTCCGGCCAGTCAAGATCAGCCCTAGAATGGTGTGGCTAGGGAGCAGGGGTGGGTTACTGAGGAGGGTATGTAGCTTGAGGAGAGTTCTGAGGGCCAGAAGAGAAGTCTCATTTGATGCCCAGATTGGAGGTCTCCCATCCCTGCTTTTAATGGATAAGGAGCTACCTTGGCTCACTGCTCAGGGAATTACAAAAACATGCCTTCAAACAGTACTTACGTATTAGAATTGATGAGGTCAGTGGCAAAAACATTCACGTGTTAATGGGAGGTGAGTAGACACAATAAAAATCATAGAGAAATAAAAATGATGTCAAGAAAATAAATAAATGGCATGATTAAAAATTAATTAATTAAATAAATAATAATAATAATAATAATAATAATAATAATAATAATAATAATAATACAAATGCCACCCCATAATAACCATCAGCCCTCAAGCAATCTAAAACTTTTGCATCCCTCAGTCACCCTTGATCTTCCTACTATTTCTGATTCCATGAGTCTTTACCTAAAAGCTATAATTATAATTACAGTTTCTTTCTAGATACTGTGAAAAATGTATTTTTGTAGTCAATTCTCCAAAGACTACTGAAATTCCCTCAGAAAATACTGCAATGTGACCTTTGCTGTTAAAAAGAAATTGTGAATTGCTAATTGCGAATGCTCCATTGTCAGTGCAGAACCTCTGAGGAATAACCCTGCTATGAAGACACACTATTCGTTTTTTACTCGGAACGTTCAACATTGGGCACATGTTGAAAGACACTCTGTAGTTACTACAGACATTCTTATGCTTTGCCCCTGCACTCAAAAGCAGATTCTTGTCAGTTCTACCTCATTTTAAGCTCAGTCAAGCACAGCAATACACAATGGAGACCAAGCTTGCTCCCACGCCAGCATCAATAAAATGAATGAGGGTTGTGAGAGAGATGAGTGTGCTTGTTGGATTATGCTCTTTCAGTATTCCTTGGGACTATGCCTTGGTCAAGTGACTTTCCTCATCATTTCTCATATTATTAAAGTGGGTTATTCCACTGGACAGGAAAACTGACTGAAAAACCTAACTGTTTCTGTCAGAGTTTTTTAGCTAGTTACGACAGTTTTCAAGAGATATGTTGCTTTCAATATTTCCAGATATATTAGTGCAATATCTTTAAGCAAATTTGCATGTGGAATGCTGGCCTGCTAGCTGTAAAACAACCCTACATGACTGCAGCTTATATGACTGAACCAAAGGCCAATAAGACATATGTACTATTCCTGTTTGCAAGCAGGGTACTACATAACAAAGTAGCCGTGATGAATTATCATACTCTGGAAAATGACATTCAAAGCAGTGAGGCACACAGTGTAAAGTAATCCTTCATCTTACACAGGGGTTTGGTTCCAAGCATTATGTATGTATGTGAAAATTGCATATAGTCAAACCTTGACGCTACCCTGTGGCTAGTGTATCTGCAGCACTCCCAGAGCCGGCGCACTGAGTAGGCCTTGCCCAGCAAGCAAGACCAAGAATTTAAAAGCACATTTTGTGCCAGGTCTGCTTGTGTTACCCTTGCTTGGGAGTTGACTTGCACAATTTCAACCAGCCTGCTGCCAAACGCATGTAAGATGAGAGATTACTGTATCTTTCCATTTTTCAAACACCCTCGGTTTACATCAGAAAAAAATGAAACATAAAGGGTAATAATGCAGGCAATAATCCGCTAATGTTACAAAAAGTTAACATGAAGACAAAGCTCTGGGTAAGTCAACAGTTCAGTCATGCAGCTATTTAATATATTAAGATTGTCCCACTTTGAAAGCAGAAAGAATAAGGTTTACCATGCTGTTTGTAGATAGGAGGTTTTCTATAAATATTGATGCCTTGATCTGTAAAAATAAAAAGCAGAAACATGAGACTATTTGGACATCTTCAATTAATGCTGGGAAAGAGGGAAGAAATCAAACACTAAATTGACAGGTATTCCAAACCGAGGACTTGGCACAAGTATCCAGGAAACTAATTTCAGTATCACATAAAGGAGAGAAGTATCTGATGAAAACAAAACACAAAAACAGATGGGAAAATATCACAGACAGATGACATGAAATCTTTGACATATAGAGTTGGCAACATGGTGATGTGCCTAAAGGCATGGGCTATTCAGTTTAATGTCTTAGTAGATTGTTAGTGGGATAAACATTTCACAGGAGGTGCAACCAAAAGACATATGCCAGGGGTGGAGACAGGAGCATTCTGGCGGAAAACAGCCCCCAAATGACTACTGGGAAATTGTGCAACAGCAGCTCAATTTCTCCTCCAACCACAGACATCACAAATAGCAATGATGTACATTTACAGTCAAGGCTTCAGAACATGTTTCATTAGTGCAATCCTATGTATGCATACTCATAAGTAAGTCATATTGAGAACAGTGGGACCAGCTTTCAGGTAGATGTGTGAAGGATTGCAGTGTGAATCTGCCATTTTGAAATGCAGCCATATTCTCCGAGATTCTGTTGAGCCTCTGCAATGTTTCTTAACACACTTATTGGTTTGGTGGTACAAGCAACTCAAACCACCAACCACATATGTTCATATTCAGAAGCATTTTATGGCATAGAGCCTGGGATTAATACAGTATTTCTCTAGCAATGACTTAAATAGTACAAAATGTTTTCATTTGTTGTTTTTTTTAGAAATACATGCTTGGATATACTCTCAAGGAAAAGTTCATGTTCCTCTTAAATATAAAATGCACTGACATGGAAAATTAATATGACAACACAAACAAAATGGAGAGAGGATTCTTAGAAAGCTTGAGGTAGAGTGAAAAATAAATAACCCAAAAGCCATGTTCTTTGGGGGGGGGGGTTATAAAAAGACTCATCTAGGGTAACTCAATAGACAAAGAAAACTGAATGCTATATTGTAGCCTGATCCTATGCATGTTTACTCAGTAGTGCCACTGTGTTCGGTGGGATTGCAGCCTCGTAGTGGCAAGGTATGTTTAATGCAGGCTATCCCTCTTAGATGTGTAGCAACTAATTAATAGCTAGAATATATCAGTAATGGTCCAACTCTAAACCATAAAAAGGGTTATGCTGTTCAAGGTTCAGCTCCACATTTCAAACCCTCCACTATACCTTCTCGGTATGTTAAGCAGTTACAGTATACCTGTAATCTCTTAAGAATGTCTTGGAGGTCCATGACCATGAAGGCAGATGTTATATCAGCAGCAGTAGCTCCTAATTCTGTGGCCAAAATTTTCAGCCAGACAGGCACGTCCCTATTACTTCCAGAGAAACAACTCTAATTGACATGGAAGAGAGTGAGGCCATAATTCTTTATCTCCTCAAAATACATTGGAACAAGAAATCTTTGATACAAACTAACCACAACTCAATGTTTTGCTTAATACTGAAAAATGACATATCCATTGCTCGCTGAGACTGCTCAAGAAACATTAAGCCACAGCCATTGCTAGAAAATGCCTACCAGGTTATCTGCAGCATTCGCAGCAGTACTACAAAAGCAGAGTGTAATATATACAAGGCTAAACTTTTAGCAGTATCATTGGCTCCTTCTCAGACAGTAAAAAGTGTACAGAAGCAAAGTAAATAATGTGAAGCTTTAATGTTAAAATAATGATTTGCATCAATGAGAACTATTTCACACAGGAATCTACAGATTTAAGGCCCCAAATGAAGCCTACCAGAGGGTGCCACAGTAACAACTAGATGCAATGAGTCTGTTTAAGCAATATTATTCTTAACAGAAAGCACAGTTATTGTGCCACAAAAAATGCAACGTGTTTGACAGTGCAATTCTAAGTATGCTTGCTCAGATCCCATTGAGTCCCATTGGACGGGCTTCCTAGTACTTTTGTTTAGGATTGTAACCTGAATCCTGCTTCTTAAAGTCATGAAAAACAGGAACTAACAGGTAAGATGTGTTTGGTGCTACCAAGAAGTGGCTTGGGCCATTACACGATGCTCTTACCAAACTACATTGTATCCTCCCTATTCCAAAATCTCTAACTAAGAGAAAGATTTAAATTTAACGATTAAATATTTCTGCAGCCAGCTTTTTCTAATTCCTCTCAAAACAAAACCAACAAGCCCTGCATTTCAAAGCAGTTCATGGTATACTCCAAAAAACAAAAACGAACTAAACAGCATGAGATAATGGAGACAAGACAAGGGTTACAAAGGCTACTGGTCTACACTATGACAGGACACCAAGACATACATTGCCAGCTCCTACCTGGAACATGGAAATGTTTAGGGGCCTGAGCGTAAGTTGGTGTTAGAGGGCGACTGTCTGGCCGGTAAGGGGCAGGGGAGTTCCGACCGCTGGACGGCTCATTGCCTCCAATGAGGAGAATGGGGAAACAGAAACAAAAACAAAAACAGCAGTAAAGAAGCAGGCATAATTCAAAAACCCAACCAAAAGACGGTGGAAAAGGAAAACCAGGGAAGAAACGAACAAAAAATAAAAAAAATAGTTGGTAGTCAGGAAATATGGCTAGCATTGAAGGGCACTGCTAGTCTGTGTTAAGAGAGACATTCACATCAGGCTGGAAATCAGGCAGCTTGCATTCTCTCATTTGTACATTCCAACAGCATGCGTGAGGAAGAATGCAGTCATATTAAATGGACAAGCCGTGGAGCGGAATGGGAAGTTACATGGCAATGATTTAATATCAGCCAGGGTTCACACTTTCAGTTGAAGAGTCATGGCATTTGGCAAAGTCGTTGCTAGGCAAACCCCAAGTCAAATTATCTGCACCCTTAGAAGAGAATCATTTATTTCAAATGATCATACGTGTATGAGAAGGAGAAAAGCTTCAGATTAATTATTCTGGTTTGCTCTTTCTTTGATTGATCAAACTAGCATAAATAAATAACTACACTCCCTTCTCTCTAGGGTCTTGTTTTTCATCTCAGCTCCAGGAAATTATCTTGTGGTAGGTATTGATGAGTCTGTGGCCCTCGCAATGAGGCTGAACTCGCTGTCAGCAGGTCCATACAGAACTTGTCTGGGGCCAGGGGCTGGAGTCATGTTAGAATAAAGTTATAAACTCAAACAACACAAGTCCAGCAGGCCTCTGGCAGGCTCCCCCAGCCAGTTTAGCACTCTAAGGTCCAGGACAAGTGTACCCAGCTGCCTTCCCCTCTGCACGGGCCTGTCTGTCAGTCCTGGGCAGCATGGTGAATTGTCAGGGATGACAGGAGCTGTAATCCAACAACTGCTAGAGGGGGAGCTGTTTTATTGACATTTCATTTCCCACATTTCATTCATGAACAGAAGCAGTCAAAGTTTTCCCTACAATGCCAACTGCACAGCCAGTGATACATAGTGATTAAGTGAGTGACTGAAAGTTTGGACTGGAGATTCCTTCTGGTCAACAGGGAGACCACCAATCCATTGTCATATAAACTCCAATTGTGTGCAATACAGCTACACATAGGTGTTTTATGTTTGCATGGAAGGGACAGCGTATAAAACCTGTCCAAGCTTTTCAAGCTTGAACTATGTCAACTGGACTCTGAATCACTTTATCTCATGTATATATCCTATGTTGTTAGCCTGCTCTTCAACCCAAAGGGTTTTCAGAGCAGCTCACAAATGAAGAGGATTAGAAACAGTCAACTAAAACAAATACAGCAATTATAAAACCAGTGTAACAGCGGAAGCCAATATTAAAAGTAGATTAAAAATAGCTAAGCAAGATTAAAACCATTATTCAAATGGCATCTAAAATGCCTAGGCAACTAAAACAGTCTACAAGTGGCACCATAAGGCAACAGAGTCAACACCAGGTGAGCCTCCCTGGAAAGGGCCTGTGTCTGCTATTGAGTGGCACTCTCTGATACAGTTTTCTGATGTGTGAACTGTTCCTTAAAAAACCTGGGAGTGGGTTGTCAATATGCTTAAGGGAGGGAATCCAATTCATTCAGTTCATATATTACTCAACTCATCCCAAAAACTCAGGATCAGTAAGAACTTAGTTTATGTCTATTCTCATACCTGTGGCTTTTCAAAGACAATTGGTATCAGTGCTAAAAAATGTGAATGACTGCTTGGAGAGAGACATATATTTTCTGTAGAATATGTATTTATTAGAAAATAAACATTAAATCAATTGATATGGTGTATTTACATTGGGTTATGGCAACCTCTTTATTTGCTCTCAGGAGCTGGAGGGAAATTAATCGTGCATTTAACAGGACATACATGAAAGCAAGCTGAAACAACTTGAAACTGTCTCTGCATGGCAGCTCTTCTACACGTCATGCATGTGTGGCAGTGGTGAGGATGGAAAACGAATAGTGGAAACCAGTCCTCATGGAGCAGCTGCTATGTGGCTTCAAGTGGCCTCCATGTGGCCTTTATGCTATGCTAACTTTGTTTGTTCGAGGCAACATTTTACAGTACAAAATTGGGATGGACCATCATGTGGTTCTCAACCTGCTAGAAATCTCCTTTTTAAAAAGAGGAATTGGTTATCAGCTTTTCATCACACTTTTTTTTAACCTCTGTTTGGCTCTCCAGTAAATTTGTATTGAAATACTATTTACAGAAAGCTGAAGGGTGTCAGTAATCTCTACTGACAAGCATTAAGTTAAATGGAAAGAACACAGGAACCTTGATATTCTGGTCAAACAGCCCTGTGCTACAGACCGAGCCACAGATTTACACATCTGTGAATAGAGGCCAATATGAGTGGCTGAATTGCGCGTAACATGTTAGCTAAAGCAGTGGAAATGTATCTGTTAGAATGACACTTGGAAGGAAGAAAATATCAGCAAAGAGGGAGTGAACATGGGTAAGAACAACAACACAAAGTCCCTCTGGGTATTGGAGAGGGGTGTCACAAGAGAGCTGAGACATGGCATACCTATGTAGAATGGAGCCGCATCTGAGAAAAGAAAAGGAAAAAAGTCATGTACAGAAATGAAATAAAACAAATGGGAGAATAGAGCTGAATGCGTTCATGAGAACCATGGTGGTACTTTTCAACTAAAAAAAGGAGAAAAAACATATGGCTATGTAAGCACATGTAATTAAAGGGTGAGAGAGTGCAGAAAGCAATCATGGAAAGCACAGTGCTACTTTTTGGTTCTCAATCCAGCAGATAAGCTTATCAATAATTTTTAAGAGAAATTGTCAATTGGTGCATGTGGGGAGAGGTAATTACTAAGACTGCAGCTGTAGAGGGAAATCTTAACCCTTCCCCTCTCACATGCTCCTGTCTAATGCTTTTCCTTCACATGCCATTTCTAAACGCTTCAAAGCCCAAACTTTCAAAGAACTCTCCCCTCCCCTCCAGAAAGTCAGAATCAGATTAATATACAATCAACTAATACCTTAGGTCCATTTAATTACTGATTTATTCAATATTGCCAATTGCAATTTAAAATGGCTGAGAATCTAGCACAAATCACCTTAGCACACATCTGGATGGTAGCTTCCTGTACTCTCATGTCATAGTTTGGCATCACAAGTATGTGGGGAAAATTCCTAGAAAGAGAAGCACCTTTCTTCCTGGGAGATGCTGCATGAACATTGTGAAGGCATCTGAGCACACAGCAGGGCCTGTGCTGGTTCCATAATTGCCACCATTAACTTTGTGCAGAAGTGGGGAAGCCCAGCATGGCCTTAAGCTACTGCTGAGTGTGGACTGCAGATATCAAAGCATCACCCCTGGGCACATGCACACATAGTCATGCTGGCACTTTCGCATGGAAGTATATCCCATATCTTTATCGCACAAGATACAATTAATTGCCCTTCTGTTTTTCCTGATTTTGTCATTCAAATGGACAAAGCAGGCCACAAATGAGAGCTACACACGAAAATCTTTATTTCAGAAACTGATAACTATGAGCTGAACCTCAGTGAAGGTTTGCCATGTCAAATCTAAAGGAGCCACTAGCTCTACCATATTATGAGAGAGAATGGGAATGCCTTGGGAAAGGAGGAGGAAGTTACAGTAGGTCTGCAGCATGGAAATGTTGAACTGGAGTTTATGGATCAAGTGCATGCAAACATGAATTGTGCCTCTGTTTTTAAGGGACCCCATGTGTAAAGGATGAAGTGAGTTTTGCTATGGTGAAGATTAAAACAAACTGGAACGAAAAGGTTGTAAAGTGTGTCTTATTGTTAGAGAAGGAGCTTGAGATCTATTATCATTTCCGATAATGGCCCATGGAAACCATGCAATCTATTTAACATCCATATTACTTCAGTTCAGGACACTGAAATGTGTACAATAACTTGAGCATAAATATTCCTGGCTTTTAGCAATTAACCTAATCTACTGCTGCTTACATCAGCTCCTGAGTGAGTGATTCAGGAGGAGTTGAAAATTATATAGGGCACATTGGGAACAAGGAGGGATGGATACTGAGAAGAAAATGGGTAGACAAAGTAGTAGGATAATCATCATAGAGAATCAATATACTGGCAGGAAGATGGAGCAAGCTACCTGGAACAGGACAAAGGAATTTTAAGAGTTACATAGTGTGACGGTATGAAAAGCAAGCTAAACTATGAAGATAGTTTTTAAGAGAGATAAATCTTAGCTTTTGAATATAAGTAGTGATTGTACCATGTCACTCCAGACAATAAAAATTATGTGAATGCACCCTCACATGATGGTTTGCCCAGTGGTAGAGGCACATGTTTTGCTCGCAGTATCAATTGCTGGCATTTCCAGGTAGGGCTACCGGTAGGAAAGCTTCCTGTCTAGAAAGCCACTGCCAATTAGTATAGATGTGCTATAGGGAAGCTTCCTGCATTCCTATGACAGGAGCTGGGATTTGTTATATTAGAACAAGCCTTTTTGTTCAACGCTGGATTTGCCCGTGTATGAGCTGGTAAAATGACCTGAATCTGGCCTTAGATTTGAGGGAAGGAGGATATGTTAGAAGGCATTGTAAGTGAAAAATGTCTCTGTGCAAAACTTGACAGACATGGCGTTATTTGTGTTGGAAGTTGAACCATGGGGAGAGGTGGTACTGGAGAGCTTACAGAAAATGTAGGACATGCCAATGTGTTTGAAGAGAGAGGGGCCAACTTTCAGAGTTATGGCAATTCCAGAGTTACGTTCCCAAGGCAGCAAAATTCTGTCACCTTGCTGTTCAAAGAGCCACACTTTCCTAAAACATAAGAAATGGAGCACTTCACCTAAGGAGGGCCCTTAGAAAGGACATACTTCCTCGAAGATGGAGAAGGTATGTCAGGTCTAACATAGTCATTATGACGCAGGTCTGAGGCATGCTGGGAGTCACACAGCTGATAGCCACTTGATGGAGATGTGCCTTATTAGCTTCCCTTGAATGCTAATAAATCTCCAGTCTGTCTGACACTAGCTTGAATGGCCTGTCTCCTTACCTTTGACATGGGGGATGAAGTGGTGTCGGAAAGGGGAGTAGGGGCGGGAGTCATTGTGGGTGGAGAGGGGACTGCTAGTGCGCAGGTGGGCTAACCGCTGCACACCATTAGACAGCAGCTCTGCAGCGGCAAGAAATCGTGAGGCAAGACAAAATGGAAACAAAGAAAAGAGAACACAAAATAAGACAGAAGCAGGGCCAGTGGCTGGAGGCGGGGAGAGAACAGAGGGAGAAAAGCACTAAACAAACTAGGAAGAAATAAGATTACACAAATATTAGGAAAAGTCATAGGAAGAAGGTGAAAACTCAAGATTTCCACTGGATACTTCCTTAGTCCAGGCTTAAATTAGTACCCTCTCTATATAGCAAAAAATAACTATTATTCATGCATCACACACCCTGAACCCAAATGAGTTTCAGAAGCAGCAGCTGTCTGGGTGACAACCTGGCGAAACAATGCCAAAAAAGGGGTACAAAGTCCTTTTAAAATTGTTTTAAGAAATTCTGGAAGAAGAGTTTAGTCATTCCACTAAGAACACCAGGAAAACCTTGGGGCCTTATGATGGAAGTTTTTAATATAATATAGATACTGGAAGAGAGCCATTTTTGAATAGAATATATATTCTAAACAATGTAACCTTTCATGTGGTTGATCAATGAGGGAATTTTCAAAAAGTGCCTTTAGGTCACTTCCAAAAACATTCTGAAAATTTTGAGATCTGGGGTCACAGGAAATCTGCAAATATCTGCTATTGTGTGAATAATGGTGTTCCTTGTCCAACTTTGGGGGGAAAATTCCCTGTCATTTCAAAATATAATATTGGTTGTTTCCCCAGTAATTTGAACTGCTCTCAGAAACCATTTTATTTCCTGCATTTATTTAAATACACAATGCTAGAAAGCTATTCAAAATATCAGCAAAGCAAACTGAATCATTGTCTCAATCTTAATAAATCTCACAAATACGATTTTGAGAAATAGCATGTCCTACATCTTGTCATATTTCACACTCTTAAGTTAGTTAAATCATGGTTTAAAGGAAACACTGTATCATTCTTAGTTACAATTACAGAATTAAAAGTGTTGAAATACTAAATTCTGTTCATAGATTATGTTCACAGATTCACATATTAAGAGTTGTCATATAGATCCTTCCTGAAATGGAATCAGTTGGAGATTAACATCTATATTTTATTGCTTTTGAGTTTGACTATAAGTACACCTAATGCCAAAATGCAGGTGGTTAAAAATGGAAGTGATAGCTTCTGATCTTTTCCTTGAGGCCATACCAGAGAAGGAAAGAGGAGTGGCTCATTCATTTGTCTATAATTATTGTTGAGCATTATGTCTGAATGAGGCCAATGCCATCTTGGATCATCATTTCACACAGAAATAAAAACGACTAGCTATTATGCTCTGTCCAACTCTTAAGAAAGCCTGGATTTGTTTATCATCTAGCATATATGGAGATATTATCACAAAAAGCAGAAATGTGAAGCCTTTTCATAGATTCCAATAGATTCAGTTGGCTCAACCATGTATATCTTGAAGAATTCATCATCATCATCTTGTTGTCAGTGCTATATGATAAACCAAATTTCATTTGTGCCTTTTAATTGAAAAACCTCTTCAGCAAATCAACCATTTTAAGCTTACCATCATCATGTGAAAGCACTCAAACTTGATACTAATAAGTTCCTTTGTGAAAAACATGCATCTAGACCAGGCATCCCCAAACTTCGGCCCTCCAGGTGTTTTGGACTACAATTCCCATTTTCCCCGACCACTGGTCCTATTAGCTACGGATCATGGGAGTTGTAGGCCAAAACATCTGGAGGGCCGCAGTTTGGGGGTGCCTGATCTAGACATTTGCTTCACCTGCTTTTGGATAAGGTAGCTATGCAATTCTCCCTAACCTGAATCCCAAACCCTAGTTTTGGGGTTCCAAACTGTTTCCAGAGTAAGGTTAACCAATTTTAATTTCCAGATTTTGCTCACAATTCTACCCATGAGCAGTTTAATTTAGGGAGGTATGTTTTAAATGCAAGACTTCAAAGAAAAATACAGCTTAATGCACATCTCTGAAGTAGAAATTTCACTGTTTTGTGCATGCAACTTAAACAGATGAACTGGTTTGCAATTTGTAGACCTTAATGGCTAACTAGGGGTGAATGCAGGCACAACATTTTAAGAGCAGTGGGTGCTACGGTACCCTGCAAAGATATTCAGTTACCAGTTGATAGTTAGCTTTCCTCAGTAGAACAAAGCTCTGAAAAGAACAATTCTGCCAGTTTGAGGCTATATTTAGCTATTCACAGGGCTGGCCCCTGTGATGTCACCAAGAAATCTCTTCCTGCCTCAAACACTCAGAAGAGATTTACGTTTTATGAACTTGAGTTTTCTTTAAAATAATTAAGAAGGCAACAAATGTTGTTGTTTTTAAAAGGAAGACATAAATGGGGAGGCAAGCCTAACAACTGAGTCAGCATTTGATTCACTAGTGTGTACAGTGGACATTTCAGATGTGAAAGCAGGAAGGAAGGAAGGAAGGAAGGAAGGAAGGAAGGAAGGAAGGAAGGAAGGAAGGAAGGAAGGAAGGAAGGAAGGGCTGTGGAATTTGCATTTAACTTTTAAAACTTTTTTTATGTCTGTCTTCACACTAAGATTTTTAAATACAGAATTTTCCTGTTTTTAAAGATGGCCTTCCATTTCAACATCAAAGCAGAGGTCATGTGGACTGCGAGGTTTGATTATCAGGAGTATTCCACAGTCTGAAACAAAGGACTCATTAAAAAGGTCCCTATAGCATGATATTCAACATTACTTGCCACTTATAAAAGAAAGGATAAGCAACCAATTTAATTTCCCAATAGTAATAGCTTTACCCTAAGACTCAAACATTCTCCCTGACAACAGGACTCCAGGAAATCATGTGCTTTTCTCTAATTGGCATAGATTCTAGGCAGCTTGATTAAAAATATGAAAAAGTGAAAAGGAAGGGGGAGGAAACTGAACCGTATGCAAGAAGTCATGTAATACTAAAGTGGCAGATTCCTTTTCTATGCAATTTTATTATGTAAATAAGCTAAGATTCTGTGGCTTGGCCACTTGCCTACATTGGGCCTTACCAGGTCTGTGAAAATGTTGTGGTGAACGTGACATTGTGGGAGTGTAGCTGTGACGACTGTACACAGGAGAACCAATGGACCCCTGGCTGGTAGACCGGTGTATCATCCGATCCCGAAGATCCTGATATCCCTGAGGTAAGAAAATATTTTACATATATATTATAATATTCAGAGTTATAATGGTCAAGATACAGTCATACCTCGGGTTAAGTATGCTTCAAGTACTTTCAAGTACTTTCAAGTTAAGTACTTCGCAGACCTGTCTGGAACAGATTAATTCACTTTCCATTACTTTCAATGAGAAAGTTCGCTTCAGGTTAAGTACGCTTCAGGTTTGGCATTTTGCTGCTGAATTGCATTCAGCACAGTGGACTGCATAGTCACAGAATGGCAGCTTAGAAGAAGGCAGCACACAACAAGCAATAATACTGTTTAATAGTAGTCATATTATTATCATCATTGTACAATGCAGGGCACAGCTTCCATCAAACTTACCTCTGCAGATGGAGTTGGAGAGAGTGTCCTTGGAGACTGCAAGACATGGAAGAAAGGAAATTATAGATAGAGGATTACTCCCAATGTGTCACTAATCCATTAGTAGTCGTTTCAGGTGTGTTATTTATTTAAAAATATTTCTGAACCACTTAATATTCAAAGAAACCCTCAAAGTTGTGTACAAACAATGCAAATCAGCATAAAAACAATAAAACTACATCATAGAAACAGAAATCCATTGGTACAGGGCCTGAGTTGATTGATTAGGGGAAGCTTGCCAAAAAAAGTATGGTATGCCTTTAACAAGACAATTGAGGGAAATTGCTGTGATGCTTCTTGTAGGGCAAAGAGAAGGGCACGTCAATGTGCAGGGGAAACAGCAGAAAATGCCTGTTTTCAGTTTATTATGATATCCTGTAGAGTGCTGATCTAAGTGATCTTACAGGTTCATAGAGGAACAGGGGTCTTTCAGGTAACCTGCTCCGTTATCAAGGTGACAATATGAAAAAGTTGATTAGAGACTCCCAAAGATTCTTCTATCACACTGCCTACTCATATCCAGATTTAGGAAACTGCTAGAGTTTCAAGCAACCTCCACATACGCTTAATTTAATCAAATATTCTACAAGAGCAATCTATAACAAATGACTCCTCTGGTAGACATTATAACACTACCTGCAAAGAAGGCAATCACAAGTGTGATTAATTTGACAGCTACCATAGTTGGACAGAAAGCTTTCACAATGGTGACCCCTATATTAAGTATCTCATTGGCTCAGGGTTTTGAATGCCACCAAGCATTCAAGTTTTCAGATGACTTTCACAGGGGTGCCATTTTTTAAAATGATCCTTGGCACCGAAGGCAGGTTGGCTGCATCTGGTAAACCTTGTCCAAATAAAACTCTGGGGGTTTTATTACAGCAGAAATGGGAACCTTTGGCCTTCCAAATGTTGCTGAACTACAAGTGTCATCAGCCCTAGCAAGCATGGCCAGTGATTATGGAGGTTGTAATTCAGTAACATGTAGAGAGCCAAAGGTTTCCCATACCTGTTATGCAGGAAGAAAAGAATTTTGTGTAAAGAAAAAAAGTAGAAAAATTATCCATCCTTTCTCTGATATCTGCTATTTGAGGATCTCGTATCATGTTAAAGCAAACTTCTGTAAGGTGTAATTACAGGTAGGTAGCTGTGTTGGTCTGACATAGTCAAAAGAAAATTTAAAAATTCCTTCCAGTAGCACCTACTGGTGCATTGCCATATGCTGAATCGTGTCCTTTCAGGCCCAGGATGTAGGATCAGTATATGTAGTATGCTTGCATCCCACCATTTTTCAAATAACCATTTTTAACCTCACAGTTGTCACCTTCTATGATGTATGCTAGGCTAAGCAATAATAACTAATGCCACTCTCCATAGCTGAACAGGGATTTTAATCCACACCCAAGCCCAACACTTCAGCCATTGTACTGCATGGGTTCTTGAGCATATCTTGGATGGTGTGGGATTGTAGTGAAGTTGCTTTTTTTGTAGTGAAGTTGATACTTGCTGCATCACACACGCACACGCACACAGAGAGAGAGAGTCCAAAGGATGCACCCAAAAGCACTGTGACAAGAAGAAAAATAGCAACAAGCTCTGTAGCACAAACACTTGTGTAAGAGTTCTGAAAATCCTATTAGAGGTGGGTCTGCTTGGTAGCAGTTTTCATTCTTTATTGCTTTGGAGAAGCTACAGCCTTTGCCAAGCAGACGAACATATGTGGGTTTAGCTTCATTTTTTGTATGCAGTGCTCTAACTTAGGCCTGCACAATTTGTGACCTACCAGCCTGAATGCAGTCCACCAGCCAAGAGGGGCTCAATAAACCTTTTGGTTCCCTACCTGCCTGGTTTTGCAAAAGAAGGGAGTGCAAGTATCTGGCAGGTCACAAATCATGGCTTATTGGCTGTTTTTTAGCTTGGTGGCTCACAAGTTGCATAGGCTTGCTCTAGCATTAAACATTCCTTCCCTGAACTGAAGATGACTTCATATATGGAAGAGCTTTTTTGGATCCAACCCCATATTAACTATGCCATTGTTCAATCCTGTATCCATGGTTACATGGTGGCATGGTACATCTAGTGATGCAGTAATCACAATGCTATTCCAGATCATCTTTTGCCAGCTGGGTCATGTGAATCTGCCATGAAATAAAAGTGCTAGATTCCAATAATGTGTCACGATGTAGAAATCAAACATATTCAGCATTTGTCCAACAATCTCTTATTCAACCTTATGGACAAACACAGGATAATTCAATGACTGCAAGTGAGGCATCAAAGAAACTGACTTCCTTTCAAGCCAACTTTAGCTTTGCATGTTGTTATACCACCACCAAGTCACCTCTGTGGAGTTAGTACTGTCTTTTTCTTTCAACTTACACTTTCATCGTGCACAGGAGAACTGCCATATCTTGAACTCTGAGTCTGTTAAGGAAAGTTTGGGTTCATCATTCTTTTTTGTCAATTCTAAAAAGTTTTTATCAGAACATAATGCAGAGCAAAGCCTAGAAATTACTAATCTCAGGTGCAGCAGGGTAGCAAAAGGAAATACCCAGGTGGAGTCTAGTGAAAGTGGAATTTCAAGTTGTAAATTAATAGTCTGGGGCTTGACCCTAAAACATCATTTGGTCCATTTTTCTAGTACTGGCAGTCTACAAAACCATTTTTTCTGGGTTTTCATTACTGAGTCTTAGTTCTCTATGCTTTTACAGTGGTGAAGGGTTTTACACCAAAATTCAAGCCACATTTATACTATCATATATCAGCTTAATAAACTGAGATAGTAACAAGCCTCTTGGCCAATTCTGGTGGAATCTATACACATATAAGAACCATTCTGAAAATGTGTTTTTAAAAATCCATTGATTTTTCCATAAGACTCACCATTGCCATCTAGTGTCACATTGTATTTTGTACTTAAAACGTTTTATTTGCAGGGACCCAGGTGGCGCTGTGGTTAAACCACTGAGCCTAGGGCTTGCTGATCAGAAGGTCGGCGGTTCGAATCCCTGTGACGGAGTGAGCTCCCGTTGCTTGGTCCCAGCTCCTGCCAACCTAGCAGTTCGAAAGCATGTCAAAGTGCAAGTAGATGAATAGGAACCGCTACAGCGGGAAGGTAAACAGCGTTTCCATGTGCTGCTCTGGTTTGCCAGAAGCGGCTTTGTCATGCTGGCCACATGACCTGGAAGCTATACGCTGGCTCCCTCGGCCAATAATGCGAGATGAGCGCGCAACCCCAGAGTCGGTCACGACTGGACCTAATGGTCAGGGGTCCCTTTACCTTTACCTTAGCTGTCCTCTGTTTTTTGCACAAATGAACTATTAACTATAGCTTCTTGTTTCATCTGTATTGGGATACTATGGTTAACAGCGTCAGAACAAGCCAAGATGTTAAGTGATGTTGGCTAAATATCCATCCTGTCTTTTTCTGAAACTGTTAACCGTAGTTTCCAGGTTTGAATGAAACAGGAAAATATATTTAAAGCAAAGGGATCACATGTGTAGCCAAGAGGCTTGTTCATATCTCCATTTATTAAGCCAAGATATGATTGTTCAGACAGACCCAGTGTATGTAATGTTGAAGACAGCATGATCTGGGCTCCTTTGGAAGAGTGGAATATAAATCTAATAAATTGAAAAAAGAAAGATAACTAGCCTCCAAATTTGTGGGTTAGAAGACATTTTCCTGAGAAAACTAAGTAATATTGTTGCACTGTTACAAGGTGTATCCACTGCAGTAGGTATTCCACTGATAAAAGGCGCTCATATTGCCATTTTAAAACATTCCTGTTTACCTAGGCATTTGACAGCTGAAATATATTGTTCCTAGAAACCTTGACATTATTTGGTTGTGCACAATTGTCTGTTCTTTAATTTTTATTTTGTTTTGTTTTGATGTTTGCTTCCCTGAGTGAAATTTATGATTTAATAAATAAATAAAATAAGGACAGGCACAGAAAGTGCATTATATGTGTGTGACTTGCAACAGCACCCACAAAGTGAGGCCTATGGGACTAGTTTGTGTAAAAGGCATGATTCTAAATCGGGGTACTGGCCTCAGATGCTTCAACACTTTCTGTATCCATTGTGACTTCAATAACGGTGATATTATTACTTTAAAGGGAAGCAAGGCAGGACTGAATTCCAAAGAGCTCTAATAAGATTTTAGCTCATGGTGGATACAAATACTCAGTCATAATGTTATACAAACTCTGAAGGAATGGAGCTCCAGGAAAAACTCTAGCTAAGAAGCCACAGAACTACTGTAGTTCCATGATTGGTATAACTCACCTGACCATTAAAAACAGACCAGAGAATGTAGATCTGGAGCCAAAGGATGTCTCAATGAATAACTAGGAGAACTGTTAAGTTATTAATCCACCTAAGTATGTTCCTGGTTCAAACCCAGCTTATGACCATGTTAGTCATGTGATATCCATGCTATTAGCACAAAACAACTACTATGCAAGTTAATACCAGAAAGAAGCCAAAAACTATTTACTGTTACTATTTACATTGCTTCATAGCAGGATCTACTATCATGACACGCATTAAACACACTAAGAATGTTTTCTGTGCTCCATTGCTGGGTAGGTGATTCTATGCAATCAGCAATCAGATTATACAAAAAGGCATTGCTCCATAGAAATCAAGGATTAGCAAGGCAGAAGCAGAAGATAGCTAGAGGTCCTTAGAAAGAAATGCAGCCAAAACAACATTCCTGAAGGAAAATGAACAATGATTAAATGCATCACAGCAATCATACAAGCAGTAGGCAGCCAAAGCCTCTGTCTTTTCTCATTCATCAGATACAACAGTGTAAGAGAAGCTGTGGGGAGTTTGCAAATACGAATACAACCATAACATGTATGAACTATACTAAAAGCGTATGTGCTACAATCAAAGACCAACCTTTCGCTACCAGCATTATTTTTCAATAACTTTTTGCTTTATTGGCCAATCAGATCCTCTGTATTCATTTCTGAACAAGAAGATTAATTGGTTGGTTTCCACTAGGTGGCACTATGTGAAAACATTTTCCATAATAAGATCTGACAATAGTAGTTCAAAGACTGAAATACTGTATTAAATTCAGCGATCAAACACTTTACAAGAGATAGAGCTTTAAAGGATTTGAATGCTAAATTGTGGGTTGTTATCCAAATTAACTTTTGTGCCAGAACTGGTGTGTGTGTGGGGAGAGGAGTGAGCTTCTCATTACGGAGTCCAAGACTGGGTGGGGAATCAAAACAAAGAAAGGACACAAGCTGTAGCTTGGAAGAAATGGACAGGTTAAGTGAGTGCATCCAATTCTTGAAAAAAAAGCTCTGACTAGTTATGCTTATGTGCACAAATAATATTCCTGGCTGGCCTAGCTGTCAATTTAGCAGCAACAATGCCTCTGGTCTCTATTCCATACATTACGGAAAAAGACAAAGAAGATGGCAAAGCAGTTTCATAGCTTAGAAGAGAAGAGAACAGGTTTTGTAGCTGATCTGTTGCTGTTGCAGCTACCCTCTGACAGTTGTCACATTTCAGAGGAAGTTGAATACAGGCAGGGTGCTTCCAGAGTGACTGCTATTTGTTCATGTGGGAACCTTCCTTCCATAATGGAATCCAAGGAAATGTATGTGTGGTTCCCAGTCACCAATTCAGACACTGACTGGACCTGCTTGGCTTCAGACCATACTCTAGTGCAACCCAAATATTGCTCTTCTGTCATAGGCTACATGCAGAACTGTAATTGACCAATTGACCCCTAATGAATTTAGGGGAGCGCAACCAGTTCGCCCGCACTGGGCACCAAGCCAAGAGGGTGCCACAGGGGAATCTGCAACAATGATGAGTAACGGAAGGTGAAGTGGGGGTGAATTTTGGCGTCACATGGGATGCCGCTGAAATTCTAAAGCCCAAAGTTCACCACTGAATTTCAAGAGGTACAGCACTGTGTGAGTACATTCCACTCTGTTCTGAGTACTGTCACCTAAGTTGCCTTCCCATGTTACATGTATGACGGGGCAATGTGCATTTGGCTCCACCCCCAACGTCACAATGCTCCTCTCAACCCTTCACTTGTTGAGCATTTTCTCCCTACAGTTTAGAACCCTGAACTTCTGATCATACATTTTCAGTCTGCAAGTTATTATTGGAGGGCTGTTGCTCATCACAGCACAGAATTAAACAATGCAGTTAATGCAGGGGCAGGGGGAAATGGAGTAAAGCCGAAGTGACTTGTCAAGTCACATGAATACTGTAGTCTTAAATGAGGAGAGATTTTCTGTGTAAATATTTTTTATTCACACATAGAACCTAACATCAGTTTGACATCATGTTTCATTATTGATTTTGCTTTGCAAATATTTACCAGACTGCTTTTTAGGGAAATGCATAAGGAAAGTTGCCCTCTCCAAAGGTACCGTATTTACATAGACCTTTATTTTTTCCACTGTGCAGAAGCTATTGAGGATAATGTTTCTTAAGAACCGGACATGCAAGTCTTGCACTTGTGAACATTTTGGATCTAATTATAATTCTAATATATGGATGTTGCTGTGCACTTTTGAAGTCATTGTAGTTTCCATTTGGAAATACTATTCTCTCTCTCTCTCCTGCATCTGGCAAATTAGTGCTGATTTTGATTACTGTGTTTTTCTCCATTGAGGAAAAGTAGAGACAGTCCCTTACATAAGACTGGATACAGCACAATCCTATAATTGTTAATCAGAGATAAATCCCCTTGTGTTCAATGGGTCTTACTCTTAGGCAGGTGTGTATGGGACTGCAACCTTAGCAATTTTTTGGAAGAGACCAATTTTAACCATGACTTCTTGGTTCACAGCTCAGTTCCTTAGTAATTGCGCTATACAACTTTCTGAGCTCTTTCTTCCCTCTCCTACCTGTTCTCTGCCCGACAATGACGCACACACTGCTCTATTCTAGCATAGCTCTATTTCCTTATCTTCAGATGGCTACTGAATTTAGACAGATTGGATCTCATGATCAGACCCTACTTGCTTATCAAGCTGAATAATCACAATAAAAATAATCTGTATATTTATCTCTGCCTTTCTCTCTCACACACACATACATATTTTTTGTTATTATCTGCTCTTTATTGAATATTTCAATTCAGAGCAGGAAACAATAAGATAAAGTAATATAAATATACAGAAAAATATAAAGTGCAACAATGACAGGATCCATAAAAGGCTACTCCAATAAATAGCATAAATATCTTACCAACTCTTTGGTTTATGATGATAAAGCAAACAAAGTTAAATAGCAGTGAGGATCAACAGCACTGATCCTACATTTTTACCTGGCTCTAACCTTTACTGCAAACTCTAAAGGTCAACATGGACTTTGCTGTCACTTATACTGCACAATGCAGAAACTAACATTTAGAGGCATGTCCTGCTTCACTGAATAAATAAAATGCTTAAAAGAAACATGTGAATACAAGATGTAGATGAAGAAGTCACTTGCCAAAGGCTACCCAACTCTTTGCATGGTAGAACTGGGAAGAAAAAAACCCTCTTAGTCAAGTACCTTCTCGATTGTATTATTCCACTTTCTAGTATTAGCATAAAACAGCCATGATGTTCTATCTTCACTGCCAGAAGTGCTATGACTCCAAATACCAGTTGCTGGAATGCTGCTGTGCTCATGTCCTGCTTATGGCATCACATAGGCAACTGAGATTACTGAGCTCTTTTTGCCTTTGCATAATCAGGACTTTGCATAGTCAGCTTTTTTCTTATTTACTCTGTATTTAAAAAACAAAGGCAAAAATCTTGAATCGTACAATTGTAGAGTTGGAAGAGACCACAAGCCTAGGGTCATCTAGTCCAACCGCCTGTAATGCAAGATTTTTTTGCCCAATGTGGGGCTTGAACCCATCACTCTGAAATTAAGAGTCTCATGCTATACCAACTAAGCTATCCTGGAAGCTCAAATCTGAATGGGGTTACTAAATTAAATATATGCCTTTGTTTCCAGGGCCAGTAGAGCTGTGTGTTTCAGCGTAGCTTATACTCTTTGGGCCTTGACTTATCCACTCCTGGAATACAACCCTAAACTAAAAAAAGGGTGCCACTCCTACTGAATTAGTACCCCTTTGGTCCCGCAAAAGCTCCTGAACTCCTGATGCACACCTTGTGTTTTAAAATCACACGCTATTAGATAGAACCACTGTGCTTGCTTCATACATGCATTTGGTAACTGCCATGCTTTTACAAGGAAAAGGGGGCTGTAAACTAAATGTGGCCCTTGCAGCTACAGGCGTTAATTAAAAAAGTAAGCAACAAAGAGGAGCCACATGCTTTCTCGTTGCAGGAGCCCTCATGCTGCCAAACAAAGAACGCCATCATCATTATTTTTTAAGGCCAGAGAGATGTGGAATGTTTGCACAGATCACCAAGAGGAGCATCAAGTTTATACATCAGGCAGAAGCTAAGCTGGCTTTTAAAAACAGTGCACATAAGAGAACAGGTGAACCCCAGTTCATTACCTCTCCAAGACTCTGCCTTTCCTGTCTCTCCTCGTAGGCGGAAGTGTAGAAGGGCTCATAAGTAATTAGGTCTGGACGCTCAATGTCATAAATGGCCTTGACTTTGGGAATGGCTGCTAAATCCTTATAATCAAGGATCTCATTGTCTACTTTTGCCTGAAGGTCAAAGACAGAAGATAAATTAAACACACAAACTTGATTTTTTTTAAAAAAACATACAGTTCATTATTTAGGGACTTTGCTTATATAGTAGGCTTAAAGAAAAACCTCATAGCCGGTCTATTATTTTTCACGGAAGCTACTCTTTTTTCTTTTGGCTTTATGCATCTTTCTCAACAGGGTGGACTTTTTTTTGCATTAAAGCCTAGACTTGGCAATACATCAGTCGCAGTCTGCTATGAAGTCTAAATTCAGCTCTGCCAGTAACTCAGTGGGTAGCCTTTGGGCAGCAACACCCTTATTTTGGATATAGCATTCCTATCAGCAAAACATGCCATACATTAAACCAGCTCCTGCCAATGTCTATGTCAAGGAGATGTTGAGAAGATGAGGGGCAAAATCCTGTTAGAAAAGTTGTGGTTGATTTTTATTTGTTGCTATCCCACTCATCCCTGAGAATTCAAAGAAACCTGCATTAAAAAAATATATATATAAAATGATTTATTTGCAAAATACTAAAGTATAAAGCATTATAAAACAATCCCCTTTCCCCAGAAGAAACCAGCACAAGTCAGTTTCTAAGTGTTTAACTAAAAATGATTCCACATTGGCTAATAAATGTTCTTCCTTAATAAAAGAAAGGATCAAAACAAATTGTGTCTACAACCAACTATGAATTGGGTTTTGCTGCATCTCCCTTGAGAGTGAGCTCTGTGTAACCATAGGATTTACTTTGTGCCTGTCCTCATTTTGCCCAGCAAACATGGTTAAAATGATGAAGTCTCACAAGTTGTTATAAAAGCCACATGGAAATGGGCGTATCTTAAGCATACCAGGCCCATTTCAGGATTTACAAGTCCTTCTTCACACATGGTGCATCTTGATAACTTCAGCACACTAAAGTATCCATTTAAATGTAAGCCAAACTTTTATATTCCATAAATAATTGTTTGTAAATTCACTTAATCTATGTTCCCCATAAATATACAAAACACCGTGACACATTAGGATGCATCCTGATTGCAAGAGTACAACAACAAGTGGAGGCCTCCAACGAAATGCTGTGTGGGTTGTTGGGTGAGTTTAGTGCCCCACACAACCCCCACATTTCTTCCTCTCACTTCCCTTCCCCCAGGAGTCATTCCGCGCCTTTTTCCTCCTGTGTCTCCCATTTCACACCTGCCCTTTCACCCTCCAACCTCCCTTGTCAGTTGTCATGCCATTTCTCCATGTCTCAGACTCTCTTCCCTCCCTCAGTCTGCCTCTTTCCGCATCCAACTTCATCATCCCTCCTCCATCTTCTCCTATCTCCTGCTTCCTACACCTAGCTGCATCTTCTCCTACCCCCTTTGGGTTTATTCACCTCACACACACCCAGTTCCAGTTTCTGCTTTGTGTTATTGCTCAACACCTTTCACCCAAAGCTGTCTCACATCCAGCCCCCTACATTCTCATGTCTTTTCATTAATCTCTTTCTTCCTCCTTCTCCCCCTCCTACATTCGCCTTCAAGCAAACTTTGCCAGGAAGCCTGCTGTGCACTCCCTGATTCCAACAGGTTTTTATGGCAGTAGACTGGGTGACTCAGGCACGCACTGTTTTAGCATCGGGGACGGAAATGAGAGTTTGCCTCCTTTGTACATGGGTGGTGCCATTTTGGCTGCATAAAGACCAACACTCATTCCACGAAGTTGGAATATAGTAGTAGTCAAAGCATAGTAGGTATGTTTAGGATTGCAGCCTAATAGCACAGTTCTATGTCTGCTTTCTAGGAAGTACATCCTGCTTTGTTCAGTTGGGCTTATTTCCAGGTAAGGGCCCCTCCAGATGTCCTTTTTATTGTGCCTTCATGAATCAGCTTTCAATAATGTTTGTGCCTACTTCACTTCTGATCAACGCACACCCTGTAACTTCCTTCTGGAAACCCTTAAGTTTTCATACCACCAATATTCCAGTTTATTTCTTGCTCTGTTTTTGTTGCACTATAGCTCACAAGTGCTCCTCCACACAGCGATAATTCAGTAACACTGGGGGAGCATCACAGAACAACTAATAAAGCAGAATGATACATGGACAGTATAAATTCATGATTAATGCACTATTATTGAATCAATGACAGCTATTGAAAATGAACCCACCTCAAAAGGTCCTAAGTGTGAATAAAATTACAGCTTTAGGCTGCAACCCTCTACATATTTTTCTGGGAGTAAGCCCCAATGAACACAGTGAGCTTACGGCACGCACAACATTCAGATGGTTGTGAGGCTATTGTTACACCACCATAGAATGGAAAGAAGAGTGCCAAATTCTTAAGATTCATTTGGGAGTAACTATTTATGAAGCTATCAGTTAAAATAATGTTCATTCTTTTTGTCTGTATTACTTGACTTTTTTCTGTCATAGCACAGGCTTACTAAAGCTAGTGGCTAAAAGTATCTTACAAAGAGATGTGCATTCTACTATGTCTTCCTCAAACTTGTTTTGGAATAATTTCTAGCCATAACTGAAATGAGTCTTTTAACTTTTAAAAGCCAGTTTTGTTGAAGCCCAAGCATTCATGTCTGAACATTTTTAAGCTACTCCTGTTAAGACAATACATTTTAATTATTCCCTTGTGCATCGGAATAATATATAAAGGTTCCCTAGAACTGCAGATTAGAGGCTATCCAATGTAATGAGGAACTGACTTTTCCAAATTTGCTGAAGGCTCTGAATCCACCCACTTGAATACGCTGGCTTCACGCCAAAGTGTGCTCTGTAGTTTGAAACTAGCAGTTCATAAGGAGTCCTGACCTGATTTAGGCATGTGCCCCAGTTGATATGAACAGAAAGCCCTCTGTCAACTTTACTAGCTGCCATAGCATATGCCGGGCTATTTCCTAAAATCACAGATCTATGGGTCAATTGCTATCTACTCTGTATGTTTAAAGCACATCCAACAGACATTAAAAATCTCCACAAAGAATTGTGGGGAGCATAGCTTCTTAGCAGTGCTGGGAATTGTTGCTCTATGAGGGGGAAACTACTCCTGCTATATATTTCAGCGCACAAGCTTGGTGTGACATCCCATGTATGTAAAGAAAGTCTTCAAGCCTTATTTCTTCTCAGCCATTCAATAAAGAATAGAATGGAATCTGTCAGTTTAAATTTTTACTAAAAGCATATTGTTAGCAATACCTACCACTGGATCAACAACCCGGAAAGTAACATTTCAAAGGCTTTGAAAGGCATGCATTTCTGGCTGAGGTTTCAAGCCTGCCTGGTGAAAACTCTGGACTTCTCATATCACAGGTGACAAATCCCAACTGCTACTTCTCAATAAGGTATCATTAATAAATAAAAAGGTAAGACAAAATTATACTTACATAGATTGAATGGCCTGGTGAGCCAGGTATACTGGATCCAGGCCTAGAATAAATACTTTCCGAAGATGTTCTTGTAGGCTGTAACAACAACAGCAACAAAAAAATAAGCTGCAAAGGCGTGGCTGCATTATATATCCTACTTGAAACACAGAAAAGGTAGTTTTTTTCAAAAGACCATGTCAACATTTTTTCAATGAAAACCATAATGTTTTCATCTGGATCTTGTGAAGCAGGCTGGGTTTCTTTTGTGAAGGGGGGTTCTGCATTTTGTTGACAGGCAAGAACTTTCTAGGCATACGCAACTAGCGAGGGTAACAGCATAAAACACCAAACCACCAGAATACTATCCTTGTCTATAGTTGGGAATGTTGTTTGAAAGTGTAGTCAGCTAATATTTGTGGTTAGGGTCCAGAACCTGTCTGCAATACCACATGTTCCACCTAACATCCCTGTCATCAGGGACGGGGAATCTATGGCCCCTCAGATGTTGTTGGATTACAACCCCTACCATCCCTAACTGGCCAGGACTGATGGGAGTTAAGAGTTCAGAAATTTCTGGAGAGCCACGGGTTCCCCATCTCAGTCTTAGATGAACGCATAACACAACAGACATCAGTGGTCTAGCTATGATCTGGTAACCTTGTTTAGATTATTGCAATGAGGCTGCCTTTAAAGATGGTTCAGAAATTTCAGCTGGCTCATCCTGCTAGTCCTTGCCCATTTGCAGTGACTTGCGATGTGTTTCCAGGCTCATTTCAGGGTGCCAGTTTTTTAACTACAATATCTTGCACACCTTGGGACCCTAGTAGCTAATGGAATATGTGCCCTAACACTGTATCACTTAACATTTATATTAAGGAGGAATCATTGCAGATATAGCAGCAATGTGGACAGCTGCAACACGTAAAAGAAATAGCCCACATTGATGCAACTTTGGGAAAGTTACAGGATATTGGTAATTTGGTGTTACGGTTTTTAAATATACCCCTTTCAGACTTTTGTGGGTGAGCTGAGAGCTTGTTTGGACTCTGGCCCAGCACCTGGAGGCTGAGAAGAAGGGTGTGTCAGAAGGAAAATGAATTTTATTTATTTAAGCAACTTTGTATTACTATAACATTTTTATATGTAATTTGTGTATTTTTGTAATATTTTGTTTCAGTCGTCTATTGTTGCTTTTGTTTTTTTGTACACCACTTAGAGATAGTTCTAACTGGCATAGAAATTAAAATCAATCCATCAGTCAATCAATACTACAGTCTTCAAAGGGCCAAAAGCTATATAGAGGGCAACTCTACCACATCTCCATCCATCCTCCCTCCCCCTAAAGGCTTCCAAGTGTCATTGTTTATCCCTCTTTCCTACGCTAATTGTTATTTGCACCACATAGATTGTATATTTGTGGTTAAGATCACATGCCATGAACTAGGAAGCTGCAGATTCAAATTGAAGTCCACTCATGAATTTCCTGAACTTAAGTCTGTGTACATAGAAGCAAGTTTTGTTCTATTTTGGGAGCTAGGCTTCCTCCTGGATAAAATGTGCACAGGACAGCAGCCTGAGCTCTTCTAAGGGCAAAACAAGTTTAAGCAATATAAAAATGGAAGGATAATTGTGGTCTAACTGAGCAACAAATAATTGTGAATGCGGTGTTATTTCACTTTTCAAGAGCAACAGCCAGTATGGATCCTTTTCTTAGGCAAGCTAAATTTATTTTATTTATTTCATAAAATTTCTATACTACAGGCATGCAAAACCAACCAATCAACCAAACAGAACAAACATTGAGAGTGTCTATTCAACCATAGCAAAATTAAAATAAAGCATAGCAATACATTAAGTTTTGCAAAAATATGTCAAATAAATGAAAAGTTAATTACTCCAAATGAAAGATCAACATGCAAGAATAGAATTAGAAAGAAATGCAAAGCATCCACTAAGCTGCTATGGCAATGAGGATTTATCTTCAAAGGGAATTAAGTACTTCCCTACAACTACACAATTGTGAGCTTTGTAGATACAAAACTAAGAACATCCTTAAATATTTTGGGTTTTTTTGGGGGGGGCGTTTGAAAATGTCTAGGTAATGAGATATTTCAATTACACTGCTACAAAATCTTTACCCTTGATTTGGGCAGGGTTTGGGCAGGGTTTGGGCAGGGTTTTCCAGGGTCACCATCCCAACACACAAATGATGCCTGCTTCACCTATGTTTGCAGCAATTCAGTTTGCATCCTCTTTCCCCAGTACTGATGCTCTTCCAGTACCTTTTATTTTTCTGGCTGGGTTTTTTTCCCTTCTCTGGCAATCCAAGCCAATCAAGGGCCACTTGGGAAATACAGTAACTTCACAGTACCATTTAGTCAATTGGATTTGGCAAGCAGTTGATGTCATCACTGAGGGCAAATGAAGCCAGTGCTTGGTAAAGGTAAAGGTAAAGGGGCCCCTGACCATCAGGTCCAGTCGTGTCCGACTCTGGGGTTGTGGCGCTCATCTCGCTCTATAGGCCGAGGGAGCCAGCGTTTGTCCGCAGACAGCTTCCGGGTCATGTGGCCAGCATGACAAAGCTGCTTCTGGTGAACCAGAGCAGCGCACAGAAACGCTGTTTACCTTCCCGCTGGAGCGCTTCCTATTTATCTACTTGACCTTGAGGTGCTTTCGAACTGCTAGGTGGGCAGGAGCTGGGACCAAGCAACGGGAGCTCACCCCATTGCAGGGATTCGAACCGCCGACCTTCTGATCAGCAAGCCCTAGACTCTGTGGTTTAACCCACAGCGCCATCACTGAGGGCAAATGAAGCCAGTGCTTGGTATGGGAAGAGAATGTCTCCACTGCCAAGCCAACTGCCATACCTTGGCAGCACAGCCTCTCATCTGAACCTGGATCCAAATGTCAATGCTGTCTCTCCACATTACTGTAAATGTAATGGAATGCACATCTGAATACGTATTCTCATCTACAATATGGCACAGTCAGGGGTTGACCAGGATTAAGAAGAATCAGCCCTGTTGTCTTAGCAATGAAGACATCTGCCCCCCCCCCCCAAGCAAACAATTCCATGCCCTTTCAAGACTAAAAGACATCATTAAAAGGGGAAGCAGTGGTGCTTGGCCTCCTTCTGCCTTTTAATTAAACTCTTTGTGAACTTGTCCTTGTCTCTCACTAGCCAGCAACCAAGGCCAGAGAACAGAGATTGCACCCTGGACAGAAGCACACAGTGCACCCTCCAGATCACAAATATTTCCAGAGTGAGAAGACAAAAAGCAAGGCTAGTTGAATTTCCTTATCTTTTAGAAGAGATTTCCAGTAACAGACCCTACAGCCTTTCTGTCAGAAGTCCAATTCCCAGCTTTATGCTAGCACTTCTTCATATTTTTTTATCATCACATTTTTATCTTCCCTTTCTTCCAGTGAGCTCAAGGTGGGGCACATAGCTCTCCCGCTTTATCCTCACAAGAGCCCTGTGAGCTAAGTTAGGCTGAGAGACAGTGACTGGCCCAAGTTCACCCAGTGAGTTTCATGGCTGAGTGTGGATTTCAACCCATGTCTCCCAGGCCCCAATCCAACACTCCAACCACTACGACATGCTGGCCTGTTTCACAATTGGTAAGCAAAATAGGTGTGCTGAGTTGCTGTCTTTAAAATTGTATGCATTTAAATGTGGGGCCAGAAAAGTTGTTATCATTTATTTATAAAATATTTATATACCACTGTATCATAAAAATATATCACAGTGGTTTACAACATAACTTGAGGTTGGGTACATGATAATGCCAAGGTCATGGCATGATAGATGGCTAGATGATAATGCCAAGGTATCGGACAGTTGCATATTCCTGCATCACCAGCAGTTGGACTATAATAGATGATCCTCAGGGTCCCTTCCAACTCTTTAAAAATTCTATGAAAATACCACCACCAAGCAGAACAGAATGATCCTCAGACTCGGTAATCTGGCCACAGCTCAGTGCTGGCTTTCTGCTCAGAAGCAGACATATCAGCAACACCATTTTGTACTTGTAAGGGGGTGGAGAAGCATCATGAGTGCCTCATGTTTTGTGCATTATACAAGCACAAATTTGGTATGTACTTTATTATTAAGCTTTCATGTGGAATGATTACAGTCAAAACATTTCAAAAATACTAATAAAGTTGTGGCCTTGTTTTTCTTTTCTTCTACCTGGCCACTGTTTTCTTCCATGGTCCACCCCTCTGTTTATCACAATTCAACTTTGGTCCCTTACCAGCTTTCTGTTATTTTGACCTTTAGCAAAATGACTGGCTGTAGCTCTGCCATTCAGCATCCCTCAACTTGATCTCATTTGGCTGTTATCATTTTGCATCCATGTGAAAACCTTTAGGTTGGCTGACATATTTCTGAACAGTCAGGCGTTTGCATTTAACCTCCTTCTCTATAATTATCAACTTTCTATATGAATCCTACAATTGCCATCTCTCTGCACAGATTTACAACTCTTTGTTTGAAGAGACAACTTGTATTTTAGGAACACTTCCTTAGTTTTAACAATTACAGTATACTTATTCAGACCCTCTCCTTCAACCCTGTGGCTCTTTATTACTGAAGAGGTTTTTAAACAATGTTTTCCCAAGTGTTTCCAAATTACCAGATACTCTGAAATTCATTAAGATTTTGCACTTCCCCCCCAAAGACTGCTATTCCACCTGAAGAGGATACATTGCAATTGCTGTAAAACAATTGTTTGTTTTGTTTGGCTTATTTCCCAGTTTTTGAACATGAAGACTACATTTGCTGCCATGCTGTCTTCTCAACTATGTGTCTCAACTCTGCAACCCCATGAATACTTATTAGGGAAATTACTTAGAATGAACCTCTTGGAATGAAAGTAACCTGTTTGTAGGTCAAAACAGCAACCAAGGGATTAACACCTCGACCTATGCTGAAATTCTGCCTTAATTTCAGGTGTAATAAGTACTGCAGGACTTATGTTCAACCACCCACCCCCCCAAGTTAATGTTGTCAATTCAATAAACCACAGCCCCCAAATTTGGGGCAGGCAGGAAGCACTATACATTTGTTTTAGGCAGACTGGTATATGAAAGATGCCAATGGCCCAGGGAGTTTAATCATCAAAGTACAGCTTGAACACTGCTCATGTTGATTGTTCCTGTCTAAATATACATTATTGCTTTATGTTTGTTTCTTGCATCAACCTATGAGCCCAAAGCAAAAGGATATTCACGTTCCTTTTGCATTAAGGGCATATTGTGCCATGTGCTGCTATGGTTGCAGCAAGTCGATTATAGCATATACTCTATGAAAACCACTCTCTCCCCCAAAATGCATTTCCCTTGTTATTTAAGTTAGGTGGGTTCACATCTTAATTAAAGGAGCCTCTGCTTTGCCTTGACATTAGTTTTGCCATGCACTGCACATAATATGAACAGATAACTTCTTAAAGCACCGGAGTCATCCACATCATCCTGATACAGTGATGTGATGGTGGCCCATTTCTACATTACAGATGTTCAAGTCATGCTCTATGGAAAAGTATGGGGTAAGTACACCATATCTCGAAGAATCCCTTGAACATCAAGCCAACTGGATGCACTACTATAAGGTATAAGGACACTGTTCCAGTGCTGCTTACAGTACCTGCCTTAGTTTTTTGATGGAGTTCATTATACAAGGTGGTGAAAACAGCTGGAGAAGAAGGGAACAATTTGGTTTTGGTTTGCAAAGTTATTCTACAGTCATTTAACATTGCTAGAAACAGTTCAAAATAATAGCTCCGTGGAAACAAAATTAAGATGCAGTGCGGATCATACTCACTTTAATTAAAATTTTAGGGCACCTCTCAGATAAGTTGTCACTGGCTGTTTTCAAATGTCATGCTAAGCCATGGTTTAGTATTATGAGAATCAGATACAGAAAGCTCATGCACTCCCCTCTTCCACTACAATACAGCTACAAGGACCATTTTAGATTAACCACAGTTTAGTATTTCCTCTGAGCTCTTAACTGTGATTAAGTTATAGTCAGTTGAAACAAGCAGGATTAAAAACCTATAGTTTGACGTTGGCTTGGTTCAGAAAATCATAGTGAAGATTAAGCAGTCTGTCCTTGTTCTGACAACCATATCAAGCTGTGGTTCATCAAAATGGAAGCAAAAAGTTCCAAACTACCCCTCCTGGCCACAGTGGAGGGGAGTGCACATGAGCCCAAGGCTGATAGGTCAACATTACGTGTGAATGAGGCCACTGTGTGAAACATCAGCTCTGTTGCTTTAGTGGAGTTCATGGCTGACACCATCAAATTTGTAGGCAACGTCCCAGCATATTTCTTAGGGAGATTCAGATTTTGGCACACTCAAGGGAGAGCTAGGAATGTGTGCTTTTGCAGTTAAATTGCCTTGTCCATGCTGCTTTCTCAAATGCTGGGAACGTTTTGAACATATAAATTACCCATTAAAAAGATTTAAGCACTTCCTTCTCCAGTGATGCTGCAATCAATCTTGAGCCCTGCACTCACAACACCTACATTTCCCTTAAAAGGGGGGTGGGGAGGAAACAAGAGACCAGTAATAGATTACCTGGCATCCCATATACTTTGGCACTCAGTTCACCATTTAACTCAGTGTCAGGTGCTTCTAAAAAGTTACGCTTGTTAGGAATTGGCCCAAAGACCTGTGGAACCAGTGGATACAGCCAATTCTACCAGTATATGCCTTGGGGTCATGAAGAGTCGGACACGACTAAACGACTAAACAAAATGCCTTGGGCTTCAAGGATTTTTAAAGAAACCACACGAGGTGTATAGAAGTTCTGCATGTTAACAATATTGCATTTCCAATAACTATCATACTTGACTATGCTGGGTTTAATAAATAAATAAATATACAAAAATTGGGATTGAAATATCACAACAGATGACTTCTCCCTATTAATTTAACTGCAAAGAGATGCTAAATCTGTGTCCCCATGCGTACAACAGGATACAGAATTTGCTATGTCTTAACCACCAATTCTTGATAGGCTATGCTGCTGAAGGTAGACTTCCAAAATGAAATGAAGCTTTAGCATATGTATCATGCTTTCCCATCATTTCCAAATGCTTTTTGTGGCTCTTATGCTTTTCTTGCCATGTGTAATAATTTTGAACCTGACACTTTTCATTCTCATATACATATAAAAATGAACACCCGATCCACCTGAAGCAGGAGAAAAGAAAGAATACTGAAGGAGATGGATGAACACCAATTAAACACACATGTCCAGAGAAAGCTGACTACCCTTCACTTGTAAAGTGAGTTTCAGCAAAATCAACGAGGCTGTTTAAAGTTTTCAATGATCCATTGTTCAAAAACATAAACCTGGTTTCACCACAACTACTTTAGCTGCACACATACCTTTAATCACTGCATGTTAAATTCAGCAGGCAAAGCTTTCCTATCATTAAAGATGTAGCGACAGGAAAAACTTAATCTGCTACATTTCAGTTTTTCATGTCCCTGTTAAAGGGCACAAGAAGTTCAGAACCTTTGCCAGAGAAGCCAACAAACTGTACTAGTAAAACTGCTCAAGAAACATTCTCCCAAACAGCATGCTTTAAATTTGTAACAGCACAGCAAACTTATTTTTAAAGCCACCCCTTTGCCATTTATAATTTTTAAATGTTTCAGGGTGTACCCAATGTTTGAACCTAATAAAGTGATTGCTTGCAAAATGGCTTTCTAAATTTCCCAGGAAACATCTGGCAAGCTTTGAGAATCTAAGACTGATTGGTGCTTCTACTGCTGAATGTAACCTTAGACAGGAAACTTGATTATAAGCAACCATTTCAGCAATAGCTAAGTAACTGTGATGGGTATAAGCCAGACAAATTGGGCACACAGTCACAAATACAACACCCAAGCTACTTGTGAAACAAAACTACGCTCTTGAAACCACACCATTGGTTCCTTTACACATATACATTAATTAATTTAATGAGAATGGGGGAAAACCCTGTTAAGCTGGTCTGTGGAATATATATAGAGGACCATGCTGTTCCCAGGATGCAAACCAACAATGTCTGGGTATATCATTAGACCTCATATATGCAAGAGGGGACTTATGATATTTCATGCATATGAATGCCTGCTTCAATCCTAGCCCAGGAAGTTTGAGGAGAACAGGAAACAGAGGTGGTGGTACCGGTACTTGTTTTAACATCTTCTCCTTCAAAGTGAAAGGTAAAGGAGAAGAGGAAGGAATATGTTAAGTACTGTGTTGTGGGGTTGGTATGGGTTGCCAACTGGAGTCTGAGTACAAAGCAAGAGTCAAAAAGTGTCCCTTTTGCTCAAAGATGTCTTGGTTTGGATGATTTCTCTCTCTTGAAAGCTGCATGTGATAGAAGCCATTTTTATTCCAGGAAATCACTGAATTCTCACCGATCCATAGAGTAGAGAGAAGGCACAGCCTTTTCTCCCTTGAATGTTCTCCACAGAGGTCAAGACTCATGAATGTTACTTGTCTATAAGTCTTGTCGTCCAACAGAGAATGTTCAAGCAAGGGAATGCAATACTTGTTATTGAACTGACTTCCACTGATGACAAATGTTATGACAATTGTTTCCTCAGGAAATACATGAATAAAAACCCCCTGAATAATCAGTATAGGAATCATGCAATGTAGCATTTCCATTATCCAAAATGATAGATTTTGTAACTTTTGCCATACATGTACATTAGAAACAAAACATCAAATCTCTACTTCTTGTGTGCCGGTTTTTAGGAAACACACAGTATTGAGTGCAGAAATTCAAAATCATGTGTACATTTGCAAATTCAAAATCAAGCGTACATTTTCAAAAGAAAAAATAAGTGCTCAAGTGAGGTGATGGTGAAGGAGGAAGTGGTATCAACAGCAGAAGCTGAAAACATGAGTGCAGAAATCAGATATCGTCCCACAGAACTGTCAGATAAGAAGTGTATAAATTCACAACTGCAAACCTCTGATGAGCGTGGCCTGCGAAGAACCAAACTCTTTGGATAAAAGAAATCAGATGAGGAATGCTGCCATAAAACAAAGAAAAGGGAAGAAAGAATGAAAATGGCAAGGGTTTTTCGCAGGGCCCCTCCAGACTGGCATTTTATTGCAGGTCTTAACATAATACTAATGCACTCACAGTGGAATTATTCTGCTTTATTAGTTGTTCTATGATGCTTCCCCAAGGCTACCACAATGGGCTTACCCACACTACACATTTAAAGCACTTCTATACCACTATAAATACCAGCATTTCCTTCAAAGAATCCTGGGAACTACAGTCTGTTAAGGGTGCTAAGAATGGTTAGAAAACCCCTCCTTTCACCCTCATGAAACTACAATTCCCAAAGATCCCTGAGATGGAGAATTGATTGTTAAAAGTGGTTTAAATATGTGGTCTGGATGCGTCCATTATTGTTGTCTGGAGGGGCTTAATCCCACCAAAAGTGGGACAAAAAACAACCCAGAACAATTGTGATATGAAAAGTTATGGGATTTCAGCAAGAAGTTACAGGATACACACTGAATGAAAATGAAGCAGCGTGACAGCCCCCCAAACATTAGTGGGTGCAAAACAGGACTGAAAGAGGGATGGTGCACAAATACCCTGATAGCACCGGAGGCACAGATTACAATGAATGTGCAATAGAAAGGGCAATTGGAGGGGCAACTAGATACACAGAAATGTAAAAAAGTTTTTTTTCCCCAGTGGAAAAAAATAACATTTCATTAAAACCAACTTGGTAACACATACTGCTAAAGCAGCAGCACATCCTATCAACCGAAAATCTCCATCTGGCAGGGAACCATAAAAGAAAGAAACATCTCTACACTTAAAACGTTGCTTTCTTTACTGCTTATTTTGGCATCAGTAACCTTCTATGAAAGAAATCAAAAGGGAAATGGATCTTAAGCAATCATTGTTTTTATGGACTCCACCTAAAACCTAAACCAGTAAGAACTCTCACAGTTAAGGAGGGTGCAATCCAAGTACAAATGCAGACAAAAGACAGCCTAATGAAGCTGCTTCAACAATAAACAGTTTTGACAATGTGTATTTTGGCTTTCATGAGGGGGGGGGGAAGCAAATACAATTTTGACTCTGTGTAGTATTAAGTGCCTTCTATAACTACCACCTTCCACACTTGGTGTGTGAATGCTTTGGCATGTTGAATCATCTTCAGCTAAGGAAAGAGAACTTGCTCGTATAAGAGGGGGAAAAGAAGTGAGATAGTTGGAGGGAACATCTTCAGTTTCCTTGGGAACTGGGAATAAACCCAATGGATTTTGAAAGGTCATTCTGAATTAGTGAGAGAATTCTCACAATAGCAGTGGTGTTGTTGTGGGTGATGCAACACAAATCTCTTGGTCTGCCTGTAGTTATTCAGGCAAATATTTCACAAGCTATTCAATTCTATTATGGGGGTTAGGATTCAGTGAAAATATCCTCCACTGGTTTCTGCTGGTGAAGGGGTTCCGCTGCTAGAGGCCCCTCACTATGCAGAACATGTGCCACCAGCAGCAGTTGTCCCACTGGTGGTAGTTAGCATAGGACCTGAAACAAGGCCCTTCAGGAATACAGCAGGGCTGGCAATGGAACTGCTGGATCCATTACCTGAGGAACTGGGCAGACTGTAGGTGGTGCAACAGAATAGATGGAAAGGCTGGGGGCCACCTCTAGCTTGCAGGACTGGACATCCAGCAGAGAATCTGCCACACCCCTGCCTCCAGTTACCCTGATCTTACTGATATCAATGATACAGAAATATGCTTAGTGGCTTCTGCCAAAACCTTGAAATTACTGGCACTATTTATTTTTTATAACGTAATAAAATATTCTCCCCCATGCCCTACAAAATCAGTTTTTTTTATTTGGCAGTGTATATTCAGTGTCCATATATTGCTTCAAGCAACAGCATTCATTCTAAACATGGGGAAGCAGCAATAGTTTACTGCAGTGAAAAACACCCAAGCCTTATGGAATCTTAAAGGCTAAGCAATAATGTTATGGACCAGTGCCCATTCTGCCAGATATATGAAGTGGTCAGCTATGTCAGGAGGTGTATAAGCACACATACAGAGAGGAGGAGGAGAAAGTGAGGCCAACAGATAAGACGATGTAAACAAGGAGATCTGTCAAATTACTATTTAGACTATAAATAAATACAGCATCCAACTAAACGACACAAACAATTTCAGTAATGGTGACATGAATCACCCTGACAACTTCATATAAATGACAGGAATTCAAGCGTATGGAAAAAAATATAATAGTATAAAAAAAATGAAATTCAATAGAATGTCAAAACTATTGCAGTGAAGACCTTCAGGGTCTCAAGAATACAACTTTTCCAGTAAGGCAACAAGTCACATTATTTTCCATTACCAATTTGAGGCTGTGTCTCTTTTCCTATTTTTTTTGTGCCTGCTGCAGCCCACATCCCTCCTTGTCCCCCTCTCAGCAATGTAAGAACAGCCAAATCAATTATTTGAGGTGGCACGCTTCTCTTCATAAACCACACATTTGGCTCACAGGAAACTGTTAGGAAGCATTTGCAGGACTGAGTGCCATTGCAAAGGACACTTGGAAGTAGAAAATGTTTGGATGCAGGCCAGGCTATCTGCTTGCTATGCAGGAAACAGGGTCTGTGGGTCACTCCCATGATGGTCTGCCTTAAGTAATCAGAAAGCTGTCTAGTGCCACAAGAGCCTATACTTCTTCTAGGTAAGGTGGGTGGAATCTGCTCCTGCAAATGCAGGGTGCCAAGTGTGCTACACACCCCTTTCAACAGCAACAAAACTTACCCTTAGCTTTTCTTCACCCTTTGTGGACTGCTTACAGTCAGGGTGCCAAACTGTAGAACCTGGAGGGTGGAGAGAGAACAAGTCAAGTCAAGTTGCATTCAGGTCAGAAGAAACAAAGTGAAGTGAACGTATTTCGTTTCAGCCATCCAAGGCAGGATTTAAGGCAGTTTTTCTGGGTCAATTTCCTTTTGGAGGAAAAACAATGTAATGAAGTATTAATGGTCGTACTGTAATAGTCTCTTTATTGACAAATGTACAGTTGATAGGGTACCTAAAGGAGCATGGAAGCATGCAAACAGCAAACAGTACTGAAGTAATATTAGTACCCTGAATTCTCAAGAGCTGCTTCTGCTGTGGACAACCTATCACTCAGGTTCTAACTACCAAGTCACTTTCTCCCATTTCCACTAAGAATTAAAATCAATTCCACAGTGCCCCTGGCACTGCAGCACTACAGTGGTACCTTGGTTCTCAAATTTAATCCGTTCCGGGAGTCCATTCGACTCCTGAAATGGTTCTAAAACCAAGGTGAGACTTCTGATTGGTGGATGCCCAATAAACAAACCATCTGAGGAGCCCTCAGTAAAGAGTGTTTACATTTACCATTAGAAGGTCTTTTGGATAATAAAAAAAATCCATCCCTGTCTTCACAAAAGCCAATGTCAAAATTAACTAGCAACCCTACCAAGCTAAAGCTTAAGTTTAAATGCCATTTGACTGTGGGAGTAAAAAAAAAACATGCCTGAGACTAAAAAGAAAAGGGAAAATTCCCAAAAGTTGTGCTTTTTATTAGCTACAGTACAAGCAATAAAGCAAAGGAAATCCTCTCCCAACAAAAGCAGGAGGTTTACAGAGTAAATGTCAGAGTAAACAGTATGGGGAACCTTTATTCAACAAGATCCACCTTTGGCACTGTAATAAAGGATGATAATCACAGGGCATTTATTATCAGCACACTCCATTATAAACACTTTCATGAGAACGGCACAGATTTGGGACAAGGGGGAAGAAAAGTCACTCCTTTCATGTCCAAAAGGTTCCAATGTCATGAGGATATTGGCTTAGAGGCAAAGCTAGTCAAAACTTGCAGCCAAGGTAAGAAACACAACATGGGTTTTATCCTGCCAGCATACTCCCCAGTCACGTAGCTCTGGACTGCATCTTCTTCTTTAAGAAAATATACAATAAGCCACGTATTAGTCCAGGAACCACATTTACTGCCTCTAGTGCAGACAGGCTATTGAAGAAAGGCACAGTCACAGGAAGGCCTGAGGATAAGTCTAGTTTCCTTAGGTAGTTTCTGGGTGGGATTCAGTGTCACACTCTTCCAATCATTCCATCTGCACAAGCATTTCAGCTTGCCAGTGGGAACCACCCTCCATCTCCTTCCCTTGCACACTCTGTTCTGAGTGTTCTCCTGACCTCACCCAGAGCCAATTTTGGGGGGTGTAGTGGGAGGGCAAGAGGGAATCCCTATTGTGCAAGTGGAAGTCTTTGTGCAAGACTTGGTTTGCTGGAGCTTATTAAGTGGATTCAGCCCTCCCATTCTTTCTGTGAACTTTCTTTCAGGTAGGTAGCCGTGTTGGTCTGACGAAGTCGAAATATATATATATATAATTTAAATGTCCAGTAGCACCTTAGAGACCAAGTACGTTTGTTCTGCATATAAGCTTTCGTGTGCATGCACACTTCTTCAGATACCAAAGAATCTGAAGGAACGTGGGTGGCGCTGTGGTGGCTTGCTGATCAGAAGGTCGGCAGTTCGAATCCCCGTGACAGGGTGAGCTCCTGTTGCTCAGTCCCTGCTCCTGCCAACCTAACAGTTCGAAAGCACGTCAAAGTGCAAGAAGGTAAATCGCATTTCTGTGCGCTGCTCTGGTTCGCCAGAAGTGGCTTAGTCATGCTGGCCACATGACCCAGAAGCTGTATGCCAGCTCCCTCGGCCTATAAAGCGAGATGAGCGCCGCAACCCCAGAGTTGTCCATGACTGGACCTTACGGTCAGGGATCTCTTTACCTTTAAGGTGCTACTGGACATTTTTTTTTAAAGTATATATTTCTTTTTCTTTGTTTTAAATAAGTATTTAGCCCCTTTACTTGTGAAAATGAAATGCAGGAAAAGACACAGTATTCTACCAAATTATTACATGAGAAGGAAACCTACTTAATTAATACATTAAGCAGGGATAACTAATAAGCACTAAGTTTTTTCATTATAAACTTAATTTTTATTCACCAGTTTTTACTGTTAAGTAACTTGAAACATACTCATCTAACATTTTTTCCATTTGCAAAACATTTTCCGAGTGTCAACAAGCATATAGATAAGAGATGAACCAATTGAAATCAGCCACATTTGTACATAATGCTAAACCAAATTGTGAATTAGGGTGAAAGTGCAGGCACTTGGAGATGATATTGCAACTGCTTTGCTCCTTCCTCAGTTCCCTTTAGGTCATCCAGTGTTTGGGCTAGCATGTTATCTGAACCTGTAATAGGGTTAAACTCTCTCCTCCTTACCCAAGAGCTGTAGTCAAGATTTGGAGAATATGAAAATTGGGAGAGATGTCACCAAATATTTCTGGCAGAAGGATTCTTCAGCAGTTCTGGAGGAGCCCAGAAAAGAAAATTATCAAAGAATTTATAGAAAATACATTTCTAATCATTTTTGGCTCAGCACTATAGTGGTCTGAAATATTATATAAATTAAAATGAAAGGAAGAAGTGGATCTTTGTCAGTCATTTTGGTTTATTTTATTTATTTACATCAATTTGATTCTGTTTTTTCACATGCTCAAAGCAGCTCCCAAACTTTAAAAAAAAAGTTCTGTCCTCACCTTGCAGGTACATTTCTTCTCCTTCTGTGAACATCTGATTGCATCTGCTGCATCGTGCACAGCTCGGGTGGTAATGCTTGTCCCCTGCCTGCAGAAATGCAAAAAAATGTGATCTGACCCATACCATACTTCATCACTATTCATTATAGCCTATGATATTGCCTGGTTTTGAGTTGTTTTGGGTTGCCTTTGGCAAGAAAAAGTGACCAATATATTAAATACATAAATAAATAAATTCTGAATGTATGTATGCCAATATATAAACTCTCATTCCTCACTGTTCCATTTCAGCTTTGGCCCAAAGGGACCATTTGCTTGTTTTAGTAGCAAGAGATCAGTACCCGGTATTCCTCTTTCCCTTCCACTGCTATTAGCCCCGACTCTTAGAAGACATATAGCCCCTGTGGAAAACTGGGATTGAAACTTTAATTTAATTTACACTGACCATTCACTGGCTGTACAATAAGGTAAGCATTCAATATATTGTTGGCCTGAGTTGGATTTAAAATTGCAGTCTAGAGTAATAAATGCTTTCTAATCTCATTACTAAATCCAAATACTCTTAGTCACCTAAGTCTCCTAGATAAGTTGATACGAGCCTGAGTAGACTTTAAAGTTATTCCATTTATATTATTTAACAACTTGTATCCCACTTTTTCACAAAGTAGTGAATTAAAAGCAGCTCATCACATAACTCACACAACACATAGAAACAAATCAAACATAACATTACAAAAAAAATCAAATACCAGCAAAAAAGCAACATCAATAGTTGAGGTAATAACACTAAAGCAAGAAAGTCTAGGAGGGCTATAGCAACTAAAAGTCTTCTGGAACAACCGTGAATTGGCAAAGCATCTCAAGCAGGGGTCTCCAGCTTTTTGAGGCTGAAGGGCACATTTGAAAATCTAGGGAACTGTGGTAGGCACCACAAACTACCTGGTTCATGGAGGAAAAACTGATGAAGTTCGGGATCACCAACCCCAGCAAACAATAACAAAATATCAATGCTCTGTCACACCCCTCCCTCCCTGACCTTGCTAAGGACTTTGGTTGGTTGCCTTGGTTGCCCAAGGGGCCTGGTAGGAATTTTTAATCCATTTGGCTAATTGGCACCAGCCTCTTGGTTTTTTCGCCTACCTCGTAGCAATTCATCACAACTTCCAGGTACTGGCGGTTAGACATTACAATATGTGTACTGTGTTGGAAGTTAGGGTGTGGCCATCACCTACCCCTCCTCTTTTGGGTATTCCGTTAAAGGAATCCGGCGGTCGTGGATCCTGTCCGATGCCCTGCTGGTGGCTAGGGCCTTTGCATGACCCCGGTGACATCAGGGGAAGCTTCCAGTTGTATTTGCATCAACAAGCTCCTCCCTCTGTTTGTTAACCCTCATAATGACTCCCCATTGTGCGGGGTGGAGTCATGCATTGCTAGTTCTATCCAATGCCTAAGCCAATACCTCTCACGCTGTAACCAATAAAGTTGTGGCCTTATTTTGCCCATTAACCTGAAATACTGTGTCTTGTGTCTTATTTATCCCGATGCGGGAGGCGGGTCCTCGACTCACAAGTGCCCGTATTAATGGGGAATTCCAAGTTCCTTTTGTGAAGATGTCTTTCTGGACACCACTAAGGCTAATTCTTACTAGGGACCAAGTCCTTCTAAGTAAACATGCATCGAAGAAGTAACTTTAAAGTGAAAGAAAGGAAGCACTAAACTACAGGTTCTTAGCTGCATTCAATTACATGATCATCTATGGCAGAAGACCAACAGATTGTTCTCTGTTGTGTCCTCTCACTTGAGGGAAAGGTTAGCATTAGCAAGAGAATTACACAAAATTACAGCATTATAAGTTAATGATACTAACTGAGATTTCATTGCAGCCTTAGTCTCCCCGCTGGCAAAGTAGGAAAATTTCAAGTATCTGAGAGCTACCTAAACATATGGAACAAATCAAATTGAAAGCAAAATAGATTGAGTGGCTGGCACTTGCTAATACTTGCATAACCTTGAACTGCAGAATTTAACAGAATGAAGAAACATATACAGTAAAACTGTTTTTTTAAAAAGGTATGTGGGTTTGGAAACTGTGCAGAATTAAAATGATAAACCAGGAGTCAAGAGAGCTAGTGTCATCTCATTCTAGAACTTAATTCCACTGAACCATTCATTGTCTGATTTCCTGCAGAAACCTGTCTTTACTTAACAGGCTAGTTAACCCCAAATCAGAGATGCTTAGGGATCATAAAAACAAAAACACTAGCCTCCCTTAGCTTCAGAGGGTTTTTTATTTTTGGGTGTGTTTTTTTGGAGGGGGGAGGAACTAATAACAAGGTTTTACAACATCTTTGGGGAAGCGCAGATGCATGGTTGCAGACAAGCAGCATCAAAGTTGTTAAGAAACAGATCTGGCTAGTCATTCGAAATTCTTTAAAAATAAGGCTCTCTTCCTTATTTGTCCAGGCAAAGGTTGCATTGTAGAAGTTCGTGTCAAAAATTGAAATGTACTTTTGTTTGCAATACAGTATTACTCAAGGGGTAGGTTCTGTGTGGTAAGGTATGAGATAGCCATAGCCAGCCTTACCCATGTTATTCTCTTTCTAGACTAACCAAAAGCCATAAGAAAATGTCTGTAGTATTTCTGTCTAGGGGTACACAAAGTACACAACTATACTTTCCACCCTTCCTTCCTTCACCAAACTTGTAGGCTGCAAGAACTATTGGAACTACACCCCGATCAGATGGATGTTTTCCCTCTGTGTTAAGAGTAAGTACTTCTGACCTCATTTTTCTGCTCCTTTCCAAGAGAACAGCCATTGGAAGGCAGATACACATTATCAGGCACCCACCAGGATTTCTTCACTGCCAATGGATCTGGCAGAAGGAAGGCTAATTATGAACAGATATTTTCACTTGGCAAAAAGGGACACATTTTTTGAGTATTACAGTTCAACAGCTGGGTTCAGCCCTCGTATCTCAATAACTCTTTCCTATCATTTGACAAAGAATTAATTTTAATGTTGTGTTCCTCTTACAGTAAGAAAGCAATTCCCTTTCTCACAATAATGAACCATTCCATTTTGACAACTAGATCTAGTAAAATATTTAACAGTACCCCATTTCTGTATTTGTCACTATGGTATTAAATACTCTCTCAGGAGCAAAAACACTATTAAAACAACCTGCCTTTGTGCTGTATGGGTATTTTATGACCCTTGGAATGTTAATGGAACACCTTACATAGCAGAGCAGCCTAATATTTACAGCATGGCTTTATTAAAAAAAAAATCCCCAAAGCTGCAGGTAATTCCCCTCCATCTGAAATTCACATGATGCCTTCTTCAAACATTACCTCTTCTACCTTTGGAATTCTTACTTTACAGCGATGTCTCGTTCTCTGTTTTCCTTAGTCTGCTATCACTGGTTAAACATAACATTGGGGGAGGGGAATATAATATTCTACCAACTTCCCTCTGGTGAGCTATTTATTAAGTCTGATTGATACATGGGCTGTTTTTTGTGAAATACAGAGTAATCGCCGCAATAATGGCTGGTAAACATATTAGGATACAAGGATAATGCTTGGAAGACAAGGGCTCCTGTTCCTGAAAACAGATGTATACTAGTCATCTAATGAAAAGCAAAGCTGTGTGGTTTGTTCTTACCACCTCAAGCTCTCATGCTTTTGGCCTTACCATTTCCAAAGTGGAGAAACAAACCACAGAGTGGTTGGTTTAGTATTACGTTCAAACCATTGTTCCTCTCTAAATAAATCACAATCTGAAGTCAAGAGATGAATCACAAGTGCAGGTTCAGATGAAGCTCTAAACCAGACACTTGGTGACTTGTTCCCCCACTGACTAAGGGAACTGAGATTGTTTTGAGATGTGTACATTGTGGTCAAAATAAACTGCATAGTTTAGCATCATAAACAAACACCAAAAGACTTTCTAAAGTTTGCAGTCAATATTTCAGATTTTAGGGTTTATTTAGATTCATTTCAGGGGCAATCCAGCTGACTTATTTGAAAATGTATGACATCAAACATGTCATACATTTTCAAATAATTCTGTATAAATTAGTGGGTGCCACAGGGTAACACAGGGCTGCTGGAGGGAAGAGAAGTCTACCTACACAATCTTGGATGTTACCCTCAAATTTATATACCACTGAGGTTCTAAGTATTCAAATGCATGGACATTCCACTCTGAAACAGGGAATGTCCATCTGTTGATATGTATTAAAGGGCTTCAAGTCACAGGCCTTAAACACCCCAAAATTGGAGGCAAACACAGCTGAGCATCACATATAGTTTGTACCTAAACACAAAGGTTTCTACCTTTTTGTTGAGTCTAGATCAGGCATCCCCAAACTGCGGCCCTCCAGATGTTTTGGCATACAACTCCCATGATCCCTAGCTAACAGGACCAGTGGTCAGGGATGATGGGAATTGTAGTCCAAAACACCTGGAGGGCCAAAGTTTGGGGATGCCTGGTCTAGATGATAGGTTCCTCCCATTACACAATTTCATTATTCTATTATTTAATTTTATTGCATTTTATACATATAATTTTATTTTATTGCAATATTTCAAGGGTCTAATTAATTAATTCTTTGTATAACAATTTGATAATAGATCTCTATATAGGTTCCCTTCTCTCTCCATTACCACAAATCCTGGACATATATGGGATTTCTATAGTGTCTCTGAAACCTGCTAGGTTGACACCTGGTTCCAATTTTAGGGTGAATGTTTCACTTGTGTTTTATGGTTGCTTCATTGTTCGAAAGGGTCACAGAATGGATCTACATTTCGCTTTAAACTGGCTGCTTGTAGGGTATTAGAAGAACATCTGGAAACCAAGAATTCTGGCAGATATTTTTTTTTAAGCATGCTGCTGCTGAGGCCATAAACTCAGAGATAAGACTGAGGTTAGGCTTCTTAACTCTTACATTGTACTGAATGGCATTTCCACACTCCCCCCCCCATTCTTTGCAAAGTCTTCAAATGCCAACAATGCCAGGTCAGCTACATGTCACTGAAGATCAATTTGACCCTTGAACACTTCGAAGTATTTGCACACAGGCTGTAGTTCAGCATAGGAATATCCTTTGGGCCTTTCTTACTGTAAGAGTGCAATACTGTACTAACCCAACCCTTCTCATGTAGCTGGCTCTCCAAAGCACAATTTAAAACAGGGATCACTATTATGACACCCATGGGTGCCAGTGTGCCTACCAATATGTTCAATGGTACCCCCCCCCACCAAAAGGTATCAGTGAACAGCCCTTCAAAATACAATGCACAGGAGACTTCCTGCTGCACTGCATTGGCCTCTTCTACACTGAACCCTACCACCACTCCTTAAACATGCTCACATTTCACTGGAGGACAGGATTGGAACCCTTCCTCCCTGTTCTGAGCAGAGAAGAGGCATAAAGAGCCTTCCTCTGTGAGCAAGCTTTTTTTTACATTGTTTGGTGGGAGGGTGGGGAGACACATACCCACACCCCATTGTGGTCCTGTCTCTTTTCGTTATGGCAGCTATTTTGTGTTATGCCACACTCCCACAGGACCCATTCAAAATATGCCAAGCAGCCCTGGTTGGTCTAAAGTCAAGATTGAGTACATAGTAATATTTTGTTACATGGTCCACTTGCTTTACTTGTTTGTTAAATTGTCTAGTCGAAATCCATTCCCTGCATTCTGGGAACGTGAAAGCGTTGAAAAGTGGGCCAAAAACAACCTTTGAAACTTGCCTATTTTCCTCTACAGCCAGCCACCTCTGAAGAGTCCTTTAGAGCTTTTCACAATCTGACTTGACTTTATAAAGTTTATGGATAAGTTAACTGCCACCAGATCCTTGGGGGAATCCACTATCGTGTTTGACACCTTGGGAAATCTGCATCAATTAGCTATGCAAATTGTGACACAGTACAATTATACAGACAAATCCAGCCAAGTGCATGTGTCATGTGCATGTATATGCTTGTGTTGTGTCGTTTGTTGCCAAGTTATTCCTGTCATTTACAAAAGGCACCAATTGATTGGCATCTGAGTCCCTGTTAGATATTTGCACCTGGGCAGTAAATGAACACTACCCAGCACGAGATGTTTACAAATCACTGGAGGAAGCATCAACAAGTTGGGCTTCCTTAGCGAGAAAGGAGTGATAGAAATTTAATAAATAAATAAATAAATAAATAAATAAATAAATAAATACCATGTTCGTAGTGGGGCAGCCATGCACTGCCCATCTGTAGTATTATTACAGTCTCTTTGGGACAACACCTGCACAGACAATCTAAATTTACTATGGCATGTAAGGAAAGATGAAAGCAGCCTGTCTCCCCCTTTCTACTAATAGACATGTCTGGTTTAGCACTCCCAACCAGAAATACAGGGAAACAAGACTAATCGGGAAACAAACACTGTGACCTCTTTTTTTGAAAGGCAAGACCAACAGGGATGGCTTCTGTGTTAATGCACCCTTAGGCACAAAACCACCATAGTTCCCCCGCCCCCCTGAATCAACCAGAGTCAGAGACAAGTACAGAATTGTTTCAAGCATCAACTACAATGCTCAGTTACAGGTAGGTAGCCGTGTTGGTCTGGCGTAGTCGAAACAAAACAAAACAAAACAAATTCCAGTAGCACCTTAGAGACCAACTAAGTTTGTCATTGGTATGAGCTTTCGTGTGCATGCACACTTCTTCAGATACCTGTTAGTTTTCCATCCTGGAACTTTCTCAGAATCCTTGGCATATCAGAGGACTCTGGAATTCCTTGCTTCTCATTGGAAGATAGCAAGGAATGTGATTATTTCTGGGGGAAAGAAGGCAAGTAAATGGAAAGGCGAAGAAGGCAGCAGGAAGTAAACAAACAAACAAACAAAAACAGCAACCATCGGCAAAAGACTCCTGATTTTGGGGAAGTGGGTCTGGCTGCATTCATTTATTCCTCCCAAAATTTAGTTATTTATTTTTAAAATGTATATACCGCCCTATATCCGCAGGTCTTAGGGTGGTTCACAGGATAAAATCAGAATATAAAACCACAGAATACATAATCAGAATAAAAACAAAAGCAACCCAATAATCCCCCCCAAAAAAAAAAACAATTTGAAAGGGCATAGGATGGAGATGGAAACTATTGTTAGCATTTTGCTCTAAGGGCCAATATACATTTGCTCTGAGCTCTGCAAAAGCACAAGCTCTGAGTTCAAATTTTTCACATGCCAAAGTGGAATGACAGCCAGACAGTGTGGTGGAAGGTGCACTAAACTGTATTGTTCCACCTGCCCTTCCTGGAGGCTTCTTCAACAGCTCTATTGCTTGTGCTATCACTTTCAAGTTATGGTTTTTCATCCAAAATTATATGCTAGATTTCCTGCTGAAGCATTGAAAATAAACAAGCAAAACCTGTTTGTTCAGAGGCAATAGTTTTTTGGGAAGAGGAGGGAGTATAAATGAGTGTACATACCCCTCAGTAATGCTGACCTGCAAGGCTGAAGACAAATAACAGTCTTTAGAATACCCTTGGAGCCAGCACTGTCTGTGGTGTACATGATAATTTTTCCAGCCTCACAAAAGAAATTTTGCAGGCTTCTGAAGCATTAAAATCCCAACAACCTGTTTGACTAAAGTTGGTAATGGATAAAAGAAATATTTACAGATACCATGAATAAGGAGTGCTCTACCAACTTTGGGTGGGGGAGATGAGGGCTGGGGTACATTAGTCTACCTCCAGCCTCTCAAACACTGCACTAAAATTATTTTGAGGATGAACAAAAGCCGCATGTGAGAGACAACCTGGTTGCTGAAACTTAACAGGTAAATCCCAAGCTGCAGCAGCTGGAAATCTGGCCATTATTTTCTGACAGGTAATCAGGAATTTGAGAGCAGAACTCATGCAAGCAAGTTTAACTTTTTTTCTAAATTCCTGCTAAATGTCACAAGATTTTCCAAGGGAACAATGAGATCCAAACAAAGGATATTTTTTTTAAACCTTGCACAATATCTGTTTCTTTGTACTCTATTTTCCCCTGCCAGCTCTTTATATTTACTTAATATTACTTCTCAGTAGCATTTTTCTGGGTGGGGGGATGAACGGGGAGACAGACTATGCACTGGCCTTCAAAGCCATGTCCTCTAAGCAGCTGTGACCAACTCAGTGTTGCCAATTTCACATAGGACTAATATGTTTCTACAGTTTAAATGTCTCTGCAGACATGTATATCAGGTCATCATAGGCTCTAATGGGTTTGAATAATACATGTTTGCCAAAAACTACAACCAATGTAATGTGTGGGTAGCATACAAAAACTAAAAGATGTTAAGGGAGATATTCACTACTGTATTTATTTGTTTTAAACTATTTACATCCTGTCTCTCCTAAATGTTCAAGTGGGGAAACAATAAAGTACAACACAATATAGTAAAAATACAAATATATGGGTTACTTGTGAAAAAAGCAAAGGGGCCCTAAAGCAGCAACTTGTCCTATAGCAATTTATAGACATATAGGTTTATTTCCAGATGCAAATAGGCTCAACAACAAATCTACTTATTTTTAAATGATGCAGCAGCTTTTAGAGTTATACCCCCCCCCACAAGAAACAATTTACCTGCCCCACTGAGATATTTCACTAGCGTAGCCTATGCATAAGGCATAGTCACGGTTTTCACTTCTTCATTTCACAGTAATTTAAGATTGACTGTGATGTAATATGGGAAACATTTTTCCATGTAAAATATATTCAAAGGAATACCATAAAATCAAAGCACACACTAAGAATGACAATAACATATCTCATGACAAAGACAAGAAGCCACGCCAATTGCAAACAGGCATATTCTGTTCTTGCTGTCTGCTTGGCATATGGAGTCACCCCATCTCCCCTGCCCACATATTTTTCTCCTGAAAGTATTGCACTCTCTCACTGCACACTTATATCTCACAAGGATTTGGAAGCATTTACCTTCTGCTAAGGCTTCTTTGCTGTGCTTTCTAAAACTTTTCCATCCAATGAGGTGCTCATTCCACTTTCCTCAGATTCAAAAGAACTGCGAGAAACATCTTGCTGACACACAAAAACTCCCAAAGCACAATCTCACTGAACTGGCTAGCATAACCTCTGATAATATTTCTAATCCAAAAGACAGCCCTTGCTTCATTCCAAATCGCAACCCTCCAGTATCCCAATCACTGCACAGTGAAGAGGAGGACTGTTCAGTCTTTTCAGTTTAAGCTCAGAATCAATGGATCAGTCCATTGTGGAGGAAAAGACAGGGGGAGGTCACATTAGTCCAGGTGAGGGCAATACCATTTGTTTCTATAAAGGGTTGCCATACGTCCTCTTTTTCCAGGACATTGTGTCTTCTTCATGGGTCTGTAAAATGAGTCTCGTCATAGCAATCCACAGTTAAAAGTAGAAGTTGACAAATGTATCCTCTTTTTTGCTCTTCAAAATATGGCAACCCTAACTGGGTGCAATAATTTAACAGAATTACTCAGAGCTTTGTTCTTTCTGAGTGAAGTCAGCATCTTGGGGATACTTCTAGAATCAAGCAGAGCTGCACAGAAATGCTTTTCAAAAAAGTTTGAGGACATTCTGTATCCAAGACTATACTTTCTTTACTAAGCATCCGGTAAATATTAAGCAACTGACAGTGCAGTTTTGGAAACATTTGCTCAGCAGTAAGCCTCATTTATTCAATGGAACCTACTTCCTGGTAGTTTGTACAGAATTGCAGCCCAAATCTTAACCAGAGTCTTCATATTTGTAACTGGCCCCCTTAAAAAACTGTCCTTGAGCCAATTCTCTTGATTTTCTGGCAAGCTGTAGCATAATATTATGTTGCTAGGCCATTTAACAGCAATTATCTAACCAATATATTCCTGTGTATATCATACAGATGATTTGATAATTGGATCTGTGAAGCTACCTAAATCAGAGAGGAAGGAATTTGTACGCCAAGCTGTGCTATTCTTTTTAAAAAGGTACTTGACATGAAAATTTCAAATATTCATCTCAGCTTCATTACTAAACCTGAAATTTAACTGGGTTATTAATTGGGTTGGGTTAATTATAATTTCAGTCCTGGCTGCTACAGTTCCATTACACTGGGATTTCATTTCTTTCTGATAAACTCAATTCTAATTAGTCCAATTCTAGGGGGAATGAGGAAAAGATATGAATCCGTGATGTAATCCCTATACTGTATAATATGTTTTTCAAAGCTGGTAGCAAGTGACATAAGTGAACCCAGGGAGGGATGCATAAAGTGTAAGTTTAGAGCCACAAGTCTGTGGGTGTTTGTTTAAAAAAAAGAACAGGCCACGTCCTTGAAGCAGCTTAAAGACTAAAAAAGTATTTATTTCAAGAGCACAACTTTCTTTCTTTCTTTCTTTCTTTCTTTCTTTCTTTCTTTCTTTCTTTCTTTCTTTCTTTCTTTCTTTCTTCTCCCGGCCTCCCACCCTAGGAGATCTTTCCTTTCCTGCTTTTTACCCAGGGTCCTTTAGCAACCACCCATCACTTTCATGTTTGTATAATCACCATAATGATCCAGAGTAGAGGACACCACGGAAACCAAAGAAAGAAGGAAGGAAGGAAGGAAGGAAGGAAGGAAGGAAGGAAGGAAGGAAGGAAGGAAGGAAGGAAGGAATAGAAGAGAGAAAAGGACTTCTGATTTTCTGTCTGTTACATACAAAAAAATATATTCAGAATATGACTCTCAGAAGCTACAGTCGATTTTGTGCTTACTGTGTCCTGTGAACCAGGTCAATGTCTTCATCTCATTTGACAAATAATTGCTTCTCAATATCCATAGAACCCAATAAGTTTTATAATCTCCACCAGCTGAGCAGTAATGAATCAAAATCCAATTTAATAAGAAAAGTGACAAAAATATGCTAGATATATAACCTCAATCTTTATTAAAAACAAACAAACCAGAGTTTCCTTTTATAGGGACTAGTGCTGCCCTCTGGTGTATTTCTTCTATGACAGTACTGGCTTTATACTATCTAAAGTGTACACACATCTTCTTATCAAAATCTATGGAAAACTACACAGAGAAAATATTTTTAAATGTTCACAAAGCAAACTAAAGTAAAAGAAAGTGTTACAGCAAGTAGAAAATGCATCATTCCCAAGCATTCAAACATCTAAAGGTAAAGGTACCCCTGACCATTAGATCCAGTCGTGACCGACTCTGTTGTTGCAGCGTTCATCTCGCGTCATTGGCCGAGGGAGCTGGCGTACAGCTTCCAGGTCATGTGGCCAGCATGACAAAGCCGCTTCTAGCGACCAGAGCAGCCCACGGAAACGCCATTTACCTTCCTTTTACCTACCTTACCTTTTAATGTTTAATAGATTGTTTTATTTCATTTTTCTGTTTAATAGATTATTTCATTTTTCTGTTGGAAGCTGCCCAGAGTAGCTGGGGAAACCAACCCAGCCAGATGGGTGGTGTTAAGTTGTGGGTAAGCAGCAGACGACACAGTGATTCTCCAAACAGCTCTTTATTTGAGTCAGAACAGAACTAAACTGAACTGCTGAGCCAGCCTGCTTTTATAGAGGCTGGCTCAAACAATGTATCAAACATAATTCAAAGTTCCCTCCTAAAGTTCCCTCCTAAAAATAACTGCCAAGGACCTGAGGGAAAACTACAATACATAACAGGCGGGGTATAAATAATAAATTATTATTATTCTTTCCGGTGTAGCGGTACCTATTTATCTACTTGCACTTTGAGGTGCTTTCGAACTGCTAGGTTGGCAGGAGCAGGGACCGAGCAACGTGGGGATTCGAACCGTCAACCTTCTGATCAGCAAGCCCTAGGCTCAGTGGCTTAACCCACAGTGCCACCCGCGTCCCCTATTCAAACATCTACTTCTGCATAAATACCAGGAACATGCTGAAGATGTTGAATAATCCGTCATTTGAGCTCCAAAAAATGAAACATAGTTGGCAGCCATTTTTTTGTTGATTCCTATTTTCTAGTGGCATTGTCAACCCTGTAAGGGGAGGATTTGGTGAGGTCTAAGGAAGGTTAGGGAAAGGGGTTGTCAAGCGTAGCAAACAGGGGAGCTGCTGTGTGTGTGTACACACAAACACACAGTAGAAATAACTCTCTCTTCATGTGAACCAGGAAGTAACCTATTCAAATGAAGAAGATATCTTAAATCATTCCCAGGGATGCAAAAAATAAAATAAAAATAGCTGCTCATACACATCAATGAAGAAATGAATGGATTTAATATAGGGGAAATGTTAGAGAAATGAGCCTAACAAGAGGTGAGTATTATCAGTGGGTATGGAACACTGACTGGTTTTTGCGAAATGAAAATTGGGCAAGGTAGTGGAATGGGGTGGCTGGAATCCTGAAAAGAAACACCACACACTGTAAGCTTCTGTTGTGGGGTTCTACTTGTCTGATACTATTTCTAAGTGCCAAGTCCCTCGATTTCGCGGGAAACCCCTGTATTTTGTTACCGTTTCCCGCTGTTATCCTGGCTGTCTGTGCATGTCTGGACATGAGAAGAAATGATTTCTGGTGCCCAGACGTGCAGACACGGGCAGCCTGGCACCGGAAGTCGCTTCTATGCATGTCTAGACATGCGTAGAAGCGACTTCCGGTGCTGCGCTGCTGCTGATCCTGGATTTTTCAATCCGGGAGTTGGAGGGTATGCTACTAGGAGTGCCAGGGCAGAAAGCAGGGACCTCTTAACAGTAGGTGGAACCAGAGTCCATGACAGGAAGAGCCAACTAGTTCTAATTTTGTCCCCGTGCTCCTCCCTGTTGAGTTTTACAAGGGCAACACTGAGACTAAGGAAGTTGAGGGAGGCGAGAGGCAGTACCCTAGACTGGTTATAAGTGAAAATGAAGGCAGGAGAATATAGCTGGGGGCAAACTGGGAATGGTGTGGCAGTGCTCCATTCACCTCAATGGGCCAAGCTCCACTAGAGTAATATATGAAAAATAGCCATAGAAAAACACAAAGTTCAGGAATATTATAATGGCTAAATCTCTGTCAATGGAAGGAAAAGCAGTTCCCACCACAAAGAAAACAACAGTGAATTTAAGTCAGGGATAGCAAACTGGATCTGGCGAATTGGCCAGATCTAGAATTGGCCCATCTTCCATGGGCCTCTTTTGAGGTCAAGAGATTCAACTTCAAAGGAAGAATTGGGAGTTCACTCTATACAATTCTGCAGGGCCGTCTTAAGTATATTTGGCACTCTTGCGCGGCGGATCCCTCCGGCGCCCCCGCCCTGCCCCGTTTTCCAGCGCGGCGGGCGGGCGGAGCTGCACGGCGGGCGGGCAGAGCTGCGCGGACAGAGCTGCGCAGGCGGGCGGTGCAGCGCCCCCTGGCAGGCAGGCGCCCTGGCGCCCTGCGCCACCCAGCCTGCCTGGCCGTAGGGCCGGCCCTGCAATTCTGTATTTTCTACCTTCAGATACTTTCTTGCAACAAGCATTTTCCAGGACTAAAGAGTACTCTCTTTTAAAACCACATTTAAAGTACAGTATATCCTTTTAATATTAGAAAATATTACAGTAGAATGAAGTGTTGGCCATGCTCCTACTGTACAAAAATATATGCTTCATTTCTTCTCCTTTAAAAAGAAAAATACTAATAGATAAAATACTGGTACTGTTACACTAAGCCATGCAGCTCTCTTACCTCTAGGACTTTCCCAGTGATGAACTGGTGGCACGCTTCACATTTGACACCAAAGAGAACCTGATAGTCCTTTTCACAGTAAGGTGCACCATCTCTGAAAGTAATCCACATGATGTAAATCAGTTTCTCCAATATGCTAAATGCATATTTGATGCATTGAAACTGCTGGGGTGAAGACAAAGTAGCTGTTTTGCACTCAACAATTAAAAAAATGTGTCTGTGCAAGTATAATGGCTTCGGCCTTGTATACCTGAAGGAGTGTCTCCACCCCCATCTTTCAGCCCAGAAACTGAGGTCCAGCTCTGAGGGCTGTTTGGCAGTTCCCTCATCGCAAGAAGTGAAGTTACAGAGAACCAAGCATAGGGCCTTCTCAATAGTGGCATCCGTCCTGTGGACATCCCGTCAGATGTCAAAGAGATAAACAATTTTACAACCTTCCATAGGCACCTGAAGGCCACCCTGTATCAGGAAGCTTTTAATGTCTGATGTATTGTGTGTTCTTTTATATTCTGTTGGAAGGCACCCAGAGTGGCTGGGGCAATGCAGTCAGATGGGCAAGCTACAAATAATACGTTGTTGTTGTTGTTGTACAAATAATATGTTGTTGTGGTTGTTGTATGAGCACGGCTGCCCCACCATGCCATCCACTACTGCTAGGAATACTTATAATAAATGAGAGTATGTCTGACAGTTTAGTGTCAGGTAAGCCAAGGAAGAGATGCAGACATCCTGATCAAACAGTTCTATTTTTACGTTTATTTTCAGCACCACTTTGTTTCCTTTGGTAACCTCAGTGACAGAAAAATCTGTTTCTCTTTTTCTTTTTAGCACCACACAAGCGTCATGGTGTGGAGCAGAGGTGTAAGTCATGCAGGTAGAGCTGTCAATTACACAAGTCAGATAAAAAATAATGGACAGTGCAGATTATATTAGAAAAGTTTTATCTGGCCATTCAAGCAACAAGATTCAGCAAAGACCTACCTGGAATCAAGAACCTCATGTATTTCAAACACAGATGGATACATTTATGACACCTATTATTTTAATCTGGCTGTTCAGTTAGTGCCTACAAGTATCAAAAATTCTCTCTTCCTTTGTATATTGTGCAATATTTCTCTCTTGTCTCTGAAGAATCAGCAATTGCTGCAATTTGAGAAGTGATATTTGATGGAATGATGACTTACTCTATCTGGGAAGATGAGTTGGACACACATTGATTCTCTATGTGATATGGAGGGAGGTGGAATATAGTGGAAGCAGATTAGATTGTACACCCCTCCACTTCATAAGACAGAGATGCGCAGTGATCTGTTACCAAAATCTATTGCAATTTCTTATGCACTTGCAGACATCCAAGGAGAAGGGGGGCAATACCACTGCATCGCTGTCTAGTTCACATTATGGTCCTCTGATAAGAATGAATCCTGCTGGGCAAAGGGGTCAGTTCTGCTGTGGGTATTATCCGTGGATCAAGAGCAGGACTTCTAGCTGAGTACTCACCGGTAGGAACACTAAGAGATCCTGTCGTAATATACCTTTGGTACTGTCACTTATTCAAAAAATAGGTCAAAGCACTCTGTATTTAATGCAACAAAGATAAACGGGAGGCTGCTTACTTGCTGATGTATTCTCCAGTCAGAACTTTTGCACAGGCCTTGCATTTGAAGCATCCCAGATGCCACTGCTTATCCAATGCTAGTAATGCTTGTCCATTCTTTATATCTCTTCCACAACCTGCACAATCTGCAAATAAAGCAATATGCATAGATCAGTTGACCTGTGTATCCCCCAGCCAGCCACTCCAAGATTAGACCAGTTACCGTCTCTATGAAGCAATATAATATAATTTATGTACACCAGTACATAAATTCTACATAGAACAAAAATTCTAAAACATCTGGCTGGCAGACCAGGCCACATGTTGCATATATTATTTTTAAGTTTAGATACAGGCAAATATAGCCCTGTCTTTGAAAGAAAACAACTGACAATTTTCTTCCAGCTTCACCAAAATGCAGGAATATTATTAATTTTATTTTTGCATACAGCTACTCTAATTAGCATCCAGGATCAAACATTTCCCCCTTTCAAGGAGTTGGGGCTGACAATCCTTTTTACATATCTCATTCCTCTCATTGTCCTTCACATTTCTACCCTCTAGATGGCAGTAACTCTCTAAATGTTGTCGTGAAAAGCTAGTACAGTAGGTAGAATATGTAAGGGGTGCGGGTATAAAAGATCTGTTTTTTTTGTTTTTTTAAGGGAACCAGAGCTTCATTCTCTGCTTCTCTTGGGTATAGGTATAGAAAAAGTGTACTAAAAAAAAGAATTTCAACAGATATTTCAGGCTGGTTAAAAAAAGGGAACAGGCCATTATGCCAGACCCAACTTCAGAACTTGGGAGTAAAGGTGGCCTTGTCCTGATTTTCTGAAATTATCTGAACCAAGAAAAAAGCTAAGGGAATAAAAGTTGCATCAGGAAGTATGAATGGATCTACCTTCCTTTACATGACACCTTAAAGTATATTTTCATAAGGTATTGCAAAACTGTGGTCATAAATGTTGGAACCAAAAAGCTACAAGAACATTTTCTGCATTGAAAATCGAAACAGAAAGTCAATTCAATAAATAAATAAATAAATAAATAAATAAATAAATAAATAAATGTGTTAAAAAACCACATATGATTGTGATTTGTTCAAATAACCAACATTTTAGTGCAAAACACTAAAAATCTGGTTCCATTATGAATATTAAACTTTTAAAAATATTGCAACTGGCTTTGTCATTAGGACAAGAAATAAAAGAAAAAAACAAAGACCCATTTTGATGCTTCAGTATCTCAGCTTCACTATTCGCTTTTGACATCCTTATATCAATTCACACCAACTGATGTGAAGCAGCATTCAATGAAGAATGAAAGGCAAACCAGTCTAGTCACTGTGGGAAAGGACTAGTTCAATTAGTATAAAAAACCTGATCTGTGCAGTTCAAACTATGTATTCATGGAACCTTTTGAGTGTAAATGCCCAGAAAGCCATGGGTTATACAACAACATTATCTTGTGCCAATGTGGCTACTGGAACCTCTTGCTCTTATATTGTAAAGAAATATCACTATATTGTCATGTGAGAATTTTTACCCTGGCTACAAGTTTCACAAATCCACGAAAAGTCAATTAGACTTCCAATAGCTACTGTTTTTATTTATTATACATGCCCTGTAACATGTTTTGCATAACTGCAAAAGCATGCAACATACTCTCCAAATCAATGAAGTGATGTCACTGAATGTTGGACTAGCTTGTTATACTACAATTCTTAAATTATAATTTCCTTGTAGCATCTAGCTGCTGGACAGGATACTGAACTAGAAGAAACACTGATCTAACCAGTGAAATGAACACTGCCATTGTGTCTTACTTGTGAGCTTTCCAGAGATGTTTCACTGGCCAGGTCAGTAGACAGAATATCAAGTTAGAAGGACCATTAGTCTGATCCTGGATGACAGTCTTTATATTCAGACAGTACAGGTCAGATGTCCCCAAATGGTACTGACTCATAGTAAGCAAAAGCCCTAAGTTGCATATATTTTGGTTAAAAAGGAAAATGCTCCAGGGTGACTTTAGAATGTCCAAAAGATCTCCTATTGACTGTCCAACAGCCAGGAATTTGAACTGGCTATTAACAAATATGAAAATATATATACTTGGGGGCCAGACATGAAGCTGCTCTGTTTGTTGCAAGAACCAAATGTATTCAGACTATGGACAGTGAAGAGATTGCTTCTTCCTATCTGCATCACTTGCTTAGGTGCTCTGCTCCCTTGGCGTGCCTCAGTGCTTGCTGACTGTATAGTTATAGGTATTTTTAATTGTTCAATGTACCCCTACATTGATTAAGCAGTTTATACATTCCTTAAAATATAATCATCTTCCTCCTCCAAACTTATCCACTATAATGGACCCATCCAATGATTTATCATGTACAAATGTGGAAAAAAGAATTCCACAATTCCATTTATCTGTACCTTGTTTTGATAAAGAGAGCTATAGATGAGACCCCATATTCTGAAATGCACAATAATGCAGAGCCCATCAGCCAAGTAGCATCAAGAAATAAATCTGTCAAAGAAAATGCTTCAAAGCCAATTTATTTTACTTTTGCTAAGAGCAAAACAAATCCTTGCCAGCAGCTACAGAAGAGCCTTGCCATCAAAAGTGGCATGCATACAACAAAGGGACCCAATTTCCTCAGGGAAATGAGCTTTATCTTCTAACAGAGTAATGATCAGAAGCAAGTTTTACTTGACGTCCAAAGTAAAAGCTTATTTTTTGAATTGTGAAAAATATCTTGATTTGTGTCTTTCAAATAGTTTACATTTCAGGGGGGCAGGGAATCCAATTATGTGGCAGTATAAACAGAATTATTACCCCCCCCCACACACAACTGCTGCAAAAAAGCATTTGTGTGTGTGTCTGTGTATAGTTACTTACTTAAATACAGTAGTATTATCGAGCTTAAAAACAGAAATAGATGGTTGTCTGGGAATTACTGGCTACATCAGAGGTTTTCAAGTTTTCTATTTCCAGAGAACATTTTGCACATCAACTTATCTCCTAAGAATCTCCTGAGCATATGCCACAAAAACCACGCACGCTCCAGTGGATTATGGAGCATGTTTTAAGATGCATGTTCTACAGCTGGTGAGACTTATCATAGCACCTGGTGGACAGCTTGACAATTCCAGAACACAGCTTTGTGGCTGCACAATTTAAGGCAAGGCTGGGATACCTGAGGTCCTCCAATTGTTGATGGACTACAGTTTGTACCATTAGCCATGCTGGTGAGAGACTACTAAAGCTACAGCCCACCATCACCAGGAGGACTGCAGCTTCCGCATCACCATGCTAGGGGAGGACCATAAAGATGAGATTGTCCGCTATTATTATCATCACTCTTTATTTTTCTTCATCATTACTGCACGATTCTCTGAAACACCTTTTGACAAGCATTGCAGATTTGCAGACACAGTCTATCCTCCCAGAACAAATTAGCCTGTGGGGAAAATAGTCAAAGGCAGTGTTTTTCAACCACTGTTCCGCGGCACACTAGTGTGCCGCGAGATGTTGCCTGGTGTGCCGTGGGAAAAATTGAAAAAATCGATTTATATATAGTCAATATAGGCACAGAGTTAATTTTTTTAACATTTTCTAATGGTGGTGTGCCTCGTGATTTTTTTTCATGAAACAAGTGTGCCTTTGCCCAAAAAAGGTTGAAAAACACTGGTCAAAGGGAGCCTCCAGGGTGATAGGGTCAATCTGTATGGTATCTCAAATTTTAAACTTTTAGGTTCTCATACGTCTGTTTAATTCAATTTTAAGTCTTAAGCGGTTTGCTGTATACTGTTTATAATATGCAGATTTTATTTTTGTGAATGTGCTGTTGGAGCTGGTTTACAACCGTAAATAAAAAAAATTAAAATTAATTAAAGCATTGTTATTAAAGGTTTGCTTTAGTCCCTTATCAGTACTTCATACAATAACTGCTTATAATTCAAAACAGACAGTATTTTTGGCCAAACACACAGCAGCTCTTAAAGGTCTAGTTTTGTGTTAGTATATTCAAACCCACATCAATCGGAAGAATTCAACTGCAGCTATCATGCTCCTGGACAGTCATTGTGCCATTGTACTTAATGAATATACAGAGCAACTAACTGAACAGTGAAGGGCAGCATACAGTAAGACAAGAAGCAGGTAGGACACAGTCCCATCTAGTGGAGTTCTAGGCCATCAGTATACATGCCCTTGTACTAACTGAAGAGCTGGCTCACTGATGAGGCAGGATGAAGCGCCAGTCACAGCGCGCACGTACACACACACACACACACACACACACACACTGCTTCACCACTGCAAGAACACTCCCCCTTCTCACCCAGTCTGTGAGAGCAGGGAGTGTTCTAGCATGGTGCATTGCCACTCCTCTTTCCCACCTCTGGGACGAGAAGATGCGCTGCAACGCCTTGTGGAATGCTTCCTCCTCTCACTGACTCTGCAAGAGGGGAGGCGTTCTGCTGCTGAGCTTTGCCACTGAGCGGGAAGGGAGGTTTGGCAAGGGAGAAGTGCTGCCCAAAGCTCCCCCAGTCCAGCCCAGCAGGATGGCAAGGCTTTGCACTGGTTGCTCCTTAAGAAACCTGCACAAAGCCTCCCTGTTGGATGGGAAGGGAGCTTCATAAGACATTTCTCCTTAAGGAGAAGCACTTTCCAAACCTTCCCCACCCCAACCTGGAGGAGTGGTGAGGCTTTCCAAGGGATTCTCCTTTCTGAGCCTTTGCAAATCCTTGTCACTGGGCATGTGGTGGTGGGCATTCTACAGGAGCCTTTTCGCCTCAGGCCCCAAAACGTCTTCGGCCACCCCGACTAACTGTACAAATGTGCAGTTAGGCGCTACATGCTAGTCTGAAAGCACAAAAGTCTTCTCTATAAACACCCCTCAAAAAACTCCCAGAACTCTCAGTGAACTGTTGCCAAGGCCCATCAGAATGCAACACTTTAAGAAACAGGGAACAGAGAGGATTATCTGCTACCTTTGGCCTTTGTGCAGCAGTATGGGAATATGTATACCTTGCAACAGAAGTTTTTGACAGGAGACATACCTAAAAGTGATCCAGGGATGGCTTTTTTGTGAAACCAACTAGGATTTATATTTATTGTTTGTTTCTATTAAATGGCCATTTAATATACGTATCAGTATGTGATGGTGGAGGTTTAGAACACGCATATTTGAGACTAGAGATATATATCTCATATCATTTCAAAAAGCAGCTGAGGGCAGAGTCAGAAAAAGGGAACAATACTGCTTGGGGATCTAATCTGACTGGTCTGTATTTTGCCAATGCCTGCAATAAACTGATTTTTAAAATAAAGTAAATCTATTTTGATATATCATAACTGACGTTCACCATACGCAAATGTCATGCCCTATATAATCACATTGACTGCAGCCTTTCTAAGCTGTGTTCTTACAGTTTACAACACAGTGACACTTTGTTTAAACTCTGTTCTTTCAACTTACATTGACACGAATACACATACATGCAACCTTACACACCCCCAGTTGAAATAAAAAGATTTAAAGTTTCTCTGTGCATAATCGTAACACAGGAACCTGAGAGACCTGGAAACCATACATTTGCCCTGAGAAATAGTGTGGATTCTGCAGTGGCTACTATGAGACAGCAACAAGATACCAATTTATTTTCAGTACCACAATATTTCCTTAGTATCAACAGATATATAACATATGGAGGCATTTAAACTCTAGTGAGTGTTTGTGATTGTGATTATACCAAAACCTGGTATAACACAGCAAAACAATGCACACAAACATTGGGGGTGGGGAGAGATCTTACTACAGTCACCATAAATCATGTACACAGTTATTACTATGCAAAACCAGCCCAGAAAATCACCAATAACATACGAAAAATTCATAACATAGCAAGATACATTGGGTGATATTCATGAGTTCTTGTGTATACAACCTACAGCTTATAGCAGGCATCCCCAAACTGCAGCCCTCCAGATGTTTTGGCCTACAACTCCCATGATCCCTAGCTAACAGGACCAGTGGTCAGGGATGATGGAAATTGTAATCCAAAACATCTGGAGGGCTGAAGTTTGGGGATGCCTGGCTTATAGTGTGGTATACTCATCTGAAAATTCATTCATTTTTAATAAATCATGTAAAGCATTAGGCAGGCTACACTCCAAACTTGAAAACCATATTCCATTACGTTCTCACTAAAGCACAGTGATATGGCAACCTTCTACCTCCACAGTCAAAGGCAGTATGCTTCTGAATACCAGTTGCTGGAAAAAGCAGAGTAGAGAGTGTTGTTGTACTCAGGTCCTGCTTGTGGTTTTTCCACAGGCTTCTGGCTGAGAACAGAATGCTGGACTAGGTGAGTTGTCGGCCTGATCCAGCAGGCTCTCTTATGTTCTTACACTCTTATAATGTTGTTCCCATGGGTCCCTTTACCCATATAAATATACAGCACAGCAGCATGGTGTGTGGGAGGGAGGGATGTAGGTCGCCATTAACACAGTGCCATTTACTGAAATTTAAGCTATCTTTTTTACTTCTCCTTTGAGTAAAAGTTCATTGTTGTATATGGAGAACAATAATCCACTGATGTTTAGTCTCCAAGAGTGTGAGATATATCTCACTGGGGACTTGATTAATCCTTTCAGGGACAAAAAACACACAGCAGGATTTCAAGGTCTGTCTTATCCAGCCCTTGAACAGGGCAATTTACCAGGGTCCATAGAAGTGGCTCCCTACCATCTTATGAATGCCTTGTTCACTTAATGTATGATAGGTGAACCTGTTTCACTCTGGCAGATATTTAATAGTATACCTTTTTGGCACATAAACACTTAATGTGGAGAGAACACAAGAGCATTACAAGGGCAAGGCAGGGCAGTCTTAAGTATTATATATCTGAGGGAGCTATAGGTTCTTCTGTCTCTCACGCACAATTTTTTTAAGGGTGTGTGTGAGAGCAGAGAAATAATTTATATATGGCTGGCAGGCAAAAAAAGAGTATGAGATGGAGCCTGGATATGTCATGACTGGCAAAATTAAACCTGTAGAACCACAATTAGAGTTGCATTCATTCCCAGGAGATCTAATAGTAACTGATGTTTCAAACTACAAATATAAAGAACTGATTTCAAAGGATGCTATCAACAAATCTCAGTCTTCAAGAAGATGGAAAGTTGTGAGTACATATCGAGTGATTCTGAGCTGTTGACTTGCCCCTGAGCCAATTGTGCAATTTTATAAATGTTGTACTAAGAAATCAAACCCTACACCTTTAAAGTAAATTCAAGGTGTTAGGAAATAACACCAAATGCACTCTAAGTAACTTTAATATGCATTTTAAGCAAGTGTGCTAATGGTGTTTTTTTTTGGGGGGGGGAGAAGAGATAGCTTTCTCTCTACTACTCTTCCCACTTGTAGCACATGGGAACCTCTTAGATCCATGATATTTTGATCCCTCTCAGGGTACAAGAAGAACCAATTTGCTTCCAAAGCAGCTCCATTTCAAATTCTATTCTATTTCAAATCTTTTGCAGATTTAGGAAATCTTTCATTCTAAACAGTGGAAAACCATGACAGTATGACTCAACAATAAAGACCGTAGATCAGGGGTAGCCAAAATGCTGTGCACCAGAAAATATTGGACTACAACCACCATAATCCTTGATCCTTGGCCATGCTGGTTGGGGTTGATGTGAGTTGGAGTCCAACAACATCTGGAGGGCACCATAGTAGCATAATTTATGTTCCATGTTTGGGGATCTCTGTTCACAAAGAGAATATGGACACAGGGAGATGCTATTGTTGTGGTCTGGAAGTGTTGTCAGAATAGGAGTTATAAAACAGAAAGAGCCCTGATAAAAGATCAGGGACATGGGAGGACAGCCAGAGTATTAAATATTTTCACTCTTCATTTCAGGCAAAGAAGAGGCATCATTCCAGTCGTAAATTGTTACCAGGTTAAAGTAATGTTTTGGAGCTGATCCTTGGAACAGACAATAGAGCTCTGTTTTGTTTGGTTGGTTTTTGCCTTCACTACAAAGACCAGTTTCCATTTCAATTAGTGTGCAAACTGGGACAGTAACCAAGATGACTAAGCTTTGGACTCAGAATGTTCAGCGGTGGCTGAATCCCTTCTCTCTCCATAAACAAAGACATAAAGGCAAAGTTCTCATGCTCATGGACAGAAACAATGCAGCATCCTCATTATCAAGGTCTTTTCACAGTCAACAAGAACAAAGAAATTGTGAAAAAACATGCTATTTCTACAGAAGCATGTATGTGTTAGAGGAATTCTAAATAAGAAGTGTCAAAAAGTCTCTTGGCTCTGGCCTCACAATGAAGTAACTCTGCAGTTACTGCAATCAGTTACCTATAACCTTGGCACTTTCTGTCTAAATGGCATTAAAATTTCAGGTTCAGGACTGCTCTCCATGGTCATCAGAGCTGCTATCTTTCAGACAAACTGAACAAAGGAACTTCATTTTAGAAACAACCAACAAAAGGGTGACAAGTCCGCTCACCCTTTCAGTGCTGTGGTGTTGCAGGACAGCAGAGGTTCCACTAAGGCCCTGATGAGGGAATTGTAGCATCGGTGTCCCATCCAGATAGGTGGCGGGGGGCTCTCCCCTGCCATTGTGTCATCTCCAGCCTAAGTCCTGCACATGTGATTATTCAAGGTTCCCACTCAAGAGACAACCCTACACACATAAAGATGTTTCCTCCTGCTGGGCTTGCAACGCTGAGGTTGGTGCCAGTGGACAGATCCCCATCCTTGCTCTCTATTCAATCATTAACTGCATAGTTGTGAGCATCTGAAAACTGCTCCTGTTTTGTCGCTCCCAGGGCACTCCAAGATTCCCCCCTCCCTGCAGAATGTTCCTTAGGTATATCAATTTGCTGTGCCTCAGAGACTTTTTGCAGGCTTTTGAGCCCATGTTTCTATGTTCCATACTGGACAGTTTTCAAAAGTTGTCACTTTCAAAGTACTCTCAGATTCAATGCATGGTCTCTTGTCAGTTTCAGTATTGAATTCTTCCTGTCAGAAACGGATGGAAGGAAAGGATTTCCATTCAATAGCTCACTTGTTCCTTTTTTTTTTCATCCATTCCCCTGAATTCGAAATTAATGAATTAGAAACTAATGGGGGTGCATTTATTTTACCTTCAATATGATTATATCACTGGGTTCTGAATGATAGAGTTGTGTTTATTGAGATATTTAACACACATAGCCCTTGTATGAAAATAAACTCACTTTCTCTTTCATCACAGCTAAAATATGCAACTACCTATGCTTTTAAAAAGGAAAGACAAACACCCAATATTATCACCATAAACATACGACAGAAATTTCACTGGAAGATACAATAATCCTCTTTTATCTAAAATCTACAACTGAGGCAATTGAATTTTTTTAGCATCCTTCTTTCTCTACCTATCTCAAATAAGCTTTCTTGCTAATCTACTTAACAGCAAGTAACCAGGTAACAGAGACACATCCTATAAAAGAGATTTACTTCTGAAAAGGGCTACATTAAAAAACATGACTTCAAAAGGAGAGGGAAGATTGATGAGGCCTATGACTTGCAGCTTTGGAATGAAGCGGAAGATCTGGAATATTTTGCACTAATTAAAATTCACCTGTCAGAGCAGGAGAGTAGGAACCATCACATGAGAGAAGAGACGTGGAAGACAAATGTTTGCCAGCTACATTTTTCTGAAGTTTGCTTTTTAAACTCGACTCAACTTCATTTTCTAGCAGAATTAGCACCTGGTGTTCTTAGCAAAACTTAGCATTAACATTATATTATACTTCCCTTCAACAATGACAACAGATGACCACCAGAATTTTTACCTGTATAGTATAATCTCTCTTACTCTCAACAAATGTACTCACATACATCTTTGGATGATGGGATTGCTGGTTTACTTTGCCACTATATCTCTTAACATAATCATCACAAAATTGTTTCTTCTTTATAAACTACTGTCAACAGTTATTTACAATTTAATTCCTAAGCTGACATTTAAAAAGGTGCAACTGCTGAAATTGTGAAATTAGAATCTAATTTTGAGGATCTTTTGGCATTCCTAAACTAGCAAACTAACTAGCCACAACTCACTATATCCACTGCATATAACACTACAATAGGGTTATTATTTGCCAATTTCGCAACTATAAAAATCTGGAATTTTATTCAGACCTTGAAAATACCCTACAGTAACTACCAAGAGGTGAGAAACGAGTGTTCAGCCATCACTACCAGTAACTGCCAGCAGTACTGAGAGATTTTAAAAACCTCAGGTGGCAATTCAGGGTGGCTGAAATGTTTGTACTTAGAAAACAGAAAAGAGCTAATCCTTTCCTGTAATGTTTTACTCTTTTTCCAATCAGTCCAAGTATTGACATGACCAAAATATCAGGAGATACAAGTAATTATTATAAAACATTTGTAGAGGGTTTCTAGTTGATGTACTCCAAAAGCTGAGCATTACCAGAGGTCGTGGCTTTGGGGGAAGGGAAGGGGAAACACATGGTGTACAGTAAATCAGTTTTAAAATGTTATATTAGATACAAATGTTCCATCACAATAAGGGAACTGTGAGATCAAATGTTATGTTACCACTCTCTAGACTTCAGGTTGTTTTCAGCTTTCTAAAATTCTTTTTATACGTAGCAATTACTTGAAACATTGCAAATTCACTTTCACTTTTTTCTTTTAATGGGAATCGCAGCACTTATACCAACAGGGCAAAACTAGGTTCTATATTCTCTGGAGAATCTACTATCAAAAGCACTAGGGACTAGAATGCATTTTGAGAGAAAAGAAATGTCATGGGATCAGCTCAAGAGACTAATTCACAAAATACCTTCTCCATGCATGGTTAAAAATCTAGTGCTCAGATTTCCAGAATGCAGAACTGAGCAGCCCCAGAAACAAATCAGCACTGCTCAGGTTAGACTGAACAAATGGTACAAAATAGAGAACAGGCTATCCAAGAGTTCAATTTTGTAATTTAGGAAAAGGTTACAGAGTACTTACTGCTGGAATTGGAGAGTTCTTTTGGGCTGGATGACATAGGCTGAGCACACATTTGACAAAGACAGTCTCTTCCATTAAAGGTAACCCGGTCTCCTGGTGGGAAAGGACGTCTGGAGAACGAAAGAACAGAAGGATTTAAATTCAAGGTTATCTGTGCAGTTTCATTCTTTCAGTCTCTTTCTCATCTCTCTTCAGCCGCCGCTTTTGGTGCAAATCAATATCTTACAGGAATGTGGGCCAAAAATGTTCAAAATGCAACACTGGCAAAGCTAGTTAGTTGGAGAAAATCCAAAAGACTAAATGCACCTCCACTGGAAGAGAAGCAGATGTTAGATGAGACTGACTGATAGTTTCGCTTCAAAAAAAGATATCACAGGAACAGTATGAAGAGGTTGTCCTTTTAAAAGTCTAGCATACATGAAGGTTTTCATTTGGGAAATATGGCCAATGGACTTTCTATGCTCATGCAAAAACCAACCACTTAGCAGTCTTCTGCATTCTGGACATCCAGCTTCTTTTAAGTTAAGATAGCTTAGTTGGTTAGAGCATGGTGCTGATAATGCCAAGGTTGCAGGTTCAGTCCCCATAAGGCACAACTGCATTGCAGGTAGTTGGACTAGATGATCCTTAGGGTCCCTTCCAACTCTATGAGTCTATGAATCTAAGTGCTGATCAGATGGCTCATGCTCAGCAACTGATGTGCTCAACCAGCCCCATAGTCTGAGCAATTTCTAATCTTCTCAACAGGCACAGAGTAGTGTAGGTCCCCTGGGAACAGCACTGAACTACAACCTTTCACATAAGAAGGAAAAGCTTACAGCACCAAGTATTCCCAGGCAGCCTTCCAATCAAGTACTAACCAGGAATGATCCTCGCTTAGTTTCCAAGCTCCAATGTACTCAGAACTCAGAATTACATTCACACTTAGCTTTCATGAATTATAGAATAGAAAGATGATATTGTTGCTGTTATTGTTTAACAACAACAAGAACAACAATAATATGGTTCTGTGTCACTCACCTTCAGGGGCAAATAGTGGTGTAGACAAAGTGAGTATTTTCAGCAGGAAAATAGTATTAGGGAAAAGATTACCCCTCCCCCCACTATTTACCATTTACAGGAGTGCCTGGCGTGCTATGGTCCATGGGGTCACGAAGAGTTGGACACGACTAAACAACTAAACAACAACAACAACATGTTTTATCATGTATGTAATTTTTAATATGCATCTCTTACTTTGCATTGGTACTGTCTGCAGTCCTGAAGTGGTTTATCTAATATCAGATGACTTACTTGCATACAGTGCAGGCAAAGCAGTTAGGATGATAGGTCTTCCCAAGAGCAGTTACAACTTCTCCTTCCACAAACTCCCCACAGCCATTGCATCGGGTCCCGTACATCCGCTGGTAATCCACAGTACAAAGGTAATCTCCATTCTTAATGAAAAAGCCACCTTGAGCTAAGTCACACCCGCACACTGTAGAGGAAAAACAGCAACAACAACCAATCAAACAAGAAGAACAATCTATAGAACATCAAGGAGTTGAAAAGTGCATCTGTCCACGAGTGGCTGGTGGAACAGAATATTATGAGGGATGTACTGGGATGCCAGTAGCAGCCCACACAGGAACACTCAGCCGTGGTGCGAGCAGAAGCTTGGAGTCACCTGTAAATCCCAGTGCATATCTATAGCAGTGGGGGATTCATGTTATATTATTACATATTATATTCTTTTTTCCTGCATGGTACCAGATTAGTTTATAAAAGCAGAAATCATTACAAATTCAAACTGCAACTGTCAGTTCCCCCCACCCCTTAATTTTAGTGAAGATAAGGCCAAACAAAACTTACCCTTGTTGTCTCAACCGTATCAGAAACTAGGTATAGTGCTAATTAATTCAGTGGATTTTTAACAATTCAGTTCTTCAGGGATCACCCAGTTAGCTACTATTCATATAGACCTTTTAATATACAAACTACTTCATTATCAATATCTCATTCACTCATTAAAATTATTTTTGATGTGAGTTCTCACCACTTTGATTTTACAGAATCAGAGTGAAGCAGAGAACCAGTTAGTCTATACCCAATGTAGAAATTCAAATCCAAGGCTCCACAATCTGTGTCAAATACTACTTGTCCCTTTCGCAGAATTCCATATTTTACCCTCCCTCTGTTTTACCAAAGTTATCCTACCAAAGTATTGAGTTCTTAACATCTGTCAGCACATTTATATTAACAACTATGTAATCCAGCGAGGAAGTAGCTACAATTACTTTCATGATTTGAAAGAGGAACGAGCTGACAGCTAAGGACAAGTCATTGTTTCCTCCTTGTCACCTAACACTAGTCCCCTCACTACACTCTATATCCTCTCAGTAGGTAATATAAATTACTATATCTTGTTGAAGGAGGCATCTGGCTTGCCATGTCTGAAATGAGAATGCTGGACTAGATGAACCTTGTCCTGTTCTTATGAGTTGGCAGCTTAGCTTCACAAATGAGCTAAGGCACTAGTGCTTCACATTTCAAGAGATCATCCCTATGAGGCTCTTAGCAGGATGACTTCAGTTGCCTCCTTCACAGTATTTCTTTGTAACTCAAAGCTACTTTACAATGATGACACTGTCATCTCCAGTTACAAGATGCTCCGGAATAAGGCTGGTCTTGTTGGCTTAAAGTATATATACAAAACACCAACCAAGTATATACAGCATGCCCCATTATGCTTGACATATTGGGCAACACATTTCCCCACAGATTAGCATATACCATCATCGTTTTATAAAAGGAGTCTGCATACTAACCAATCTGCTACAGAATACTCTGCATCTGAACAAACTTATGCAACCTTAATCACTATTTCATGGCCGTATTGTAAGCAATAAATAATTTTTTTCTAATAAGCCTATATGTATTATTATTATTATTCAAATACAATTCAAAATCAGCATGTACAATGGAGTAATCCCAACCACAGGTTTCTACTCCTACGTGGAAAATAGCCCAATATTGCATTAAATGAATGAGGAAAACAAGACTGTCTAGTAGCACCTTAGAGACCAACTAAGTTTGTTCTTGGTATGAGCTTTCGTGTTCTGGGTATATCATAAGACAAATGCATCTCAGGTCATTACATGGAAACAAAGTAATATGATTATTCTCATTAATAATCAGGCAATCCTTGGCTCCTTCAGGAGGAAGGCTGGAATGTAAATCTAATAACAAATAAAGAGGCTGTATTCACACTGAGCAGGGACACAGGACACCTGGGCGCAGTCTGGCACACTAGAGTGAGATGTACTTCCTTTCTATTTAAATGATAGTCATTATTTATAAATGTGAAACTGTACATATAAATTAACGTGTGCAAATTTATGAAAAGCTATGACCCCTTTCAGCCTATTTCTGAGTGATGCAGTTCTCTTTTTCTTGGGGGAGATGTTTAAGTGGTCACCCTAGCACCCCTAGAAGTCGGGTGGGGGTGTTCACATAATTTGTGTTCACAAACACCAAAAGAAACTTGGATTGCCTTCTGTTACTCAGGAAAAGTCAGTCAGCCAGAACTCAAACCTCTGAGAAGGACTCTAATTTCTAATGCCTTAACCGCTAATAAAAGCTCACATTGCTAAAAATGGATATGATACTACACTCCCTAAATTGATAGAAATATATAGAATGCCTTCTCCTCCTTTGGCTTACACATAGCTAGGCACCCACTGTGGAGTAATCACTGCTCCAGGTTATAAAGGGAGTTAGAGTAAGGACAGAAGATGAAAGCAGTCCAAATTTAGAGTCTTCCCAGGGATGGCAAATCCTCATTAATTGCACTTGCGAGTTGCATGTTCTCAGAGAGGGGATTGAAAAGTACAGTCCGAGAACTTTCCCCAGCAGTACGCTGTTATAAATTTGGACACCAAATCCAAATTTATAGCAGTGGGCTGGCATAACACCGAGATAAATCCGATTTCTTCCTACTCCTTTCTGCAGGCTAGAACTGGATTTTAATAGCTGTGTCCCACATTCAATTCACACAGAGTACGGGGGAGGAATAGCTTTAGAAACAGAGCAGAGAAGCAGCAGCAATTTCTAAGTGTGTGTCCCATTTAAGGGAGTTTAAGGCTGGCTGGTGTTACTCTCAAAATAATTAGCTTTTCAGCAATCTTATGCAGTTTGGGAGGTCCTTCCCCACCCTCCCTAAACAGAAAACACTGGTCACTTCCTCCAGCAGAGCTTCCCCCACCCCCACCCCTGCTGCAGAAAAGCTCAGCACTTTCCCCTTCTGGCATTTGAAGCTGTCAGGATTTGTTAATAAGTATGGATGACAACTCAGCCACATGCACTACAAAACAGTACATCCATCTTCCTTTCTCTCTCTCTCGCCTTTTTGGTATCCATCCAAGATCAGCACTAATAACTTAGGCCATTTTAAATGTTGTTTCAGTGTTAACTTGGCCATGCATTGTTTACACAATGTAATATATAATGATTGAAAGCCCAGTCAATTACCAAATAAGTATTAAAAAACTTGTGGGCAGGCTTTGACCATCTGCATGAATATGTCAAATGGACAGAACACTGAAGTCATGAAATGATATCCTAGAAGACAGTGGGAAAAGTGATACAGTGGTACCTCTGGTTATGAACTTAATTCATTCTGGAGGTCCATTCTTAACCTGAAACAGTTATTAACTTGAGGTACCACTTTAGCTAATGGGGCTTCACACTGCCGCTGCACCACCACTGCTGCTGCGCGATTTCTGTTCTCATCCTGGGGCAAAGTTCTTAACCTGAGGTACTACTTCCAGGTTAGTGGAGTCTGTAACCCGAAGTGTTTGTAACCCAAGGTGTTTGTAACCCGAGGTACCACTGTAATTCCATGCATGGTTCCAGGACTATTAGGTATCTTGCTTATGAAGAACTAGATGCTAATCCTTTTTGTAGCAACTCCTAGTAAGAGCAATATGGAACTGAATTGTATACATGATCAATAACCAACTGAACTGGTTTTCACATTTAGGTAGCATGCAATAGTTTCAAATGGTGCTATGCACACTCCAGGGCACAGCTGTAGAAATAGAGGTGGCAATGGCAGCTTGGGTTTCATGGACAAGAAAAAATTGAAGTGTGATAGGAAATCCTACAAGACTTTATTTGATGAAAGAAGCAAAAGATTATACTGTATGTGAGCCATATTTGTGATACTTTCTGAACAAAGCATCATTTCAAGTGCAAACTTACACTTCATAAAGGAACATATTCTGATCACAGTTCTCTCTTCTTTTCTTTTTTGCTCTATAATAAGGTCGAAAATAACTAAGGTGATTTGTCAGGTACCTTTTGTGTGATCACTTCCCTCCCACTTGTCTTAGGATGAGTTTGAATATCACCTTGTCATGATTCATTTGAGGTGATCCTACTTCTGATGATGGAACATTCATTCACTAGAGTGCTCTTCAAAATCACTCCTGAGATGAAAATCACAACTTAGCCTTGGTGTCTACAGATGACTGAGTTATGGTAATGCTGCTATGGCTTTGGAATTTTAATACTGAGAACAAGGAGAGTCCAACGAGAAGACAGCAACCCCATGTGACATGAGGAAATAACTGAACAATTTAGTTTTTAACATCTTGCCAACACCAACAGCAGGAACCAACAAGGCAGATAAATCACACATACCCCATCCCAATGCTGCTATAGCAGGTGACTTTTACTCCGAGATAGACAAGTTAGAATCATAGAATCATAGAATCATAGAGTTGGAAGAGACCACAAGGGTCATCCAGTCCAACCCCCTGCCAAGCAGGAAACACCATCAAAGCATTCTTGACATATGCCTGTCAAGTTAGATCCAGTAGGGTAAGTACAGCTGCACTTGTCATTCCTGTATAAACATGGGATTCAACCAGACTTCTTCCACTCTACACAACTGTGCAGTAGCGATCATTATGTCAATACGTATTTCCCTCAAGATTTAAAGAAGCTTTTCAGTAAATTTCTACAACAGGCTATCTCCATAGTATGAGTGGTTGGTGTCAGTTTTCATCTTTTTGACTATCTCAACTGTACCTTTCATGTCAAACAGAAGGAGTCAAGACAAACAAGGGTCTACAATCAATTGTTACGAAAGAAAGCACAGTCCATTTAATTTCAATACAGTACAGCTTGAAGGGTGTGTGTGTCATTCTACTGCAATTCCCCCACACCCAGGTCTAACAGTTAATCAAGAATGAGTGCAGTTACACACCATTCTTGCTTGATGAAGCTAACATCAACATGTACTCTTTAAGCAGGCTTCCATCGTAAGGGGACCAGTCTCGTTACCAAGAATCAAAAACTATACAAGGACATGGTTACAGGTAGGTAGCCGTGTTGGTCTGGGTCGAAGTAAAATAAAAAAAATTCCTTCAGTAGCACCTTAAAGACCAACTAAGTTTTTATTTTGGTATGAGCTTTCGTGTGCATGCACACTTCTTCAGATACCTGAAGAAGTGTATCTGGAAGTGTATCAGGTATCTGAAGAAGTGTGCATGCACACGAAAGCTCATACCAAAATAAAAACTTAGTTGGTCTTTAAGGTGCTACTGAAGGAATTTTTTTATTATACAAGGACATGTCTGGCAGGACTTTTCTTCTCCTGAATAGACAAAAGAAATTCCACCATTATATTATTAGAACCGCTCCCCTAGAAAAGACACTGTGAGGCACTTAAGTATAGCACTGGAAAGCAGCAAAGTCAAACATTTGTGAAGGCCCCAGGAACAGGAAAGGGCTTATAACAACAACAGCAACAGAATCACTGAATCAAACACTTAAGATGGCAGCCTGAGAGAACTTTTGGAGAAAAGTCTGCCTTCACAAATGAGCACTGGTTAAAGCCCACGAGTTTTGGTTCTGTTCACCTCCTCCTACTTCCTCCTCCTCCAGTACTGTATAAAAAAGTCAACAAAGCATTCTTCACCAGACACTTTGTTTCTGTTCTGGATGGAGAAAAAGAAGAGACAGAGGTGCCTCTTATGGATCAATAGCTGGTTAAATCAGAGCAAGCAGAAGGTAGAAGTAATTCACTGGCCTCAGCAGGGAAGGGCGTGCCAACCTATTGGGATAACTCTGTCATTTCTCTGCAGTTCTGAACTCCTTGCCTTGATTTTGGGACTTCTTAAGCTTGGACCAGTTTCTAGCCTCAGATTTCCTGTCATTTAGCCCAAGAGCTGCTGGGACTCATTACCTGTTGCTGATCCTGTATCTCTTTTCTGCATGAAGACAGATTTCTTCCTTACTGTCAAGGAAGAGCCTCTGTCATTGTGGGCTGGACAGGAGCCAGGACATAACTAGATGTGTGGTTGCATTCAACATGACATGCCTACTGATTTTTTAAATAGCAGCCAGACATGGAAGAGTGATCAGGATTGGGACCATGATGCACAATCCACTTAGGCTTGCAATGCCTCCTGCCCATGATGAGCACCAACCAGTATGCCAATCTGCACCTTATTATCTATGGAGAACAAGAGCTGCCTTAAGTATTCAAGTGAATCAAAACATAATAAATAAATAAATAAAAGAAACCTATCTGAAATAGAAATGCTGCTGTCAATCTCAAAATTTAATTTGGTTTCTAGAGACCTCAAGTACTTCTGCTGGGAACCAAGGTCCTTTTCTGAGTTCACCAAATGCCTGAATTACTATTAAAAATAGTCTTATCTACACCTTTAAAAAACCCACATGCTGAATCACACTGGAACAAGAGAAGAAGAAAAATAATGTAGAAGGCACCAGAATGAAATGAAAAGAAGCGTGAAACCTCAAAATTTAGGTATCTTCAACATAAAGCCTTCACATAGTCATTTTACTGTCCTCATATTCCTGATTTGAGTCTCTCTTCTTTTTTGAGGCCCTCTGCAATCTAATTGCAGACTGCAGCAAATATAGGTAACTCAGCATCCATCATCCTGCTAATGTTGGATTCACTTGCAAGCCAGGACCCTGTAGCACATTGCACACAGACCCCCAATTAGACCATATTTGGTTCAGAGAGACAGAAGTAACTAACCTTAACTGTGTTATTCTCACCGTCTATGACATTAGAAACAAGAAAAGCTAACATTTTAAAGTCTATCACGAGAGTACTTTAGCTACTGTAGGTAAATTTATACACTGCTACACTTGATCTTAGCCAAAAGGCCGAGAAACAATAGGTAAATTTGTACACTGAAGAACTTTTATTATAACATCTACCTCTGTACAGGAGAAAAATATTAAAGTCGCACATAAGATTGTCACACGTCTGTTTTGCTACATATGCTTAGTTCTTGCCTCCCAGTGCTTCTCACCTGCAGTTATGGTCAGACACAGCAAATCCAAAGATTTCATGCTTCTTCCTACACAGAACTGTTTTCCATGTTGGAAACAGTTCAATATGAAGCACCTAATTGCTTGACTGGCTTGTAACTTAGCTCTTATACAAGGGACAATTGCACATTCTTCACAGATGTGTGTAACTGAGTCCTGTTGCTGTGCTTTGTTTTTAAAGGAGAAGCTACCTTGGGGGTGGAGCGTGGAGAATGTAGAGCAGAGTAACAGAAGCACTTTCTTTTTCAAGTGTTTGCTAGCAATTTCCTCTGCACCAACCAGATTGCCAGTAGTCAACACAACATTATGCCACAAATAAGGAATGGTTGTGAATTTTGGGAACTGAGGGATACAAATGCCCATAGTTGAGAATAGGCACACTAATTATGAGTCAAACCATTGCAGATACTGTTTCATATTAGACCATTAGACAACTGGGTCTTTATATTACATACCACCATTATTATTTTTTAATTGTCGACACCTAATTACTACCTTCTGGTTTCATTGCCTTCATTCATCACTCAAAATTAGAGTAATTCTATTGAGAGAAAGATCACAAGCGAGGTCAGAGTCAGGTTGTAATCTGCTGCCAGTCTGATCCTAATTTAGATCACCTTTTCTTCTTAGCCTTTTCATCATAACACCACCAACTGGGATTCTCTAGTTTACTCCTACTTGTGCATTTGGGTGCTGTGTACAATCTGCCTGCTTTCCAACATGACAAGCAGGAGCTGATATTAAAGTGGATTGTCTTCTGAGTTTGTGACGTATAAACTACCCCCTTTACAAGTTCAGACAAGCCTAGATATCTGTAGAACACTCTGAAATATTGGAGGAGTAATGTTTTACCATTGTTTATCCAAATCAGGTGCTCTAATAAAGAATCTCTTGCATTTTAATGACTGAATTGGTCAAGTGGTCTATGGAAGCCATAAATATATGCCTCCCTAAGGTATTTCCTTCAGAACACGTATTTCCTGAATAAATTGGGGCTGTTCCTCCTATAATGATTCATAATGTATAAAAGCAAAACATTTCCCCTGAAAACTCCAAAATAAAAGGCTTTTGTTTATTTTGCTTACAAATGTGCATTTATCACAGTGTGTATGATCACACAGATATTTGTCTCAGAGGATATGGATTGGCCAGTTTCCTCCCCTGTCCCTGTATCCCTCTTTCTATTTACCATTAAAGAAAAAAGGCATCTCCTTCTGCACAAGATTAAATGGCCTTCAGAGATTCCTACAAGAACACTCTACACAGTTGTAGGGAGTCACCTTGGGCTAGAGAGGGACCCCTCAAAAAAAATAATAATCCTCAAGCATCACTAAGAGAGTCACCAGCACTTATGTTTTATTATACACAGTGCAGTGTTTTATTCTACTGGTAAGTGGGCAATCTGATCCAGAGGCTATCCAGCAACAGCTACATCAGACACCATTCCACAGCAGGCCAAGCATATCACAGCATGGGATAATCACATCAGACAATGACGGCAGAGTTTTAGGCTGAAGGTAGGTGGCCACGTATAGAACAAAGTTGCATCCTCCAGCAACTGCCACACCAAGTTTCTCTACATCCGCCCTACAAAGCTTAAATGAGCTCTGGTGGAATACGTTCCTCATGAATTGAATCTAATTATGTCTTCTAATGCAGCCATTAGAGGTGAGAATAATACATATTGTTATGATGTTACTGTCCAATACTATTCATAAATACTGCTATCAAGATATTAAGTTATTCTCACCGGTGCCAGACAGTCTGCCCTCTGAAGAATTTATTGATAGAGAACCACAGAAAGGTAAGCTGCTTCTGATAACAGTACATTCAGAGTTCAAAACTACTAGTGAATTGAATAAATCAATACCATGGAAGGCTCTAAATTAAAATCTTTGGGTAAGAGGCTTGCAAAGTCGACTTACCAATTTCATATCCAACTGGAAACCAGATGTGTTTCTGATACAGAGACCAGCTGAGTCTGAGGCCAGTTTAAAATGTTACTTTTAATTATAGATGGGAAAGTGAATATCCTGCATTTAATCCTGAGTAGTAATTTTTTTTTTAGCATCCTTCATAAACACTAAATAATGAAACTGGTGCAATCTTTTCACAAACTTGCTGTTCCTAATACATATCCCCACTTGCCTCCAATTATAGTCAATGTGTAGATCATCAAAAAAGCCTGTGAGATAAAGAACAATGGCCACACATCTAAAACAGCAGCAACTCCCCAGCGACATATCAATGTTGTGTGCACAGTGGCACAGACTTTTCATATTATAACTCAGGGAAAATTAACCTACCAGAGAATACAATTGGGGGGGGGGTACCAAACTTTAGCATTAAATGAGAAGTCTTAGAATCATTGGAAAGAGAAATATAATGTCATGCATTAAACAATAAATTACTCACCATAGCTGTCAAGTTTTCCCTTTTCTCGCAAGGAAGCCTATTCAGCATAAGGGAATTTCCCTTAAAAAAGGGAGAACTTGACAGCTATGCACTCACTTGAAAGGAGTCATAAGGTTTTTCATATATTTTTTAAGAGTGGGGTACTATCCATTCTCTTATACATTTGCTTCCCCTTCCTCACATGGCTCCCTTCCAAATGTGCAAGGATAGACTGTACCACTGGATTGTATATCTAGAGCTAAATTCATGCTAGCCCTGTTCCAGTGGTATCAGCCCATAAAATGGCCCAATTGCATTAGATGACCATTGCTGAAGCCAAGTAGGTTAGGGCTTGAGCCAATAATTGAACGGAAGACTGCCTCAGAGCTCTGTGTGCACTTCTCTGATCTCTGCAGAGGAAAAGAAAAACATGAATGGGATAAACAGCACATCAAAACAGTGCAACTGTCCTTGCTGCAAGGGCTAGTCCTGTTCTTGTTTTAAAAAAAACCAGGAGAAATGTTTGATGCAATGCTGGAGAGAAGGAGCAGCACAAAGGCTGCAGGAAGGTTGCTGTGTTTGTACTTCATGTGCTTTATTTTTAAAGAGCTACATAATCACAACTGCGCTTGAATGGTCCAGCGAGGGAACCCTGCAGGAATATGGCTTCACTAAAAGATTAATACTGATTTTAGTTTAGTGTATCTCAAATTTTAAAATAGTATCCCATGGAAACATCTGGTAAGTATGATGCAAAAGCCAAAACAGGTCACAGACGTAAGGAGCCTGAATTAATTAAAGAGCAAGCAAACAAAAACAAACCACTGTCTCCCAAAGGATATGTTGCAAAAGCTTCATCTTCTTTCTCTGGATCACCATGGCCAATACAGTTTGGAGACTAACAATTAAAGAATGAAGGGGTCAGGGAACTGTGATGTATGCTCCAGGAAAAGAAAATTCAGATTGTGTGTCTGCTTAGAGCAAACTAGAGAGCTACCGGTATGTGTTATGATTCCTGATCAAGTTTATATACCTGATCATGCCAACATTCCTAAATATGAAAATATTCTAAAGTCTTAAATAGTCACTTGATGCTGTCTTGCTATATTGTCCTAAAGAAATGTCTGCCATCAAGAGTTACATGAAGAGGACTTAACACCATGACAGCTCCCTTTGCAACTTAGTGGAGAGGTAAATCTTACTGAAATCCTCCTGGTTGGCATCTATCTGTCTTGAGAGACAATGGAAGAGTACCGTACATCTTGGGGGATTAAGTCAAACCATTGGAGAGTTACAGCGCCTGCTGTGGCTGTAGAGACTGATACAGAAGAGACATGTTTTGTTGCAGCTGGGGCAGACAAAGGTGTCTGGTCGTGCTGATGCAGGTGTATCATAGCGTTTCTTCTTTCTGTGCTCCTCCCACGATCATTCCTCCTCTGGTCACTGCTGTGGTTACACAACCTGATTGATTGTCAATATTGTCTCCTATGAATAGCAATATATGTTGCAAATATGTCTTCAGAATGCAGCCATTCTTGTTTAATTGGTGGTGGTGGGGTGCAATCATAATACACAGAGGCAACCTTGATTCAAATGGTGCCCATCATCCAATCTGGATTTAGTCACACCAAAATCATGTTTCAGTCCACCACCTTGATTCAAATGGTGCCCGTCATCCAAACTTCGATATAGACACCCATTCCCATCACCAGGAACCCTTGTGCCAAGTTTGGCAACCATATCTCGAGAGGTGCTGAACCTACAGTATCTCAAAAAATTCCTCAGGCCCATAAATTCTTGCTCTGTTCTTGGAAATGTATAGCTGTTGATGAAACTCTGTTGTTATTGGACCAAGTTTAGGAAGTCCTCAGGATTCTTAAAGCTGGCCAAGAGGCACTAGGAAGATGAATTAATTGTACTAGATGGATAACCATGTGTGCCAATAAATGTCATTTGTTACTTTAACACACACAAGGTCAAGAAGACATTGCAATAGTTGTGACATTGTCAGTAGGGCACTAATTGTTATGGGAACTTAGTACCTTATTCTATCAGTCAGCCTGGTTCGCATGTCATATAACTCATAGTGTAAAACAAGCTATGACGTAATTTGAAGAAGCAGCAAACTGAAGAACACCACTCAAAGGTTCTTGCTTCTGCTACTGCCATAATAAACCAGAGTGTGGCTTGCTGTGTCATCTGAACCCAAACTTGTGATTTGCTTATTTCAAACATGACCTCAACTCTCCCAGGTATAAAGCCAACCACATATACAGCGAAACAGTGTGAGTATGTTAAGAGTCTGGTCCAATACAATGTCCTTGTCTAAGAAAAACTGAGCATTGTACAAGCCAGCTTAGCCTGTACCTACTGGTAAAATATCACATCAAACAAAGTTTTTAATAGCCTTTCTTCAAAATTCTAAAGTGTAATTTCTTTCTTATTCCACTAATAAAGCAAGATTTTCTCCCCCCTATAAAAGGTAATGAAGTGCCCACACTTGTCAACCTTAAAGCTTACAGGAATAAAATAAGGTTTAATTTAAATATTCTTATAGCCTGAGAAATTATCAATTTTTGTCTCACACATGCTGCAAATTTTGTTCATCTCATTGAGGCTATCAGCCAAGCCACATTAATTTCTTCAAAGAACAGCAGATGGGACTAAAAATAAATAAATAAATTGTTAGTTATATTATATACTTGATACACTATAATTCACATTACGTTCATAAGATATTGTAACACAGAATGTTCCGTTCCTTTTATCTGACATCCCCACTGCAGCACCCAACTCAATTTTCTATGTTGTTTTCTCTACTTGAGTTATTGGATAAAGCTGGCTGACAGAGCAAAGGTCAAAAGATCTAACAGACCAGCCACATTCCAGATGGTTGCTAAGGAGTTTGCTTAACATGGATTCCAGTTTTTCTTCTTTCATGAAGTACAGCTGATCCAGTTCAAAGTCAATTTTTTTACAAAGTCACTCTAGAGTGAAGTTAAGAGTTTAAGAAATCCCAGATCCTAAAGTGAAGATGATGCGGGCTCCCAAGCATTTTTACACTACTGAGAAATGCCCTCAATGTTATTTACTGAAAGCCTTTTTGCCTCCCCTCTTCAGATGACAAAAAATCCAGAGTGGCTTACATATAACTGATAAGAACAACATTAAAATAGTAGAAATGGCATATGGTCTATATAAAGCAGTGGTGATGCTGACAGTTAATCTCACTAGTGCCTTCCAGGGCCAGTCCAAAACATTTTGCTGCCTGAGGCAAAACCCAAAATGGCGCCCTCCTAGTCCATCTACAGAAGCTGGCTGGACTGGAAGTTGAATCTTTACTTTGTAATTGGTGACATGATAGTCACTGCACTGAAGGCAGGAGGCTAGCTTAGGGGGCACAGGGCATGACCTACGTAACTCTGCTTCCAACAGAGCGGAGCAACCAAAGACAGGTGACTACCATTGTCCTGGCATCCACTGACTCAGGTGTCCCAGCTGGTCAAGCAGCAGTAAGTGAAAATTGTGATTATGGCAGTTTGGCTTCCTGCTGCTGTTGCTTTGCTTATTCATGGGGCAGCCAGTTCTTAATAACCTCCAAGAGGAGAAGAACTAAATTAATAATGGAGATACATTTGAAAAGAAAAGGCTACACAACTCAGAAGGTGATAGACAATAAGTTTGTCCTACCATTCTGAATTTTGTCATTAATTTATGTTCATTTCCAAACAAAAGGCAATTACGGTAATTAACCTGCAAAGAAGACATACTTTAGTCTTCAAGGAGGTCTCCCACAGCTTCTCATAGTTGTTATTTGGAAGTACTAATTTGATTGCCATTTGTGACCGTTTAATGGCTTGTGATCAGATTGGACTGTTTTTGTTTCACAAAGAAGACTGTTGGAAGATTCCAGTTTTTGAAGCAGGAGCCCCAGAGCTGGGAAACTGGACAAGAGAGAGATAGTGTCAATTGTGATTTCTCAGGCTACAGAGTCTTCTTCATGTGCAGAATGGTGAATGGGTGTGCAATGTTAACCCTTTTGATTGCCAGGCACTATGAAGCTGCTGGATTGGCAGAAGTGGTAAAAATACTCTAAGTCTAGACTTCTGTTCTGTCAGGGCAATAGAACCATTGATTTGTCAGAAGCTCCTCCAACTCAGACTACTGATCTTAGAGAGCACATCTCCTTGATATACTGAAGAAGAGCCACATCCTTTGGACATACCCAGAAACACAAATAAGATAAACATTAATATTTTGCAGACAATCTAATAAATGAAGTTTGTATATAGCAATGCTTAAGAGTTTAGTATTTTGAAAATAAACTTATGCACATTTTGAACAATACTCCCTAAGTAGGAAGTAGTCGTGATTATGCAACCTCAAAAACTGCTACTTTAAAACAGAGCTGTAAACTACCCCCTCTTTAAGTATAGCTTGTGGTCAATAGCTGAATGACTGAGATTCTTTGCATATCATAATGAAGAGTTCACTTCCTTAAGGATAAGCACCACTATTTCTAGCTAGCTGGTTCTTTATCAGCATTCAGCAAGAGCTAGAAATAGCCATAGTGTCTCTGATCATAGAGCGCTGGCATAAAAACACAATGGATGCAGATGGGTTTCAACTGGTACAGAATAGTTCAGGGCTACGTCTAGGCTCAGGGGTTATAATAACACTGGAGTGTTATTGTTGGGAGTCTCAAGAGGGTTTGCTGATTTATTTATCTTTAACACAGAGGAGAAAGACATATTGTCACTTCTAGAAAACCATTAGACTCGATCTCAACTCTGTTTTGATGAAGTAGGCAGCTGGGGGGGGGGGGAAGCACTGCAATAAAGTAAACAACAGAAAAATTGCAGAAAAGAAAGCATTGTAAATGACATTTTAAAAACCACAAAGATTCTCTCCAAGCCACCACGAATAAAACATTTTTTACCCACCCCACACTTTGTTCATCTCATTTTGAGACCCTCGGTCAAGTCACATAATTTTCTTCAAAGAACAGTCTCAGCAAATGAAACAATTTTAAATTAATACTTTAAAAGATAGCAAGATTGATTTTTACAGCCTGGATGCTATTACACATCTGACTATCTCAGCACACCTGAGAACAGGTTTGAGAGTTTTGCTGACACAGACCTCAGCTAAAGCTCACGGTTAGTGAGAAGAACGCTTAACCACAAGCTCCAATTCAGAAGGCATGCTAAGTCAAACCTTGACTTAATTCAGCATAGTGCAGGAGTGAAAAGAAAGCCAAGCAAAGAGCAAAGTGGCTGCAAACTCCTCTCTGGGAGCAACAGAACATGCTTGGGTAAAAAAAAAGTGCATCTTTCCCCAAATGAAAAACTGCAGAGCAGTTTGCTGTACAGTATAAACTTGGAGATGGGAAAATAGTTTGGAATACATCACTTATCACACAATGAATGTATCTGTCCTCCTGAAATTTCAGCATGTGTTGAAAAGCCTTAACGCTGAACGTGTTACATAGAAGTACATCCTACTGATTTTTAGAGAGACTTGGCTTTGTTCTAACTAATGTGTTTATCATCAGGGTGTCAGTCTTTGATTAATTCTGACAAGTGTAGCCTCAATCTCGTGTCTGGTAAACTATCAGAGCAGTCTGTCAGTAGTGGAACAGCTTTCTAATCAAATACTCAGTTTAGGTGAATGCTTCACTCATAGCAGTATCAACCTGTAGATTTAAAAAAAATAAAAAGCTACAAGCGCAACATTCATTTGGCAAAAGTAACATCATCTATTCTTACACTTTATAATGCAGAGCCACATCTAAATTTCTTTTACCCTTGGAGAGGTTATTCACCCTTCTCCATGTGACTGCTTGGGATGCTTGTATTGCAAATTATTAATCTATCAGGGGCTTTAAAATATCTTCATTAACAGCCACCCATAGCAAAACAAGTTATCCACAAAGTTGGAATGAGAATATATTCTATTAAACTACATCGGGGCAGTCAATGATGGCAGCAAGTATGAAACCCTATAACAGGAACTCTAAAAGAAATACACACACACACACACACACACACACACACACACACTTATTTATATGCCACCAGCAAAGCTGGAAAAGACTGTATCAGGTAGAGCTGGAGAGAGAAAGAGATTGTGAGGGGAAGCATACTTCTCAGCCACCAGAATCTTTGAAAATGTGACACTCCAAGTAAGGGAGAAGGTAAATACACTGCAACAGTTCAGGAACACACAAACAGGAATTGAAAGTTATCCAAATGTAGTTCACATAACCCCTTCTGCACATTAAAAGAAGGTTGCAGAGAGACACATAGACAATGACTGCCCCGACACCATGATCTTCTGATATCATGTATTCAAACTGCATAAGAAGGAACCCTAGTCACTTTTACAAAAACGAAAATCAAAAAGCCAAGCAAACAAACCCACAAAACAGGCTAGGAGTGCTAGGAAAGGAGTAATGTGGATTGGGGCCATGATTCTTCATTGCAAAGAGAATCTCTATGTGAGCACATACATGGTTATATGACTAGAACTCCTTCTGATATAGTTTTAACATATAGACATTGGCATGGATGGGCTTGCCTGTGTAACCCCGTATCCTCTGCCACACTTCCACTGGGGTGGTAACATGAACACCCCTCAAAGCAAAGTCAAATATGTTCCTATTTTATAGCTTTGTTTTCGATCTTTTAATTATAAAATGAAATAATAACAATAATTTGACTACATACTAATACACACCTAAAAATATACCCTATTAAAAATAAGCAGGACTTACTTCTTTTTATTTTATTTAAAACACTGATAAATTTAGGAGGAAACATGGATAAGACTGTAAGGCCATAATCTTGTGCACCAGGTGTAATCTCCAATGAACACAAGTGAACTTACTTCTGAGTAAACATGCATAAGGTCTTTTAACTCTATTCCGTGTAGTCCATTTCATCCTCATGATTACATAAATTATTTTTGTACCATATTTTTGTCCACATTACTCAACTAAAATCACTTTCAGAAAAGTAGTTATTTATAGTGTTCCTTGCAAAATTAATATTATATAGCCCCTGAGGGTACTGCTTGGCTGCCTGACAAAGTGCTGTTGACCAATGCCTGACTGCCAGTAATATCACAAGCTTCATCAACAGAAGTGTCTGATCTATCCACCCAGGGGACCAGATGCAAAGGGAAGCAGTGATCACTGCAGCCTTTATAAAAGCTGTGTATATGCATATAAGAACTGTGTCTTATAATTAGAGAATCATGGCATTATCAAGACCCCCTCTTACAAAAAAGAGAATGTCCTGAGATTGAGGATTTGGGTTTCTAGCAGATAATGTGACAGAATCTTGTACTATATAATAGGTTTAAAAGTGCACCTAGTACTTATGATCACTGAGACAGAACATTAGCCTAGCTACCCTAGAAAGCATCTAGACTAAATAGTCTAGATTAAATAGTCTGCATTGGGAGAACAAAACAATCCTAGATGAGAGAGAGAGTGCAGCTTAGACACTATATTGGATAAATAACATCACCGCCACCTCCTTAAGCAAAATATTTCCACTTTAACTGAGGGAAAGTCAACTTCTAAGCATTTCATGAGGATCTTGAAAGATATTCTCCAGGCTTGCTATCACCTTGGTGAATGACAAATTTAAAGTGGCATTCAAATAAAAGAAAGACACCTAATGAGACTGAAGGGACCGGCCACTTTCATCCCATTGATTTATGCAAGAGGCAGCACAGAAAAATCAAAAATCAAAAGAAGAGTTGGAGATGTGTTCTGCTTTGTTGGACAAAGGTTGATTGAGTTCCCAAGGAACTCCAAATTTTATAAATAAATACATTCATGTACATTGTCTTAAGAGGAACTGCTTCACACCATGTTGATTTTGTAGCTGCCTTCATCATGCAAATTAGAAGAAGAGGAAGAGGAGGAGGAGGAGGAGGAGGAGGAGGAGGAGGAGGAGGAGGAGGAGTTTGGATTTGATATCCTGCTTTATCACTACCCGAAGGAGTCTCAAAGCGGTTGCTAACATTCTCCTTTTCCTTCCTCCCCCAAAACAAGAACTCTGTGAGGTGAGTGGGGCTGAGAGACTTCAAAGAAGTGTGACTAGCCCAAGTTCACCCAGCAGCTGCATGTGGAGGAGCGGAGACGCGAACCCAACAGCTTACGTGCGTATGTATATGGGGTGGAGGGGCATCCTCATTCATGGTAACCATTGCTATGTTTTGGCAAACTGCTTTCTGCAGCTTTCTTTAAGCATTACACTTTCCATGAGATGATGGGAGAGAAGAGCAGGCTTCCCAATGCAGACATTGGCCATCTAGCATGAGGGCACTCGTCCTCACTAAAGTTACACCTTGTAACTTTAACTGTGTGAGGGGAAACTAGTAGTTAATGGTGGCTCACAGTTTGTTCTAAACCAGAACCAGAAACTACCATTTCAAATTATCTTCTTATTCTGGTTTGGAGGCAAACTACTGCTGGTTGGACAAACTATGGGTACAATCTGAATGTCAGAACAAATTATGTTTATTGCAAACCAGAAGAGTGCAGGAAAGGGTCAGCTTATGAAAGGGTGGAGCAGAGCATGTGTGCCCGCAGCACATTCCCAATGGCCAAGCTGCAGTTTGATCATGATGCCTGAACTGGGAGAGTGAGAGCGTATATGTGCAGCGAGTTTCTGTATGTCACTGTCACAGCAGATGGAAGTCTCCCAGCTGATGGTTCTGATGAAAATTGTCATATCTGAGAGATCACAGTCTAAACAATTCTTGAGATGTAAGCTATAGCCAGGGCAGAAAAACCATGCTGCACCTCAAACCACAGTCATATGATTTCAGGGCTGGAAACACTGGACTCTTCTCAATGAACACTGAAAGCATGCCACAAGACATTTTTTGTGCTATGCTCATGCAAGGGCAACATCCCATCCATGTGTAATAGACTAGAGTAGGGAGGGTGGAAGAGGAGGAAGAGATTTTCTGTTGACCGGGGATGGGGAGATAAATTTCTTTTTTAAAAGATAGATCAGGCATGGGTGTCTGTGCAGAACTGCTTTATAAAACATACCTGCTCCCCTTTTCCCAAGCCACCCTACTGTTTTGTAATAGTTTTCTTTGTAAAATTCTTTAAAGAATGTACCCACCCTTGCAATACTGTTCCCACACAGATGCTCAGGTCTAGTCAATCTGTGATCTTCTATGTCAGTTACCCAAGCGCATCACACACATGAGCGGGGCAAAAGGTAAGTGTGAATAAGCCCAGGGTCAAAACCACTCAGTAATCAGCTGAAGGGATTTTTAACTAGGTAAATCACCTTAGACAGTCTACTACCCAATGCATCATACCACTCACTTGCCTGTACATTTAAGTGGTGCTCTTTTTTCATTACACTTTGGATATAGTTCTGAGATTCTTCTTCATTGGATCTAGCTCCCATCTGCACACGCATGGTGGGTAGCCAGAGCAAATAACACATTACAATGTTTTCTGGATGAAAAAAGATAAATGAACAATTTGATGGGACCAGTTCATAAGCTTGTAAGAAAAATGAGCTTCACAGTACCTTTGCAGGTAAAGCATTTGATGTGAAAATGCCTGGCCTGGACACGAAGCACTTCTCCTTTGCATGGCTCCCCACATTTATGGCAGTGGATGACTGGCTTCTCTGTGGAATGGGGAGGCTCCTGAGGATGTGCCACTGTAAAAATAATGAGAAATTATATGCACAAGACTTTCTTTCAGATTTGTCCAGCTTCTCACAGAGGATTAACCAAAAAGATGCATTTTTAAAAATATGTATGACGCTCACTAGGGAGCAATGGGGAAAGCGGTTAAGGAAAACAGAAGCAATGTCAAACCATCTGACATTGCTTGCGCTTTCCTATAGCTTGCTCTAAATGATCTCACACTTGTGATAAGAGCTCCACTGGTAGTGATTTGCCAGATCCACTGGGCTTACCCCTGTCACACCTGTAGGCTTTCCACCCATAGCCCAATATTTTAGATTCCTGTGAATTGCATTCTGCTTCAATAGCCTGACAGACAATCTACACTTTCATTAAAAAGCATGTGTTCCAACCCTCCTGGGATGTACCTCTTCAGAATCTGAAAGAGGGGATCACATAAAAACAGGCTTCATAGGCCATTTGCAATGTGATGTACACTTCATACAAAGTAAGAAAATACCAGAAGCAGGGGCAGGGATAATAAGAAAAGAACTGTATTTCTGGATCCATCTAAACTCAACAGCTCTTTAACCAAATAATTCTGAGGAAGTCATGTCAGTCAATATTGCTAGCATGCTAAAGTATAAATGTTCACTGTAATATTAGGGATGCAGAGAATCCCCCCCCCCCCAATTTGAAGTAGTTGCTCAGTTTAAATATTTTACAGAGCTACAGACACCAGACCAGCCTCAACTAGAAGATGGTTATGTATGGTGTGGAACACTTTCCCAGCAGAGATCCTCACTTTTAACTTTCAGGCATCTCCTGAAGACTTTTTCATGTCGACAATGCCCTGCAGCTGATGAATTTTTATCATGAATTGTCAGTCATCTGCACTTCTAAATGGTATTTTATGTTTTAACACTGTAAATTGCCCTCATATTTAATGATATGATGGAACAGAAATAGTTTTAGTCAATAGAAACAAATAAAGGTTTCAATTCAGCTGTCCTACCTGAGGAATCTAGACATTCATTTGACTGTATGCCATATTATGGGCTGAAATGGACTGCAGCCAATTTCTTAATCATGAATAAGGAGAGGATATAGGAAGACATGTCCTTAACTTTAGTCTATTGGAATTAATGGGACATAAAAAGACATAAAAAAGACCAAACTGTGGGAGGCAGTGGAAGACAGGAGTGCCTGGTGTGCAGTGGTCCATGGGGCCACAAAGAGTCGGACACGACTAAACGACTAAACAACAACAACAAAAAGACTCTCACTTTGCTTACATTCATATGTTTCAACCTTTGAATTTTCCTTCCTTCCCTTTTTGTAGATGTGCTTAGTTTATAGGAGTGTAAACATCTATTCTATTTACAGTGGAAAGGTGTGGTGTACATTAATGTAATTCTATAGTACCAAACTTCACATTTAAAATGTTTTATGGCAGCAAAACAGCTAGGAAGACAAAATGTTTTTTTCTTTAACCTCTGCCACCCACCACACTTCTGATAGGTTTGTTGTTTTCTATTTACAGTGCCCTGTTATTTAATCCATATGAGTGCACAAAACACTGAAGGGAATGCCGACTAATGTTTTAATTAGCAATTATGTCTAAATAAGACCCCAGCAGCACACAGCCTTCGGTGAACCCTCCCTAATCTTTAAGTAATGAAGTTCTATTTTTGGATTACAAGACCGGGGTTATTAGCTTTCCCAAAAAAAGGCCACTGCATTAACTGACAACTGAGGTAACACACTACTTATGAAAGGGGGTGGATGAGGACCACCCCAGACACTGGGTATTCACTTACAAAATAAAACTAGCAATAGCATAATTGCGGGCCCAGTTAACATGAAAACACAGGTGCTATGAGGCAGCTTGTTTAATCTGAAAAACTGTATTAGTTAGTGTTTGGTTGTAAACCGCTTTCATCCTACTCTTGGTGTTGTGGATATATTACTGCAGAAGTCCTAACACCTTAATGCTGAAGTCTTCTCCAAAATTCTATTTTACACACACACACACACACACACACACACACACACACACACACACACTCTTCTCATTTGCACTCTCACTGTACACTTCTGTCTCCTCTCTCACTCTCTCCCTATCTACAAAAGACCATCCTGGAACTGGTGGTGTGACCCACCTGAGGTTGTAGGCCACAGCTTGCCGGCTGAAAACTAATGTTCTCTGCTATTTTCTCTTCCAGCTTCTGTACTGGCTTCTAGGAATCCTAAGTTATAAGTGAGGTGCTACAAAAGCCTTTTAAGTTGTCTGTCAAGAGATACTGACATATAAACAAAGCCTCAAAGCTGATTAATCAAAGACTATACAGACTTTCTGAACCTGCATCTTCAACATTTCATCAGCAGCCAGTATTATCTGTTGCTGGTGTAATTTGAACTGTTTACAATAAAGCCTTGATTGACAGTCCTACAAAGAGCCACCTACTGGTATTGTCCTGTGTGGAAGACACTAATTACAGGTTGGTGACATAGGTTCTTTGTATGGCAAAGGAAAATTTATATGGATGCAACAAAGTGTAACAAGGGAGAAGTCTTACTATGGATGGAGATGAATAATAGTTTTTAACTCATATGAGAAACATTGTGATGGAGACACTGCCACTTATGTTGCACACACGTTTATTTTGTTACACTATAATCTTTGGTAAGCTTGTACGTCTTTGAAACATTATAAAATCCTGCAGAATCTGTGTAACCAGGGGGGCGGGGGGGGGGACCAAATCAGCAGAACAGAAAAACAGTAAAACCCGCTCTGCCCCTATATTCTAAAACAAGAGACAGTGTTCCACAAAAATCAAACATCTCAAAAAGCTTAGATGCAGAACACTAAAAAACTGAAAAAGTAGGACAATTTTTTACAAAAATATTAAATGTGCCTTATTTTTTTTAGCTTTCTGGCCAAGCAGAAATTATGACATAAGGACAAATGGCACTGTGCAAGTGATAAGCAGCAAGTGTCATTCTTTTGTTTACACTAGAAGTTTCAAAAAACACCTATTATCCAACCCACACCAACAAGGTATCATTAAGAAGACAATCCTTAGAATCCAGACAATGACAAAATAACTTAACCAGAGAACGCTGATCCATTTGGGTGGATAGGATGCTGCTCCAACCTCAATCTGCCCTCTCAGCCAGCTGCCAGCTGCCTGCCTTCTTACTTATGACCAGTCCAAGAGATAGCACTGCTTGTCGGCTTTCTCCTTTTTGGTGAGTGTTGCCCTTGTAGAACTCAGCAGAGAGGAGAACGGGGAAATAATTCAATCTGTTGCCTCCAACTACTGTTGAGCTCCCTGCCTTCTGCCCTACCAGTTCCAGTTAGCAACAGTCAATACTAAACTGAACCAAAATTGCTTGGGATTCCAATTCTAAAGTTCCCCAAGTCAACCTTTGCCCTTCACTTCGTAACTCTGCACTGCCCAACCCCTCCAGAGAGTCAGGGTGATCAGAAATCTTAGAAACTAAATAAAAGATTTTTTAATCTTTTAAAGATTAAATATTTTAAAGTTACAGGGAACCAGGCAGAGGGCCTTCTCGGTAGTGGCACCCACCCTGTGGAATGCCCTCCCACCAGAGGTCAAAGAGAACAACAATTACCAGACCTTTAGAAGGCATCTCAAGGCAGCCCTGTTTAGGGAAGCTTTTAATGTTTGATTTCTGTATTTTAATGTTTTGTTGGAAGCCGCCCAGAGTGGCTGGGGGAACCCGGCCAGATGGGTGGGGTATAAATTATTATTATTATTATTATTATTATTATTATTATTATTATTAAAAAACTGTTAGGGGATGTTCCAGAGGTGTTCAAATATTTCTCATTGGTTCACAGGTTCATTGTGATCTATTCATCTGAAGCAGGCATGGTGACACTCAAGTAACATACTAATATTTCACAGAAGAAACAAATGTGTGCATTCAAAAATGGAGTATGTGTGTGAAATGAGCTGCCTATTCAGAGGGAACTAAAATTCCTTTGTAAGCACACCATTATAATTCTTGAAAGCTGTATCTATCCCATTTTTTGCTCAGACATTCTTGCATACCATTGTCATATTTTGTACATTCCCTATTTGTAACCATGAGGACTACACATTTTCTTCACAAGTTGCTCTATACAATCCTTCTATGTCTTCCTTGTACACATATGCCCTCTTCACATGTCAGGCCACATATTACCCCTTGTGAAGTAGCGCTCCTGCACTGATTGAAATACAAATTCCGGAGGTAAAATATAGTTTTGGTATTTGTAGCATTACTGCTATTTGTGCCTCGTGTATCTCACAGCCACATCCTGACCAATATATCTGGTGGTCGCAATTACATGGCCAGTCACACTCCCCATAGTCCTGAAATCGAAGCTCAGCAACTGAATTCAGCTTCTTAGGAAGAAGCTATTTTTAAAAAATAAACCTTTGCCCCACTGGAAATATACATTACATGGTAAAGCTCTCTAATAACAGAGGTGACCTTGCATGCAGCAGAAAGGAAATGCAGAGCACTGAAATAGGAAACAAACTGGGAGTATATGGGATTTTTTCCCTTTTAATAGTTTCATTAGAAATACATATGGTATAATCTTTTCCATAGTCATACTCTGAGAAAGATCCTGAATCACTATCAAAACACCACCACCACACTTTTTTACCTAGAACAATAAGCATGGGATAAATTTACTTGTAGCAGCTTGATGAACATAGGAAGCATTCCTATTCCAAGTCACACTATTGATCCATCTAGTTCAGCACTATCTACACAGACAGGCAGCAGCTCTCCATGATTTCAGGCAGGAATCTCCCCTAGCCCTACCTGGAGATGCCAGGGATTGAATCTGGGGTCTTCTATATTTAGAAGCACAGCTCTGGAACAGATATTAACAGCATGATTTGTCCGAGGATATTATACTTACATAAGCAAAGCTACTTTTATAAACAAATAAACTTTGAAGCCTTAATTTCAAAGCAAGCAGAACGTTTTGAGCATATTTTAGGCAGCAGATGCAATTTGTAAGATGCTCATTAGAAGCCAGCTGAATTTCTTAAGACGCATCATTTTTTTGTGTTCCCTGAGTCTGCACACTTTCTAATACCCCATCTGCTTTATGTGCATTACAATTGTAATGTCTTCATACTCTTAGAAATACCACCCCATGAAGTCATTCCTCCATAAGAGAAGCTCAGATGCTAGGGTATAAAATGGCAATTAGCAATTGATCATGTTCACCTGTAAAAATCACACCTTTCCATAAGGACATAAAAGCATTCCTCTGTGAGACCAGCCAATAGCCAGTTAATGAGTTATTTATTTTATTATTGTTGTATTTTTATTCTTATGGAGAAGTCTGAGTGGGATTTGGACCAGTCTTGGATACTATGCACCTGGAGTATGTGTGTCATTAGTTGTAAAATTGTCTTCTTATTTGAATTAAAAATGCATTTTCCCTTCAATATTGATATTCATAAGTTCAAAAAAACCCCTCTGCATTAGAAACAAAAGATGCTATCAACTTCTCTAAATAAAGCATCTCCTCACTTTTGTTTACACATTTCCACTCACTTTCAGTGAACAAAATTGCTAGGTAGAATGATCAGATCTGCATTTTTAACCTTAACATTATCAGTTAAGGAAACAGTGGGGAAATGGAATGGCCTTCTACTCTCACATTATCAGAATAAGTCATACATGGATCCCCAGTTACCACCACTTTGAACTCCAAAGGTAATCTGCTTCTGCCAGGCTACTTCATAACATACAGAATTTCTACATGGAAGGTGCATCTGCATAATAATTTAACCCATCACATGCATCTATACTATAACATAAACAATTCTACATCCACATATGCTACTGCATGTGTACACAAACACTGTGGGTACAGACAGCAATTTTCATTGTAGGATCATCATATACTTCCACCTACACAGCACCTTCTCTGCAAAAATGTTGTAATACCCTATGTGATTAAGTTTCTAGAGATACACAGTCAGTTTTCTTTCCAGTAGCTTCACAAATACTTGGTCTCTGTCATACTGTTTGCAAGAATGTTCAGTGTGCTTTGATGTCCTTGACTCTCATTTGCCCTTTCCTCACTGGCTCTGCAATGCATTTTTAAAATTTCTTCACACATATCATATCCACTGCAGGTCAAACTGACCTCTGAGAGTCAATTTTACACTGAAAGCGCCAGGTAAGCGCTTAGTGTTCAGTTTGTGTGCCTAGAAGTTCCATATTGGGGAGAATGGAAGGAGCCAAATAGAAACAGAACTTCCTCAAAATGATATGTTCCATATATCCTATGCTAATTTTAAAAAATAGATTAAAGTGAGTGACGGAATTCATAATTCCCACATGAGAAAGTTCAAGCTGATTTAGAGTTGCTCATTATCCCTGTAAGAGCAACTATCTAAAAAGATAATCAGGAAGATCCATTTCATCAAGATGTGTGATATAGCTGTAAGCTTCACTGCCAAACACACAGCAACCAAGAAATTGAGCAAAAAGGGAAAAAACTCACAACAAAGTGATGTCATCTGACATCACTTATTTTGTAAAAATAGACTTTGTGGGCGAAAAAGAATAGACATAGGACTGAGCATGCATCATTTGTATAATCTACGGTTGGATCCAAACTAAGTTAATTACAATTAGATCCCATTAAAATCAATGGGACCTAAGTTCAACTTACTTAGTCTAGATCAGCATTTCCCAAACTTGGGTTTCCAGCCGTTTTTGGACTACAATTCCCATCATCCATGATGATCGGTCCTGCTAGTTAGGGATGATGGGAGCTGTAGGAATTGTAGGAGACCCAAGTTTGGGAAACACTGTTCTAGATCCATCATTATCATCATAATTATTTGCTTGGCTGTTTAAGTTGGCTTGATTTGCCTTGGGCAAAATAAAGTGATGAACAAATTTAATAACTAATAATAAAATAATAATTTATTTCCCAAACTGTGTTCAGAGTGGCTCACAAGAATAGTGAACATATCTATATAGGTACAGCAGAAACACTGATATATTTTTGACTAACACTTTATAATACAGTATTTACATTCACATGAGAAAGCTAGCATACCTTACAATTTATAAAGCCCTGGTTTATGTTTAAAAGAAAAACACTTTACCTCAGAATTGTCCAGGTTCAAAATGTAAATGCAATTTACTGTTAAGAATTTCTAGAAATTTACATCAATTTACCATGCAAAAATCCCCCACACTGGAAGTTTCAGTTTCTAGTTTCCAAATTCCCATCTCTACCTCCAACCACTAAAAACCCCAGTGGATAATTACTGTTCCTTTTTAGGAAGTGGGGTTTCCTTAATCCTATCTTACATATTTTTCCAAACTCCTTTTGATCTACACACAATGTGAAGCTTGTTCACAGACAGAATACAGATTGCCTGGTCTCTATTTCTTCACTTTGTCTATCCCATCCACCCCCCCAAAAAATACTACAGTTATCAAGACTCCTGTTCCTCTTACTAAGCTATACATAGTATGTGACACATCAGCATATCTCCATGCTCAAGAGAGAGAGAATTGTTCTTAATGATTGCAGTGTCACAATGCTGTTAAGAAACACATGCCTAGAGGAAAACATGAAATTGCTGTTAACTAAAAAGGGAGCAGAAAGAGATGAAAAAGTGAAATGTAAACTGTATATTCCAGGACAAATCTCAGAAATAACTTCTTATCTATTCGGATAAAAAATAATCTCCCATCCACCTGCTGCAATTTTCCAGGAGATTTTACAAGTGGTAGTCACAAGAAGACAAGCCACTGCTTCACTGCCCTCTTAAGGGATTTTTTCCCTAGCTCTGAAGATTCTTCAGTCATTTGTATGGAGCATGACAAGGGTATGTAGGGCTGCATTCACAAGTGGGGTTCATTACATTAGTTTAACTGATTATAAGGTTCACACTTTTGTCCCATTTTCTAACGTTTCTTTCATACTGCACACGCCAGTCATACCTTGACTGCTTTACCGCCATGTTGCAGCAAATGTAATTCACACACCTTATTTTTCGCTCCATAAGACACACTTTTTTCCTCCTAAAAAGTAAGAGGAAATGTCTGTGCATCTTATGGAGCGAATGCATAGTCCCTGGAGCCGAATTGTCCAGGGGCGAAAAGCAGATCGTTGTTTTTTTTTAATAAAGAGCTAAAGGCTAACAAGAGGGAGAGAGGGTATTGAAAGGAGCCCGCTCAGCAGCTGATTGCAAGAGATCGGGGAGGGAGATAAGAGACTCTAGCTCCCTTCCCAGCCCAGCCCCCTTGCCCAGGCCTCCATTGTTGTGTTTCCCCAGCGACATGTGACTGGCTGATTAGATTATCTGTCTGGAAACTGTAGAAATGGCTCCTTTTCCTTTCCTAAAGAAGCTGCAGAACTGTGAGTTGAACCCCATAAAAACAGAATTTTTTTCTCTTTGCAAGGTAAGCTCAACAACTTTGAGCTGATCCTCAAAAATGGAGCTTTCCCCCTTTGCAAAAAAGCTGCACAGCTGTGAGCTGATCCCCCCCCCGAAAAACCCAGGGCTTTCCCCCTTTCCTCCTCTAAAAATTAGGTGTGTCTTTTGGTTAGGTGCGTCTTATGGAGCAAAAAATACGGTATGTTATTCCTCCATGCCATCCTTCTCCCTCTATGCTCCACCATTCTTACAGGCGTAACCTTTTCAGCATGCCACCTCATGGCTTGTTGCCTCAGCGGCTGCAACATAAAACTGGAAAAGGTGGGAAAATGTGCAAACCTCCCATGATTTTTCAGGCTGAGGAGGCTGCAAACAGATTTTCTCTGGAACCTTATAACATGGAAATGAGCACTAATCTTGCACAATATTCCATTCCACTCCATTCCATGAGTTTTCTGGAACTGACATCATGTGAGAGTCAAATATAATGCAAAACATAACTGTTAGAAAAATGGCAGGGAAATTGTATAAACAGCCGTGTGAATGAAGCCCAGGTTGCACTGGTCACCTGAGCCTTATGTTTGATAGTCCTGTTTTAAATCAATCCAGAAGTGCAGGAAAAAAACATTTTCCTCCCATCTCAAGTTTCACTGCAGTTTTGCAAGAAAATCAAACACTCAGGGAAACATGGTGCTGCAAGGAGGTTTTATGATATTTGTGGAAGCACCTGCATGTCAGGCTCTTCTGTGATTTCAGAAAACTAGCAGATGAAGAAGAATGTACTGTATATTATGCCCTGGTGCAGGAGCCTTTGAAGTGGCAAGCGCTTTCAATCAACTCATGCATCTAAGTTGGAACTGGTCTGCAAAACGAGAGAGAACTAACCCCCCAACCTCTCTTTAAGAGACAAACTCAAATAGAACTATAAATATTATGTATCCACTTCCACCCTCTTGCAGATTGATGTTATTTCCAGGAAAGTATTGAGCATTCCATATTTGTCCCCAAAGACCATCATTCAGGCAACTTGGCAAAAGACAACTGCTCATTTAATCCATCTGAATTCAAGTGAACTGTATTGTTTTTAATCCATCTGAATTTAAACCATTAATTGAACTTCCTAAATCAGCATTCCAAGCAAACACACTGACCCCGAAAGTTATTGTTCATGCCATCATATACTCAGGGAGAGAGGGAAAATGGCTGGGATTTTATTCTTCATCTGCAGCAATGTTGACTTTGCATTCTCTTTTAGATCTCTGTTGTAAGCAAGCTAATCAGGGTGGGAAAATGCTGATGATCCAAGCACGGATGGATTATCCATTTGCTAAGATCAGCACTTCAAGTGGCGGACAGCAGGCAGACTTTCCCAGATACAACTGGTGCAGCTTGGAAATGACCTTGTATAAGAAAAATCAGTGCCGTCACCACTTCTTTAGCACAGTACTGTGTTTTTCAAACTTTCTGCCTTCAGAAAACCAAGTTCACACCCAGTTTCTCAACTAAGTAATCTCCAAAGTTTGTGGAGAATTCTGAGAAGGGTGAACACTTGAACCAAGTATTATTACTACTATTTATTAGTCATGATTTACACAAAAGCAACTCAAAGACTTACAAAAAGATGATGGGCAATAGAAACTGCACAGCTACTTTTTCGAGTTAGCTGCTATTGTCACTTTTCTGGTCAGCAGATCAGAATGAAAAATTGTCATAGTACAGGTTTCAAAAGCAGTTTTGACCAACAACCTGCTCTGACTTCATTTGACTTCCACAACAGCACCTTTACAAGGTTATCATAAATTAAGCTTCTGTTGTTCAACAAGTACAGAAATGTTTTCTTCATGGGAAGCTAATTAGTGATGCATACACAAAATAAATGTAAAGCACATTGCTCCCGCCAAAATCCTTTGCCACTTATGAGGGGATTGCTTATAGACGTAGACTTTGCATGGACAAGTATACTGAAATGTGGAACCCATTTATACAAAATATAGTATGTTACAAATAAATATATCTGTTTGTTGCTGTTTAGTCGTTTAGTCGTGTCCGACTCTTCGTAACCCCATGGACCAGAGCATGCCAGGCACTCCTAATATATCTGTACTTGGATAATAATATCTATATATCACATAAGTATACATTGTAATTGTTAATTCTTATAGTGATATAGTGATGTAGTGATATAGTAAACCTTTATTATGTTATCACTTTTTATTTTTATTCCATGACATTTATTTTATGTATTGCTAAATAATAATAATAAAGAAAATGATTCTTGCTCCAATAACATGTAGAATAAAGTCCTTCTCAAACAGGCTCAATCAACAGAATTTTATTACAGCAGGTTTGCTTATGCCTCATAACAACAACTGACAGGGTTGGATTCTTACTTTGGGGGGGGGTCTCACTGACATGCAAAATGACAACATTTCCACATATTTGCAGATGCCAAAGTACCATTTAGCTGTGTCAAATTCCACTCAGTGTGTACAGTCAGTGTGTTGCTAAGGAAATTACAGATGATACGGCATTGTACAAACACCATTCTCTTAATTACATCATTTTGCCCTGGTGGAAAATCACAGCTATCAGAGCAATACAAAGGAAACACACACTGCCAAAGCTGGAGCTGAAGCTTCCTTCTCACATATAATAATATCATCCTGAACCTATCCTATGCACTTTGGTCAACCGTCTGGGGTTCTGCTCAGTTTTCTCCAGCCTTCAGAAATGAGGAATACTGGCAGAAGAGTGCATAGTTACACTAGGTTTACAAAATCAAAAGTAAAAAACAAAAACAAATTATTGCTGTAGTAAGTAGCAAGCAAGGGGCAAGCAACACCATAAAAGCGGGTCACCTGACATACTTATTAAGAGAGTTACAAACTGGTCACCCTCTCAGAAACTGCCGATTACACATTTTAACATGCTGTATTCTTTAAGTATCTCTCTGCTGAAGTGAACTGGTTATTGCTTACTGAGAGTCTGTTCATCACCCACATAACCCCGTTTCTGACCTCCACTAGAGAAGCACTTGCTGTTAACAGAGGCCTGCCACTTAGTAGGAAAACATCACCATTCTGGAATGCCCACCAACACCCTGTTGCATTCCTAATTCTCAACTGACAGGTGGCTATTTGGAAGACAGGTACAGACTGATGAGAACACATAAGCTGATCCCCACCCCCTTGCTCCTGCATATAGAAGGAGGCAGGGTGCCCTTGGATACAACTAATGGACAGCTTGGTCAAGTAAACTTGGCCAAATCAACAAATATCTGACTGAACAGGGTGTACATGTGAATGAATAAAACTATGGCATCAGTAACATTGTAAACCTGTGTCTTTTAAGGTCACCAGAACTCCGGCAGCACAGCTTCCAAATTTCCCTATTAAAGCTGGCTAGGGCAGAAAGTAACAAATAATGTTGTAGTTTTTTTGGGGGGGGGGGGCTACTATTAACTAGATTGCACTACATTGAAACTAGTTATATTCTAGTAGAAATGACGCCTGAATCGTTTCATGGTGGCTTTCCCAATTAATGTGATTTCCCCAATACTTTGACTATCATTGTATTAAATGTTAATGTCCCAAAGCTATTTCTGGTCTGGTTGTTGTTGTTTGGGGTGGGGGGTGGGGTGGAACTGACACTTGTAACTCAAGATACATTATCAATATAACACGGGAAAGAACCAGTATTTTGGTTTTCCATGGCAGGCAGGCACCTGCCTGGTTGGCTTCCTAACACATCCATTTTCCATAGAAAAGACAAAGCAGAAGTATGCCTGAAAATGCAGATTTTCACACCACACCATCAGAAGCAGGCCTAACCTACTTAAACCAGTACCAAGTCAGAATGGTGTAGTGGTTAAGAGTGTTGGACTAGCACCTAGGAGAGCTTGGTCACGAAGCTCACTGGATGACCTTGGGCCAGTCACTCCCTCTCAGTCTACCCTACCTCACAGGGTTGTTGTGGGGATTAAATGAGAAGTGGGGAAAACATGTATGCCACGCTGAGCTCCTTGGAGGAAAGGTGAGATATAAATCCAATAAATAAATAATAAATAAATAAAGCATCATTAGTATTACACTTAAATCTCTTCCTTGTGTCAGAATCCAGCTAGATTAAGCAAGATGTACATAATTGTACAGCAAGGGGGAAAAACCCAAAAATGAATTAATGTAGAATAACCCACTTAAATCACCAGCCTGTGTGTTAAATCTGAACCTACTGCAAATTATTTCAGGAAGAGGCACAGAGGCATCTTTGGTAAAAGGAGCAGCTTATCCAAACACACTCCGCCCACAAGTTTGTGCTGTTAATATACAGAAGCCTACGGGTGGGTGACTCAAGCCATTTCCTCTCAAATAGCTCTCTGTTAGCAGCACTTGTCCAGAAGAAGCATGACACATACTGGTTAGGCTGAGATTGTTAAAGCAACTGAGGTCCAGCTTTTTGCCACTGATTTTTCTAGAGAAGTTCAATGATGGGACAATTCTACTTAAGCGTGTGGTTTCATAAATGCAACTTAATGGCATTTCAAAGCAGAATGCCAAGGTGTCCATTAAAAGACATTCCAAAACAACCAAAGGACAATTGTAAAAACAACCCATGCCAACATTTTTTTAATGGATCAAAGCTACAGACCTTTAATCTGAGAACCTAATGCATCAGATCTAGCTTTAAATCAAATCACTCATTAGAAATCATTGAAGTTAACATAAATAAATAAATAAATGAGCAGAAAACATGAGCGTGAACCATCAGGCACATCAGTTTTTTTGCATGGAAAAGCAACATGGAAAAGCAAACATGACTGACACAGTAACTTGCCAAGCCAATTCAATCCTAACCTAGAAGAATATGCAAGGCTGGATTACCTTTTTCTTTCACCATGGCCAGAACACCGTCTTTGTAGCAGAGGCAGCACAGATTAATTGAGGTGCTTTATAAACGCATACACACACACACACACACACACACACACACACACACACACACACGTGCTATCTTTCCAGCAGTAGTTGGCAGAGATGAAGAAACAATTGCCCAGAAGGCAGCCTATTCCAAAGTACTCTGTATTATTTTCCCACCAGATCTGACGTAATTGGAATGCTTGGTGCCGTTTCTCTCTCTCTCTCTCTCTCTCTCTCTCTCTCTCTCTCTCTCTCTCTGCCGTTTCTCTCTCTCTCCTTCGGTCTGCTTTACTCTTCCTAATGGCAGCTCATTCCCAGGGAAAGGACTCTGCCCCTTCTGCGGCAGGAAAGAAAGGAAGAAATTTAAAAAAAAAACACCGCTGCACAGCAAACAGCAACACTAGCAGCCTCTGAGTAACGAAGGCAAAATTCCACTGTCACTAATCCACAGTCATTGACACCACCTTGCAGTCTTCTGACAAGGCACAACAGAGCTGGCAAGCCAGGACTCCCCCAAGTGACAGATACTAGAGTAGAAGTGAGAGACGCCACAGGACCTGCTTCAAGTAACAAAATGGAAAAAGATTTAATGGTGTACACACACACACACACACACACACACCTATTTATATATTTAGTTCCCTCTGTCAGACTGAGAAGCAACTTGACATGAATACTGTACAGAATCAGAGACAGCACAGGCTGCAGCAAGGCTGTATACAGTATAGGTTTCCAGTTTTCAGGGACAAATTCAATCACAGAGAAGCTTCAGGACTTGTATATTTCATAAAGTGCAGGAAGGAATAAGACAATGAAACAGGTGCAAGATGATGGCATGATCACCAAAATGTTTAAAGCAATTGCTCCAAAGTTCACAGAAGACAACCTACCAATGAAGTACTGCATTGGATTTTGCATAGCAGACTCAAAAAAGTGACCTGTTTGCCTAATCTTCTGGAATACATAACAAGCTCCATCCTTCAACATAGCTCTTACCAGGAAAATGCTTGAAACATGTGTTATGGGCAGCATACGGTACATTTCTTGAACCAGAATTCTAACTGCCCCAACTCTCTCTCACACACAGCTTACAGTGCTGTAATTCCCACAGCCAGCAGTATATCAATCAAACACAGGCCTTTAAAAAAAATCATTTTGGAATTTAAAAGAGACCTGCATTTTACTTCAAAAACCACACATGCTCGGATTTTCTTCTTCTTCTCTGTACTGTTGTTTACTTGGTTCCTTCTACATCTTTTTCCTTCATAGTGAATTCTAAAATTCCTTATTGAACATCTCCTGGAAATACCTTTGTACAGTTCAAGTACAAATTTATATACAGGTCTACCTGCCAAGCAAGGCCCTGTAAACAATATGAAGGTGATTTTTCATGTCTGTAATATTACTGGCATACAGAGACTCATCAGCCATTTTACTCGCCTGCATGGAGTTCATCCTCCTCCTCATCAGCCTGATGAAGACCAACATCCTGGGTTGGTCCTACATTGCCAGCACTCTATGCATCAACAATGGTGACCAAACACTTAAGGTAGTAGACAGTTTGTCTACTTGGGTCCCACCATAATCATCGACACTGAGCTGTGCAAGGCAGCTACAGAAATGGCTCGCCTCTCCAAAACAGTATGGGAGAATGTGATGCTAATGGCCAATACCAAGATGAAGGTCTACCAGGCTTCCATGTTGAGCACATTGCTTTATGGAAGTGAGTTGTGGGCAACTTACACCTGCCAGAACCATCACCTCGATGCCTTGCATATGTGCTGTGTCAGGAAGATTTTGGGCATCATGTGGCAGAACAGAGTCTTGAACAAAGATGTATTCTCCCAAGATGTCAGGGACTGGTCAGATGAAGGGTGGTAGAGACCGCCACCCCAGGAGGGACTGGGCAGGAGACAGATGCAGATAGCATGGATCCACATTCATGGTGGTGCCAAACAGGACACACCCCAGACGAAGAAGAAATGGGTTGGAGAAATAATGGTGGATGAGGAACAGGAGCAAGCTAGCAGATGCTCTAAGATGCTCTAGTCCTGAACAGAGACAGAAGTCAGAAGTGGTAGAAACAGTACAGCAGGCAGCTGACACTATGTCACTTGAAAGCCTGGAAGAGCCTCCTTCGTCTCCTTGAACGAAGAGCAGAAAGCTCTTAGAGCAGAAAGCCAAACGGACAGAAAGATTCCTTTGTTGGCTACCATAGGCAGCAGGAAGGGTTTGGAAACTAGGAAGTACAGCAAGCTCTCCGCATTTCTATTCCACTAAGCAGTTAGCCAGTGAGCTCATGACAGAAGCCCACATTCCCAGCATGTCCACACTTCTCTCTCAGTGACATCTACACTAGCTTAGCCATGTACACAGAGTGGAAGATGGCAGGGTCTCCAAGGATGTGCTGTATGAGGAGCTGGCTTAAGGCACTAGGCCTGTTGGCAGACCAACTGTGCATTACAAAGATGTCTGCAAACGTGACATAAAAGCTGGCAACATGAACCCTGCCATATGGGAATCCCTTTCAGATGACCGCAGTGCCTGGAGACAAACAGTCAGGTCGTGTATCCGCATCAATGACCAGAGCAGGATTGACTGCTGGGAGGAGCACAGAGAGAAGCAACACCATAGTGCACCTGTAGCAGAAAAACTAGGTGCCGTCATCTGCCCCACCTGCAACAAAACATATCTTTGACATATCAGTCTCTACAGCCACAGCAGGCACTATAACTCTCCAATGGTTTCACTTCCCCCCTGAAGTTACACTCTTCCACTGTCTCCCAAGACAGTCAGATGCCAACAAGTATTATTGGCATACAAGGTTTTTTTTAAAGACCTTACATCAGCTCTCTTCATAACACCTTCTCCTCATGATGGTCATTTTCTATAAGGGAATTGAATACTGTCTCATATAATCTACTTCTTACTGGCCTAAGTAGTCTCAACATTTTCAGGGTACACTAAGAGATCCTTCTTGCCACTGCCTCTCTCTTTTGCTTCAGTCCCAGCCAGAATGGATTAGGACTACTATCATAAGCAAGACACTGTTCTGTGCTTTCTACCCAGATGAAAACCCTACTATGCTCAATGTGGCTTGCACCCAAGTAGGCATGCATAGGATTGCAGCCAAAGTTTGCTACAGTCAGGACATGATTCTTTAAATTCTTGGGGAAATGGCCAAACTGGGACTGAGATACCCAAGAGTGACAGCTGAACCAGAGGCTTATGGCTACTTATCCCATGATTCCCATCTATCACCCAGATTCCTCTCTTTGTTTTGGCTCCCAGGAGTCCTTCCTCTAACAGTAACTAAAAGCAGATAAAGTGGGAATAGCAGCCAAAATAAAGCAGGGGAGTAGATAAGGGAGGATCCTGGGGGCAGCAAGGTCAGTGAATAGGAAAATGAGATAAAAGTCAAGAGAAAACAAAACCAGAGTTGCATCCAGGGCATTTCCTGCCTAGTGTTAGCACTAGGGAAGGCTCCAGCGGCAATGTTTTTTAAGTGGTCACTTTCCAAGCATCAATGTAGATGCAACCATGAAAAAGGTGGTAAAATTGTCTTGCTGTAAAACTGACAAAATGAGCATAGGAGAAGAAGCCACTTAAACTGGTGCAGAACAGGTACTGAATCCTTCTCCTGCCCTTGCTTTCTAGATGAAACAGCTTCTCACTAGCTGTTTTTCTGCATGTGGGAGAAACATAGGTGGGAAGGAGATAGAAGGGGCAGAATGAAGGCAAGGAAGCATTTACAAAAATGCAGCCCAACCCATATCCCAGCAGTAAGTTGTACCACCTTAACATGCAGTTAGAGCTTCGGTTGGGATGTCTGAATAAAGCATCACCCCTGAATAATAATAATAATAATTATTATAATGATAATAATAATAAAATGATTTATTATTTATACCCCGCCCATCTGGCTGGGTTTTCCCAGCCACTCTGGGCGGCTTCCAACAGAATATTAAAATACAATAATCTATTAAACATTAAAAGCTTCCCTAAACAGGGCTGCCTTCAGGTATCTTCTAAAAGTCTGGTAGTTGTTTTTCTCTTTGACATCTGGTGAGAGAGCTTTCCACATGGCGGGTGCCACTACCGAGAAGGCCCTCTGCCTGGTTCCGTGTAATTTGGCTTCTCGCAGCGAGGGAACCACCAGAAGGCCATTGGCACTGGACCTCAGTGTCCAGGCAGAACGATCGGGGTGGAAACACTCCTTCAGGTATACTGGACTTGGAAATTGTGCTTGGAAATGTACTAGGAGCCAATGTAGGTCTTTCAAGACCGGTGTTATGTGGTCTCGGCGGCCACTCCCAGTCACCAGTCTAGCAGCCACATTCTGGATTAGTTGTAGTTTCCGGGTCACCTTCAAAGGTAGCCCCACATAGAGAGCATTGCAGTAGTCTAAGCGAGAGATAACTAGAGCATGCACCACTCTGGCGTGACAGTCTGCGGGCCGATAGGGTCTCAGCCTGCATACCAGATGGAGCTGATAAACAGCTGCCCTGGACACAGAATTAACCTGCGCCTCCATGGACAGCTGTGAGTCCAAAATGACTCCCAGGCTGCACACCTGGTCCTCCAGGGGCACAGTTACCCCATTCAGGAGTACCTGACTACCCTGTTCTCAGTGGAGGGGGTTAGCTCTGGGATCTGTGAACTGTGGAACAGGTATGGTAATTCTAAGTGCATGTAAAGGAGGAGGAGGAGGAGAAATAGCCTGCTACTTGGCCAGTAACGTATGCAGCGCTTGCTTGCCTTTTTTCTGCTAAAAGAGGTTACAATTAGGCTGCAGGAATCTGTGTTCCATGCCCGAAGTCATTTCCCTTTCAAGGGCATATCTTCCATATACCCTTAACCATGTTTCAGCATTACCATGGGTAGCATAAACTAAGTGTACTCTTATCCAATGTTATCCAGATCTTGGGTCTCTGAAAGGCAACACTTTTCCAAACACCAGAAATCAGTAAATGAATACAAACTGTGAGTCAAGGGATGGGCAACCTGTGGCCCATGGTCCAATTTCAAAACTGCCCTGCAATCTGTTCAGACCTCTGGCAAGAGTGATCTGGCCCTCACCTGGCAGTTTGCTTGGGGTGGGGGCAGGGAGAAAGAAAAGGGAGGGCAGGAAACAGAGAAAAATTATAGTCTTACCATTTTCCCCATTTCCCTGCACCACTGCCCCATCCATTGGTAGCATGCAACCCTGGATAAATTATCTCAAAGGGAATACAGCATTAGGCCAACACAGGGACAGACGGATGGTGCATCTCAAAAGAGTGATAATGTACAGTCACCCTTAAATTTTATCTAATAAGCAGTCACCATTAGAAGCAGTGACAGATATTAAATCATCTGGCTTTCCTTGTACTGTATTCCTTATTCATCCAGATCTGTTATTTGAATAGATGAGACACACAGGAAAAAATGCATTGGGTGTGTGTGTGTTTCCTCACCAGTATAGGCTGGGCTTCTGTTATCAGATCCCTGATAAACCCTGGGAACAGAAGGATAACATTCCAACTTCTGCGGCTCACTTTACTGCTAAGAATAGCTGTAGGACCTCACTATGTGGTGATGGATTGAAACTTTTTGCCCTTAGATACTAAGCTGGTTCCAATGCAACGACAAACAGTGGTTTATAGCTACTTATACAAGACTCTGGCTCATACGCTCCCCTGACTTTCTCCTTCTCCAGGATGGCTGGGAGCAGATCAAAAGCTTTTACTGCCAATGGCAATTAACCACAGTTCTGTGTTGTGTCTAAACCCTACATTGCAGTTATGCATCTTATGTATCGTTAGTTGAAACAAGCCAGCTTCATAAAACTATGGTTTAGAGTTGACTTCATTTAGCTAAGCATAGTTAAGACTAACTGCAGTTTGTCCAGGTTGAGGAATCACAACATTTATGTGGTTAATCATAAATGGATGCAGTGGAGAAAACCTTCCTTCACTGAAGTTAAGCTATGTAGAGGCCATGCAGTTTTCATGTGTCCAGTATGCTCATCTTGTTCCTCCTATTTGCTAACATTGTTGGATATACAGTACATACACCATCAAAACACTTCAGACCCAGGGCCAAAATAAATGGGGTTCAAGAAATCCATTACAGTGGTACCTCGGTTTATGAACACAATTGGTTCCGGAAGTCTGTTCATAAACTGAAGCAAACTTTCCCATTGAAAGTAATAGAAAGTGAATTAATCCGTTCCAGACGGGTCCGCGAAGTACTCAACCTGAAGCGTACTTAACCCGAAGCATGGGTGTAATTGGTTCTGGAAGTCTGTTCATAAACTGAAGTGTTCATAAACTGAAGCGAACTATCCCTTTGAAAGTAATGGAAAGTGAATTAATCCGTTCCAGATGGGTCCGCGGCGTTCGTAAACCGAAAATTCGTAAACCGAGGTGTTCACAAACCAAGGTTCCACTGTACAAGATCTTGTTGTTGTTGTTTTGTATTTTGATTAAAGAATAAAATACTAGGTATAATAAAAAGGGAAATTCCTTGAATGCCCAAATCCAGGTTTGAGGCAAGTACTCTTTGGTGAGAGAACCTCAAAACATGCAGCAAAGTAAAGCATGGATATATAGGCTGTTAAAACGTTAAAATATCCCCTTCTAAGTTCCTTCCAAAGTTCTCCACTTCCCTCTGCCAGAGCTGTTACTAAATGCAGAGAGGAAAGGATACAGACACAGTCCAAAACATGGTAGCCCCCTGCAGGGTCGGCGCGTCCATATAAGCGAGCTAGGCAGCCACCTAGAGTGCCGTCATGGAGGGGGCGCTGCCAGCCTGCCTCCTGCCCGCTGCCCTCCGCTCACCGCTTTCCCTCCTGCTGCTGTTTGCTGCTGGCTGCAGAGGCGCTTCCCTGCACAACAGGGAGGCAGGGAAACCTGAGTGCGCGCCCAGCGCAGCAGCGACAGCACCATTCATCCGGCCGAGCGCCATGAGCCCAGCGGGGGCGAGACTCAGCGGCCTTCCGCGCTCTCCAGCCTGCTAACCAGCCAGGCGGCCACCACCAGCAGGCCCTTCCACACCGCCAGGGCGATAGACAGCGGCGGGAACGCTGCTGGCTCCTTTCACGCCACGAGTGAGTTGGCGGCTGATTGACAGGCGGCCTCGGAGAGCCACTGAGTTTGGCACCCCTTCTGCGCCCCTGATGGCCAGGTAAAGAGACTGCTTTTTACCCCTTCCCCTCACCAACAACCAAGAAACTCTCTTTTTATTTTTTTATTTTCTTCCTACTTTTTATTTTTTCTATTTTCTATTTTTTTCTATTTTTTATTTTTCTAATTTTTATTTTTCTATTTTTCTATTTTTTATTTTTATTTATTTTTTCATTTTATTTTTTATTCCACTTTTATTTTTTCTAAAAAAGGTCAACAACCCTGGGAAATGGAGGGGGGCGCCAGAAGGTGATATCACCTAGGGCGCAAAAAAACCCTAGAACCAGCCCTGGCCCCCTGGCTCCTTTTTTTCCAAACTGAAAAGTTTTCAAGAGATCCAGCTATGGTTTTCCCATGTCACATTTAGCCTGGAACTCAGCTGTTGGGTACTGCAAATAAAACAATGTAAATTGAGCATTTTTGCTTAGGTATATTTTACTTTTACTTCTCTTATAAAGAACATGTTTTGATTGCTGCACGGAACAGTAGTACCACAGTGGTGTTTTCTACAGCAAACATGTAAAGTGTGTGATTAAAATGTGCCTGCACATCTTTAAATGCCTATCTACGGTAGGTTCAGTTTTCCTAGATGCATCTCTTCCTTCCTCACTTTATCTACTGCGGGAAACAATCTTAATGTGCAACATTGCCCAATGCCTGGCACCATCAGTTCTTGGAAGGCCTACCACTGCCAACAGCATTATCACTTTGATGCTTCTTACAACAACAACAACAACAACAACAACAACAACAACAACAACAACAACAACAACTTCTTTTACAGGAAAGTATTTGGCAAGCCAGGCACAGCCACCACCACCCTTTCTCCAGAAAGCCTCTAAAGCATGTTTCTTCTCAGTGCATGGCTGCCTCCCTCGCCTCTGCTGCACCACCATGCAGCTCTCCCCCTGCCGGTAAACTTGCTACAGAGAGGCAGAGGACACTTGGCCAAGGGCCCCTTCAAATTGGCACAGCCTGCAGCTTTGTCCTCCAGGGAGCAATGAACTGTAAAATAGCAATACTAGAAGCACACCACCAGTTTGAAGCTACTAGCCTACCGCAGATTTCGGCTGGCTTTGTTGTTTTAAAATCCCACACAAGTATTGCAATTTGAACTCATTATGGTCCTGTTCCAAGAGTGAGTACAAGAACCAATTCAGTTTTTTTATTAAGCCATATACCCAGACAAGTGAGTGTTTATATTTTGTTACAAATGTATAAATTTCTTGCAAGGATAGGAGAAAAGGGGTTCAAAATGCAGTGCTTGACAGTAAGACAAATAAAATGTTGGAAATTTGAATAGGTCACACAGTTAACCCAGGAATACTGGTTTGGGGGGAAAGCATGGGGCAGGACATAAATGAGCCTACAGAGCATTTTGCAGACATGATTCTAAGTTGAGCAAGGAACCTGAAAGAGTTAAGGGGTCTAAAGGACCTGACACCTTTAATAACACTGAAATGTAACCTGCCACCTTCAATAACATGCTTCACTTAGCAATAATGTGCTTAATTTTACCTTATCTGGTCACAGCGAAGGTATTTATTTATTTCTTCTCTTCTTGTGGACATTAGTGTAAAGCAATTGTCCATAAGCATTACCATAGCAACTACTGACAACAACAATGATGTGGGATTTCTTTCAGGGCAAAAGTACGTAAGAAACCAGAGGAGCTTTCCTATCATCCAAATAATAAAACACACCAGCGATCAGACACCTTGCTTTGGCTTTAGGGTGTAATTTAAACATAATGCTACCCTTTATTGAAACTGCTGAAGAGCTGACCTAGCTACCTAACGCAAACACACAATGTCAAACAAATGTTGCACTAGTAGGGACTTTTGTGCTGCTTTCCACTAGAACAGGCATATCCAACTTCCAAGAGACTGTGATCTACTCACAGTATAAAAAGACCGGCTGTGATATTGTCATTGCCAGGAGTTGATGAGCTTTTCTGGGGAGGGTTGGCTAAAGTTGTTGAGTTTTTTGGGGGGAGGATGGGAGAGAGGGTACTGCAATCAACCTCAGACACCCCCACAGATCGACTAGTAATTCTGCAATGTCATGCATATCCTCCCTTGCAAATAGGTGCTGAAAGTGATCTCCTACCCTCTCACCACCCCCTTGAGTGTTTTTGTAGTAGCAAGCCGAGAAGGTTAACAGTAGGAATTAAGACTATTTCACACATTATGGATTAGGAGTGTACACTGTGTGTACATCAACAAATCTGGGGCAGTTACACATATTTATATCACCAGGTACATACACAGCAGATACCTGGAACTGGCTGCATATCACCAGTAGGTCTGTGTGCATGCAATAAAAAGACATATGCATGCTCTCTTACTCCAGAGTATGTATAGCGGTCATTGGTTCACTCATCCTGAACAAAAAACAACATATAGGTAACCCCTTTTACTCATTCTCTGTTGTTTTTACAATGGTTCCCAGTGTAATTACATAAATAGAAGAATAAAAGCACAATCCTAAACCTGTTTACTCAGAAAAGTTTTTATTCTATGGTTTTTGATATAATTGTTGTAAACTACTCTACTTTTTTATGAATAGCAGTATGTGGGTGTACGGTTAGGTGTGTTTGTACAATAGTACAGAGGAGATCTAAAGCGGGTGGTGCTGTGGGTTAAACCACAGAGCCTAGGGCTTGCTGATCAGAAGGTTGGCGGTTCGAATCCCCGCGATGGGGTGAGCTCCCGTTGCTCGGCCCCAGCTCCTGCCAACCTAGCAGTTGGAAAGCACCTCAAAGTGTAAGTAGATAAATAGGAACCGCTACAGCGGAAAGGTAAACGGTGTTTCCGTGTGCTGCTCTGGTTCACCAGAAGCAGCTTTGTCATGCTGGCCACATGACCCAGAAGCTGTACGCTGGCTCCCTCGGCCAATAACACAAGATGAGCGCCGCAACCCCAGAGTCGGTCACGACTGGACCTAATGGTCAGGGGTCCCTTTACCTTTATATTACAGGGGAGATCTAAAGGGTTTGCAAAGAAAGACACTCATAGCAAATTTTGGAGGTGGGGCAAACTTTGCTGTGGTAGGAACTCATGGCTGGTTAGTTTTGGTATTGTCACACCATGGAGAAAATAATGGTGGCAGCCAGGTGACAACAACTGGAAGGCATGCCAGTGCCTATCAGTGGGTTTCACACCCAATTTTCTCTTCCTCTCCCACCGGTACAACACCCACCCACCCTGGGCTTTTATCACACATAAAGGGGAATGGCAAAATGCAGGGAGTATTTTAGCTCAGCCCAAATTACTGTACTGCATATTTCTAATGCTAGACTAGATTTAGCACACATCAGTCCAGCATCAAAGAGACTTGTATGACTGCATTACAATTGCAGAGTTAACAGCAGCTCAAAGTTACAGGTGAGTGGAGGGGTACGATTGCCTTCACATACAAAGTACCGTATATGTTTGCTTTTTCACTGTTTAGGGAGTGGAAGAGACTAAATTGTTCACAATTTTATCTTGATTAAGGAGAAAATAGAAACCAAATGCAGCAGAATGGCAGATCTGAGCCTCTCTGAATAAAAGTGCTGCACACTCAATCACTAGGGATATTATCTGAAGTTCTACTCACCTTTCTTCCTTCCCAGATGGAGACTAAGCTCCAACCCGGCCAGCTTAAGAGACCTGACAAGATCAGAGGTCACTGATAAGGTGCTGTTATGTCTGCAGGTCATAGCAAGAACACAACATTGACACCTTTATTTGCCAGTGGGCTGCTATTGGCTTAGCAGTTGCAACCAGAGGCATCAGTTGCTGAGAAGAAAATTACGACTGAGGAGTCTCCCTCCCTTCTAATTACTTCAAGCTGTGTCTGTCAGAAGGGGGAAGACTGAGGAGTCTGCTGCATTTCTCTATGCTAACCTCAAAACACAAACAAAGGGATGCAGCTCACCCTTATCACAATATTTTTATTATTAATTAAATTTCAATACCGCCCTTCATCTGAGGACCACAGGGTGGTTTACAATATAAAAACCAAATGTAAAAATAATAGCTACGGGAACAGCTCAATTCTCATCACTTGATCTCAGCTGGACTTTGCCATGCCTCACAATACAGTTGGCTGCCTTTTGCTGGATAATATTATGAAAATGGCATTTGCTTGCTTCATTTTTATTTGCAACTTTTTGCTATCTAGAAGGAAAATGACACAAAAACAGTTTAAAACTAGATTGAGGTGGTCTCATACAGGTAGTGAAGCTGTTTACACAAATGGAACTGCTCTTCAGACTAATTTGTCCAAGGAAATTACCGGTAGTGTTTCTCCCACACCTCATCTTGAATATTTTGCTGTGAGGGGCTTCCCACTTTTTCTTTTAGTACAATAGCCATTATAGTTCTTTCTGCCTTAGACACAAACATCTTAGCAAAATTGTGCATCTGCTAAAATATTACATCAGCAACTTAAAAAAATATTATCATCCAAACTGAGCTTTCCTTTTAACTCTGGGTCAACACAGCATTGAACCACAAATGGGAGGCTCACATTAGTCTGCTGGGATCAGGCCAATGCTGGGCTCAGGGCCGTCTCACTGCTCATTTTACAAAACAATTTTTTTTCTGCAGTCATGGAAGTAGAAATCCTTTTAAATAATTAAATAAATTCCTATAGTAGCAAGGCAGAACATTGAGTAAATTGGTTTATGATGCATTAAGTAAATTCTTCTGTCTGGCAGAAGTTAATGTTAAAAAACTGAATCTAAACATTTGTGCCGGCAACAGTGTATGGCTTAGAGCTGTGAATTTGTGTGTGATGCCTAACATAGGTTTCTATATCCTTATGCAGAGGGTTAGTTAATCTTTAGTTTAATGTTTGTTATTCTAACTGGTTCAAGTTCAGATTCTGAATCTGATGATGTCTCAATCAGCTAATTATACATTTGACCACGACCAATAAGAAGTTATTACACAGACTAAACAGGTTAAAAATTGGCTCCCAGATCCACAAGCCTCCATTTGAAGCAGATTCCCATGAATTTGTCCAGAACTCAAGAACAATCACAAACTCTGATTATACAAAATCCTCTGAACACCCAAGTGCTTATATCACACTGTGAAAACCTCTTAACACTCGACTTAACTGTCTTAATCCTAAAGGTAGGAGTCAAAAGTATCAAAGTGGTCAAATAAATTGATCCCATTGACAGGATAAAAACTATGGCTAGGATCCAGGCCAGAGCAAGTGGCTGTTATGCTCAGACAAACAACTATTTAAGCTCCTCTAGAATTGGCCTCCACAGTCACTTACGGACTCATTGTTAAAACCATGTTTATGGAAGACAATCTTACTCAGCTATAAGTGATCGCCAAAGAGAAGAAAGAGACAAGTTGCAGCTCCCTGCATGCTCCCAAAATCTCTCTCCCAAGTTTGGGGCCCTCCACAACGGCAGCTGGTAAGATACAAGGAGCTATAAAAAGGTAAAGGGACCCCTGACCATTAGGTCCAGTCGTGACCGACTCTGGGGTTGCGCGCTCATCTCGCATTATTGGCCGAGGGAGCCGGCGTATATAATCATAAGCAATTGTAGTCTGTGCCTTCCTCTGTGTGCGGGATCTTATCCAGCATGCATAATCATGCCACAGGGAAGCATTTCAGTGAAAGAGAGTGAAGAATAAGCTTAACTTTCTCTGAGTGAAAGTAAAAAATATGTGCCTAAATTTTGGTGGAATCTGTGGCATGTTAGTAACACTGTATAAAGGCACTCCAGTAAAAGAAGAATCACTAGCTGCTGCCATTTTCAAATCAACTATGCAAAGGAAGGCAATTTATGGTGAAAATATTGGGTTGCCTGAAGATTGATGGCTGAGGGACTAGATAGGCTGGACTCAAGCATTTGTCACTTGTCCTCCATGAATGGCACCTTTATACTTTGGAATTCCATTTTCGTCATTTGGAAAATGGAGATAATGACCACATTTGTAATTCTGTCTGATACCTAGCAGTATTAAGATGATTATTATTTATTTAAAATTTAAAGCACCTTTCTTCTCCAAGCAGTTCAGAGTGGCAAGATGGGCTGCTTGAATGCAAGAACTGACCACCACTGTTTTCAAGATATCAATTAATTATTTGCAAAACACTCCACAATCTCCTGTATCGCAGCAGTAATAGGCACAATGTAACAAACACTAAAGGAATCATACAGTTTAAAAAAAAACCTGCACTTTCCAACCTAGGCCACATTAAAGGAGTTTTTACGTTTATGTTCTGTACATTGCAAGCTATATTGGGACTGTTGCACTGTCATGTTACTTGAGTTTACCATCACTTCACAGCAGCAGAAAGAAACTATCAGCTATTGCGCTCTCCTTTCTCAAGAGATGAAGGGATAGAAATAAATTTCAACAGAACACACAACTAAGGAGTGGCATAATAATCAAAAGGCAGGGCTTCTGCTTGGACCAGGCATCTAATGGGAACAGAACTGAAAATACTTTTTAATCAAACAATACACAAAAAGTCATAATTTTTTAAAGGACCTGTTTAGGAGCTCTGCTTTTTGACTTACCACCTTGTTGCCTTAACTATACTCTCTAGTCTACAGCCACCTTAACATCTGGTTAGACTGGACTTCCTCAACCTGGTGCCCTCCGTAGGTTGCTGGGCTACAACTCCCATTGTCCCTGACATTTGGGACATGCTACACTGTGGCTGATAAGAGTTGGGAGTCCCAACAACATCTAGAGATCACCGGGTTGGGGAAGCCTGGCTTAGGCTACCATATGGAAAATTCAGAAATATACCAGCTGTTGGACTTACAACAGCCTACCATTTATTGACTATTTAGAAAAGCAAGGCCCATGGTAGTTGCTGCATAATACAAAGTGGACAAATCCAGCAGCTGCTCTAGAGTATATATACCCTCTGTTGATCTCCATGCTTCTTAGCAAATATTTCATTTCCACCACAGATTTTAACAGTCACTGAAACAGCTCAAAGGTGGACAAGTCCAGACTAGAGCCCAGCTTTCTTACTTACCTGAACCTTCTGGATAATCAAACAACCATTCACACAAATAGTAGTCATCTGGATTCAGGTATGGCAGCTGCTTCATCACAGACTGCTTGGGGACAAGGTACAAGACCTCAGCAATATTACCGTCCTCTATAATAGACATCCTTTTGATAGAGTTTTTGAACTTTATCCGCTCAGACACCAACCTCTTGCTTTTCCCTGATCCACAAAGCTTCCCAAAACTGTTTAAACTGGGGAAAGATGGCATATCTATGGCAACTGTAAAGCGAGCAGCTAAGGAAGTAAACCAGAGTGAGCGAGCGAGTGAGAGTGTGAGAGCGTATACATAGCCACTGGGCTGCCACCGTCTGGCATGCTGTCCTCATCCATCCTTATTTCACTTCCTTGTCCACCAAAGGAGATTAAGCAGGAAGTATTTTTAGCAGTGATCTTCAGGAGATTATGACAAGCACGCTTAGTCAGGTGACAGCCTTCAAAACACTATTGGAACCAGCAACGCTTTGCTTTGGTGTCCATAAACGTGAAGTGAAAGCATATAGAGCATGGCACAATCGGATTAATATCCTGGGCAAGAGAGAGGACATATCTGAGGAAGATAAGAGGATTACTTTTGAGAAACAAAAGCCTCAGCACAGTGGAAGAAATCTTGTTAAGAAAGAACCTTCATAAGCCCCACATATCCATCTGTGCATTTAATCTAACATTTCCCATGTGCATTACAGCTAAGGATGGCTCACCACACTCTATTGTATCTTGTACAGCATTTCTACCAGCAGATTTTCCTGCGAGACATAATTTCTGCAGCCTCTGTGGTCACAAAAGTTATCTATAGCCTTCTTGAGAAATATTTATTTTCCCAACTCTGCCATCTCCTTTCCTCCTTCCAGTCTCATTAACAGAAGACTCACAAAGATCCCAACTGTTACCCCCACCTCTAGCTGTATTTACAACAGATATCTACAATCTATTCCTAATGACTTACTAATCTAAGAAACTAAACTAATGATTTTTTTTTCCTTGGGAAAGAGCAAAGTAAAATATTAACAGTGCATTCGAAAGCACTTGAAGCCAACAGTGCATAAGCAAAGGGGGAAATTCTAGTTGTTGTTAGCATCACATAGTTACAGGTATTGACTCTGAAGAGCATGCAAACCAAATGGAACCTCCACTACCCCTTGTTTCAGGTCGGCTGCACAAATAGTTCCCCACATGGAATTGCTTTAATCACCATGTTGCTTGCGGTCCATTTGTCACACTGAAGCATAAGAATGTTAGGCGAGCCCTGAACAAAGAGGCATGTCCAGCACCCTATTCTCCCCAATGATGAACCAGAGGCCCATAGGAAGCCTGCAAGCAGGACATGGGTGCTTCAGCACTTCACACCTGCATTTCTCCCTGACTTCGAGGTGTATATTCAGCAAATCATATTCCACAGCTCTCCCTTCCTCTGTTTTTTTTTCTAGAGAGGGAAGTAATTCAATTTTCTTTTCACGTATTAACAAAAACAATACAAAGAGTTCTTTATTCTCACTAAACATTCCCCAGTCTTCTCTTTCCCTATGTTCCCAGATGGCAGCACATGTGAAAGGATGAACAGAGACCCCATTCTATAAGACAGTTTTCATGAATAAGCAATTCAGAAGTTAAAGGTATGTGCTGCTCTTTTAAAAATCACCTAGGGTGTCTCTATTTTCATCTGAGAAATGTTGGAGGGTATGCTTTAACTAATCTCCATTGAGAAGAATTCTTGAGTCAAAAAACATTAAGTGCTCTTTAAACTCAAGCTCAAAAATGAACAGTTCATGTGAATGCTGTATAATATGCATTAATGTGAAGCTTACTGCAACTGAAAGTCTATCTTACCCAATACTGCTGAATCTAACAAAAGATACACTTTGGCTGTTGTTAACAGTTGAATGACTGTGAGCACCCACAAAATAAAACTGGAGTGGTTTATTATGGCTGTTCAGATGCTCTGCACATGCTCACCCACACAAGCTAACACGGACTCTAGAAAAATGAAATTAAACTACAAACCATAGGCTTTGTCACTGTAGACAAAGCCTATGGTCTGAAGTTCTATTGCACCCTTTCTGGTTCCAGCGTTTGTTCCTGGTGTTAAAATTCAATAACTATGCAAGATACTTCAGGGTGCTTGTTTATACAATCAAAATCAATGGATAACCTGAAAATTCTTACTATGACATAAAAATCTATTATGTATTTATTTAGCAATAAGCTAAGCAGGCAAATGCTCTCAGGGCGGTCAAAGCATTCCAATGTAGACTTGTTTCATGTAATTCATTGGTCTGAGCTCAACTGAGCAAACATAACACACCTGTTTGCTGAGTATATGGTAGCTTATCTTGAGATGAACAGAATGGAGAACCTGGGGCTCTTGATTATTTTTAAATCGCCTTTGAACTACACTCACATCATAGTCCCTGTATGGCCTTAGACTTTGTAAACAAACCCTGAGGGTGAAGTGGGTTCAGGAATAATCTTAATATGAAATCTTCTGTAACAAGTGAGGGACAGGAAAACAAGGCTGAAGAATTGCTGTCTTTTAAAAGTCATTTTCACCACATTCAGCTGCCTGTGAACTTTCGCATGTGCAGCTACAATGAAACATGGGCCTTTTCAAGAACTCTTACCCTCATTTGCACATGTGTGTGTATTCTGTGATGTTGCAAAGATCATGGTAAAGAACAAGAATGCCTGCAATTTCCATGAGTATTTCACACATCAAATTGCTCAGAGAAATCGGGTCCTCCCTAACAAGAGGGCATGTGTTGCGGTGCGACCTGGCAACCAGCCCCTGTGTTGTGGGTGGGAGCGTTTGGATGGCCACAATACCCTATTGGAGGTCCCTCGATGCTGGGAGCAATCAGTCCAATGGGAAGCCAGCTAAAGTACATTGAGGGACCTCTATTTAAGCCCATGCACGTGTCCCTGAGCTTCCTCTTTTGGGCTCTGTGCATCGGAACACACGCCCATAGCGCTTGACCTTGCTATGCTGTCGTGTGTCGTCATCTCCTGTGACTCCGGCGCTTGCTGGGTCCACGGCCGTTTCCACATAAGGTCAGGAAAGCCCACTGCCTAAAACTCTGGAAAGCAGCTGCCAGCCATTGTACAATGGGCCAATGGTATGACTTAATACAAGACAGCTTACTATGTTCCTAAGAAATATTAATTTCCTTCCCGCCAACAGGGCACTGCGTTTCATTGGTAGAGGTGCTGCCATGTGGCATCACCTCTACCAATGAAACGCAGTGCCGGGGTGAGGGATGACCGTGGCGCTGCAGAGCGGAACAGGGACCTAGTGCCCCTGTTCCACTCGCTTACCTCCCTGCTCTCCCGGCACGGCTGGTGGAGGGAAAAGGGAGGCCGCCACGCAGCTCCCCCACTTGCCGGGGCGCCCCTCAGTGCCCCCTGATCGCCCAGGCACCCTGGCGCAACGCACCACTAGAGTCAATGGGCGAGCCGGATCTGTGCATCGGAACACCCGCCCACCTCTCCCTACTTTTAGGGCATTTTGCGATTGACCTTGCAATGCCGTCATGTATTATCTGTCATTGGGACAGGGGCACGGCAGGAATTTTCCCCACTTGGCTGATTGGCTGGTGCCATTTGGGTTTTGCCTGCCGCATAGCAAATCGTCACAACTTGTAAAGTTGGGATAGGCTCTGGTTCAAGTTGATGGGGTGGCAGAAGGGTCTCGCCATCCCTATGTGTTGGGTATTCTGCTAAAGGAATCCATGGACTCATGGTTGGTCTTCCCTGTGAGGGGTTGTGCCCTGAGCCTGAGTCCAGGGCTCATCTGGGTGGAGACTGGCAGGGCTCCTGCTTTCCACTGTCCCAGGTGTTCACCCAAGGCTGACTTATGGTTGGTGCCCAGGGTCAGCGCTGCCTGCAGGGCTGCAGGTAGCTAGTCAAACCAGAGCCTATGCAGCCACTCACTTGATTGTAATCAATAAAGTTGTGGCCTAAATTCTGCCAAAAACCAAACCAAAGATTTGAGTCTTGTCTGAATTTATTCCGGGAGGTGGTTAAAAGGTCTCCACACGCAACTGAAAATAGTAATAATGAATATGGACATTTACCCCATGTAGCTCAGCAACAGAGCACATGTGGTGCATGCACAATGTCTCAGGTTCAATTTCCAGCACCAGCCACATAAAGTCAGGAAATCCCACTGCCTAAAACTCTGGAAAGCAGCTGCCAGCCATTGTACAATGGGCCAATGGTATGACTTAATACAAGGCAGCTTACTATGTTCCTAAGAAAAATTAATTTCTTTCAAGATTATAATACTTCTCTGTGTGTGTGCATATGTGTATACATGCATACACCCTTTATTGCTAAGAAAATGGCTGCCTCCCATTGTGACAAAATCCAATATCAATACTTTAAACAGGAGGGCAACTGGATACTTAAATTAATCTGCTGGTGAAAGTTTTTGTGAAATGATTGCCCCATCATAATGATTATTATGGTGGTAATCAGCTGCAACTTTTTTCAGGCTGGACAAATTTTATTTCCAACTGCACCCCTTTAGGTCATATTGAATGTCAGTATGAAAAGTTCCCTGACTTCCGTGATCAGCTGGTGACTGAGGTAGGATGGTAGGCTGGAAAAGTGTCCCTGCACACAAAGAACCCTCCACACATCACATGGCCCTTTAGATCTTAACCAAAGCCACCATTTTTAAGCTCCAAAGTTTAGCTCCCATAGGAGCTGTTTTTTTGTTTAAAAACACAAAATACTACAGAATGTTTTGCTAGGCCAATTTGTTATTAAAGAATTTATTTGGATTGTGGTGTGTTGAATTGTTGCTTTGCTTTTAAAAGTAGAATTATGTATTACCTGCAATGATGACCGTGAGTCATGATCCCTGTTAGAAGCAGCAATTAAAGCTTTTTTTCTTTTTCTTTTTTCTTTTTGATGCTTCAACATTTCAAAAATTAGCACAGCACTTCCATGAGTTTTGCAAACGGTGCCTTTCAATGAAATACCGCAAAACATTAGACAAATATTTTTGAATCCAATATCAGTAAAGCAATACTTCACTCCATCGTACCAGACTTCCAGTGACACCCTGAAAATAACAGTCCAGCCCTTCGTCCTGTAAACACCATTTGCTGCTAATCTTGTTTTGACTTCAGGGGCTAAGTTCAATTTTCCCTCTCTGCTTTCAATTTAACCAGGGGGTATGTCTATTAGGGACGCGGGTGGCGCTGTGGGTTAAACCACAGAGCCTAGGGCTTGCCAATCAGAAGGTCAGCAGTTCAAATTCCCGCAATGGGGTGAGCGCCCATTGCTCAGTCCCAGCTCCTGCCAACCTAGCAGTTCAAAAGCACGTCAAAGTGCAAGTAGATAAATTGGTACCGCTCTGGCGGGAAGGTGCTTTGCTCTGCTGCTTTGGTTCGCCAGAAGCGGCTTAGTCATGCTGGCCACATGACCTGGAAGCTGTATGCCGGCTCCCTCGCCCAATAACGTGAGATGAGCGCCACAATCCCAGAGTCAGTCATGACTGGACCTAATGGTCAGGGGTCTCTTTACCTTTATGTCTATAAGACCCTGTATTTGCCTTCTATAATACAACATGACAAGAATGAGAAATGAGCAAAACAAAAAGGAATCTAGACTAACCAGGAGGCTTTCTCAGATCAGACTGCGGTTCTCGGTAGATAGTGACCTCCAAGGATAATGCTGCAACATCTCAGATCAGGAAAGCCAATAAATTATATACAAGGGATAAAGGGCTGAATTTAGTGCTGACAAAGATTACTTAAAATACTTACATATTTCACAAAATTTGGCCCAGTTACTGACCTCCTGGAGAAACATAGGCCACTTTTTCTTCAGCCATTTTTATTAGTGTCTGAAAGCTGCTGACAGCTAATATACGAATATACTCTAACAGGCCTCCACATTTTCCTGGAGTGTTTATCCAGGGTCAACTGGAAAACTATTTAACATCTAAAGGGGTAAAGGTAAAAGGGACCCCTAACCATTAGGTCCAGTCGCAGACAACTTTGGGGTTGCAGCACTCATCTCGCTTTACTGGCCGAGGGAGCCAGCGTACAGCTTCTGGGCCATGTGGCCAGCATGACTAAGCCACTTCTGGCAAACCAGAGCAGCGCACGGAAATGCTGTTTACTTCCTGCTGGAGCGGTACCCATTTATCTACTTGCACTTTGACATGCTTTTGAACTGATAGGTTGGCAGGAGCAGGGACCTAACGGGAGCTCACCCTGTCACGAGGATTCAAACCGCCAACCTTTGGATTGGCAAGCCCTAGGCTCTGTGGTTTAACCCACAGTGCCACCCGCGTCCCTTATTTCACTTTAGCATGAAGCAAATGTTTCCCACCATGCCTGCCTATTAATTTATAGAAGTATTTCTATACTGCTGTGTCACAAAACATCAAGGTGGTGTACACTGCTAAAACTTAAAACATAATTTAAAAATTAAGTTTTAAAAATACAGATAATCTTTAAGATGACTGGATAATATGCATTTGTAGCACCCCCATTGTATTAGCAGGCGCTGGTATACTGTAGTCCAAAGCAGTTTCACATGGGGAGGGGAATCTAATGTGGTACTGGTTTGTGTGTATGCATCTGAAATAACATTCTATTATTTATTTATTCAGTTTATATCGTGCCAGTGTGTCAATGCTGATGCCCTTTAACATTTCACTTATGAAAACAGGAGCACTCTTGTCTGCAGCACCTTTATTTTCACTTCAAGAATGACTACCCAAATATACCTCCTTTCACTACTACATGGTTGAAGCCTCTTCTCTTGCCTCTGTGTCATCATTTGCTCTGCAATAGCTTGTCAGACATTGTGAATTACCAAAAGAACTTTAATGATTTCCTTTAATAAAAAGAGCACTCAGAATATTTAATAGAAATCACAGTGTTGTGGAATGGATCGTGGAATGGATCTGGTTGTACTTATAGGATACAAGTGGAACAGACAAGTATACAGTAGTGCCTTGGTTTACGAACTTAATCCATTCCAGAAGTCCGTTCTTAAACCAAGGCGTGCTTTCCCATAGCAGCAGGGGACTCAATTTATAAATGGAACACACTCAACAGGAAGTGAAACATGTTCTGCTTCCAAGGTAAAGTTCACAAACCAAAACACCTAGTCCTGGGTCTGTAGTGTTCTTAATCCGTTGTTCATAAAATAGGCTGTTCTTAAACCAAGGTACCACTGTACTACTGTTTTGTGTTGAGACCATCAAGATAGACTATTCATCAACAGGCAGGGTCTGATTACATGATTTAATAGCAAAGTGAGTGGTTAAAGATATATATCAAAATATATACGGCTTGCTGATCAGAAGGTCGGCGGTTCGAATCCCCGCAACAGGGTGAGCTCCCATTGCTGGGTCCCAGCTCCTGCCAACCTAGCAGTTTGAAAGCACGTCAAAGTGCAAGTAGATAAATAGGTACCGCTACAGCGGGAAGGTAAACGGCGTTTCCGTGCGCTGCTCTGGTTCACCAGAAGCGGCTTTGTCATGCTGGCCACATGACCTGGAAGCTGTACGCCGGCTCCCTCGGCCAATAACGTGAGATGAGCGCCGCAACCCCAGAGTCGGTCACAACTGGACCTAATGGTCAGGGGTCCCTTTACCTTTAACTATATAGCAAAAACATAATTGTCTTCCGATACATAATCATATGTTGTAGTTCAAATATGAACTTCAATGATACTTCTGTGAAACAGTGCAATAGATGGCGCCACAATGTCATTAGACATGCATGTTCATTCCATTCAGACATTTTACTTCTACAGACTGGGAAACGTGGTCAGATTAAAACCAAAATGGCTTTGAAGGCAGATAGAAAACAAAACATTGCTTCAGATCACTGAGGTTTTAGCTGATGGAGTACTGTGTTGTGTAAGACAGATCATAATTCATAATTCTTGTCCTAAATCTGATAAGAATGTACATTATCACAACTTCTGATGAAATGAACTCTAGTGCGCGAAAGCTTATACCATCTTAAGTAAGGTGCTACAGGAGCTTTATGGATCCAAACACCAAGTTTTGCTAAAAAGAAATAGCCTTATAGAAAGTGAAGCAAACCATTGAGATTTGAAAATGTTACAGGTATAACATTTCTAATTTAATGGAGTTACAATAAAGGCTTTCCTAACAACACAATCCTATGAATTAGTACTCAGAAAGAATTCCCACTTAATTCAATGGAACTTGTTCCCTACTAAGCATTTGCAGTATTGCAAACGAGCTACAGTGCTCATTTTGTGAGATAAGCTGCCTTCTGTCATAAACCCAAATACCAGCTGCTGCCATTTCATTATAACATTATTAGATGCTATATGAAAAAGGCCAAAATCAACTGAGGCTAGTCGAGACAGTTCTGCAGAAAAAGTCTGATCCACAAGTAATTTCATTTTATCCATACACTGTACTGAATCACCTTAAACCCAACTCCTCTCAGAGAGTAGACAAAGCAGCTACCCTGTTTCTGCTTCAGTGGAAGCAAGGCAGCTTACATTAAAATGTTCCTGACATGGACTGGGCTGGGAGCAGGGGAGTGTTATTCTAGGAACTACAAATACATACTCCCTATAAATTAAATTATTTTCACATTACATGGGAATAAAATGAGACTTAAAAGAAGCATATCTTCACAAACATGGGACAAAAAAGCCAGCTAACAGTGCAATTCTACACATGTCTACTCAGAAGTAAGCTCCCACCAAATTCAAGAGGGCTTATACCCAGGTAAACTGATATACAATTGCAACCTAAATCACTATGGACGTCCAAAGTCTGAAGATGTGATACAACAGAATTCCTTATATAAATTCACAGATTCATATAAACATGGGCCATGGAACACTACAATCTATGGTCAACCTCTGCATAAGCTGATCAACACAAAATGATTATTGTTACATACAAAGACACATGCACACAGACATCTATAGAATAGGTAAAATGGTGAGAAGAGTAATGAGGAGCGGAAGGCAAACAGCTTACCCACAAGGAGGAACATTGTCATTATCATACTCATATTGCACTACATATTGCTCTCTCTTCCACCACATACCAATTATCTTACCCATCCCTCCAAAGCAAGCTGTGATCTTCTGGGCATACTGGCACAAACCATTCTCGTTGGAGGATTCTTCACCTAAGGTCTGTTCACTCATTGCTTTGAATGCAACTGCTTGTGTCCTTCACTAGCTACAACTTGCTGGAGACAAGATGTAAGCCTTCTGAGCTCTTTTCCAGTTCACTTCCATTAATAATTCAAGCACTCTTTAAAATCTGCTGAGCTCTTAGAATTGATTGCACCAGCCATTTTATAGCTTTGCAAGTAATTATGTTTAGCCTGTGTGTGTATATCTGATTATGACATTCCGTTAATTTATAGACAATATGCAGAAATCACAACAAAATGCATGCCTTTCATGACTGGCAGGAAATATTATGTTCATCTGCGAGATATCAGATGGACATATCAATTTCTGCTCAACTAAGAATCAAAGAAGGAAGTTGAATAATCACATGGAGGATGATAAACATCATATACAATTCAATGTACAGGGCTCTGTTCCTTACAGATGGACTGGAGCTCGATTAAAAGAATGTTGTTTGGCATAAAACTAATTTCCACATTTGTGCGTTTTATGTTATAAAAAACAAACCAGAAAGAAAAACAGAGCGCAAAAACTTCCAAGGAAATAACTGCTACCGGTACACTTTATCTACATGTTTTAAACAGAGTAGTTATAGATGGAACTGTGGATGTTCTATACTGAAAAATCCAGATTGGTATAACTTTTAGCATACATAGAGTATAATATCATTCTTTCCCCATTCACCACTATTGAAAGCAATGATAATAGGTAAAAATAATACTATTGGAGAAAAAACACTTTGAGGATTTTGCTTTGGGGTTGTTATTGTTGTTGTTGTTGTTGTTTTGCAATCAAGCAGTGTATACATTTTGTGAAATAATCTATAAATATATATATTAGGGATAGAAACTAAACAAACTAAAGAATAATTTTCTCATCCAGCTGAGTTGCATTCATGCACTTAATTAAGCTTAGGTTAGCTTCTTAGATGCAACCAAGTTGTTCAGAAAGTAGCCTAATGGTACCAAGCTACTTTTCCTACAGTTCTATGATCATGGCATAAAATTGGGGGAATGGGGACCAATGAGTGCCTTACAATAAAAAAAAAACATTACTGTGACCTATTAATCAAATGCAATAAAACAGCAGCAAAACAAAAAAAACCCAACTAGCTTACTTTCAACAGACAGCAAAATCATCATAATCCATCAAATGCCTGGAAGAAGAGGCACTCAGTGCTGAAAGATATTAATGATAGTGCTAAGGAAACCTCACTGGGGAAAGCATTCCACAAGCCAGGAGTCACAATCCTTTTTCAAAGGGGGAACCAGGAGGAGGACCTAGGATAAAGGGTCTAGGTAGGCTCATAGTCAAACAAGTATGACTACCTCTGAATGAAGCTTTGTGTTTAATGGTATCAAGCAGTCTGCAGCTAACATTTACAATGCAATTGTGTATTTGCTGACTACATTTCAGTGGGATTTACTCCAGAGCACTACCACTCATTTAGCACTTTTACTAAGCTAAACTACAATCAATCAAAATGGATATGCAACAACAGAAAACAGATACAGTAGTTATTTATTTGTTTAAAGGAAGGATGCTGCAAGGCAAATGTCAGGGATCAAGTCCAATAAGTTTAGAGGTTAAGCAGCGATGGCATGGCATATTGCATCCTTTCAAACAGCAGTTCTATCTATCTATCTATCTATCTATCTATCTATCATCTAAATCTAAATATATCTAAATATATTTATATACCACAAGTCATAAAAAAAATCAGAGTGGTTTACAACAGTTATAATAAAACCGTACAATAAGAACCATATAAAATATTTAAAAATTAGAGATCAGCTAACTATTATGGAAAGATGCATTCTAAATTGCCCAGATAAGCCTGATGAAGCCTGATAGAAGAGTTTACAGCAGGTGTTTAGAAGTTGAAACAGAAGGCACTTGCTGAATCTCAATTGGCAGAGTATTCTACAAGGAACACCCTTTATGCTTGTCTTTGTGCTCACTTGTCATAAAATGGGCTATGAACTCAACCTATAAAAATCACTAAGATGATGTTTTGATCCATAACGTTTGGGATTTGGACTGAAGATTTTGCTCTGTTTTGAAATCCCTGTTCAGCCAAGAACTCCCATAGTGGGTCTGAGGGACAATTCAGAGCCCTAATTCTCCATCTTCAGAGTTTGAAATAATCAATCTGCCTCCTAGCAGAGGGCTGCAAAGTTGATTTCCACGCTGCAAATGAGAAACACAATCATATATAGCACATCACCAGCAGACAGGTACTGCTGATGAACTAATCAAATCACAAGACAATGTCGGCTATGAAAGAAAGGCTTAGCTGTGCTGCAAGGATCATTTAGAAATCACAGAACAAAGAAAAGGCAATGCAGCATATTGAGAGCCACTCTTCGCCCCTGCATTTGGGAAGGGCTTTATGGCAGCCAGTGATCTAATCTGATGTCATTCTGGCACCAAGCTGGAGAATCTTGTTTGTATTCTCAGACATATAAAAGGTTGTCAATAGGGCTGTTTTCAAACAGACAGTGATTAAAAGGCTTTGCCTGGCTGCTCCTTGGCTATGGGAGTAAGGAAGACACTTTGGAACATGGTGGGAGAATGCCAGCTGAGACCACCCAAAACTTGAGGAAGGAAGGTGTGTGCTGCGACTTTACATACATTGCATTCATTTAAGTTTGTAGCCTGTGAAATGGATGGTGCTTAGGCATACCAATTTTTTAGCTCATGTCATAAGCATGTCCTTTTACTAACAGGATAACATCCTGTGCTTAACTGGCACTAGCCACATCAGGGGCTTCCCAACTCGACTCCTCCAAAAGTCTGAGCATCTTGTGAAAGCAAGGGAAAGAGCCTTACACACTTAGGTTGAACACATCATCTGCATGTGAGGAGTCCTAGCTTCTTTCTAGGTGAGGTTGGGGAAGACCCTCTCTGAAATCCTGGGAAAGCACAGCCAGGTACGGAAGGCAAACTGGATGGATGAATAATCTGTCTTGGTATAAGGCAGCTTCCATTGTGAGTTTAATGTCTGACTGGCTTCCAAGAATCCTGATTCAGATGAGAGATGATTGGTATTTTAATACATTTTAGTCCCAGGGAAGCCCTGTTTAGGCATTCAGAATGCAAATTCAATTAATGCACAAGAGGGAAACAGAAAGTTCTGCTGCTTCCCTCAGTGGCTGCTCAATGATCGCCTGAACAAAACCTGTGTGTGTGTGTGTAGGCTCTGTTCACACTAGTGGGAAGCTTAACACCAATGGGTGTCCATTCCTATGAACAGAAATACCTCCATGTATACAGCTCCATGTAAAGGTAAAGGTAAAGGTAAAGGTACCCCTGACCATTAGGCCCAGTCGCAGACAGCTCTGGGGTTGCGTGCTCATCTTGCTCTATAGGAGCCAGCGTTTGTCCGCAAACAGCTTCCAGGTCATGTTGCCAGCATGACTAAGCCGCTTCTGGTGAACCAGAGCAGCGCACAGAAATGCAGCAGACATCAGAATGCTGATTTATTTATGCTAATATATATGCAGATTTATATATTGTTACTAAAGAGATGTAATGCACCCCACCATAGTGGTAAAGTGCCTGCCCAGTATGCTATTCAGGTGCTAAATGATGATGAGCAACTTAGAGATCTGCCTCCTTAAGGCTCTTAAGCTTTAAAACACACTTGGATGAGATAGGAATAGCCTGTTAAGCAGGACCACCCTATTTCTTGCTTGTGCACATCCTGCCCCGCCCCCTTCCTTTGCTGCAAACCACAGTTTGTCAAAACACACAATCAATCAAAAACCTGTAATTTGTCTGCAGGTTAGAACTGGAAGTTGCAGTTTGAGCATGTAGATTTCAATTATGAGAAATCTACTGAAAAACTTCACAAAACAAGGAGATGGAAACCCAGCTCCAAATACAAAGCCTTTTTTAAAACCACTTTTCTGTGCGCTCACAAATATATCGACTGAAGAGGCAACTGATATGGGAGACTGATTTGGGCCATTGCTGGTGACTAGAATATGACTAACCAGCATGTTCTCATGGAAATCTTGGGGCTAGTCTTAATTCCACTACGGTAGTAGCAAACTGCATCCAATAGATTTTTTTCATTATAGACACTGTACACGATCCACCAGGTGAGATCTTTTGCATAAGACCCAAATGAAAGGGAACACAACAGTGCTCTTGTGGAAGCCCCATTCATTTTGATGCAACACAGGTAAACTTTCCAGTGGAGTATCTTTTTAAAAAAGTGAGAATAACTATGTTTCTTGCACTCTGTAATTTAGTTTCTTTAAAACAAAATTGGCTGGACCTTAGAAACTAGAGGAAGAAAGGGGGGGGGGAGAGAACACAGCGATAGTGAGAATCCAGGCCTGATTTTTCTTTTTGTGCACTAATCAGTTTGGTCACAGGGACATTTTCAAATCCCGATGGGTGGGGAAGGGAGACTAATCTCCTTTCAGGTGGTGAAGGTTCAATGGAGAAAAGCAAGGGGAAATATCTAATTAAAGTCATTACTTTTATGCTGCTCAGCTCTATTCATCTGGTTGACTTGACACGGCCTTTTCAACTGTATGGAAAAGGAGAGATTAGAATGAAGCAGAACAGGGCAGCTCCTTAGTGAGCAGTTTCCATGAACCAGGAGCTCAACAAAGTGGCTAATGAGATGTGGGCTTGAGTTTCTGGTTTGTTTCTGTTGTTGTGCTTCCTTATTGACATGAAAACTACTACAGTACTGTCTCTACTAGCAGGAGGACTAGTGTTGCTATCAAGCAGCAACAAAAAAAGGATACTTTTCTCCCTTTAGGGAAATTTCAATTACATGCTTCAGATTGCCAAACTTAAGTCTAATAGTGACAAGCCCGAGGCAATGATCAGCAGGCCCCCGTATCCGGAAGGATGCAGGCATCCACTGTATGTTATGTTCAACCTGTTGGTTGCTCAGCTTCACAAGTTAGGTGCTCTTTTACTCTGAATTGCACTAGTGTCCAGAACTGCTTTTCACCGTCTGCTCTTGGTGATAATCCTGAAGCCCTTTTCAAAAAAGTTCTGATCTAGTGATGATCATCCAAGACTTTTTACATCTCAAAGCTAGAGCAATGTATGGTGATAGAGGGTAAGCTTCAGAGAGTGCAAAACTGATCCTTCCTCTTGATCATGGTGGGTTACTATTTCCTACCATTGATTTTGTTGTTTTGGCCCTCCAGTTGTTAATGTTCCCTCCATATGCTGCCAACAGCCACCAAGCCCCAGGACTTGTAAAAATAACCAAGTTAAGTTCTCTTCAGCCAAACACAAAATAATAGAACTCTCTTAATTCAGACAGCCTAGCTCTAGTCTCACAGCATCAAGTCTGAAAGCTTGCATTAGCACTACCTATTTGGTGTACGTGCACTACCAAACCCACTTGTACAGTGTTCTCAGCATAAGAGATCAATAAAAATCAGCTTTCCATCACAATGCCAGGAAACAAAAGAGCTGAGTCACACTTTGTTAATGTAGCAACCTGATCAGCTTATCTATTATGTCTCTCTCTCTCTCTCTCAGATATATAAAAATATATTATGGCCAAAAATAAGTCTGTAACAGAGACACTTTTCCCATCCCTTCATTCCCACAACAGACTAGACTGAAATATGCATATGAAACAGTTTGGCTATGATAATCAGTACTGATTAAATTATTCACTTTAATCAGTACTGATGATCATGGCTTAACTATTTTCTTTAGTCTTCTAGCCTAATCATAGCTGCCAAGTTATCCCTTTTTTACAGGGATTTTCCCTTATGCTGAATAGGCTTTCTCGCGAGAAAAGCGAAAACTTGGCAGCTATGAGCCTAATTAATCTCCCATTCACTGGCAGCATACTCAGAACATAATACAGATACAGTATTAGCAGGTCTTACTTGCAAATATTTACAGGATCAACGATTGCTGCCTCACTTGTGTTGAAAATTAGTGTGTGGATCATAAAGTGATCCCACAAAATGAGAAACATACACAGGAGTAAACAAAATGGCAGGTTTTATTGTACCAACTCATTCAAAATGAGTTTTCAGAACAAGGGATGGGCAAATCTGTCCATTTCTGTTTCTCTCAGTTTTTCATTTTTACAATCTTAAATTCAGTTCTTCATATTTCCACATCAGCTTGCAATGTTCAGGAAAATTATTCAGAAAATAATGTTATTTTTTCCATATTCACACACAAAGACACACACACACACATACACATAAGCAACTTTGCTTAATACATTTTTGCAAAGCATTTTCCCCTAATATAATGCATTTTTGTATGTTATTTTCATAAATGTATACCAACTTTATCTCAGAATGCACATTTTTGTAGATATTATTTGGCTGGAGAACTGCACTGAAATATTTGAAGGCAAGTGAATTTTGGAGGCTGCTTGTGCTTCACATCTTGCATTGCTTCACAAAGTCTGAATTAGGTTGGTTCGCCTTCAAATGCAAACTGAATTAAATTTCTCCTCAGATTCAAAACATAGGCAGTGTTATTGGAGGGCAGGGCAAAGAGAGAGAGACAGTCTATTCTCTGGAGAAAATCAACTTTCTCCGAGCTGGCAGAGGACCACGGGTAGTTCTAGGTGATTTTTACAAATGGAAACGAGGCTGGGCAGATTAACATTTTTCATGTGAAATGAAACTTGCTGGCCTGGAATCCACTAGTACTTTATAGAACATCCCCCACTCCACAATTCCTGTAGTGCCAACACAGGCTAGATATACCACTCCAAAAACTAGCGTGTCAAATCACTAGACTTGGCTTGAGTTCAAATCTCTAAAAATCCTAATCCTACAAAGGCAATGTAGCAAACCTACCAGCAAAATGAAAATGCAGTGTCTTTTCAGTAAGGCACTCTTCTAGTTACATTTTTAGGTCACAGGAAAGAAATGTCCAAGTAAATCCCGACTCGACTCTACTGCAAGGAGTCATGGTTCAAAGCACAGATATAAAGCAAGTCAGGAAGAAAAGGCTGTGCTGCTTGATTGGATAGGTAAAGTTGCCACCTGTTACAATTACCTTAAGCAGAAAAAAGCTCACTTGGGATGTCAGCCCAACAGGCTACAAAAGAAGTAGGATAAACTATGCTAAAGTATTCTAGGTAGAAGCAGGCTTCCTACAACTTGTGGATGAGTCCTCTGACATTCATAATCACAAACTGAATGGTCAAGAATTACATTGTACAACATTTTGCTGTGCCAAGATCTGGATTCAGTAAAAACCCATTTGACTATTAGCCTGGGCAACCTTCCACTCTGTCCCCATGGATCTTGATTCTGTAATCACGGATAAATATTATTCAGGGCCAGCTTTTAGCAACATTGCAAGTGAGATTTGGTAATTGAAGCAAAAGTTCTTTAAATGAAATAGTTTGCCTTTTACGTTTCACTAAACCTTCAGCCTTGTTAAAGCTGTCAGGAGCATTTAGGGTGCTCATACATTCTCACTAATTTTTTTAACAATGGTATTTGGCAACTACTTTTGCAACTTCAGGTCATCCTGCGTTTCTCTCCATCAGGCCACAGGAATATCTGATGAGACTAGCTGGATTCCTTCAAATACAATCTCCAGAACCATGAGAACTATGAATATTTTTAGTAAAAGCTGAACCACTCACGAAATGTGGAAACTTGTATGAGGAACACAGAGAACTATGTTCATAATTCAGTCTAGATTGATCTTCTTTCAGTTCAAAATAGAGGTACACCTACACAGAAATCCTGAAGTTAAAACACACATCCATCTCCCGCAATCTATGTATTCCAATAATTAAGCACACCTGTCCAGACCACAACACCATGTAATTACAGGATGGGAATGCACAATTCTGAGAATGATTTTTAAAAGCAGACGACAACCTGCCCATGGACATTTACCTGTTGAGAGATGATCATAGTGAATGATATTGTGCCCCCTCCCCCTAAAAAAATCTCTTTTGCCATCTGGCAGTACCCTAATTACCTGTTATATTTTAGTCTCTCTCTCTATCTCTTGCCTGCCAGGGAAGAACATCCTGATATTTTCAAATAATACTTTAGTAGGGAAGAAGTCATTATTTGTGAGGGTGCTGGGTTTTAGTGTACCAAGTAATTTTCAGTCTATAGAGCCATAAAGAAGGTGACAGCCTGCCACCAGGAGTCAGTTATGTAGTGCATTTGATTTTACAAAGTACGAGAAAAGTTAATCCTTTGTTATCAGAGCTTAATTTGCATGGAAGTTGTACCCAAGGATAACAGGAAGCTGGATGCACCACTTTGATTCTGCTGGTGTCATCAATATGAACAGAATGCTGCTTTGTGTGAAGAGAAAGACTAAAGTATAATCTTCTGGAGCGGGCAGGACTGTTTCTTAGTGGGAGAGTACATGCTTTGCATGCAGAAAGTCCCAGGTCCAATCCCTGGCATCAGAGGAAGCAGATGACGTAGAAGTCTGAAATTTGCAGTCAGAATATAAAATAGTGGACTAGATGAAGCAATAGTGTGACCCGGTATAATACGGGCAGCCCAGTCCTACACACTGCTGTATATCACAGTGTAAAATCCAACTCTATTCCCTAGCAATGATACAATGGACCCAGAAAAAAGGTTCCTGCTAGTGTTCCTGAAGGCTATACTATCATATTCCATGCTGTGATAGTGACCAATACCTTGGGTATGCTGCTGCAATGACTACTGTACTTTCTTCCCTTACTGTTGTGCCTCTTTTATTCTTGACCATCCTACTCTTTAACTATGGTTAATTGAAACAAACCATTTTTTTAAAAAATCCAACAAACCACAGTTAACAATAACCACAGTTCAGGATTCTGGATTCAGACAACACAAGCAGCTGTGCTTAATATAAAACAATACCAAAAGTTTCCAAATTCCATCTTTGTAATTGCACTGGAGGAGGGGAAGTACATGAGCCCATGGCCCATTCCTGCAGTATGAAGCCCTAGTTTTATCTGAATGAGACCTATGTGATCATACACAGGAGACAGATATGCATCCATAAACCCTTTAATTCACCATTATAATTCTGGGGGACACACCTGTTCAGGCTGTGGAATTTCAAGTTCTTCAAATTCAGTATGATATTTGTTCAAGAATGACACAAGTCCACAATTAACACGAAAGCCAATGAGTTGCTTTTAAGTTATATTCCAAAAATGCAAGAAGAAAAGCTAATTGGGGAGCTTCTTGTAGTTGCACTGATATTTTCAGAGAAAAAAGCCAAGCATAAGCATAGACTAACCCAGGAATTATCAATTAAAATTCTAATGCTATTAGCAGATGCTGGGTATATTTTTGTTCTGGAACTAGCTTGGCAACATCCACTTATTTCTCTTTAACTACAAACAAGCTGCAAGCCAATCTTTACTGCTTTTTGCTGTCCTTTTTGTACTGCTGCCAAATACTTGCATTATTCCCCCTACCTCTCCCTTAAGTCATCCAACTGACACACAAAATAATTTGAGGGTTGTTGTTTTTCCTCCACTGAAATCATCAAAAGCAAAAACAAGGGGTGGCACTTCACACTCAAAAAGAAAGGTTTTGCATATGCTTTCACTGCCTCAAGTGTCTGGAAATGAAATTGTCAAACTGTCTTGTTACTGAAGAAAAACAATACATGAAAGGGAATACATCTGTTTCTCAATCCCCAACTCAGTGAACTGAAAGAAGAAAATAATTGCATTATATACATGCCCTTTTTCGGTCATTAGAGATGCTGCACAGAGAAGGAATCGTACTACTTTCCCTGCATATGCAGATGTAAATCTATTGCACAATAATTCATATTATATGGCAGGCTCTCTTTTTAATTTAGCGTATGGTCAATCCAATTCCTGGCTGCTAGGCAGAGTGTTAAATCACCTGCTTGCTATTGGTGCCCAGAAGCTGATTCAGGAGCTGGTGGTTAGCTGGTATATTTTAGCAGAGCGGCTTCAGAACACATGTCTTTGCATCCTTTAGACAAAAGCACACCCTATATTACTTCATCTGCAAAACAATTACCTTGTTAAACTACTGGAAAATGCCACGACTTCAAACTGTTAAAAAAGACAAGAGACCATTTACACCAGAACCATTTATACTGCAGCTCCACATTCATTCATTCATTTATTTGAAAGTACCAATATTTTCAGTAAACAATCGAGCTGACAGCACTGTACCTACGTGTTGCCAAGTGAAAAATGTGGAATAGTTATTTTTGCCTACACTTTAATTACGTCCCACTGGTTGTATGTCCTCCCAGTGCAATAAGAATTATTTTTTAAAGACCTAAACTTGAAAACTTAAATCCATCACTATCCAGTGTGTCATCTTAATAAATATATCACATTATGAAACTTTCCTTTTTTTGTGGGAAGAAACAACTGTTTCTCAGAGCTTCATATTTCAAGAGGACAAGTTGGAGCAAAGCAGGTTTCAGCTGAAAGAAAAGCAGTTTATCCAAGGGAGTCGTGGGATCTCCTCAGGAAATATACAAAGCTGTCTTATACAAATCCAGCTGCCTGTCTAACCCACCATTGCCTTTTCTGACAATGTAGGCTTCCATGGTCTGAAGCAGAGGTCTTTCCCCAAAACCCACTACCTGATCCTTTTACTAAAGTGACCAGGGATTGAACCTGGAGTCTTCTGCATACAATGCATGTGTTCAATCACCAATCTATAGTTCATCCTTCCCTAGTAATATTTCAAGAAGAAGTTGTAGGAAACTGATTACGTCCAAGGAATTTTGTTGCTACATGATGAATTGGTCTAGATGGCCAATATAGCCAGGCCAAGTTGAGTTTTCCCATTAAACCAACCTTCACCAACCTGGTGCCCCCCAGCTGTTTTAGACTACAGTTCCCATCATCCCTGGCCACTGACAACTGTAGTCCAAAACAGCTGGAAAGCACCAGGCTGGCAAAGGATGTAATAAGCTTTCAAGTCAGAAATATCAATACATAGTAATTCCTCTGAAAACATAAAATGATTCTAGATTCCTCCTAAGATAATCTCATAGGAACACAACACTTTTGTAGTACAGTTCCCTGAAATGATAAATCAATATCATAGTTATAAAAAACTAAGCAACTGACAGACCTGACCTGACACTTGACTTTTGCACCCATATTTTCAGCAAACTCTAGCTGCAATGCAAAAGAAAACCCTTGAATGCTAAAAGCAACCAGATTCTGGATTCCATAACTATGGTTATCAGGCATTTTGGAACTTCACTGTAACAACCTGCCTGCTCTGCCACACTGAGAATAGAACACTGTGCCCTGCTACCTAGAACTAAGTGTCATTGAGCTGTATTAGATTTATTTCTGAGCAGACATAGGATTGCTCTGCAACTCATACATCTACCGGTAGATTAGAAAGCATTCCAAGAGGAAAATAGGATTGAGAAGAGTACAGCATAACAAATTTGGCTCTAGATCAGTGGTTTTCATCTAGTGTGTTGTGGCACCCTGGGGTGCCTTGAATGATGGACAGGGGTGCTGCGGACAATACTGACCTCTGTCCCTATTCTCTACCCTTCCTTCCCTCCTCTGATGCCTTCTCCCATCTCTGCATCCCAAAGGCTTGCACAGCTGTTTATTGCAGCAGCCCTGGCTATAAGCTCTGCAAGCGAGGCCTTCCACTAGAGTAGTGGTGCTTTGTACCTCCCCTCCTCTCCCTGTTTGCCCCACTCCCAAAATGGCTCTGGAAGCCCCCAGAACAGCACCCAGGGGGGGGAGGGGAGATTCTTCCATCTGGCAAGCTGAAATGCTTGTGCTGATGCAACAATCTCCTTAGCACTACAGTGAATTCTTCCCAAGCGATCAACCACCACACTGGTTTGGCTAGTTCTGTTTGAAGAATGACCTTTTCATTCAAATGATATTATGTGTGCTGTTCAGACCTTGGGAAAGATACCTAGACTGTACAACAAATCAGCAAATACACTTTACAAACTCTGGCACTTGTAATGGGAATGTGGTACTTCTCTAATAAGCAGAGACATGCACACATTCTGCACTATGCCTGAACAAATAAAGCTTACAATATCTGAGCCAAAAGGGAAATGTGATCACGTAAGGCACACCTGTTCATCAACTTGAAACCTGCCCAGCTACCATCATACAATCTTACAAATCTGAACATGGGATGGTGATGGTATAAAGAAATTATTCGCAATCTATTCATGTGGTGAACCCTTGCCATAGCCATTCCATCTCTGATCTATCCATACTTCTCCTAAAGAGAAACTCTTACAATATCTTTAAAAAGCATGCCTCAGAACTAGAGTTTCTAACATGGCTTAATTTGCAGAATAATTGGATGAATAAAGAAAAACAGTTTGCAGGTCAAAATGCAGGCTGCAACTCACTGCTGGTTAACACCAAGGGTAAAGAATGTTTTCCTTTGCTATAAGATTTGATGAGGGGATTACTGTATTTCAGACCATTTTCAAAGACAATCAGTAAACCTTGCTCCACTTATAAAAGTGAGCTCTAAATATAATCCAATTTTAACTACTGCATATGTTGAAAACTTGCCTGTCCTTTCAACAGCAGCAGTCAGTTCAAACCTAATAATGTTCAAGCTACTTGATCAATCATCCCAAGACTTGCAGATCAGTCATGTCTATTGCAGAGGACAAGGGGGGTTACTTAACAGTTGCTATACCTATAAAAAGTGCTTTCCTTTCTGTTAAGTCCGTAATGCAAACCAGATCTACATTTCAAAATAAGAACAGTATGTACTTGTACAGAGAAACCGAGTACTCCTGTTAAGAATGTAACAGCCCATATGAGACACACGCCTAGTTTAGTCTAACAAAACTTTCCTAATTTGTTTCCTGTTTGGATAAATCAAGAACAACATCCTGTACGCTGTTCAAACTATACCGTATTGTGAGACAATTTACATAGCAGGGCAGGCTCAATCGGGACGGACCTTGACCATTTTCAGAGCTCTGATGTATTTGTAACTCCATTTGTATTCTCCAGATGAAATGTCTCCGCAGCCCAGAAAAGCTAGTTTCCTCAAGAACAGAACGGAACAGCTAGTCCTTTGGAGTGGCTGCTCTCCCTCTGGCTCTTTCCCTTTCCCTTGGCGAGCAGCTCAGCTCTGGGGAGGTGTGGCCATGTCAGGCAGGGTGTGCCGCTGCTGCTCCCAAGTAACGTTAAAAGCACAGCAAAGATTCAATGCCCTTTACAAATCTTAGTCATCCTGATCACTGATGCAGAGAACACCTTTGGAATGAATTAACATTTTGATGAGTTAACATTTTGCTATTTGCACACAGAACGCTAATAGCTAAAGGAAGGATGGGCAAATTGCATTAGGAGAATGACAACTGACAAACCTCCATTCACCAGCCCAAGGAAATAGCATAAAATTGTTGATATTGATCAAGAGGTTTCCTGACTTAGGTAAGGGGAAATTTCAAACGTTTGAGCTGGATATTAACTCCTGGAGCAAAGTCTGTTGCCTACAGGACTCATTAGGTCCACTGTGCCCTCCAGCTTTCTGTGTGTGTTGGGTATGTACCTGAACACACCATGAACATCACCAGTCCCCACTCATTGATGACTTCATTTCAACCATTCCTATTAACTTTCACAGGAAGAAAGGCACATATTATTTTTTATTCACTTAACCACTGCACATATCAAACCTAAGCTTGAACTCACAGAGGGACAACTCCAGTTGACACACACACTATAGGGCTCAGCATCTCCTAACTCAGCATCTCATTTCTTTTTTAAGCTTTCCATTAAACAGCTTTTCAACATAATGTAGTCAATAACTGGGGTTGTAGTGAGTGGGGAACCTTTCTCTGCAATGAGCTTGACACCGTGAGTTGGTTATCATTGGGTGGCCTGACTCCATCTTCAAACTTTTGTACTGTAGCAGAAGGGTAAAAATCTGAATACATAGCAGAGCAACTAGTTTATGATAGACCAAAGGGACATGGAGAAGAAGTTGAAGGGTTCTATGTGAACACCTGTTTACATGCTTTTGTAGTAGCTTGATGTGAAAGAGAAGGGGTGAGGAATGTGGCCCTATAGGTGTTAATGGATTACAGCTGCCATCATCCTTGACCATTGGCTGTGCTGGCTGGTGCTGATGGAAATTATAGTCATATAACATATGAAGGACCAAAGGTTCCTCTGAGGTAGAGCATGCTGGTACCACTTCAAACAAGCTTAGCTTGTGGCATAGGGGGCATAGGGGACTTTGTCTGGGGCTCTTTCACTAAAATCAAATAGGGAAAATGGGTCAAGTGGTGCTCTTGAAACACTCAGTAGCTTTCAGCTTTTAAAGTGGTGTGTAAATCAAAGCAAGAGAGAGGATACACAGTTGACAATGAGCTGACCTCTGTCACCTTGGCCTAAAGGTTTATTGCCCATCCCCAAAATAATGAACTGAAGCCCTGGGAATTAAGAGCAGGGCTTAAAAACAAAGCAAGACTGGGTAACTTTTGGGAGGTGTCCATTGTCACCAGGGTTTGTTTCAGGCAAGTATTGTGGCTTAGTCAGGCAATGCTACAACTTTTACTACCAGTATACTAGCCTCCAGTATGGTCCACCCAGAGAGTTGAATGCTCTTTTCCCTCAGCTCCTCTATTTCTTCCAGGTAACTGGCAATACCTGTCCTACCAGTTGCCTAAAGCAACCTCCTCTTACAACTACAAGGGTGGCCTATATTTGTGCTTTCCTCCTTATGTTCACAGCAATCCTGTGAAGCAGGTCAAGCTGACAGGCAGTGACTGTTCCGAGGCCAGTCATTGCACCTGAAAAAGGGTATTGTAGAGCTGGAAAGGGTTCAGAAAAGTGCAACCAAACCAATCAGTGGTAAGCTGTAAAGGAAAATGAGCAGCCAAGGCCCTTCATATTCACACAGACCACCCTCCACGTATTTTTATACAAAGAAGATTCCAATTAAACATCAGAAATAACTTTTTGACGGCAAGAGCTGTTCAACAGTGGAACAGATTCCCTTGGAAGGTGGTGGACTTTCCTTAAGCAGAGGTTCGATGGCCATCTGTCATGGATGCTTTAGTTGAGATTCCTGAATTGCAGGGTCACTTCCAACTCTACAATTCTCTGATTCCATTATAACATCTGAAGGCAGACCTGTTTAGGGAAGTTTTTAATGTTTGATGTTTTGTCAGATTATTATTCTGTTGGGAGCTGCCCAAAGTGGCTGGGGAAACCCAGCCAGATTGGCAGGGTATAAAAAAATATATTATATTATATTATATTATATTATATTATATTATATTATATTATATTAATTACTGCTGCTGCTGCATGTTCCTCAGGCTGTTTAAAAGAATAATAATGAAATGTACTGATCCTGCTGGGATTTTTCTCTCTGAAGTCAGGGTTCCAGAAAAGTATAACAGTACCAGAAACTTAAGACAAATAAATCAGTCCCCCATGATTAAAAAAAACACACCTTCTGTTAACAAGAATAAGAGAGCCAAGAATGGTGGGTGGGTTGTATAATTTTTTTAAGCTTCCAATACTGACCACAAGGCCATTTGTAATCTTCTTTGCTGCTTTTCCATAGTTATGCACAGCTGGCGAGCCAGCCGATGCCAACTGCTTTTCTTTAACTAGGCACCAAGAAAGGGGTCACAAGCAGATAACACTGAGATAAAACACTTGGGTGCATGCATTGTGTGACACAAGGTTTTCTGCCATGAAATCCAACACTGCTTAAAGTCCTTTCATAAGCTAACTCGTCCGTATTTCACTTCTATTAGTATCTTCTTGATTAAACAGTAAGTTCTTGGTTTTGCAAAGGGAGGTGTTTTTATCCGAGGAACATCTAAGGAGTTTTATTTCAGGTATACAAGTGTGACTGCAATATCTTGATTGAAAATTAATGCACATCAGAACTCAAGACTATGTTTCATTCATGAACTCTTGCAGGCTATCTGTAGATGGCCATACATGGAACAGGCTTAAGTCTTTGATGAAGCAAGCTGTGGCATGGCTGTGATTCAAGCAAACACCACTTCAGACACACTGTAGACCCCAACCACTTGAGTCCACGACAGTGATGTGGCTAACTAGATCCAAAGAGGGTGGTGACAAGTCAACATGAGATGGAAGGGGAGTGCAAGGAAGCAGTTGCAAACAGGGATAGACTTGACCCCCATTCAGAGCCTTCCTTCCCACTGGGCTTACTAGCGCGTTATGCCAGGGTGCTAGCCTCTCGGGGGCACCCCAGAGCCTTCCTGCATGCCTGCCAGTGCCCCGTCAACCATATGTCTGGTGGCCTTTTGGTCACATGGGACCAGGCCGCCTGAGGAGCGAGGGCGGGAGTCTTGGCCAGGAGACTTCCATGGCCACGCCATGTGAGGGGAAAGATGAGGACTTCTGTTCCTGCTTCCTGCTCTCCTGACAGGCCCCACGGCGGCGCTTAGGCCACGCCCAGCGGGCCCACGGTTGGACAGGCCACGATGTGGCAGCTGTGGCCGGGGCTGCTCCTCCTGCTGGCCATGCTGTGGGGCGGGGAAGTGCTCCCGGCTCAGGGAGTCCTGAGGCCGCTGCCGCCACCTTCTTTGCCGGCGGCAGCAGTGCTGTCAACCTCTGCCTCCGCAGCGCCCAGAGGCCACTACGCCGCCACGCCTGCGCCGCTCGCTCTAATTATAGCGGGCACAGCTGGTGCAGTTTCCCGGCCCGGGAGGGGCTCACAGGAGCTGCCAGGGGAGGCTTCCGGGGTGGTGGCTCTGCCTGCCCGCCCAGCTCTCTCGTCCAGATCCCATGTCCCCATTGTACACGATGCAAGCAGCGACTGCCTTGTCGAGGGGTGTGGGGCAGCGGGGAGGAAGAGGAAGAGGCCCCTGCGTGAGTCAGAGCATGTGCGGGTTGTACTCTGGCAGCCTCGAAACTCAAAAGAAGCAGAAGATCTCTCTTGATGTATTGTCCCACCTCCATGGCACACACACACACCCGGACAAAGAACCCAAAATACAAAGCAACCTGTCTTAGGGATAAGGGCAGTGTAGGGGGGAGACAACGTGAACAGATAGCTGGAAGCTTCAAATTGCTTATCAAAAACGAAATCTTGGCTGGTCTAAGGAGACGAGTGCCAGTGCCTGCAATCTCTCCATCACGTTTGGATCCCATGTCCCCATTCCTCGTCTGGATCACGGCCATGCTGCATTGCTCCAGGGTGGTCCAGCGTTTTGGGGGTGGCTATGGACTGATCCGAGTGAAAGTCTTAATCCAAGCTGCCCCCTCTGCATGAGTGACCCCCTAGATGCCCAGTGGAAATCCCATGGTCTTTATTCTCAGCTGGCTCTGCCCAATGCACTCCCGTTCCCACGACAGAATTTCTGAGGGTGGGGTGCCTATTAAGACAGGAATATGCAGCTGTCCCATACTGGGATCGAGGTGGTGGGCGTGCATGTGGGAGGGTGGGGGGACCCCGTGGGGGTGGGGGACGCCAGAGGGATCCCTGCACCATGGCGCTAGATAAGCTTAAGATGGCCCTGCCCCCATTTTTAGAGTAGGGGGACAGAACACTTAAAGTTAGTACAAGGCACATAGTAGGATAAAAGTAAAGACAAATAGAACTACTTTCATTCTAATGCAGGCATAGGCCAACCCGGCCCTCCAGATGTTTTGGGACTACAATTCCCATCATCCCTGACCACTGCTCCTGTTAGCTAGGGATCATGGGAGTTGTAGGCCAAAAACATCTGGAGGGCCGAGTTTGCCTATGCCTGTTCTAATGGAACTATGCATATAGGTGCTGTAGAACCAGCACAGGAGGAGAAAAGCAATATATAAGAAATGCAAGCACATCTTATGCAAACAAATGGGACAGGTTTTATTTTTCAGATAAGCCCCATAATAAATGAATCATGAGAAATGTCCCTAATAAATATTTCCAAGGTAAGAGGTTTGTTTTTTTAAAAAAAAAAATCATGATAATCTAATTTATTTATGGATAATCTGCCATAATGAAATGTGACCAAGCAGTAATATATATATGCTTATTTCCACAGTGAAATATGAAAGTCCAAGCTCTATCTTGTTTCATTTACGTTTGCCCATCATTGACCCAGTACTAATTGTTTCATATTTCTAATGCATACTCACTTCCTCGAAGGACTTTTGTTTAGATGGTGTATTTTGAAAAAAGTGGCAGAATGTGATTATAAAAACTGCTATTGCATATATTTTTAAAAGGAACAGATCCCCAGATGCCTCCATGCAGGAAGGTTGGGAGGGAGAGGGAGAGGGAGAGGACTCACTAGTACAGAGTGGCAGTGCCTCATATTTTAAAACAAAAAAAAGCACTGCTTCAATAAGAACAGCATAGCATCCAGAGCTGCAGGGGCAGAGGAAGGGGGGGCGGTGGGGGCGGTCCACCCCAGGTGTCATCCCTGAGGGGGTGACAAAATAGCACCTGCAGCGCGCCCAAGTCATGCATCTCTCTTGGGAGTGACGCGGTGGCTCAGGCCCCCACGCTGCCCAAAATTGCAGCATGGGGCTTGCTTCCGCCCAGTGGACTCCATGGGCAGATCGCCGCAGTGCCCCCATGGGCAGATCGCCCCGACCCCACCAATCCGGGTGCTGAAGCAGCTAGCTACGCTCCTGCAGAGCTGTGCAGAGTTGGTCAGGGTCAAACATACTACATATCCAAACCAGGAAAATCTGGTATTCATTATTTAAAAATGTTCCATATGTGAATATATACAGTATTAATTCATAGAATTAATCATAGAATTGTAGAGTTGGAAGAGTCATCTGGTCCAGCCCCCTGCAATGCAAGAATCTTCTGCCCAACATGCAGCTCAAACCCACAACTCTAAATTTAAGAGTCTCATGCTCTACCAACTGAACTATCCCAGGAATGATCATCTTATTTATTTATGGATAACAGAGGACAAGACAGGAAAGATATGAAAGCAAATCATATGAACGTGATCTGGTGCAGACATCCTCTCTTAGCAAGGTTTCAGAATCAGTACATAATGTAAAGATTGGCTCAATCAGGCAGAAACTCCCTTGTTGGCGTCCTTCTGTAGTTTTGCACAACATAGCTCAGTGTCATACAAATTCTAACTGTGAAATAAAAACACTGTCTTACCACCCAGGCTGTTGTGAAGATGAATGAGATAAGATCTGTAAAACATTTGGCACAGTAAGGAGTCACAAGGAATAATGAACAAGTGCAGAAAAACCTGCTTCTGTAACTACTGTTGCCTAATAACTTTGCAACAAATGTTGCTTGCTAGCTATGTGCATTTCTAAGCAGCTGCATCAGTCAGTGGAATGAGTTGACCTGTAATAAAAAAAGAATGACTATGCTTTGAGGATCCACATTGAAAAATAATTTTTCTAAAACTCATTTAGAAATATGCTAATGATGAACCAAAATTACTTCTATGCTGCAAGGACATCTTATCCATCCTTGCCTTTGGCTGAACCCTGTTGTGTTGTTTTCATTAAAATGTTATAATAGCTGAAAGCATTATAGTTCATGAGTTGGTAGCAAGACACATTCCATTTTTTAATTGTATGAATTAAATAAAACACACAGAATGGTGAGCAAACTAGCAAGAGTCAAGCTTTGCTCTCGGGATCTCTACCAGTCAGCCTGCCTCTTCTTTTTCCTGCTTAATGTCTATTTTCTTGACCATGGGTACGCAAACTAAGGCCTGGGGGGCCGGATCTGGCCCAATCGACTTCTCAATCCAGCCCGCAGATGGTCTGGGAATCAGTGTGTTTTTACATGAGTAGAATGTGTCCTTTTATTTAAAATGCATCTCTGGGTTATTTGTGGGGTGGGGCCTGTCTGGTGTTTTTATATGAGCAGAATGTGTGTTTTTATTTAAAATGCATCTCTTATTTGTGGGGCATGGGAATTCGTTAATATTTTTTCCCCAAAATATAGTCCGTGCCCCCCACAAGGTCTGAGGGACTGGCCCCCTGCTGAAAAGGTTTGCTGACCCCTGCTCTTGACCAATCAGACTCCCTATTTGTTTGTCCATCCATCTGTTTGCCTGCCGCTCAGGCTAGTCCCTCTCCAGATATATTTATTGCTTCACATGCTTGCTTCAAGGGACACTTACGGTATTCCACACTGGTACTCCTGTAGACTGGCTCTGGTGGCCCATTTACTTCCACTCCTATCCTACCAAGACTTGTATCGGAGCTTCTGCATACAGTTACTGCCTCCATCATAAGTACAGTGTTGGCTATTATGAAGTGTTTGCAATTTAAGGGACAAGATAATGTCCCTTTTGGTTATGAATCAACACCAACCTATGTTAAATTTGTATGCTCTTTTTATAAATATTGTAGCATGGCTATGTCCTGCTCACTTAAGTATTTGCTAGTTTCAAAAGCTGGAGCCAGCTTATTCTGAGCTGCCTTCATGCCCTTCAAAGTTTCTTCAGGTAAGGAGAAATCACAGTATGATGCTCTCCATGGTCATATGGATTACACACTCCTGAATGCTCTTTTAGAATTAGAAAAGCTATGTTATTTCCTTTTGATTGAACAATCATGGCTTATCTTGGATTTGTAAATAAACCAAGTAAATAAGTAAATAAACAAATGGCCATGGCAGATATCAAAACTTAATGACATAATTCATTTCCAAAAAGGACATAATGTCCCTTCAATGCAGCTGATATCTTATCCTTAAAACACCTAGTATGCCAATGAAAACCTTCTAATGGGGTCCATCAGACTAACTGATCCTTATATGGGTCTGCAAAACAATTTATACATTATCAGTGAAGTGACCACACAGCATGCTTCCTCCCCGCAATGCAACATTTGTTCCTTCATCAGCCATGTCAACACCACAAGCCTATAATTTGCTAGGCCACCAATCAAGTGCAAGAGGGGTTGTCACAGAGCATGGTATTATGCCAGCACTAGAGGGAAATGTTTCCAATGTTGCTGGGAGATCACTAGCCCATGATGGTATGCCAAAATACCGAATACGTTGGATGCTCCAGTTATACACCCAGATTATACTCTCCAAAGTACTTTGAAGGCAAATGATTCTAAAAGGTCAGGTGGATTACTTGAGATACAATTTGATCAAGCATCTCAAAAGCATGGAGATGCTAAAAAAAGGTTTTTCACGACAGCAACTGTGTTCTACGCCCACACTAGATATTATTTCGTCTCAAAGCCATTAGCTTTGCTCCAAACATTTCACCAAGCCACAGACCATTTGAAATTGTATGCCAGAGACTTTCCCCAACGAGTCTTTCAATGTAAAATTATTTCTAGTTTAGAATAATGCTGAAGTCATGTTTCAGTCCACCATCTTGATTCAAAATGACCCTGACCCTGAGATTAAGATGCTTATGCTCTTCCAATTGAGTTATCCCAGAGCCATCAGCCTGGTGATCCACCTAAAAAAAGCATAAGTTCTAAGAACACTTTGTAAACTTCCTTACTTTGGAGTAAGCCCTAACAAACACAATGGAACTTACCGTAGTTCCAAGTAAACATGCATGGAACTGCATTGTCATTACACTGGTTACTAAATTCAGTGAGAATACTAGGAAGCAAGATGAAAGAGGACAGGGCTGCTATACTATAGTTGTGCAGAAGAGGGAATTTCAGCAGCAAGTTTCAACACAAATTTTGCTCTTCTACACACCTATTAAGGAATTACTAAGCACCTGGCTGCTTAGTAATGACATTAGTTTAATGTGTTATGATAGCATACTCATACCCAAATAGCCTACAGAATTTTACTCAGAAGTGGGTTTACTCATGAATAATTATGCTTACAAGTATAGTCTTAAAACATTAGTTTTCAGTTTTTACTATCCTATCTCTGCTTGCAATCTTAGAAATGGAAGCTCTTAGTTGTTTTCTCAAATGGTAATGTAATTTGAAAAATTAAATAAAAATATTATAAAAATATTATTTTTTAAAATGGAAATGTTTCGTTGATGCACCTGAGCTTAATCTTATAATGATAAAATGGGAAAATGAATCACAGCTTGGCTCTATTTCAGGAATACCTTAGGAAAGTGACAGTCATTACTTTGCTTTCTGTTGCTAATAATAAATCAACACTGTTGTAATAGCTTCAACACATGATGAGCCTCTTGATCAGGAAGGGAACATTTTCCATTTTCCCAGAAATGAGACTGTGGCTTGAAGGACAGTACAAATAGTTTCAAAGTCTGGAGATGGTTCCAAAATTATATTCACACCATAGTTACAGAGACTGCTGTGTGTGATCTAGACTATTTAGAATGTCCCTGTCATTCTCAGAACACCTCCAGGTAGCTTTTTAATCCAGACAAAGGAGAACAGTCTAGCTATATTTTACACTAGAACAAATTCAGTATAGAGGCCACCTTTTATTTACATTCAAGCAGGTAGGAACCCCAAAACTCTCAGGACAACTGGTATAGGCCTATACATCCCTCATTGGTTTTATTTATTTATGCGTGTGTGTGTGTTTTTGTTTGTTTGTTTGTTTGTTGTTATCCCAGGTGGTCCTCCTTCAGCACCATTACTTTCTGTCCATATTATATGGATGGGTAGTGTGTTTTCAAGTGTCTATATATGTTTTTGGAGTTGGGCAATGACCTCAGATAGCCAAGACAAAACAAAGCAAAAATGACTCAATTAACATTTATTAAGGAAAACAAAACATAGGTACACACTACACAATGTTTAAAAAGTATCTTTCTTTTAAAGAAATAAAGTATACTGCTCGATCTAGCTGCATGATGTCACAATCGCATGTAGGACGAAATCTAAAGTAGTGTTTGATCAAAATCTTCCTGTAGCACTTATCCATACAAATGTATTAGAAACAAAGGGAAGGGTGGCAATGCAAATATTAATATTATTGGAAGACAGGCAGGTAGGGTGGCCAGGTGAGAAGACATAAACCTCTTGCATCTTTAATGTTATGCAACCTACACCTGCTAAAATTCCCTCTGCTACTTAAGTTGTAGTGGTGAGGTCTTCTTTTTCACTTATCCACCCTATAGATAGGATCAAGGAACTGTGTTGCTACACATTAGCTACAAGTGTTTCAATATGTGAATAAACCCAAACATTACACTAGAAGTACTGTATATATTCATAGGTATTAAAGCACAGTCAGGAGACAAAACACTTTCATCCCAGAAATGTAATTTTTCACGACATTCAGTGCAAACTTGTGTGGCCCTATTTAGAAATGTATCCACCGGGTACAATGAGTTTACTACTGTTTGGTCTGAGTACAAGCTGGTGTAGTTTGATCCCAGGAGATTCTGAAGAATCTGTACTAGCTCACTCTACATCCTTGTCTTGGATCTGCTAGCCAAGCTGCAATGGAGTCCTATAGCACACCATTCAGCAGGCAGTGGCAGCTGATGATCCACTGGGGTAATCTACTGTGGGTTTAATCCAAGTGATAAAGTTGGGGCATTTAGATTCTCAGTTAAATTGGTCTTCCTAGTGAATGCTAAGGGGTGCCAGGGTAGAAAGAGGGGTGAGACCTTTGTGACAAAGATACAAATAAGGAGAATAGATAGATTTATACATAGACATATATATACAGTATGTATTGTAAAGAATGTTAAAATGTGTAACTGAATGTAACATTGCAAAATAAAATGGGGGAAAAATGAAAATAAAAAAGAAAGAGGGGTAAAACCACACCCTTGTCATTGCATTTTTCCAATTCTCTGTTCATTTTTCTTTTTATGCTTTCATAAAATTATTTTAAAGATACTTAACAACAACAAAAAGCTTTGGTAACTGTTCTAATGTGCAGAGTCATTAATTAAAACAACAAGAAAAGTGAATGCTGGAACCAAGTGGCATGCTTTGGCACCAGATTCTGCATTCCAGGCCCCAAGCCAAAAGAGTGAGAGCTCAACAGGGAGCAGATATATTTGTTCCTGGGGGAGGGGGCTGGCACTTGTACCATCAAACAGCTGATCCCTGGAATAATTCTGGCATCTTTATTGGAACAAGCTTTTTAAGACCAGCTTGCCCAGCTGTAGGGGTAAAGTGCCACATACCAAAGGCAGCCATCATTAAGGATGGAGAAACAATCCTACAGAAGGAATTAGTAAACTGAGAAGGGCATAAAGAAGTCAGTTTTATCAACAAAGAGCAGTCAATGGCACTCTCTTCATTACCACCCCAGGCCATTTTTTCTACGAGCAGCACAGGAGCCTTTCAGCAATAGTGTTGTGCAGCTATAAGGTAGGGGTGTGTGGCATGCACACAAATTCTATGAAAACATCATCACATCAATCGCATTAAATTCAACAGAAGAGCACACAAATGTGGCCTCCAGGTTCACATTTATGGCTAGTAATTGCCACACGCACCATCCTAGTTCAGGTACTTCCCTGCTTCTTCAGGGCCCAAAACTTGTTCTCATTCATATCCCATTAAGAGCACCCAAGCAGGCCCCCAGTTTCAAAGGACTTAAGCTCCCTAACTCTAAAGGCCTGGTTTGCACATCACTCTGAACCCCCAGTTTATATTTCATCTGACCACCCAATATATAGGATTGGAGCTTTACTCCTCAGCAGTTTATTTCTTCAAGTTAAGCCAAGAATAAACCCTAGTTTACCATCATGGTTAATTATAAGAGAAACAAACCAATAGCTCTTGTTTGCATGTAACAGCATGGTTTGTTTCTTCCCAGTAGCACTAAAGAAGTAAGTGGAGAAGGAAAGAAGTATGGTCTTTTGAGCAGCACTCGACTTGTTCACATTAAACCAAAATTTAATTACAAACTGCACTTTAAAATGATGTACAAATCAGAGCATTATTTGGATATTTTGATCTAGATACCTGCGTTTTCTCTTCCCTCTACCTTACACACACCCATATTTGATCTGGACCTTAATAGTTCCTTTTAACAGAAATAAATTCAATGGGAGCAAAAGATATGGACACATATTTTCCTGACCACACACACCCAAAATATTTCTCTGCTTGTGCCCCAAATGGATTGACATTCTGGGTAATCAGTGCAACCGAGAAATTTAGTAGATGGAGGCAGAGTTGAGTGGATTCATTTTCTCCATGCCTTCAGTGGAACTTAATACCTTAGTAAAATTATCTTAATGATAAGCCAGAGGTTATTATTTTTCAAAAGAAGCTGGAAAACTCAGAAAAAGTATTTCTGGAACATGGGAGAAACTTTAAATTCCTCATTCTGGAAATCCATCCTTTTGCCATCGGCATGAATAGACCCCCTGTGATACTGTAATATGGTGCTGCTTAGCATTGGAAAGGAAGCTTTGAAAAATCGGAGCAGTGGAATGGGGCTTCCTCACTCATAAGGTATATTTTCTACACATGATAGATGAGTTTAGTCACCACAGGCACAAAACCCCACAAGCAATAGCAACCTAATTTAATCTGACATCCCAGAGTCCTGGCATTATACCAAATCTTCCAGTGTTTTCATTCCCCTGCAGCTTATCCAGAAGGTTGTAGTGCTAAAGCTGGGGGTGGGGGGTGGATTCATACAAGGGCCATTCTTTTGGTTGATGGCACTTAAGTTGATCCTCCTCCTAGTTCCACTTGGACAACAGAGATAATGGCAATTCATATATGGGTTGTGAGTGTTTGTGCTGAAATTGTGCATCTATGAACACGTGAAAACCACCTCCAGCTGAAAAACAACAGCCCACTTAGTTGCCAACATTATTAAATTCCCCCCTAACACTCATTCTAGATCTATCATCTTGGTTCAGTTGGCAATTTCCCGTATGCTAAATTGAACACATAATCCACAGCACACACTGGCCGGTTACCAAGAAGCTTCCATAGCACCTCCTCCTGAACAGTTAATGTCATGGCTCACTGGCTAGATGTGCTGTGAGGTCCAAAGGTTCCCCTGAGGCAGCTGTTCAGATCCACCAAGGCAGTCCAAACAAAACAGACAGAAGCAGAACAACCTATTGCTGAAGAAACACCTGAAGTCACACTGAGACTGAATATATACCATATATATAAAGACCCCACCGAAAGAATCATGGGAACTTTAATATGTTAAGGGTGCTTGGAATTGTAACTCTTGAGGGGTAAACTACCATTCTCGGGATTCTTGTTGGGTGATGTGTGTGTGTGTGTGTGTATAGCCAGAGAAGGAAAGGCTACCATCTGAGTCACAACAGCCAACCAATTCAACAGCCTAAATAGCTGGGAGAAAGTCCATGGGTAACAACCCCTCCAAGAGAAAGACTGAGTCCCACTGTTGCACAGTGATTCTGTAACAATAATGCTGAAAACACAACATGTCCCTATGATGAAAGAAGCTTTGGGGAAGAAAGGATGCCATTCGGATCAGGAAAACTGGAAATTACAAGAACAAGCTAACAGAAAGCAACCCCCCATGAGTTGCCTAAAAGCCCAAAGAAAAAGAGCAGTGCAATGAGAAACAGGTGCAGCAGTTTTAGCTTTGCCGCAGGGAGATTGAAATGCAGGCCTGGCAGGGCAAAGCCTGCCCCATGATAACAAGAATTGTAGCTAGAAAGAGGCCTTTTTCAGCTGATTCTAATCACCTGAGCAGATGGGGCAAGAGCAGGCGTGTGCCAGTCTTCAAGGGGTCTAAATTGTCCAGATAGCCCACACAAGTAGGGAAGACTCCCCACTATATAAGTTCAGGCAGCTGAACTAATGAAAGCAGCAATGTGACAGAAGGGGTGAGGTTACAGAACACATGCCCACTCTCCTCCCTCATGCAATAAGAATTACATGTAGAAGAATGGCTGAATAGGGCTACAGTCACAATTACAAGAACAGAAGAGCAGCTGCTGATTAGGCTTCTGTAGTCTCCCAAGGAGCCAGACTGTGGCATGCCCCCTTCCCTTCATGCTTGGGGCAAACAAAACCATATAACCTTCCATCTAAGCCCTGTATCAGGCATGGGGAACCAGTCCTGGGAGCTGAGTGTGGCCTCCAGGTCCCACTGCCTGGCCCTTCACCAGCCCACACCCCTCACCAGCTCTGCTCCATAGCCTCCTCAAGTGATTCTGCCTGGCTGAAATGTGTCTTCAAGGTGCAATAATGCCTCGTGCTTACCTGGGCGGAGAATGGAAAGATGCAAGTGTGCAGAAAAATGTTCCCCTTGCAAGTCCTATTTAGAAGAGTAGCTAGTTAAGTAATTGGGGGAAGGAGCACAAATTGAGAAGACAAGAGGCTTCAGGCTCATTCCCCAGGCAAGAGAATCTCAGGGGAAATATCAGGAAGAAGTCACATGCATGAACCGGAACTAGTGCATGAATATAGCCTGAAAGAGTATCCCTTTGACAAAATACTTCCAGATACCCCCAACTCCATTTAATGGCACACCTACCTTACCAATGCTGCACACCAACTTTAACCAGTTTTACTTGCAACAAATCCTATTGGACAGGAGGAAATGATGAAGCAACTCCCCAGAAAAACCAAACAAGTCCTTACTGCAGTAATGGGAGAAGAAAATGGCCGACTCCAATTAGTCAAAGCTCTCTTTTAATCTGACATCAAGCCATTAATTGGTTAATCACACTGATTAATCTGTTAATGCTTTCAGACTTAATTATTTGTTGTATAATTAGTATAAGCACATGTCTCCATTGCAGAGCTATTATCCCCCCCCCCACCTCCTCCATTTGGAACCAAGTACTATACTGTACAGCTGAAAAGAAACAATAAAGACCTGGGCCAGAGTGGTAAAAGCTTAATTTGATAGACTTGGGTTTGGGGGACTTAGGTTGAGGCCCCAGCTAGGACAAATGGTAAATATAAACAATAATTTAACAAGTTGCAGTTTACCTTAATGTTACATACTCATTGTGGCAAGTGACCCCAGCATTCATACATATCCATGGCCATCCTATGCTTTCCAAGGCCTCACTCTACATCTAATTTCCCAAATCTAAAGAGGAACAATAAGCTTTTCCTTAAAACTGACGCAAAGAGCAGTACAATCTACATGAAAGATAACTGCCCCAATCTACAAAAATATTAAATCCAAGTAAAAATAGCTGCAGAGGTTTCCATGACAATTTTTGTAAAGGGGAATATAACTTTAAAGACATTATATTTTTAGCAATTTAGAAATCTGTGTGGAAATGGGATTGTTTGGGTTGGAAGATCAGGAGCTCTCTGGCATGAGTGCACCAGTCTGTGTCTCAAATGTGATAACAAATGAAGCTCTACATCAGGCTTCCTCAAACTCGGCTCTCCAGGTGTTTTTGGCCTACAACTCCCTTGATCCCTAGCTAGCAAAACCAATGGTCAGGGATGATGAGAATTGTAATCTCAAAACATCTGGAGGGCCAAGTTTGAGGAAGCCTGATTTACATCATGGAGGTGCCCATCTTACCATTCCCTAGAACTAGCGCTACAGTAGTGAGGGAACGAGCTGCAATGTAGAGTTCTCTCTCCAATGTGACTTGGACCTTCTGAGAAGCTGTTGAAAGGAAGCATGCTGCAAAATCTCCCACATCGCAGAGGTCCTCAGCTAGAAAACCTAGAGCTGCTGTGCTTGAAGCTGTTACCATAGAGGTGCTAATTGTACAATCAGTTAATGGCAAACAGACAGAACTTATTTGGCACCCCTTAACTCTAGTTCTTGGGACGCGGGTGGCGCTGTGGTCTAAACCACAGAGCCTAGGGCTTGCCGATCAGGTCAGCGGTTCGAATCCCTGCAATAGGGTGAGCTCCCGTTGCTCGGTCCCTGCTCCTGCCAACCTAGCAGTTCAAAAGCACCTCAAAGTGCAAGTAGATAAATAGGTACCACTCCAGTGGGAAGGTGAATGGCGTTTCCGTGCACTGCTCTGGTTCACCAGAAGTGGCTTAGTCATGCTGGCCACATGACCCAGAAGCCGTATGCTGGCTCCCTCGGCCAATAAAGCGAGATGAGCGCCGCAACTTCAGTGTCGTCCATAATTGGACCTAATGGTCAGGGGTCCCTTTACCTTTTAACTCTAGTTCTTATGATTGAGTTCATGATTTAAAGCAGCAGCAACAACAAAAGTCCTTCATGAGATCAAGGCACCCAACAAAAGTTTTTAGAGTGCTTTCTATGGGTTGCCAAAAGCTATTACACTAATGCTCTTCTGCACTAGCCTGGAGTAGAGAGAATGGCTTTCAGTCACATCTTCTGCTTCTCCGAATACATGGACATGATGTCTTGGGATTTGTCAGTGCCTATTCTGGGCACTGTGTAGGGATTTTCCAAGCTCAGCAACACATTAATTAATGCAAGAAACACTGGTGTGTTTTTTCCCCTCTCTCTCTCCAGTAAGTGTAGTTAACTTGCATTTGAAAAAACTAAGTAGAAGAACAGGGAGCAATTGTTAATAGTTTATTATAAAAGCACAAAGCTATAAAGGAACCCAAGTGCTTCATTTACATAGGAAGCTGCCCCTTTTCAGAGTCCATCTGGTTCACTACTGTCTATACTGACTGCCAACAGCTCTCAACTGTTTCAGAATGGGTTCTTTCCCAACCCTACATGTAGATGCAGGGGATTTAACATGGGGCCTCTTGCATTTTTTATTATCTATTTAGTTTATTTCCTAAAATTTATATCTGCTTGATTGTAGGAAAAACCTCAAAGTGGTGCAGATATTCTACCACCAAGCTATAGACCAACCCCATGATCTGTTGGGGGATTTTCTTCTGACTTCGATGTCCCTAATGAGCTAAATGGAACACATGATTTGGCCTGTGGCAAGCAAAATCCTACATGAAAGAAATTTTAGATTTTTGAAGGGGGTATTTCTTTCTCTACTTGATACATTTGAATCTGCCCCTCTTTCATGGAGAAGGGATTTCTAGCAACAGCTTGGAATTAGAGCAAAATATTCAGCAAAACAACTTCCCCAGTTTCACCATCCATGAATTTTGGATCCAGTATTAATATTTTTCCCAGTACTGTATTGCTGAAGAAAGCAACAAGCTTGTATCCTACTCCTCCCAGTCTTCCTAATCTTAGGCCATTGCTTTCTCTATCCATCAAGATGAGCTACCAAATGAGTTCCATTCAACATTTTGAAACAGACATTCTCAGAAATGTCCTAGATTTTTTTCACATTTAAAATTTAATATTTGTATTTAATATTTGAAATACCCCCATTTTGCCACCCATAAGTGAATTTTGGCAGCCCGTTTTTGCTCAGCCCTCTCAGGAATTTGTAATCTATACTTTCGGAATGAAAATGGATTTCCTCAATATTGTTGAAATTTCAATGTGGAAGTGTCATTGTCCAGTGACAAGAGTCAGCCCTGGTTCAGGGACGTGAAAGGCATTCCAATAGCTGCTATCAATATGCACCTCTGATTGTATTTGGCAAATGTATCATCAGATGCAGAAAATATTGCTAGTATTTAAATGTAGTTGGAAGATCTCAGTTCGTACGATATGAAAGATTCAGGTTTCCATGGATACTGCATACTAAATAGTGTTATCAAATATATTTTTGGGTTTCCATCGTATTTTAGTGCCTGTAGCAACTGCTAACAGCTTTATATAGCATTTTTCTAGTAGCAGACAGATTGGCATACTTGCTGTATAAAAATTGCCAAGCAGCCTCTGCTACATTGTAGATTGAGCTACTTTGTGTATTTGGGGGAAGTAGTTTCTTCCTTAAATTAACCAAACAATTGTGCATAGTGTGAAGAAAAACGCTTCAGTACCAAATACTTCCAGTTTGCTACTGCTTGCTCCCTAAGATCCTTTTGCAGGAAAATGCGTAAGATGAGTGTTTGTGGCAAGGTCCAATACAAAAAACAAAACACCAACCTTTATGGAGGATCTTTTATAAGAGGGGTAGCTTTCTAGGACAAGAGCCACACTGACTCATAGCCAACCTTCCAGGGTTACACAAGGAAAAGTGGGTGCAGCCATGACAGAAAATTAATACCTATTTCACTGCATGCTGGATACACAGAGTAGAATACAGAGACTATTTTACATTGTCTCTGAAATGCAGAGAATAAAATACAGAGCATGCAAAATGGGCAGGATAATTTTACCACCCACCCACCAGAGGTGGAGAGGTGTTGATCCGGAAAAAATAGTCTATCCCTGCAGACCTTGGACTGATCCAACAAGGCAGCTCCTATGAGCCTTCATATACAAAGTTAGTCTGTCTTTGAGTATCAGTTACCAGGATTAGGAAACGGGAGAGGACCCATTCCAAGATGTGGTGGACTTTAGTCTGACCCTTGTGGGCAATTACTTTGTCCAAGCATAAAATATCCAGATAAAACTTCTTCCCCAAGCTAAATAAAAATCCCAGCCATACGACTCTGTCTGCATAAACCCCTCAGACCCTGATAGTACCCCCCACTCTTTTCTTCAGATTGCTTGCTTATGGACTAATAAGCGCAACTTTCTTACCTGCCTTTACCAACCAGGATTAGGGTGGCTGTTTAAATCCCACCTTTTTTTCCTCCTGCTTGGTTGCTCACATCAGCCTTTCCATCTGTTAGTTATAAACCACTGAGATTCTGAAAAGCCTGCCCAGCCCTGTGCTTCTGTCATTCTCAGCCCTTGCCCAATCAGAGAAGTCACAGCTCATCCAGTGCCCCCCATGTCTCTCTCCAGTGGGACAGCAAGGGCCTGATCAAGCATTTACCAGTCTTTGCTTGGGTTCCCAATTCCACCTCACTATGCCCAAGTACTATGAAATCTGTTCTTCCAAGAATGGAAGAAGGGTACTTCAGGTTCGTCAAGTGGTGGAGTTCCCATAGTCAAAATTTTCCAGATAATTGTGCTGTGTAGTTTTGCCACCAAATAGTCAGGAGGCCTCCATGGGAAATGAAAAAATTCTTGTCAAGCTAACCACTTCTAAGCAAAAACAACATTTCGGTACACCATGCATCAGAGTCCATTTAGAAATCAACAGACAAGGCAACATAACTGGTTCAAGATACTTGGAAGTACTCCGAAAGGAAACCCCCATCTCTTCAGTTACAGAATTGGCCCTTTAAGCAGACAACAGTCAATAGATGAGCACAGCTGGTGGCTGATCACACCACAATAGTCCAGAAGAACCCGTAGTGAAAGTTAGATCAGGAGGAATGATTACAGGACTATCTTAGGACCCCAAAAATGGTGATGGCATGAAAGAAGGCTTCAGTGTTCCAGGACACCAGACCTTTTCCTGTATTTATCCGAAACCTATCAGTTCACATAATTGGTCCTTACTTTGTACACTCAGAAATCCTTGATCTTACTCAGATTCCAATGAGTAATAGCAGCACCCTTTGCTGTTTTACACGAGCTTGCTATTTATGACAATTCTCAGTGATTTACTCCCTAATTGTGCTAATGCTCTTAGTATATTTTATGTCAACCTAACCCCTAAATATATGCCAACCTAGCAGTTCGAAAGCACATCAAAGTGCAAGTAGATAAATAGGTACCGCTACAGTGGGAAGGTAAACAGCGTTTCCGTGTGCTGCTCTGGTTCACCAGAAGTGGCTTTGTCATGCCAGCCACATGACCTGGAAGCTGTATGCTGGCTCCTTCGGCCAATAACACGAGATGAGCGCCGCAACCCCAGAATCGATCACGACTGGACCTAATGGTCAGGGATCGCTCTACCTTTACCTATAGAACACAGTAAAAATTAAGGTAAAAAAAGAAAAGGCCCTAAAGATGATAAAGGATTCTTGTTCTCTCTCTTTTAAAAAAATCAAAGTTTGCTGCCCATTACTCCTCTTCTGTAAAAACTCACATGCTAAATGGAATACGCCTATTTGCATTTTTTGGAAGTCAGCACTTACAAGCTACAGTTGTTGTTTGCTTGCTACAGGAAGAACAACGGACTCTGGCTGGCCACATAAATCATGCCACCAAACATTAACAATAGCAATCAATAGTTAACCAGGCAAGAGAACATTCTGTCAGCTCTCTGGAATGGAAGGGTATTGTAGAAAGAACTACAGAGTGTGCCAACAATAGGAATTTTGCTATCAGGATGCTGAATTCTTGTGCTGTGAAGTTCTGTACATGATTGTTCAGCCATTATTTATCCCACTAATACCAATGTTATTCAACATAGTTTCAAAATATTCAGCTACTCCCTATTTTACCACACGGTGCTCAGCCCTATATGGCAATACTTTATGCACAAAATATGCTGCATATTCTACCTCTCCATTCTACCTCTGCATTCTCAGGACTAACTGTCACTGTTCCTTTTGTGTCTGGGTAAGAAGTACCGGTAAAGGAGCTCCTCCTCACATTTTCTTTAATTCAGAGCATGTTACACTAGCTACACAAGAATGTGCATTCCATGGGCAACAGAAAAGAAGTCTCTTTATTTAAAATGAAACATATTAAAATGCATGGCCTAGATTCTCTATATAAATAATTCCTTTCCATATTAAATAAGCAGCCTAATTTCACAGGGCATCTGAAATTTACGACCTGGGGAGAAGATCACAGCCGCTTTTCCCTGGACATTTTGCTGCTGCAATGTACAGTACTGAGGTAAGCAATGGATTGGTTTAGCTTATTGTCCAAACAGGCTCATAGTACAGTTATCTCCAGACTAACCACAAGCTATAACCAAGGATTGTTTTGGTTTAGTTCAGCATGGTACCACACCAAAATGACTGGAAGAAGCAAAGTGGCTGTGAGCTCCTTTTTGGGAGCCCATAGTCACACTAAGCCAAATTCCAGCTTAGCACAGGACTGGGGAACATTTGGCCCTCCAGATGCTAAACTGCAGCTGCCATCATCCTGGACATTAGCTATGTTTGCTGGGCCTGATGGGAGTTGATGTTCAACAACATCTGGAAGGCCAAACATCCCCCTCCAGCTTAGTGTGACCTAGGAACCAGAACAGTATAATCTAACTTCCAGTCTTGTTTTATGCTTTCATCCTACCACTTTCAATCACTATGCTGTGAAAATGAACTTTATTTGTAGCTTTGCCACCAGCTATCAGTTTGAAAAAGCTTTCCTCTGTAATGCTTTTGATTTTAGCATTCAGAAGATGAATTATACATCCGTTTTTAACTAACTTTTCTACTAAAAAGTACAGTTACAATCTAGCTAAAGTGTTTAAAATCTGAAGCATTATTTCAGCTCTGAACAGAATTATAAAAACATTTAGAACTGGGAGTTTAAAAACAGATTTACTTTATATGACAGTCATGGCACAGTATTTAGCAGGTCTATGTTAAATGGGAAATAATAAGGGTTGGTGTTTCCTTGCTCAGTTTTTCAGCATGGGCCACATTGCCACCTTCTGGAACCAGAAGGCAGACCCACTGCCACATTTTAAATTTAACAGATTCTGAGACTAATGAAGGCCCATCCCCTTTGCACATTTATCCCCCCCCCTCCACACACACACACACACACACACACACACACCTTGTCCCGTCACAGGGAAACCATTTCCAGAATTCCAAGGAAAGAGAGACTGGCTGTTAAACCACTCTGAAAACTGCAGGTCTGTGAGGGAAATAAGGATTTACTAATAACTCTCAGCACCCTTAGCAACCAGCACTCGAGGCGATGGGGAACCACAGCTGTTTAAAATGGTACACTATAGTTTTAATGTATAGTGCAGGTTGCCGGGGGTGGGGGTGGGGCTCAGGAGCATCCACATGATAGGGAACCCTACCACCACAAGGCTCCCAATTACAGGGAAGCTACTAAGTGAATTCAACCACATGCTCTTAGAAACCACCTTCAGGAGCTGTTCAGTGGAGCCCAAGCCCTAGGTCTCTTGCCCCTCCCATCTTTTTATTATTATTTTACTTTGCGTATATGGGGGCTACTATCTTTAATTTCCCAGAGACATTTACACATATAAATTAGGATATACAAATTTGTGTTAAGGGCCTATGCGTCACGGGTGCTTCCCAGCCAATGAATGCACATGGCAGAAAGTTAACTCTTTATTGTCAAAGATAGCACAGTCACTTCTACAGCTCTGGAGGCCTAAGCACACCAATATAGAATCTAGGCAGCTATTCCCAGGTCCTCAGTCTATGGAGCAGTAGCAGCAACTGGAGACCACTCCCCCTCCACCAATTTATGTACCTTCTTCCGACAGGCTGTGAACACGTAGCCAGAGACTATGCCTGCCTGGAAGCTGCTCCTGCTCTTCCTGCTTCAATCCTCTCCTGGTTCTGGGAGACAGTTGTGCACAAGAGGGTGGGAAAGCACCCAGCCCTTCATTTGCCTGGCCTGCCTCTTCCCCCAGCTCTTCCTCCAGCTTCCCTGCCTCTGCTTCTTACCTCCAGGCTCCAGCAGTACACATCCCCACAGACCACACTCCTGAGTCAGACTCCAGCCCCGCTTCCCCTGGTGCACACTTATCAGCATCCTGGCAGACCCTGTCACTGTGCTCTGGGTGCTTTAAGTACCAAGCACTGCCTCTTCTTCAGACCTTCCCCTTCAACATGTGATGCTTAGGTGTGGAGCAGCCAAGAACAGGAACATTGAAGGAAGGGCAACATAGGCATGAACACACACTCCCACAAGTTGTTTCAAAACAGAGTAAAATAATGATCTTTCAAATCATTGATACCTCCGTATGCTTCAACATTTTGAACAATTCTTGATGAGAATAATCTTTATGAGGTATGTGAATAGGAATGCCCTAGCCTGAAACCAAAAGTGACTCCCCTCCCAGAGGGGAGCCAGTGATCCTGCAAAGTACCCCTAACTGGAAACATCTAGACACTGCTCATCCCCCATGGTCACCACAACTGAAAATTGACCACTGCATCAAGGAAGACAGACAACTAATGCAACATTCTGTGATCAGTGTTCCCTTCTCCCAGATCTGCAAAAAAAAACCAGACAACAGCCTGCACAGAACAAAGTAATTATTTTTCTCCTTCCAAATTTTAATACAGGAACCATGCTAGGCCAGAGTGCATGTTATTCTTCTAGTAACTAGTAACTTGATAGTTACCCATGAAGACGTTGGCATTGCTTACAGAACTTAGTATAGTCCTGTACATTTCTTAAGGTCAAAAAATGTTTTTTCCACAGTGCCGTGACGAAATGGATAAAGGCAAATCTTTTTTGCCTTCTTGCAGGATAAGAGGACACAGAAGTTTCCAGTTTTTCTCCAGCTAATGAGGGCAAAAGCAGCTGCTTTTTCCTTTGATTCAGGCCGGATGATTAATTACACTGAAGTGGAAGCAGAGCAGCAGCTGTGTCTGCCAAGAGACTTGATAATTAACACAGAGAGATCCACGTGTGAATCTGCATCAGCATTAGCGGTCAAATCCCTTGTGGTTTTTAACTGGCTGGGTGAACAAATCCACAAATGCTTCTTCCCTGATGTCAAGGAACTTTCATCTCCAGCCACTGTATTCCCACTTGAAACATGGTCCATGAGACATTATATTAACAACTAGGTCAGTTGCCAAGCTGTTAAAAACAGGATAATTTTTGTGGTTGAGTTTGATACTTGTATAGTACGTACTGGGCAACTGTCCATCCAAACTGTCCATTATTGGAAGTCACCGTCCCTTATCCAAAGGAAAGCAGGGAATCTAGAACAGGTTCCATTGCTTTCAGTAGGAAATGCACAGATTATGTTCCCAGGGGACTACATCTGTATTTCTGCAGCTTCAGCCTTCAACAGTTTTCATTGACACCAGCACCTGAGTACTATATACAAATCCATTATCACCAGAAGCATGTGTGGAAAAGGCAATTATATGACAATGTTCAAGTGATCACTCCTGATTTTCCAGACATATTTCTTATATCAGCCACATCCAGCTGGACACTTGCCCAGCTCTTTCCACTTGTCACTAATCAAACCCAACAGCAGTTGAGTTGGACAGATTTTATTTTGGCATCACAAAGTATTATTTGCCTTTCTTGAAAGGAAAGCTTTTCAGTCTCTTCAGAATGCCTGGTGGGTAGCTATGCTCACCTATTGCAAGATTCTTCTTTGCTCTTGCTGCAACATCATCATCATCATCATCATCATCATAAATATTGTGGCATAGGTTTTCATAGACTAGACTCCAGTCTTCAGGTGCATGAAGCTTTAAGTTGTTAGGTAAAAAGGTAAAGGAACCCCTGACCATTAGGTCCAGTCGTGACTGACTCTGGGGTTGCGGCGCTCATCTTGCATTATTGGCCAAGGGAGCCGGCATACAGCTTCCAGGTCATGTGGCCAGCATGACAAAGCCACTTCTGGCAAACCAGAGCAGCGCACGCAAATGCCGTTTACCTTCCCGCTTTGGAGCGGTACCTATTTATCTACTTGCACTTTGACGTGCTTTCGAACTGCTAGGTTGGCAGGAGCTGGGACCGAGCAATGGGAGCTCACCCCGTCGCAGGGATTCAAACTGCCAACCTTCTGATCAGCAACCCCTAGGCTCTGTTGTTTATCCCACAGCGCCACCCGCGTCCCTAAGTTGTTAGGTATATACACATAATTAGGTGGAAAGGTGTATATAGGTAGAAAGGTATAGTTGGCAGGTATATACAATACACATTGTTAGGTGAGGTCAAAGGGTAATACATTATTTAATTTCCATACTACCCTTCATCATACTACCCTCCATCTTTCCCAACATCAGGGAAAAGACCCTGATGTTGGGAAAGATGGAGGGCACAAGGAGAATGGGACGACAGAGGATGAGATGATTGGACAGTGTTCTCGAAGCTACGAACATGAGTTTGACCAAACTGCGGGAGGCAGTGGAAGACAGGAGTGCCTGGCGTGCTCTGGTCCATGGGGTCACAAAGAGTCGGACACGACTAAACGACTAAACAACAACAACAACCCTTCATCAGAGGAACACAGGACAGTTTATAATATAAAACTACAATTATGGGCAATATTCAACTAACACGTCCCATCGGCACAGGGATTTTCGCTTGCTCAATGGAACTTTCTCCCCTCTCCTCCCTTCTCTGCAGACCCCACACCCTCCAGAGTGAAATTGCTCCAGAGGGTTGTGGTAACCCCCAGAACAGATTTAAGGAGTATGCAGGTGTGGAGGGTGTTCTGGTGTGTAAACAGAAATCCGTGCACTGATGGAACATGCACTTAGTGCTACATGGGATACAATCCAGTGTTTAATAATGTAGGTAAAATCACTACAGTGACCATTCACAAACCAGCTGATGACAACACAAACACCCAGGATTGGTAAGCTATTGCTATGCTTGGGGGGGGCAAACCCCCATAATCGCTACATTCAGTCAAGAATTTGAGCAAACTCATAAATTCATGAATTAAGCAAGGGTTGGAAATAACACCAACTAGCTTCATCATGAGGCCAGCCTGGTGATGAGTCTATATGGGGGGGGGGGGAGTCGCTGAAGACACAAAAGGCTAATAATGGCTTGTTTGATAATGGGAGCCATCAGCCAGGCAGAGGACGATAGCAACATAGAGGGAGAGGTTGCCAGGGTAATAGGGGGTGTGATGTTACGAGAGAGAAAAATACGTCCATTTAAACTGAGGTTTTGGGGCAAGAGTTTTTGGGAAGGAGAAAGGAGGCACCAAAATCCAATGCATGCTGGCTGAGAGGCTGCACTCAGAGACTGGGAGGGGGACATGACTGGCTGCTGCTTTAGACCCAAGCTTGCTGAAGCTATGGGGAGAGCAATGAGAGAGACACTCAGGGTGTAAATGTTCTGCACTCCCTCCATAAAAACTCAGGTTGTAAATATGTGTAAAATAAACCACATTTCATGAAGACCCAACAGTCTCTGCGGTGTCTTATTCCCACGGAACCATGGTTAAGTGCCAAATAAGATCTCTGGAATCTTGCTACCGCTCAGCAGAGACTGGGGTGGCCTGTAACACGATTTATCATGTTGCGATCCTATCATAGCCATGACTTCTGGAAGTACTGCACTGGTGCCCCTCATCTACATCTAAGAACAAACTGTGGCATGGAGTGGGCCCTTGTACAACCTGGAAATGAGTGGAAGGTCCCCTTCCACTTTGAGCTCACTTGCTACGGGAAATATTGGGACTAGCTTAAATGTCTTCAAACCAATAATAGAAATACTGTATTTATGTGGATCTAATGTGCACCTCAATTTTCAAAACCTTGAAACCAAAAAATATTTGCTGCCGACATCAACTCTAATGCACACCCTAATTTTCGCAAAGCAATTTGTCAAAAAAAAAGGTGTACATTACATTTGAATAAATACAGTAAAAGAGATGGGGTGGAGGTTCCCAATATAGATGGCGGAGGTGTCTGGTTCTGCCCCATTTCATCAAAAGACACTATTATGTTTTAGCTACAAATAATGCTGATCATTCTCTTGACTGCTACAGCTTATGATGAGTCTGTAAAAGAAGAAACATGCTGCTGAATTTGCTGTCACATCTCCCAATAATGAGATATATTCTTATCCGGCTCTGAAAAATTTAGCTTGTTTTGATCCTCATACAAGGGAGAAAAACAAAAATGCTACACTCTCAACTATACTTTTGGGCTGCATTACCTAATTGTTTTCAGATTACAGTTGAAAAGCTTAATGGTCAAAGGAGGACCATTACAGTCACCCTACGTGACCTCTTACTATGAAGCTTTATGAATTAACCACTCTTGGAATTCAGTATTTTTTTAAATCTACATGGAACATAATTCATATTGCCGCATAGCATCTGTTAACCATATACCATCTGTTAACAACTGAGCCCTCCTGATCTAAAAAAACAAAATACAATGTAATTGCTGTCAACTGGTAGCTCTGCTCATCAGGCTGCTATGGAACACTTATCAAAGGCATTAAAAAGCTTGATTGTCCAATTAAAGCTTAATCAATTTATCTCATTATATTATTATTATTATTATTATTATTATTATTAATGCATTATATGCCCCTCTCTAGAACACTGATCTTCAAGAAGAGACAGCCAACACAGGGGAGAGCAGGGTTCATGAGTGAACTAGCTAAGGCTGCTGTATTATATGGAACATTGGGGCTTGTTCTCTATTAAGAGCCTAGAGCCAAAGATGCTAGCCCACCCACCCCCCAGCTCAGTTTGCTGTGGTAACAAGAGGAAATTGAGTCTTTGTGATGGTGTAAGAAGTGCTAAGCTAGGAGCAGAGCAGACAAAAACTTGTGGGGACAGGTAGGACTCATCCATCACAGCAGATGGGCTAGAAAATCTTTGTACCTCTCTAGCAGGGGGAGCTAAATATTGAGCAGTACTTTCCCACCTTTTACAGCCTGTAGCTACATTTACAAATTGAAGAAACTTTCTCGGACACCACACACACCCTGCAACCAAGAACACACAACAACCTATTCTATTGACTTCAACTGAATGCTTCTTCCAAGTCTAATTTCAACAGGGGAAAGGGCAGGGGGGGGGGCTGTGGCACTGAGGAAGGTCTCTACAGAAACACTGAGTGACCTCGCGTGCCACATTGGTGACTCCTGTCGCAGGGCAAGCAGGCATTCTTCTCCCTGGGAATGGTGATAAAGCATAAACACTCATGTGCTCTCAGCACCTCTTACAGATGTACACGTGGTAGTCAATTTGTGCAACCCTTCCGCACAAGAAAGACAATACTGTAGTCCACTGTATATTGTGCCACACAGGCACAATATACTATAGCTCCAATGGGAAAGAAAATATATTTCTGCTTCCTAGTAGGGAACCAAACCACAGTGATAGTTGCATTTTTCTTAAAGAACAGAGAAAACCTGATGACATTTGGACAAATGGAGGCTGAAGGATGAGAGCTGCTAAAAGGTGTTTGCTAATAACCAGTGTGTCACATCTTTAAGAGCTTTTGTTCTAGAACTGGGCAGAGGCCATTTTTTCCTTGCCGTTTTCCTTTCATACAGAAAAATCACAGGAATACAGGTAGAGAATTAGTTTTGCACAGCAAAGCTGCAGCAGTGAGCTGCAGAAAATCTCCCACTCAAGAATGCAGTTTTCTGCAAGGCAAGTAGTGACGAAACTTCTGGGGGAAGGCTTATGTGTTTTCAGTGAAGTGCTCAATTTTACCACATAGCTCTGATAAGCAGTCTTGAGGCATTTATAATGATTCTAACTGTCCGCTCAGGGCAGTCCAAAACTACACGTCTAATTCTAACATTTTGGAGGTTTTAAAAAAACCTGAAATATTTGTTATTAATAGGCACATGGAGATTTGTGTATCTGGGATGTGTGTGTATGTGGACTATATTTTGATCTCATTTAGTCATTCATTACTAGTTGCTTGTTAAATAAAGAACTCCTTACAAATAACAATTAGAAACCACGCTTATACTTTTATTAAACTTTTAATAAATGCCAAATAAATGCCAAAATATCTGTCATACCAACAATATAAAGTCAAATTTTAGTTAGAGCAAATTATAACCTTTCCGCAATGCATTAACAATTGTGAGTTACCATGCCCCCACACCCTTAGATTGTTAATGCTACGCTATCCATGATGCTGGGTTATTAGTTTCAGCTGACTGCTTGGTGAATTAGTCCATTTCAAAATACCCCTTTGGCTCCACTACTAATATTTGCTAAAAATACTTCCAGAGCTCCTAAATAGCAAGACTGATGCAGTGCATAAAACCCTCCAGCACATAGTCTTTTTGCAGATGACTGTGTAGAAAAGATAATGTACTAAAAAAACACAAAGTTCCAACCCATGGTTTGTTTTCATCTGTTTTGTCTATCAGATAGAAAGGGTCAAGGAGAGACAGAGAAAAGAAATTTCCAGATTCAGTAGGCAGGGGTACTCCAGAGAATGCTCTTTCAACTTTGTCATAAACGTGCTGCTTTTGCACAACAAATCAACAGTATTTCTCATTCATGGTGAAATGCTGACATGTTATCAAAAACCCAACATAGGGGAACACTACAGATTAGGAAAACTCACATCACTTTAACAGCAAGTGAAATATATTGATATTAACAGAGCGGATGCATGCATTCCATCCCTGCAACTACACAGTATATGAGAGTGGCTGTTTGCATATCCAATGACTCCTGCCATAATGTTCAAATAATTATTCCATTAATTCTTTTATGGTCTTTTAACTTATTATTGTTCCATGGAGAAGAGATGGGCTGGCAGCTGAATCTATTTCATAACCAATGATGAAATGGCCAGGGGGCTGCCAACACTGCTACCCACATACATCCCTGCATCTGTCACCCAAGGAAAGCACTTCACTCTTCCCAAGGATAGGGCTGGGATGATAACAAGAATCTTAAGAAACCTGGATAACAAGGTGCCAAGTATTTTTGCATCCCTATTTACAAAACTTAAAATGTTATTCCACACCAACAAGAGTTAGAGTAGGACCAAATAAAGGCTTCACATTACCTGCTTTCGCTCTTCTTCTTTTTTTGTAATACAAACTCATAAAAAAAAACCTGGACATTTTAAGAACAAATGTGGCAGGGATATTTTCACACCATAAGAATACATCATATAAATAGCTAACAAAACCATATGCACTGCAGCTGTCTTGATAAAAATGTGCAATTGAGCAAAGAAAGCATATTACTGCCAAAGACACAAATGATCATCTCAAAGTAAAATTTTTAATATAGGAGGGATTATCCCTGATTTAGATGCAGGTTCTTTAGCAAGCTACCCTCAAAGACCAATTGCCACACAATTTACACAGCTGGTAGTCGTGCGGGTGGCCTCGAACTCATTAGGAAGATACATCACTGGTTTGATCAGAATGGCTTCGTCCAAAAGAAGAAAGAGTGTCATAGTAATAGTATGGAAAGCAGACAAGACTATAATGGTGAATTTTCATGATAATTTATTAGAATTTCATGATAATTTATTAGCATGGAGAAATACTACTATATTTTTCTGACAATTGTAATGCATTGCCCAGCACCACCAAATCACACTATGTTGAACATATGTTCAACATGTAAGTAAGTGAAATGCAGCATCACAATGGCAGAAACAAATGCTATTCAAAAGGTATTTTCCAACTCAGTATGCTGCACAAGATTCACAACATAGCCTCGTGCCACCCAGACTACCCCTAGAGCCGGCCCTTGTAAAGCAGCTCAAGGGGCATGAAGTATATAATACCCAGTTCTTTTATTATTCCCAATAAGAATGGGAGAGAAAGCCACATTTGAAACATGATTATTTTCTGGCATTTGATTTAAGAAGGTATTTAGTTTTCTTGCCCATTCCATTTCAAGGAACCCAAGTAGATAACATGTAATAAACCACATTAAAAAGATGGCCAATTAAAACACAAGACACTACAAGCTGGCAAAGAGCAATAAATAAATAAAAGCTAAACATATTATATACCAGGGTTCCCCAAACTTACCACACTGAGGGCCGGTGATGGCAGTGCCAATCACGCTGCAGGCCAGACCGCGCGGGAGTGCACGCCCATACGTGTGTGCACACGCGATTTCCAGTGCACTTCCAGGTTGCAGGAACACCGGAAACCGCTTGTGCGCATGTGCATGGGCCTCCTCCGGCCTGGAAGTGTGCCGGAAATGACGCATGTGCACAAGCTATATCCAACATTCCCGGCGACCTGGAATTGGGCAGCTGCGCTGTGCCAGTAAGAGTGGCCGGCAGCAGCAGGCAGTGGGGGTCACCAGGGGCCACATAAATGAGCCTCGCAGGCCGATCCGGCCCCCAGACCTTAGTTTGGGGAATCCGGTTATATACCATCGTATCCAAACAACAACAAAAAACCCACACAATATCAGACTTCGGCTATGCTCAAATTATTTCTAAACAGGATAGGATTGTGCCTCAATTCCTCTGTTCCAGCAAAACACTGTGCTATGCTGAAGAGAAAAATAGTGACATCCTTGTGCTGATGAAGGCTACCACTAATGAAACGCTTATGCCAGGTACTGTCAACCTTTTCAGGCAAATGAGCACATTTGGTTCTTTGAGCAACTTCCTTCGCCACCAAAGAAACAGAAAAAGAGAAAATCCATGTATACACACCTCTTTTCCCCAGGGATTTGGTAAAAGCTGGATCCAGCAGAATTAATCTGGGCCTTGAAAAGCACAGAGATGAATGAGAAAGTGAGAAAGAAAGTCACTCTTCCAACTTCCTCCTCTGGCTCTATATACTTTTCCAGGGAAGAAAAAAATGACTACTCTCACCACCTTGTAGTCAAGGTGCCATGGGATCGAGAGAGCTTTAAAGGTTTGTGGGCATCAGTGGCCAACCCCTGCCAAACAACTGCACAAGAAGAATGAAGTGGGAAGAGCGCCATAGAAGGAACCTTATTGCTCACCTGGGCCTCATTCCCGGCTCTGCGAAAATGTAATTTCAGGCAGCAAAATGTATTTGGTCCTCTCTGACACCTGGCATGCTTGATCTTCAGCATCCCTATTTTAAGAAACTATATTTTGTTGCGTGTGTTTTAAAAACATGTACCAGAAATATTCATTTCAGAGACACTATACAACATCGGAGCATATTTTCTCACTAAGGATTGTAGCCATGGTAGTCCTACTCAGAGTAGACCCTTTGAAATTAATGGGCATGTCTTACTTAAGTCTATTAATTTCAGTGCCTCTACTCTGAGTAGAACTTGGCTGCAAGCCAGCTTAAATGTCTATAAGTGATTTGGACTCCAATGCAACACACAGTTGTATGGAAGGAAGCCTTATTGAACTTCATGGTGATTACTCCCAAATAATGCATGGAACTGAGCTGCTGGTCTGCCTTGCTAACCATAAACCATCAATGCTCATTTCCCTTCTCTCAAATTCTGCTGCAATACAAGCATTCAAAATAGCTTAAGATTCATTGTCTTAATGAACAATGAAAGGAAACTACCACCTCATATCCATTTTGATAGCTGTTCATACTAAACCATTCCTCATACCCCCCCAAAAAAAATTCCATTGAACTTGTAAACAAGATAAATAGATTTCCAAGCTGCAACTCAAGATAAATGGGTGAATGCGTTCTTTCTTAAGTCTAGCACTTCAAGGGGTTGTTTTCATCTCTAATGAATAGCACACCCTGTTATAAAACAGAAGTTATTAGGTTAATTTATGGGGAATTAAAAAGCCACTCAGTTTATGTGTGCCATCTAAGCAGATTTTTGCAGCAGTTAGATAATCATAAATTTAGCGACAGCAGCAAGAAGAAACTGCATAAATGAGGTGCTTCCTTCGAACAATGACCATTGGCCAAAGCATTGTGAAATACTACTATCCATGTGATCCACAGTATATGCAGTTGCTGAACGCAAGCACAGTAAGGTCACATTGGAACACACAGTATGCATGCTGGAAGATACACTGAACTCAATTCTGGCTATCTGCTACTTTTATCCTTCCTCTGTCAAGGATGGTAAAGAACTAATAATCCAAAGAATATGGGGAAACCAGGAGAAAAACTGAAGGCAAAACCAGAGAGAGATCCCCCCCCAAAGTTTATATAGTTTTTTGTTATGGACTCCCAATATATAAAGTTTTAAATATGCAGATCTGGTTCCAGATTATAGGGGTCTTGGGCAGATCACCCTTGGTGGGATTTCCAGTGTCAATCACAACCCCAGTATTAACAGTCCACTGGCACTGCTGCAGCCACCAATCTCACAGGGTTACCAGTGGCAGCAGCACTGTAGTAGACTGGAAGCTTAAGGGCTCCACCAGTCAACAAGCCCACACAAGAGCCTAGGGTCAGGGAGCACCAGTGAAGGTATGTGAAGTGTCAACCTCATAGGGTGCTTCCAGGGTGCATGAGCCCCAGAAAATGCCCCAATCACTAAATGTAGCATGCATCCTAAGTGACCCAACCATCAGAAGTGACCCTTGCCAGTTTATTTTGATCTTACTAGCAATTAAAAATCCTTGTGTATAATCCTGGAGAACAGAAGTTGCTGTTATAACAATAGGAGTCCTAGCACAAATGTTGTTATAATTTACGGTACCCAAAACAATTTCAGGAGCTTTTCTGCAGTAAAGGATTCTCCTGCAGAGAGAATTATAAACACTATTCACAATAGGTGGAACGGTGCCCACTAGACCAGAAAAATGAGAAATATTGATGAACTTAATTCTAGAATCATTTAGAGCATGTTCCTGGTTTCTTCCTTTGCAGCAGAACATTGCAAAATGGCCATGTAGGCAAAACTGACTGGCTTGGAAGGCTTAATTTGGCCCATGTGCTGAATATTCCCCACTCCATACCGTAGTATAGCACACAGTTTATTGACTAGTGTAGACTGTTTAGCATAAACTGATTCTTACACATTCAAGCATCGGCCTAGAATCTGCCATGCTGAACTGCAGCTAAAACAAGCCACGTAAAACAGTGCAAGCACACTCACACACAATATACCACCCAAAAATACAACTGAACTCAACATCTTAAGGTTCTTATGCTGGCATAAAATGTATCAGAAATTAAATAAAAGGCAGAACATATAAATTAGGGCTCTTTGCAGTCGACCTAATGGTCACAACATCAGACCCCTTAAACACAGCAATTTCCCTAATCAGAGAACTCAACGCATTTGCAACGGTGTCAGGCCTACAAGTAAACTTTGCAAAATCAGAAGCCATGTGCTTCAATACCCCTCCTCACACCCAGAAAGAACTCACTAATATCACCAAGATAAAACTCTGTCACACCAAGTTCAGATACCTAGGGGTACAAATAACCAGAAACCTCAACAAATTATACCTACACAACTATAAACCCCTGTGGCGACAAATAAATAAAGACCTAAAGAGATGGAACAATATGAACTTCACCCTCTCAGATAAAATGGCCATGATCAAAATGATCACTCTCCCAAAATTAATCTACTTATTCCAAACCCTCCCAATCTGGATCCCACCAACCCAACTTTGCAGATGGCAGAGAGAACTACACTCTTTTATCTTCTCACATAAAAAACCAAGAATAAGCACCAAATACCTGCACCTCCCCACCTCACAAGGAGGATGGGGAATCCCTAACATAGAAACATATTATAGAGCCAACCAAATACAACATATAATCCCATATATACTGGAAGATGAGACAAAACAATGGATACACTTAGAGAGGGACACAATCAAAGGTATCTGCACCACAGCATACCCATTCCTCCCAAACAAACTAAGAAAGATTCCCACAACACTAAATAGGTACACACAAACCATGTTCAAAGCATGGAAAACATAAACAGACAAACTATCCCCAACCCCATCCCCACTAATCCCCCTGGCTTACCACCCATTATTCCACCATGCAGCACAAAACCTCCAAATAAAAACCTGGCAGACCAAAGGCTTATATCGTCTAACAGACTTTTATAAAAACAACAAACCTATGACAACACAAGAAATACAAGATAAACTAAAAGACACCCAAATATCCTGGTTAGCACAACACCAACTACATGCCCTCTTAAACAATCCAGCTGTAAAATCAACAGCAACCAGGCCCCTAACAACCTTTGAAAATCTCCTCCTATTAAATGATGAAAAGATTGTACAGGGAGCGCGCGAATTAATGAAAGAATATTTTGAACTCAATTGGAACGGGGAGGTAAATTTGAAAACAATATGGGATGCAGGAAAAGCGGTGGTGAGGGGCTATTTCATCCAGCAAAATAAAATTGATAGGAAATTAAAGGAAAATAAGAAAATAGAATTAATGGAAAAGATAAGAAAGAAGGAGAAATTATTATATAAATTAAAAAATAAAGAAATTGAACAAGAAATTAAAATTTTGAGATTAGAGTATGAAAACCTAATAGAGCAAGAAATGGAAAAACAAATGCAATTTTGGAAGTATAAGTATCTCGAGTGGGCCAACAAACCAGGCAAGTTGCTCGCGTGGCAATTAAAAAAAAGGAAAAGTGAGAGGATAATCAATAGATTAAAAATAAGGGGGAAGATGATAGAAAAACCCAAGGAAATAAGGAAAGTATTTGAGGATTTTTACACAGAATTGTATCAAAAAGGAAACGAAAATGAAAGGGAAATAGAAGAATATATAAGTAATGCAAAACTAACAAAAATTATGAAAGAGAAAATGGAAAAAATGAATGAAAGCATAAGTGAATTGGAAATTAGAGAAGTAATACAAAAAATGAAAATCGGGAAATCTCCAGGGCCTGATGGTCTACCAATAGAGTATTATAAAAAATTAGAGGATATATTAATAACACCATTGAAAAAATTAATTAATGAAATCTTAGAGGAGGGTAAGACACCAGACACCTGGAGAGATGCAATTATTACCTTATTACCTAAGCAGAACAGTGACCTGGAATCCCCAGTAAATTATAGGCCCATATCACTTCTAAATAATGATTATAAAATTTATGCGGGAGTCTTAGCTAATAGATTAAACTTAATACTAAAAGAAATTATACACGAAAACCAGGCTGGATTTATCAAAAACAGACAGATTAAAGATAATATAAGAAATATTGTTAATATCATTGAACACCTGGAGAGTAATAGAGGAAAACAAGCAGCATTATTAACAATAGATGCTGAGAAAGCTTTCGACAAAGTGTCGTGGGCTTTTCTCAAGAAAGTATTAGAGGAGCAGGGATTTGGAGAAAGGTTGAGAAGAGCAATAGGGGCAATATATGAAGACCAAAGAGCTAGAATTGTGATAAATGGGGTAATTTCTGAAGAGATTAGAATCTATAAAGGCACGAGACAAGGGTGCCCATTGTCCCCCCTGCTATTTATCATAGTGCTGGAAACCGTGTTGAAAAAGATTAGAGAAGAAAAAGAAATAGAAGGAATCAAGCTAGGACTGAAAAGATATAAAATTAGAGCATATGCGGATGACATAATCGTCACCACTGAAAACCCCCTACAAAGCATCCCTAAAACTTTGGAAAAGATTAATGAATTTGGGAAATTAGCCGGATTTAAAATAAATTATAATAAGAGTGGTATCCTAACAAAAAATATGGAAGAAGCAGAAAAGAAAGAATTACAAGAGATAACTGGCATTGAAATTAAGAAAAAAATAAAATATTTAGGAATCTACATAACAGCAAATAATATAAATTTAATCCAAGACAACTATGAAAAAACCTGGAAAGAGATCAAAAGAAAAATGGAAACGTGGACAAAGTTAAAAATCTCACTGTTAGGTAGAATTTCCGTCATAAAAATGAATGTGCTACCAACGATGATGTTTTTATTTCAAAACCTACCAATCTTGGGAGGGTCTAAATGCTTCGATAATTGGAGAAAAGATATTAGCAAATTTATTTGGGATGGGAAAAAGCCGAGGATCAGATATAAAGTATTAATTGACAAAAAGGAAAGAGGTGGATTAAATTTACCGGATTTCAAATTGTATCATGATGCGGCTGCCCTATTTTGGTTAAAAGAATGGATTGAGTTAAAAGATAGTGAAATTCTGGACCTTGAAGGTGCTGGGCTGGGGTTTGGTTGGCACTGGCATTTGTCAAGAGAAAAATTAAATGTACACAATGCCTTGTGGAACAACATTATTAGGAAATCAATCTACAGAACATGGATAAAATACAGGGGGATATTGGAGCCGAAGACACCGTGGTGGATATCACCTAAAGAAATAATATCAGTTAAAAAAATAAATATGGAAAATAATTGGCCAACATATAATGAATTATTAGAAAAGGTAGATGGGAATTTAAAATTAAAAGATTATAATGAAATTAGAAAATATTGTAATGTGTGGTTACAATATTTTGAAATTAATGAAAGATTTAAAAAAGATAAGATAATTGGCTTCGAAAAAGAGATGTCTAAATTTGGTAAAATAATATTGGAAGGGGGAAATAAATTTATAAAAAATTTGTATGAATTGATTTTGGAATGGGAAACCAAAGATGAATTAACGAAAGATGTAATGGTTAAATGGGCACAAGATGTGAGTAAACCAATAATGTATGAAAATTGGGAAAAATTATGGACAAGGGATATCAAAATGATAACTAGTTATGATTTAAAAGAAAATATCTATAAAATGCAATTTAGGTGGTATCTAACCCCGGTACGCTTGGCAAAGATATACAAGGGAAATGATAAGTCCTGCTGGAGGTGCAAGGAAGAAACTGGAACATTTATACATGTCTGGTGGTGGTGTAAAAAAATAAGAAATTTTTGGGATGAAATATATAAGGAGTTAAAAAAGATAACCAAAACATCATTCAAGAAAGATCCGGAAATATTTCTTTTGAGTATGTTAAGTGACGAAATCAAGGCTGAAAACAGATGCGTGGTAATGTATAGCACCATAGCCGCCAGAGTCCTAATCGCACAAAACTGGAAAAGTGATAAAATTCCAAACATAAAGGATTGGTTACTGAAAGTAGTGGGATATAAGAATTTGGCTATTAAAAATGGGATTTCAAAAGGATTGGGTAGAGAAAAAGCGGGCAAGAATTGGGAATCCTTCGAACTTTATATGAAAAATAAGGTCGAATAAGCGAATCTTGTGGCAGAGGTAGGAAAGGCAAGGAAATCAGAGAGAAGGAAAAAAAAATCAAATTGAGTATGCATCAGAAGAAAGAAAGATAATCAACATATAGGAATGACTGGAAGTCATCAGGGGGAGAGGGCAGGGGGAGGGCAGTTAGCGGTTAGCTTTTTAACACTAATGGTCAAAATGATTTAGATTAAAATTTGGGAAAATAAGGGGCCAAGTATGGATGACCCTCGGAAAGAATGATTTGTCTATCCTTATCTGGTCCTATTATAAGTTTTTATGTTCTGTTTGACGATTAGGGTTTTTTTTTTTTTTATGTCAGTTTTTCTATTTTTGTTATGTTATAATTATGATTTAGAGATATTATAATATTATTATATATTATAATATTGTTCTGTTTAAGTTATTGTTTTTGTTAAGTTTTGTCTTTTTCTTTTTTCCTAATTTCTTTTTCTCTATGTTAATGTTATATGTGTAAATAATTATTATTAATAAAGTTTATTTTTAAAAAAAAAAAAAAAAGAAAAGAAAATCTCCTCCTAACGACCAAGGGACACGGCAAAGGGATGGTATCCGCAATATATAAAATACTGCTCCAAAACCCCACAAACCCCCTAGACACAATCAAAAGACAATGGGAAGACGACACAAACTATGAGATTAACCCCACCCAATGGACCAGAATGTGGTCTAAACCCCCCTTTAAATCCATATCAGCAAAAAGGAAAGAACTCACTTTGAAAATCATCTACAGGTGGTACCTAACACCGTGGAAACTAGCGATAATACACCCAGAAACCTCATCAAAATGCTGGAGAGGATGCACCTCAGCAGGCACATATTTCCACATGTGGTGGGAGTGCCCCAAAATCCAACTATTCTGGACAACAACCATAAGAGAAATAGGTAAAATAACCCAACAAACACTAGAATTTACCCCAGAATTGGCCTTCCAGGACAATAATGCCCACCTGCATCACAAAGAACTCATAACCCACTTACTCTCCGCAACCAAAAGCACCATAACCAGACACTGGAAAGACCTGTCAGGAGTAAGCATGGACCAATGGTACCAAACAGTATGGGAAACAGCCCTACTAGAAAAATTAACCAATAAGTTGAAACTGACACGGGGACAAATAGAAGACGGCTTCACCCCGGTATGGTTCCCTTTTATCGCATACACAGCCCAACAAGACAATGACAAAAATCCACCAACAGCATACGAATCAATATGGTTAACCTGACCCAAAACACTCACTCACACACAAAACAAAGACCACCACAGCCAACCACAAAGGAACAACCATATCCTAGGCCAACCCCAACATCTCTCACCATCAAAAGAAAACAAATGAACAGTAGAGAACCTACACAAGCTGACAAAAAACCCCACACCTATTAAGCAAAATAGAAACATTGTCACCCCACCCCACCCCATCTACTTTCCTTCCCCTCTCCTCACCAATGTCTCAACAAATGAAACTGACATGTAAAAATGCTAAGAGAGACATTGCACATACCCTTGTAAACCAATAAAACCCTTAATAAAAATTATTTTAAAAAGGGGGGAGAAATTATACACAAAAATGTAAGTTCTCATGATTACCACATAAGGGTATAAAGTATTGGGATCATCTAACTTGTCCCACTCTTAATTTTACATGCATAAGAATGTTGATGAGACAGGGACTGAACAAAACCCTCTCCATACGGCCACTGTGGTATAGTTATGTTGCACATAACCTGACTCATGGAGTAGTGCCACCATCACCACCCGCCAGGTCCCTATTCCTTGTGTAACAATATTCAAACACTGGCAGAGAGCAGAGGCACTCTCTTACACCACTAGCTGAGGATCTTCTCAATACAGTACTGTATTCCCTCTCTTGGTAACATGCTGGCTTCTGACAAAGGGACTTCATGATAGTATGATGAGACCCATCACTGGTTAACAGGACCTTGTAAATCACCAGGCTGCTAGCCATAGATATCATACAGAATATGGCATGAGGAGTAATATTCCAATCAAGGATTAAAAGCACAAATCCTGAACAAAAATTAAACATTTGCGTTGTTTTCATTATAAAGCTTTTGGAACAGAACAAAAGCTGCAACCAGAATCCTACAAATCAGAATAAGCCGAGAACCTAAAGCCAGGTTTGAGTTACACTTCCTAGATCTGACAATTCAGCTGAGTCAGTACTGTGACATCACAGCACCATGAAAAGGGAAAGGCTATTCAAAAAACAGCTCAGAATGTGAAAATTCATCCCCCACCCCTCTCTTCCCCCACCCTGCTTCCAATAGCAAAACAGCCACACCCATGAACTTATTCTGGGTGTTGCCTCTGCAGACAAATTAAATATATGGGGATGGCATACTAATGCCATCAAAGTTAATAGTAATTACATATTCTGGCCTTAACCCTGTAGAGAATGTGTTTTCTCCAAGAAGTGTTCCACTGAGAAGAAACTGCACCTAGCTCACCATATACCTAGCATATTGTATGAAATTGACCCACAGTCTTTAATGGGCCTTGGTGTTAAGCATACGTAATGCCTTGTGAATAGACATGTATTGGTTCCTCAAATATATGAAGATGAAAGCTTCTTTCAACCACTGTAGCATTCCCCCTATCAAATAAATATCACACATCTACCCAAGAATAAATTTCATATGTAGGCCTCTTAGGCACAATTCAATGTGTGTTTGCTTAATAACAAATTCCTGCTGAGTTCAATGGGATCTAGTCCCAGGAAAGTTTGCATATGACAGCCGTCTTAATGATTAAGAAGAACACATGGTCAATATGGGGGAGGGATTGGGGGTATGCACACAGATGCAAACAAAAATCAGCTGTTCCCACACCTCACAAAAAAATAGTTCTGTTATTCAGGACACATCCTACCACAAATTAATCCTATTGAACGATCTATAACACTTAATTACCAAGCATCAGCACAATCAGGGGTTGTAACCTACTCTGAAAACACAGCAAAAATATCTCCCTCTCACACTGCAAAGAGGTGGTGGTGGTGGGGATATTGGCATTTGCTTCCCTTTCTAGCTTGCAAACCCTTCCGAGAAATATTTCAATATGCCTCCAGAAAATGCAAGCTGCGAAAGATCTGAGGCGTCGTTGCTTCCCAATCCCACCCACGAAAAAAGGATGTACTGCAGCTTTAAATATCTTGGTGCATCAACCCCTGGAATTCTTCCATCGGTAGAGCTGCAAAATGGTACCAAGAAGGGTGGGAACTAAATCTCCTCACGCCACCTTTATCCCAAGAAAGGTGATTAAGTAGCCCAAGCCCATCCAATCCCTTCTTGCACCCATAGAAAAAGAGAGAGTGCTGTGGACCGGGGCGTACAAACGCCACCGATTCCCCAAATATCTCTCAAGCTCTTCTCCCTCCGCCCCTACTTCTACATCAAACAAAAGCAAAATGAAAGGCAATGCGCGGCGAAGTTTCTTGCGGAGACAGGTGTAGGTTGGCAAGGGGGAAAGGATATTAACATAGCCACCGCCGGCACACAACACCACCACAGGGAGAGAGCTGGCCCTGCCTGCCCGCCCGCCCAGTCTTCTATCTCCAGGCGACCACAGGGGAAGATGCTGCTCCTCCATCCAGGCGGAGAGACGCACACTCACCTTTGGTGGACATGGCTCAGGCGGAGCGAGGGAGAGTCGGCGGCTGCACGGAGCGCCAGGACCGAAGAGAAAGCCGCAGATGCCAGCCGGATGCAGCTGGGCAGCATCTCCCCCATGTGCCGCCGGGGAGTGAGATCAAGAGGGCGGTACCTGTCTGCAGCTCGCCTAGGCCGGGGGGAATCACAACAGCCGGCCGCTGCAGCCAATGCGGGCAGCGAGCGGCCGGGGCTGGGCGGGGCTCATCCCTGCCGATCCGGGCGCTGCTGCAGCACCAGCAGAATCTGGCCGAACAATCGCCTTAGCCGCCCGGCGCAGCGCTTCAGTCAGGGGCCTCCGGCGGGAGAGGAGAGGGAGAAGGCGCTTTGCATCCGTGCAGGCAGCAGGCCTCCCCTGGCCCTCCATGGGCAAGAGGCGTGAGAGGTGGGGTGCGAACTGTGCAGCTACATGATATGGGGCCAGGGGGGGGGGGCAAAGCTCGTGGGAGCTAAACCCCTTTCACTTGGCTTCCAAGGTCCTGCTTTCATGGGGAGGGGAAGGCTGGCAGGCATGAGTGATATAGAAATAGATTGCCACTCCTATGCAGACAAAAAGCCCAGGAACGTGGCCTTTTAGTAGAAGCTTGCTGAAAAGCTTGAATGGCATTCAGGATACTGATGATTTTAGAGAAATGTGGCATGCTTTTGTAACTTTTTTGGTTGATACCGTAATGCCACAACCTGCCACCAAACTCTCTCTCTCTCTCCTCCTCCTCCTTCTCTCCAACTCTCTCTCACACACAATTGTGGAGCAATTTATTCCACAGATGGTGATGTGTCCCATTCCGGGGAGGGGTTATGTTATTACAGTATTGTTTTATTCTTTGCTAATTTCATAATTAATGCTTCTTTCAGCATATCAAAACGCTATTAAAAACACATTTCTTTAAAAAAGAATTCACCATTATTTTACAGGATGAAAAGATGCTTACCTACACCATTCCACCCTTTGACATAGGATGTACACAGACTGTACACTTACTGAATGTTATTTGTGAATAATGAGTGTACAGCTCAGCTATTTGTATACAGAGGCAGATGGATTGTTCACTCAGTGTATGGAACATTTGGAGCATACTGCACAGAATTCTGTGGGACTTGCATTCCAAGAAAATGTATGATGAAGAAGAGGAAACTACACCCTCAGACTTCACTTCTCTGGAGACATCTACTCTCCCCACCTTCTTCTTGCTATGGTTGAACAGCACCCCAAAGAATTAGAAGGCAGGGCTGAATAAGTCTGGATATAGTTGTCTTTATACATTGTTTTATTCCTTGACACAATATAAATTCCTGAGATAAGACAGTTAATTCCCATTTCACTGAGTGAAGTTCATCTCATTTAGCAATCTGAATCTTGATAACAGTGGGTTCAAATATTCCTGACATTTTTGTTTGATGAAGTCCTCATTAGTTATTAAATATTAGATGTTGCTGTGTATGCCTGGGGAACTTGGAAGACACAAGCTCCCCAGAGATGCACAATGCTGCCCACTCCATGAAACATGTCTCACTAGCCACACATTGTAGTCCCAACAGGTCTGCTTTTGGTGCCTGTCTGGGACAGTAAAAATTGGGGTTGGCAAGCAGTTGGCAATACATGGCTGGTGGATTGTATTCATCTTGGGCAGAGAGGTGTGGTTGTTCAGGTCAGTATTGTTGCATATTCACTTCCCGGCCCCCAAATTGCTGAACTGTTCTGACCAAGGACAGCTGCACATGGGCTATTTTTCTTACAGCATGCAGGGATTAATAGGAGGGTCAGGAGAAGTTAAGAAGCCAATGATAAGAAGCAGTAAGATATTTTATGTAATGGTTGCAAATTTAATGATTCAGAGCTGCTATTATTTTGGGAGCAGGTGGAAACCCAACAAGGCAATGTAGTGTGGTGCAAAACCTGTACATACAGATATTTAGGTTTACATTTTTTTAATGCCACACTTTTCAGTCATATACACAGTTTGCCTCTCCATTATCTCAGCTAACTAGTCCTTTAGTTGAAGGCGATAACATTTATTGGCAAAAGAAAGTATGAAAACAAATGTATCTGCTCACTAAATAACAAGAACTGTGTACGTAAAAAAGGATAACTATTTCTGTGTAAACTGTCAAGTTGCACAGATATGTATGTTTGCCCTCCTAAGAAGGCAAAAGCGGCAGTAGACTCTGGTGTTCTGAAATTTATGTAACTTGCACTGCAATGTATATAGCCTCAAGCTTGACATTTCCAATTCAGTCACCTTTATAAATAATCTTTGGCAACCTGTACAATTCAGTCATATGTGCCATATCATTTCCTTTGCTACAGTTGCAAATGGCAAAGAATCCTACAGCAGGCATAATGAATTAAACAAGTCATTCTTCTTCTTTGCTCAATTTCTTTCCCTTAGGAACTAGCCTCAGAAGCTGATCTATTGCTACAATAAAGCAAAGTGGTGTGTGCTCATGCATTAACATTCATTTCAGAGCTAGTTCATCCTGCTCTTCTTCCCCTTTACATGTTCAATCATTAAACATCTCCATTTGCAACTTTCTCCTTCATGTACTGTGAGAATCAAGGTTTTGCTCAGTCATTGTGATTTGATGGCAGCCTTTTGCATCCTTAATCATCATGCTATTTCCAGTACACATCCCGCCCCGCCCCCCGTGATGCTAATATGCTGACATTTAGAAAGAAATTGCAGGAAGAAGTATATATACATGGAAACTTTGTGGCCGCAGGAGGGGGGTTATATTGTATCCACTTAATTACTATCTGTAAAATAGAAATTGTCATGGCTTACCTCATAGAGCTGTTTGGTGAAATATCTCAGAAGCACTGCATACAAAAGTCTCATAATAATTTGGATTTTGCTTCCATGAAATAGCATTCCAAAATGTACTGAAAAAGAGGAAAGCATTGTAGTACCACATAAGCAGAGTGAAAAAATATTTACTAACAAAAATTACACACAAGGCAATTAATTTAGTGCTTATTGAAAAAATGTTTAACTACATAGAATGTTAAGGTTCTGACTCTATCCACCCTAGATGCTATATGTAGTGTACAAATAAACAAACCGAAACATGTGACTTTTCCAGCTTCAGGAACAGAGCTTGCAGGGCTAAGATCAAAGCCTGTCTTGGGAAATGGCAACTATATTACTAAATATTTTATTCCTACCAATGCCTGAATTAGTTCAGTCGGTAGAGCATGAGATTCTTAATCTCAGGGTTGTGCGTATGAGCCCCATGTTGGGTGAAATATTCCTGCATTGCAGGCAGTTGGACTACTAGAAGATCTTTGTGGTATCTTCCAACTCTATGTTTCTACATTTCTATGGTGGCAAAGATAGGGGACAATAAAATCCACAAGTCCCATCCTGATTCCTTACCCCATTTTATCCAAATCATGCCACACATAGGCTTTAAAAACATAATCACATGATGCTAATCACAGAAGGTAAAGTCCCCTCTGGCCCACATCAGTAATCTGAGCTCTTGATTCCTGACCTTGAAAGTGGTCTATTGGCATGTGACAATGTCAATATATCTCATCTATCAATCCGCTTTTGTAAAGTACTTATCACTGGGATGGTTCACTGACAAGGATTAGAAAGCAACAATGCTGCCCGTTGATACTCTTTAAAATCTACTTAGGTTGTAAATTTTACATTTTCATTAGACTGAGAGCAGAGAGCACTAGGCTTTAAACAGAAAAGTAACTCACTAATATGAACTAACTATACAGCCAAGTTGAAAGTATTTCATTAGGAGTCCCAGCACCTACCGGTATCTGTTTATAGAAGTACAGTGGTACCTCGTTTTTTGAATGTAATCCATTCTAGAAGACCGTTCAACTTCTGAAATGTTCAAAAATCAAGGCACAAAGGGCGGTCTGCAGGAAACTGAAAAAAATAACATGTACACGCAGTGGAAGCCGTTCGACTTCGATGCATGTTTGAAAATGGAAGCATTTACTTCTGGGTTTTCAGTGTTCCAAAACGGAAATGTTTGGCTTCCAGGACGTTCGAAAACCGAGGTACCACTGTAGTTAAGAAGATACAATGTCCTAGTTTGGAGGAGAGAGAGCCCAACCATGCAGTATTTCAGCTGCATTTCCTGAGATGTCACATCAACCACAGCTATCTGGGCTGGTCCGAACTAGGCAGACTGAGGTGGTCACCTCATGTGGCAGGTGCTGGGAGTTGAGGAACAGTAGCAAGGTGTTGGAAGGCACCAAGTGTGTCATGTGTCCTGCATTGTGCTCCATAAGCTAGCCTACTGCCCTCAAGTGTGGTGGAAGGCACTGTCCCATCACTAGTGTTGAAATATGATTCAACTGCAAATCCATCGGGCTTTTGCCTTAAGATAGCCAAGAATCTTGGAGCACCCCTGAGTTCTACTTACAACTTTAATTACAATTTTACTGCTGATTAAATATTATTAATACATACCTATATTAGCTTGCAGTCGCAATTACAGTGGAACTGGATTTAATGAAACTTCTCAGAGCATTTAACAGAGCATACATGGTGTTCTTCTCACTTCCTTCTATCTCATTCAAGCCAAGGATTGTTGTATTCTGAAGTGGTTGCATCCAGAAGCAGAATGCATGAGCGAAAGCAGGAACAAGTCCTTTTGGACTGCTGCAAAGTGTCGTGCAGATAGAACAACAGGATTATACTTGGTATGGGCATGCTTGTCTACGGGCTTATCTGGGAAAGAAGGGCAAATCATTGCATTATTACAGGGGGGTAGGAATATTAACAGAACAATCAAACCCCCAATTCACCACACCAGAGCATGGTTGCAGTGGAGGTTTTCTTCCACCTAGCTCAGATGGCATTTCTATGGCCAGGTGAGAAGCAGTCGAACTGGGCTAGCCAAGGTTTCACTGTATCCTAAGTTGGTCAAGCTACCGGCAATGGGCCTGATCCAGGCCTCTCTACTGTGCCAGCATGCAGCTAACATAGCAAAACTTGGAGGATGAAAATGCACTCCCCACTTCCCACCTTGGCCAGGATGAGCAGCAGAGCTTCAACTCAAGACACAACATCTAGCCTTCCCGTAGACAAATCAGAATGAATGTTGCCAGAAAGCAATCGTACTCCTCATTGAGACAGCCACTACAAATAGACACAACTTTTTTATTTTTAAGATGAATGAATATCATACTACCGTTAGTTCTGTAGTGGGAAAGTCCTCATTTCTCGTAATTGCAATTACTTTTCATGAAGCATATGGCTGGCTTTTCTAACCATCTGTGTCTTCATTCTCCATTTGGTTAACCACAGGCAACAACTGTATTTGATTTCCAATGTTACAGGGAAGCACCACCAGATGGACACAGAGGTCACCTGCACAGCCAGTTTGTGGCACTTCCAGGAATGTGGGGAATTATTCTTATTCTCCCTCTTCTGGTAAGGCTGCATTATTTAATATTACCAGGGCAGGGGGAAAGCTTGAATATATCTTCTTTAATCATTTTGATACTAACTGGTTTTCTTTTTAATCTTCAGAAATTACATCTTTAGTCCGATACTAACAAAAGTTTGCTAATAACTACAGGCTACAGACAGGAGGAAAAACAAATAAGGCTGGAGGATTGAGGGGGTTTTAAAGGGGGAAAGGTTGCTTAGCATTCCCTTGCAAATAGCCAGCATTTTTGAAAGGGGACAAATCCCTAGCTCTTCTCGCTTGTTGCCATCTGGCAATTGCATAACTGGGATAAACCCCTTTAATATGTGTGTGAGAGAGAGAGAAAGAGAGTGAGAGAATTATGCATGAGACTTGGAACATTTTCTCTGGGCTCTGTCATTTCCCATGAGTGGAAGCAGCAGAACTTGGCTCCTACTGCTGCTCTTCACTCTGCTCACTTTTACAGCCCCATACCTCCCTCCAGTTGCCTATGTGCACTCATAAATGCTCCCCCTCTTAAGCCCAGTTCTTTTTCTTCCTCTGCACTTCCTCCCACCACTGAGCAATGGGGGTTAATTTGGAAATGAGGGCAGACTCCCCATGCCCCCCAAGTCTATGTAATAATTTGCAACTGGCTCCTGCAAGGCCAAAGATTGCAAGCTGCATGCATAATTGTCTTCAAACCCTCGCCCTGCTACATGGGAGTTACAGTACCAGTATCAGGAAAACCTGGAGACCTCAGGTCAGTCCTGGGGTGTCTAGTCCAATAGCATCTGAAGGTCCACCGCTTCCCTGCCCATTCTAAAGGTTCTGCTGCAACAGTCTTGATCCTATGAGAACCCTATTTATATGACTTTAGTTCAGGTATACTATCTATGCTACAGTATCTGACATGGACCAGTGAATGAATAGCTGGGAGCAGCTAACACTATAGCATTATAGTAGTTAATTGGAAATGTACTTAATCAGTGTGTGCTCAGAATCCTATATAACCATCTCTGAACTTTCCAAGGTAGAATGAGATATAAGTAAAATCCATGGGGTTGGGTGTTTTTTGTCTTTTGTTTTTGTTTTGCAAATAATTGCGTTTGGCCAAATTCCCCACATTATTTTGGGTAGAAAGCTGGTTAACAGCAGGTCAATTGATAGTATTGTCTCATAGATGTTGGAAAACTGGAAGAATGCTTATCAGTGACTCTTCATCAAGGTCAAGAGAGGTTTTGACTCGGGAGCTGTAGAACTCTGTTGTGCATGTAGTACCCTTCATTTATAAATGACCAAGGGACAAACTAGATGTAATGTTATTCATGTCTTTAGTCCTTGTGTGAATGATTTTTATTTATTTTATACTAAATTGCTAGCAAAGGGATTGTAGCATTGGAGGAGGGAGTTTTACCCCTTTACCTTAGGTACAGCAGTGCTCTTGAAAGGCATGTTGGCACTTCTACCTGCAGCTTTAGCCGCTTATTCATTAAAAAATAGCAACTGCTGATCATTAGAAGAATTAGACATAGCTAACTTCTCTAGATATTTTATAGGTTGGAAAGAAGTTACATGTGGCGCTGACTAGGACAACATGTCCAGTGGGCAATATGCACAAGCATGAGTGTAGCAACTGGTAATGACAGTTAAATATTGTCTCCCATTATTATGGGTTGGAGCTAAGACTCTGTTCTTTAGTGAGTCCTTGTGGTTACTTCCCTTTTTCTATGTAGTCTGTTAGTTGTGTGTTCGGACCTACAAAGTGGTTAACCTTACATTATGTTAAATGATGACATAACAATAAGCCTAAATAGATTGTATATTACTTCCTCCAAAATGTCCTCTATTGTTTTCTCAAGACAGGTACATACAGGTATTAAGCCAATTATGGAGGTTAGTTGGAGCCCACTTTAAAAAGTGTGAATATGCTGCCATCTGCAGGGCACATAAAGGATTTCCCTCCTGTAAGTCATTGAGGTTCCTCATTGTTGTTGTTGTTGTTTAGTCGTTTAGTCGTGTCCGACTCTTTGTGACCCCATGGACCATAGCACGCCAGTTTACGTACAGGTTCCTCATACTGTACTGTAATTAGATTGCTTCATGTTGCAAAGAATTTGTTTCTTCTGCCTACAAGTGCACATCTTTTATAATCTCACAACTAGAGGAAACCTGCTGCTGCTGCTGCTGCTGTTGTTTATTCACCCACCCCTCACCCCAAGGACTCTGGGCAGGTTACAACATTAAAACACAATATTAAAAACTTACAGAAATAAGGTGGTTCCTAAATATATACACCTCAAGTGTCAGCTAGATTGCCATTTGCAACCAACTGAGCATTTAACATACAATACAATGCTGATTTGTTTCTAAATGTATTGATATGTTACCCATTGTTCCTGTCTTAACTATGGCGTCTAAAATTTAAGGATGAGTTTCTAGGAGAACTAAAATAAGCTCCTTTATACTTTTGCCTCTGATGAGCAATTTGAGGCCTGTAAACAGACTAGTCAGCCACACCAGTACATTGATCTTTGGCAGTGTATTCTCCTTTTACATTTCTGGTTTTTCTTTTGGGCATGCACTTTGTTTTCATTTTATGGGACTACCTACAGAATTTACTGAAAGAAAAATGTCAAACTGGCACTACTACAAATGATGGTCTAATTCAGGGGTCAGCAAACTTTTTCAGCAGGGGTCCACTGTCCCTCAGACCTTGTGGGGGGCCGGACTATATTTTGGAAAAAAAATATGAACGAATTCCTATGCTCCACAAATAACCCAGAGATGCATTTTAAATAAAAGGGCACATTCTACTCATGTAAAAATATGCTGATTCCCAGACCTTCCGCGGGCCAGATTTAGAAGGCGATTGGGCCGCATCCGGCCCCCGGGCCTTAGTTTGGGAACCCCTGGTCTAATTTAATAAGCCCTTGAAATTAACCATAACATTATTCCTGTATCTTATCGTTTGATGCCCTCTTCTGGTGGAAATCCATTTACTGTATTATTTCCAATATTCTCATTTAATGTGAATGCTGTTGTAAGGTAAGTTACCAGAAAACAAAAATGATAAATAATATTAGTTTGCTGCTGTTCCTAACCTTTGGTTAAAAGGTCTTCCTTAATTTTACCTTTGATCTATTGCTTTTCTTAGTCAGATTACGGCTAGCTACCTTGATTGCCATGATAGAAGAGATACAAATGTAAGAACTGAGCAAATTGAGATTTGGCAGAAAATATTTTTGGAAAAGTTAAACAAAGGGCAGCAATAACAATGGACAAATCCTAACAGATTGTTGGTCTGAAAGTATTCCTTGCACATTGCCTGAGTTGCCGTGATGTCACAGAAGTCTGGTGACTAAAGTTCCATTTTCCATTTCAGAAGCAAGTGCACAATCTAAGAATGCTAATTTTCTCCAAGCAAAAACAGTTTACAAATCCAGTTTTGTTTTGTATTCAGACACCCAAGTGTCAGCCTGTTTGGAGATGGGATATGAGCAGAAGAATAGAGAGACATAAACAGGGCACTTATGAATCCACCTCTATAAAAGTGGGTTGTTTGTAACAGGTTATAGCTAATTTCAATACAGTACAGTACAGTATAGCATGTTCCTGCAAACTAGATGGTACCATACCCAGAACTTTGGCTAAAGTATTTTACACGGAAGAGTACTTGATGACTAGTATTGCACTCCAGAGTGTTCTGTTTTATTGTTTGCAGAGTGGACTGGGAGGAGTGGCGGCACAGTTTAATAATAATATTGTGCTCAATGGTTCAGTTCTGACCCCTATATATCCTTCATATTCAAGGCTTCTTCTAAAAATACAATTTTCATTCTGAGGATTGCACCCAAAAGTCACTCCCGTGATTAAAAGTGCAATATTGGAAGGATTTATGACTTTCTTGTTCATTAGATGGGCATGGTGAGCCACATCCTTGGACAAGTCCAGTAATGAGTCCTGCGGATATGATGCTTTTCATCACAAGAGTGAGTTGCAGGTGCACTCCACAGAAAGATAAAGTGTGACAATGAACACTGGCCTCAGGGTCTCTGCTTTCCAGCATCTAGGGAATAATTGAATCCTATGAGTGAAAGAACAAAAAGTTATATACAACCCCCACATCCCAAGGCAGTATCCCCCTCCACATATTAGATCTCTACAGATTAACTAATCCATATGACAATAAATCACAAGCAGAGAGTAGGAGGGAATTAAGTGTGCCACACTAAGGAGCATTCAGAGCAAATGACTGAAGCAAATGATCATCTGCTTCTTCAGTGTTTATCTCACATCACGCCATTCATTCCCCTTCACAATCTACTGTAGTTTTCAGGATTGAAAATTTTTATTCTTTTGACTAGTTGGTTGGCTAGTGTAGAATTCGTGCTTCATTCATATGCCACATGCTAACAAAATGTTGTCTGGGTGGATTACATGATTAAATAATTGGTTTTTTTAAAATAAAAAAAAGTAAAAGTAAACACAGCTCAGAATTTAAACACTAGATAGGATCAAAACATTTAAAAGAGGGGGAACCCTACAGCTAACATATTTGCTTATTTGAAAATAATATTTTTAAACCACCATATAATTAAATAATTAAAGCCTAAAATGATAAGATCATAAAACACAGGACAAATGACCAACTGAATCAAATTCTATAAAAATGCTTGGCAAAACAGAAATGTTTTCAATGGACGGTAAGATATCAGAATTGCAGTGATCTCTCTATGAAGGGTGCTGGCAACACTACTGAGAAGGCCCTTTCTGTCACATAATCACCTATTGTACCTCACTTGACCGGACATTCAAAGGACCTTAGATCACGATACAGTATCAGCATCTGAGAAGTCACATGTGGGAAAGAGATAATCATTCAGGTACAAAGTCACAATGCTGTAAAAAGCCTTAAAAGTCAACACCAATACTTTGAATTGGAACTCGAAACAGAGCAAAAGCCATTAACAAATAGTGCAACAGCCCATCTAAGCCCATATTGCAGTCATATTTTGTACCAACCAAAGTTTCTGGGCCATTTTCAAAGGTACCCTCATAAAAAAAGTGTTACAGTAATCTAAATGGGAGGCTATCAGGACACCAATCACTGAAGTAAGTCAGCTCCCCAAGTAAGTACCTAGGTTGGAAGAAGGTTTTTGAGACACAGTGGCAAACTATGCCACTAGTGACAACGATGGGCCAAGGAATAACCCTGTCTTCAGTGTGTTTCTAGTGTGATTTTTCAAATGACATTTTTATATAATACAAAACATTAATTTGTCACCCTGAGACCTTGGGAATATAAACACACATAAATGTTCACACTAAAGATAAGGGGAGCAAAATCAATAATGTTTGAAAAATGGCAGTGTTCTCTTGCTAAGGTAATGCAAACATGATAGGTCTTTTACTTCTCTCCGTTTCCAACCCTGGAATGTACATCTTGACTGAAGGATCTGGATTTTCCCTATGCAATGTGAGGTAGTCTCCAGCTTTATAAGTTCCCAAGTGTGCCTTCCCTACTCTCCACATTAGCAATGCATCACCACCTACAGTACTTCAGAGATAGTTGTTGGAGTAATCCTTGTCCATTGACCAAGAAAGCTGGGGCTGCTAGGAAATGGAGGACAATATATGGAGGGCCACAAGTTATCCATATCTGACCTATGTGATAGCATCACCTGGTCACAATTTTGACTAAGTCAAAATTTGGAAGCAAATTCAGCTCACTTCCTTCCCTGACTGGTTTGTTTGCCAGTCCTCAATGGCAGACTTCCCTTTTGGAGTTTCCCACAGAGCTTGGGAAATCTTAGGATCATTCTTCATCAGGTACATCCTATGAACACAACCCCCATGTTGCAGATTGTTTCCATTACCTACACTTTGTGAGCTATGGAAGCTTGAATGGCATATAAATCTTCTTTGACACAGCAACCACACTAATACACTTAGAAGACTGAAGTGTAGCAAATGCAAAACTGAAAGCTGAGTGTTTCTCTGGCACTTTGCCTTTTAAATTCAGAGTGGGTACTGTAGTTGGTTCTTGAAAGGAATTCAGTGGGTAGCTGGTTCTTGAAAGGAGTTCACTGAGCTTGCTTTGATTCTTTCTTATCCACCTGGAAGCTCAAAACTGAGCAAAGATTAATCGAGTATTTCATTTATATTGTAATATTGCCAGTGTGGTGTAGTGGTTAGTGTTGGATTAGGACCTTAGAGCCCAGGGTTCAAATTCCCACTCAGCCATGAAGCTCAGTGGGGGGGGGCACCGGGCCAGTCATTAACTCTCAGTCTAACCTACCTCATAGGGCTGTTGTGAAAATAAGATGGAGGGAAGAAAACTATGTACACTGCCTTCAGCTCCTTTAATGACAGGCAGGACATAATTATAATAATTAATTAAAAAACAAGCAACTTATCATATACATAGTCACTCATTTCTTGACACTGTCATGCCTCTAAAGTCATCACCATCAAGCAAAGGAAGGTTCGCCTCCATCATGTGTTGACTGAGTTCCAACTGCTCAGCCCCAGCCCCTCATACCGTAGGTGGAGGCTAAAGGGCAACATCAGAGAAGGCAAAGAAAAAGGGCAGGAAATGGCACTTGAATAATCCTGGCATCATAAGAATACCATACCTATTTCTGATGCCAGCACCAGGGTTCAATGCAAGTGGTTACAACTCTTTATAGCAGGGATGGCTAACCTGCAGGACTCCAGATGTTGCTGAACTGTGGTTTCCATAATCCCTCGCTGTGCTTCTTGTGATAATTGTTGAGATTCTCCTGGGGCTATAAAGTCAGCTAGTACTCCTCTAAATAAATGAAGTTTATTGCATAGCCAACATAATAACACTGTCACTGAGGAGGTTCCTGTCGCACATACAGAAGCCGGCCAAACTGGCGGCTGACTCTTACTTCACGGTGATGATGAGGCAGCCGCCTCCACTATACTGGAGGGCAGAGTGTTGTGTATTGAGTCAAAGGATTTTATATCTGTATTATTATTGTCTGTATTTGCATTAGGATAAAGTAACTGCCTTTTGGTCCCAGAGGGTACAGCTACTATTGGTTCATTTAAGCTGCTGTATTTGGATCCTCTGTCTTATTGGTTTCCTCCAAAAGGCAGCACTGTGATTGCGTGATATTGTTCCCTCCAAAATGTATCCCTTCCTAGCTAGTCCCCTGTCCCTATAAATGTAGCTTTCCTCTCCTCAGTCTTCAGTCTCGTTCACTTTAATAAAGAGCTGTTACTAGAGAACTGTCTCCAGCATGTTTTGTCAAGAGAGCTGAAATCACAAACCCCACGTCACAACAACTGGCGACGAGGATGGGATCCGGAATGCTGAGGAGCGGTTAAACACAACCCTGCCTCAGAGTCCGGATTGCAGCTGAGAACAAGACTCACTGGCCAGCTGAGAAGACGACCCTGCCCGCTAGGACAATGGAGAGTCCAAGGGTATTGGAGCCCTTCCAGCCATCAGAGCCCCACACCTGGGAAGACTACGTCGAACGCTTTGAGTTCTTCGCAGTGGCTCAAGGGATCACCGATGCCAGCAAAAGAAGGGCCACATTCCTGAGCTACTGTGGGCCCGAGACCTTCAAGCTAGCCAAGGCATTACTTGCTCCAGCTAAGCTGAGTGAGACATCTCTCCAAGATATTCTTGCCTGCCTAACAAGCCACTTGGCGCCTACTGAGACCAAGATGGCCCGGCGGATGGAGTTCCATAAGAGGCAGCAGTGTGCTGGGGAGTCTGTATCCACATTTCTGGCTGAACTCCGGAAGCTCGCTCAGCACTGCGGCTTCCAAAATCTGGAAGAGACTCTCCTGGATCGGTTTATTGGGGGTCTGAGCAGCAAGAAAGCCAGAAGACGCATCGTGGCTAAAGAAGAGGTTACCCTTGCTTCAGCCTTGAAGGAGGCCACCGCCACGGAGAATTATGAAAGAGAGGAGCTTGATGCCAGTCGCAAGGCCACTAAGCCACAGATAGAAGTTGCGCATGCCATGGACGAGCTAGAGGCTACTCCAAGCCAGAGCCCAGTCCGTGGGGTTGAGTCGGTGCGTCAGGCCTGCACAGTGCACAGAGATCGCCGAGGCAGTTGCCCAGGTTGTGGCGGAAACCATGAAAGGAAGAGTTGTCGTTTCAGGGATGCTATCTGCCGGACGTGCGGAAAGACGGGTCACATCGCCAGGGTCTGTAGATCGGCGGCGTCGGGAGCGACAGGAGCACCTAGACTGGAGCATCGCAGACCGCCCACAGCAACTCGTTTTCTAAAGGACTGCCACTACGTAACGGAGATCAATGGGAGGGCCGTGCAGTTTCCAGCGCAAGGCAAGGCACACGTCAAGGTGAAGATTGAGGGTCAGCAGTGCGACATGGAGGTGGACTCCGGATCTGCATTCACCATCGTGTCAGACCAGACCGCGAAGACATTCTTCCCCAGGGGTAAGTTGCCCCCTCTGGAGCCCTTTCCGGCAACCTTGCAGTCGTACTCAGCAGGCCGCATCCATGTTATGGGAATGTGTGCCGTGAGAGTACAGTTCCGGGACAAACAGGCTGTACTCAAACTGGTGATTGCGAAGGGCAGTCGCCCCAGTCTCCTGGGCACTGACTGGTTCCCTGCCCTGGGACTGAGTATCTCAGGGCTTAATTCAATCCAAACCTGCCCTGAGATGAGCGAGGTATTATGCAAGGAATTTGCTGGTCTCTTTAATGGAAAACTGGGTTGTTATAAAGGGCCCCCAGTTGACTTCGAGTTGGACCCCGGGGTGGCTCCAATCCGACTCAAACCAAGGCGAGTGCCATTTGCACTGCAACCCAAGATCGAGGCAGAGCTGGATAAATTGGTCAAGCAGGGAGTTCTCTCACCCGTGGACTCTGCTAAGTGGGAGACTCCAATCGTCACGCCCCTTAAAGCAAATGGGGAAGTCAGGATATGTGCAGATTACAAATGTACTATCAATAAGGCACTCAGGGGAAACTCATACCCCATTCCAGTTGTATCACATCTGTTGGCTAAACTGGCTGGGGGCAAGGTGTTCGCCAAAATTGACCTGGCACAAGCTTACCAACAGCTGCCAGTAACCCCACAATCAGCGGAAGCACAGACTATTGTCACACATAAAGGGGCGTTCAGAGTTAACAGATTACAGTTCGGAGTTTGTGTGGCCCCAGGGATTTTTCAAGGGCTCATGGAACGCCTGTTAAGAGGTCTGCCGGGGGTCTTGCCATTTTTTGATGACGTTTTGATTGCTGGAAAAGACCCACAGGAACTGGTTGCGCGTGTCCGTGCAGTGTTGCTCAAGTTCAAGGAGGTGGGGTTGCAACTGAAAAAGGAAAAATGCAGTTTTGGGGTGCCAACGGTGGATTTCTTGGGGTTTAAAATTGATGCATCAGGCATCCACCCCACAGATGCTAAGATTAAGGCCATAATCGAGGCACCACGACCACAGAACAAGACGGAGTTGCAGTCATTCCTGGGACTTATTAACTTTTATCATTCGTTCTTACCCCAGAAAGCTTCGGTAGCTGAACCATTACATAGACTATTGCAGAAAAAGAATGTGTGGCGATGGGGGCGGGAGCAGCAGAAGGCTTTTGACTCCTTGCGAGGAATGCTGAGTAGCAGGAGCGTCCTTGCTCATTATGATGAGTCAAAGCCGCTGGTCCTGGCATGTGATGCCTCTCAATACGGTCTGGGGGCTGTGCTGAGTCATAGGGAACCGGATGGGTCGGAAAAGCCCATCTCTTTCTATTCCCGTACGTTGTCGCCCACGGAGCGCAACTATGCTCAAATTGATAAAGAGGCACTGGCTATTGTGTCCGGAATCAAAAGGTTCTATGATTATTTGTACGGTCGCCAATTCTCCATTGAAACGGACCACAAACCACTGTTAGGGTTGTTCAACCCAAACAAACAAACGCCACAAATTCTCTCCCCCAGAATGTTGCGTTGGTCAATATTCCTGAATGGGTTCCAGTACACCTTGACCCATGTGCCGGGGAAACAATTGTGCCATGCTGATGCGCTGAGTCGCTTGCCCCTTCCTGGCGGGAGCAATGAGGATCCTGCTCCGGCGGAGCACATTATGATGCTAGAAACACTTCCGGGGGCTCCTGTAACAGCTACGGATATAGCTGAGAAAACGAGGAAAGATGCTGTTCTCTCCCGTGTGCTCACTTGGGTGGGGAGGGGGTGGCCAGGTGGTCCGCATGAAGAAAAATTCAGGCCTTATGCGACAAGGCAGCACGAATTGTCCATGCATAAGGGTTGTCTCCTATGGGGAGATAGGGTGATCATCCCAGCACCACTGAGAAACAGGGTTCTTGAGACGCTTCACATGGGACACCCGGGAATGGTCAGGATGAAGTCGCTAGCCCGATGTTATGTGTGGTGGCCTGGAATGGACCAGAACATAGAACAATGGGTACGAACATGCAAGGCATGCCAAGAGGTGCGGCCAGAAGTGGCCAGAGCACCAGTCCACTGGTGGGAGCAGTCCAGGACTCCCTGGAGCCGGCTGCACATAGATTTTGCAGGGCCATTCCAAGGGAAGGTCTTTTTGGTTATCGTTGATGCATATTCCAAATGGTTAGAAGTGGCGATGGTCCCTAGCATGGCATCAGCTGCCGTAATCAAGGTGTTGAGGCAGCTGTTTGCTACCCATGGGTTACCTGAGACCATTGTATCAGATAATGGGGCAGCTTTTGTATCCCAAGAATTCAGGGCATTCTTGGCTGATAACTTCATAAGAGGGGTCACATCCGCGCCCTTTCACCCATCCTCCAATGGGCAGGCTGAGCGCATGGTAAGAACAGCCAAAGAATCCATTGCACGCTTAATGGAGGGTAACTGGTCGGCTCGCATTGCGCGAATGTTATTTTTGCAGCATGCGACGCCGTGTACTGCGACGGGCAAGTCGCCAGCCGAGCTGCTCTTAGGTAGAAGACTGGTAACGGTGCTGGATTATGTCCACCCAGATAAAATGCCAAACCGTAATTCAAGAGCAACCCCCCAGGCTGAGACTGACACAACAAGGTATCTCGCCCCTGAAGATCTGGTCTGGGTGAGGAACTATTCACGAGGTCCGCGGTGGGTGGCTGGTGTGATCACCCGGGCTAGTGGACCTGTGTCCTATTATGTGACCTTGGAAAATGGGCAAGTTTGGAAGAGACATATAGATCAGCTGAGGCGCCGGGCGCTCAGCAGGGAGGAGTCAGATAATTCATCCCTGGCTAATGACGCACAGCTGCGAGACCAGAGTGAAAATGGTCCAGAGGTGCAGTCACCAGGGGCTTCAGCAAATGAACCAGGGTCTGCTAGTCCTCATGATGATGAGGTACAGGTCGGGGACCCTGAGATGTCTGGGACTCCATCTGTTCCTGATGAAACCCCTATAGCAGCCCCTCCACCACAGGTAACACCCAATCCAGAACCTGCAACACCTGTTGTCAGGAGATCAGGTAGAAGTTGTAGGACCCCACAGTACCTGAGGGATTACGTCTGCTGTGCTCACTAGGGGGGGAGGGGTGTTGTGTATTGAGTCAAAGGATTTTATATCTGTATTATTATTGTCTGTATTTGCATTAGGATAAAGTAACTGCCTTTTGGTCCCAGAGGGTACAGCTACTATTGGTTCATTTAAGCTGCTGTATTTGGATCCTCTGTCTTATTGGTTTCCTCCAAAAGGCAGCACTGTGATTGCGTGATATTGTTCCCTCCAAAATGTATCCCTTCCTAGCTAGTCCCCTGTCCCTATAAATGTAGCTTTCCTCTCCTCAGTCTTCAGTCTCGTTCACTTTAATAAAGAGCTGTTACTAGAGAACTGTCTCCAGCATGTTTTGTCAAGAGAGCTGAAATCACAAACCCCACGTCACAACACAGAGGTTAGCTTAACTTGTGCAGGCCGACTTCCAGCATCTCACACCACCCTTCAGCACCCAAGGCGGCAGGGTGGGCCCTGGCTCTTTGCTTCGTGGCTGGGCCTTAGCGGGCTTACATGGCAGAGCTGGCAGGCAGCAAAGTGTCACGGGCACGACCCTGAGAAAACCTGATCCTGCGACTCCTCCTTCCCTTCTGACGAGGAATTCTGAGGAACTCGAAAACTTGCTCACTATTTCGTGGCATTCCGGTTGGCCCCGGCAAAGGCCAAAGAGCGGGTTTCGTAATCTCGTCCTCCTCTTTCTCGCTTCCCTTCTCCTCAGCCCGCCTCCCCCTCGCCAGCTCTCTATCCCTTCGGACCGCTCTCCGTTGTTTTTTGCCTCCCCGGGGCCGGATGCTTCCCGCCCCGCCCCCTACCTCCCTCTACACGGCGGCAGAGGCCTGACTGACTGACTGCCAGACCGAAAGAAAACGCGCAGGCAGCTCCTCAGGCAGCGGCCCCTGTAGGCCGAGCAGTAGCGGCGGCAGGAGAGGGTGTAGCGGCGGCCGCAGAGGAAGGCGCTCGGCTTCCGGGCGGCCCCTTTGGGTGTCGTTCTCCGTCCGCGCCACGGTGTCTCCTGAGGCGAGGGAGCGAGAAGAGCAGCGGAGAGAAGCAGCCATCCCGCTTCGCTTCGGTAGCCGACCCGATCGCCGCGGCCAGGCCCCCCGCATGCAGTCCTCACCCTGGAGCGGCGGCGGCGGCGGATCGAGGAGCTCTCGCGATCCTCCCGGCAGAGGCTGCTCCAGTCCAGGGACAAGATGTTCTCCAAATTCACCTCCATCCTCCAGCACGCCGTGGAGGCGGTAAGGCCACCGGCGGCTCCCGCCACGCAAGCCCGGGGATCCTGTTAGGCCTAAGATGGGGAACGCGCTTTAGGGGGGCCTTCTGGCGACCTCCCTCGCTTTGCTCGGCTGCCGGCTTCGTCCCTTTAACTGCCATGCCTTCCTTTCCTCCCTCCCTCCCTCCGACGCCGGATAGTTTTATTTCTGCCTTAGGACTAGGGGACGGGAGCTTGGCGAGACCCGAGTGGTTTGCTCTTTTCCTCCCAGTCTCCTGGTTGGGCGGGTTACGTGGCTCTGTCCTGTTTCTGGCTCAGTCGAAGCCTCTGGGCGATCACAAATAGGGGGCCCGCAACAAAAGCCAGGAGCCTTTAAGTGCTTCGTTTATTTGTTAGATAAGTTTGTATGCCGTCTTTCCAACAAAGGGTGCTTAGGGTGGCCAGCTACAAATACGCACGCACACACGGTGTAATAAAATACACTGAAACTTTAGTACAGTAGTCCGTATTTATTTAACTATTTTTACCACCCTGCTCTCAAGACATAAAAAAGACTACCAGATCGGCTGTATAAATACATAACAGTCCCTGGCCTCCAACTTAGTACAATCTAAAAATGTGGACACAAAAGGAAAACTGTTTGGTAGGGAGGAGGAAGTACTGTAAGTCAACCTTTCAATATCTAAGTTCTGCTGACCATCTGGGGTGGGAAGCTCCAGGAGAAGAGGCAGGGATATCTCCTCTGTTTCATCCCATGGTGCAACTTTGATGTAAATAAATAATATGATCTAATGCAAAGTAAACAACATAAAATTAAGGCGCGGGGGGGGGGGGGAATCACTAAAATCCCAAGGCTGTGGAGTGGGAAGGTTTCCTTGCCTGAATAAGGGGGAGTTTTTGACGGTGCCAATTGGGCAGGCTGACAGCTTGATACGGCTGCCTCCTGCTTGGGAAGCGAGAGCTTTGAAGCTACATATTTCCAGTATGTATAATATTTTTTGTTGCCAGTGGATTTTTTGTGACGGCATACCTGGTGAGTTAAATACAAGCTGCATTCATGTGTAGTTGTGTTTTAGGCTTGGTTTTTTTGTCCTTTTGGTTATTTTCTCCAGATTTTTTATACTCCTGCAAACCTATATGCCAGTTGAGTTTGCTGATGTTTTCCTTTTGTGCAGAGGTAGTGCTGTTTTTGCTACATAAACATTGACACTCTAGCCTGAACATCAGAAATAGTGATAATATCCTTCCCTTCCGTTTTATAGGCACATCTAAAATATGGCCCCATGACCTTCTATCCCCTTAGGCACAGTTTCACTGGGGCTTTTGTATTAAAATTTCGTTCACAGCTGCTCCCTCCTTCTGCTCCCACAGTGGACTGGCAAACAGGCTCCAAACAGTCAAATATTCCCTGTGTTCACTCCTGCAGCTTTATAAATGTGTTTGAGAAATTTCCCCGTTTCCTAGAATATCCAGTGGGGGAGAGAGAGAGATTGATTGCATTCTGGAGTATCTGAAGTAATAAACAAAAGTACCTTTGTACTAATCGCTCATCAAAACCAGTTATCCCTGCAAATTGGGGGGCACCTAACATCCCTAATATTTGATTCTTCCGGGTTGAGTAGACGTTTTTTCAACTGCCTGTGAAGCATTATGACAGTTGTGCCAGCTGGGCAGTGAGAGGCCTATCTACCATAAGCCTTCTGGCATGTAATATTAAAAACTATATTCTGTGTCATTTGGCTTAAATCTGGGCAGCTAACCTCCTGCCTGCAGCCCTGATGCCCACCCACCCCCCAAAGTTGATCAATTTTGGCAGTGGGTTGTTGTTTTTTAATTACATGCTGCTGGTATGGGTAGATAGGTTTAAATGCCACTGCCCACCACAGTGCCTTAATGGGAATGCAAATCCCTGTTCATCAGATTGGTCATTTGATGAGTACAAGGGCAATAATTCCCTTCCTCAGAAGATCTGCACAGATCAGCTGTGGAGGGGGAAACTGGGTGGGGTGAATACACCCACCATTAGCATGTACCACCCAGAGGTTTGACCAAGGATTAATGGGTTAACCACCCCTGGCCTAAAGTCCTCTTAAGATACCGGTACTTTGTATGCCAACACAATTCCATTCTTGGGGTAAAAGTTCAGTATAATTACTATTCTACCTTCCATCAAGTAACCAGGTTATTCCAGCTGATTCTATGACCTGTGGCAAAAAAATTCCAAAGGTTGATTATACGTTTGTGCAAGGTAGGACTTGCCTTTGAGCAGGTGCATTGCCCTTTAATTTTCTTTAATGATTCCTTGTGTTAGCATTATGAGACGAATTGAAAATGATGCCTCCAGTGCTTTCTTTGCTCCTTGACGAATTTTAACATTCCACTCAATTTGTGTTACGCCAACCACGTGTGTATGCCAACCACATGTTTATTAATGAAAAATTTTATTCAATAAAAGTTATAAAAATCTAGTTTGTATCACCTCCAACCATGTAATATCTCAGCATCAGATCTCTATTGTCCTAATGCAGATTTCCAATGGACTCCTTCTGAAAATATAGTACAAGTACATCTTTTTAATAAAGTAAATATGTCAAACATGCATATTATGCTGGTGCATGTCTCAGGTTGCTGGAATTGGCTGCAGCTACGGTACATTGTGAATGTAGAATAGGTTATTGGCCTGGAAAAAATATGTTAGTCAAATTAAATGTTTGAAACGATGGATTATATACTCCACGGCAGGCCCGGCTCTAGGGGTAGTCTTGGTGGCGCAGGGCGCTGGGCAGGCAGGGGGGCGCGGTGAAACCACGCGGAAGCTGTGCTGCGGGCTGCGCCCGCTCACAAGGGCGGGGGCGCCGGAGCGATCTCCGTGCCACGGCGCCAGGGTGCCCGACATGCTTGAGACGGCCCTGCTCCATGGATTTCACTAGTGAGGCCACAACCTTTTCCTGTAATTTTTATACTACTGATTTCTGATAGAATTCTTGAGAGTGCAAGGTAAAATATTAGTAAAGCCCCAAAACTTCACTGTAGGAGTTTTTGAACTTTTATCCAGCTAAGACATACTCAGAATCGACCCATGATATCAGAGTTAGTTTTAGTGGGTCTGTTGGATACAACTCATTGTTTTGGTTAGATACATGTGTACCTAAAAATGAGCCTGAATGTCATACATTAGGCCCTTAATTTACACAGGGATTATGTTCCGGGGATTGCACCTAAAGCCAACATTGGGTACAATCAAAGCCAATTGGGTTCAATGGCAGTTAAAAGGTAAAGGTAAAGAAACCCCTGACCATTAGATCCATTCGTGACTGACTCTGGGGTTGTGGCGCTCATCTCATGTTATTGGCCGAGGGAGCCGGCGTACAACTTCCAGGTCATGTGGCCAGCATGACAAAGCCGCTTCTGGCAAATCAGAGCAGCACACAGAAACGCTGTTTACCTTCCTGCTGGAGCAGTCCGCATAAGGGAATTTCCCTTTAAAAAAGGAAAAAGTTGACAGCTATGGTAAAGCTGAATGCACACAAGTTAAATGTGTGCAAGCTGCTGGTTTACCGTACAAGGGGCATGATAGGGTTTGTGAAAGATTTGAACAGCTTTAAGTCTGACAACATTGTGTGGTTTTATCAGCAGTCTTCTAAGAAGTCAAGTCAGGTCATAGCAGTGCCTCACTGCTAAACAAGTGAAAAAAATAAATTTGGTGGTGTGTACAAAGCAGGCCCCAACCTTTTAAAGAGTGCTGAAGTCAATGAAATATAGTATCATGTTGAGTTTTGTATGTTTTTGTTGGTGTTCATTGCTGAAGTTTTCTCACTAGGTCTGCAGAAAAGCTTTTGGTATACAGTAGTGTTCATTAGAAATAATCTATATTGGATGTTGTGTTCTGAGAAATTGAATTTGTTTTAAAGGCACATTTGGCCTGGTGTACTGCATGTTGTCTTTCTTCTTAATTTTGAAGCTGATGAGTGCTGAAAGTAGTCACAGTTCTGTCTGTTTGTGTTAGTTTCAAAGATTCAAATGTTGAAAAAAAATCATATGCATTTAACTTAGTGGGTATAGGTGTGCTTAGGTCAGTGGCTTGATATGATGTATATATAAAATGACTTATTTATGAAATCTGTTAATTTCAGTGGGTCTCCTTTGTGTGTGACATAGTTGTATATCACCCTCCGATCCCAAATCCGCTTAGTTGAAAGTACATCGAAAGCTATAATCTCTAGTTCTATGGAAGTGTGTTTAGGATCAAGATTAAGACATTTTTACAGATTTCAGAAATGTCTGGCTTTCACTAACCTAAAGTGACCATGATAGCTTGTTTGGACTTCCTTTTAAATAATATTGCAATACCAATGCTCCCCCTTTGTCATTTTGAATATGTATATGCATAGCAATATAATATCCAACAGCCTATTCTTTCCATAATTCAATTCTTTTTGCAAGTCACTCCTAGGAGTGTTGCCACTTCTCCATTTTCAGAACTGCCAGCCAAAAGTTGACACAGAACATCAAATCAGGCATATGTCAAGTTTATTAAAAATGGCAGCCAGTCTGCTACAAGATCAGAAGTTAAATCCTGCTGCCATTATTTTTGTTTCAAAAATATTGTAGAATATGTGATCAGAAATGGGTGTGCTATTATTTGTACTATTCAAAAATAAGAGAAAACTAGTTAGTTTCCCCCCATTTTTCCAGTAGCATTACTAGGAGTATGTACAGTACTTCTCAGGAAGGAAGGAAGGAAGGCCAATTTCCCAAGGAGTCAGCTGCCAGTTTAATTATTCATTTCATAAAATTTATAAACCACTTGATTGTAAAAAAATAAAACAGCATCTCAAAGCAGTTTACAAAGCTAGTGAGCTGTCACACCAGACATTGTCCACTGTACACTCCCCATTTAATCAGCACCCATTGTTCACTCCTCATTCCCAGAGGCCTAACTGAATTTCAGCCACACTTTATTACCTCTTTGTTATCATATTTTTACATTCTTCTTCTTGCTAATGATACCATAACAAAGGTTAAAAACCTCAAATTACCCTTTATTGGCAAAGGTGCTCATTTGGGGCTCTGTACCAGTAAGGCAAGGGGATGCGGGTGGCGCTGTGGGTTAAACCACAGAGCCAAGAGCTTGCCGATCAGAAGGTCGGCAGTTTGAATCCCTGCAACAGGGTGAGCTCCCATTGCTCGGTCCCTGCTGCTGCCAACATAGCAGTTCAAAAGCACGTCAAAGTGCAAGTAGATAAATAGGTACCGCTCCGGCGGGAAGGTAAAGTTCGCTAGAAGTGGCTTAGTCATGCTGGCCACATGACCTGGAAGCTGTATGCCGGCTCCCTCGGTCAGTAAAGCGAGATGAACACTGCAACCCCAGAGTCGTCTGCGACTGGACCTAATGGTCAGGGGTCCCTTTACCTTTACCTTTACCAGTAAGGCAAGAATGCAGAACTGGGGAACCTTTTGGGAGTTTCATGTCAGTAGTGGGACATGACATTGTCACACTTGCAACACAAAAGCAAGAGGTTTCTATACACAAACTCCATCCACCATCCAGGCATTATCAAAGTGTGGGGCCAGTGAAGGGTGTGGTGCGAGAAAGGGGCAAGGCCTAGGAAGAGTTCTGAGGGCCACATTCAGCCTCCAGCCTGAGGTTCTCCACTCCTGCTACCTCCCAGAAGAGAAAATGGTCCCCCCGCCCCTGTTTGAAATTTTTATGTTTGCAACTCGGTTTTCCTAAAGACTAACATTTAGGAAATGTCCTTTGTCTGCTTTTTATTTCTTTCCTGCAGCTTGCGCCATCCCTTCCATTGCAAGAAGACTTTGTTTTCCACTGGAAGGCGATTACCCATTACTACATAGAGACATCAGGTAAGAGCCATTTATTTGCAACTTCAGCACACAATTATGCAGATGGGAGTACTGTTTGATACTTAAAAGTAATGATCTGGGAAATAATAAAATTAAGCAGGGAAATAGCTGGTGGGACCTGAATGTTACACTTCACAATAACTTTCAAAATGTATTCAGTGCTGCCATCACAGAGATTCAAAGTCTTTAGATGTTGCAATTCATTCCTATTTGCTTTGTAATGATAGTTGTTTGTAGACAGTTGCATAACAGGGAATAGCAAACTTGCTACTGGATTATTTATACACTTGCCACATACCGGTAGTACTGTAGTAAAAATTGCTTCCAGATTCGTAATATAAAATTACTTCACACACCAGTTTGCTGATAAATGCAATAGAGACCAGTTAAGTTTCTTCACAACATTAAAACTTCCTCTCCCAAATAACACATAGGAAGTCTATACCAGTGTTTCTCAACCACTGTTCCGTGGCACACTAGTATGCCGCGAGATGTTGCCTGGTGTGCCGTGGCAGAATTACTTTATATATAGTCAATATAGGCACAGAGTTAATTTTTTTAACATTTTCTAATGGTGGTGTGCCTCGTGATTTTTTTCATGAAACAAGTGTGCCTTTGCCCAAAAAAGGTTGAGAAACACTGGTCTATACAGTATGTAGCGTCAGATTATCCTCAAGCATTTTGTGTCAAGTGTTACATTGTTTCTGTTCCTTTTTGTAAAGTTACAGTCCTGCATAGTTATAGAAAATAACAAGTAGGAACTCAATTTAGGCAGGGTCATACCCTTTAACTTTAACAAGAAAGACAACTCCACACATTCAAAGCTTAGCTGAAGTAACAAATATGTTTGTGATTTTTCTCTTTCTTCCATGAATTCCAGTCAAGGGAATTCACACAACCCACAGCCATAAATTGGAAGAATGTGGGTGGGGCCAGCTACACGGCCAACCGACTCTCTGACAATGTGCCATAGCTGCCTCCCCAATCTTTGATCAGCATGTGAAGGGACTCTGTGTATGTACATCAGTATGGGTAAAGAACAGGAGCAATAGTGCTGCGGAGCCACAACATTAACCTCCCATCACAGCATCGCTACCACTTACCAAGTGGGTTAAGGAAGCAATAAGGTCAGGCTGTGTGCATGCACTGATAGGGAATGCCTGATTGTCTCTGCTGGTGTATCCATAACCCTGACCTCACCCATTTTGGTAAGCAGAAGCCATGCTGCTACTGGGAGGTTATTATTGGTGAAGAGGACCTCCATGTGATTGGGCCAGATTCCCATTTATATGGAATAGTTCTAGATGCATACTAATGCATAGAGCTCCGTCGTATTGCCAGGGGGGGGGGCAGAGAGCTGGTGTAGCCCACACAAGCCCTCTTTGCATTCATTCAACAAGGGGTAGAGTTGTGCAAACTCCCATCAGCCAGAATAGGAAAAGTCAAATGAAAATGTGTTTGAGTGCATGATCTTCATTGTAAGGTATTTAACTTTTATGTGGTGGCTCCCCACTTGTGGAATGCTCTCCCCAAGGAAGCTTGCCTGGTGTCTTCTTTACATATCTTTAGGTGCCAGGCAGAAACATTCCTCTTCTTCCAGACATTTGGCTAATTAAACAATCTATGGCCTTTTAAACTGGGGGGTTGGTATTGTTTTCGTTTGTTGCTATGGTATGTATTTTTTGTGTTTTTATATTGTAAATGCCCTGTGATCCTCAGATGAAGGACAGTGTAGCAATTTAATAAACAGTAGTAGTAAAAGCAGTAACAACAACTGAGACTGGAGACTTTATTTTAATGGAGCCTGTTTCTCTAGATGACAAAGCTCCTGTGACTGATACCAACATTCCCTCTCACCTGGAGCAGATGTTGGATATTTTAGTTCAGGAAGAAAATGAGAGGGAGTCTGGTGAAACGGGACCTTGTATGGAATATTTACTGCATCACAAGATCCTAGAGACTTTGTACACCTTGGGCAAGGCTGATGTAAGTATAGCTCCATTGCAGAAAACTCGGATCCTGTGACTGGATATAATCATGCGTACTTAGTTTGTGCGTACTGTTTCAGTAATCGAAATTTTGACTTGTCATATTTTTGCAGTATGAACTTTAAGAACGAAATAGTGTTTTATTACAATTGGTGAAGAAATGCTGCTGTTGAATGTAGAGGGCAGAAGGACATGGAGTCATGGAAAGAGTGAAAGCTAATTTGATTGAGTAGTAGCTGAACATTCTCCTAATACATTGTATCCCTCTTCACTTGGAAAAAAAAATGTCAAGGGTTGAAACTGCCATGGAAAGCATGCACACGTAATCTTTTCAAGATTCTCCATCCTGACACACACACACAGAGAGAAAGAGCGACACAGAGAGAGAGAGAGAGAGTCAAAAACACAAAGACACACAAGACCACACAGGGCCGGCTCTAGGTAAGGTCCCGGTGGCGCAGCGCCGGGCTGGGAGGCGGGGCGCTGCGAGGGCGGGGGCGCCGGAGCGATCTCCGCGCCTCAGTGCCAGGGCGCCCGACCTGCTCCAGACTGCCCTGAGACCACACACTCATTTGGGTGTGAGAGACTACTGCTAGACATAAAAGAATGAACACTTGCATATCTTTGTGTTTATTTGTGTGCTGGTTTCCCACAGTATATTGCAGTATATTGTATGAACAACAAACTAAACAACTGCAAATGTTTGCTACAGATATAAAACAAGTGCATAGGATCTTAGTCCATGCTAGTTTGAAATGCTAACTTAACTGCATAATGTGTACTATAAAGGTCAGACCTTAAGACATTCATGTATAGGGCAGTATAGAAAAAGTAAATAAAAAATATATATAATTGGTCTAAGTGTTGTACCAAATCTCTGTATTGTAAAATGGATGATATATTGGATGCATTTAATGTGTTTGTTACTAAACTAATGTTTCTAGACACCTTATTGATTTTGTTTGCCAGTTTCCACATTATGTAGATTTCATGTTTATTGTATCTCTTTTTCTAGTGTCCTCCAGGCATGAAACAGCAGGTTTTATCCTTTTATACAAAGCTGCTGGGAAGAATACAACAGCCTCTTCTCCCACACATAAATGTACACAGACCTGTGCAGGTACTAAACTATCTTTTTAAAGGAACACATTTTTATGATGCCTCCCCGAATATTGGATGTAATATTTCAGTTTTGTTGCTTTAAGATCTTAGAAAGTGAAATTCAACAATGTATCCTGATGTGGGCATTTTTATTGGGGTTTTATTTTCTTTAGTAGTAGTAGTACTATTAATAATAATATTCTCTTGAACAGAAATTAATCAGACTTTGCGGGGAAGTTATGGCAACACCCACAGAAAATGAAGAAATCCAGTTTCTCTGTACAGTGTGTGCAAAGCTGAAACAAGATCCATACTTGGTTAACTTTTTCCTTGAGGTAGGTAGATCACGCTGCTTGTTAACGGTTTGTTTGTTTTTTTACTATAAAGGGAACTGAGTTAGGTATCTGTCAGGATCAGAGGGGCAGGGAATAAAGTCTTTTGATCCCTGGAAGCTACTTCTAACCTGCTACTGGCTCCTGAGCCTTCCCCATAAGTTGCTTGTATGTTTCCAAGTTCTTTTGCGATTGCCAGGGCTAGAAACTGCTTTTCAACAGAGAGTTGAAGTTATCGGGAAGAATTTCTGACAGTAAGAGCTGTTCAACAGACTTCCATGAGAAGTAATGGACTCACCTTCCTTGGAGATTTTTAAGCAGAGGTTGGATGACCACCTGTCATGGATGCTTTAGTTGAGATCCCTGCATTGCAGGGGGATGGACTTAGATGATCCCTTCCAAAACTACAATTCTATGATTCTATGACTTGTGCCAGAAACAAGATTCTGTGTTTCTGTGGTGATATTACAGAAGCATAAAATCTACACAACAGTGCTGCATTTTAATTTTTATATTTATTCTCCTCCCCTCTCTTTATTGTTATTAATCTAATGAACTAAGTAATCATCCCTATGCCAAGAATATTTTTTATGCTTCTTATTTTATCAGTTAGCATTCTCTAGTGAAGGTTTGCTTTTTGTTGTTGTTACCATCTCTGGAAGATTTTATTTATCTGGCATTCTTTTCTTAATCAGAGGAGATGCTTTCTGTATTTTCCCCTCTTCTACATAGAGAGGTGTCCAGCCCCTTCCTGTTAAATTTGCAAACTGTTGCTTATTCTTGCTATCCCCAGTGGTCTGGGAGTGAAGTCCCTTGATGGTGGTGATCTTGACTCTGAAAATATGGAGCTTATTTCATTAAACTTTCCTATTAGGTGATACAAGACCCTGTCCTACATACTTCCAGGAGGCAGGTGAGCAGGTGGGCTTCAGAACTGCATGGACAGACCAGTGGATTTTGTCTGTTTGGCTGAGCTAAATGCAAAAGCTCTTTTATTTGAAATTCACTAACCCTGTGAAATGGAGAGAAAATGTGCCCTGTAGGGTTACTTGAATTAAGTATCATGTTTAAATTAGGTCTCTGGAGCGGCATGATACCATGTTAGCACCCTAGAAATCCACAGCTCTGGCACATGCTTCAGCAGTGTGCTAATGCTGCATATGTAGGAACTAGCATACAAACAATAGCACAATTTAAGCATCCTGCTGGCTGTATGCAACCCCTCATAGATAACACTACTTTTACATAGCCTTGTCAGGTAGGAACTAAATTTAATCCAAGTGGAAACTAGGCTTGTTAGCATAGAAGGTGTAGAGGCTGCAGGTCTTCTCTATGCAGAATTAGTTGTCACACCTCCTCCTCTGCTCCACCATCTTTATATTGGGAACCATTCAAGTATATTATATTACATTATAAAATAAATTATATTCAAGAGCTGTAAGATTGTTTTCTGTGATGCATGGCATGTTGCATGTTCTTCCAGCACTTTTCAGGAATAAAAGTGAAGACTGACAGTAAAATATTTCTTAAGGCTCAGGGATAGTTTTATGTGCATAATAGATGGTTATACAGGTTTATTTTACTAAAGTATCGCCACTATTCCTTATAAAAGGTACTGTAGGATATGCATTTTCTTCATCTTCAGGGATAATTAACTGCGTGCTCATACTTTCCCCCATCTCTTATAAAGACTGATACTTTGAATTTGTATGCTCTGAAGGTCTTTCTAAACATCTGAAACTGATTTATAGGCAGGGGTGCAATTCTTCCATTTCAAGAAGAATGTGAAGTGAGGAACATGGATCCCCAGGGAATGGTGTCAAGATCTTATTAAGATGACAGGTGCAGATTTCCTGAAAATAACTGCTGATTCTTAGGACATCTTTTGTTTTTCTTAGACATATGCAGCACAGAAGCATGGTTAGATTGGAATCTGAAACTGTGTTTCCAGAACCACAGAGATAAGGTGGATTGGGGTCTTGACCTGAAAATTCACATTTTCCATTAAATGCAATTGTGTCAAAAGGTTGCTTGTATATAGTAAATGTGACATTCGTACTGAAGATTGAACAAATCAAATGGCATCCACTTACTTCAGTGGCTTGATAGAATAAGGAAAGGCCTTTTTTTGCACACTTATTGAACTGACTAATACAGAGGTTGGTGTAAAAGGCAAATGTTAAATAATGGCTCCAGCTAGTGGGTTGGCTGAGGTTCCTTTTTTATAATTTATGTAAAGCCTGGCATGTAGGATTTGTGCAGTATGCTTGTTAAAGTAGTCATGTGCTTGTCCAACTCTTGACCATTAAGAGTAATATGTCATCTGCCAACATGTCATCTGCCAATGGTTCTAGTATTATGAATGAGATGTGTTTTATCCAGAAACCAAAGAACAGAAGAAGTAAGCCATGGTGGATAAATAGTCATTTTTGCAAGGAAAAATTAATTCAAAGATAGAATGTAATAAATCAAAAGATAATGGCCAATGAAATTCAGCCCAAGATATATAATGACAGTTTATAGGGTTGCCAGTTGCTTAAACTTTATCAAAAGCCAGTTTAAATGCAGAACTTCAGCATCTATATGAGATATACAATGGCCATTAAGATTCTGCAGCTTCACAGTGCTGGCTGAGGTAAATGGCTTCCCAGAAATTCAAATGCCGTTTTCAAACCCCGAGAGTCTTGGGGACAATCTTCACATATACATGTTTTAGTGATTAAGAAGTTGAGCTACTCTAATCAGTTTCTTTGATGAGACAGCACTCCAGCTATCTGTTTCTTTTTCTGTTTTGTTTTTTTAACCCTCCTTGTGTTTGTGCCTGCTTTATTTGGAAGCCTTGTATTTTGCTGTGTTTCAGCTTCAGTGCAGGCGCCATTTTTATCTTTGTAATTCTCTTTCTGGATGTAACCCTCTTCAGAGCAAGCTAAAGGGGCTGGCTTCAAAAGGCACAGGAAGCTTAATTACAGCAGACATGCTAAAAGGCCAAGATTACGTGGTGACAGATACAGGACAGTCTGTTCAGCCTGGAGAGATATCAAGTGGAGCGGATCAGGCAGAGAGAGCAAATGACCTTCCTCAGCAGGCAGATGACCTGTCCACAAGTCTAGATGAATTAAACGTCCCTTTGTCCCCTGAGGCTTTGGCTGCCCATCCACATGGCGACTATAATTTGGTGGATTCTCTACTCAATCTCACCAAAAGCCCGGTGAGTGACTGGCAGAATTGTTTTTTATTTCAAGTGGGCATATGGGGGGCGGCTGAAGGAATTGTCAGCTGGGAGAGGCACTGAAGGCCTCTAAAAACACCATCAGCTTGCCCAAACACACATTTTTAATTCAGTGAATATACTTAAAATATCATTATGGTAAATGTGGTGGGTATGTTTTTCTACTCTTCTAGCACATACATAATAAATGTTGCTTTGTGTGAAATCATCTGGTTTTGGGAAAATTCTTCCCTGCCAGTTGTAAAATGTAATGGTCCCCACCCATAGCTGTCAACTTTTCCCTTTTCTCGCGAAGAATCCTATTCGGAATAAGGGAATTTCCCTTTAAAAAAGGGGGAAAGTTGACAGTTGTGTCCCCACCCCCACTGCCCTGCTAAGCATCCCAACCTGGTAAGTTGAGGACAGAACCTTGTATTGCAGGCTTCAGATGTTCAGAAAAACATTAGTATCACCAAAATTGTGAGGTGAGCTTTTATTTTTATTTAGTATAGCTTTTGTATGTCCTGTACTCATTTTTATGTGAGCTGATCTTCTACAGAAACTGATGTTTGTCAGTACAGTATGGCTTATTTGGGGATTGGTTCACTGGGTCGCTGAACTGTTGTCACTTTTCCTCCTTATTCTGAAGTGTGCATGCATACGAAAGCTCATACCTATGACAAACTTAGTTGGTCTCTAAGGTGCTACTGGAAGGAATTTTTTGTTTTGTTTTGTTTTTTGTTTTGACTACGTCAGACCAACACGGCTACCTACCTGTAACAACCTCCTTACTGTTATAATGCTTGCAGATTTATTTTTAACTGTTGCTCACAGGCTGTTAATAACTTGGTCATGGTCATGCCAAAAGTTGCTTAGTCTTGTTCTAAATAGCGTCTACTGAAATAAAGCAAACATATTGTTTTTGAAAGGGCCTTAGTGAAGATAAAGAAACTACAGCGGTAAAATAACTTTGTCAATTCATTAGGGTATATTATTATATATCTGTAATAATAGCCACATGAACCCTAATGTTCTTCCTCCCTATTTGAACTTGAGACATGAAGGAAAGCCTTACTGTATTCTGTTTTCTCTTGTGTAACAGGATGGCCGGATAGCTGTGAAAGCTTGTGAAGGCCTCATGCTCCTAGTGAGTTTGCCCGAGCCAGCAGCTGCCAAATGCTTAGCAGAGAGTACATGCTTGTGTGAACTGTTGACGGACAGGTTGGCCTCTCTCTACAAAGCTCTCCCTCAGTCGATGGATCCTTTAGATATTGAAACAGTGGAAGGAGTTAACTGGGGGTAAGAATATTGTCTCGACGCACCTTGAGCTACATTTTATGCCTTGTGTATGTTAAATAAAGCATTTCTAAAAAATACATTTATAGCACAACTTGTGCTTGAGGTGGCTCTCCAAAGAAGTAAAAACTTCAAAGCACCAAGCTACAAGCAATATCTAAATGCTTAGGTTAGTCATGGAACTTCTAGTTATGCTGTGATGAAAACCAATAAATACTGAGCATATATATGCTTTTCTCACCTTTTTGTACTTCAGCTTGGATTCCTACAGCCATAAAGAAGATGCATCTGCTTTTCCAGGAAAAAGAGCCCTGATTTCATTTCTATCCTGGTTTGATTATTGTGATCAACTCATTAAGGAAGCTCACAAGGTTTGAGATGCCTACTTTAACCCTTTCCTATGTACAATCCAAAACAAGTTTAGAATATATTGTTATTTTTCCTAAGTTGGAAAGGGAGCATCACTGTGCCCTCTTATTTCAGACAACAGCTGTTGCCATGGCAAGCTCGGTGCGAGAACGTTTTTTTGTTGGCGTAATGGAACCCCAGCTAATGCAAACGTGAGTAAGGCATTTATTGGAAAAAGAGAGAGGTCTCCCCTATTTTTATATGTACATAAAGGAGGAAACTATGTCACTTCCTTTAAAAATCCTTCTTGTGCTCAGTTCAGAGATGGGGATTCTCACGTCAACGGCCCTGTTGCATCGTATGGTTCGCCAAGTCACTTCAGATGCTTTAGTACATGAAATGGTCTGCTTTATCCTTGGGGAGCAAAGGGAACCAGAAAAACTGACAGACATCAACAGGCACCCATTGCGACATCGCCTCATTGAGCACTGTGATCACATTTCAGATGAGGTAAGATGTTATAATACCGCATAAGTACAGGGGTGACTGCCAACATGCTATGACCAATGTCATTGCATTTGTAAACAACTTACTAATGAGTGGATATTTCAAGTGTTAGACAACATTTAATTGAGCTTTTTGAAGCTGTTTGATTGAGTAGCTCATCTTCAGTGATCTGATATCAATAAACAAAATGTGTTGAAACGTATTGGGTGGCACTTCAGGTCCATCTTCCACTGCTGCTTCCTCTAGGTTTTTCCATTCCCAGTGAACTGGAAAATGCATTTTGAGAAGGTGTAGTCCACTAAATAGTGCTGAAAAATCTGAAAGTCCTGAGTTCAGTCTACTTCAACCACGAACTCTTGGGAAGAAAGGGGGGGGAGTTGCTACTTACCTGAGTCCAGGTGACAACATGTGCTCTCGAGGCTAATGCACTGGGGGTGGGAATGGCTCAGGACACTGTGAGGCCAGGTACTCTCCCATTCTGGTACTTCATTGGTTGAGCCACTACAGTTCATTATGGTCCCTGTCTCATCTGCCAAGGTTGAGACTTTAAAAATGTGTCAATTGGGAAGGGGAAGAACAGCCTGCCAGCAATTCCAGAAGGCTGCATTTAGGAGCAGGCAAACCAACCTGAGGCCTGTACTGGTTGAAAGATTAGAGGCAGGCAAGGAAAGGATAGCTACAGGTTTGCTGTAACTATCACTTCCTTTCTGCTTCTACAGTGTGGACATGCTTTGGCCCTGGTCTCCATAACGAGTGAGGACATTACAAAGTTGAATGGACTCCAAAACCGCAAATCAGTCTCTCATTGTTGTTGTTGTTTAGTCGTTTAGTTGTGTCCGGCTCTTCGTGACCCCATGGACCAGAGCACGCCAGGCACTCCTGTCTTGCACTGCCTCCCGCAGTTTGGTCAAACTCATGTTCGTAGCTTCGAGAACACTGTCCAACCATCTTGTCCTCTGACGTCCCCTTCTCCTAGTGCCCTCAATCTTTCCCAACATCAGGGTCTTTTCCAAGGATTCTTCTCTTCTCATGAGGTGGCCAAAGTATTGGAGCCTCAGCTTCACGATCTGTCCTTCCAGGGAGCACTCAGGGCTGATTTCCTTAAGAATGGATAGGTTTGATCTTCTTGCAGTCCATGGGACTCTCAAGAGTCTCCTCCAGCACCACAATTCAAAAGCATCAATTCTTCGGCGATCAGCCTTCTTTATGGTCCAGCTCTCACTTCCATACATCACTACTGGGAAAACCATAGCTTTAACTATACGGACCTTTGTCGGCAAGGTGATGTCTCTGCTTTTTAAGATGCTGTCTAGGTTTGTCATTGCTTTTCTCCCAAGAAGCAGGCGTCTTTTAATTTCGTGACTGCTGTCACCATCTGCAGTGATCAAGGAGCCCAAGAAGGTGAAATCTCTCACTGCCTCCATTTCTTCCCCTTCTATTTGCCAGGAGGTGATGGGACCAGTGGCCATGATCTTGGTTTTTTTGATGTTGAGCTTCAGACCATATTTTGCGCTCTCCTCTTTCACCCTCATTAAAAGGTTCTTTAATTCCTCCTCGCTTTCTGCCATCAAGGTTGTGTCATCTGCATATCTGAGGTTGTTGATATTTCTTCCGGCAATCTTAATTCCGGCTAGGGATTCATCTAGTCCAGCCTTTTGCATGATGAATTCTGCATATAAGTTAAATAAGCAGGGAGACAATATACAACCTTGTCGTACTCCTTTCCCAATTTTGAACCACTCAGTTGTTACATATCCAGTTCTAACTGTAGCTTCTTGTCCCACATAGAGATTTCTCAGGAGACAGATGAGGTGATCAGGCACTCCCATTTCTTTAAGAACTTGCCATAGTTTGCTGTGGTCGACACAGTCAAAAGCTTTTGCATAGTCAATGAAGCAGAAGTAGACGTTTTTCTGGAACTCTCTAGCTTTCTCCATAATCCAGCTCATGCTTGCTATTTGGTCTCTGGTTCCTCTGCCCTTTCGAAATCCAGCTTGCACTTCTGGGAGTTCTCGGTCCACATACTGCTAAAGCCTGCCTTGTAGAATTTTAAGCATAACCTTGCTAGCGTGTGAAATGAGCGCAATTGTGCGGTAGTTGGAGCATTCTTTGGCACTGCCCTTCTTTGGAATTGGGATGTAGACTGATCTTCTCCAATCCTCTGGCCATTGCTGAGTTTTCCAAACTTGCTGGCATATTGGGTGTAGCACCTTAACAGCATCATCTTTTAAAATTTTAAATAGTTCAGCTGGAATATCATCACTTCCACTGGCCTTGTTATTAGCCGTGCTTTCTAAGGCCCATTTGACTTCACTCTCCAAGATGTCTGGCTCAAGGTCAGCAACCACACTACCTGGGGTGTACAAGACCTCCATATCTTTCTGGTATAATTCCTCTGTGTATTCTTGCCACCTCTTCTTGATGTCTTCTGCTTCTGTTAGGTCCTTACCACTTTTGTCCTTGATTATGGTAATCTTTGTACGAAATGTTCCTCTCATGTCTCCAATTTTCTTGAACAGATCTCTGGTTTTCCCCATTCTATTGTTTTCCTCTATTTCTTTGCATTGCTCATTTAAGAAGACCCTCTTGTCTCTCCTTGCTGTTTTTTGGAAATCTGCATTCAGTTTCCTGTATCTTTCCCTTTCTCCCTTGCATTTTGCTTGCCTCCTCTCCTCCGCTATTTGTAAGGCCTCGTTGGACAGCCATTTTGCTTTCTTGCATTTCCTTTTCCTTGGGATGGTTTTCGTTGCTGCCTCCTGTATAATGTTACGAACCTCCATCCATAGTTCTTCAGGCACTCTGTCCACCAAATCTAAATCCTTAAACCTGTTCCTCACTTCCACTGTGTATTCATAAGGGATTTGATTCAGATTGTATCTTACTGGCCCAGTGGTTTTTCCTACTTTCTTCAGTTTAAGCTGGAATTTTGCTATAAGAAGCTGATGATCTGAGTTACAGTCAGCTCCAGGTCTTGTTTTTGCTGACTGTATAGAGCTTCTCCATCTTTGGCTGCAGAGAATATAATCAATCTGATTTCAATGCTGCCCATTTGGTGATATCCATGTGTAGAGTCGTCTCTTGTGTTGTTGGAAGAGAGTGTTTGTGATGACCAGCTTGTTCTCTTGACAGAACTCTATTAGCCTTTGCCCTGCTTCATTTTGAACCCCCAGGCCAAACTTGCCAGTTGTTCCTTTTATCTCTTGATTCCCTACTTTAGCATTCCAATCCCCTGTAATGAGAATAACATCCTTCTTTGGTGTCATTTCTAGAAGGTGTTGTAGGTCTTCATAGAATTGGTCAATTTCACTTCAGCTGGAATTCTTCAATTTCACTTTCTTCAATTTCACCTGGAGAAGGAACTGGCAAGCCACTCCAGTATCCCTGCCAAGAAAAACTCCATGGACAAAGTCTCTCATTATCTTATGCAATTGCTGTGAGGAGGAATGTATTATCAAGTACTATAGCAATAATATGTTATGGGGGCGGGGGCTTTATTTAAACTATGTGCTTTGCAGTGAAACCTTCATGGGTGTAGGACTTCAGAGTATTTCATTAGCACATCTATTTGAATAATAAAAAGTACTTCTCATGTGAAACCTCTGAGTGCCCCAAACCATAGGTAATAGCTCTCTGACAAACCAGAGCCTCTTTTCCAAGTGTTGATTGCAATAGGTGAGGGCCATACGCATAGTTTGGGTTGATTCTTTTGTCTGTTACTATTGGTTACCAGCAGTTTATAGCACTTTGAAGGTATGTGTGTGTGAAAACATTTAATATACATTAAAGAAATGGAATACTTTTTAATAGGTGCAACACTATAATAACATACTCAGAATCTCTGCTTTGTGGGAACCTGTTTTTATGTCTTTTTTATATATTGCAGATCAGCATAATGACACTCAGAATGTTTGAGCACCTTTTGCAAAAACCTGATGAGCACATTCTTTATAACTTGGTTCTTAGAAATTTAGAGGAGAGGAACTATACGGAGTATAAACCACCCTGTCAAGAAGATAAAGATGTGGTGGAGAATGGCCAAATAGCAGGAGCTGTGTATGTTCTTTTCTGTGACCCCCTTTTCTTCCTCTGTGTCATTGGAGAGTTCTGCAGTAGCTGAAATGTCTTTCAGCTGTTGTTATCAAAGCAAAGATTACATTTTAGGCCAGAGGGTGTGTGTATTTTAGTATACTGACATAATGTTGAATCTAGATATAAAGTTACGGTGTTAGGCTTTATACTGCATATAGAACTGTTACATAACCCAGCATGTTAACAGTCTGCTGCTGTTTCACTTCTCCATGCATCTCAAGTTGCAATCCTAAATACACTTTCTAGAGTGTAAGCCCTATTGAATACAGTGGGACCTGCTTCTGAGTAAACAGTAAACACAACTCAGATGTACCTCTACTCTTGTGGTAGTTGGCTTAAGGGGTCTATGGAGTAATTCCTTCATTTTTGCCTGACTCGTTTTTGTTTTTCCTGTGTTCAACACAAGAGTGTATCAAGTCCATCTTGCTGTCTATTATTTACACTGAAAATGACAGTGGCTCTCCAGAGCTTTAGACAAGACTTAAACACAAATTAGGCTATCCTCGCTTTTTGACTGATCAGCTTGATGTCTTGCTTAAGGATATGTAAGCCCATTTGTCTTTGTTTAGTATTGAAATTTGGGTAAGATTCAAACCATTTGTTGATTCACTTGTGTGGCTTTAGAACACCCAGAACTTGAATGTTGCCTTGGCTGATGCAGTATTATTCAACAATAGATCAAAAATTCATAAGCCCCTTTCATAAAATTAGAATATATGTTTCCTTGTTTCATTCATCTATGCATTCTCAGTGAACACTAGTTCATGTTAATGTTCTCTAGTTCCAAGTCACGCCATCATTTCAGTAAATAAAAGTTGTTTAAAATAAAAGAACTAAGGCATGATCCAAGGAAGTGTGAAACTAGTTCTGCATGCCCATGTAAAAAAGCAGTCCTTAAGTTATATTGCTAGTTATTTTTTGAGACATGCTTTAAAGACAATTTGTGATTTGACATTATATTGAGGAGAGGGGTCCTGCAGTTGAAAGGGAAACAAGGCAAAAATCCTACTTGATGCATGCAAGCCTAAAGCAGCTCTTTGGATCCTAGACATAGATTCAATAAATTCAGAAAGTGAATACATTTCAGTGCTTTTTAGAGAGTAAAACAAAAAATGTTTCTCTCCCCTTTTTTGCTGCAAATTCACAGAGATCTAGAAGAAGATCCGTTATTTACGGATATTTCTCCTGATACCATGTTGTCAAACCAAGAGTGGCTCACTGCTTCTCCACCTGTCAGCCCAGATCATCCAAAAAATGATGGGAAGACGGAAGTTCATAAAATTGTAAATAGGTAAGGTGAACCTAATATTTTTTTGTAATAACTACAGTATAATTTTACTATTAATTCATCCTTGTACTGGCTATGCTGTGACACCACCCATTTAGCAAGCAGAGTTGTAAGGTTGATGGAATGATCTCACTATACACTTCAATCCCATCTGGCATGGGGCTTATATTCCAGGGATAGCATGTATGTGCAAAAATGCATATATTTGAACTACCCCCTTGGAGCCATCCCCGCGTGAGCATCTTTACCTTTCTAGAGCAGTACACCGAGCCGACTCTCTGACCTGTTTGCCCCACAAGATCTCACAAGAGCATCCCAGCTCTTGTGAGATCTTGTGGGGCTGTCCAAGTTTCACAAGAGAATCCCAGAGCCCAGTAAGCAAGGTGGAGAGCTTAAAAGCTCTTTCCATGCCCAGAAAACCATGAAGCAAATAGAGCTTTTAAGCTCTCTGCCTTCCAGGCATTTAATTTGTGTGATTTCAGCTGGTTGGCTTGAAATCACAGAAGTTAAATGTGTGCAAGATGAGATTGTACTGAACTATGCTAGTTGATATATAGCATTTTAGTTTCCCAGGAGTTCAAACAGGAATGTATAAAGGTGAGCAGATGAGTGATCACCATCCTTCTCTGATGAAGATTGAGACCAGCGTCTTGTATGGGAGAGACACTGCCACTATTGTGGTGTATGAAAGAGGAAGAGAGAGAAAGGGGGGTGAGTAAGTGTGAGGGACAGGGGATATCGCGAAGTCCCTCCCCTCCTGAGTTCAAGCCCATCCCCGAGCGCAGGGGAAAGCAGGGAGAGTTCCGATTCCAGTGGGGAAGCAGGAAGTCGTGTCCGAGGCTCAGACAAGGTAGCGGAGCTAGGGTCCCAGGTGGGACAGGAAGGGGCAAGCAAGGGGGGCAGACCCATCCCCCCAACTCCGGAATTGCGCAGAAAGCGGAGAGGGAAGAGGATGGGTCTACCAAAGTTGTTATGTTGGAGAAAAACGCGCCAAACACCATTCAGAGGTTCTGATTCAAGCTGAGATGTGTCCTTGTAAATAGCATTGCCTTCAGCACTGTAAATACGCAGCACCAATAAAAGATAAAATGCAGAGCTGTGTAGAGTCGTTACTCTGAAGTAGCCCGCTCCGGCCACTGTGACAGTAAGTGAGGAAAGTTTGTGAAGGTAGAGCAAGTGCAGTTGAACAGGCTAAATGTAATGTTATGATTCTGTTCCACACGAAATATTTGACCTTGTGCCTAACCTTATTTCATACATTCAAAAATAGTTCTTCAATCTCAATATCTTAGCTTAATTAAGGAATAACTGTTGAGTTGTCATCGACTGCATCGTGAAATTTTTATAAAACTATGTGTGAGACGGGTTACTTTGTGTGCCAAAGAAAATATCTCAGTAGTGTATGAGAGACTACAAACTTAAGAGCTCGGAGAGAAACACTTGAGAGAAGAGAAATGTCATTAGGTGATGTTCCTTTCCTACAGTGTCCAGTGAGGAAAATCATCTCAAGGTTCGAGTTTTGTACATAGGTTTTGTTGCAAAAAAAGGCTTTGTTGCAAGATCACACTATTGTATTATGTGCAAAGCTAAAAGCAAGTTAGACTAAGAGAGTTGCTGCTTCTCTCCCCACCCCGCCCCCCATCCCCGATCGAGACCTGCTCTTCTCCTGTTCTGTTTACTCAGGCACAGTATTCATTAGGCTTGGCAAATATTGGAACAACTATTAATTATGTTACGCAGAATTTTCCGATAAGAGACCTAAATTAGATATTAAGGCAGGGTTTCTACATATCTTAGTAATTAACTTGTGTAAACCAGAGTAAACAGTGAGATTTTCAAACAAAGGTGAAAATAGGCAAAAATGTTAAGAATATTAAATCACGCAATACTTTTATTTTTTTACAGTAACTTCGTGGAAGGGTCAAAATTAGGGTATTAGATATTGTTGGGTGGGTGAAATGCTAACCAATGATTTACAGTCATTAATGGTGCAGACTTTTTAATTTTGTTTATTTGTTATTTTGTATATGCACTTTGGGGCCTAAAATGTTTCCACAAAATGACTTTATGTTTATTATCATTTTTTGGATTTCTTATCCACCCTTCTCTATAAGGTCTCAAAGCGGGTTGCAGGGCCAGAAAGAGCTGCACATTGTTGGAGGTGGGGCTACTAGACTGCCATTGCCAACCTTTCTACACACTCTTTCACACGAGTAATACATGAAGGGGACTAGTATCTTGTAACTTTTCCCTGTTTGATTGAAGAACAGAAATGATGAGCGTGGCTGAAAACAAAATGAAAATAAGCTATATTTAGTGTAGCACTCCACTTGTTAGATGGAAGAATAGCAAGAAATGCAATAAGCACTCTATATTTTACTCATTGTTTCTAAAGTTATGATAAAATGAGAATTGTTTTTACCCCATACTGCAGGGGTCAGCAAACTAAGGCCCATGAGCTGGATGTGGCCCACTGGGGTTGTTAATCCGGCCCGCAAACCTTGCAGATCCTGCCGCCCACTCAGTCAGTCCCCGCGCTAAACCGGCATGGCGCGGAGGCATCGCCGCGTGAGGACTGACTTCCGCAACGCTGGTGTGGCTTTGGATTGGCTGCAGGATGCTCCTGCAGCCAATCCGAAGCCGCAGACGCCTCTGGGCAACGCCCCTTCTTTCCCACTGAGCTGGTCGCGTATGGCCAAGAGCTGAGCAGGAGGAAGCGGCAGTAGCAGGGAGGCTGCCTCCACCGCCCAGGCCAGTGGCATGGGCTCTGCGCCCCATGGACCCCTGGCCGAAGCAGAGGACGATGACACTGCCGAAGATGCGGCGGCGGCATCTGTGGCCTGAGTCACGGCAGGGTGGGTCCTTTCAGGAGAGTGGGGGTTCATGTCTGGCCCCCCACAAGGTCTGAGGGACAGTAGACCAGCCCCCTCCTGAAAAAGTTTGCTGATCCCTGCCATACTGTGTCCTGCTACTGTGCCATCTGAAAGATGCTGGCGTCTTTAACAAGGCAGGGTTCTCTTGCAGTGAAAAATTTCAGCAGCCAGATTGACAGAAATGCCTCCACTGATTTTTTCATCTGTCTTCATTGCACAGAAGTCCACATAGCCGCTTATGTCAAGCGAGGGCTTAACAATGTTTGACATATCTATTGCTGCCATGATGAAGGAACAAATTTTTATTGACTTGCTTTTTGTTTCCTGTTTTACTTGTTTTTGTTTTCAGTTTTCTCTGTCTTGTACCGGATGAAGCCAAATCTTCCTACCATGTGGAGGGCACAGGGTATGATACCTACCTCAGAGATGCCCACAGACAAGTAAGTGACAAAAGGAAAATGCTGTTTGGTGGCTGATGCAGTTGCAGATGAGGCAACGCCATTTTGCAGATAGACAGATAATAATATGTTATCACTCATCTGCTGAAATATAATACTCTCACTGAAGTGCCTTTCTATAAGAGAACACAAATGTAGCTCAGCTTCTCTGTTGTATTGTATTCAGGTGCTTAGCAACAGAACATCCTGTCTCTCATAATGCTTTCACTCCCATCATGTTCTAAAACATCCAAGCTCATTTCTACAGTTCTCTGGTCCATATGAAAGTTCATCGAAATTTAAAGTGGGAAACCAAGTATTGGCCATATATTATTCTCCAGTACAGTATGCTTAATGTTGATCTTTTTTTACCTATGCAGCACTGTGAACTATATAATAACACCCACCTGTTTTGGGAGGAGTGGGATGTGGAACCAAGTGGCAGAACAGAAATGTCTTTTTTTATAAATAATAGTAATCAACCCTATATTGTGTTCCATGTATGAGAGTCCTAACTTTGCTTTCCAAGTGATGTGTTGTGGTGTATTATTTTGGAGGGCATTGCATTTTTATATTGCTACTGTCTAAAAACAGAGAGATATTTTGAAGGATTGTAATCTTTCTGACAGTGTATTCAGACATGTGCTGCTAAAAGGGGGAATGTGTGTGGGATAATTCACAGGAAATAACTGTGTGTTGCATAGTTATTACTGTGGTACAAATTGGATGTACATGGTGCAGTAATATTTTTATTGCAGTTAAGATAATCATACAAATTGGACACCTTTTTCTCTAAATTGCCTTTATATTTATCTGTATTCTGTTGTAGCAAGGTCTTTGACAGAGGCAAGTGGCTGTGGAATAGCTATACGAGTTAACACAGCCATGATTTTAGAAATAAAAGCTTAGTGCAAGTACAGTAATGTGCAGCCTCAGGCATGCAGTTTTGAAGTGGATTATAGTGCTGAGAAACAGGAACTTTACTGTTCCTATTTAGAAACCTCAAACACATTCCTCTTTCAATAGATATAGGTCTCCTTGGTCTGAAGACAAACGGAGCTTAATTGTAACCTTGTAAATAACATGCAAGTGCTCTGAGTAAATGTAATGGGATGGTTAAGGGAGCTGAAAAAGACATGCAGTCACATAATATTCAGAAGGTTATACTCCCAGAAACAAGTGTAATATGTGCCCAGTCAAACATAAAATATGTCATTTTTATTCTGAGTTTGACTTTTTTGTCTTTCCAAATACTGATGGAAAAATATAAGTCAGATAAGGGAAGATCGACGAGTCATGAGCCTTTAGTATGCTAAACTTGAGTGCACAAAAGTATATGTTGCTTCTTTGGTAGTGTATATTTGAACGAAAGAAGAAACCGAGTACCATCAGAATTGACTCAGATGCCAGTGGTCCCAGTATTTTCATACCTGCCCTGGCACTACTGGCAGGCTGTGGTTTGATGCAAACCAGGGAGGAAGGGAACTGCAGCTTGTATGGCAAGAAGGGAATGTATTAAGCTCAAGGGTCCTTTGAATTCATTCATGTAGCTGTTGAATTTATTCATCTACCTGTTTTCCATCTCTACATGTGAAACACTTGCAAAATTCTGCCTGCTATAAATGGGCACAAATGCAAGGCTGGATTGCAGATGAGCTTTGCAGTTTTGGTGAAACTTTTGTGTGCAGTAGGAGCTGTGCCTTTCTCTTCCATGCCAAACACAGGTCAGGTAGAGAGGCAGCAGAGGCAAATTTATTAAATGTGTACCTTTAATCCTTTTCTCCACTTTGAGAAGGGATTCAGTGAAGTGTTCACTGCCCTTCTAGTCTGTGTAAATCATCAAGCTGGACCATGTGCAGAGGAGGGCAACCAAAATGATCAAGGGTCTGGAGGCGAAGCCTTATGAGGGACAATTGAGGGAGTTGGATACCAGCTGGAAAAGAAGACACTGAGATGGGGATATGGTAGCCATCTTCAAATATCTAAATGGCTGTCACATGGAAGATGTAGCAAGGTTGTTTTCCCCTGCTCTAGAGGATAGGACCTGAACCAGTTGTTACAAGAAAATAGATTCCGACTAAATATCAGGAAGAACTTTGACAGGAAGCAGTTTGACAGTGGAATAGACTCCCTTGGAATGTGTTAGAAGCAGAGGTTGGATGGCCATCTGCTATGGATGTTTTAGTTGAAATTTCTGCATTTGCAGGGGGTTGGACCTTGGAGCTCCCAACTCTACAATTCTATAATGAAGCATAGTATTTCTACATGAAAAATGTTTCTGAATAAAATTCTACTTGGGATGGGATACTACAAATCTCTGATATCTCTGTGAAAGGCAAAGCATTTAAAAGCATGTAACTTTGCCAGTGTACATTGCAATAAATACCCATTAAAACTGGACCTCTTACTTAGTTCATAAAGGAGTTAGCAATTTGTTTTCTGCTTTCTCTAGTTCCGAGATTATTGCGCCATATGCTTACGATGGGAATGGCCGGGCTCTCCCACGCCCTTGGAAAAGTGCAATTTAGAAGCTCCATTCTTCGAAGGATTTTTCCTAAAAGTTCTCTTTGATAGAATGGGCAGAATTCTCGATCAGGTAAGTCTGCAGCTCTAGATTATTTTGTTTCTGAACTAGATGGTTTTCATGAAGATGTCCATATGGCGGAAATCTGGCAGTATGAAGGTAAAGAGTAGGTGCAAGTGTGCACCATGCTGGGTGGCTGTTAGCCTATTGCAGAGGTAGCCAACATGGTGCCTTCCAAATGCTCGTACAATGGGCCATGCTGGCTGGAGATGATTGGCGTTATAACCCAAAACATATGGAGGGCACCAAGTTGGCTACCCTGGGGAAGGAAGCGAGCAGCCTACCTCTTCTTTCTTTTCATCCTAGACTCGTAAGGGGTACTCTAAACAGTAAAATTAAGAATGAAAAACACTTTAAAAAATAACCAAATAAATATGATGTGCTCCTCTGAACATTATTTATCACAGAAAAATGAGAAAATGTTTATGCTTTCCTCCATCTGACTTCTAAAGCCCCTTTTGGTGTTACATTTTTTTGTTGCTGATTAGAAACTGGCCACAGAAGAAACTCTTTGTAATATAAGCAAGAGGCCCATGAGCAGTAAAGAAGGTGGCTTTGCATGTCTCATGAGTACATTTCATGTATGTTTTTACAATACATGAAATGTGCAGTGGATCTTAGGTATACATGATTATGAGAAAATAGATACATTCGAAACATACCTGATCACGTGTTCCCTTCCAGCTACTGTTCATCCAGTACTGGAACATGGTTGGCATGGAAAACAGCCTGGATCGGGGGGCTACTGCTTTACACATTTGCAGCAGTCCCATAAACTTCGTGTTAGATCATGCGCTTTCTATGCAGCCTCTGTTGTGGGAATACTTCCTAGAGCTAAACCATTTCCAGCAAAAACAAAGTCTAAAAAATGGTCAAGGAGCACATAGGTGGAGCCTATGTGTTTCCTACAGAAGATTGCAAGCTCAGTCTTGCTTCTTTAGTAAAAAAAAAAAAAAAAGTTGCGGTAGTAGGTGACAGGGAAGACCTCTGCTTGAAACGCAAGATTGCTGCTCTGAATCAGAGTAAACCCTGGACTACAGGGACAAATAGTTTGATCAGGCATAAGGCAGTTTCTTTGGTACCTGTGTTGTCCTGTGGCTTAAATAAATAGGTCTGCTGCTCTAGGACACATGGTCTGACTTCCACCAGACCACTCTTGTGGCATACAGATTTCAACCTGAAGCCAGCTTCTGTCTGGTTCTTTCATATCTTCACCAGGAAAATGTAACATTGAAGTAGCTTCCATTGAACACCCATTCTACCCATTCCTCATTTAAAATGAATATTGGATTTGAGGCTTAAAATCTGAGTCTCAACAGCTTTATGAAAATTAATCTTCATACATATGAAAAACTGATCTAGGTGATGAGGCCCTAATAGTAAAGAGATGAAGGAAAAAAGTCCTTACCTAAAGATTGTCAGGGGAACAAGGTATCTAGTAGTATTGCAAAGAAAAAAGGCTATGGGTTATTGTGGTATGGTGTCAATTTGATATAGTACCTGTCAGAATGACAAAATTTCTGGATCAGTCAAGCATGCTGCTGTTCTCTCTCCTGTGTCAAGGGCAATAGCTGATGCACAGAGAATTAAAATATGCAGTAGGATGGGGAAATTGCTAAACCCCTCATCTACTAAAAAAAATGTTGAGCTGAAATGATTTTCCGTCCTGTAGGGATAAATTGCTTGAAAATGCTAATGTATATCAGGAATAGAAGACTGTTGATCTAGTCAACTCAAATAAAAAATGGCAAAACTTGATGCCATTGTTATTAGTTAGCTTAACAATTATGCCACATACGGACCTTGATACAATTGAATATAATTTATCTGGCACTGAATCCTGATTTTTCTGCAGGCTTTCTTAATGCTCCGTGGCATGTTTATAATGCACAGGCGACTTGGTTTGTACAAAATCAGTTTCTTCTGTTCCCTTATACATCCACAACTGCAATTCTGCAAATGAAGCCCCCAAATTACACAATAGTTCCATTAAAAGACATTGCCATTAAGTTGGCTAAAAGCCACTTGCAGCCCTTGGGGTGAGATCCAACTAAGTAAAAGTAATATTCAAAGTAGACCCACTGAAATCACTGAACAACTTAAATTCAGTGTGTTTTCTCATACCAATGTTTTGATTACTGTGAGAGTAATATAGTAGTTAATTCTAGAGTGTCCGGATCTTGTTGGAGTTCTCTAATTTTTTTCCTTTCCCTTAAAAATCTTCTACTTGGGCAGACCAGAAATTGTTCCATCCAATTTATAGAAAGCGATAAAAAACATTACAACAAAAAAGACTTGGCATAACAGCTATATTGCAGTGCCGTGGGCTGCCACTGGATGGCTTGACCACCTGCAAATGTCTATTTCACTTTGCTGAATGAAAGAAAATGAGAATATAAATGCAGTTAGAACCTTACTAGATGTGATGGAGTAGACATGTGAACAGGATATTCAGGGGAGTGGGGATGAGATGAATTTGTTTAATGCTTTGTGCCATAATATCTTACACACACGTTTTTTGAGTATGTCTTTGTTTCCTGACATGGGGAGGAGGATTCAAATTGGAAAACAGCAAGGGGGGAAGGATCTTTAAAAACAATGAACAGCATCCCCAACCACACCATGCAGTGGCTTTTAAATTTTTTAAGAATCATCACAGGAGATCTATGAACTGGATCTCCCATATTGTATGTAATTTCACTCTTCAAGTAGGATTTTATTACTTGTAGTCTTCTTTTCTTCACTCTGTTCTGCATTCATGGTTCTAATGTTCTTTTATGTGCAAGCACTAGGGCTGGTCCTGTTTGCTACACAGTAATTAGGGCGTCATAATTTCATCAGTTACATGAACTGTTCACAATCTTCGGTCAGTTATAGAGAAAGTGCACATAAATCAGATAGCAGGATTTCAAAAGGATGTTAATTATTCTTAATTCAAGTATGTGACAAAAGCAGGCTTCACGAGTGTCATCTTAAGCAGAAGTATTATTCCTCTTCATCTCATGCAGCAGGAGGGAATGCCTCTTCTTGGGCTGTCTTTGCTGTAACATGCATGGATAATTGCTGGATAAAGAAATCGTGGTCCAGGTCACATGTAATGGCATATCATGCTTTTGGGAAATTTCTGGGTTATACGTATTTTATACTGTTGTCTGTTGTTGTCTGAATGACTTTTTGTGTATTGCTTGAAAATTTCTGGATATAAAGTGATTTTAAAATTATGTAAATAAATAGAAATAACCCATAGTTAATGGTTTACCATGAGCAGCGTGGAGATCGCTCCTGCTTCAATCCTTCTGTCTACCCGGTAGCAGTAACAAACCACAATCCCTGTCTTAGCATTGCATGTGAATAGAGAATTGTGGTTCATTTCACTCCCAATAAACCATGATTGGTCAGCAAAGAGCAATACTTGGCTTGACATTATGGACGGTCTAGAGCAAAGAGCCTAGAGAGCATGGCTTGTTGCTCCCACAGGCTAGAGGGCAGGAGCAAAACAGGAGCTTTTTGTGCACTCACGGCAAACCATTAAATTGTGCTTCACTTTGATGTGTGAATGCTGCCAATGCCTGTTTCTTTGAAATGTTTATACTTTTATTTGATTAATGAATCCAAACTCCTATGACTAATTAATAAAAATCTATTTACTTGGGTGATGGCCCTAAATACTACTTGCTGCTCTAGTAGACAAGGCCTAGTGCTGCTTTTACCCTCAGTAAGGCTGTACCCAGAGGATGGTGCTTCATATTCTTGGTGGTTTTGGCTCAGTCAATCTGTAATTGTAACTATAAGTACATACCCTCCGGGAGCAATTATGTCTTTTTGGCTGCCGGGCAGCTCACAATCAACTTCTTCCTGTGTATTTGTTCCAGTATGGCTAATATTGATGGCCTTTTGCCAGTTGCTTTGTTTCAGCTCACCGTGCTGGTGATACGGTTCGGTAGGCTGTAAATAATCAGTTCACTACCACCCAGTCTGGGGAATTCTTCTTTCCATGTTTCTGGCATCAAATCACTCTGACACATTATGGAGGTAGAGTAGGCAGTGAAATAACATGAAGAAACAATAAGCAGAAGAAAGTAAGAGAGAATTTGAAGGTCAGCTCACGAAAGGGCTTGTACATTTGGAAAACAGTTTTTTTTCCAGATTTTTAAACACCTTTTCCCCGCAAGATAAAAAAAATCTCCACTTTTAGCTGTAGGGCTTAAAATGGAGGAATGAGGTTGGGGAGCAGTCACAAGACACACTGGTCTCTCTGTGTTGGTCCCAATCTGTCATTTAGATTTCAGGAACTGAAATGACCACAATCACCAGTATGGTGTGCAGGTATCATGTATACTGAATTAGCATGCCCAACACACAAATAGCCCCTGTCTATAAAACAGTAGTCACAGCTTTTCCATCGCACACCTGCCTTCCCCTTTATGTTTGCAGTTCGAGAACACATAAGATCGATAATTGTTCTAAACAAAAGAAACAGAAAACACAGCAATTGACTTTCCTAGGGTTATGTAATGGTTTTGGGGTTTGTGCAGGAAGCTTTGATATTGCTTGCACAAGATATTTCTAACAATGTGCCTCACATTGCCCATCACATGCTGCAAATTTTGCATTTTGGAAACCCCTAAACTATACTGCACAGAATGTAAACATTTGGAAAACATTATTATTATTATTATTATTATTTTGCTTTTTCACACAGCCATATGATGTCAATTTACAAGTAACGTCTGTGTTGTCCAAGCTCGCCTTGTTTCCTCATCCACACATCCATGAATACCTTTTGGATCCCTATGTAAATCTAGCCTCTGGATGTCGCTCTCTTTTTTCAGTCATTGTCAGGGTAAGTAAACAAAGAATATTCAACTTGAACAGTGACACAAAATATCTGTGACTGATTAACAAATGATGCCTAGACACCTTTCAGATGGCCGACCTATTTTTGTAATGCAGCTCCTCATCTTTCAGTTAGGGACCAGCAAAATCCACTTGGGTGCAATCCTGTACCTCCCTACTCAGAAGTAGGTACCACTCAGTTCAATCGGACTTAGTCCCATGTAGGTGGGTATAGAATTGCAGCCTATGCCTGCTTATGATATGTTTTCCTTGGAACAGCTGCAATCTACAAGTAGAAAAAGTTAACATTTTATGAACCTTGTAGGAGAAAGCATTAGTTTTTCTTGCAACGAGTGAGCACTTGTTGCATGGTAATTACATCAAACACATATCATACTTTATACTTCCTTTGACAGATATGATTATGTGAAAAAAATGTACGTAACATATTATGTGTTCCTGACCAGTGTGTGATGCAGGTTTTCTGGGAAATTTTTAGTTTTAAAATTTCCTGGGAAGTTTTCTGATGAGATAAATAGTCATAGCTGCCAAGTTATCCCTTTTTTTAAGGGATTTTCCCTTATGCTGAATAGGCTTCCTCGCGAGAAAAGGGAAAACTTGGCAGCTATGTAAATAGTGTGTGATCTTATTTAGCATGTTTGTTTGACTTCTGTTTTGTAAACAAAGCTGAAAACACAGTCTCAGGTGAAATAAGAATTTTAGCTTTGGCTGTGCAGGTCAGATCAAACCAGTTAGAAGATGTATTTGTAGCTGCAGTTTTTGCTTGATGATTATGTGTATTTGTGGTTTTATATTACTCACCTGTTTACAAAGTAATGAAACATTTATGTACTTTCTCGCACACTCTAGGGAAAGTAACCTGTAAAACATGCACTGACAGCTTTGAAACAAGCTTGCCTTATGTATTGCCATTCATTTATTGTTATTCATTAATTTTTTGAAACACTGAATTTTTAGAAATGGAATATTTTCTGCAGAAAAATAAAGTCATGGAAAATGTTCCCTTTTGAAAAGTTTTTTTGCCCCACATCTCTGTTTCTGATAGTGTTTAGACTGCTAAACACTGAGCTGGCAGCCCTAGAGGCGAACGCCAATAGCTTCCAACACTAGCTTGCTCTTTGCTTCATTTTGTTCAACGCTCTCATATGTATGACATGCAGGTTGTTGCAGATCTCATGGTGAGGATCCAGCGCATACCCGACTTCACACCTAAATTGTTGCTGGTCAGGAAGCGTCTCCTTGGCTTAGAACCTGAAGGGCCCATGTAAGTATATCAATGACCAGCCTATTCCAAGACGTACCATGTGTGACTTTCTAATAATTCCTCATCCTATCTCCGCAGTGTTGACCACATGACATTACTAGAAGGTGTAATTGTATTGGAAGAATTTTGTAAAGAGCTGGCTGCAATCGCATTTGTGAAATACCATGCCTCGTCCACGCCATAAAAAGCTGCTCTGAGCATCCTGGCTACGAGATTCAAGCAGAAAAGACTGCTAACTTCCCAGGCAGGAGAACAAAAAGGAAAGCCTTGGCATTCATTTGGAGGATTCATATGGGACACCTTCAAATTGAAATACTAAATTCATTGGTAGTGACCATATGGGAGAGGAAAATGGATGTTCAACCTACAACACAATCAATGGGATATCACAGATCACAACAAGCTTCATGCACACATGAAGACTTAAGTTTAAAGGTTTTCTTATTTTAATAACCTTCTAGGAGGTAGGAGTTTTTATATACTTTAGGGTGCCTAGGCTTTTAAATAATACATTTGTTTCATAGCTGATGTGTGTTTTATCCATTTAAATGAAAACCAGTAAGTGATTAAAGCATTGTAAAGTATTTAAATAAGAAGTTGTAAATGCACACACAGTTTAACAAATCATTTTTCTTTGTGTATCTTTCATGTTGAGTCCTGTTCATTGTGATGTTCCAGTTGATCACTGATTATTATTATTTTGTTACACAAAAAACAGGTGACCACAAGTATACACAAGTATTGGTTTTCCTTGAATCCTTGCTTATTCTCCTTTGTTATGCCGCATAACTTTATTTGCCTTCTATTTTGTATTGGAGCCCTGGATTATTTGATCCAAATGCCCATTTACAAAAAATGCTAGTATTACAGGTCACTTTATATGGCTTTTAATATTCTTTTTATGATTAGTTGGCTGAAGAGTATCCTGTGCCTTGAGTATTGGCAGTATCATTGTTTTGTGCTTTTCAGATATGTTATTCCTTGGCTAATTTGAATGACTGAAGCGTCCAAGCCAAGGGACAGCTGGGTCTGATACCAATTGTCATAGTGCATATAGGCTGAAATTCTCTGCAGGTTGTTGCATGCTTAGACTTCAGTTTTGTGATCTTCCTGTTTGCAACAGGGATCCATTATAAGCCAAGGAGAAAACAAGATCCCTTCATTTTGCCATAGTCATAAAATAATTTCCTTGCCAGACAATCTGAGCTAGAAGATGAGTAAAAGGAAGGAGCAGTTGAACCACCTGATTCTGCCAATGGTCTCTCTCCTCTTTTCTTTCTTTCTTTCTTTCTTTCTTTCTTTCTTTCTTTCTTTCTTTCTTTCTTTCTTTCTTTCTTCTGACTCATCTCTGTCAGTTCTTCATAGGCTGAAAACTCCAAACAAACATGTTGTCTACCCTGGATTTAATATAGTTTTTCTATAATCTTTTTGTTCTCAATAGAAAACAAGAAGATGCAGATATAGGGTGGGAGTGCCCTTTCTCACCCATTTGCTGTTAATTGACATAATGCTATGGTATTAACAACACATAATTTGGTTCCTAAACAGTTGTTCCATTAATCTCATTCTTGGGTATTCAGTGTAATTTTTACAGGCTCATAACTTTTTAACATAATTGCTGCCTGCTTCAGATATTATCAGAGTTGCTGTAAGTGTGGTTGAATTTTGCTCCAGTGATGTAAACTCTGGTTTGTACCACAGGAAGTTCTAATGATACAGAAACTTGCTGAGCATGAAGGCCAAGTGTTGGAAAGTGGGATAATTTACCGGTAGTTATATCAGCAGGCCTCTGTGGTGGAAACACAAACATCAAAAATTGTGGAGCAAAATTTTGAGCTGCCTTTATTATAAATGAGATATGGCCAAGGAGCTGCCTGACAGAGTATATTCATCTGCACTCTCTGATAAAGATATTTGCCTCCCTAGTTGAATAATAGCACATTGATTTTTTAAAAATGTTTTTGCACCAAAGTTACTGAATACGACTCACAAATACAACTAACTAAACTACACATAAGATAAGGCTCAGAATTTTCTTCCTGAGAAGACAATTTTCAGATAGATATTGGGTAAGAAGTTATAAAATAAAGATTCATGGAAGTGGGCCTGAACAGTTTTTTTACATTTTTTGCATTGCAGGTAGCATTTTAGAGAAATCCTTTTGGAGTCCCACAGAAGTTGATGATGGTTCTCTAATGATACCCCAAAGTAAGTGGGAGGCAGACTTAAGTTTTGGTGTTCAAAAGTATAAGGGAAAAGGTTTAGTTAAGCTAACTGTGTAATTAGCTATTCATGATAGCTAAAGTTATTCAAACGATGCTGGATCAAATTATAAAAATAAATAAATAAAAATGATACAGGATACATCTATTAGTGCAAGCAGGATATCTAACATTAAAGTTCAGTTTGCTTTTAGAAACATCAAGATCCAAGCTTGATTGTACATAGCCTGCATATTCAGGAAGTTCTCTTGTTTTCAGGATGTAACCCTGCTGATGTCATTGGAAGTCACCAACATTTTCCCATGCCCTTTTTGTCACAATACCTGGCACAAATTTAGGAAACACTTTAACTCTTTCTCTTGGCATCATAATTGTTCTCTTGAACCCATAAATTGATAGCAGCAACCTTTTTATTTTTGTAAAAACAATTGGATTTTCCTTCCCAAATGGAACTTGTTTAACGTCTTTATAACTTGTTTTCATGCACTTTTATTTTAAAGCCTAGTTGGGCCCTTGTTTGAATTGGTTGAATCTATGCATGTCATAACTACCCCTATTCTGGTGTGTATGAGTGTGTTTATGTGCATGCATGTGTGCACACATGGAGATGCATGTGTGGTTATTTATTATCCGTCAGAAGAACATACAGCCTGTTCTCCAGAAGTAGTGAGCAGCCTCTGGTTATTAAGATGTTTGTGCTAACCATTGGGTTCTTGGTCCCATTACAGATAAAACAGTGTTTCTATATGAGAGTGGATGAGGAAAGCTAGAATTGTTTGATTCCAGGATACAGATCCAATTTCAGTTTTTACCCTGATGCACATTTATGTAAATAAAGGCACCTTTATATCATCTATTGTATCTATTTAATTTAGATTCTGATGTTGAAAGTTTTGTAACAACATGAGACGTCTACTGGAATAGCCATTTCCTCTTAAGCTATTTTTGTTATAACTGTAGTTGTCTGCCTAGTAGTGTCATCTTTTAACTGTAGCTTTCTGATATAATGTATTCATCAGTGCAATATTGAAGCTGTGACACAAGTCACAGCTTCAGCCTGGTTGTACATCATCTGTTTACGTGTGTATATTTGTATACTAATGGACTGCAACCCAGCACTTGCTTGCGGTATTGCCGGTGCAAAGATTGTAACACTGTGTTCTACAGGGCACAGTAATCGTGGCATTCCTTTATAAATGCATGGCAGCTGCTCACCATGAGCTGCTGAATGCAGCAAAGCTTTCAAGTGTGAAATAACATCCTTATTTAACTTGGCACAAGAAACAGGATAGTACAATGCGGAAGCTACACATCCACTGTTCTCAATTGTGTGAGAAATTAAGATTAGCATCTCTCAACAAACACATCTGTATAACCATGATTAATAATGCCTGTGCCCTGTTGCCTAGTGTTACAAGGTCTGTCTATCTATCAATATATACTCCTGGATTCTCCCCCCCCCCCCCCGTCTTGTTTACATTAAACAGAAGGTGTTCAGCAAACCTTTCCTATTGAACTTGGTGTAGTTCATTTGCTGACAATGTCTGTCTATCTATCAATATATACTCCTGGATTCTCCCCCCCCCCCCGTCTTGTTTACATTAAACAGAAGGTGTTCAGCAAACCTTTCCTATTGAACTTGGTGTAGTTCATTTGCTGACAATGTTTGCCAAGGTGTAATAAACCCATGAAGGATGGTTGAAACAGCCACATTAGAGAGCACACGGTGGTAACTTGTGTCAGCAGATACAATTCAGACGTTTTTTGTTTAAAAGCATGCATGAAGGATTAAAAGGGATATTCTTAAAAATAAATTAATATAATTTCAACAGAGTGATGCCTTATGTTTGCTGAAGTTTGTGCATTTTTAAGTTTGGCTATTGTCTCTGAATACAAAGTGACCAGATTTTACATTTACATTCCACTTTTTTATATAACCCTCCCAGCTGAACCTTCTCCTAATATTGGTATCACACCTCACCTGCATTGTATCCAGCCCCTCCCCCATTTCCTTTCATTAAATTAAAACCACTCCTTTCATTAATAAGTGGACGTTGGGCTTCATCATTTTACTTATATGTTTCTTCTGCCTCGCCTTTTTATGGGAATAATATAGATAGCTAGAAAATTCAGGTTTTAAACCATGTTGGTAATTTTTAAAATGGGTGGACAATCTTTTTCAGGCCAAGCGTTAATTCTGGGAGAGTGGGGCAGAGGCAGAAGTTAGCAAAGCAACAAATGTGATTTGTACAATAGACTCATTTCTACATACACTCAATCCATCCAGTTCAAAGACACATTGCAGCTGGGCAGAAACAGATGCAAAGCAGGGCTGGTAAGGAATGCGGCTCAGGGCAAAGGGGTGTGGTTGCGGAGGGCTTAGAGTTTCAGAAGAGGCCCATGGTGCAGATAAGAGGCCTTGAGGACCACATTTGGCCCCTTGGTTTGGCCCCTTGGTTCCCCACTCCCAATTGAGAGATATTGAGGGCAAACACATTCCTCTTAAGTGATTCTTGAGCACACTAAGTTTTATTATCCCATGCTGTCATAACACTGCTTCCTACCCCAACAGGCTTGCACGAAGTCAGCCACCCACTTGCACTTTTTGGTCCAAGAATGCCCCACTCATTTGGGGCGTATGTAATGCTGCACACTGGAATGTTCTGAATTTTAGTGGCTGCAAGCACATATTCAAAGACTCTTTGTTAAACGAGCGTTGGTAAAGTACTTTCTTTATGCAGCTGAGGTGTAAACCAACAAGGCTCATCGCAAAAAATACCTCTCCACTCTAAAGGCTTTTTGCTGCCATTAAATCAGCCTTAATGTGTACCCCATTATAGCTTTTTTGTCATTAAAGTGTTCACAGGAGACCTACACTAGACATAGGTGGGAGGAAATTAGCCAGCGTGTTGTGTTTTATGGCAGTAGCTACCATTTCATCATGCATACCTCTTCTACCTTAGTATTACCTCATTTAAAAGACTTCATTGGAGCCTGTATTTGCATGCTCAAATATATTTCTTTTGCGAAGCATAACAGAATTGTGTTCTAATGATATGATCCTCAAACCATTGGATTTGGATGGGCTTCTGAAGCATCAGAGTGCTTACTGCAGTCATATTCTGTAGAGGCTGAAGTTTTTAAAAATGCTCAGGACTGCATGCCCTGGTTCTTTCCATGCCTCTTTGTGAGTTCGATATAGCTTTGTCGTATGTTCAGGGCACCATAAGCCAAGCTGAAATGTTGTGGTTTCAGAACTCTAAACAGAACTTGTCATCTATCACAGATTTCAGCTGCTCTGTAATAATTACCATGGAATCTTGCCAGAAGCTAGATATAAAGCTGTTGCCAAGAGTGGTTAGCTGTGCTAGCAGTAGCCAGAACTCATATTAGTGTTGTTGGTCATGTTCGCACTAGAGCACAGTGCTTACCAAGTGAAATGTAGTCCACCTCTCCCTGTTCAGACCTTTGAAGGCTCCCTTTCAACAGGAAAAGGATATTGCAGCAGCTTCAAGGAACAGCTGGAGTATATGTGCAGGTAGAAACGTCCCAAGCTGAATGGGTTAGGCCACTTCAAATTGCAGGTGGATCATATTTTTGACTGCTCTCTGCAAGGAGAAACTAACACTGCAGGGAGCAAGCTGAGACAAAACCTCTCTCCCTGAGGTACTTAATTTGCAAAAGGCTTTTTTAATAATACAATGCAGCACATACCTCCGTAGCCTTGAAGGGGTGTGGTACCCCAGGATTCTGTCACCCTGTTTCTCTGCAGGCATAGTCTAGGTTTCATTTCCAAAGGGAGGAAAGGGAACTGTTGCTGTTTATTTCTGAAAATCTTTCACTGCCGTTCATCTTCCCTGCTTCTCCCATCTGCTAGGAAAATTCTCAGAACCAGCGATAAGCCACTGACAAGCTTTCAGCTGTAGATATCCTCTGTTCGAAATCAGTGAAAATGCAATTATATATCAGTTAATATTTATATTCTGCAACAAGAGGAGCCAAACAGATTTGTAAGGATGCTGTCTGCAATGATAGCAAAGGCAGTATATCTGCTTTCTGAACTTAATAGGGACTGGTTTGGTTCCACTTGTAATAATGAAATTGCATTCAGAATTTACTATGTGAACTATGATCTATGACCTATGAGGAACTTTTCATATACATTATTCTGTACCTAACTGAAGTGTGTGCCTAAAAATGTAAAGGGTGAATGGGACAAACACATGTTGGCAAACTTACAACATTTCCATCAGGAAACCAGGACCGGCTGACTACAGCAGACTGGAGTTTGCCCTGAATGATGTGAAAAATAGCCACATCACTATTTTGCCAAGTTATTTAAGCAGTTTGTTTAGCCCATGTGTGATGGGTGATGCCCATGAGAACATCCATTTGCAAACTTAAGAAAATCATAATTGCATCGTAATTGGCTGAATTGGAGGGGCATAAACTTGGCAGTGATTATTTTGTACCCTGATGAAGTAGCATGTTTTAAGGAGGGAAAGGAGCAGGAAGGCAATATTTTACTAGCTCACAAAACACAAAACCAATGGTGCTGCTATCAATCAAACCAGTTGCCTTCAACCTCAATTTCAGTGATTTAACTAGCATTTCCTCAGCTTAGGTTAACACTGAATGCCGGCCTCCGGCCTCTCTGACTTAGTCAAAGCACTCGGCAGCTGAAGTGAATGATTATCTCACCTGGACAACTGCTGAATTGTCTGACTGAATCTAGTTACACAGAGTAATGTCCCTAGGGAGAACAATACAAAGTCAATCAAGTGGGATATATTACAAGGACGTTTTAGCAAATTCAAAAATGAAAGGAGTTTTGAAGCCATTTTCTTTATGGGCTTACCAGTTCACTGTTGCATTTATACATGGGTAACCCCTAAAGTGTTCTGTGGAAGGTAGCTTTTTTGAAAGAAAGAAAGAAGCACCATCATGATGAGCTAAAGAACAAAATTTTGCTCTTCAATGGTTTCCCAAAGCTGCAATTTATCTCCATTTTAAACTATTATTTCTTCTGTGAAATAACTATTTTTAACTATTATTTCTTTTCTGTGAACAGAAACAGATAAAAACTGCCTCTTTGGAGGGGAGGGGAATTGTGATGTGCTGTTTCTAAATGACAAAAGGCCTGAAATACCACAGCCTTTCTGTTCCAAGTTTTTATGGTTTGTGTTCCACACAAGTAAAATTGAATATCATTATTAATTGAAATTTACTTTTTCTGTTTGCTTAAAAGCTTGATTTAAAGTAAGTAGCCAAATTATAACTTGCTAGCTTGGTGAACATGGATAAATCCCATATAATGAGTGCATACCGGTAGTTCATAATGTTTAGCACGGAATGCATGTGCAGTTTTTTTTATATCTAAATTTATTTCGTGTCTACAAAATGTCACTTTTGTTCTGTGGAGTTTCAATTATCCCTCCTAAGCATTTACAGGGCAAGCATATATATGCCTACTCAGAAGTAAGTCCCAGAAAAACACAATTGGCTGATTCCCAGCTAAACAGTTGGTTTCAGTCTCAGTTGTGAAATCCTTGGGGACAGAAGTATATGTATGACTTATGAAGCTCTGCTATTTGACCTTTAATGTTGCATTCCATTTTTATTGTTACTTATTTTATTGCCATTGAATTTTAATTTGTTTTTTTTTCTCTATAAGCTGTCCTGAGAGGGTGACCTATCATGAATGAATAAACCACATGTAAGCCACTTTGGTCTTCCTGGAAGAAAAACTAATGCTAAATAAATTGGAGGAATGAAATGGTTAGAGTAATGAAAAAGATATTGGATACCTTATTCTGCAAAATAGCATCTTATGGCCTCCACATAAGTTGCAGTCCCCAGACCACATCATGCACTATGGTAATATCCCCAAAGTCTGTGACAGAACTTTGGGGTTAGGACTTTACGATGCAGTCTTCAACATGTTTACTCAGAAGTAAGCCCCCCTATATTCACTTAGAGACTGAAACCAAGGTACACCTGATGGAGAGGCAGCTCTTTAGTCAATCCTGCCACCACCTCTGTGATCTTCCTGGCTTGAAGGCACTGCAGAGCTACGGGACTTCTGAGAGTAGAAAAGTGGCACATCTGAGACTCACCAGTCACTACAAGGCAGACTCAGTTTTGCTGTGACATGGACCCAAGCTATTTAGACGTGTGTGAGACAAGATCCTGAGCATGCACCAAGTCAGCCACAGGGGTCTGTTTCAAGATATTTTATGAAATTGTTCAAGGTGAAGTGAGGTTGTATTGAAATAAAATGAATGGTATCCTATAATTAGTCCTCTACACTTGACGTAGAGCCTAATATTGCTTCATTAGGAAGCTGGGGGTGCCTGCAAGCCCCATGAACTCTGAGCATCCTCTGGTGTGCGCAGCTCTGGAAAAGGCATCTCCCTTCTCTTCCAGTGCGCTCAGCGACATATACCAGATGGTATATGCACACTACACTTCTGGCATAACACAGCAAGACAGGTGAGACATCGTAGAGCTGATCTACTTATTTGCACACTATGCAGACAAAAACATAATGGCGTCTGTTTTCTCCAGCGCCGAGAACAACAGGCACGTATATAAGTGAAAGTACATTACAAAGTACATACAGTGGAAGAGATAAGACTGTCTTCTATTTCCCACACTTCCCAGACAGGCATGTGACAGGTATGTTACACCAATCACAAATGCAGCATCGAAGGAGTGAAATTGCTAACATGGCATATATTTCTATATTTGCTGTGTCCAGGAGTTAAAAGGTGGTCACCTGCAAACTCTGGCTCCCAAAAAACCCTTAACAATCATTTCAATTATCACAGCCTGCATTATTAACAACATCTGACATGTAGATATGGCTAAGCCAAGCCAATTTTCTACCATTGTTGTACCAAACTGGGAAGCCATCTGTATGATTCCAAGCTGATCCATAATAGGGCATATGTTTGTTTACTACATTAATAGTTCACCTTTCCTACAAGGAGCTCAAGGCGACGTACATATTTCTCCCCTCCATTTTATCTGCACAACAACTGAAAGGCAGGGTAGGCTGAAATATAGCAACTGATCCAAGGTTGCTCTGAGCTTTATGGCTGAGCTTGGATTCAAATTCAGGTCTCTCCAGTCTTAGCCATACTCTACTCTTAGCCTGACTCTCTAAAAAACTACACTTCCCATGCCCGCAAATAATGTATAGTTTATCATTTTCCTATATAGTACACAGTCCTAATGTTACTATAATGAGAATCATCACCTTACATTTCCAGAATATAGGAGTCTGCTCCTGCTTTAAAGCCACTTCTATGCTTAATAGTGTGTAAATCCATTATAACAGGGTGTGATCATCGGCATACAAGCAATCTTTTATATGATCAGTGATGGTCAGTTATATACAAGTTTTTCTCCCTTACAAGGCAGACTTGTCAGTTATATAAACGTTCCTCTGTCTTGTGTTAGATATTTGCAGTCCCAATGGGCCATTATCCTGGTCATGCTATTATCTGTTTAGTGTGTGCTATAATTCGTCTCAAAGACAAAATGGAACAAGGGCCATTAAACTGGCCTATATCTAAGAAGTAGTAATTTTATGTGCCTATCTATTATGGCTTTACCGTGAATGACAGGCAAGCTGCCAGGAAACTCTAGGCTGTTATATTTACATCTCACAGAAATATAATGGTAATAAAGTTCAGATTGGATTCCACAACTTTATGCTGGCACTCCCATAGCAGCAGCAGCAGCAGCAGCAACAACAACAACAACAACAACAACAACAACAACAACAACAACAACATATTTATACCCCACCCACTCTGGACAGCTTCCAACAAAATATTAAAAATAAAACAAAATATCAGACATTAAAAACTTCCTAAACAGGGCTGCCTTCAGATGCCTTCTAAAAGTCAGATAGTTGTTTATTTCCTTGACATCTGATGGGAGGGAGTTTCACAGGGCTAGATGCAGTAGTCCTCTTGAGCAAAATGTGTTTTCACAAGGCAGATAAAATACTGCAAAAAATAAATGACATTTGCAATATTATTGCAGATTTTTCAGCAGTTCAAGTATTTCCCATATGACCTTAAAACCGACAATTAAATCCAGTGTTCTACCAAAAGAGAAAAGGAAGGAAGGAAGAAACAACCCACTTAGCCTGTATTTTATCTTCAAAGGACACTTATCAACCTTTTTTATTTTGTTAATGGCTGAGTGTAAACTACATTTGCAGTAAACAAGTAGATTTTTATTTCTATATTAACATTATTGTTGAGAACAGATCCCTGGAAAGAAACAGACAATCTGTTCCACACAACAATGATACCTGTTTCAGAAAACAAAAAGGGTGAACTTGTAGGGCCTCTTGTACATCACTTAAAGCAATACTGAAGCCTGACATGGTGCTTAGATCCTGAGCTTGTTCACTGCATGGTGCTGAATGTTCTGAATGGTCATTAGCCAAGTGCATTTGCCCCATTCAATAATAAATACAGTCAAAACTAATTATGAAATGCATTGATCATTTTGGGTGTGTGTGACCATTGTTCAAATTGTTAATGCAGGGTTAAACAATATTATGTCATTTGTTGTCCATATGTAGAACAGTGGTTCCACTCCTTCCTCCTGGGCAGTGTTCAGAAAGTGGTGGGGGGGATGAGTGTTCAGACCCCTGGGCTCTCACTTGTGGGGTGCCTTAGGGTTCTGTCCTCTTCCCAATGCTTTACAACATCTACATGCAGCGGCTGGGAGAGATCATCAGGGGGTTGGGCTGGGTGTTCATCAGTATACAGATGATACCCAGCTCTACCTCTCTAATCAGAACCAGTGAAGGCGGTGAAGGTCCTGTGTGAGTGTGTGGAGGCGGTTGGAGGGTGGATGGCAGCTAACAGATTGAGGTTGAATCCTGACGAGACAGAAGTACTGTTTGTGGGGGACAGGAGGCGGGCGGGTGTGGAGGACTCCCTGGTCCTGAATGGGGTAACTGGGCCCCTGAAGAACCAGGTGTGCAGCCTGGGAGGCATTTTGGACTTGCAGCTGTCCATGGAGGCGCAGGTCAATTCTGTGTCCAGGGCAGCTGTTTACCAGCTCCATCTGGTACGCAGGCTGAGACCCTACTTGCCCGTGGACTGTCTCACGCTAGACTGTCATGCTCTAGTTATTTCTCGCTTGGATTACTGCAATGCACTCTATGTGGGGCTACCTTTGAAGGTGACCCGGAAACTACAACTAATCCAGAATGTGGCAGCTAGACTGGTGACTCGGAGCGGCCACTGAGACCACGTAACACTGGTCTTGAAAGATTGACATTGGCTCCCAGAACGTTTCCGAGCACAATTTGAAGTGTTGGTGCTGACCTTTAAAGGCCTAAATGGCCTCGGTCCAGTATACCTGAAGGAGCATCTCCACCCCCATCATTCTGCCCACACACTGAGGTCCAGCGCCGAGGGCCTTCTGGTGGTTCCCTCACTGCGAGAAGGCAAGTTACAGGGAACCAGGCAGAGGGCCTTCTCGGTAGTGGCACCCGCCCTGTGGAACACCCACAAGATGTCAAAGAGAAAAACATCTACCAGACTTTTAGAAGACATCTGAAGGCAGCCCTGTTTAGGGAAGCTTTAAATGTTTAACAGACCATTGTATTTTAATATTTTGTTGGAAGCTGCCCAGGGTGGCTGAGGAAACCCAGCCAGATGGGGGGGTATAAATAATTTATTATTATTATTATTACTATTATTCTGTCCGACCTTTTCCCATTATATCGATTTCTTTTATGTCAGGATCCTGTTTCACCATAAGTTTCTTGCAGCTTGTTCATCTGGGCCTTGTGCTTGGCAGGCTATCAACCTGATGCACTCACCACTATGTCCATGAAGGTATTTTTCCAGGACATTCAGTTCTTACCATCTGTTAGTTGGCTCTCATCTAGGAGATTTTGATTGGGTGGCCTTTTCCCAAAGTGTCCCTTTATCTGGATTAGTTTTGCAGGGTTCAAGCTGTCCTTATAAGTGTTCCAGGAATAGGACATATGAGAGACTGGACTGTTAACTTTGCTAGCTAGTTTAGTAAAAAATGCATTTCTGATCGTGCATTTGTCTGTGAAGCACATTCAAGAAGAACAGAAATGTAGATAAAGACTTGAAGTAATTCAAAAGATATTGGGGACAAGGAAAGTGCCAAAGCCTCAATGGAGATGTTTTTAGTCCAGAAGATGATGGTTTGTGTATTTATTAGACCCAGCACCACCGCTGCTTTGTTTGTTCAGATACAGTACTAATAACAGCCATTAACAAAGCAATTTACTGTACAGACATTAAAGAAGGCAGGCAGTAATGTTATTCTTGGTACCCCAGGTCACACGAAACGTTAAACCATGATTTATTTAGGCTGTGGTTTAACAAACAAGTTAACCATGAGATGCCATACAGATGATTAAACAAACTATGGCTTGTTTCTTCAAAGTTTGGTTTGTTTTCCACGTTTTTGTAGCTGGGTAAGCATCTCAGGTGGCCAAAGAACCAACCTTGGCTTAGTGAGACAGCAAGCTTGGAGCCACTTTGCTCCCGCCCGGTCCATTTTGCTGCCATGCTGTGTTAAGCTAAGCCAAAGTTTGGTCCAGCATGTCATCCAAACTGTGATTAAGCTCTCTCCTCACTCTGAGCTGTAACCAAGAACAAGCCAAAAGCAAACTTCCACATGAGTATCCGTGATGATGAATCGTGTGCTCAATCCTCCCTCATCCAGCTGCTGGGGCTGAGGGTTTGTAGTCCCATTTTGTTAAAAGTACTGATAGCACCAATCAGCCTTTGGGGGAAGGGTGATGGCTCAGTGGTAGAGTACGTGCTTAGCATGTAAAAGGTCCCAGGTTCCACCACTGACATTGCATATAAAGATTCCTCACGAGGTGTAACTCAATTATCAACCAGATGCTTGGAAACCACTGAAACAGGCCATCTCCTTGCTTGACTACTTTTGGCTATTGTAGCAGATGTGAGCTCTTTGCTTCGCTGTTCTTGCATCTCTGAGCTTGAATGCATATGTTGAATGCCTTATTTTGGTGCCAAGCCTGTGGTGGCCACCTCTGTGAGCTTGCATCCTCTTTCATTGAAAGCCTGCACCTTTCTGTCATCGAGCATAATGGGCAGAGCTTCTTATCTGTAAGTAGAAATTATTTGTAAGTTGAAATTGTCATGTTTGCAGATTACACTCAGAAGTGGTTAGGAAAGTCTGGTGCCAAGGTACCATTAGTCAAAGTACTTAATCATTTAGATCTCAGCGTAAAGGGTATTTTGACGATGAAATACAACTATCCAATACCTGGTGTTGGGAAGAACTGTGAGCAGCAAGCATATTAAACATGAATGACCTAATCAGACAAATTGTATGGCTGTGCATGAGTTTCTCATTAATGTTTCACTAAGAAGCCGAGAGAGAGAGAGAGAGAGAGAGAGAGAGAGAGAGAGAGAGAGAGAGAGAGAGAGAGAAAACATGCTGCATTAGAGTGAGGACTAACAGAGGGATGTCAGGAGTAGAGTAACTTACCTAATGACCTCCCAAAACACATAGTGGTTTGAAGTATCATTAAAAAATACAAGAGAAATTTGTTAACACATGGGTGCTGCACATGCTGTAGAGGGAAGTGAAGGGCAGATGAACTCGTCAACCTGGGAAGGTAGCCCATCTAGGAGAAGGAAAACTCTGATGCAATACCTCCACTGCCTTGAAGATATAGTCATTTGTGAGAAAGAAGGAACAAGTTACCAGGTCTCTCTCTTTTTCTGATCTATAAAATGGAACTGATATTGAAGATATAGTGTGATATTGACAGACTTGCCCTGTTGGTGCATTATCTGCTTATAAAAATCAGAAATATTAAAATACTTCTACATGGTGTTATCCTTTCTTCTGCCTTTCCTCTTGTGATGGGGAGATGTAACTTTTCTTGCTAGAATTATTCAATTCCAAAATGGAAAATACAGCTGAAGCCACACAAATGAGTCATTTAACATTAATGTACACTCACAGATTTCCATTAACATGTCTTTAGTAAATAAATTGCAATCCAGAGTCATTTTCCTTTGCAGCTGTGGCCCATTAGCAACACTTTAGAGGAACCCAAATTCCAACCACAGGTAGCAAACAGTGAAAGGCACCTGCATAGAAATAACATTCTCTATTCAGCACTACAAGCAACCTGAACAGGTCAGTGGGCTATAAATAATGCTAGCTAACTTAATTTATAATGGAGTTCCCTTCTGTGTGGAGGAAAAGTCAGTAATAGCATAAAATACTGAATAATGCTATCAGATTGCTTTACCAGCCACCTCCTTAGCAGATAAAAAGTTAATATTGCCATTGACTTATACAGGTCATAGTGGTGGTGGTTGTTGGCATCCATCTGTCTTGGGAGACAATGGAAGAGAGTGGCGTTGGAGTGAAATCAAACCATTGGAAAGTTACAATGCCTGCTGTGGCTGAAGAGACCAATACAGGACAGACATGCTTTATTGCAGGTGGGGCAGATGAAGGCATTTGGTTTTGCTGCTACAGGTGCACCATGGTGTTTTTTCTCTCTGTGCTCCTCCCAGTGGTAATTTCTCCTCTGGTCACTGTTGTGGATAAATGACCTGTCTGGGTCACAGTACTATTTATTTATTTATTTATTTATTTATTTATTTATTTATTTGATTAACCGAGGAATCATAGAATTGTAGGGAACCCGAGTCATCTCCCAACTCTACAATTCTGGGATTCCGTGCTGCAGACCACCTGAATGAAGCTTGTGGACCACAGTTTGGGTACCGCTGCTCTAGGTCTTTCTATTTGGACTCTCTCCACAGGCCATACCCCTCACCAGTACCACCAGTTCCTCTATAGCATGGGTAGGCAAACTAAGGCCCATGGGCTGGATCCGGCCCAATTGCCTTCTAAATCCAGCCTGCGGACAGTCCGGGAATCAGCATATTTTCACAGGAGTAGAATGTGTGCTTTTATTTAAAATGCATCTCTGGTTATTTGTGGGGCATATGAATTCATTCCCCCCCCAATATAGTCCAGCCCCCCACAAGCTTTGAGGGACAGTGGACTGGCCCCTAGCTGAAAAAGATTGCTGACCCCTGCTCTACAGAGCTCAAAGCAGCACCTTTGGCTCCCTCAAACAACCCTGTATGGTACATTCGTCTAAGAGAGAGTAGCCAACATTATCAGCTTAAAATGCAGCCTAGTCATTCTTTTTCTTTCAGTCCATATCTTAACTAAGGAAAAACACATCAGAATGTAGTATCTCATAAGCAACATTGGATAGAAATAAAATTGTGGCTAACGTCATGTGTATACCACTTCCAAAACTGGTGGTGGGAGCAGACTGGATACAGAGTAAACAGGAGTATGTACACAGCTTATGTCTGCTTCTACAGTGCTGCTTCTCCCTTTTTCTCCCAGCACCAAAGTAAGATCTTTGCTGTAGCAGATGTCTTTCTGTACAGGTATCACATTTATTCCACGATGATTACTAAATTTTCAAATCTATGGGGTTTAATCTGACGCCTGAAAGTAGTCTAGGATCCTGAATGATGCATTTTGCACAGTAGTAGAAGAGAGCGAATTACAAAGACCAGAGTGAGGGGGAGCCTGCCGTAGGAATTCTTTATAGGATGCTACAGAGGCAGTTAAGATTAATGGACTGAACAACTGGTCAGTGTCATATAATTCTTTTAAGTCATGTAGGGAAGGTGCAATGACTGTCCTAGTGATGGGTAAGAAGAAGGAAAAAGCAGTAGCTTCCCAAGCCAATTTATCAGAAAGCAGCTAAAGAAATTCTCTTGGGTGATAGAGTATGAACTGTGTACATGTCTTGGTTGAGTGGGAGATGCAATGCCATGTGTAAATATGGCACACAAATGTGATATTGGGGAAAACAAGCTGTGAAAAATGACTCAAAACCGTAATATCATGTACAAGCTGTTTCTGCCCCCTCCCTCTTTGGTGAAATAAAGTGGTATGTACTAGAAGAAGAACAGCTTTCTCCTGACTCTGCATTAAGTGTACCATGGAAATCAATGCGTTTGGGTTATCTGCACAGAAGCACCAAGAGTAAACTTACCAGATGCACCCCACACTGCGTTTATCAAGGCATAATCCTTCGTGTATCTGATGAGTTATGCCCTAATAAATGCATATCCTCATGTAGACTCTAATCTACAAAAGCTTGGACCAGCCTCCCCCCAGCCTGATGCCCGCTCCAGATGTTTTGGGCCACCACCCACATCAGTCCCAGCCAGCATCGCGCACACAACAATGAACACAATGGAACTTATTTCTCGGCAGACGTTAGAGCAGAAGATTACACAGTTCAGCATACTTCTCTCTTATACTTCCAAGCCACACTGTTCCCGTCAGTGTGTACAGTTGTCGGTAATAATGTTTTTTAAACCCTGCTATAACAGCAGCAGGGAGAGAAGACGACAAGACGTAGTGAAACTACGTGTCCCACAAGCCCCTGCTTCCGAGTCTCTCGGCGAAACAAACCCGAGGACTGCAGCTCCCAGAGTGCTCTTCGGTCTTACCGTTTGCGGGCGAGGAAGTGGCCGTTTCTCTTCGCCGTTTTGCCCCGCGGTGGCCGTTGGTTTCTTGCTCGCCGCTCCTCCTCCCGTCGACCCACGTGGGCAGAAAACGGCGCCGGGACTCGGGACGCAGCGAGGCGGCCGCGCTTCCCCGCTGCGCGCTCTCATCCATGTCTGCGGCGGTGCTGGAGGCCGTCCGGTGCAAAGCACTTGCCGCTCAGCTGCTGTCTTATAGCGGGCTCTTTGCCGTGTATAAGCCCAAGGGATGCACCTCAGCCGCTGTGCTGAACCGGCTTAGGGCGAAGCTGCTGGCAGGTACCACTGAAGGGGGCAGAGCAGAAAGTCCAGGGAAGGAGGAAGAGTCTGGGCCAGAGGTGGGGAGCCTGCGGCCCTCCCAAGATGACCAGGCTCTTCTCAACTCAGCAGCTGGCATGGCTGCCAACAGGTTGCGGAGCAACATCTGGAAAGCCTCAGGTTCCTCATCTAGGCAGGTCCTAAGGCAGGCATAGGCTAACTCGGCCCTCCAGATGTATTGGGACTACAACTCCCTTCATCCCTGACCACTGGTCCTGTTAGCTAGGAATGATGGGAGTTGTAGTCCCAAAACATCTGGAGGGCCAAGTTTGCCTATGCCTGTCCTAAGGCGTGTGAGGAAGTAGTGGAGTTTAGTTGACTCAGGGACTCATTATTTCCTCGGTGCCAGATTTACGTCTAAGCTAAATAAGCTATAGTTTAGGGCCCCCAAAAAATTTAAAGAAAAAAAAAACCCCGGATGTACATTTTCAAAATATAAGATAAAAAACAAATAAAATAAAACATACAGCAACAGTGTTTTGTGTTGTGTAGGCTCCTATGATGTAAGTAATGGGCCCCACCTGCTCCCTGAAATATCACTGGTTTGCTCATTTCTATATATAGGGTACCTACATTCTGCATGGACTGGTTGCGTGGCAACGTGCAAATGGCTTTAGATACCTATTAGGTCCATAAATTACCATATAGCATATATTCAACACAAAAAACAGCGACAATTTGTTGTTGACAAAGGACAGCTGGACATGTAAAGGGCCCCATTACCTTCAGTAGCTTAGGGCCTCATCAAACCTAAATCTGGTACTGTTTCCTATACACAGTGGTGCACTTTGGTCATTTTAGGCATTGGACAGTGGGGGTTGCTTCCCTTCAGGTAGTGCTCATTTCTTGTCCTTTCTTGCCCACTCCCCACCTCCATCCACCTAATTGCATTATTCACAACTGCTTCATTCCTACACTGGTATATTAATAATAATAATAATAATAACAGCAGTACCAACTGCTTGGCAACTCAGAAAATTACAAAGAAAGACCCTGATAATGCATAGTTTCTTGTCTTAATCTCTTTCATCCACTTCTGTTTTAAGCTCTTCTAAATGGTGTTTGTGCATGTATTTACATTGTTACCATAATAGGTTGTGATGGTGGATTTTTCGTTTCTTTTTCTGCCACATCTGTAATACAGATTTTCCAGAGTTAACTATGGCATCCCTTCAAAGGAAAACCCAGTGGGGTTTTGTTTTTTGTTTTTTTATTGACAACTTTCCCATCCCACAGCTGTTGGCGGGGGCAGTGATCTGCCCATCACCTTTGTTCTCCCCTCCTGCAGTCTGTCTGCCATTCTCAACACTACCCCCTGGGGAAAAACGAAAAGCTTTTTTTGTAGGGGTTCTTTGATGGTATGGAACTGGAGGTGAGGGAACACACCAGGACACAATGTGGAGTACACCAAATGCTGGTCTGATCCTGCTGGCATAGCAGTGTGTTTGCTGAGCATGTTCAAGTTCTGGTTGGCTCTGGCCTGCCACCTCTTTGGTCCTCCCATGATGCAGTCAGTAACCAGCCTCAAACAAGGGGACTGACGAATGGAGCACAAGAAAAAATGACCATACTGGGTGTTGTACTGATGGGTGTTGTACTGATGACCTACCTGTTTCCCACCACCACTGTGTTGTCCATTGCGATGTGGGGCCTTGGACTTGGGCCCAAATTCTGTGGGTTCCATTGCCTACGCAAACAGATGCAAAGAACAAATGTTTCCACACTTTATCTGGTCTTCCAACATAATCCATGGGAGTCTGACTTGATGGATAGCATTTCCCACTTCACATTTATGTCAAGAGTGCTGATATGGTTCCCCTGTTGCAATTAACTCAGATGCAGAAAGGAATTATTCCTTTAAAAAAGCATCCTAACCAAACGATTTTCTAACCAAACAATTGTGTAGCTTCTGGGCTTTTTTTTATATTGTCAACATGCCTAATTTGGAGCTGAATTTGGGATTTTGGTGGTTCTAGAGTTGGGACCATTTGTATCTTTGCATGAGTATGTAAGGTGGGTAACTTGTATTTGGATGTTCTTGTTGAGCGAGAGGCGGGAGCTTATATATGTCCTAAAATATCCAAATAGTGTTCTCCAATGAGAAGCCAGTTTTTATAGGGACATGGCCACATATGCACACTCCTTGTCATATTAGTTGCCTTGCTGGAAAGAGAAAGTTACTTCTCTAACCAAGGTACCAACGTATTTTAGCAAAATTTATGAATTATTTGCAATCTAGCTTCGTTTCTGGATTTATCACCATTTCTGAGCACTAAGTTTCTTTGTATGTACTGGGCCCATTGATTTAAATGGGGATGGCAAGCATGTGCTCACACTTGGTTTGTAGGAAATACAAAATGGACCAATAGCAGGTAATAGTTAACAGCTTCTATGAAGTATTCATTACCAAAGCACAGATTCAATTTCACTTATTCAGTTTCAGATGCATCAGTTTTTATTGTGATTATTTTATTGGATAATATACTACTTAATGACCAAGCGAGCTACTAAGTGGTTTACAAAGTATAAAAGCCAAATACACAAAAACCAATTAAAAAAACAAAATTAAAATACACAACAAAGCAGTATCATAAAAAAGAAGATCCAGGTCAGGAAAATGCTTGTGTAAACATATGCATCTTCAAGAGCCAGTGGAATGTCAGTATAGGTGGCCTCTGTATTTTGCCTTTCTTCCAATGCATTTGGAGCAGGGTTTTAAACACACAGCAATTTAAAAAAAACCACACAAGCACTTGGTTAAAGTTTGCACCTGGGCTTTGCACCTGTAGATCCGCTCCAGATCCACCTTTTCCAACCTGGTACCCTCCTGGTGTTCTGAACTACAATTACAGTACCATGCTGGCTGTGGCCGATAGGAGCTGTAATCCAAAATAGCTGGAGGGTACCAGGTTGGGGGAGACTGGGTTAGCTACCGTACTGCATCCCCTGACTTGGAGCACCACATTGCCATCTGCTCGCAACTCTGTAGCTGGGAATGCAAGTGCAGGCAGGGCTTTCACAGTGTTATCTACACAACAGTGTGCAATCTTATATCGTTTCTTTCCATAGCCAGCAAGGGACTTGGTTGTGCATGTAGTCTGCTGGATCCAAACCATTATATGTAATTAAATGTGGGAAACCATATTGAGAGACTGCTGTGCACTGTTGACAACATTGGAAAAATTCTGTGACTGTTGCTAGTTATGGTTTTATTACTGTAACAAATCAGTAAATGTGATGCTTCTTGTACGTTGTTGGGGAAAATAATGCACCCTATCTGTTAACTATTAAAATTATTAATTATCTGGTGCCAGCTGATTGTAGAGATGAGAACAAGCTCTAGGTAAGCTATTTGTTTTATGATACAGCAAATCCTAGGATTCTGGTTCACATTTTTCCTCCCTCCTTGGGATTAAACTGTTTCCATTAAATTAGTTGTGCCACTTTGGTACCTTTCAATGTGAACGGCAGATTTATGTGCCTTGTTTGTTATTTTCATGAATTTCTATGAAGCTTTTTATCCTTTGGGATCTTATTTTTTCAGAAACCGGTATGCCAAAGCCTAGTAGAAGGAAGAGGAATAAAATGTTAAAGATTGGACATGGTGGGATTCTGGATAGCAGTGCTGCAGGAGTGCTAGGTAATATGCATATTAGCAGTCATTTATTTATTTGCAATGTCCTTAGAGAACTCTCTCCCATTGGAGATAACATATCTGCCACATTACCAGCTTTTCCGTGTGAAATTTAGATGTACTTTTTCTTCAGTCCTGTGCAGATGGCTGGTTTAAATAACTGGTTCCTCTGCTCCTGGACTGCCATTTTATGATGTCCATTGATTTTATGGTTTTTATGTCATATTTTCTGAGGTTCTAGTCCAGCTGTGGTTTGTTTACCTGTTCACTCCAAAGCAGAAGTGCTTGGACTGAGTACACCAGCCTGTAGCTTGTGCCCAGTACAAAAGCATACTTAAAGGCCCAGCATTGCATGTGAACTAAGGTCCCAGGGTGGGTTGCAACATTATGCAACATTAAAAACAGTTTAAAACAACTTAACAGTAATAGAAATAAAGCAGGTCCTTATTTCTGTTATTGTAAGCTGGGCAAATAAGCTGAATTATTTTGTCTTTGCTGGCATTCCTTCTTTTTTAAGGCACTGATGGAGAAATGAGTACTGCTTGCTCAGTCATAAATACTGCAGACCCTTTAAAATAGCTCGGAAGGACCCCAATGTAGATTGATGCACTTGTGTGCATTGCTTCTCATCACACCCCACCCTGACATACTGAAAAATGGAAAGCACCAGAGTATTTTTCCCCCTCCTAAAATTTCTTCTGTCATCATTTTCAATCAATTGACCCTGTTAATGGAAAGTGTCAGAATTGTGTGAAATAATATTTGTTACTGGCATCATGTTTTACATACAGCAGTAGTGAATACAGAGGTGACGGGCAGTTGTTGAAGTAATGTTTCTCTTTGTTAACAGTGGTTGGCATTGGAAAAGGAACTAAAATGCTGACCAGCTTGCTGGCAGGTTCTAAGGTAAGGAAAAATGGGGTACTTCTTGTTTTCCGTATGTTTTCCACCTTCTGTAAATTAACTATGAATAGGGAGGTGAGGGCATACACTATTTTCAGATAGCAAAGACTGGGAATCATACTGATCTTTAAATTGCTTTGACAAAACAAGTCTGTCTAAAAGAAGTGAGGCCTTGAGGCTTAACCTACATTGGAATCCTGGCTGTGCACATTCTAGGTTAATGCTTTAACGGTTATTGCTTTATCGGCTTCCTTGGCTTGGATCCTAATATAACTTAAGGAAGTTCACAGCGGGAAAGTCTCCTGTCACTTCCTTCCCTTCTGCAACACTCCATGCTCCATTCCATGCTTTTTGTGATGCTCCCCCAACCTTCTGAGATGTTTTTAGGGGAAGAAAAAGATGTGAAACTGCTTCCATTAACTTATTTTAAGTCAAAATATCTGATAGGAAGCCCATAAGAAAGGGCAGCAACAGAGGTTGGTCCGTTAGGGTGGATTGGGGCACTGTCCCACTAACTTCAACCTGCCATCAGCCAGCCTTTCCCCCAGCTTAATTTCTCACTTGCATTCAGTCCAGGGGGAGCAGTGTCTTACTGACTTCTCCTTTCTTAGCCTCGGTGTTGCCCTTGTAGAACTGAGCAGGGAGGAGGATGGGGCAAAACTAGAATGAGTTGGCTCTCCTTTCATTGGTTCTGCCTCTGCCTCCTGTGGACCTTGCTGACTTCCACCCTACCAACCCCAATAGACACTAGGCACCACTTCTTGAGTGGAATTCTGTATGTAGTTGATGATCTGTGGTATGGAGGCTTCTCAGCTTCGTATTCACTGTTGGCAGTAGCCATAAACTTGCAGGGTGCAGAAATAGTGCAATTAATGTGCATAATGTGTCAAGGGAGGAAAAGCATAACATAATGTAATCTGCATGAACACGTTGGACGCAGCTGGAGGACATGTTACACTTCCTCTTTGATACAGCGTATGAAATTTCTGGTGTGAGATTAGAAATGGCAGTTCCTTGGTTGTTTTGGAAATTATGCTTGGTGAATTGAGATCTCAATTTATACACACTGGTGAGCTTTAGTACTTACCCGCAAATATATGTACTGACATAAGAGAGAGCTTAGTCCTCCAGGGCTCAAGAAATAAAATTAGAACTTGGTGATCATTGGGGGTTGTATCCCACATACTGCTAAGTGAAAGAGAATTAGCACGGAATTTGTTTTACTAGAGGTTCATCTTGTGAAAGAGGTTCCACAACCATATAGCTTTGTATATAGAGAGGATAGGAGCATAAAAAGGTAGTTTAATGAGACTTCAAACTAGCACAAGCTCTTGCACAATGGCTCCATCAATGCTTTTGCTGTGTTGGATTCATCTGCCCAGCATGGAGAAATGGACCTGTTCAAGCACAGGGCTTGCTGAATGACAATGTTGGATGCAACCATGGGTATAGCTCAGCTTCAAAAGTGGAGCAAAGAGCCGCTTAACCTTGAACTCCTACACTATCATCTTGCACCTATCTGCTTGAAAGTAAGTGGGTGATATTGGGTGTTTCAGCCCTAAAGGTGATCTGTTTATTAAAATTCACCTTTGTTAAAGCTGGCTAGTAAATATGCTTTCTGGCTCTGGAGGTGCAAATGGTTGTTAATATGCTTTAATTGCTGCTGAATAGGTTGAAATGCTCTTAGCTTCCATGTCCCAAATTTATTATCCCAGGACACCTGTTTACCTTTTTTTGTGGTGTTGCCCTATATCAGGCATCCCCAAACTTCGGCCTTCCAGATGTTTTGGACTACAATTCCCATCTTCCCCAACCACTGATCCTGTTAGCTAGGGATCATGTGAGTTGTAGACCAAAACATCTGGAGGGCCACAGTTTGGGGGTGCCTGCCCTATATTCTCTGACAACAGAGATACCTCATATCTGGCAAAGCTAGCTGTTGTCGGTGTTAGCTATGATGAGATACAGTGGTGCAGATTCCTGCTACTTCATACCATCTGTGTGGATTCATTTGATTGCATTGTGCATTATCCAGTTGTAGTTTCTTCCATATAACAGTAGCTCTACTTCCCTCAAGTAGGTCAGATGAGAGTGATTTCACTTTCCCCTGGGAATGAGAGGCTCAGTGTGAATAATCTGTACTGTGATCTCCAATGCACTAACTAGTTGAAAATCCGCTCTTTTAAAATGGGCACTCCTAGGCTAGCTGTTTTTTATCTGAATCCCCAGGAGCTTCACTGACTTGCAGAAGATTAGAATTGACTCCCCTGCATTAATTGCAGCTTCTTGTTTAAGCAATAGGTGAATGAGCGTTTGATCTCAAAGGTTGTCATCTCTCTCCAGAGAGAACCGTTATCAAAATGTCACCCGGATAACATCAAATCCAGGCTCCCAGTGGCCTCAGAGGTTAGGAAGGAAAAAGATGAACAGAACAAGGGGTATACTGAGCTTGCTGTGGTCTTAGAATCATAGAATCATAGAATCATAGAATCATAGAGTTGGAAGAGACCACAAGGGCCATCCAGTCCAACCCCCTGCCAAGCAGGAAACACCATCAAAGCATTCCTGACAGATGGCTGTCAAGCCTCTGCTTAAAGACCTCCAAAGAAGGAGACTCCACCACACTCCTTGGCAGCAAATTCCACTGCCGAACAGCTCTTACTGTCAGGAAGTTCTTCCTAATGTTTAGGTGGAATTTTCTTTCTTGTAGTTTGAATCCGTTGCTCCGTGTCCGCTTCTCTGGAGCAGCAGAAAACAACCTTTCTCCCTCCTTTATATGACATCCTTTTATATATTTGAACATGGTTATCATATCACCCCTTAACCTTCTCTTCTCCAGGCTAAACATACCCAGCTCCCTAAGCCGTTCCTCATAAGGCATCGTTTCCAGGCCTTTGACCATTTTGGTTGCCCTCTTCTGGACACGTTCCAGCTTATCAGTATCCTTCTTGAACTGTGGTGCCCAGAACTGGACACAATACTCCAGGTGAGGTCTGACCAGAGCAGAATACAGTGGTACTATTACTTCCCTTGATCTAGATGCTATACTCCTATTGATGCAGCCCAGAATTGCATTGGCTTTTTTAGCTGCTGCATCACACTGCTGACTCATGTCAAGTTTGTGGTCAACCAAAACTCCTAGATCCTTTTCACATGTACTGCTCTCAAGCCAGGTGTCTCCCATCCTGTATCTGTGCCTTTCATTTTTTTTGCCCAAGTGTAGTACTTTACATTTCTCCTTGTTAAAATTCATCTTGTTTGCTTTGGCCCAGTTGTCTAATCTGTTAAGGTCATTCTGAAGTGTGATCCTGTCCTCTGGGGTGTTAGCCACCCCTCCCAACTTGGTGTCATCTGCAAACTTGCTCAGGATTCCCTCAAGCCCATCATCCAAGTCATTGATAAAGATGTTGAACAAGACTGGGCCCAAGACAGAACCCTGTGGCACCCCACTAGTCACTACTCTCCAGGATGAGGAGGAGCCATTGATGAGCACCCTTTGGGTTCGGTCAGTAAGCCAGCTACAAATCCACTGAATGGTAGCATTGTCTAGCCCACATTTTACCAGCTTCTTTACAAGAATATCATGGGGCACCTTGTCAAAGGCCTTGCTGAAATCAAGATAGGCTACATCCACAGCGTTCCCTTCATCTACCAGGCTTGTAATTCTGTCAAAAAATGAGATCAGATTAGTCTGACATGACTTATTTTTCAGGAACCCATGCTGACTTTTAGTGATCACAGAGTTTCTTTCTAGGTGCTCACAGACTGTTTGCTTAATGATCTGCTCTAGAATCTTTCCTGGTATTGATGTCAGGCTGACTGGGCGGTAATTGTTTGGGTCCTCTCTTTTCCCCTTTTTGAAAATAGGGACAACATTTGCCCTCCTCCAGTCTGCTGGAACTTCGCCTGTTCTCCAGGAATTTTCAAAGATTATTGCCAGTGGTTCTGAAATCACCTCTGCCAGTTCTTTTAATACTCTTGGATGTAGTTCATCTGGCCCTGGAGACTTGAATACATCTAAACTAGCCAAGTATTCTTGTACTACCTCCTTACTTATTCTGGGCTGTGTTTCCCCTGCTGAATCATCTGCTCCATATTCTTCAGGTCGGGCGTTGTTTTCTTTCTTGGAGAAGACTGAGGCAAAGAAGGCATTGAGGAGTTCTGCCCTTTCTCTGTCCCCTGTTTGCATTTCACCATCTTCTCCTCTGAGTGACCCCACTGTTTCCTTGTTTTTCCTTTTGCTACGGACATACCCATAAAAGCCCTTTTTGTTGCTTTTAACCTCTCTGGCGAGCCTGAGTTCATTCTGTGCTTTAGCTTTTCTGACTTTGTCTCTACACGTGCTGGCTATATGTTTGAATTCCTCTCTGGAGATTTCCCCCCTTTTCCATTTTTTGTACATATCCCTTTTAAATCTTAACTCAGTCAAAAGTTCTTTAGATAGCCAGCCTGGCTTCTTTAGGCACCTTCCATGTTTCCGTCTCATTGGTATTGCCTGAAGTTGTGCTTTTAATATCTCCCTTTTAACAAACTCCCAACCATCATGAACTCCCTTCCCTTTTAGTATTACTGTCCATGGGATTTCACCCAGCTTTTCCCTAAGTTTTCTGAAGTCGGCTTTTTTAAAGTCTAGAATTTGGACCTTAGTATGCTTGGTTGCTCCTTTCCGCTGGATAATAAACTCCAGAAGAGCATGGTCACTCCCACCTAATGATCCTGCCACTTCTACCCCACTAACCAAGTCATCACCATTGGTTAGGACCAGATCTAAAATGGCTGATCCTCTTGTTGCTTCTCCCACTTTCTGGACAATGAAGTTGTCTGCAAGGCCAGTGAGGAATCTGTTCGACCTTATGCTCTTGGCTGAGTTTGACATCCAACAAATATCAGGATAGTTGAAATCCCCCATTACTACTATCTCACTTCCTTTGGAATGCTTGGCCATCTGTTCCAGGAAGGCATCATCTGTGTCCTCAGTTTGGCTTGGGGATCTATAGTAAACTCCCACAATGAGGTCACTGTTGTTTTTCTCTCCCTTAATTTTGACCCAGATACTCTCAATTTGGCTTTGAAGTTTTAAATCCTGGATCTCTTCACAGGTATACATATCCCTAACATATAAAGCTACTCCTCCTCCTTTCCTGTTTGGTCTATTTCTCTTAAATAGATTGTATCCCTCTATTACTACATTCCAGTCATGAGACTCATCCCACCAGGTTTCAGTGATGCCTATTATGTCATATTTAGTTTGCTGTACCAAGAGCTCAAGTTCATCTTGTTTATTTCCCATGCTCTGTGCATTAGTATACAGACATTGAAGACCGTTGATCATTCCCCCATGTCTCTTATTTAAGGATATTTTCGTCCCACCACTAGGTCTGCATGCTGCTTGCTCCATTTGGTCCTTGACATTTGGATGATCATCTTCAGCATTTGATAGACTCCTACCTTCAGGACCACTGTCTCCCTCCCCCACATAAGTCAGTTTAAAGCCCTCCTGATGAGGTTTTTGAGTTTTGTGGCAAAAACATTCCTCCCAACTTTTGTGAGGTGCAGTCCATCACTTGCCAGAAGTCCATCTTCAAGAAACTGCAGACCGTGATCTAGGAATCCAAACCGTTCCTGTTTGCACCATTTGCGAAGCCAGTTGTTCACTTCCCCTATTTTTCCCTCTCTCCCTGGGCCATGTCGTTCAACTGGGAGGACAGAAGAGATGACAATTTGTGCATCTAATTGCTTCAACTTCCTGCCCAGAGCCTCATAATCATTTTTGATCTTCTGTAAGCTATGGCTTGCAGTGTCATTGGTTCCCACATGCACCAAAAGGAAGGGGTATTTGTCGGTGGGTTTTATGATTCCTTGCAGCCGTTCTGTTACATCTTTGATCTTGGCCCCAGGTAGACAGCACACCTCTCGAGACATCTTGTCAGGCCCACAGATCACTGCTTCTGTACCCCTCAGTAGGGAATCCCCAATCACCACTACACGCCTCTTCATGGGCTTGGTTGGGATACTTCTATGTGCTGTCCCTTCCAAGGTTACCTGCATATTTCCAGAGGACTGACTTGGTTGCTCGTCTTCATATTCCTCATCAACTGTGATGAGGGAGAGATCCTCAGGTGGAGTCTGTTCCTCGTCTTCCATGAGCACTTCAAAACGGTTGTGTAATTCTAAGCACTCAGAGCGATCCCTGGGCCTTCTACTTCTATGAGTCACGTTCCTCCATACATCTGGCTGCTGTGTTGGGGAACTGACCTCCTCCTCAGGGAGATCCCCTGTCTCCTCCTTGGTGCAGACAGTGTGCTCTGCTGCATCCAAGAAAAGCTCCAGTTCTTTAATTCTCTGGAGCGTAGATACACGCCCCTGAAGCTGCTGCACCTTCTCTTCCAGAAGGGCAACCTTGTTTTCTAGTAGGGCAACCAACTTACAATTGTTGCAGGTGTAGCTACCCACATCCTTTGGCAAGAAAACAAACATTGCACAGGAATTGCAGGTGACAATGGTTGTTCCCTCCACCTCCATCTTGAAAACCTTGAGGTCAAGGGGGAAAGAGGAAGAGGCCTAGGTCCCCCCTAACAAACGTATGAGACTTGCTGCTATCCAAGCTCTGACTAGCTCCGCCCACAGCTAATCACCTGAACTTCCTGACTCACACTTCTAGGTGAAAGGTCACAGCCAGAAACAAACAAGGTCACAGCCAGAAACAAACACCCACACAAGCCTGGACAGTCACCCAAATCCAAGAGGCAGCAGCCCTAGAAAACCAGCACAAGCACACAAACAAGTAAGAAAACAAATAAGCACACAAACTTACTCACACACAGCCCCAAAAGACAAAACCACAAAACCTACAGAGTGTCTCCCAAGCTCAGCTCACCTTCTGCTCCTTCCTCAGTCACTGCACTCCAAGCTCTGACTAGCTCCGCCCACAGCTAATCACCTGAACTTCCTGACTCACACTTCTAGGTGAAAGGTCACAGCCAGAAACAAACAAGGTCACAGCCAGAAACAAACACCCACACAAGCCTGGACAGTCACCCAAATCCAAGAGGCAGCAGCCCTAGAAAACCAGCACAAGCACACAAACAAGTAAGAAAACAAATAAGCACACAAACTTACTCACACACAGCCCCAAAAGACAAAACCACAAAACCTACAGAGTGTCTCCCAAGCTCAGCTCACCTTCTGCTCCTTCCTCAGTCACTGCACTCCAAGCTCTGACTAGCTCCGCCCACAGCTAATCACCTGAACTTCCTGACTCACACTTCTAGGTGAAAGGTCACAGCCAGAAACAAACAAGGTCACAGCCAGAAACAAACACCCACACAAGCCTGGACAGTCACCCAAATCCAAGAGGCAGCAGCCCTAGAAAACCAGCACAAGCACACAAACAAGTAAGAAAACAAATAAGCACACAAACTTACTCACACACAGCCCCAAAAGACAAAACCACAAAACCTACAGAGTGTCTCCCAAGCTCAGCTCACCTTCTGCTCCTTCCTCAGTCACTGCACTCCAAGCTCTGACTAGCTCCGCCCACAGCTAATCACCTGAACTTCCTGACTCACACTTCTAGGTGAAAGGTTACAGCCAGAAACAAACAAGGTCACAGCCAGAAACAAACACCCACACAAGCCTGGACAGTCACCCAAATCCAAGAGGCAGCAGCCCTAGAAAACCAGCACAAGCACACAAACAAGTAAGAAAACAAATAAGCACACAAACTTACTCACACACAGCCCCAAAAGACAAAACCACAAAACCTACAGAGTGTCTCCCAAGCTCAGCTCACCTTCTGCTCCTTCCTCAGTCACTGCACTCCAAGCTCTGACTAGCTCCGCCCACAGCTAATCACCTGAACTTCCTGACTCACACTTCTAGGTGAAAGGTCACAGCCAGAAACAAACAAGGTCACAGCCAGAAACAAACACCCACACAAGCCTGGACAGTCACCCAAATCCAAGAGGCAGCAGCCCTAGAAAACCAGCACAAGCACACAAACAAGTAAGAAAACAAATAAGCACACAAACTTACTCACACACAGCCCCAAAAGACAAAACCACAAAACCTACAGAGTGTCTCCCAAGCTCAGCTCACCTTCTGCTCCTTCCTCAGTCACTGCACTCCAAGCTCTGACTAGCTCCGCCCACAGCTAATCACCTGAACTTCCTGACTCACACTTCTAGGTGAAAGGTCACAGCCAGAAACAAACAAGGTCACAGCCAGAAACAAACACCCACACAAGCCTGGACAGTCACCCAAATCCAAGAGGCAGCAGCCCTTCTGCTCCTTCCTCAGTCACTGCACTCCAAGCTCTTGAACAACTCAGATATTTTTTTAATAGTCAGTTGAATTTCCCAGGGATCCCCAAATGGGTAATGGAAGCCACTCTAATTAGTTGTCTGAAATGGAACTGTTCTGTTTTACTCTGACATAGGCTTGCTGTCAGAGGGGCTCGAGGAGGATAATGGCTAATTTCCCTCTAGACTGAGACTATTGCTGGGTTATAGGTTTTTTGTGGTGTCCTTCCCTGGTTGCTTTTTTTTCTTTGCATTTTTTAAAAGCAGAATTCACCTAACACCCCTTGACAAGTAGTGCATGTATTTTGTACTCAGGTTGTGAGGGACAGGGGATATCACGAAGTCCCTCCCCTCCTGAGTTCAAGCCCATCCCCGAGCACAGGGGAAAGCAGAGAGAGTTCCGATTCCAGTGGGGAAGCAGGAAGTCGTGTCCGAGGCTCAGGCAAGGTAGAGGAGCCAGGGTCCCAGGTGGGACAGGAAGGGGCAAATAAGGGGGGGGAGACCCATCCCCCCAACTCCGGAATTACGCAGAAAGAGGAGGGGAAAGAGGATGGGTCTGCCAAAGCTTTTGTGTTGGAGAAAGACGCGCCAAAAGCCATTCGGAGGTTCTGAAACCGAATGACCACATCGCTCCGTGTAAATAGCAATGACTTCAGCACTGTAAATACGCAGCACCAATAAAAGAATAAAATGCAGAGCTGTGTAGCGTCGTTACTCTGAAGTAGCCTGCTCCGGCCACTGTGACACAGGTACACAGAAAGATTAGAATTAATCCAAAGGTCAAAGAGCTATTTTTCACAAGACATTTAAACCGGTGTGGCAAAATCAGCTTGGATGCTGCATGGAAGTAGAGACTTAAATGATGAGCAACTTTCTGGTTGGCAATCTTGACTTTGTATGAAAAACAGAATCATAGAATTGTAGAGTTGGAAGGAATCCAGAGGGTCATCTAGTCCAGCCCCCTGCAATGCAGGAATCTCAGCTAAAGATCCATCACAGATGGCCATTCAACCTCTGCTTAAAGAACTCCAATGAAGGAGAGTCCACTACCTTCCAAGGGAGTCCATTCCACTGTCAAACAGATCTTACCATCAGAAAGTTCTTCCGGATGTTTAGTCGGAATCTCCTTTATTGTAACTTGAATCCACTGCTTTGCATCCTAGCCTCCAGAGCGGGAGAAAATAAGCTTACTGTATCACACTGTTGACTCATGTGTAGCTTGTGGTCCACCAAGACCCCTGGATCTTTTTCACATGTACTGCTGGCAAGCCAGGTGGGCCTATCTTATATTTGTGAAGTATTAACTCGTTCTCAGGTGTACAGTTGAAGCAATACTGAAAGTCTGTGGAATCTCTTTGTAAAGCTCCTGAAAAAAAACCATTGATGTGTGGAAGACAAGCATTGTAAGCATGGCTTAGAAAAAGTATAATGAATGTCATGTTTTTTAATTTTCTCTTTGTTTCTTACTCCATTACAGGTGGGATTTAATATCTGGAACAGTTGTAGGGAACCTGTGGTCCTTCAGATGTTGTTAAACTTCAACTCGCATAAGTCCTAACTGGCATGGCCAACAGTGAAGGCTCCTCTTTGGGGCAAAGTGGAATAGAGCCCATCCAAGATTCTGAGCCCCCGCCCCCAGACCTCCACATCTATAGTCTAGCTTTCTCCTGTCACCCACAGTCATTATTAACATATTTCCACTGATTGAGAGGCTTCCTAGATGCTTCTGCCCATCTCATCTGTCTAGCCAGTCAAAATAATACTACCAGCAAGTCCCATCTCTGAGTTCAGCAACTCTCTCCCATAGAATGCCTTGAGTAGGGCAGTGTGATTCTGTGGGTGTAGATTGCCATTCTAAATCAAGGTTAGACATGTTTCAGTTTAGTTAGCCAATGTTTCTCAAACTTAGGTCTCCAGCTGCTGTTAGGCTACATCTCCCATCATCCTTGACCGCTGGTCCTGCTAGCTATGGATGATGGGAGTTGTAGTCCAACAATAGCTGGGGACCCAACATTTGAAAAACACTGAGTTAGACGCTACGTTCTTACACAATTGCAATTCTTTTGTGTCCGCACCTTTGCAGGGTGGGAAAATGGGAAGAAAACCAGAACAAATTTGGCCCTTCCCATGTTCCCACCCATGTTACCTTATTGGCCCTGCCTACATAACCTTGGCTGCCCCCACCAGGTTCAGGGGCTATCAGCCACCACTAATGACCATCTGGAGAGGCACAGGTTTCTCACTCCTAATCTAGAGCTATGGGAGTCTGTAGCTCAGTAGACAGGTTTGTGTGTCTCCCACAAGACCTTCAGGAAATAGATCCATGCTTATGAAACAGGATTACTGTGGAAGGGGACACTTTTATGGTGCCTGTTATATATTTAATGGGAGTAACTGGTAAGAGTTAGTAATGCATTTGATGGCTTCCTCTAAAAAAAATTATGTTGCTTTGGGTAATTGCTAGCTTTTGGTATTCTTCTGGACACACTGCATATACAGGGAAGTTCACTTTTGCTAACCATTCTTAACACAATCAGCTATTTGTTCTAATGGAAATCCTAATTGATGGCAAAGATGTATATTTTAGAAAGAGGCAGTTTTACTGATGCTTGGGCAAAGTAGTCTTTCCTGGAACCCATTAAACACCTGTAGTGTGCAAGTAATTATTGTAAATGATGATAAACAATTTCAAATTAGATCTGAGTTTCCATGAATGTATTTAAATAAATCTGCAGAATAGCTTTGCTGAACAAATTAAGATTTAAGGATACTTTATCTGGGTGACTTGCTGCTCTGTGGTATGTAAAGCTGAATTAGCCTTTCTCCCCCTCCTTATTGCACTCAGTGCTCTATTTTCAGCCCTGTTCAGCTGATGGTTAAATCTTCCCATAAGGAGTGAGATTTATGATCATGCTGCCTGCTGATAGTCTTTTACAAATGACAGCAGCTGACATGAAAGTTTTTTCTGTAGTGTTAGTTTGATGATGGTTCAATTTGTTCATACTAGTCATTGTCCATTGTTGCAGTCATCAAGGGATAATACACATATGTGAACAAATCATGAAAGTACCATTATCCATTGGGTGTCTAGGAGGAATACTGATGCCATGACTTACAAACAAAAAGCATTCAGGCTGCGAACCTATACTGTACACATTTTCCTTGGAATAAGCATCATTTAAAAACACAGAAATAATTCTGAATAAACACGGATAGCTACTTGTCCAGCTACTTTTATTGGTGCTGCTGTGATAAAGCAAACTGGAATCACTTTCATGTTGCTAACAATGGAGCTCATTGTAGGCACAGGCTTCTGGGTTTGAAAAGAATGCTTCAGGAAAACCTGAAATTTTGTATAACAGGTGTAGGGTGATACAAGAGTTGTGAAGATCCCCCATGGTCCACTGATTTTTCAAAGCAAGGAGCAGCTAGTATGTTAAGTGAATGTTCCCTCTTGCTTAAAAATGTATGGCATGCCCTGCTGAATCACATCAAATTCTACTTAGGCAAGCATCCTTTGCAAAATACATGGTACTAAGTGGTCCACCAGAAGTTGGCCAATGTCCTATTCATGGACCGCAACCTATCTTGACTCTGCTTTGGAGACATGAAACTTTTGTACATGTAAGGTTCCAAAAGCTATAGAACACATTATAATTGCCACAAAAATATCTCCAAAAACATCCTTCCTATAGCAATTCATTTTTTGCTCTGTCAGTAGTGTTGAGAGATTTGGAATTCACATCCTTCAGTAAATGTATTTTCATTCACTGGAAGGGCAAGATACAAATTTATTAAACAGATTAACAGAGATTCTGTTAACACAGAGAAAGAGAAAGACACCATGCAGATGCATTAGCAAACCATAGCTTTCTCTTACCCGTACAAACAGCAGCAAACTTTGAGTTTGTGTATGTGAAGAGAGTATGTGAAGACAGTAGATTAGAATATTTCCACATTAGGGTAGCAACAACAATAACTTGCCATTGTATCTGAATGTGCACAGAACGAGTTTACACCATGAAAGATCCCTAAAACGAGATATCTAGAATTAAAGTGAAAAATAATGAAGCTAAGCTAACTAATGTATAACCATAATTAAATACTCAAAGAAAATAACTAAATAACTCAAAGAAACCTTTAAATATCTCAAAGAAACCTTAACAAGTTGCCGGCTAAAAATCTCGTTTCACTGTAAATGATCTATCAGTTTCCTCAGATGGGAAAAGAAACTTATTACATTCATAAAGACTCAAGGTCACTTCTCAACGATTCAAAATTTGGGGGGGGGGGTTTATGAACCTTAAGGAAAACTGAAATCTCCCAGGCAGTAAGGGGTAAATTACCCAAAATTAAAAGTCCAGTTTTGCTTAAATCAAAAGGTAAAAAACCTATAAGAAGATTCAAAGCCAAGCTATCATAGCTTGTGGAGAAGATTCAGCAAAGGGCTATGTAAGCTCTCATAGTCTCATTGGTACAAAGCTATTGCAAGGACTGCTCATTGTATCTGAATGTGGCAGCTTATGGTTTGTTGCTCATAAGCCAGGATCTCAGAACTAAAGTCAGGATCCTAATTTGTCATTAAATAAGGATCAATAATTCAGAACTTATTACTTCCCCCTCATACAGGAGAAGGGAGGTTCACTTCCACTAATGCATGTCGTGGAAAACCATGTTTTGTTGCATCTCAATGTAATTTTTTGTATCATGAATTTTTGGCATTCATCTGTCTTGAGAGACAATGGAGTGTGCCTCCAGGAGTGAAGTCAAACCCTTGCATTAGCAGCACTGAAGTGACCCCCCTGAGGTGCAAACCTGGGCAGTGTGTATGGAGGTTCTGGGCTGCCCAGACGACAAGACACGCCTCTTGGACTCTCTGATGTGGTACAGAAAGCAGAGCAATATGTTTGGTAACAGCTTGGCTGCAGAAGTTGCCAGAAGGAAATGTACAAGACGCCATTCAACCATCTTAGGGACTCCACTCCAAGTTTGTGTAGGGCTTTACTCCATAGCCTTTTCTTCTCCTGAGATTTCCTGCAAATCAGCAGAGGTTTAGGATCAGAGTTTTTCCTCTCCTAGATGTGCTACCTTACCAGGTTGATGAGCCCCATCTGCCACTGTCATGGATTATACACCAAGGAATAAGTGTATTGGATAGATCCAGGTCTAGTTCTTGCACTGTTGCAATTTTAGCATGCAGCTGTAGTGCTAAAAATCTAGTAAGAGTTTATCTGTTTAATAGTATAAATAATAAAAACCTTGCTAATAGTATAAATTAAAGTGTTCAGCTTCATATTATCCTCACACAGTTGCTGTGCTCAAGCTTTCCAATGTCCTATGGATATGAACATCTTGGACCCAGTGCAATTATCTGCAAATTTTCCTGTTAAATATTAAGGACTCTTGCCTGCCTCACTGGAAGTCAGGTCACCCTGTGAGTTAATCTAGTCACAAAGTAGAGGTGGATATACAGGGTCAAATGATCCAGCTACACTTGTAGTTCTTCAGCAGTGACAGAACAATTACAGCATCTTGCAGTAAAAGAAATTTAGTGCAGTGTTAGTACAAAGTCAGCTTTTTCTCTCCAGAGAAAAATTATTCTAGAAGAGAATTGTAATGTTTCTTGGTATTAAGACATCATGTTGACTATTCGTTAAATTTAAATTTGCTCTGTTGTCTATACTTGCTCTTGGCTTTAAGGTTTTACTCTTTGGGTTTGACTTTCTGGATGCTTCAATTTTCATTATCTAATCTTCATTTTAAAAAAATACTTTAATGGTGTTATTGAGATGGAATGATTTCTGTAGTCTCCCTTTTCGTATCTTATGTAGAGAGGGGTTTTTATTTTGAGTTTGTGTTACAGTATCTTGGATAAGAGAGTAGATGAATAATTATTATTTATTTATTTATACCCCGCCCATCTGGCTGGGTTTCCCCAGCCACTCTGGGCGGCTTCCAACCGAATATTAAAAACAGTACAGCATCAAACATAAAAAACTTCCCTAAACAGGGCTGTCTTCAGTTGTCTTCTGTAAAAGTAAAATAGTTGCTTATTGCCTTGACATCTGCTGGGAGGGCGTTCCACAGGGCGGGTGCCACTACCGAGAAGACCCTGTCTGGTTCCCTGTAACCTCACTTCTCGCAATGAGAGAACTGCCAGAAGGCCCTTGGTGCTGGATCTCAGTGTCCGGGCTGAATGATGGGTGTGGAGACGCTCCTTCAGGTATACAGGACCGAGGCTGTTTAGGGCTTTAAAGGTCAGTACCAACACTTTGAATTGTGCTTGGAAACATACTGGGAGCCAGTGTAGATCTCTCAGGACCGGTGTTATGTGGTCCCGGTGGCCACTCCCAGTCACTAGTCTAGCTACCGCATTCTGGGTTAATTGCAGTTTCCGGGTCACCTTCAAAGGTAGCCCCACGTAGAGTGCATTGCAGTAGTCCAAGCAGGAGATAACCAGAGCATACACCACTCTGGCGAGACAGTCTGCAGGCAGGTAGGGTCTCAGCCTGCGTACCAGATGGAGCTGGTAGACAGCCGCCCTGGACACAGAATTAACCTGTGCCTCCATGGACAGCTGTGAGTCCAAAATGACTCCCAGGCTGCACACCTGGTCCTTCAGGGGCACAGTTACCCCATTCAGAACCAGGGAGTCCTCCACACCTGCCTGCCTCCTGTCCCCCACAAACAGTACTTTTGTCTTGTCAGGATTCAACCTCAATCCTGTTGTTATAATAATATAACACACTTATTATTTAGGAGTAAATGGTATTTTTGTGGGATAAATAAATCATCCTGAAATTATATACTTTGTCCATAATCACTTGCTTACATAGTGTAGATGGAGGATAATCTAACATCACATGTGAGCTTATCATTTTCTGAGAATTTTTAGCTATGCCGGATTCCCAAACTCATTTGGTTAATTGGTGCTGCTCAGAAATACTTTCTAAGCAGCTGTACTACATAGTCCAGGAGAGCCCCCCCCCCCCAATATACCTTGCAATGTTGAGAGGCAACTCTTGGATCTCTCTCTTTTTAATCATTAGCATCCCTAAAATAATGCTGATCCCAGGGAACAGTCTGGGTTGCTTTAGCAGTTGCGGACAGCTGGTTAATTTTCCTCATTAACTGTGGCTTGTTTCTTACTTGCTAGTGACTGAGATCTTGTGTTCATAAAATCTAAGGTCACACCTGATTATGTTCAATGCAACCCAGAGTAAGATTATGGTGGAAGTATGTGAAATTCTGTACCATGACTAGGTAATCTAATAGTTTTCTGCACTCTGATTCTATGATTCCTTGCAGGAACTCTGAGCACATGGAGTTCTTGTGTCTTCAAGGTCCTCTCCATTCAGTGATGGTTGATGTTTTCTTCAAAGAAGCTCAGGGCTTCCTAACTGAAGGCTATCAGCTTTTTTCCTCACAACAACCCCATGGGGTACATTAGGTTCAGTGAGATAGTGATTGGTCCAAGGTTGCCTAGGGAGCTTCACCAGTGATTGAGGATTGGCATCCAAGTGTCCCTAGTTCAAGTTCAGCATACTATCTACTATACTAGATTCTGTGGAAGGGACAGATAGATGGGAAGTGTGTATGCATGAATTTTTTCCATCTTCAGACTTGAATTATATCTAAACATCCCTCTTAATTCTGTGGTTTAAATATGCTTACTTAGACATCAGAGCAGCATTTTGTCTATTCATTAACCAATGCATTCTGGGAAATCTTTTTTACTATCTTATTTACTTCAAATATGCTTGTCCTGGCTTTCCCCGTTTACTGCATGGGAACTGCATGTTTAGCAGCACAAAGGACTATCTTAGCATACCTCATCTTGCATAAGGGTTTGGTTCCAAGGGTTATATGTATACGTACATGGAAAGCAGATACACTGTATAACAAACTCCTGAAGCCTCCTACAAGGCTAGCCAGCCTGACCTATAAGGTAGCTGATAAGGGAGAGAGCATCCCCAGTGCTCCCAGTGGGCCTTGCTCAGCAAGGAAGGCTGAGAGCTAAAAGCTTTTCATGCCAGGTCTGCTTGGGGTTACCCAATGCAAAAAGAGGTTTTAAGTTCTTGGCCTTGACTCTTGGGCAGAGCCTGCTCAGCACACCAACTCTGGGAGTGTTAGGGATGCTTTTGCAAGATCTTGCAGAACAATCTGACTTCCTGGGAGATCTTGTGAGAATATCCTCACCACTGCTAGAGCCGGCACTTAGCAGGCCTTGCCTGGAAGCAAAGTAAGAGATCTTAAAAGCTTTATTCACACCACGTCTTCTTGAGGCTACCTTCATGCTACACTTGCAAGGATTTGGGGTGGAATGTGCATGCCCAGCAGCAGAACCAGCACATCAAGTTCCATCCCTCTACCTGCTTTGGTTTTCATGTATCCAACCGAATGCCTGGGCTACTACACTTGTGTACATAAATGTGCGCACACACATATAATACACACATGTGCATATACTTACTAAAATTGTGATGCAAAATCTTTTTGTGTGTCTTGATTCTAAATATGTCGTAAGCTTTTGTAAAAACTGTAAAAACAACAACAACAAACAGGCAAATGTGGCAAGCAGTGCTCAGTTTGACTGAAAGCTCTGTGCCTCAGTTTCAATTTAGAGCTAATATTCTTCCACTTTTCCTTGTCTGTATTGCTGCCTGTGCTGTTTCCTTTTCTCTTTCCAGAGGTGATAGCATTCACAAAGGGAACTGAAGTCATCTCCATCTCTCTTTCTTTCTCTCAGTTTTTTCTTTTTTATAATCTGATTTTATAGCATTGTGCAATCCTTCTTGATGACAGGCTCACCAAAGCTGATTGAGTGCATTCCTGTTTTATATCTACCCTTGATTTCACTAAAATATTCTAACATTTAGTATTCTTTCATGGTTGTGACTTACACTTTTTATAATATCCAATTAGTTTACTTCTGTTTTTATGAGTACTCTAAATCAGAATGGGAATGTGCATGTACAGGAATAGATTTGTTCATCTCCATAATTGTTCCTTTTTCTGAATTGTCTAGCTTGGTGGCATGGTATAAACTCAAGATGCTGGTGGTATTTTTCATTAAACCTCTGTTGCCCTCCACTCTCTGTTTCACACTAATTATTTTCTTCCCTTACAGAAATACACAGCTGTTGGGGAATTGGGAAAGGCAACTGACACATTTGATTCTACAGGCAAAGTAACAGAAGAAAAACCTTACGGTAAAGAATCACGTAATGTGTTCTGTTCTGACTGTTTGACTGCAGTGCTTTGTTTAGATTGCAGCAAAGATGGTGTCAGGCTCAGGTTTGTAGCTTATTTTTAAAGGAGTTATGTTAGTCTAGCTGACAGATTAAATGGTTTGCAACATCTTGGAAAAGGGGATTCTTTGTCAGCTTTTAAGATGACGTCTGAGAAACTAAACTCAACACTTGAAGGTCATATAAATCCATAGACCCCTAGTTACTGAGCCCATCACCATAATTAATCAGCAGGCATTTAGGAACTAACTCTCTGCATATGTTAGACTCCAGCTCCCAATATGCCTGACTGTTGGCTATACTTAATAGGTCTAATGGGAGATGTGGCCCTCCAGATGTTGAACTCCCCAGTTTCCCATCCCTGGCTTAAATGGGCAGTTGGTGGGAGTGGCACTACTCTCTAGCTGCTTAGTTTCCATTTCAGCTTGGTCCGTTTCCAGAAACCACCAGTGGATTGTGATTGATATTGCTTCTTTTTTAGATCAGGAGTTGGAAGGACCCTAAGCTCACTGATAGAGTGCATGCAAAGGCTCAGTCCCTGGCATCTGAGCTAGGGTCTGAAGCTGTGGAGAGCCAATTCCAGTTAGCATGAACAAGAGTGATCTGGATGGTTTAGTGCTCTGACTCAGTAGAAGTGAGCTTTCCATATTTCCTACCTCTGTCTCCACATGCATGTGGTAGGGATGTAATGGGCATTTGTGCTTTTAAAAGGTGGTATGTTGTGTGCAGGTTTCCCTTGACTAAACTTTCAGAGATCACAGAATCACAGACTTGTAGAGTTGGAAGTGACCATGAGGATCATCTAGTCCAACCCCCTGCAATGCAGGAATCTTTCACCCAACCTGGGACTCAAACTCACAACCCTGAGATTAAGAGCTTCACGTTCTACCAACTGAGCTATCCCCTCCTGAGCTGTGTTGGGATAGCGTGCACTGCCTGAATATCCCCAAGCTTGTGCATGCACATCCTTGGTGTGTCTCAACTTGACTTGCACAGAGTATGAGTATGGTGTCATGTTTTCTTCTGAACTGACGCTCTGCAATCAAAGTACTACTATGAGAGCCAGTGTGGTGCAGTGGTTAAGAGCAGTAGACTCGTAATCAGGGGAACCGGGTTCGCATCTCCGCTCCTCCACATGCAGCTGCTGTGTGACCTTGGGCTAGTCACACTTCTCTGAAGTCTCTCAGCCCCACCCACCTCACAGGGTGTCTGTTGTGGGGGAGGAGGGGAAAGGAGAATGTTAGCCGCTTTGAGACTCCTTCGGGTAGTGATAAAGCGGGATATCAAATCCAAACTCTTCTTCTTCTTCTTCTATGTGTGCTTTTAATGAAGCAAGAAAGAAAAAGCATGTAAGTAGTATGTTGGGTGTAGAGGAATTGGGGTTGTAATCACTTAAAGTTCCTGCTGTGGGTATATAAGTATTTGTGATGCCTATTTGTGAGGTGATACCCATAAGGCTTCTTGCTCCACTAACAATAGCCATAATCATAGCATAGTGCAGACACCCCCAAACTTCGGCCCTCTATATGTTTTGGACTACAATTCCCATCTTCCCCGACCACTGGTCCTGTTAGCTAGGGATCATGGGAGTTGTAGGCCAAAACATCTGGAGGGCCGCAGTTTGGGGATGCCTGGCATAATGGGTTGTCCATGACTTATCTGTCGATTGTAAATGTTTTCTTTCATTCCACCCACCCTAGGAGATGATCCTGTGGTTGATAATGCAACGGGGGAAGTTTCCAGTTCTTACTACTTCCTCAAAGTAGACCCTTCTCTTCAGATCTTTCTATCACCTCTCAGTGCTGTTTTACATTTTAGACAAACAGCTAAATCAACAAATTCATCCAAGGAGTAGAACAAGAGCCTTTTAAATAGCTGGAATGGTTGCTAGGCTTCTGCTTTGTTGTTTGCCTTGCTTTTGGTCATATGCAAAGATGCATCTCTCCTGTGCTTCTGAGAAATAACATGCCACTAATTGCGGAGCAAACTTGCTACTACTCTCATTAATTCCTTCACAACTTAAAGAGAACAGAGCTATAGATAGCTGGTCTCCTAGCAACTGCTATGCAACCCTCTGTATTTATAATACCCAGTAACAGGTAACCATGATAAATTATCTTCTGTTGCCTTGTGGTGATAAAGGAGGTCTCTGTGGATTTTTTCCCTTTACTCCTGTTCCTTGCATGCAATATGTTCTCACTTTTCCTACACCTCTTAAAATACTATATTGCCTCACAACTTATACTTCCTCACAGACCTACCTTCATTTTAATTCATGTCTGTTGCTTGATTCACTTTTAATGCTGAATGAGCAAACTAGCCAAAGGCCCAATTCAGAAGAACCTCCAGCCTGCAAGCCTGATTAAGCCTGGAAGATTGGCCCACCAGGTCATTTTGAGCAACTTACACCCACTTTTTCCCCTTACCTGCTTACATATATGATGTCAGGTGTAGAAAACTTCAAGCCATGACTGATTTTTTTTTAAAAAAAAACCCTTGATGTGGTATACAAAAATAGATCAACAGTAAAAGCTGTAGATTAATAAATATTGGCAGACCACAATAAAATCATTACAAAAAAGGCTGCCATCTTTGCAGTAGCAGCTGAAAACAGTTGCTGCAGTTTTCTACATACCGGTACGTCTGCCACAATCTGCAAAAAAGATCATCCACCATAGTATTTTGATGTTTTTAATCTCAGTTTGTATTTATAATTGTTAGTGTTACCAGTATATATTATTAGTGCTATGTTTTGTCCCTGCTTCCCTGTGTTTGTCCTAGCAGGAATTTAGATTTGCTACCAATTTGTGATTTTTTTGTACTTGTACTATTTGCTCACTTGTTTGTGAATAGTAATTAAATTTAAAGCATCTTAAGAACAGAAGCCCAGGATAATTCAAACATTATCTTAAAATTCAAAAATTGTTTCCCAAATACAGTGCTGGGCTCAGAGTATACCCTCTTCTTATGGTAAGGTTCCTGCTTTTCAAGTAAAAAACAAACATTGAAATTTTAGTCCTACAAATTTATCCAAAGGTTGTTTGAAAATAAGGTCTTGCAGGCAACAACAACAAAAGGAAATGTTGAAAGAGCTTCATTGTTTACCTCTCTCCACCCCATCTCACCCCATACATGTTTTCCTTTATAACTTGTAGCAGGGATGTCTTAAAAATTTCCTAAATATGTTCAGTCTTATAACCCATAAGACTTTATGACGTTAAGAATGTGAATATAGGTAGCTTTTTATTGTATTCTGTTTTCCAGTATTGTTTCACTCTGCTCCTAGGCTGAGACACCCCCCCCCCCAAAAAAAAGTAGCAAAACAAAAATGAAATGCCTATGACTGATATAGGTCAAAGGAAGGCCTAATAGTTACTGGGCAAACTAGAACAGTTGGTTTTCATCAGGTGAAGATGAAACGCCTGTGTTTGGTAGGTAGAAAATGCAAACATTCCCATTTGAGAAATGTTCAGATTGGTTGTTCATTTATACAGAAAAGCATTATTTAAGTCTACATATTTGGTAGAGGCAATAGGAAGTATTTAACATTGCACCAAGTTGACTGTTTTGTAAGCGCAACCATTTCAGTTTGCCAGACTGAATGATGCCCCCTTTTCTTCTCCCTATGTGTTCTCCTGATCCTCCCAGAATCAATTGCAGGGGGGAAAGAGATGCGAAGCCCCATTGTGCGAGCAGAAGACCTTGCACAGGGCTTCTGCCAATGGGACTCATTAGGTGAATCCCACCCATTAGTTCAATTTAGAGATTAACCTGTAAGGCTAACATTCTTATATCCAGATTACTTAATATTAGCTATCATTTAAGGGAAACTTAATATTTACAATTTTTAAAAAAATCTGATGTAAATCAAACCTCATTTAAAAAATGGAATGATTGATTTTTACACACATGCACCCACATGCCATGAGTCATATGAGTCTGATCTTAGAAGTAAACGGTGTCTGCAGCACCAGGGAGCCTGTCTCTCCCTCTCCTCATGCCCGTACATATTGTTCCCCTCCTGCAGCCCTGACTGATTTATGAACTGCTGCAGCATTATCATTAATGACACTTCATTTAGACTGCTGCTGGGCACAGTAGCAGCACCTGCCATCGTGGTTCCAAATGTTCTCTTTGTATAAAGTGAGATATTAAAGTTGTTTCCTTCCGATACAGCATAAGAGATGAAATGTTTTCTTTTCAGGGAATAACCCTCTTATCTGTATCACAAGAGCCATCTGTTCAGGAAGGGAGCTGCAAGTGCCTAGAAGAAGTAAAGAGCAAGGATTAAAGCATAAGAAGAAGAAGAAAAAGCCATTCATGATATTTATTTATTCCTTGGCTGGAATCCATTGGGATTCACCAGAGAGAGGGAGGGTGAGCAGAGGGGATGTTCAGGTTAATAACTGCAGGAAGGATAGCCAGTCCCAAATCTGATCTTTTGGCCAGTCCAAATATCTGTATTCTGTTGCATTATGTTCCTGAAGTCTACGTTTTGGTTTCTCCAGAAATTGGTCTTTTACGGGAGTGTGCTTGTGATTCTTTTGAGCCGTCTCTTGGCAATGTATATGTGAGAGTGTGGGTGCATATGTTAGAAAGGCGAGATTTATATTCTGGCTGTACTGGATTGGATAATGATAACTAGATTATGTAAAAAGTAAGTATCATAATACCCTAGAATTATTAATGTGCTGGAAATCGGAACCCAGATAGCTAGGCCATTCTAAATTTCTCTTTAATCTCTCGTGAGGAAGAAAACGTTTTGTGCACTGAGTATTTCATAATGTATCTACTACATTCTCCCCTACCATGTTGCACATCCTAGTTATTAAGAAGAGGCTTAGATCTACTTGCATTAGCATACATTACAATTCGATAGAGGAAGATTTTCATAACATTGCATAGCTTATCAGAAAAATGAGCATTCAAGATTGGAGTGGAAGCAAATAAGCAGCCAAATGCTGTATGCGGAAAGTTCTGTGTTTATGGGGTTATATTTCTTGTTCTCCCTCTGGTAATATAAAGGCTGGTGTGTGTTGAGAATTTTAAATTAAGTAGATTTATGAATATTTCTCTCCTCTTTTGGTTTACATATCCTTGTGTTCAAGATAATGTGATGCAAATTAGATACCCCACATATCCTTTAACCTATTCATTTACTTGCACAACTATTCTGTGGCATACGTTAAGCCATCCTTCCAAAATTGGTGCCCTCCAGGTTTTGTTGAACTACAGTTCCCATCATTCCTGCTGGGATAGCTTTGTTAGTAGAGCATGAGGCAAAAGGGGAAGAGAATAATTTACATATTTCTGCTACTTAGCCTTACTTATCTTTCTGGACTCTTCTTGTCTGACTCTTCTTTTGGACCAAAAAATGATGACTCTTCTTGTCTGACTCTTCTTTTGGACCAAAAAATGATATATATCTAGTTAACAATGGGCAGTTCACAAATTTAGAAACAACACAATACAAAAATAAAATAGTGAAGATTAAACGCAAACTAACATGGGCATGGACATACAGCCATCATGAAGCAGATGAGAAAGATAAAGACACGACTAAAAATCTCTCCAGCAGAGGAAAACAAAATAAATGGAAGAACTAAAAATCAGTAAAACTATAGATGTTCCAAAGCCTAGGAAAATGAAAAGGGCTTCACCTGGTACCAAAGAGATCCTCAAGCCCTTCTAGGGAGAACATTCCATAACTGGGGTGCCACCACCAAGAAGTCCCTTTTCCTGGTCATCACTGTCCTCACCTCACTAAGTGGGGTAATTTGAAAAGGGCCCTCTGATTTAGATGTTAATGTCCAGGCAAGTATATACAACAGGAAGCAATCCATTTGTGGCTTTATTATTTAATACCAGCACTTGGAATTGGACCCGGGAATGGACTGAAAGTCAATGCATATGATGATGGACTGGTGTGATATGCCGATATCTACTGTCGATAATCTTGCTACTTTGGGCTAGCGGGCGTTTCCAGACAAAGGCAACACCATGTATAATGCATTGCAGCAATCCATCTGGGGTGTTAATAGAGCATAGACAATTGTTGCAAGACTATCTGTTCAGATAGAATCATAGCTGGTATATCAGATGAAGTTGGTGAAGTACTCAATGTATTGTCTTGGCTTTAATATAAAATCCAAAAGATCAGCAGCTTTCTTCTCTATTCTCCAAAGTGCTCAAAGTTTGTCAGTTGTTAAACAAATAATGAATACGGAAAAGTACATATGCCCATGTTTTCCCTTTTGGCAGATTGGATAACAAAAGAGGATCTTGAGAATGTCCTGCAGAAGTTCACAGGCAGCATCATGCAAGTTCCCCCGATGTAAGTGCTTTGATAAATAGTTGAACATCATCTTTGGGAAGCCTGCCTGCAAAATCTCAGTTTGCTGGCAGTAGAAAGTGATCTCTGTAGAGCAGAAAGCTGGCAAGACAGGGCAGTCTGGAAAGAATTTATTAACTTGACAGAATTACAGCCAAGAGTGACATTGACTTGAACAGCACATGCAAATAGCCCATGATGCTGTCTGTTATGACTGAATTTCAGGCCTTTGGTCATCACTGAAGCAAAGCTTTCCTTTGCCTTGAATATTTAAAGCAAAATCAAATAGTACTGCTTAATGGGCAGTGTTGCATTTTAGGACACTTTTGTATACAAATAATAGGAAGTGCTCTCAGTGAAGGTAACAGTGCTTCTTGGAGGGAAGCTTGAGGCAGTCCAGTCCACTTTACACAGTGATCATGCGGTCTTTGGTCTGAGGCGGTCATTAAACAGCTTCTTAAAAAACATCTTTAGACCCAGCCAATATGGCCAACTATCGCACAGTCTCAAATCTTCCATTCTTGAGAAAGGTGATTGAGTGGGTGGTTGCTGAACAACTCCAGGCACGCCTGGAGGATGCGGACCATTTGGATCCCTTCCAATCGGGATTCAGGCCTCACCATGGGACTGAAACTGCCTTGGTTGCACTGGATCTCTCAGCGGCTTTTGATAGAATCGATCATAATATCCTTCTGGACTGTCTAGAGGAGCTGGGAGCTGGGGGAACTGTTATACAGTGGTTCCACCCCTTCCTCCTGGGCCGTGTCCAGAAAGTGGTGGTGGGGGATGAGTGTTTAGACCCCTGGGCTCTCACTTGTGGGGTGCCTCGGAGTTCTGTCCTCACCCCCATGCTTTTTAACATCTACATGAAGCTGCTGGGAGAGATCATCAGGGGGTTGGGCTGGGTGTTCATCAGTATACAGATGATACCCAGCTCTACCTCTCTTTCTAATCAGAACCAGTGAAGGCGGTGAAGGTCCTGGAGGCGGTTGGAGGGTGGATGGTGGCTAACAGATTGAGGTTGAATCCTGACGAGACAGAAGTACTGTTCTTGGGGAACGGGGTGGGCGGGTGTGGAGGACTCCCTGGTCCTGAATGGGGTAACTGTGCCCCTGAAGGACCAGGTGCGCAGCCTGGGAGTTATTTTGGACTCACAGCTGTCCATGGAGGTGCAGGTCAATTCTGTGTCCAGGGCACCTGCTTACCAGCTCCATCTGGTACACAGGCTGAGACCCTATTTACTCCGTGGACTGTCTCGCCAGAGTGGTGCATGCTCTAGTTATTTCTCGCTTGGATCACTGCAGTGCACTCTATGTGGGGCTACCTTTAAAGGTGACCCAGAAACTACAACTAATCCAGAATGCAGCAGCTAGACTGGTGACTGGGAGTGGCCGCCGAGACCATATAACAACGGTCCTGAAAGACCTACATTGGCTCCCAGTATGTTTCTGAGCACAATTCAAAGTGTTGGTGCTGACCTTTAAAGCCCTAAATGGCCTTTGCCCAGTATACCTGAAGGAGCGTCTCCACCCCCATCGTTCTGCCTGGACACTGAGGTCCAGCGCCGAGGGCCTTCTGCGAGAAGGCAAGTTACAGGGAACCAGGCAGAGGGCCTTCTCGGTAGTGGTGCCCACCCTGTGGAATGCCCTTCCATCAGATTTCAAAGAGATAAAAAACTGAAGGCAGCCCTATTTAGGGAAGTTTTTAATGTGTGACAGTTTAATGTATTCTAATCTTGTTGGAAGCCGCCCAGAGTGGCTGGGGAAACCCAGCCGGATGGGCGTGGTACAATTAATAAATTATTATTATATTATATTATATTATATTATATTATATTATATTATATTACCAAATGCAATGCTTGGCATAGAAACTGTGGAAGTGCCACTTGTTCTTGGCAAATGCCCATCCCCTTATGGATCCTTGTGTCAGAATGTAAGGGTCACATATGAACAGGATGTTGATAAGATATACGATTAGGTGTCTTCATCAGAGATGGGCTAATTTCAGATTGGCAGCATCTTCTCTTTTTTTAATTGAATATTAATGGTTCAACTATGCCTATGAAATTCATAAAGGAAGACCTTGGATCTGAGAATGTGAGAAGGGTCTTGCTAAATCAAATCAAGGTCTCCTAGTGCTGGACTTAGCAAGCTTCAGCCACCATCAGGTATACCAGAAATTGAACAGTGGCCCACTGGTAGACCTTCTGCCCACCCCAGAGCTCTTTTTAAATGCACGACAGCATGTAATGAAACATATATATGTATATGTTTATGTGTATGTGTGATATTATTTATTTATTTATTTATTTATTTATTTATTCACATGGACAGATGGTTCTCCTTAGCACTACCCTGGATTGAATCTGTTGGATTTGTTGTTTTGTAAACATCTTAAAGATTTATTTGTATTGAGTGGTATATAAATACAGGTATATGAAATAAATAAGAAATACCCTGTTGTATTCTCTCTTTGATCAGCTATTCTGCCCTGAAGAGAGATGGACAGAGGTTGTCCACTTTGGTTAAGAAAGGAGAAGTTGTTGAAGCAAAGCCTGCCAGACAAGTTATGGTCTACAGTCTCACTCTTAGGAGTTTCAAGCCGCCCTTCTTCACGCTTGGTAAGGATCCAAAGCATGGAGTCTGGTTGTATTTAAGTCAAAATATTAAAATTGTCTAGGTTTGTTTTAATTGTATTGTGTTTTATTTGTATGTACAATGTTTTGTGTGGACTGTGCCCAGGAAGGTAGCCTATAAATAAGTTTTACACGCACACACTGTATACATATTTATCATTATTTATTATTTATTATTACTATTTATTAGTGCCCTCTTCAGTCCCTCTTTCTTTCTCTTCTTCTTCTTCTTCTTCTTCTTCTTCTTCTTCTTCTTCTTCTTCTTCTTCTTCTTCTTCTTCTTCTTGCTTAAATCCTAATTTTCAGCTATTCCCACAATACTGCATTTGTCTTATTAATCTCTTTTCCTCTCCCTTTGTTGTCCCCCCTGTTATTTTCTGCAGTGTCTGTTTAAATTATGATATTCATTTTCATTATTTCTGTATACCGATGATGCGGTGATAATTTAAAAATGTGAATCAAGAGGCCTAGGCCAAACTAAGGAATTATCCCATTGCCTTTTATTTTAAGTCCTGTATCAGTGAAATATAGACCACCTTTAGACAATTTGAGTAACTTGGATGAATCACATGGCCATCATCTTAATGTGCTGAAGTCAACATTATTTTGACCTATGGATCTGCAGTGCAACTATATATGTAGCAATGGACTATCGATGCGCACAGACTGAGAATTTCTGGGCCCTGTGTTTCAGAGAAAGACCATTAAGGACAGTAATGATCGTCCTGCTGAGTCCCTTTTGCCAATAATCAGACATGGATGTCAACCATGACATTCTGTTCTCTTTTCTATCGAGTGTGATGAAAAAGGCAGTGTAGGCTAAGCTGATGGATGTAGACCCAGGAGATCACAGCTGCAAACACTACCTCACCCTGCATGAACTGGGGAAAACACTGATTGCTCAGCCTTTGGACATTTTGGTAACTTATGGGAGTGGTTGCAACATGGTTCAAAAGCGGAAATAAACAACTTTGCACATTTTCAAAGTGTTAAGTAAGTGTCACTAGGTAAGGCTAACGGTTTGGAGCTATGTTTGACTTACAGGTTAAGTGCTCTCCTCTTTTGCATAATATGCAAACCGTGTTTCAATGTATTGTGTAATTTCAGTGGTTACGACTTACTGCTTGGGTGATTTGCAGCACTTTACAGCGAGCGGATTTTAAACTGTCTTGGGTCTTCCTGGATATGTGTGATGTGCGTAGACTTTTAAAAGTTTTCTTAGTGCTTTAAAACATTCATAGATGCTTTTTGCTAGCACTTCAAATAATATCCCCACCCCTCAATGGATAAATATATGACCTGACGTGGTATCTTGCTTCTTTTTCTCCTCCTCCTCCTCCTCCTCCTCCTCCTCCTCCTCCTCCTCCTCCTCCTCCTCCAAATGGAGGCTCCGAAGTACTGAAATCCTGAAGCTGGTGCTGTAAAGTGAATGATTGTTAAGCCGGTGTATTTTATTCCTGTTTGCTTTCTGCTCTTCACCAGCTTCACAATCTCACCCTCACATATGTTACAGGATGAATAATTTATATTATAACCCATAAATATTTTAATCGCTCTATTGTTTGCTTAGTGCATTTTTACATTTCTATGTAAAGTAGATTTTTGTGCTATGCTGGCAATTTACCATGTCACCGTTAACATTCCAGATGTTGAATGTGGCGGCGGCTTTTATGTCAGAAGCTTGGTCAACGATATTGGCAAAGGTAGGCACAGACAAAGCACAATCGCTCAGGGAGCAAGTGTTCCTGTTAACAGAGGGCCAGATCGGCTGTCAGTATCTCTGGCTGCCAGATGTGCGCACTGGGGCTGCGGCACTGTTTGCTGTGGTTTGGGCCTCTGTAGCACAAAATGAACCAGAGTGAATTGACTACAAAAGTGGTCTTTTGAGGGCAGCAGTAAAGTGTTCGGTTTGGCCATGGGCTTATGAGAGACGAGTAAGAACTCTCTTTTCCTGCAATATAAACAGATTGGGGGAGGGGGTAAGGTTTCTAAAGGTTACAATGATAAATAATGCTTTGAAACCAGAATGCACAAAGTTGCAAACATGATATAACCATCCCATCTGGATTTGCCCCTGTTGTTTATGATGACTTAATCAGCTTTTCCTCTGACCTGAGATATGATCCCACAAAAGGAATTTTTATTTGGCTATACTTCAGGGAGTAACATAATCATTGACAGGAGGATAAGTTCAGCCATTTTTAAACACTAAGCTCTTTTAGATTCTGCTCAGCATGAACAGAACATAATGGCTGTACACCAAGAATTATTGGTGCTCAACTTTCCTCCTTTGGCAGAGACCGAATTCAGTAAGCAACCATCGGTGTGTAACAGGGTTTGAATGGCAACTGTGTAATATTAATACTCTATAATGTGAACAGTAGCTCTGTTTGGGGCAGCACTGTGCATGGGAAGTCTCCTGCAGGCACTTTTCATTTTTAAAGGAGTCTAGAAAGGTACTACATGCCAACAGCTTATTATGGCATGCAGTTTGACCTTGTGTTAAAAATCTTATCATAAAATGTGTTTGTGCATTACTATTGTTGTTGTTAAAATTTGTTAGTCGCTTTTTCTTGCCCAAGGCAACCCAAAGCAACTTGCAAACAAACAAAACCACATTGATACATTAAAACCAGGGGGGAGCAAAACAACAAACAACAACAAACAACAACATTACATCCCACCCACTTCTAAAAGGCCACTGATAGAGGCCAAAGGCCTGGTTATAGAGGAGAGTTTTTGTGTGGTGCCTAAGGAAAAATGATGGTGCCAGCCAGGCCTCCCTGTGAAGAGCATTCCACAAGTGGGGAGCCAGTGAGGAAAGGCTTTTTCTCGTGTTGCCACCCTCTGGACCTCTCATGGAGGGGACACACAAGGAAGGGCCCTAGCCTAGATTATGAATGCAGAGTCTAGGTTGGGTCATATGAGAAGTGGTCCTTGAGGGATTGCGGTCCTGAGCCATTTAAGACTTTATAGGTTAAAAACCATCACTTTGAATTGGGCCCAAAAACTAATTTTCAGCCACTGCATTCGGGCCAGGATCAGTGTAATATGCTCAAACCGTCTTGCTCTGGTAGCAACCTGGCCACTGAATTCTGCACCAGCTGAAGTTTCCAAACCATCTTCAGGTGCATCCCTATGTATAATGTGTTGCAGTAATATAGTGGGGAAATGTACCCCCCCAATTGCATTTCCATGAGATGTGCATTGTATTTGGATAATGAAATGTTTAATGGTTAATGTTTGTATAATGTGTCAAATGTTCAAAGTGCTTCAAGGTTCATTAACTGGTTGTTACCCTTACAACAACCCTTTATGGCACATTATTGCTGAAGGGGGAACTGAGGTTGAGACAGAGTGGCTTGTCTAAGGCAACCTAGTGAGTTTATGGCTGAGGCAAGATTGAAACCAGGGACTTTCTGATTTGTAGCTCAGTCATAGCTGCCAAGTTATCCCTTTTTTAAAGGGATTTTCCCTTATGCTGAATAGGCTTCCTCACGAGAAAATGGAAAACTTGGCAGCTATGAGCTCAGTTCCTTAGCCAGTACACAACACTAGATCTAGCCATTTGATATTTAAAGAATACATTGCCAAAGATGCACACTATGTGATTTTAAAATACTCTTGGCTGTATCCAATCCCATTAAAATAAATGATTATGACGAATATAGGTTCATTAATTTGAATGGATCCACTCTGAGTAGGACTGGTACAGGATACAACTCTATATTCTACCATAGTGATGATGTTATAATATATATCCCATATTTCCCACTTGGGTGCTGATTTCAAGTTCTGTAAAATGGTGGTGTGCCGTTTGCAAGCTTGGCTTTTGTTTTCTACCTTTTGATGCTGCAGAGCTGTCCTCCTGTGCCACTGTGCTGGAGCTGACCCGAACCAAACAGGGACCGTTTACCCTAGAAGAGCATGTTCTTTATGAAGACAAATGGACCATTGATGAAATTGCCCGGTCTCTGGAGTGTTGCATGCCTCTCCTCCAGGAAGAACCGCCTCGTAAAAAATTAAAGATGGAGCTGTCTGAAGAATGCGCCATGAACTCTGAAGATAAGTGATAAGTCAGGTCAAGGAAAAAGACTGAATGACTGAGATGTTTTAAGATTGCTCTGGGATTGTCTTGTCTTCCCCTGTAAATTTACAGTCCAGTGCGTGGAGGATGACAAATTACAATGGAATGAAAATGATACCTTTCTATCTCTTCTGTTCGCGCTGAAGCACACAGACACACACAAAGATCCCCAGCATTTATTTCCTTTCATAATGTCCGTATTGTGTTGCAAACTTATTTGTCAAGGAAGCAGACTCATTACTACACCCCGTAAAAGACCTTGCAGGACACTTCCATGCATAGCTGCCAAGTTATCCCTTTTTTAAGGGATTTTCCCTTATGCTGAATAGGCTTCCTCGCGAGAAAAGGGAAAACTTGGCAGCTATGCTTCCATGTCCTTATTTGTTTGTTTATTTGGGTACTTCTATCTCACTTTTAAAAGCAAAGCCCCTTCACAAAAGCAAGTTACAATATTAAATTTGTATAAATACAGTTTAAAATAATAAAAAATAAATATAGCTGCAAGACAGTTAAAACAGCCTTGAAGACTGTGGTTATATAAAGCCAATAGGGCCCTAAATTACCATACTGAGTACTGGTAATTAGGGAAACTGCAGATGTACCTCTGGATTTAAAGATCCATACTTGTGCTTTTCAGTGTGTTTCTTCTTTTTGAAGAATTGACACTGGAGCCTCTTCTTGCCTGTCTCTGAAATGTCTGTTTTGGGCCCCAGTCCTGCATGCTGTTTCGGAATGTATTGGGTACAGTAATACCTCCACGAACATCCACCTCGTCTAGCGTCCATTCCGGCGAATGTCCGTGGCAAACCCAGAAGTACTGGAACGGGTTACTTCTAGGTTTGCCACTCACACATGCGCAGAAGCGCTAAATTGCACTTCGCACATGCACAGAAGTGCAAACTGCTCTGTGCGCATGGGCAGACGTGGCACTTTGCCCTGCGTCCTTTTCAGCTAGCGGCCAGGGCTCCAGAACAGATCCTGGTTGCAAAACAAGGTACGACTGTACTCTGCTGATCATAATTACGGGTTGGGTCCAAAGGTGCGTTTTGACATGCAGCACATAGTAAGCCTATGAAACTCACTCCTATAGGAGGCAGTGATGGCCACCAACCTAGACAGCTTTCCATGAGGAGTAGACCAATTTATGGAAGGACTATTGAAGGTTACTAGCCATGATGACTCTGCTCTCACTGCTGAAGGCAATGCTTCTGAATTCCAGTTGCTGGAAACTCAGGAGGGGAGAGTGCTCTTATGCTCAAATCCTGCTTGCTGGTTTCCCATAGGCAACCACTGTGAGAACAGCATGCTGTACTGAATGGTCCATTGGCCTGATCCAGCAGGCTCTTCTTAAAAGAACACCCCTCTTTTATAGGTAGAAGCACAAAAACTACTATAATACCTACATACCAATTCAGAAAGTATTCTGCATGCTGCTGTGGAACATAACTTGTAGATATTTTCTATCTAGCTCATGGTTCTTTGGATCCAACCGTACAATTGAGAGAGTGTCTTCTTAAACCATTTGTGTACAACCTCCTTGCCTCTGCACACATGATGAAAAAGAAATGATGTTCCTGTTAACGTAATTATGATCAATAAGCACTTGCATAAATAGTTGCCTCACTTTGTTATAGGTTGGAAATGGATACTAAACTTTTTGCATATAGCTACTTCAGCTGTTACAGGTGAAATGGCCTCAAGTACCTTTTCCATCCTTGCAATTACCTTTAATTGGAGACATGAATAAAAATGAGTGCTGCAGTGAAAAGAGTAAGTATATTTTTCCAAAGAAATATTCTCCAGGGCACATAGTATGAATGCTAATTATCTGACAGAACATGAACTCTTTTCTCAAGGAAAAAGAAGGCTTAGCCGTAAAAAGAAGAAAGTGGTATAATTATATCAGCTGTTTGGGGGGTAGGTGATTTTTGTCCTGCAATTTTCCCCCCAGAAAGTACTAGACATTAATTCCAAATAAGGTTTTAAGGAGTTACAGTATGTAGAATACGAACACATAGTAATGTTTGGGTGAAGTCATATGCAGCCCTGTTATTGATAGAGGATGTATCCTTAGTTTATAGTAATTTATGAACTCGCCCAAACCATCCTTGCACTAACTGGAAATAAACTGATCTACTGTATTTATAATTATTGTTATTGTTTTAGCAACCTCTATCCAGCTTAATGCTATAGAAATAAACCTGAAAGTAGCTTACATGAACAATTTCATACCATACACAAAACACATCCACTATAATACAAAAATCAAAACTATTAGTAGTAGATTTAAAAAAAAATCAATCACAGGACTGCAGCACTAAACCAAACTTCTTTTTCAATAGCCATGTGTTGACTTGACACCTAAAACAATGAAATGTCAGGACCTGGGAAGCCTCTCTAGGATGACATTCCATGGAGTAGGCACCACTACTAAAAAGGCCCTGTATCTTGCAGTAAGGCCTCAGATGTTGGACAGAGTATAAGAGAAAAGTGTTTCTTTGAATATCCAGGTCTCAAGATTTTAAAAATCAAAACAAGCAAAGGTTTTTTTAAAAAAGGTAAAATGCAAACCAGTTATTTTCTGAGCTAATCCAATGGGCTTTGGAAATGAGCTCCCTCCCATCAGCTGTGGGAGTGTTCCCAACTCTTCTCTTTATTTAGCTGCAAGTGGAGAAGGTAGCAAAATCAGCAGGAACTTTCTCCATAGTAGGCTCTGGACTTCAGCCAAGAAAGAGGTCTGCAACTCTGAAAAGATATCCATTGGGCATCCTAAAAAAGCATGCAGTCATGGTATCCAAAGATATCTTGCATAATTCACTGACAAACGCATGTACCACACCTGGAGCCACATCCCAACTGCTGTCTTGGGGCTTGTATGCCATCCAGAGGACTTTGCTAGTGTGAGTGTGGGGGGGGGGGTGTTCTAATTGGAAAGAGGAAGGGCCCAGTTGTGCAGCAAAACCCAGCAGATGAGTAGGAGTGGCCACCTGAGAAGAAATAAACCTTGCAGTCCCTCCTCACTGGGTCTTTTCTGGAAAAGCAACACATTATTGGATTCCTGTAGGCAACTCCAGCTCATCCTGCTCTCAGATATGAGGAACTGGTGACAGATAAGTGAACTCCAGGTAAGCAGAAAATTTCAGAAATGTCTTTGTTTGGGGTTACATGAACTAGCCCTCAGCTGCAACTGTTTTAAGGCCTTGCCAGGTGCTCCATGATTAGTTCACTTGCCTCCCTGATTTAAAAAGCTTGCTTGTTCCCTGTTCACAAATTATTCCCAGATGGTGATCTTGATGGTGTACCCAAAATGCTGTATCATTAACTCTTGGTTTGTCTGCCTGTGAATGTGCATAAGATGGATATGGGAAGGGCTCTTGCTTTGGTTCATTGAAAGGGTGGTTAGACTCGTCTGCATTTGGAACATGTGTGTAATGGACTTGCCGGCACAAGCCTACAACTCCAGCTTTTATGCCAATGTCATGTTTACCAGGGACAAGCAGGGCTATGCTTCCTTGACTAACTGAAGAAAAACATGGCCTTTATTTAAGTTTGAGTTGTGCTGCAGGGTTGAGGAAGGCTGTCATTGTCTTACTGTCATGGTAAATCCAGCACAATGTCATTAGTTTGAGTGGAGTTACTTACGTGACTGAACATATCTTTAGTGCTCAGGGGTGTCTTCAGAATGTTTTGTTCTTTCCATTTTTATCCCACCATTATTGCAAAGAGTTCATAGTTTCTTCCCCCTTTATCCTCACAACAACCCTAGGAAGTACGGTAGGTTAGACTAAGGAAAGTTTGGCCAATGACGTGCTCTCTGGGTGTCGTATTACTATGACTCCCATCATCCCTGACCATGGACTAGGTTGGCTGAGACACAGCTGGAATCTTCAGAACTGAGCATTTCTTAAGAGAACTTCGTGTTTCACATTTGCATCGTAGCAGGTGAACCTGTGGAAGAAAAGTGGCATTCCTGCTGCAGTGTACATCAGATGTGCTTAACCTGTGGCCCTCCTCCAGTCATCATTGGACTACAACTTCCTTCATCCCTGAGCAATGGCTATGCTATACAGGGCTGTTGGTAGTCCAATGACCTCTCGGGGGCCACAGGTTCTCCATTCTTGCTATATTTGGTAAATCAGACTCGACTGGGGTGATAGCTCAGCAGCATGTTGCATTCTTTGCATGCATAAGGTTGATCCATGACATCTCTTGTTAAAAGATTTCAAACAGCAGTGGCAGAAAAGACCTCTGCTAGAGGCTATGAGTGGCTGCCGCTGCCAATAGCAGCAGATGACAATTTGCTTTGTGAACCAATGACCTGACTATGCTCTCCGTTCACTTGTAGTTAAGATTACAGTAAAAACTTCACATTTGGGAGGAGTGGAGTGCTGTGGCTGGTTTGGGCTAGCATGATAATTTGCTGAGTAAGCACCTCGGCATGCTGCATGCATGAGTGCTTGCTTGAACTTTGCCTGACATCCAAGCATCCTTATTTTGCACTTTATCATGGGGGATATTAAAAAGGAGGTGTTAGTAAAGCTTCTTGTTTTATAATTCATAAATGCCTTGTATGTGCCTGCATTTTAACTTATTAGGAGCCCTGCTGGATCTGACCAAAGGTTCTCATTCAGCATCCTGTCTCCAACATTAGCCAATCTGATAACTTCTGGGAAGCTCGCAAACATGGCGAGATGGTGTTTGACTATGTCTGTTGCCCACCATTCAACTGGTATTCAAAGACAAATTGCATCTGCATCTGGCTAATAGCTGTTGGTTGACCCAGTTGTTGATGGTTTCTGTTGTGATGTGGGAGTGAATTTAGCTTAGAAAAACACGTGTTTTGCATGAAGAAATCCTATGTTCAATCCCCTGGCATCTTTTGAGCCTTGTATGGGAAATGAGTCCTTGTACATGGACTTCTCTTGTGACCTTTCCTGGGGATGTGGCTGTGATCATTAAGCCAGCCCTGTTTTGCCGCTGTTGTAGCCCAACAACTTTTAAAAATTGAGTTGCTTAGAAGGTTACATTATAGTAGGAAAGTTCTAGCATCCATTGCTTAAAGACATGGAAAGTGGCTGTCCATCTAGTCCAGCATCTTGTTCTCACAGTGGCCAACCAGATGCCTGAGGGAAGAACACAAGCAGGAGCTGAGCACAACAGCATTCTTCCCACTTGCATTCCCAGCAACTGGTATTCAGAGGCATGCTTAAGAGGGGAGAGGGGGTGGGTTAGTGGTAAATATTGGCAAATACTTACAGAACATTGAGTTCTCCTGACAGGTAGGAAATACTGTACTTCCATACTTGGGGTATATATAAAAAAAAAAAGATCCAGGGAAAATAAGCTGTTAAGCAAGTGAGCTGAGATCACTGGCCTGGAATTACGTTTTGGCTATAAATACAATCCAGATAATTGTGAAATAGTCAATGGTGCCTGTGACGTTTTTATAGCCACGTTTCAGGGGTTTATCCGAAGGTGTGCTTGTGCTTGGTAAAAACTTGCAAAGAGAAAGCAAAAATCCAAGATGCTTTGCTGTTATGAAATATGTGTGTGATTGGGAAGAATTGTGGAAGGAACCTCTTGTGATTTTTAAGCTCTTGGTGAGGGGACTGTTTTCCTACTTTCACTATCACATCATCTTTTTCCACTTAGGGGCATGGGATAGCAGAGAACTGTGAAATGTTAAAAACCGGTAAATAGAATTGGGTATCATAAGCATACAGATGACGCCCTGCTCCAAAACTTCTAATGACTGCTCGCAATGAATTCATGTAGATGTTAAATAACATTGCAGACAATATGGTGACTTGTGGCATCTTGTAGCTCAAGAGCCATGAGACTTAGAAACAATCGTGCAACACTATATTCAGAAAAAGTTCCTGGAAATTAGATCAGAACTACTGCAGAACACAGTCCCTGATACCCATCTCCTGTAGATGATCCAGGAGAATTCCATGGTCGGTCGGTGTCAAAAGCCAATGTGAGATCTAGTAAGAGCAACAGTAATATATTTTTTATTTATATGCCACCCATCTACTGGGTTGCCCCAGCCACTGTGGGCAGCTTCCAACAAATTAAAACACAATAAAACATCAAACATTGAAAACTTTCCTATACAGGGGTGCCTTCAGATGTCTTCTAAAAGTCAGATGTTTATTTTCTTGACAGCTGAAGGGAGGGCGTTCCACAGGGTGGGCGCCACTACTGAGAAGGTTCTCTGCCTGGTTCCCTGAAACCTCACTTCTTGCAATGAGAGAACCTCCAGAACGCCCCCGGTCTACAGGCTGAAAAATGGTTTCAGTGTTGTACCCTTCCTTAGCCCCAGAAGACACACAATGATTATACTGTAATAGAAAGAGTATGATCTTCCTGAAATAAGAAAAAAGACAAATAAAGAAATGTCAATTTGCAATAAAAATTGGACCATAGTGTTCTTCTTCTTCTTTCTTTGCCGATCACTCATAGCCAAGTAAGATTGTCTTCCATAAACACGGTTTTAACAATGAGTCCGTAAATGACTGTGGAGGCCAATTCTGGATCCACACGTCCTTCCACAGTGGGGGCATTGGTTTCCGGGCAGGAGTTGATCACAGTGTGGATTTGCCAAGCGTGCCTTCCTCTTAATACGTTTCTCCCTTGCGTCCTGAGATTGAGTGTCTTCCAAAAAATAATAATCATAGTGTAGAGCTATGGTCAAATGGATTGAAGCTGTAGATGGATGCTGGATCCAAAGGTATATGAGTAAAACCTGTTCCTAGGCCTACCTCAACATAATTGATGGAACTTGGTTTCTTCTGATCAGCATGGTTTGCAATGGGACCATCCATAAATCTTGTCACAAATTCAAATGCTTTTTAAATCACCTATGTCACCTTTCACAATTTGTCCCTTTTTGACCAATGCCTAATTCTTCCTTGGTCACAACCTTCCCCACTTGATCCACAGTATATTTTATGGATGCAGGGCCACTCTCTTTCATGAAAAAATTCCATGTAATAAGATTGCACAAGCTCTTTCAGTGGTTGATTTCAATTTTGAAGTAGTACTTTGGTTAAATAACCAAGTTTCTGTAGGCTGCCATAGTACAAAACATCCCAGCTATTCTACAGTGCAGACAGAATCTCAACCCATCTTCCTTATCTTCCTTCCCACCATTGCCTTGCTGTGGCAGGATTCTGCCCTGTGGCTGTCAATCTGTTTGGGATTAACATTTCTATTCTACAGAACCATAAATGATGCATTCTGAAAGGCTCTCTCTTCCTGTGTTGTAGCAGAAATGGATATCTCTCCCTCTCTTTCTGCCTTTTTAGGCCACTCTAGAGAGAGTGCAGTGTTTCTCAGCACTTTGTTTGAGTTAGAGATGTCAGCATCTGTTGCCAAGGAAATTGAATTCTAAAATTACACTAGTAACCACAGTTATCTTGCACTATATCACGTTTTTCATGAAATGCTCTAGCAATATAGAACTAAAGGACAGCATAATTTGAAGTGTGTGGATATTTTCGTATGGTCATGTGTTATTCTAACATGCAACTCTCTTCCTCCCATCACCTGAAATGTTACTGGCCAGGAAAAGCTGTATTATTTGTTAATTAAATAAACTTAGAATCATACATTTTTTAAAAAAAGAGTTGGACCTTGGAGGTGAGTGAGTAGATGCCAGCTGCTCATGTAAAAAATAGCTGCACCACTTAAAAATGACCATGTTAAGCAGTATATATGTTGTTGAAAAACAATGAAAAATAAAAGAAAAGAAAGAACACTGCAGTACAAATCTGTACTACGTACCTATGGGTTCATACAGGGACAACAGGTCATTTTATTTCTCCCCACTTCCAGGATCCCTACATTTTTTAAGCAAAACCTTCCCACTCATAGACCCCCCCTACCTGTTACAACAGCCAACATTTTACTAGTCATGTAAAACAATTCATGAATTCAGTCAATAGTCGTTGCCTCACCTTCTCTTTCATACATTTATTGAATGTGCAGAAGATGTCCTCCCTTTGCCCTCTCATTGACCAGAAGCTGAGAATGGGGCTCAATGTGTGATCAGAAGCCCTGGTGTAAGTGGTCTTCTCAATTGTTGATGTAGGCCATACAGGTCAGTCAGAGTGACAAATGAAGTGTGTGTGGAGGGGTATTTTTTATTATGTATTTCGTGGGTAGAGGGCGCCATATATAACAACAACAACAACAACAACAACAACAACAAGGTGCCCATACTCATACCTTGATAAAAGTGCAATGGATGCCAGCACAAAATGTCTGCCTTGAGCAGCAAAAAAAGAGGTGACAGTACTCGGTACTAGTGAGCATTGCTGCCCCCCAAAAGCACCATTACAGTTGCATTTTCACAGTGCCCTTTGGATCATTGAATCATAGAAATGTAGAGTTGGAAGAAGGGTCCTGAGGATCATGTAATATGCTGCTATCCCATACAGGGATTGAACCTGCAACCTAGTTGTTATCAGCACCACATCTTAAGCAATTAAGCTGTCCAGTCTGATGAATGTAGGGAGGTTGGGACCAGGCACAGGCCAGGGGCCACACTTCTGTGTGTGTGTTCAGAAACGGATGTAACAAAAGGTAATAACTCTTTGGCTTCTAAAGTTATCCTGTGTGCTTTACAATGTGGGCTACTTGGGTTGGAAAGTACGTAGTCAGTCAAGTGCAGATATTGCTTACCTGCTTGTCTCTTTTACTCATGTGCAATACATGGCTGTTTGCTTTTGGTTGACAAGAATCGACTCAGATCCATGCCATGCACCATATGGTATAAACAGGCAACTTTCTAGGTGATCCATGTCAGGCAAGAATTCAAAGATTATGGATTTCAAAATGCACTTAACTCCACTCATTGATTAGTTGAAGCCTGGGTCAGGTTATTTGCAGTTCTGTACAGCAAGCACACAAAAGAGTACTGGGATGTATTGTGTGCATGTGGTAGGAGCCTTAAGATGAGCTGTTGCTTGAACATCTGCTGCTTAATCCTGAAAAGGGAAAAGGAGACTGCCAATGTATTGGTGTGTGCATTGGGGAGGGGTGTGTGTATTATAAAGTATATTGTTCAGATAGGATTTAGGATAATGAATGCTAGTCTGTGTGTGTGGTTCCCCCCCCCCCCGCGCTAAACGTTTCGTTTTCTTCTATGAGCAGGGTCGGCAAAGCTGCTTAGACCTCTGCCAACAGCTAATTGGGTAAGTGTGGACATTCAGGGTAAATCTGAAACTGCAGCTCTATTTGTTGTCTCATTAAGGCTTTTATTGTTTGTGTTCCTGGAGCCAGGGATTCTCCAGCTGGGACCAAAACATTGATAAATTGCCATTGCATACGCTAGCAGAGCTAACTTTTGAGTTTTGAAATGTACCAGATTGCATTTGGCATCTTTTAATTGCTGCTTGAAAAATTTATATGATGTTGCAGTTTTAAAAGGATACCAGCTTTCCTCTTAGCCCCATTAACACAGCATCTTTCTTCCACAAGATGAAGGCTTTCAAAAGGTGTTCTTCCTTTGGGTTATAAATGCAGGAGCTGTAATGGTCTGCTGAATCTTTGCAGATGACCGACTTCTCTTTATATTTTTCCAAGCTATGTATTGGGCTGCAAATGGGTAACATGGCCACCTTAAATGGTAATAACAGTAACTGGGCATACGGAAATGTATATTTAATGTCTGACGAAAACACTGTGGTATGGTACTGGTTCTTCCTTCTTCCCAGTCGATGCAAACTCGCTTGCTACTAACTGCCTTCACATTAGAGGCCAGCAGCAACCAGGCTACAGTGCCACCGGCTGAAGAGATGGACCAGGTTCCTAGTGCTGAGCCTGTAGCTGATAATCAGGGAACATAAGGAAGTGACATTATATTCTTGGTCCACCTAGCTCACTATTGTCATTGATGGACAGTGACTCTGCAGGGTTTCAGACGGGTCTGATTATGGAGATTATGAAATTAGGACCTTGTGCTTGTAAAGCAAATGCTTTACCACTGAGTTATGACTCCTTCCTGAACCTGGTAGGCAGGAGCCCATTGAAATGGATGCCATAGCATCAGGGTCTGTAGAACATTCCCCTGGGCCCAAGAAACTGAGTGCACTCTGCATACAATGGTGCAGGAAGAACACCAGCCAGGATGCTAGAGAAAGAAATGGGAGAACCATCTTCAGGCCAGAGGTGTTTTCTCACAAAAGGGGTGGAGCATTTGAGAGCTAGGCTGGGGGCAGAGGCTCAATATGTATTAGGGTAGTTTACCGGTACCTCCAGCCCACTAAAGGTTCTTCTTGGTGCTGGTGCAGCCTTGCCTGTGGCCGCCTCCTAAAAGCAGGACACCAACTACCTTATGTTTGCTTCCAATTACTTTCTCTGAGCTTTGTACCATGTTATCTTTGCCCGTCTCTCTCTCTTCGTTCATGGCAGATCTTAAAGCCCAGGCAAGACAGGAGAGGCCCTCCTTCAGATGACTGGGTCTTGAGTCATCCAGCCCTTCGTACATAAGCACTAAAGCCTTGAACTGATCCCAGTAGCTTATAGACAGTGCAAGCTCTTCACTTATATGAAGTGCTTATTGTTCCATCTGCTTTTCAAAATAAGTCTCACTGACCATCAAAATGTAGGAGTGGGGACCCTCAGGCCTGGGGACCAAGTGCGTTCCTCCAAAGCAGTCCATGCAACGCTCTCAAGGATCCTGCTCTGTGCTCTCCTTTAGCCCTTTTTCCTCACTGGAATGTGTTCTGGAACTGTAATCATGTATCTTGCTTGCCTGAATGTATGATAGAGGTGTGTACATGTGTGCATGGTTTTTGCATGGTTGGAATGTAGGTTATTGTTCGAAGCTAGCCGCCGCACCCAGAGTCTCACTTGCTTTTGCCTCTTGCCCCACCCATCGCTTGCAAGCAGCCCTCAGAACATTCCCTGCAAGGGAATCACCAGTGTCATACACACCCTCTCTTCAGGGCAACCAAACAGTTTAGCTCCAACTAAATTATGCCATACTTATATATGTTCCAATAAAATGAAAAAAAAAATCCTTCAGTAGCACCTTAAAGACCAACTAAGTTTTTATTTCACTGACGAAGTGTGCATGCACACAAAAGCTCATACCAAAATAAAAACTTAGTTGGTCTTTAAGGTGCTACTGAAGGAATTTTTTTATTTTGTTTCGACTCAGACCAACACGGCTACCTACCTGTAATATGTTCCAATATTGAGTATCCTCGGGTGAAAAAATGGTCCCTATCCCTGCCTTAATGTATCCCCCCCTTTCTCCTCTCATTTCCCTCACTAAAAAATGCTTTAAACAGATTTTTAATATTGTACATAAAGCACCTAAAGCAATATGTGACAGGGACAGACAACAAGATGTGGAACCTGGAAATAGTCCCTGCGGAGTTCTCCTTATCTGCTACTGTATCTTGTTTTTTTAGAATGGTGAACCCACTGCCATTACATTTGTAGTATATGCAGCACAATGGGAGTTGAAATGTACTCCTTTCATAAAACTAAAAAAATAACTATTAAAGCTCAAGAGCCTTGGGGGATTCTAACCAGAGCCTGTAGGCTAACATGTAGATGTCCCAAAGGTGGGAGGTGGGAATGTAAGGACTGCTGGCATCTCCTCTCCAGATTTCTGATCTACAGCATGAGACATACCACCACTTGTTAAATCAGGGCTGGGGAACCTGTGGTGATCCATATGTTGTTGTATTACAACTCCCATTATCCCTGATCATTGGCCATGCTGGCAAGGACTCACTGATGGAAGCTGGAGTCCAACAACATCTGGAGGGCCACAGGTTACCCCGTCCTGTTTTATACTTTGAGGCTTAGAGCTATTTTACATACTAGCTTTTCAGCTGGAAGGGATGGGCATTACTCAAAAATTCAGCGTTGGTTGCAGGTCAAGCTTGAATGGTGTTAACATCTTAGTTTCCATGATACAGTATTGGCATTTGTCCCCAGGACAAACCTTCCTAGGTGATCTTTACTCTGGACTATGGGTTAAGCAATATAGTCAGCTGCTCTGTCTCTTCACTAGCCATCAGGCTCCTGTCATAGGTCTGTAGGTCTAAATTTTGTAATAGCCACTAAGAGCCCTGATGACAATCTAAATCTCATTTCCTTTCTTACCAGTATTTAAGGATAGTGCCTGTTAAGTTGTCCTTTGAGATATCAGAAGACAAGTGTATGGAACAAAGAGATGAGAACCATATGCAACCTCTCATTCAGATGTGCATATTGAGTGTGTCCTTGCAATTGTGCATGAATAATAATGTCCAATATAAATTGGCACTGAAACATAAGAAGCAGTCCTACTATAACTTCACTTTTTGAGTGACTGGATTACTCTGGAGTGATGTTCCTTTGAGCTAAGACATTTTCAGAAGGCCAAATATATATTCTAATTTCTAAGCTATGCATTAGCTCATATACATCTGATTTCCACACCCAGCAGCTAAAGAAACATAAAACAAAGAAGAAATGCTGGGACAACCAGTAGAACTCACTTTCTGCAGTTAATTGGATAGATTTGTTTTATTGTTTGCAGGACAGCTGCACACTGAATAATGGCACAATTTCACTTTTGAAGCATTCTCAGGATCAGTGAGCAAAAGCAAAAGTGACTTATAAAAAATGGGATGTGGTCTGCACAACCGAGACACCTGACTATTCAATCTCTCCAAATGCAAACACACCCAATCTCCCCCTATCTGGCATGTTTCTTGTGCACGTGTGATTCTCTCATTGTTTTGCACATTTTCCTGGCATAAATGTTGATATTTGGGTCAGAAAAAGGATATTCCCTTTTGAGATTTATTTACTTTAACAGGTGCAAACTCCTGAGTTGGACACGCTTCATTTGCTTCAAGGCTGTAAACAGGCTCAGCATAATTCACTGGGATCTGCAGGAAATTCTTAAATGGCATGTGCACTCTCAATAGTGGTAGGACCGAGCGTTCCCCCCCATTGTAAAATGTAGCCATAATATGCCATCTGTTTGTTCCTTCCTTAGTCAACAGAAACACTCATTATGATAGAAGAAAGAAACAGTGCCCTGAACAAGGTTTCAATTAGCTGTTGTTGGGGTTTTATTTGTGTGGGGGGGGGCATTAATTGTTAGGTGTGTAAGAGGCGTAAACATTTCGACTGCAACAACTACCCATGGGTCATTGGGCACAACAGCATGCCCAGGTCCATATATGATACTGCAGTGCAGGAATCTCCATCTGCTTGGTGGTCTATTGGGCCAGATAAAGGAAGCAGGGCTAGATCTACTTCTTGCCTGCCTTCAGCAGGTAATGGTTGCTGCTGACTATGCAAACCATCTGTTTGGACTGTGCTCTTTAGAGTTGGCATCTCCATATATCCACTCACTTATCTGTATCATTGGGTGGAGCAAGGAGACACCCACCCAGGAAGCTGATGTTGTGAGTTCCATTAAAGGGCAGCACAATGCCAATACTTCAATCCATTGTTTATAGAATGTTTTGTACTGCTTTATCCCTTACCTCACCTGACGGCAACAATAGATGCTGAATTTTCTCCCCATGCACCAGTCATTTGTGCACATGGAACACATTCAAATACTGTTACGGTACACACCATCCCAATCTGCCGTGTGGCTGAATGAGATTCCAGGGGTTCCAGGCGCTTACTCAGGGTTGTTGTTCTGTTGGCACAGCAGAGACTAGTGTCTTTGAGAAATATGGTTTATTAACAAGACTTGGAAGTCTGCAATGGAAAGAATGCAGAACATTATACCCAAGAGTGTTTATCGTTGCCCGTCTGATAACTTCAACAAGCTCGGGACAAAGCAGCAGTCTGTCATGGCTCCTGGTCTCTTGGTGCAGTCTCTTCCAGCCACAGCCAAGATGGCTCTGACCTCTAGCCGCTGCATGGAGTCCTGGCCTGCCCAGTAGCTCATGGAGGACTGTCTTTTGTTCTCTTCCTTCCTAGCACACCTCTTGCCAAAAAACAACAACACACCTCCTGCAAAATGACACTTTTCCCTGTCACCTCAAATCACTCCCCATCACCTTGGCAATCCCCGTTTTGCACAGACCTGAGAACCTTCTTTGATGTGTAAATGCATGGCCATTGTTTCATATTAATGGCTTGCATTCAACCAGGTGGACTGCATAGACCAACCCAAGAATTCCTTGTCTGGCCCAGTTCTGTCGCTTGCATTTTCGCTCCCTATCCCAAATATTAGCTAGATTCTGAAAGTCATTAATTTCTTGGGTTTAGAAGGGGAGGGGTTTCCTCCCACCCCAAACTTAAAACAATGCTAAGTTGGTCCATGGACAGATCATACAAGCTAAACAGTGGTCTGTCTTTAAACAAAATCACAGCTATAATTGTACTGTTCTCCAGAATTACCGGTACTTGTGATCCATCTCTTTTTGTCAGGCGGGCAGGGGGTGAGAATTAAACACCTGCATTGTGAGATACCTATTATATGCAAAAGAGATTATTTGCACAGCTGATGTTGGTCATATTGAAAAAGTGAATATGTGAGCCGAGAGATGGTGGTAGCTTGCATTAAGAGCATGAATGATGCTGCTGTTGCTGTGAGAATCCTGGGGAATGACTCTGAAGCAGGAAAATATTGGTGGAGTTTAATATAGACATTTGTTGTTGTTTCCTAGGGCTGGATAGGTGTTTTGATTTGGTATTACTGCAGAATTAGCGCCTTGGAAAGATGAGAATTTAATATACCTCTGACGCCAACATCTAAAAGCTATGCTCATGTAAATGGTGCAACAGCAGGAAGGTTAAATAAGGTTAATGCTTTATTTGATTATTCTAGTTTGCAATTTGCCTTTTTTATTATTCTGAGAAATCCCCTTTTTTAACAGAATGCGAAAGTTCTGACTTCAGCCTGTCAAAGCCATGCAAATGAAATATCAATATCTTGTCTACGGAATACATGTTAAACCCATGACATGGTGATCTGCGCTGACACAGAAGAGAAAAAGCCCACTTCCCCTCCCACTATAGATAGAGAATTAAAAATTGGACTTCCTAAAACAGTATTGATTTCCTTTAAGTGAATAAAGAGGAAATTCCCATCACAAAAAGGCTTCTGACAAAAACCCATCAATAATGGAGGAAGATTAGAAGACAGTGAGATAAAATAGAATTACATGTGCTTCTTTCTCAGATGTTTTCTTTGAACAATCTCTTTAAAAACATCTAGAAGGAAATGGGATCAGTGGAGAAAATGTCCTTTGTTGTCTTGCATTTCATTGTAGCTGCTTCTGCCATGGAACCAGAAAGATGTTGAAATGATTTTCTGGAAGGGGGCCAAATGGGATTTTAAAAACAAGGACCCATGAAAGTGGGGCTTAAAGGTCGTACTGAAGAAAGAAAACAGAATCCGTAATATGTAGCATTAAATATATAATTCTTTTCCCGGAAATATGGAAAATGTGAATGGTAGAGTGTCAAAACATTTAGGGACATATGCCAAGGAACAGGTTGATTTATTGCAGCACATCCTTCCCAAAGCCTAGCTCATGCTTCCCCAGCTTTGGGAATGAGGTGGGAGGCCTCTAGGCCAGAGTCTTGTGCCTCCTTCCCAAACCCCTGCACCTGCCTTACCTTACCACCTTGGGAAGGTGGTTTTGGGCTGAGGGGGGTGGCAAATTTTGGCCCTGCATGAGGCGCCATGTTACCAAGGTCTGTCCCTGCAGGAAACACTGATAAGTTGTGGCCCTGCAATGCATGCTGGCTGGCACCATAACCTGCAGCTTTTTTTCTGCAGTGGATTCTGGTCTCATTCCAAAAATAACTGGAGACCTCTGACCAGCCCCTCGCTATGTGAGAGATCTCAGATATGTCCTTCAACTGAACACATGTAAGAAAACTTACCCAGAATTATTTGAATAATAATTCAAACTGCTTATTCATGCCCCATTTATCATTTTCAATTAAATTTCAATTAAATTTGCAGCCTTCCTGATCCTGCCCCTGCAATTCATCCCTGGGACCAGATTTCCATGGGTGCATCTAGATTCAGTCACATATGAGATAGCGTGGAGTTAAATAGCCACGTTAAAGATTTTATACAGTGGTACCTTGGGTTAAACCACAGAGCCTAGGGCTTGCTGATCAGAAGGTTGGTGGTTCGAATCCCTGCGACAGGGTGAGCTCCCGTTGCTCGGTCCCAGCTCCTGCCAACCTAGCAGTTCGAAAGCACGTCAAAGTGCAAGTAGATAAATAGGGACTGCTACAGCGGGAAGGTAAACGGCGTTTCCGTGTGCTGCTCTGGTTCACCAGAAGCGGCTTCGTCATGCTGGCCACATGACCTGGAAGCCAATAATGTGAGATGAGCGCGCAACCCCAGAGTCGGTCACAACTGGACCTAATGGTCAGGGGTCCCTTTACCTTTTACCTTGGTTTAAGAACAGTTTAGTTTATGAACAACTTGAATTGACCTAGAAGTAGGTGTTTTGGTTTGTGAACTTTGCCTTGGAAGCAGAACATGTTCCGCTTCCTGTTGAGTGTGTTCCATTTGTAAATTGAGTCACCCACTGCTATGGGAACGGATCAAGTTCGTAAACCAAGGTACCACACCTTGGGGTGTGTAGGGTGTTAGGAGAGGGGTTGTACCTCTGGTGTGGGACATGTCATGCTCCTTCTGGGGTAGTTTGCCCACTTTGGTCCGTACCCTGCACTTACCGGTAGCTCTCCCCTGTGGCTCCTAGAAGCTGTCAGCATGTGACTGTGGCCGCACCCTGCAAATGGCTTCGATTGGCTAGTTAAACCAGGTGAGGGTACCTGATGGGTCTCAAACCCTCAGTGAGTTAAGGACTTCCCCTACATATGAAGACAGGCTCTGGCAGATTGAGCAGAAGAGACCAATAATGGGTCCAACAGTCAAGCAGGCGGTTTCTCGCGTGCTGTAGAGAGAATTGAGGGGCAGATCGTAGCATCTTAGAGTTGGAAGGGACCCAAGGGTCATCTAGTCCAACCCCCTGCAATGCAGGAATCTCAGCTAAAGCATCCATGATAGATGGCCATCCAACCTCTCTTTAAAAACATCCAAGGAAGGAGAGTCCACCACCTCTCATGGGAGTCTGTTCCATTGCTGAACAGCTCTTACCGTCAGAAAGTTTTTCCAAGTGTTTAGTCAGAATCCCCTTTCTTGCAACTTAAAGCCATTGGTTCAAGTCCTACCCTCCAGAGCAAGAGAAAGCAATCATGCTCCCTCTTCCATGTGACAGCCCTTAAGATATCTGAAGATGGCTATCATATCTCCTCTCAGTCTCCTCTTTTCCAGGCTTAACATAACCAGCTTCTTCAAGCGCTCCTCATAAGGCTTGGTTTCCAGACCCTTGATCATCTTGGTTGCCCTCGTCTGCACACATTTCAGCTTGTCAACATCCTTCTTAAATTTTGCCCAGAGTTGGACACAATATGCCAGGTGTGGTGTGACTAAGGCAGAATAGAGTGGTACTATTACTTCCCTTGATCTGGACACTATACTTCTGTTGATACAGCCAAGAATAGCATTACCTTTTTTTGCTGCTGCATCACACTGTTGACTCATGTTAAGCTTGTGGTCCACCATGACCCCTAGATCCTTTTCACATGTACTGCTAGTAAGCCAGGTGTCCCACATCCTATATTTGTGCATATGGTTCTTCCTGCCTACGTGCAGAACCTTACATTTGTCCCTATTAAAATTCATTTTGTTAGCTTGCACCCAGTTCTCCAATCTGTTAAGGTCATTTTGAATTCTGATTCTGTCTTCTGTGGCATTAGCTATCCCTCCCAGTTTGGTGTTATCTGCAAATTTGATGAGCATCCCCTGAATTCCTTCATCCAAATCATTTATAAAGATGTTGAACAACAGTGGGCCCAGGACAGGACTCTGCAGCACCCCACTTGTCACTTTTTTCCAGGATGATGAGGAACCATTAATGAGTACTCTTTGGGTTTGGTCAGTCAACCAGCTAGAGATCTGCCTAACAGTTACCTTGTTCAACCCACATTTTACCAGCTTCCTCATGAGAATATCATGGGGGACTTTGTCAAAAGCCTTGCTGAAATTGAAGATACACTATGTCCACAGCATTTCTCTGATCCACCAAGTTTGTAATTCCATTAAAAAAAGAAATTAGTTTGGTCTGGCATGACTTGTTTTTTAGAAACCCATTCTGGTTCTTAGTAATCACATTAGATGGAGCTAAGGAGTAAACCCTACACAAATCTGGAGTGGAATCCTTAAGATGGTTGGATTGTGCCTTGTCTGCCTCCTTCCAGCAACTCCTACTGCCAAGGTGGTGCCAAATGTAGTGTCCTTGTATCTCTCTCTCTCTCTCTCTCTCTCTGCTGTGATTGATTGGGACTGTTAGCTCGGATAAGGTGGGACAAAGAAATGAATCTGGGCATCACCTTTCCCCCAATAAGTGGATAGTACAACGACAGCTGACAACACCAGCAGCCCCCTTGGTGAAACATAGGCTATGTACTATGTAACATACCTTGCAGGTGGAATAAAATTTGCCTCCCTCAGCATTGTCCTTCACGCCTCCTATAGTTTCACACCTCCTGTAGAGTGCTTTTCTTCTCACTGCAGTAATGAGGAGAAAAACTGAGCTATTCCCCCCACCCCTGCCATCTGGGAATGCAGCCCTCAGGCCAAAGAGGTTAGCTACCCTTGTCTTAGTGGAAGATGCTGCACAAGTGGAAGTAAATCTACCCCCACTTGCTAGTGCCTGTTACAGTTAAATACAAATGCTATGGTAGCCATTATTTAACAGAGGAACCCAGAACCCAGAACAGCAGCAGCATATATCTTCAGGAGGATTTTAGGTAGATGCTGTGTAAGTATTAAAACTGGAGTCAGTCCACATTGTGCACGTGCCCATTATGTCCTAAAATAACCAGTTTGACCCAGTTCCCTTTCTAGGTCATGCAGCGGCTAATTTTTCTTCCACTATCCATGGTACATTTTATTGTATTTGCTTCTTCATAATCATGTGTCCTTCTGCTGCTTGTGCAGTTGCACAATGCAGACGCTGTATTCTGTAACAATGCAGCTTTCTTACCCTTCAGAGGACAAAGAGCCCATTATTCAGTGCTGTAGTAGGAAGAAGTGGAATTCTGTGGGGATGACTAAAAAACAGGAGTGGGAAGCAAAGTCAACTGAAGGAAAGCAACACAGGCATCCCTATCCTTTCTGCTATTGCACATGACGGGCAAATGACATTAATATAATGTCTTATAATAGTACTGTGCCGGGTGTATGTTGTCCTAATAGCTGCAGCCAGGATCTGAAGTAGTTCTGCATGTCCAATGAATCTTTGGTAATGTTTATTGACTTAGTTGTGAACGCCGGGTGTAGAAATCCATGGGAGTTTCACAATTACTTTGTGAGGGAGGGAGGGAGAGAATTGAAATCCTATCTGCCCCTGGGACTCTGCCCAGACACCCTCCCCTTTGGCCATACTTCTCACTGGTCCTGAATTGTGTCCCCCCTCTAGTGATTTTACCCGCCTGAGACATGCCTTTGAACTGTGATAAAATGTCTTGTTTGCCTGTATGAAAGATGGAGAGTTGTGGATGTTGAAGCTGAAATAGGTCTTCAGATCTCTGCCTGTGCATAAAAGGTGCTTTGCACTCTGCTGCACAAAGAAACGGGTATAAAGCATTTAAGTGCAGGAAGGTCTGGGGAAAGTATACTGCAATGAAGTCTGCTATGCAAACTGTCCTGCTTGTACTGGTCTTGCTGCCTTCTGCGTTAGTCATGGAGACACTGGTCTAATGGTTTAGACTGGAGTCATAGGAGAAAATAGACTGCACAGTTTGTTTTGCCCAGTTCCCAGAAAAATTGGTGTGTGCATTTACCCCTGAGATGGAAGAAAAGGAAGAGCAAACAAATGATTAAAATCTATCCACTAGACATATATCTGAATATCTCAGCAAGCTGTCAACTACTGTTGTGGCAGCCTTTTGTCTCTAGAAAGAGGGATTGAAAGAAGGCCAGCATGCTAAAATGGCACCAATGACGGCTTTGATTGCAATTATCACTAACAAGGTTATACATGCAGATGAATAAATTGAGAGCAAGAAATTACTTAATAATAACCCTGCAGACACTCCATGCATTATGATGCTTGGACATTTGCTGGCATTTTCTTCTTAGACTTTGCAATACAATAGCACAGCTGAACCTACAGTATATGCTCTGCACTGCATCCTCATTATCTTGACATCCTCTCTTCGGGATGTGTAGAAGTTCACATTAGTTCTATAGAAACAGATTTTCCTCACTGCTATCTAAATGTTTTTTGTTTCTGTCTGCGGTGCCTATAACCCAAACCATTTGGCTAAATGAAATTTCCACTCTGCAATTAACAAAAGAAGCACCAAGATTTCTAAAAACTCAGCACTCCTACTTCCACCAAGATAGGCTCTTCATTTGTTGTTGTTGTTGTTGTTTAGTCGTTTAGTCGTGTCCGACTCTTCGTGACCCCATGGACCATAGCACGCCAGGCACTCCTGTCTTGCACTGCCTCCCGCAGTTTGGTCAAACTCATGTTCGTAGCTTCGAGAACACTGTCCAACCATCTTGTCCTCTGTCGTCCCCTTCTCCTAGTGCCCTCCATCTTTCCCAACATCAGGGTCTTTTCCAAGGATTCTTCTCTTCTCATGAGGTGGCCAAAGTATTGGAGCCTCAGCTTCACAATCTGTCCTTCCAGGGAGCACTCAGGGCTGATTTCCTTAATAATGGATAGGTTTGATCTTCTTGCAGTCCATGGGACTCTCAAGAGTCTCCTCCAGCACCATAATTCAAAAGCATAAATTCTTCGGCGATCAGCCTTCTTTATGGTCCAGCTCTCACTTCCATACATCACTACTGGGAAAACCATAGCTTTAACTATACGGACCTTTGTCGGCAAAGTGATGTCTCTGCTTTTTAAGATGCTGTCTAGGTTTGTCATTGCTTTTCTCCCAAGAAGCAGGCGTCTTTTAATTTCGTGACTGCTGTCACCATCTGCAGTGATCAAGGAGCCCAAGAAAGTAAAATCTCTCACTGCCTCCATTTCTTCCCCTTCTATTTGCCAGGAGGTGATGGGACCAGTGGACATGATCTTGGTTTTTTTGATGTTGAGCTTCAGACCATATTTTGCGCTCTCCTCTTTCACCCTCATTAAAAGGTTCTTTAATTCCTCCTCGCTTTCTGCCATCAAGGTTGTGTCATCTGCATATCTGAGGTTGTTGATATTTCTTCCGGCAATCTTAATTCCGGCTTGGGATTCATCTAGTCCAGCCTTTCGCATGATGAATTCTGCATATAAGTTAAATAAGCAGGGAGACAATATACAACCTTGTCGTACTCCTTTCCCAATTTTGAACCAATCAGTTGTTCCATATCCAGTTCTAACTGTAGCTTCTTGTCCCACATAGAGATTTCTCAGGAGACAGATGAGGTGATCAGGCACTCCCATTTCTTTAAGAACTTGCCATAGTTTGCTGTGGTCGACACAGTCAAAGGCTTTTGCATAGTCAATGAAGCAGAAGTAGACGTTTTTCTGGAACTCTCTAGCTTTCTCCATAATCCAGCGCATGTTTGCTATTTGGTCTCTGGTTCCTCTGCCCTTTCGAAATCCAGCTTGCACTTCTGGGAGTTCTCGATCCACATACTGCCTAAGCCTGCCTTGTAGAATTTTAAGCATAACCTTGCTAGCGTGTGAAATGAGCGCAATTGTGCGGTAGTTGGAGCATTCTTTGGCACTGCCCTTCTTTGGAATTGGGATGTAGACTGATCTTCTCCAATCCTCTGGCCATTGCTGAGTTTTCCAAACTTGCTGGCATATTGGGTGTAGCACCTTAACAGCATCATCTTTTAAAATTTTAAATAGTTCAGCTGGAATATCATCACTTCCACTGGCCTTGTTATTAGCAGTGCTTTCTAAGGCCCATTTGACTTCACTCTCCAAGATGTCTGGCTCAAGGTCAGCAACCACACTACCTGGGGTGTATGAGACCTCCATATCTTTCTGGTATAATTCCTCTGTGTATTCTTGCCACCTCTTCTTGATGTCTTCTGCTTCTGTTAGGTCCTTACCACTTTTGTCCTTGATTATGGTAATCTTTGTACGAAATGCTCCTTTCATATCTCCAATTTTCTTGAACAGATCTCTGGTTTTCCCCATTCTATTGTTTTCCTCTATTTCTTTGCATTGCTCATTTAAGAAGACCCTCTTGTCTCTCCTTGCTGTTTTTTGGAAATCTGCATTCAGTTTCCTGTATCTTTCCCTATCTCCCTTGCATTTTGCTTGCCTCCTCTCCTCCGCTATTTGTAAGGCCTCGTTGGACAGCCATTTTGCCTTATTGCATTTCCTTTTCCTTGGGATGGTTTTCGTTGCTGCCTCCTGTATAATGTTACGAGCCTCCATCCATAGTTCTTCAGGCACTCTGTCCACCAAATCTAAATCCTTAAACCTGTTCCTCACTTCCACTGTGTATTCATAAGGGATTTGATTCAGATTGTATCTTACTGGCCCAGTGGTTTTTCCTACTTTCTTCAGTTTAAGCTGGAATTTTGCTATAAGAAGCTGATGATCTGAGTTACAGTCAGCTCCAGGTCTTGTTTTTGCTGACTGTATAGAGCTTCTCCATCTTTGGCTGCAGAGAATATAATCAATCTGATTTCGATGCTGCCCATTTGGTGATATCCATGTGTGGAGTCGTCTCTTGTGTTGTTGGAAGAGAGTGTTTGTGATGACCAGCTTGTTCTCTTGACAGAACTCTATTAGCCTTTGCCCTGCTTCATTTTGAACTCCAAGGCCAAACTTGCCAGTTGTCCCTTTTATCTCTTGATTCCCTACTTTAGCATTCCAATCCCCTGTAATGAGAAGAACGTCCTTCTTTGGTGTCATTTCTAGAAGTTGTTGTAGGTCTTCATAGAATTGGTCAATTTCACTTTCTTCAGCACCGGTAGTTGGTGCATAAACTTGGATTACTGTGATGTTAAAAGGTCTGCCTTGGATTCGTATCGAGATCATTCTGTCATTTTTGAGATTGCATCCCATTACAGCTTTTGCCACTCTTTTGTTGACTATGAGGACCACTCCATTTCTGCTACAGGATTCTTGCCCACAGTAGTAGATATGATAGTCACCCGAACTGAATTCGCCCATTCCCTTCCATTTTAGTTCACTGATGCCCAGGATGTCGATATTTATTCTTGTCATCTCATTTTTGACCACATCCAGCTTACCTCCACTCATGGTTCTTACATTCCAGGTTCCTATGCAATATTTTTCTTTACAGCATCGGACTTTCCTTTCGCTTCCAGGCATATCCGCAACTGAGCGTCCTTTCGGCTTTGGCCCAGCCGCTTCATCAGCTCTGAATCTACTTGTACTTGTCCTCCGCTCTTCCTCAGTAGCATGTTGGACGCCTTCCGACCTGAGGGGCTCATCTTCCAGCGTCATAACTTTTATATGCCTGTTGTCTTTGTCCATGGAGTTTTCTTGGCAGGGATACTGGAGTGGCTTGCCAGTTCCTTCTCCAGGTGGATCACGTTTAGTCAAAACTCTCCACTATGACCTGTCCATCTTGGGTGGCCCTGCATGGCATAGCTCATAGCTTCTCTGAGTTATTCAAGCCCCTTCGCCACGACAAGGCATTGATCCATGAAGGGGAGGCTCTTCATAGGCGCTGCTAAATAAATATAAAGGACAATGGAGCATTTGCAGGGCTGTACTTACACATAAATGAATTGTGAGTGCACAAAATGGAATGACTTGCTAATATCCCCACAGATTCCATGCATATTTGAAGATTTGATGACAAGTGCATTTCCACTCTAGTTTTAATTTACAGTGGTTTGCAATTCTGAGTCATCACCATTCACATTTTATTATAAAGTCAGAGCGTAGTTCAGGGCGGTTGTCGAAATACTGCTTTGCTTCTGACAGTAACACATGCAGAGAGATACAATGAAAGTGAGAAGGTGGTAATTCATAATCAAGAAGTAAGCTGTCAATTGGATTTATTCATCTCCCAAAGTTTATTGTGTTATCTATGGGTCATTACTGGCAATGAAGGGCAGAGATGGAAATAACAGTTGGATTTAAAGGATGAATTACATACACATGTGTGTGTTTGCTATGAAAATCAAAAGTATTATAGGTGAGGGCTGTTGGGGATGGGCAATCCAGATACATATTCCTGTCCTTTTTATGAGCAAGACAGACAACCCAACCTAGCAAATGAGGTCTACAAATGGAAGTTCAGCTCAAATTGTTGTTGTTTTGTAGGGCCTTGATTTGTGCCCTATTGTTGCTAGTGACATTCTATAACCTGTGATTGTTTCTTGTGTTGGATTTGATCAGATTCAGCCCAATGCTCTGTGCTGTGCCTTCTTGCCTAGCTGGTTATTCATCCTGGCTTTTGACAACTTTCCATGTCAGAGTGGTGACCAGGAAGGAGAAAGTGCCTGTTGACATTGAAAGAGGGTGTTGTTGTTTTTTTAAAAAAATTCTCTTGGCTCTTTAGATTTTAAAAAATTATAGGCCAGTATCAAACCTCCCTTTTCTGGAGAAGCAAGGCAGCTTCAGGCTGTACTGGATTAAGCGGATTTTCTTGTTTCATTTCATTCTGGAGGCACTGTTCCACTTGGGAACAGTGCGTTCTTGGTGTGGCTTCTGTTTCATGGAACTTTCAACAAAATATACCAGATGCACACAGACGAGCACTAAAACATTTTTTATTCCGCCTGAGCTTTAACACTATTGTGTTGCTGGTGGGTTGTTGTTGTTTTTATTGTACTTATTTTATGCTCTCTGTTGTTGGTATATTTTCAGTTGGCAGTATTCTTTAATTACAGTTCGGATTGAACACTGCTTTAGAAAGTACAAAGTTGAAAAGTGGCCTATAAAGTGGGATAATCGGTTGCCATAATCTGTGATTGCATCCATGCCTTTAGAATTTCAATTTAGTTGAATGGGATGGCATGTGATCACACAAAGGGAAGTGACTCCGACACCACTGTAACCGAACATTTGCCTTCTCACTATCACTTAAACTGATCAAATCCATCTGTAGGTTACATACACCTTCAACTGTTCATTGCCTCTTCAAGGAGTAAGAAACAGGTTAAGCCCCAGAAATTATTTTCAAAGCCAGAATTCAGCCCTGGATTCTTGAGATACATACAGTACTTTCATTCTTAGCCCATGCCCATCCATCTGATACCTACTGTACTACTGCAGAGAGATTCTCAGCCTTTATGATGGTAGAATCACACCAATCTACAATCTATATCCCATGGATGGCAAGTCTTAACCATTGCAGGATTTAGAGTTAGACAGGAAAGGGTTAAGTGCTCTTTGGGACTGCCTTCATGTCTCTTTCTTTGGTTTTTAACTGCAGTAGACACTGATGGCGCTGCAGTAATAATCACCAGATCTCTCCAGTGACTTTCAAAATCTTCTTGGTCAAGAGCCCAGAATCTAGTCTGCATCTGAAGAAAGACTGCAGCTCAATGTCTGGCAGTATAACGAAATGCTATCCTAAAGTATGACTATTGAGCATCCTTGGAGCAGCAGCCTTACCTATTTTCAACCATTTTGGTCCTGTTTTTGCCAGTGGATCCATTTTGAGGAACGAACCCAAAAAAGGAATCTACAGAATCACTTCCAAACAAAAATAAGAAAAAGATGAGATAAATATTTATGAAATACTGAATAAAGTAATATTTTCCACAAGTAAATTTTCAGCAACAGTAAAAAGGAAGGGGGGTATATGGATGCTAAAAAGAAGGACCATAGCTTAGAAGTAAAGCACATGTTTTGTTTGCAAAAGATCCCATATTCCATCTCGGGCAACTCCAGTTATCAGGTGATGTGAAAGACCTCTCTCTGAGACCTCAAGGAAGAGAAAGATGCTGTCAATCAGAGTAGGAAATGCTGCGTCAGATGGACAAGCAGTCTGACCTGATTTGTTCCTGTAAATGCTGTTTAGCAAAGGAAATAAAGCAGGGGTAGGGGGTTGTTTTCCACTTCCCTTTTTATGAGTGGTGGAAGGTTATGTGATCAGTTTCCTCAGGGCCAGACCTGCCATAAGGCATAATAAGCAGGCCATCTTGACTGGCAGATACTAAAGGAATGGAGAGAGGTGGTTGGATGCTGGAGGAAAGAACTCTTTGTACCACACAGCCTGCCCTGAACACACTAATGCTAGGACACACTAGTCCGTTGGTCTCAGTTGCTATCAAGGAACCTGTGTATTGAAGTAGGTTGAATCAAGATTTAGCTGCCTGACCAGTCGTCTTCTGCATGTGGAATTTACAGCAGGCTGCCTCTGCCTTGCTTTTCACCTCAAGGAGCAAAAAGACTTGGATTGGCCATCCCTGAGTTTCCTGCTGACAGATTGATTGCTGGTGACCCTTCCTCAACATAAAATTTCTAGATCAGGTCTCAGGCACTTTTTTGTCTGAACAACAGTCCAGTTGGCTCTGCATTAGTGGGTGGAGCCTTGCTCTTCACTCTTTGCCCTTCATCTGTCTGAAACTAGCCCAGTGCTGTCCTACATTCCCCTATTCACATGTTCATAACCTAGTCAGCATTGTCAATTCTAGGAGCACAAACATGCTTATGCTTGCTATTGGAGGATTAAAGAGTCCTGGGCTTAGAGGGTTGGCCTATGAAAAACTAAAACAGAACGTGGGTTGAGCATGGAATCAGAAGAAGAAACAAAGGAATTCTCCAGAGTTCTGCGTCTGAAAGTCTTGATTATTCACAGATGCAAGTTTGCAAAATATGCTTTGATTGTTTGTGTACTGCCTCATGGTTAATGCCAACCCTACCATAACTGTCTGAGACAAAACATGTCTAATAGGGCAATGCAGAAAATGTGAGAACACCTTGTTTTTTTTAAATGTATTTTTATTAAAGATTTTATTGGTTTACAAAAGTATGTGCAATGTCTTTTATTTCAAGTAACGTTTTTTACAGATCAGTTTCATTTGTTGAGACATTAGGATAGGAGGAAAAGGGGGAAAGAGGTAGAGGGCGAAAGGTGAGTGGGAGTGGGGTCGGGTGGTGATGTTTCTATTTTACTTAATATATGTGGGGTTTTGTGTCAGCGTCACTTGTGCAGGTTCTCTGCTATTCACTTGTGTTCCAGAGTATCTTGCTTTTGAATGTGTTTAACCATCCAAGTGAACCCAGTCATAGTTACCATGTACAGTAGTACCTCGGGTTACGAACACGATCCGTTCCGGATCGCGGTCCGTAACCCGAAAAGGTCGCAAACCGAGCGCCACTTCTGTGCATGCGCAAAACACGATTTTCGCGATTTGCGCATGCGCAAAGCGTGCACGCCGCTTCTGCGCATGTGCGGGACGCATGCGCGCCGAAAACACTTCCCGGGGTGTGGAGTTCGTAACCTGAAGTGTTCGCAACCCGAGCGGGTCGTAAACCGAGGTACGACTGTATCTGCCAAATGTATACAACACTGAATTAATACTATGTGGAGCAAATTATGGTTAAAGTTTAAGAGCACAACCCAGCAACCCCAGGAGCAGCCTTTCCATTGGGAATCCATCCATTTAGGAAAAGTGTGGCTTGATTTTGATATTTGATCTGATATAATATTTGTATACTGTTTTTTTCAACAGATGTTGAGCTAAAAGTGGCTCACGATAATCACAATAGCATTAAAACAAACAAACATTGCAATACTGTATTATAATATTAAACTCAATAGCATATAAATGAGGCAAACAACAACAAATTTATCAAAACAATTAATACAATTCAATAAAACAATCGTAACTCATGGTATTGCTACGATACTTCCTAATCACATTGAACCTTATTCCAAAACAACAACAACAACAACAACAACAAACATGGATTAGCTGTGCCTTGTTGGGTATCAGACACATTGCTTTGCAACACCGCAATGGATAGAACTGCTGCCTTAAACAGGGGATTCTGGGAACAGGTAGTGGTGGTGAGGCACAAGAGTTTCAAATCAGTGCATGTAGCAATGAAATTTGATCCTACACACAGTGTATTGTTATGGGCTTGGGCTCTAGGGATTCCTTCCCAACTCATTGGTATTCAAATCATAATGAATAAGAACCCCGCTTTTACACCTTTGCTCGCTTCTTTCCCACAGCCCTCCTAAATGGCACGTATGACATTTTGCAAGATGAGATCGCATGACATTGATGGAGATCTATAGTACTATATATTCTAGCCTATATATGCTGTTCAGTGCTACAGTCAGCCTATTTATAAACCCTGTTCTTTAGGTGGTTTTCCTTCCTGGCATAGAAAGTGTCATATGCGTTTTTAATGATGAAACGTTGAGCTCTATGTTGAGTGCTTGTTAAAATTACATTGCCACTTGCACTCGATGATTGCCACTGTGATTCAAAGCCTGCTTGATAGCTTTACTTCAGTCAGCTAATGCATTCAGAGACCTATAACTAATTCCGGGAGTGATGAAAACATGTCATCTTTCTGACATGTGTTCGTAACGAAGAGGCTTTTACTTGTCTCCTACAAGTACAATAGACAGTCTGCAATATTTCCACCTCAACTGTAAAATTCCTGGCCTAGACTGTGAAGCATTTTGTGTATCCTACAGAAAGCTAATGAACACAGGAAAACACTATTGGCCCCACAGAAGCAAACTGACTCATGTGGACAAAAGGTCAGAGGCCTCCATCCAGAATTTTGTCATTTAATCTAAAAAAAATTATGAATGGTTTTTGGAATAAAAGGAGGGGGGACCCCACACAGTGTAGTTATGTTAATTGTATACATAATGGTGATTTCACCATTTAGGAATGTGATTCTGATGCACTAAAGTTAAGATGGTTGCCACTGACATTAAGGGATGTGATTTTCACCCAATACTTATTGAAAATGGCACTTGTTTCCAATAAATATTTTTAGACTCTTTTCAGATACTTTAGGATGAAGAGCCTAAGACCATGTGTAACATGCTTTATGTTAAAGACAATTCATTTCACGAAAGCTGCAAAAATCATTTTGCTGAAAAAGCTAATGTGCATAATCTGTTCATAGAGCAATTAATTTTCAGAGTTAAATGTAAGGCATTTATTTGAGAAGCTAAATGTAAGCCCGCGTCCCGTCAAAGCGAGTGGGGGCGGGGAGAATTGCAGGAGCAGCTAAAGTAAAATAAAAGCTTTTCATTGAGCAGTGTAACAATTAAGCTGCATTGTTATACAACATTCATTGTTTTCTATAATGAGTGGTGTTCCATGGCTTTATATTTCTAGTGGGGAAAATTCAAGGTGATTTCCACCTATACAGTGAAGCAGGCATCGCCTGGAGCTTTTCTTTGAAAGTGGGACCCGGGCTGTCACAGGTGGAAAGTGTTGCAGGAGATAATCTGTCTCTGGTGCCTCTAAGGAGCAGATATCCAATTATTTTAAGGAAGTGCTGGCTGTACAGTAAACAGTTCCCTTTTAATAGTGACAGACCTGCTGGAAGAAAAGGGGATCATCAACCTTCCTGTCTAAAGGGGGCCTGGCCAAGCCTACTGAGAAATGGAAATCACCTGGGTACGAGTGAAGTTTGCATCCTACATTCAATGATGTTTGGTGACAGCAAGAGAAAACTATGCTTTTCTTCTTCTTTTCCTTTAATGGCTCAGCTCTTAAAGAGCGGCGCTACTTCACCTTCACTGGGCCTTTTAACTGTTGAAACATACACATTTATTAACTAATTCTTATATTCAGTGGAAAAGGAAGGCTCGGTGCTGCTGATATGGTCATTAATGAAGCCACAAAGATATAACCACTATTATTTTTCAGTGCATTCACACTGCCTTTCCAAACAAGCATTGCTGAGGACATCTTATAAAAACAACCCAGGCTCAAAAAAAATATGAACAAACCTTTGCCTACCTTGGGTCCCCAGATGTTTCCAGACTACAACTGCCATCAGATGATGGGAGTTGTAATCCAACAACACTTAAAAGCCCAAGATTGGGAAAGGCTGGGACCAATATAACCCAAGTAAAATGAGGCTGGTTCTTACTTCTAAATAGATTGTTAGGCCTGCCAGAACTGACTATGCTGGTCATCTATTTGGCAGCGCAATATTGTAGGACTGTACCCATGTTACATGTATCAATGCATGTTTTGGGGAAAGAGAGATCACCTCTATTTGCCCTTTTCCGATACCTGTTTAAATTCAGCATAGTTAAGAAACAGCCTACATGAATACAAAACTTTACCTTTGTTGTTTATGGTCACACAACAACAAATGCTGAGTAGCTGATCATTTGTGCAGAGTCTTCCCTAGTAGGCTTGTTCTCAACATATTCTGAAAGCCAAGGGATGAGACCAGTGGGTATGATCTTGCCCACCACTTCATACACATTGACTATATTCATATTTAATGATAGTATAATCCTGTGAATGATGCACAGAGTTATTCTCCCCACCCCCACCCCGAAAGCCTGGATCATGCTTTTATAACCTAATAATTGCTTGTACATTATTTGCAGTCTTCTCAGCTTATGAAATGGATTTGTCAGCTTTAGTAATGTATCTGTCTGCTCAAAGAAATCGTTAGTTGGGGGGGGGGGCTTTGTCTGTGTATTCTTAGAAACCTGCACAGCTCACCTAAATCCAGAAATGAAGGTGAATTTTACCTGTTTTGCCATAACTGCAAGTGTTTCGAATTAATTTAATACTGTAAAATGTTAGAAGGTCAGCAGTCAAGGCATCTTCTCCTTCTCTGTTCTCTTGCAGTGGCATGTTTTATAAATAGCAGACTATTAATTATCTGTAACAATGAATTATAAATAAGTATATAATTATAAACAATATTGAATTATAAATAACTAATAATTAATTGTAAATATAAAATACAAATTAATTAGCTGCTGCTAAGTTTTCTATTAAGCCAACCATCAAAATGTAAAATGATGTATTATGACTATGCTCCTAGCCATGATAGCTATGCTCTGCCTCCATGTTTCTGCATATCAGTTGCTGGAAGCCATCGGAAGGGAGAGGGCTCTTGTGCTCAGGTTCTACTTGAGGATTTCCCACAGGCATCTGGGTGGCCACTGTGAGAACAGGATGCTGAACTCAAAGGGCCATTGCCTGATTCAGCAGCTCTTCTTATGTTCTTATGTATCTGATACAACAGATGAAACATGGGTGAGTTCTCTGTGAATTTTGAAAACAAAGATCCTGGATTTCTAGTGATGTGTTTAATACTGTGGATCCATTCACCATTAAAACCATTTCTCGCTATACATTCCAACTCACTGAGGGAGGCTGGCACGCTTTACTTCCCCTCCCTCTCTCTGGGCTAGGGATGCCCAATTTGTTTTATCAGCACCGCTGTATTGTGGGAGCACATCCTATGATATGCAAACAATGTTGTTGTTGTTGTTTAGTCGTTTAGCCGTGTCCGACTCTTCATGACCCCATGGACCATAGCACACCAGGCACTCCTGTCTTCCACTGCCTCCCGCAGTTTGGTCAAACTCATGTTGGTAGCTTCAAGAACACTGTCCAACCATATCATCCTCTGTCGTCCCCTTCTCCTTGTGCCATCAATCTTTCCCAACATCAGGGTTTTTTCCAGGGAGTCTTCTCTTCTCATGAGGTGGCCACAGTATTGGAGCCTCAGCTTCACGATCTGTCCTTCCAGTGAGCACTCAGGGCTGATTTCCTTCAGAATGGATAGGTTTGATCTTCTTGCAGTCCATGGGACTCTCAAGAGTCTCCTCCAGCACCATAGTTCAAAAGCATAAATTATTCAGCGATCAGCCTTCTTTATGGTCCAGCTCTCACTTCCATACATCACTATTGGGAAAACCATAGCTTTCACTATACGGACCTTTGTAGGCAAGGTGATGTCTCTGCTTTTTAAGATGCTGTCTAGGTTTGTCATTGCTTTTCTCCCAAGAAGCAGGCATCTTTTAATTTCGTGACTGCTGTCACCATCTGCAGTGATCAAGGAGCCCAAGAAAGTAAAATCTCTCACTGCCTCCATTTCTTGCCCTTCTATTTGCCAGGAGGTGAGGATGTAAAAAAATCCAACAACCCACTGGAGCCCTCAAATAACAGCAAAATTATCTTTGCATAGGAGCTACAAAGCTTGGGAGCCAAAAGCTTCATTTCCCCCAAAGGAGCTCCTTTTTTCCTTGTCCAGATATAATCCTATTGACACAAGAAAGTTATTTCTAGCTTTTTCTTAGTGGAGAGTCTTCATCTAGGACATTATCTTTCTCCTTTCTGCATGTGTGGTTTCATTGTGTAGATGCATGTATGAGTCATGCCTGCACCTGTGGGCAGGTGTGAGAGACAGGGGCAGCCTGGGTGACACCTGCTTTCCCTTTGGAATGGGCCCCTGAAGTGTTGGCCATTAGTGAAGGTGGCCTTTGGACCAAAAAAGGCTAACCATTCTTGGTGTACTATCTAATGGAAAAGTATGTCTCTTGCCTGTAGTTTCAAAATGCCCTGACCTTTTCAACCCTTGATAAAAGAAGTGTTAGGAAGAAACAAAAATAGAACGAGAGAATATGAAACTAGTGTTACACAAAGCCTGAAGAGACAATGAACTAGCTAAATCTTTTGCTTCATAGATGGCATGACACTATGACACGCACTTTCCTATTAGGAGTTGGATGGAGACCAAGCAGGACAGATGTTTAACTAAGACTGAGGAATGAACCCTTTTTTTCATACCTCTCAGGTCCTTTTATGTGGAATCGCTGTCACTGATGCCCCTGGGAAAACATAAGAAGCGGCAGTAGTCAAGATTATGGCATATGTGGAAACTGTTTAAATTAAGAATCATGGAGAAATATAAACCAGTTGTACATTTACATAAATCTCCTTGCATCTTGATTTTGCATATTAAATCTGTGCCACAGCTTGAAGACATTTTGAAAGGTTCATGGAGCCACCACACATCTTCCCATTACCATGGCTACATATCTGATGAGATCCGGATGAATAAATTAGCTCATCAAAGGTCAGTTGTGTAACGGCATGCATAGATACTTAATATGAGACTACATTCACCTAGGGAAAATGGGACTGTTGTTTAGTCTCTTATAATCAGTAACATTTATTATGATTCAAGCCATCTTAACGCCTGCAGCCATTACAGGAACAAAACAAAACATTGACTGGAGAGAGAGATATTTTTTGTTCTAAGTGTAGTAAGATCTTCCCTTGGAACGATAGAAATAAAAGTCATTATCTGCCTATGAACTTCTAAGCCAGAATTTAATTAAGTCACTATGTCATATTTAATGTTTGTTCCTTGTATTTTATTTGTTCACTGTATTTTTATTTTTGTCCTTCTTTGCAGAAGCTAGTAGAGTGCATGGTTCTTCCTCCACCCATCCTATTCTCACAAAAATCCTGAATGAGAGGTTAGGGTTGAGAGAGAATGACGAGTCCAAAATCATCCAGAGCTTCATGGCTGAGTGGGGATTTGAACCTGTGTATTCCCTGGTCTGACAATATCAAACACACACACATACACATATGTGTGTGTTCTCTTTCACATACACATGCACACATACACACTTATCTTTTCCCTATAAATCTTATTGATTTTCCAAATTTATAATTAATCTAAAACAGTGGTGGATAATTTGTGTACCTCTAGCACTCAGGTCCTGCTTGTGAGTCTCCCATAGGCATCTGGCTAGCCACTATGAGAACAGGAAGCTCTCCTTAGTTGTTGTTGTTGTTGTTGTTTGTTGTTGTTTTGGTCTGGTTTGATTTCAACTCCCAGCTGCCCTGGGCAAAAGCCCCTGTCAGGGATGATTGAAATTGTAGTCCAGCAGCATCTGGAAGACAACAGATTTCACCACCCCTTTTCCATATTGATGTCCTGCCAGTATACGGTTACAGATTTGGAGTAACAGAGGTTTCAGGGTGCAAGAGCTACTGCTAGAATTAGTGAATGTTAGAAATTAGTGAAATGGTAGAATGTTTTTTTTAAAAAGTAAAATGGTAGAATTTAGATAACATTTGGGATATTGAAAGGAAAATACAGGCTGCAGAAGTTCTCCTGAACTGTGCCAAACACAAAGATTCATGGGTTTAGCCTACACAAACTAGCCTGGCTGGGCTAGGATTTTTATGTTTTATAGTAAAGATTTTCTTGGGTAAAAATAGAACATACAGTGTTCCAGTTTTCAAGTTACAGAATCATTCAAACAAATCAATCATAGTCTGAGTGAGACATGACTTATAGGCAATAGGGGGTTGAGGTAAAAGGAGTGGGAAGAGAGAGGGGTGGAAAGTGGGAGATAGTAAAATGTCATTCTGTTTACATAGTATATGAGCAAAGCTTTTGTGTCCGCATCATGTAAGCAGGTGCTATATTTTTGCTGGTGGTGCAAGAGTCCAGAGGGTCCAGGGAATCTTGCTACCGCTCAGCAGAGATTGGGGGTGGCACACAGCCTCATAGCAATACCTTACATCAGGATTCTCCAACCTGGTGTTCTTTGGATATTTTGGGCTACAGATTCCACCACCCTGGCTAGCATGGCAAATGATCTGGGCTGATGAGAGTTGTGGTAAAAGCCATTTGGATAGTACCAGGTTGGGGACAGCTGCCTTACATTGAGTGAAAATGACACTATGTACTATAATAATGTTTGAGAGTTGACTGGGAAGTTGGCAATAGCTTAAGCACATACCACCCTGACTATACCTTGAGATACATGTCAGAGAGCATGCTTGAATGCCCAGCAGGAAAGACAATCAGGCTGACAAACACTTATAATAGGGTTTTCTCAGTGGTGTTGCTGGAATTATGAAACTCAGTACCTTTTCAAATAAGGCAGACGCCATCCCTTATGTCCCTTAAATGAGCCTTTAATTAGTGCCCATTTCTCTTTGTGGGTTTTAATTACTAATATAAATTGGGGCTGGTGTGTTTGGATCTGGTTGAGTTGTGCTGGTTTTAAAGCATCATTATGAAATTGGTATTTTGATGGGTTTTTATATTGCATTGTAGTTAAATAAATAATGTCTGGAGGACCACAGCTTCCCTTGTCCTGCTCTCACATGATCGGTAGACTGCCTCTGTCCCATCAATACTGAGATGAAGATTGTGGGCCAAAGCCACGGATTCAGTCTCAGTACACTAAATGCCAAAATCAAGTTTAGAAAGCTGATAGTATCCATGTGCCTCTGAAGCTGGAGATTGGCTGCTCACTAAATGAAACGTTGAAAGCAGTATGTCTGACTGAGGAATCTATATCCAGGTTTGTTTCTTTGAACAAAGTCCAAACAATTGTATCTTTTGGGCCATCTGGCCTCCTGCCTTCCTTAACGATGCATTAATAACCTCAGCCAGCAAAGGGCTCAGATTTTCTCAGCTGCCTTTCACTAGCCAGGATGGGCATAGGTCCAGCTCACAAGTGGTTGCCCGCCAAGCACAGCCTCTCCATCAACAAGTGAGATAGACTGAAGCCAGAGTGTTAAAATGGGAGAAGACCAGAACACCTGATAGATCAAACTGTGCCTCTTCTTCTAATGTAGGAAGCTGTAACTTTGTCTCAAAACTACAGAGAAGTCACCACAGTAGGCAGAAGAAAGCCTTATATCTGGGCAAAGAAAATCCTGATTTGTTCTGCAGTGAAGAATGTGGTTCTTAGCTACCACCATGCCTGCTTATTAGAAAACTGGGCTGGATCAAAATTTAGACTCTGTTCCAGTGAACAAATTGCTGTTCCATCAGTCACATGCAGACCTGCCCCTCAAGGCAGAGGGAACAGCCCACAAGTTGTTAGCATATCAACTCTCGTTTCACATTCCTGCATGTATAGGAGGGGACTGGGACTATGGCAATATGTCCTGTCCCCTGGCATTGATGTGTTCATAGGCCTGTATGTACTGTGACTTTTGCCAAGTCCTTGACCTTGTGTATAAATCTATGATTGTATGTGTGTAGCCACATCCCAGACAGGCAAATGAGCAGGCATATCACAGGGGGCTGCTGCCTTTTGCTGCTACAATTTCATTCCCTGCTACACGTATTGAGTAATGGGGAAATGGCTGCAACATCCATCAAAACCAATGGGAACTTTCCCAGAGAGCTCAGGAATTAGAATGGTGGCCCAATCTTAGTAGACCAACAGGCAGAGTTCTTGTGTCGTGAGGAGGTAATGTAATGGTGTGGGTTGTTTTGGTTTTTTTACACCCCCAGTTACTGAAGCGTGTATTTCTAGGTCAGTGCAAAGCCCATTACTTTCAATTTGAAATTAATGAGGGTGAAGTAAGGTTAACAGTAGCTGAATGGCTTAGTCAAAGCGTTGGCAATGGAAGTTCAGGGTGGTAGTTTTATTTTGCAAGCAGTTCAGATAATGATTGGCCACAATGGTATCATTGAAATGCATAAGGATGGGTAGCTCTGAAAGCACTGTGTAAAGTGATGCTGCTCTCTGTGTTGGCGGATATGTTGTTGAATTGGTGAACTCAGAAACTGCTTGGGGATCTGGCAGTATGTGTGGGGAAACTATACAAGTGAGATATTTTAGATGATGCACCTAAGACTTAACCCTTCCTTGATGTATCACACTCGGAACCACCTGAATGACACCATAATCTGAATGATGGGGCACAATGTTTTCAGTTCAAAGTTCTTATTGTTTTATTGCAGTAATACAACCTTCATTAACCTGAGGCCATTAAGATGGTTTGGACTAAAGCTCTTATAATCCACAGTAACAAATAATGCTGGTTGATGGGAATTTCATTCCCAAACGTTTGGAGAGCACCATTCGGGCAAAGGATGCTATTGTGGTGTTTCAAACCATTTGGTTTTATAAATCCTATGTTGTGAACTTTGAGATCTGCCTGAAATACTCATTAATGGCTGTAAACAATATTAAAAATTGGTTGCTAGGATATTTGTGCTGGGCATTGGGGAAAGTACAGTTGTGTGACTTGGGGAGAGTTCTTTCTGGGTCAGGGTTTAGACTCATGAACTGGCAGGTCCATGTGTGTGTGTAAGGATGAACATGCACCTTTTAAATGTTGGGTTTGCCATGCCAGCCTCAGTGTTTGTTTCCAGCCCAATACATATGTGTTTATAGAGCATATAGATCAACATCCCAGTGTGAGTATTAGGACAAAAATACTACATGGCATACTTCTCAGTTATTGCAAGGTAAACACCTTGTACACAAGTGTCAGCCTGTATGTAAAAAATAAACTGGATCAGGAGACATTGTAAACCTTCAAGGCAATTCTTACATTCACAAATAAAATGAAAGAGGACACCCATTCCCCCATTCCTTTCTGTTATTCAAGGCATTTACTGCTTCAGAACTGTATGGTATGATATGGTATTGGTATTGGTATTAGTATTAGTACTGTATTAGTATTATTAGTAGGCAAATCTGCAAGAAGCCTGCTGGCGTTATCAAACAACAACAACAAAAAGATGATTCCTGGAAAAGTGAGTCTTTTATTTCAGTCTGAATTGGATACTGCATAAAGGCTTTAAAATACCTCCCCCTCCACTTGTTTTCCTTTCAAATGAATTATTCTTCAAAGGAAGCAAATTTACCTTCAACGAAAAGAAAGGTCTCTTGCACTTGTTTGGCACAATGCTGAGATTCTATTCAGAAAGTAGACCAGGAATAAAACAGCAGGGGGGATATTGCCAGTCAAAAATTAGCTAAATTAGAATAGTTCTGTGAATATTCCTATGAAATGTCTGATCACATAGACTTTGCCAGTATTTGTTGGCACCAGACAACTGCACAATGAATTGACTGAATCAGAGACACAGAACAAAATGATTTGTACCGCATGCCTTTAAGCAATCTATGTACAGAAGCAATCTGGTCATACTGAACAAGAACTTGTAATGCATTTTTAAGTTGTTGCAACATTTCGAAAGAGTACAGATTTTTTACATTTCACATATCTGGAGATATATTAATGCTCATCTGTTTGGTGTGATAATTCCTATGCTCTGTGTTCAAAACATCCTATACATTTAGAAATAATTATAATCTTAATAGAAATACAATACATTTCAGCATACTATGACCAAGTGGCTTAAGTGTCTGTTCAGTTGGCTGGCTAGGTGCTATTGATGGATAATTTCCCTTCTTATGGGTCTTTATTTTTATGTTAAATTTGAACTAGACAGTCCCTCAGATAGAATACTATCCTGTCTGAGGCTCCCCTATGGTAATCCATAGGTTATCATCATGGCTGAATGTAGCCAATTTCTCTTATTAAAGACTTGGGTTTGATGTTAGAAAACAATGATCAACTGGGTATTTTTCTTTTGCGTGCTCTCCAGAAACTTTGCAACAAATTTCACTTGCAGTCACTCTGTAAAAATACTGTAATAGCCTCAAGAAAGGAGATTCCAACTAAACATGAGGAAGAACTTTCTGACAGTAAGAACTGTTCAACAGTGGAACAGAGTCCCTTGAAAGGTGGTGGACTCTCCTTTCTTGGATGTTTTTAAGCAGAGGTTGGATGGCCATCTGTTATGGATGTTTTAGTTGAAATTCCTGCATTGTAGGGGGTTTGGACTAGATGACCCTTCAGGGTCCCTTCCAACTAGATTTTTGTTTACCTTTGACAGATTCCATTTAGGATTTACTGGAAATCTGATAGGAAGAATAATTATATATGTGATAAAATTCATCAAAAAATGATAATACTCATTAACTTTGTAAAATGCCATTACAGTAAGTTATTCAATCTGCCCAACACCCCCAAGAGTCATTATTGCGTATTTATTCCATAAGCATTTTTACTTAGTAGCTTTAGAACGTCCCCCCAATAATATACATATCACTCAGGAATATACACATGCAATTCTAAATTGACACTCTAATTACTGCAGCTAACATCCCAACACCCTTGAGGTATGTATACATTTCACTTCAACTCTGGGATCTACAGAGTAGAGTATTTCATGTTATCAAATATATGCCTCATATTTAGTGATTTATTTCTCATCTAATTTTCCTAGACATCAATTACCAGAAGCCCTCTTAATGAGTGCTTGGAGAGGTTGCCTATCCATTATGCTCTTCAAGAAGCTGAGACAGCACATTCTTTCAAATCCAGGATTTGTTTGGCTCCCATCCAATGTTCAATCAAGTGTTAATGTGTTTTAAATACCCATCTTTTGCTTGGTAGATAAGAGTCCCTAAAGCTCAAAAATATATGCAAGAACATACATAATAGCAATAGGCAGAAGGTTCCCACATTTACATCTTTTTGCTAGGAAAATGACTACAGGTAAACAAACTGTCTCTAAATTCATAGTTGATATTTAGTGATCATGAAGATCTGTCTCTGAATCCCTGTTCAGCAATAAAGTTACTGGGTGCTTGGGCCAGTCAATCTCTTAGCTTAATCTACCTCACATGGCTGTTGTGAGGATTATCCAAGCCCTATATATGCCATTCTGCAATGCAGGGAAGAAGAGCGTGATACAAATCTGATTAATGCAATCAGCTAGCTATAAATAGGTAAATACCACCCATCCATTTTAGACATTACAACTTTACATGTTGTGCATTCTCACACTGGCATATTAGAAGAGTCGAACTAATACATACCTGCAGCCAGTTTTGCAGAAAAGAAAGAATAAGAGATGGCCATCCAACCTCTGCTTTAAAACATCTAAGAAAGGAGCGTCCACCACCTTCCAAGGGACTCTGTTCCACTGTTGAACTGTCAGAAAGTTCTTCCTGTTGTTTAATTGGAATCTCTTGTAACTTGAAGCCATTGATCGGGGGACTGCAGCTGGTGCAAAAAGCAGCAACCAAAGTGCTAACTGGTATGTCTGCATGGGACCATATAACACCAGTGTTGAAAGATCTGCGGTGGCTGTCAGGTCCAAATTGAGGTGTTAGTTTTGACATATACCTGTAAAGCCCTCAATAGCATAGAACCCTGAAAGAGCACTTCTCCTCATATTGCCCTACCTGGATTTGGAAGTCATTTGGGGAAGCCCTTCTGATGGTACAACAGGAGCTGAGATCAAGTGATGTGTGACCCACAGAGGACCTTCTCTGCAATGGCACTCTCCCCAACTGGTGCCTCCTGTCTGTTTTCCAGTGACAGCCAGTGGAAATCGCACCCCTTTTCCTCCAGACTTTTTTTTACAGGCTTTTTTAATCTTTGGGAATGGATATGATAGATGGAGGTGTTGTTGATATGTTTCACTTGCATTTTATCGGTTTTTTAAAATATTGTTGTGATTTGTCTTGGGGATCCCTTGTGATGAGGGTTGAAATATATACATAAATAGAACACAATACTTTAGAGTTCCATGTGAAAGCAAACACGTTGCAATTTTGTGTGGGGAAATTGATGAGGGAATTTTATAAATGTTCCTTTCCCTCTCAAGTCAAAACCCTGCACTTGGAAACATTCCAGTTTCTGAGGCAAACCTTCAAGCATGTCAGAGTTTTCTGTGAATATGTGGTAAAATTAATGTCATGGCATTTCTCTGCTGAGACAGGCTATTTCTTGATTTTAACCTACCTTTCCAGGTGGCTAGACACAGTACTGCCAATCTTGCTTCAGACCCATTTTATCACCTTTGCTTTCCTGCTTACACCACATAATAAGAATATAATAACAACAGTAGCAAGAGTTGAATTTCATGTTGTGTTCTTCAGGCCCACAAGCAACAAAGCCCACCCATGACATGGATTGCATGGAAATCTTATATTCCTTTTTCTGGATAACTTTGGTGACAGTCCATTCTTTACTGCTAGCAGCCTAATTACTTGGCTGCTTCCAGCTGTTGTGCAGCAGCTTACTCCACAACAGGCGTTCCCAAACAGTGATCCATGGACCACCAGTGGTCTACAAGCTTCATTCATTCAGGGGGTCTGCAGCATCCCCACATTAAATATTCATACTGGTTTTTAATTGTATTTTTGTCTGAGCAAGACAAGGGAAGACCTGGACAACTTTACCTAGCTTGCTTCCAAAAGCAACAGGATGCCCTACCCCAGTAGCAGTGATCATGCCCACTGATGGAGGATTTGGGGGAGAAACCTAAACTGCCACCCACCAGCCATTAACAACCTTCCAGTGGGGGGAGGGGGTTAGGATTGCTATGCAACAGCTTAATCCAAGTCACGTCTCCTCAAAAGTGAGTTTCCATTGAGTTCAATGTGTTTTATTACTCGCAAGTCACAATACAATCCTAACCATATTGAAGTCCTGTTGAATTCTGTTGTGCTTAACCCCAGGTAATAAGGGCTGGGATAGCAGTCTATGTGTGTATACCCTGTTTCCCCTTTTTTAATACGTAGTCAGAAAGTAAGCCATGGCAGGGTTTTTAAGCATTTGAGAAATATAAGACATACCCCCAAAATAAGCCATACTCACAGAGTCCACTCACAGAGTCACTCCATGCAGCTGGCACTGCAGGAGCGCGATCAGCTCTGAAGTGGCGCTCCAAGAGCTCCACTTAACAGCTGATCGCGCTCCCGCCTTGCTGGATGCATCCCCACGCTCCGCCTTCTCGTCCATCGCCGCCCTGCCGCTTCTGTGCTTGTCGCCACCGCTGGGCTCACTGCTTCTTCCTTGCCTGGCCTGGCCAAGGAGCTTGGAGCGCCCTGCAGCGGCAGGCAGAGCGCCTGAGCCAGCGGCCTCTGCCTGGCCCGGCCTAGGATGCCTGCTGCCCCGCCACCCGGAACCAGTGGCTGCTGCAGCGCCAAGCACTCAAGAGAGCCCAGCAGCACCCTGAGCCGTAAAAACCGTACTGGTAATAAAAAAATAAGACATCCCACCGAAAGTAAGCCACCCTGTGGTTTTTTTGAGGAAAAAAAGTTATAAGACGGTGTCTTAAAAAAGGGGAAAGACGGTATGTTTGCAACCTAAATTGGGTCTATCTGTACCTTCTTTCATCTTCAAATAAGGAATCCATAGGCTCTTCTTGAGTGAATATTTTATACCTTTGTGCTTCTGAAAGCTGATCTGCAGCTCTATTGTCTTATTATACTGGAAGCACAGCCTTGGAAGGGTTTTTATAATTTTATTTTCTAATACCCCCCCCCCCCAATACATATCAATATTATCTAATTTGAAAAGCATATCTCTCCTCAGTCCCGGATCGCTAAAAATGTTTTTCTCTGAATACTGTAAAGCCATTCATGCTTAGTTTGGCTTCTGTAGAGAATTCTATTAACGATGTAAGCCATTTTTGAGAAAGGCAAATGGTTGTTGTGTTGATATCTTAAGAAAGAAAGCATTCAGGATGTGAAATACCACATTCAGGGAGAAGGGGGATCGCTTAAGAGTTCGACAAGTGAAGATAACAAACTGACAGATTTGCCTTCATTCAGACATGGCATACCATACAACTTCAGCTGACAGTAAAGTTCATCATTAAATTAGCATATTTGAACCACGTTGGCATTTACAAATCCCACACAACCTAGGATTCTGACATCCCTAATGATTTTATGTGACACAGAATAGTAAAAAGTTTCATGTTGCTTCATTTGCATTCATATGTGTGTACTGCATGGATTTCAGTCTTGCTGTGCACATATTGTTGCACACCACCCCAATCTCCACGTGATGCGAGTTTCCAGGGTCTCCAGGCAATTTACTCAGGGTTCATGTCTCCTTGTGGGAATGAGGTACAGCGGAGACTGTGGTGTCTTTATGATAAATGGTTTGTTTACACATATGGTTTATTTACACATACAACCTGAGCCTACGACGGAGGGGTTCACAGCGCCCCCAAAAGAGCCTTACATCCCACATAGTTGCAGCACTGGAGTCAAGCAGAAATCAAACACTGCTCTCTCTTTAGTTTGCTGCTTTCCTTCCTAGGTCAGATCCCTCACCCCTTTCAACTCTAAACTCTGGCTTTTGTCTTTCTCACTATCTGTGAGTTGAGGGAGGGGCCACACCTATTTGTCATCTCCCACAGAGCCCCTTTCTTTGTTTTCCTTAAACCTCACCAGGAGCCTAGTCTGGCTATTTCAAAATTTAGAAGCCTTGATTAGATTTTAACACTTGCTGGATCCAGGGATTAGAAGGGTGTGACATACAGTTTAACACCCCAGCTCATAACAATGTGCATGAAAAATGAAATTTAATAAGGATAATAAGAATTTCAATAAAATAGACTAGTTATCTCAATATAATTACAATTACAGCTCTTTTCATTTATTGCATGGTGGTTATACAATATATATGCAAAGATGCAAATTGAATAAATAGCAGAAGTTACTGTTCCTTCATTTGCATTAGCATTCCATGATTGTACAACAACAAATCCTCTGTTTAAATAGTTCATTCGGCTTTCATTGAAACTGCTTATCATGATTAAAACCCTACTTAAACTGGTAGAGTTGCTCATATAGAAGCAGGAGATCTGAAAGAAAAATATATGGAAGATAAAATAAAAATTTAGAAGGATTTATATTCTTGCTCTCCTACTGCTTATGCTTCTACTGCATTTGATCTCTCTCTAAATAGTTGTCACTACAAATCCCCTTCCCCAGTTTGATGCTAGGGTAAAATTCCCACAGACTAAGGCCACATCTAAGTTATACATTTAAAGCACAAAAATTATGTGGCTTCCTGTAAAGAATTTCGGAAACTAAGTGTTCTGAGAGTTGTTAGGACACCTCTATTCCCCTCACAGAGTTACAATTCCTATAGTTTACCTGTAAAGAAGTATTGTGTACTAGAGAGAAATTTAGTTGGCTGATTGCTTGGGTTGTCACCAACTTTTTTGAGCTAGGAGGCACATTTTGAATTCTTTTAAATTGGCTGCTATGTGTGCGTGACATAACACAAAATGGTTGTTGTGCCAGAGCAAATTTATATAGTATTTTGGACTTCCCTATCTTAAGCAGCTTTGGGTATGTGTTGTGATGGTATGGTAATTAAAAACAAAAAATATCTAGGTAATGACCTGGGCTCAGTGCTAGCTGAAGATGTGGAAATGGTAACTTATTTCTTAATAGCAGCCCAACTGACTATCACTCAGAACTGGAAAAAGGTAATGCTGCTCTCCATAAATGACTGGTGTCTTAAAGTTTGGGGTATTCACTCAATCAAAGAGTGGAGACGCTCAGCTGTCCTGACTAAGCTAGCTTCCTGCCAGGAGTTAAATGGCAGGAGGTCACTATCAGGATCCTCCTCAGAGGCAGCCAGCAGAAAGCCTCAAAGCAGGGCATTGTGGAGGTGCTCGGGCTGAGCCAGTCGAGAGCCATTGGATCCCAAGCTGGTTTCACTGCTGTTGTGCAATGACAAGGGACCTAATCCATGTCTGAAAACTACATTGGCTTCAGGCTGCTGCAGCGTCTTACTGGTCCCCCGTCTTCTACTTGTGAGCAGCTGTGAATGCCATGGTTGCCCCACTGCTCCATAAAGTCCCATCAATGGGGTAGGTGGGTTAGATTTGCACCCTAATATGAGAATTAGATAAGGAAAACAGCAAAACAATGTATTTATTGGGAGCCTTTTCATTCAATACTGAAGCAAAAATGCACAGGACAGAGTATAATCTGTTTCAGGTTAGATTTAAGATACCATTTTCTTCCTTCACTTTTCTTTCTTTCTTCATATACTTTCCCTATTATGATTCTTTCATTACTATTTATTAGTTTAATACATAGTTTTGCATTGCTACATAAATGTAAAAATTATTAAAAATTATCATGATATCTATTACTGTTGGACTGAATAAACAAAGAACCATGTATGCCATCTTGAGCTCCTTGGAAGAAAGGTGAGATACAAATGTAGTAATAAAACTTTATTGACCCTGAATTTTATTAAAAGGGGTGGATACATTTGCTTGATTTTATATGTATATAAGGATTCTGAAAAGTAAGAGGGTGTGATCCTTTGTCCTCACCCACTTATTTAGCACTTCTGAATCCTCTATTTTTCTCATTTCACTGGCTCCCCCTCCCCCTCCTATAATTTGCTCCTTCAGTAAAGAACCTGATGCACAGACATTGATTGCTACAGCATTGCAGCACTGGCCCTTTGCAACGTTAAACAGAGCTCTCCACTGACAGAGGACTTATCTTTCCAAATTACCTTTACTTGGTAGTTTTAAAAGTTTGGCTGCCTTTTTCTAACTAGAAAGAAGAAGAAAAAGCCACAAAAACCCTCTCCATAAAATGGATTTTTAAGAAGTGGTTTGAAACTTGCCTCTATGCTTGTAGGTGTGAGCACAGATTGCTTAATGTGGTATGAAATGAAAAGCTCATTTGTCGAGCTCATTTGTAGTTCAATATATAATCTTAAATTAACAGAGTCACTGGTTTCACATCACTTTTTAGCAACAGATAAGTTATTCAGTGGACTCAATCAGGTTTTATTTAGAACAATTAAGAAACACAGCAGTACAGGACTGAATAATTTTCCTCAGCCCCAAAAGTATAAGTCAAATGATAACAGTATTTAATTGCCAAATGATAACAGTATTTTTCAAAGGTGTAAAATTATTACTAGGTGGACTGAATCACCATGACAATGTGCTGAGACATTTTTAGGTATACAGTACTCTATGAAAATTGAATATTTGCAACCCAAAGCAAATCTTCTGAGAAGTCCCACTGAGTTAATGGAACTTACTCCCATGTAAGTGGAGATTCCACTGCAGCCTGAGGCACAATTATATGGAAGTTAAGTCCCACTGATGCTTAGGATTGCACTGTTAATCTATTAGACCCAAGTTTTAAAGCTCAATCTTGCACTAGTTAACCAAGAAGTCTGCATGCATTAACTTGGGTCGACTGAGATCAATGAGATCTACCCCCTGGTAAGGGTGCATAGCATACAGAACAATTTTCTTTCTTTCGAGGGCTGCATTCTCTCAGAATTCTGCTGAGGGCCAGAAGTTGCTGGTGGAGCCAGACACAAGTGTTATCAATTAACTAATCTAGAATACAGTTCTGCTTCATTTTCACCATGGCTACCTCAGATTAACACTTTCAGTCCTATGCAAGTCCACTCAGAGGTAAGTCTAACTGGGTTTGATGGGTGGGGGCTTGCCTCTTTCTGAGGTCATTTTTTGAGGTAACATACTTCTGCATACCTTGGGGTTTCCCCAGTTTGCCTAAATTTCTTGTTCATTGGTGGCCCCATTTTGACTCTAAATGAATTGGCACTCTGCAGCCATTTACAACGATTCCTGTTTAATAGCACGAGAAAGATACACACTCCTTCCCATCCACCTGAACCATTTCCCCCCTCAAACCAACAATCTGAATGCAGGCTACTCTGGTGCAAGTGGCTGATTACTCCTGACCATAAATACCATTCTTAAAATTGATATTTTCCCTTCTCACATCAAGACAGTTCACTCTTGGAAAGAGAAGCAGAGTTCTCAGTCTCCATTCATCTACATGCTACCTCTGCATTTTCTGAGCACACTTGTAAAAGGTCTTCTCCTTACTCAGTGTAGGTTGGGCAGGCACCCTAGCATGTGTACAGTACTAAGCAGGCACATTATTGGGGGGGGGGGTTTAATTCAAGAGGACAGTTGTCAGCTATTTCTTGAAAGATGACCACGGCCCAGGGAAACGCAAGCCAGTATTAACTTACAAACTTGTCACTCTTTAGCAATTTAAAATCACCTATAATGAATTCATTATCTAATTCAGGTCCCATTCTCAGGTAAGTGTACGCAAGATTTAATACGGTTTACATTTGACCAGGAAATCCCTGCAAACATCTGCCTGCTGATATGCAGATTGTTGAAGTGTCAAAAGAAATCAGTAGAAAATACGTTTTAGAACAGTATTTAAAAGGTGCTCAGTCACCAAATATCAAAATGCTTGAACTGTATATACAAATGCTTATATCCTGCCTTTGTTTACAGTAAAAATGTTTGTAACTTCTGAGAGTGTAGTTTTAAAAGTGTGTGTGTAGCTCTTGAAAGAACTCTGGTGGTTTTCTTGCATGTGAAATATCCATTGTATGTAACCTGAATGCTGAATGTTTGATTTAAAAGTTATTACCCAGGTTATGATAGATCAGAAAAAGAACGGCAAGAGATCCTAGAACTGTTCTCCTTTTGTGGAGTGGCTACTGTGCCTTCATGTAGCATCTTCACAGCAGGTAGACATTCAAGAGTTGAAGCCTACCCTGACATGAAGATGTAGCAATGACGTGTGCAAACTCCACCCATTGAATGCAGCTGTTGAAGGCATGGGAGCAGTACCGGGGGGGGGGAGGGGGAATAGATGCAAAATGCACTCAAGTCAACCAGACTAATAATAATAATAATTCTCGTGCTGCTGTTTCTCATCCTGTTTTTGTTTTAATTTTATTACCCTGAGTCACTGCGCTGGCAAAATATTTCTGAGAAAGCTCCCAGCCTTGTCTGTCTGTCTCTCTATCCCCCCCCCCTCCTTGTGTGCCTGCGTATGAGAAGTTCAGGAACTTGTTTTCTCCCTTGTTGGAAAAGATGACACGCTCTTCCGATCTTCCATGTGGAAAAGCGGTGGTGGCGGCGGCGGCGGCTCCCGCCCCCCTCCCGACCAAGTAGCGGTTTCTCTTTCTCTCTCCTCTCCTCTCGTGTCACGCTCCAAAGTGATGCAATGGAGCAATGCGCTGCGCCTTTAAGGGGGCTTCGCTGCTGCACATGCTCAGCTCTTCTTTGTGTGGTAGTTTCTCGGCACGACTCCCCTGCAAAGCTGTAGGGGAGGCTGAAGCAGCTACGGCAGCAGCAGCAGGAGGGGAAACAGATACAACAACACGGCGTTGCAATCCTTTCTGCTGCCTCCAAAAGGCGGCGGGGTGACGCTCCTGCCTTTCCTGAGGCTTCCTTCTGGGGCGGCTGGGACAGGAACTTTCGGAGAGGGCCGGGGGGGGGGAGGAGAGAGGGAGGGAATCCGCCGCCAGCAGAAGCCTCTGCGCCTCCTCTTCCCCTTCACTTCCAGCTGGGAACGGGGCTCGGAGCTCCCCAAACCCTTTCTCGGCGCAGTTGCTTCAGCAACGAGTGGCCTGAAGCGGCGGGGACGGAGCCGCGGGGAATTCCTGCTTTCTCCCGCGCAGGCTGAGGCGGGGCCTGGCAGTCCAGAGAGAGGGACGGCTCTCCACAGACCCGGCGGAGCGGGAGCAGGGGGGGGGTAGGTGGAAGAGAAGGGATTCAGCCCCAGCGAGCCGCCCGCCTCGGAAAAAGCAGATTACCAATTAGCCTTTTAAAAATGGCTGCTTCCAAACTGTCAGCTGGGACAGGAGGAGAGGGCTTTTAACTAAGCGCGCGCGCGCCCCTCGCCCCATCTCGGCGGGGACGGGTGAGGAACTCGGGCCCACTTGGGGCGGGAGGCTCTGAGGGCATCCTGAGGGCGCTTCTCTCAGCCGCCCGCCTGTGGGAGGAAGAAGCATCCCTTCCACCGCCGTCCTTGCCCGGCTGTTGCTGCTTAAAGAGGGCGAGCTACAAAGGAGTCTGAGAAAGGGGGTGGGTGCGGAGAGAGGGAGATATATATATATATTGGGGGCGGCCGGCCGGCGGTGGAAGAGCAGCAGCAGCGTTACCCTGGGTGGGTTGAACGGGGACATGTCGTGAGGGGTAGGAACAAGGTCAGGAAGGAGTCCATGGAAGACGGAGGCAATGAGCCCTGAGGACGACGAGGAAGAAGAGGCGGGAAGGTTGTTGCTGCTGCTGGTGGCGTCGTTTCACCTGAGGGATAAACGGGAGGTGCTGTGAGGAGCCTGTGGACAGACGGAGAGGGAAGCAGGGCTTGGCAGTCTCCCCTATTTTGCACTATAGACCGAATTAACCAGTTCTCTTCAGTACACATTTTCCCCATCGGTCTCTTGTGCTTTTTTTTTTTTTTTTTTTGAGGAGGGGGCGCGCAGTCTCTGCTCCTCCTCATCCCTGCGTTCAACTCGCTCTCTCCCTGACCTGGGTGATGTTCCTGGATCGGCGGGGCTTGTTTTCCCCGTCGTCAGACCTGCACAAGGAACTGGGTTAATCTCGCTTCCCGGCCCGCCCTCCTCCCTCTGCGCACCCGGTCCCGGCTCTTGCGGATGTGCTCTGTGGCAAAGATGCTGGATCCTTTGGGGAAAGTCCTGCGCAGGATAGGAGGCCCTCCTGTGATCTCTGGTGCCTGGAGACCTTTTTCTTGCTCCTCCTGCTGCTTCGCCACCCTTCTGGATATGCACAATTGGCTGCTTTTCTATGGATTACTGTACCTGGTGCTGTATGCCCAAGTCTCCCAGTCGAAGCCTTGCGAGAGGACCTCCTGCTTCTCAGGCCGATGTCTGAATTCTACCTGCATCTGTGACCAAGGCTGGGTAGGAGACCAGTGCCAGCACTGCCAAGGCAGGTTCAAGTAAGTGTCACCATCTTCTGATCATACTCTTTCCCCCCGCCCCCCTTTTCCTTTTCCTGCTGTTCTGTTTTATACCCAAAGTGTCTTTGCAGAAGTATAAAAACTAAAGCCGTCTGCCAAGAATCCCTAGATTCTTGTGCTTGATTTTAATGAGAGGACAAGGAGGAATCTGATAGGGACTTTTCCTTTGCATGAGAGCAATAATTCTATCTCCCTGGTATCATTCCTGTGAACGAAAAAAGAGAGAAAAAGTTAATTCTTGTTAAGGTCTTTGCCTCAAAGCAAAGGTTTTTATTCCATTTAATGTTCCTCTCTCCCAACACTGTTCATCCAAGTTCTCTCACAAAGATGTAATACAGTACTGTATATTAATCTACACCTAACCCTGTTTAAATGCGTTTCACTCATTATCGAACTAGCCAGCTTTCTCTGAAGGAGGTTATAGTAATCCCCAATAATTTGAGAAACCTCATCTGTTAAAGCTGAATGAGTGAGTCATAGACAGCAAAAGAGGATTGAGAATAGTGGTTTTGATGTGTGGTGGTGCACACTAAGGACTGTGTGCTGTGGATATAAATTGTAGTAGCTTGTTCATTTATATGAAACATGCTTAAAAAGAGGAGCCTGTGCGGTTTAGTGGCTAGAGTTATGGAGTAAAGGTTAGTAATGTAAGGATTTGATCCCACTTCTGCTACTGATCTGAGCTGTTACCTTGTGGAGGTTCATTTGCTTCTGCATGCTTTCTTTTTGTGCAGTGTGTAAAAGTGGGAATCAATATTTAACTTTGTGCACTTAATTTAGATTTATAATTTAAGATAACTTTAATAGCTAGGTGTTAATAAGGCAACATGTGTGTATTTACACACACAATTTCTGGGCAGCTGGGAAAACCAGACATTAAAACAGCTCATCTGATAAGAGAACTGGCTATAATCCATATTTTACAGGAGTACAGTTTCTTGCTCATGCTCATTTTTATTGATGTACGTGGTGAGCTACTAGCTTGACAAAGAAACATTCTGCAGAAAATGGGGAAAAAACATCAACTTTTTAATGGAGTAAGAGTGAAAGTGGTGACTTAAGCAAGTTCATATTTTGATGACCAAGATCTTGTTTGTTATGTAATAATCCACTAAATAAGTTTTTCTCACTATGTAGTTCCACTCAGAAAGTGATTCCTTCAAAACAGTTAATTTTATCTGAGTGTCAACTGCATGCTATTTTATACATTAGTCTTAGTCTCTGATAATTTAAGGCAAGTAAAATTTCCAGATGATAATGTATGCCTCAACTAATGTCTACAATAATCAGTACCTCCAGTAATGACACTATAATAGGGGGATTTTCTTGGTTGTTTAGTATGTGGGTGGCGCTGTGGTCTAAACCACAGAGCCTAGGGCTTGCCAATCAGAAGGTCTGCGGTTCGAATCCCCGTTACGGGGTGAGCTCCTGTTGCTCAGTCCCAGCTCCTGCCCACCTAGCAGTTTGAAATCACATCAAAGTGCAAGTGGATAAATGGGCCACGGAGGAGGAAATCTTGACAAGGACTGATAAAGGATGGAGACTTAAACCCTATGAAGAAATTAAAGGAGTTTTAACAGGATGGATACAATACCATCAAATAAATGATGTTCTTAGGGAAGATAGGAAAATAGGTTTTGAGGACAAAAGGTCCAAATTTCAAATAGAAGTGCTAGAAGGCAAAACAAAGCTTCTGTCAAAAATGTATAATTTGCTGTTAGAGTGGTACACAAAAGATGAGTTGACAAAAGAAGTGATGATTAAGTGGGCAAAGGATTTTGGGCATAATATTGAATATGACATGTGGTTGAAATTATGGAATCAAACTTTAAGATTTACAGCATGTACTGCCTTGAAAGAAAATGTGTATAAGTTGATGTATAGATGGTATTTAACACCAGTTAAATTAGCTAAAATGTATAGAATGAGTGACAAAATTTGCTGGAAATGCAAAGAGAGAGATGGTGAATTTTATCATATGTGGTGGACATGCGACAAGGTAAAAAGATTTTGGGAGATGTTGTATAATGAATTGAAAAAGATGTTTAGATATACTTTTCCAAAAAAACCAGAAGCATTTTTGTTAGGAATAATAGGAGGAGAGATTAGAAAAGAAGATCAAGTATTGTTTATGTATGTGACAACCGCGGCTAGGACATTGTTAGCCCAAAAATGGAAATTACAGGAATTACCAACAATTGAGGAGTGGCAGACAAAAATGATGGATTATGCTGAACTCGCTAGGTTGACTTGCAAGATCCGCGACCAAGGGGAGACGAGGTTTCAAAAAGACTGGAGTAAATATGTGGATTATATGGAGAAAAACTGTAGATCTTTAAAAACACTTGCAGGATTGAAATAAATCCTACGAACTGATTAAAAAAGTCAAAAAGGAACTGCAAAAATGGAGTTAACAAGAAACCCGCATGAAGGGAGGGGGGGGGGAGTCGTAGCTCGGCAGAGCAAGATGTAAGATGAAAATATAAGATGTTTTGTATAAAGGATTGTTTTTTTATTATTTTAATTGGATAAATTGGAAAATGGAATAAAATTTATTATAAAAAAAAGTGCAAGTGGATAAATGGGTACCGCTCCGGCGGGAAGGTAAACGGTGTTTCCGTGTGCTGCTCTGGTTCGCCAGAAGCGGCTGTAATGCTGGCCACATGACCTGGAAGCTGTACGCTGGCTCCCTCGGCCAATAAAGCGAGATGAGCGCGGCAACCCCAGAGTCGTCCGCGACTGGAACTAACAGTCAGGGGTCCCTTTACCTTTAAAATTTTCAGATGATAATGTATGCCCTAGCTAATGTAATCAGTACCTCCAGTAATGACGCTATAATAGGGGGATTTTCTTGGTTGTTTAGTATTAAAGGATTAATTCTTTTTCACACACATTTGCATGAGTAAAGTGAAACTGACAGAGGGAACATTATCTAAAGCTTGCTTGTAGAATATTGTAATGTTTTTTCCAAGTTAGCATTGGGAATATTTAGCTGAATGTTCAAGGTATAGTTCTCCATTATCAGAAAGGCAAGAGTGTTTTAATGAGGAGAACTCGAGGACTTCTGGTAAAGTATAAAAATAAACTTGCAAGTTTTTGTTTTATCTCTCTGTTGAATGACTTTGAAAGTGTTATTGATGTCATTATTGTTTTATAAATGAGAAATAGATTTGGGATTCTGTAATTGCTGTAAAGTTTATCTGAAAGAGAAGGGTTATAATGCACCTGTATTGTAGTATTTTATTGATATAAGATACATCTGTTTCTGTATCTGAAGTATAGCAGAACAAACCACATACCTGATAAAGTATCTCACAAGACTTGAGGTTCAATTTATTTAAAATATTTATCAATTGACTTTCCTCTAAAGGTGCTCAGGGCAATGTACAACAAACATATAAGCATAACTTTATAAACAGTAAAACCATAATCTAAAAATAGATATTTACAACTCCTTAAAACACTGTTTCAAATGTAGTTGTTGAGGATTAAATACTCCATGGTTATACTACAAAAATAAAAATGTTTTCAGTTGATGTCTGCAGACCAACAATGAGAGTGACAATTCCAGAGTTAGAGTCCCACCACAGAGAAGGCCCTTCTATGCAAATTGTCTCGTCAAAATCTGATCGGGACCGTGCTGGGGCAGGGGGGAATCTGCTATGAAACTAATGAATCTTAAGCTTCAGTGGACCTCAGAAGCGACTTTAGTCTGCATTGCTAAAAAATGTTGTATCTATTAGACCCAGTTTAAATCACATGACTCAAATTGATTTTTTAAAAAAATTATTTATTTCAACAATTCCAGGTTTGTGAGTCAGTAGCTCAGTAGTTTGTAAAAGTGTGTTGATCTGTCATAGAACAACCCCAGTGAAGAAGATAACAGACCTAGTTGCTGGTTGTGAAGGGGTCTCCATGACAGTTCAAGCTTCAGGCTCCCAAAAATGTAGGTCCATTACTGGGACAGGGGGTAGAGCTCTCCCTTGCCAGTCTTAAACTTAGTTGGCTGGTAATGGAGAAGGCACTCCCACATACTGTATATTTGGGTCCTGATCCATTGAGGGCTGTATAAACTATTTCTAATACTTTGAAGTAGGCCCAGTAGCACACAAGAATCCCAAACAGCTATATTATAAGCTATATAAGGCACAGTTCTTACACTCTAAACCATGGGTAGGCAAACTAAGGCCCATGGGCCGGATCTGGCCCGTGGACGGTCCGGGAATCACCACGTGGATCGCCAGTGTTCTTTCCCTCTCCCTCCCTCTCCCTCACACGGCTTCTCTCCGCCCTGCCTAGAGGAGGAACGGGACTGGGCTTTCTTTGTGCCAGCAGCAGCAGCAATGTTTGAGCGGCCGCCATTTTAAGCTGCCCCTCTCCTGAGCCCTTTTGTGCGCCGCTCATCGTCCCGCCGCCACCGCCAGCCTCTGCCGTTCGCAAGACATAGGTAAGCAGCCACTGGGGCTCGTGGTGCTCTTGCATCATCCCCCCCCCCAAAATATAGTCCAGCTCCCCACAAGGTCTGAGCCCCCTGCTGAAAAAGTTTGCTTACCCCTGCTCTAAACTCAGCCCCCATTGCTGGGGTTGGTTAATTTAAACTATGACAGAGAAAAAGCCAAATTTGAAACATGGTTTAATTTTTGTACTTAAGGTATTTCCCAGATTGGATCATATGGCTTGATATAAGTTGTTATAAATTAAGGCTTTTGCTTTTAATATATTATCATTGCATTCAGTTTTCTTTCCAAAACATTCCTTTGTGTGTGTGTGTGTGTTTAAATGGCTTAAGCTTATAATTTATATAAAAGACCCCCAACTTAAATACATTGTTTTGAAGTGTTAATGTGTTAATTTTCAATGATGTTAAAAATATATTAATTTAATTTGTAAAGGTTTGTGTTTCTTGTATGATCTGTAAAAGAATTCAGTAAAATAAGACTCTTGTTCTTTCTTGATTCCTATCTTATATGAAGTGAACTAAGAGGATATGCAGCAAGCTTAACTCATTGTGTAATGAGTGATTGGCATTAGCAAATGCTGCTGGTATTGACACCAGGGCAGTATCAGTTTAGGCAATTTGGGTGTTAATCTCATGTGAGATTTCCTCTCCATCCCTGAAAAACAATAATTTAGCAGGCAGACATCAGAAATGATTGATCAATCTTGGTAAGCATGTGTCAAAGTTAATTGACTGATTCCATGGTAACAGCATTTCCTCTATAGGGAATTTGTTAAGATTGTAAGATTATTCTTTAAATGCTGTTCAGGGATGGATAAAGGATGAGGAAGAAACAACTGGGGGTCAACTTCATTTTTACCATAAAAATAAGCACATCTCTATTAATCTATTAGGCTTCCAGCCTCTTGTTTTTTCACAGCCAAAGGTCAAACGAAATTAACCTTTCCAAAACAGAATTAGCATTAGCATTAGCATTAGCACACAAATTGCAGGGAGAGAACCCTTCATTGGGCAGTACTTTTCGAAATTCCAAGAACTCTTTCTTAGGCAAACTGTGACATAAAGCAGGAATTTGTGGCATTGGCTGGTTACAATAAAGATATTGCCCATCTGTGGATTATGAAGTTTATTCTTATGGACTAACACAGCTACCTGTGTGTGTGTTTGCATGAGAAAAGAAAAGTTTTAAAGGGATTTTGAAGGACATAGACATAGCAAACATACTATATATATTATATGCAGGTGTCTTTACTGCGTCTGGTGAACTATCAAGATTTTCTGATATTAACTAAATATTGTTGTTCCCTACTTTTGCTGCTGTTGCTTAGATCAGTGGTTCTCCGTGTGTGAAGCAAGGAAAAGCAGAACAATATGAGCTGTGTTTAGGGTGGGTGGAATCTCCTCCATGATCTCTCCATGTGAAACTTGCTTAGAAATGGAAAGCAAAAGGATCCCTTTCCCATCGGTTTAAGTATAAGCTATTTTCTATGTGGTATGTTGAAATCTGGTGTCAGACAGCAGCAATTTTTAGTTCATGTTTTCCCTAACATGCCTAAGGACCTCATTCTGCCTGCTATTATCAGCTTGCCCTGAGGCCACTGCAGTTCCAAGTACTAGGAAATAAGCAAGAATAATGGGAGACAAGTTAAAATTACAAATTCTTGAAGAATACTCATTATAGCAACAGGAAAACCAATGCAATAAAATGGTAAGATCTTTTGGTACGATCTTAGTGGTACGATCTTTTGTTGGCAACAGCCTACTTATTAAAAGCATCAAGTGAACTGAGAAGGTGATAGAAACATGGATGCATATACACCTAGGTATACTGTAATGGAAACTAAAGCAAACTATTAGACTCAGTGACTACCCCTGGCCACTGTTGCCCCATGATACAAGAATCAATACATGGCTGTAAATAACTGCCTTGACATTAAGCAAGCACAATTTTTATCATCCAAGTTGGGTAACTGAAATACTGTATGTGAAGGATGCAACACGTGCTTAGAGTTAAAAAGCATGCCTGCGCCCATGGGCGTAGCCAATATTTTTATTGGGGGAGGGGTAGGCTTTTGTGTGGGGGACCTTAGTGAAGTATTTTTATTGATTTTTATTGATTTATGGGGGCAGCTGCCCCCTACCCCCCTTTGGCTACTCCCATGTCTGTGCCTTGCACATTGGTACCAAACCCTAAGGTGCCCAACTTACCTTTCATGGTGTGAGAGCCACACATAACTCCATTAGCTGCTCCACTGGGACTGGCCACTCCTGCAAGAACCCTTTGAGGATCTGAAAAACACTGAACTCCATACCTGTTCTGCAATAGTTTGTTCAAGTCCTGGGGGCAAGTGGCAACTTTATGACCCTGTCTGCCTCAGTCTTCCAAGATTTCATAGCTCTACTGGCATAAACTCCAGTTCCTTCCAGGCCATTAGGGTACACTCCTGAAAATGTTTCATCTGGTTCTGTGACAACACATTGGCAGTGCTATGCTGAGTTCTGAAACATGGTGAGCAAGGAAGATCAAACTGAAAAAGAGACAACAGAGCACAAAGATCCCAACCATGGGCATGGCTCTAGAGTGCTTACATGTAAGAGACTTATTGATGGATTGTGGCCTGGTTGTCACATCAAAAGTGGGCAACTGAGTTAAGCAAATCAGGAGGCCACTGCCAAATTGCCACTACAAAAGGGAAAACTCCAAAAAGTTAAACCCCTACTTGAACCTTTATCAACCCAGTTCTAGGACAATATAGCAGAACACAATTTGTCCTGGAAAATAACCTCAAAGCCAGCTGACCCAACTGCAATGTAGTACCTTTTCCAGCAACAAATCTTGTCTCCAAAAGGAAATATTATTGTGCCCGTACCTTTTTATTTTATTTTATCAGACAGCCAAGTCCAGCCTCATGTCCCTGAAAACCTGGATTCTCTTGTGCGGTTAACTGAGGTCCTCCATTGCATCACAAAATCTATGCAAGAGGGCTTGACTAAGAGCTATAGCTTGACAGGCAGAGTTAAGGTGGCCACTGATTTCTGCAGGTTCTTAAGCGTTAACTGACATGCCCTTCCCACATAAATGTCCCCATGCCTAGGCTTTGCCAACTTGCCAGCAGGAAGATAGGTGGCAGTACTGGTGAAGGGAATCCAATTCAATACTGTACCTACGTAGTAAGGGACCTCTGTCTTTTCTTCTGCCACTGGCACTCCCAATGCAGCAGGCAGATAGCAAACTCCTGTATCAAAAGCCAGTACCAGCTTTATTACTTTTCCATTCCTATTTCCCTCTCCCTCCAGTTTTGAGTTGCCAGCAAATGTGCTATAATACTGTTTAGCAACATTAAACTGAGTGCACACTATCAAGCTTACCTAAGAACAGAAGACTCTGTTGGTACTTTATCCCAGTAAATTTGATTTATTCTGTTTACAACATTTCCACAGTATTGCCAGTATCCCTGAGTTTTGCCAGATACATCTGAAATCAGCTTGATTTCAAATGTACATCTCCAGCACAGAGCCATAGGAAGTTGAAAACCTATATAGTTATCTATCCTTGAATTTTATTTGATTACATGGTGATTTCCTCTATAATTTATGGGGTCATATTAGAACATTGAAAATTATTGGCCTTTAAAAACCTTTTAAAGAAGTTGAAACTAGGAACTGGCATATGCCTCAGTGAAACCATGTAGAAATCTTATTTTAGCTATGTCCTAATATTTGTGGAAGAAGCTTTACTGATGGTTTTAAGGAAGATACTATTATCTTCCAGATCTTAGTGTGCTTTTACTTTAAAATGACTGCCCTTCCCCCTGAAGCTAATACAGTAGTCAACTGATCTGTCATGCTTATATGAAGATTCTTGTCATGTGTTATAATGGCTATAACGCTCAAGTGAGCTTAACATTGATAAAGTATTAATGCCCAGGTACAGTTCTAGTCACATGTGATTATGCATGACTAGTTGCACAATGATGGGAATGCACATTCAGATGTGCATCTCAATGCACATGTGATTGAAAGTAATGCAGCATGCATGGGCAACCATCAACTGCATTTGTATAGGCATCTTGATTTACACCTGTGCTTCCAGCTTCAACAAGTAAACAGAAGCCCATTTCCACATGTGGCTATTAGGAATAAATTCAGCTGAATTGGATGTATAATATGAAACAGTGGTGGTGATTAGTATTTTTAAATATCTGTTAGCATATGACAGAGCCATGCTTGCAGTTCTGAGTAAGATCCATTAGCTTCTGAATTGACAAATTGGATCTCAAATTTGAATTGCATGGTGAGGCCCCAAGCCCAACCCTCCTTCTTAGATAATGAAACACACGGAAACCAATATTTTGGGTTAATGGGATAAATAAGGCCATAAGTTTATTGGTTACAGATGTGAGCGGTATTGGCTTAGGCAGTGGAAGTGAACCGAACTGACTCTATCTGACTCCTGCCAGTCATGTAGGTAGTCTCACAAGGATCAACCACCAGTAGGAGGAGCCCTGTTGATGTACATCAACTGTGAGCTCCCTCAGGGTCCCCGATGGGGTCGTGGCATGGCCCTAGCCCATACCTGGGCTTCGGACAGGATCCCCCCCCCGGATCCCTTTAACATAATACCCTTAAAGAGGAGGGGCAGGTGAAGGCCACAACCTCCCTTCCCATGAACCAGGTTTACCAATGCCTAACCACCAAACCCCCCTTCAAGGATCAATGCCTTGTCGTGGCGAAGGGGCTTGAATAACTCAGAGAAGCTATGAGCTATGCCATGCAGGGCCACCCAAGATGGACAGGTCATAGTGGAGAGTTTTGACTAAACGTGATCCACCTGGAGAAGGAACTGGCAAGCCACTCCAGTATCCCTGCCAAGAAAACTCCATGGACAAAGACAACAGGCATATAAAAGTTATGACGCTGGAAGATGAGCCCCTCAGGTCGGAAGGCGTCCAACATGCTACTGAGGAAGAGCGGAGGACAAGTACAAGTAGATTCAGAGCTGATGAAGCGGCTGGGCCAAAGCCGAAAGGACGCTCAGTTGCGGATATGCCTGGAAGCGAAAGGAAAGTCCGATGCTGTAAAGAAAAATATTGCATAGGAACCTGGAATGTAAGAACCATGAGTGGAGGTAAGCTGGATGTGGTCAAAAATGAGATGACAAGAATAAATATAGACATCCTGGGCATCAGTGAACTAAAATGGAAGGGAATGGGCGAATTCAGTTCGGGTGACTATCGTATCTACTACTGTGGGCAGGAATCCTGTAGTAGAAATGGAGTGGCCCTCATAGTCAACAAAAGAGTGGCAAAAGCTGTAATGGGATGCAATCTCAAAAATGACAGAATGATCTCAATACGAATCCAAGGCAGACCTTTTAACATCACAGTAATCCAAGTTTATGCACCAACTACCGGAGCTGAAGAAAGTGAAATTGACCAATTCTATGAAGACCTACAACACCTTCTAGAAATGACACCAAAGAAGGATGTTCTTCTCATTACAGGGGATTGGAATGCTAAAGTAGGGAATCAAGAGATAAAAGGAACAACTGGCAAGTTTGGCCTTGGAGTTCAAAATGAAGCAGGGCAAAGGCTAATAGAGTTCTGTCAAGAGAACAAGCTGGTCATCACAAACACTCTCTTCCAACAACACAAGAGACGACTCTACACATGGACATCACCAAATGGGCAGCATCGAAATCAGATTGATTATATTCTCTGCAGCCAGAGATGGAGAAGCTCTATACAATCAGCAAAAACAAGACCTGGAGCTGACTGTAACTCAGATCATCAGCTTCTTATAGCAAAATTCCAGCTTAAACTGAAGAAAGTAGGAAAAACCACTGGGCCAGTAAGATACAATCTGAATCAAATCCCTTATGAATACACAGTGGAAGTGAGGAACAGGTTTAAGGATTTAGATTTGGTGGACAGAGTGCCTGAAGAACTATGGATGGAGGCTCGTAACATTATACAGGAGGCAGCAACGAAAACCATCCCAAGGAAAAGGAGATGCAAGAAAGCAAAATGGCTGTCCAACGAGGCCTTACAAATAGCGGAGGAGAGGAGGCAAGCAAAATGCAAGGGAGATAGGGAAAGATACAGGAAACTGAATGCAGATTTCCAAAAAACAGCAAGGAGAGACAAGAGGGTCTTCTTAAATGAACAATGCAAAGAAATAGAGGAAAACAATAGAATGGGGAAAACCAGAGATCTGTTCAAGAAAATTGGAGATATGAAAGGAACATTTCGTACAAAGATTACCATAATCAAGGACAAAAGTGGTAAGGACCTAACAGAAGCAGAAGACATCAAGAAGAGGTGGCAAGAATACACACAGGAATTATACCAGAAAGACATGGAGGTTTCGTACACCCCAGGTAGTGTAGTTGCTGACCTTGAGCCAGACATCTTGGAGAGTGAAGTCAAATGGGCCTTAGAAAGCACTGCTAATAACAAGGCCAGTGGAAGTGATGATATTCCAGCTGAACTATTTAAAATTTTAAAAGATGATGCTGTTAAGGTGCTACACCCAATATGCCAGCAAGTTTGGAAAACTCAGCAATGGCCAGAGGATTGGAGAAGATCAGTCTACATCCCAATTCCAAAGAAGGGCAGTGCCAAAGAATGCTCCAACTACCGCACAATTGCGCTCATTTCACACGCTAGCAAGGTTATGCTTAAAATTCTACAAGGCAGGCTTAAGCAGTATGTGGACCGAGAACTCCCAGAAGTGCAAGCTGGATTTCGAAAGGGCAGAGGAACCAGAGACCAAATAGCAAACATGCGCTGGATTATGGAGAAAGCTAGAGAGTTCCAGAAAAACGTCTACTTCTGCTTCATTGACTATGCAAAAGCCTTTGACTATGTCGACCACAGCAAACTATGGCAAGTTCTTAAAGAAATGGGTGTGCCTGATCACCTCATCTGTCTCCTGAGAAATCTCTATGTGGGACAAGAAGCTACAGTTAGAACTGGATATGGAACAACTGAGTGGTTCAAAATTGGGAAAGGAGTACGACAAGGTTGTATATTGTCTCCCTGCTTATTTAACTTATATGCAGAATTCATCATGCGAAAGGCTGGACTAGATGAATCCCAAGCCGGAATTAAGATTGCCGGAAGAAATATCAACAACCTCAGATATGCAGATGACACAACCTTGATGGCAGAAAGCGAGGAGGAATTAAAGAACCTTTTAATGAGGGTGAAAGAGGAGAGCGCAAAATATGGTCTGAAGCTCAACATCAAAAAAACCAAGATCATGGCCACTGGTCCCATCACCTCCTGGCAAATAGAAGGGGAAGAAATGGAGGCAGTGAGAGATTTTACCTTCTTGGGCTCCTTGATCACTGCAGATGGTGACAGCAGTCACGAAATTAAAAGACGCCTGCTTCTTGGGAGAAAAGCAATGACAAACCTAGACAGCATCTTAAAAAGCAGAGACATCACCTTGCCGACAAAGGTCCGTATAGTTAAAGCTATGGTTTTCCCAGTAGTGATGTATGGAAGTGAGAGTTGGACCATAAAGAAGGCTGATCGCCGAAGAATTGATGCTTTTGAATTATGGTGCTGGAGGAGACTCTTGAGAGTCCCATGGACTGCAAGAAGATCAAACCTATCCATTCTTAAGGAAATCAGCCCTGAGTGCTCCCTGGAAGGACAGATTGTGAAGCTGAGGCTCCAATACTTTGGCCACCTCATGAGAAGAGAAGAATCCTTGGAAAAGACCCTGATGTTGGGAAAGATTGAGGGCACTAGGAGAAGGGGACGTCAGAGGACAAGATGGTTGGACAGTGTTCTCGAAGCTACCAACATGAGTTTGACCAAACTGCGGGAGGCAGTGGAAGACAGGAGTGCCTGGCGTGCTATGGTCCATGGGGTCACGAAGAGTCGGACACGACTAAACGACTAAACAACAACAACAACAACCACCAAACCTTACAAAGTTGTGACGATTGCTACAAGGCAGGCGAAAACCACATGGCTGGTGCCATTTGCCAAGTGGGAAAATTCCTACCTAGCCCCCTCAACAGGTGACCACCTGTAGTTCATAGCAAGGCCAAGATGATGAACGCATGAAAATAGAGTGGGAGGGCGGGAGATCCGACGCAGGAGGAGACAGAGCCCTGGCCGCACGGGGTTTAAATCAGGTAGGTCACACCCCATGTCACCCGATTGGTCAGCTGTGGGGCGTGACGTGGCTCCCAATGACCCAGGAGGCATTGCCACGCCCCCCGCTGTACACGGGGAGAGCTCATGGCCAGCCTGCAACTCCACCCCCCTAGGAAGTGGAGTGGTTTTGCTAAAGTAATTCTATCAAATAGGCTGAGGACTATTAGAAACTTTCTATAGTGTGTGTGCATGTGTGTCTGTCGTGTCTCTTTGCGATAAGTGTCTGCTTGTGATAGAAACTCCCCACCTCTACCTGGCTGTGATTCCAAAGTTTAGTGGGGACTAGTTGAAACTTTAGTTTGACCCAAATAGCAAGTTCTAACTGCCATGTTGAGTTGTTGATCTGCTGTTTACAAATAAATACATCTATTGAAGTTTCCCTAACTCCCAACTGGAGGAGGGAGGCAGGCAGGGGAGAGGACGAGATGTGTGGGGCTTTGCCGGCGCCGGGAAAGCAGAGCTCACCCCCCTTCCCCCAGGCTCAGGGTACACTTGGGAGTCATGGGGGGGCGGGGTCTCCCAGCTGATGATCCCACCGAGCTCCGAGCCAGGTGGAGCCTAGGAGTTTTCTCTTCACCATCAGAAGGCTCTTCTTTTTTATTTTATGCCTCCTCCTCTTCTGCCTGCAGCAGCTGCCGATTGGAGCCTCCTGCGTCTCAAAGGCAGGTGCGTTCTGGGTGGTTTCTGTCTTCCATGACTCTTTAAAAAAAAAAGTCGGGGAGTGGGGAGTAAGTGGGGAGATTGGGTGGTGGGGTAAGCCCCGCGCCCTCCGTGCAAGTTGCAGAAGGGAAACAGAAGTTGGCTGGCCCTGCTGCACAAAGTCTTGGTTTGCTGGGAGGGGAGCTTGCACTCTGAAACCCCAGCTGCAAGCATGCTGGCCTGCTGGAAATAAGTAAAATTAATCTTGGATCCCAAAAAGGGCTTTGGAAACAGAGTGCGTAGTAGTAGGTTAGAGGAAGTTGTATGGGAATTCGGGGTTCTGGTGTTTCTCAGGAGTGCGGAGATACCTCTGCAGAGGACATGTGGCCTTATGGTTAGAGCAAGAGCACCTTATTGTCCATTGTTCAGGAAGCAGCAGTGGGGTGGACAGCTTTGCAGAGCTGGAGCAGAACCCTGAATTCAGGAGGGCATCATGGGTAAGAATGGGCGCAGCAATAAAACTGCTGGCACGTTTGCAAAGCTAAGCAGGGTCTGATATGGTTTCAAATTGGATGAGAAACCTTGTACTGTATTGAGATTCCTGCATTGCAAGGGGTTGGACTTGATGACCCTTCGGGATCCCTTCCAACTCTAGAATTCTGTGATTCTTCTGTCATGAGCTGAGTGTGCCTGGAAAATATATATATATATGTTTGTGTATAACTGATAATTCTGTATATATACTGTATGTGCATAACGGTGTATTTTGAGAAAAAACAATGAGAGGGGCCTCTTGGGAAGGAGCCCGGGGCTCTGCTAGCAACTTATATGGATGGATGTCAGTGCAATATCTATGGGTGGAGGTAATTATGAATTTTAGCAATAAATATACTTTTATATGTCAAATCAGCAGAATTTCCATTTCACAGCTATGCAGCAGGTCTACAAAAGCCAACTCGAGCTGAATTTGTTGTGTTGGTGGAAGCAGTGCCATAACTACTGTGGGAGAGGGGCTAGCTGGGTTTTTTGCCCCAGATGAAGCCTCCGGGGCCTATGTGTGTGCCAAACTGGGTCTTTGACCCAGGTGAAATAAAGTCTACTTTCGCCCCAGATGGAAGCGGTGCTTCTAAATGACAGGAATATAATATTACACTAGGGCAAAACTTCTAAGGGCCTGTCCATAGCTCGGCTTAATGTGGATTGTGAACCCCTTGTGCCTCCTTTAATTATGGATAATAAAGCATGAAAAAAAAAGTGTTCCCAGATTCATTGAAAAAAATCTGGTAACCATATTATACAGTCTGGTTGCAAGTGGTTTTAATAGAAATGCATACTGTGTTAAATATCTGCAAAGGAAATAACCCACCTTGCAGATGAGACTAACTGCACTTTATATTGCTTTCGGGTTAGTATTTTTTTCTTCTGGAAAGTGTGGAAAATTAATATTTATGCATTCCCCTCCAAATCCCTGCCTGCCTGCAAAAAGGACTGCAGAAATATGTATATTTTAATGGTTTAATAAGATTGGTACTGCTTATGAAGGATGATGGTATTTACTATTTGCTAAGTTGTTCAATAATTTTATCTCAGTGTGCAGAATTTATTTAGCTTTCAGTTTAACTTGCTAATAGTCTGTTAAATTTCTAAATGCAGATTTATATGGGAGTTATACAATAAATCCTAATTTTACGATACAAGTAAAATATAGAATACTAAGAAGACCAGGGAAAATGTTAAAACCTGCATCGCTTGTGAATGACTTGTTTAAATTTTGACCTAATTCTGAGGGAGCATGCACTGGCCTACTTCTCTTACTGAAAACACCAGTAAAGAATATATCTAGTGCACTTCTGCAATATGCTGATTCTTTGTGACACGATAAACAAACCTAAAAGCAATTTATGAAACATTAACATTTTAGAAGTGCTGTTATTTTTAAAATAAATTCTCCATGGGTCAGGACCATATAGCCTTCATAACAGAAAATGCAAATTATGAACCCAATATCACGATATGGACTTCAAACTGGTTTTTGGATGATATATTGCTATATCCCCCAGCCTTAATAGGATGCTCCTGCATTTATAAATAATCCTTGTGGAAGCATTTTAGACCATTGCTTTCCTGAAGCTTTTAGTTTGTTTTAGCAGTGTAGCCCATAACCTTATTTAAATGTATTCATATCAATAACATTTAAAAATTATTACCTGTACATAAAAACAAATTGATGCAGAAGTATGGAGAACTGAATTTTAGAATGGAAAAATAAGAAATTGGGAGAACTTAAATTGAAAGACTTTCTCATTCCTAATGGCAAGAAACAGGATCTGGATTATTTAGTTCAATGAAATATTGAAATAAACAGAACCAAAAAAACTTAGTTTGCATTAAAAAAAAGACACCTCTTAGCATTCACCCAGTATGTTGGAAGTACACGAAGAACCTCCACGTGTTGCCAGGGGGCACCTGTTTTTTGGATCTGTGTGTATGGGTAGAGTGAACGATTTACTGAGCACTCAAATTCTAAGCATTTGTCTCATCCTTTGTAGAATGTATATGTTCCAGGGAGGCAGAATATGAAGGATCAGTTGAGGTTCACAGATTGAACTGTATCCTGAGCTGAACATTATGGTGTCATTAGCCCAAACATCACTTTTCTTGTTGAGACTTATGTCCTCAGCCGAGATAAGAAAATACAAACTGGATGCTTGCCCAGAGCTTCTGGAGCTCCTTTGTGTCTTATTTACACTCAACTAAAACTGCACACAGCATTCCTAGCCTATGATGCCAAACTGAAATAGTTGAGGGGAGGAAAATAGGTCAGTTAACATTCCTCAAGTAACACATCCAGTCATGCTTTGTTTCTAGCCATGTTTCTTCCAGTGGAGAAATCAGGTGATATTTCATTCATGGTAGTAAAATGTCTTTTTTGTCCTAAATACCAACGACGAATGAAAAATCAATGACTTGAAAGCATGCAATATTAAGCAGTAATTGGCCTGCAGGAGCCCTTTATTTCATTTTGGGTATATGGTGGTTCTGTGATGATGGAGAGGTGAACTGAGTGGCTCAAGGTGTGGGACTGGATGGGGTATTCCCTTCTGGCCCTACTCAACTTTGTGGTTCTCATTTTCACTTATTTTGTGTCTCTTCCTATGTGGCTTGTATGACTATAAGCATAAGCTTCAAGTGCAGGATTTACAAAGGGAAGAAACAAAGTTTACAGACACATTACGCATTTAGCATATTATTTTCCTTATACTGTACAGTATAACTGATCTTTAGACCATAGCCTAGCCTATTTTTCTACAATGATAAGCCCACTGAGGATGGAATTTTGCTGTCTGAAGCCAGTCCACCTCTCCCTTAAGATCTTGAGGGGTGTATGGTTCAATTTTCATGGATGATTCATCAGGAACTAATACACAGCTGTGTAGTGAGGGATGCAGTAAGATGTAATATATAAGAGCACAATTTAATACTGGTCATGAGGCACTTCTTCCTTTAAGCCAGGAACATTGGGACTACATCTCAATTTTACTTCCTCCTGTTCTAGGAGTTTCAAGGTCTAAATGGAGGACAGCTGTACAAGTTTGTTGTTGTTTGATTTTTATGGCTGCCCATAAATAAATAAAAGGATTAAGCTCTTGGACAGCTTTATGCTGAACGTGCTTTTACTGGTTGGTTTGTATCTCTGGAGTTTTATATAAAACAAAGAAGAAATACATATATAACAAGGAGCTGCAACAAAATGTTGCAGTCCAGAGTGCTGCTCCTGAGCATTCTTACATTCTGCTTCCTGCTTCTGACTGACAGCTTATGTGAAACACTACTAAACCTTAGGTTACAGGCTATAGACACAGCCAAAGGGTGCATAAGTAAAAAAAAAGTATTGAAATTTTTATTTGATGTCATTTTATCCTGAAACACAGTCTGGAGAACAGTTTGAATGACAGTGTTTTTTTTTATTATTTGGGATAAGTTGTCTGTTTTTAGCAAAGAGAAATTTTAGCCAATTTGATAATATTGGCTGCTTGCATTAAAAAGTAAAGACTTGGTATTATTATAGTACTTTCCTTCTTAAAGTGGTGTGTGGGTGTGTGGGTGTGGGTGTGGGTGGATTGACCAATCTCACTATGTTTTATAAAACACATTTGTTAGGCTTGTTTATGCAGACTAAAGCCGACAGACATAAGACTTCCTAATCTCATTCTGTTTTAAAATATTACATGCATAGCAGTTAATCTTAATATCCTTTATTTTACTAGTCTTATCACTTTAAGAATGAGTACTGTATATAGTATTGATAAGATACTGTAAGATAGTATCTTATCAATGCCTTAATTTCTAATTTAAAATATTGCTATAAATATGTACAGAATCTGGGACTGCTTAACATTTAGCCCCCAAAATGCTGCAATAAATTACTGTATTTTTCCATGTATAAGACTATATTTTCCCCTAAATTTTTGAAGTTTAAAGTAAGGGGTTGCCTTATATGCGGATAGTGCATAGTGCATTTTCATAATTTTGAGTCCCAAAAATAGGGGGCATTTTATACACAGAAAAATACAGTATATTTTGTCTCAGCATCTGGAGAATATTTAATGATGTTGTTTCATTTAATATGTGTCAATACTAAAAAGTAACTTTTATAATTCCCCCACCCCAGTTCTTGAAACACACACACCAACCAATTCCTTAAGGGTAACATTAATATCGGCTTCTAAGGCTGCTTCTAAGTATTCTTATGGACAATTGTATACAGTTCTTAAGATTTATGTTCATAATTTAACTGCAATTATAGTACAGTGGTACCTCTGGTTAAGAACGTAATTCGTTCTGGAGGTCCGTTCTTACCCTTAAAACTGTTCTTAACCTGAAGCACCACTTTAGCTAATGGGGCCTCCTGCTGCCACCATAGCACGATTTCTGTTCTCATCCTGAAGCAAAGTTCTTAACCTGAGGTACTATTTCTGGGTTAGTGGAGTTTGTAACCTGAAGTGTTTGTAACCTGAAGCGTTTGTAACCCGAGGTACCACTGTATGGATAGAAGGCAGCGAGAATTATTTTTTTTGTTCACCATCAGTTGCCAGGCTGTTTGCTGCAACTTTTGTGTCCATTGAAAACATGATAGGAAAATGCATTTAGTGTTCACTGTGCCATACTTCACACACACACACACACACACACACACATACACTTCTTCAAGTCGCTAGGATATAATACTTGAAAATATTTGTGTGCTGCATTGGAAACCTCCAAAGTGATTACAGAGTTAGTTGCCAAAGGAAGTGGCTCTGACATGTGTTTAGATCTGAAAAACAACTTTCACATGAACAAAATCAAATGTCGGAATTGGTTGCTGATCATGGACCCTCACTCTGAATTAGCCATTTGGGAAGCAAACATCTGTCTTGGACAAAATTTGTTGGAAATGTATAGTTTGCGATGTAAGAAAGAGCAGCTGTGAAATATATATAGTGTGTGTGTGTGTGTGTGTGTGTGTGTGTGTGTGTGTGTGAAGTGATTAGCAAATAATACTGTGTTTCATGTTTCATTCTTCTGGATGGTTCTACTCTCTCTCCATGTTGTTGTTGTTTAGTTGTTTAGTTGTGTCCGGCTCTTCGTGATCCCATGGACCAGAGCACGCCAGGCACTCCTGTCTTCCACTGCCTCCCGCAGTTTGGTCAAACTCATGTTGGTAGCTTCGAGAACACTGTCCAACCATCTTGTCCTCTGTCGTCTCCTTCTCCTTGTGCCCTCAATCTTTCCCAGCATCAGGGTCTTTTCCAGGGAGTCTTCTCTTCTCATGAGGTGGCCAAAGTATTGGAGCCTTAGCTTCAGGATCTGTCCTTTCAGTGAGCACTCAGGGCTGATGGATAGGTTTGATCTTCTTGCAGTCCATGGGACTCAAGAGTCTCCTCCAGCACCATAGTTCAAAAGCATCAATTCTTCAGCGATCAGCCTTCTTTATGGTCTAGCTCTCACTTCCATACATCACTACTGGGGAAATAATAGCTTTAACTATACTGTATGGACCTTTGTCGCCAATTTGATGTCTCTGCTTTTTAAAATGCTGTCTAGGTTTGTCATTGCTTTTCTCCCAAGAAGCAGGCGTCTTTTAATTTCGTGACTGCTGTCACCATCTGCAGTGATCATGGAACCCAAGAAAGTAAAATCTCTCACTGCCTCCATTTCTTACCCTTCTATTTGCCAGGAGGTGATGGGACCAGTGGCCATGATCTTGGTTTTTTTGATGTTGAGCTTCAGACCATATTTTGCGCTTTCCTCTTTCACCCTCATTAAAAGGTTCTTTAATTCCTCTTCGCTTTCTGCCATCAAGGTTGTGTCATCTGCATATCTGAGGTTGTTGATATTTCTTCCGGCAATCTTAATTCCGGCTTGGGATTCATCTAGTCCAGCCTTTCGCATGATGAATTCTGCATATAAGTTAAATAAGCAGGGAGACAATATACAACCTTGTCGTACTCCTTTCCCAATTTTGAACCACTCAGTTGTTCCATATCCAGTTCTAACTGTAGCTTCTTGTCCCACATAGAGATTTCTCAGGAGACAGATGAGGTGATCAGGCACTCCCATTTCTTTAAGAACTTGCCATAGTTTGCTGTGGTCGACACAGTCAAAGGCTTTTGCATAGTCAATGAAGCAGAAGTAGATGTTTTTCTGGAACTCTCTAGCTTTCTCCATAATCCAGCGCATGTTTGCAATTTGGTCTCTGGTTCCTCTGCCCCTTCAAAATCCAGCTTGCACTTCTGGGAGTTCTCGGTCCACATACTGCTTAAGCCTGCCTTGTAGAATTTTAAGCATAACCTTGCTAGCATGTGAAATGAGCACAATTGTGCGGTAGTTGGAGCATTCTTTGGCACAGCCCAGGGCTGTCTCGAGCAGGTCGGGCGCCCTGGCGCTGAGGCGCAGAGATCGCTCCGCCCCCCCGCCCTCGAAGCGCGTAGCACGGCTTCCGCACGGCTTCCGCACGGCTTTGCTGCGCAGCGCCCCCCCTGCCGGCACCGGGAGTGCATCTAGAGCCGGGCCTGGCACTGTCCTTCTTTGGGATTGGGATGTAGACTGATCTTCTCTAATCCTCTGGCCACAGCTGAGTTTTCCAAACTTGCTGGCATATTGATGCCTTGACAGCATCATCTTTTAAAATTTTAAATAGTTCAGCTGGAATATCATCGCTTCCACTGGCCTTGTTATTTGCAGTGCTTTCTAAGGCCCATTTGACTTCTTTCTCCATAGGGGCATTCAAAGTAGTATACACATCTGATTCAGAAGAAATTCCTTTATTTTATTTTTTTGCAAGGTAGTTTTACAAGGTAGTCTGAAACAGCAAATATTCGGGGTGTGGGGGTGGGATGCATCTTTCTAGATGCATCCAGATTTTATTCATAGTATTGTTTCAAGTCTGCAGTTGCCCACTATCTACATTGTTTGTTATCTTGCTGACATAGATGAAATGTGGAAAAATTGTTGAAGTGTTGGAATAAATAAAGACAGGAGATGTACTGCAGAGGGACGCCTATGCTCCTCCTATGTGGTTTTTAAAAATAAGAATGTAAGCTGTAGCTACCGTGTTTCTCCAAAAATAAGACACCGTCTTATATTTATTTTTCCTAAAAACAAAACAAAACACGGTGGCTTATTTTCAGGGGTTGTCTTTTTATTATTATTAAGTATGGTACAGTTTAACCTACAAGGTTAAACTGCCTATCACTATGGCTTATTTTTGGGGTATGGCTTATTTCCGGAGAAACATGGTATGTGCTGCTGTAGGAGAATGTACAGCTAAGGAGAAGGATGCGTATCCAATTGGCTAGTCCTAAGAATGAGAATTCAGACTGAGAACTGATCCTGTTGAAATATCAGGTTGTTGGTATTTATACTCTATACAATCAAAGCACATTGCTTCCAGAAAGAATCCTGGGAACTGTACTCCCAAGCTGCAATTATTATATTCCCAGCACACTTTACAATTAAAATTAAATAATCCATTAAGTACAGTTTCCAGGATTCTTCACATAAAGTAATGTTCTTTAAATATACAGTATTGTGTGTACATAGCCATTGTCTCTCTTCTTGGTTTAAAAATGGATAGATGATGGCAGGAATCACCACCCTAGGAACAGAAATATTGAAGGCTAGAATCTCAAGGGAGGTGAGTGAACTTTCCTGATCTCTGGGCTGTATGAACAAACTGTATGTACTGGAGCATCAAGTCCCACCACAACACATATGGGAAACTTCTAAGAGTTCCTGTGCTTCTGCTTATAATCCGGAGTCCATATTTGTCTGCCTATTTTCCCTTGATTCTACTTTGAAAGGGAGTGATAGCTGTCATAACTTACCTTCATGAATGCTCCTAATGTTGCTGTTTAGACAGTTCTTAATCTTAATTCAAACATACATTTAATTCCAGTATTTCTTCATAATTTATATTTTTTGTGATAGGTTTATATTCACTGTACTAGACAGATTCTGTAAAAACCGAATAAATCTGCTGTGATAGGCAGTAGGGTAACATGTCAATTAAAAATAAACTCTTGGAACTGGCTGGATATACTGTAAAATAGAAATTGCTACAGGAAAACCATCACTTGTGTATGAGAAAGGTTCTGCTTTGTATCACTTTCAGGTCTCCATGTTTGAGGAGGCTCTTGTGTGTTCCTACATGGTTGTGAGTTTTATCCAATAAGCTGATGGTATAGAGCAGGCATCCCCAAACTCCGGCCCTCCAGATGTTTTGGACTACAATTCCCATCATCCCTGACCACTGGTCCTGTTAGCTAGGGATCATGGGAGTTGTAGGCCAAAACATCTGGAGGGCCGCAGTTTGGGGATGCCTAGTATAGAGGCATCTGACAAAGGGACATAGCTGAAGCTGCTCCACAGACTCTTTGGCTGTTATTGTTGGGTTTGGTTGTTGTTGTTGTTAATATTAATATTATTATATCTTTATTTTTAGTTGCTGTGATTTACATGGAAATTGTTCACTTTGGTTGTGTACTAACTACACACACACACACGCACACACACACACGCACACACACACGCATGTCTACTTATGCTACATTTGTAGCATAAGCATTATAATCATATCCCATGTATAATATCCCACATGAAACTCTTCATCTCAAGATCATGGGTTAAAGCCCCATAATGGGGAAAAAATTACTGCATTGCAGGGGGTTGGACTAGATGGGAGAGTATCATGGGAGAGTTCTAGACCAGCCTGCTCTGCTAGATTCCTGTTTGCAGTGAGGTGTTTTTTTAAGTGCCAGCAAGAGCAAATATATAATCTATATAATATATAATCTATATAATATATAATCTCTCTCTCTCTCTCTCTCTCTCTCTCTCTCCAGATCAGATAATTTATTGATCAGATAATTTATTGGTTTTAGCATTTTCATGTTACCTATTTTCCACAGTTTTTGCGCCTCATGTAGAAAAAATGCTGGTTTAGGCACCACACTGTGTTTTAGGTTGGAATGTGGGCTTTGCAGCCTAGGGTGTGGAATCCTTGCTTGCTATTTGCTCTTTTGTGTATACACATATCACCTATGTATGGTGTTAACATTGCCTTGGCACGTAATGGCCTATTTGGGTAGCTGTCACTATTCCTGGAATGATGTGTGGCTTAGTGATGAAGGTGCATGTTGTTGACCAGATATGCTTCCAGTCTTTGTTCAGTGGTCTGAAATATTCAAATTATGGGGAGAAAGGTAGGGAGTCATTTTTTAGTCTTGTCCTATGGTCTCTGCCTTTAATAGAATCATGCCCCGCTCATGGTACCGTCTTAAGAAAAAAAACTGCTAAGGGCGCCATCACAAAAAGTAAGGGCTCCTCTGGTCTCCATCTTGTAATTTGAGCTCCAGTTGTTTGCTTCCAACATTTTATCTGTCTTCACTTCTGAAGCCAATGAAAATTAATGGGGTATCACTGAGTTTCATGCTCGGAAAGATGAATGTAGAGCAGACATCCCCAGACTTTGGCCCTCCAGATGTTTTGGACTACAATTCCCATCATCCCTGACCATTGGTCCTGTTAGCTAGGAATCATGGGAGTTGTAGGCCAAAACATCTGGAGGGCCGCAGTTTGGGGATGCCTGATGTAGAGGATGGGCATTTATTGACAAAATGGTACTTTCTGTTGCAATCTGCAATAATATGACAAATTACTTTGAAACTGTGCCCATTATAACTAAAGTGAATTCATGGCTAATGCCAGTGTTATCTATTTCCAGTTTCTAACATGTCACCTAGAAATTGTATGGGTCTGCTTCCATTTCTATAAAGATCCATAAGAGTAAGAAAATGTATTTGTTTTTGCATTGAATCATGTGATGTTTTGCTACCCCATTATGAGACTTAGCAGTAGAAGTTACAAATAGCGATTTAACATTGAATCTGAATGAAATAAGTCTAAACTTTGCTCTCCTATTTGTATGGTAATTTATAGCTGTAATTTACATAGATCTATAATTTCGTGGTATCTCAATGAAAGCGTTTGATTCTGAAAGATTCTTGACTTCCTACTTAAGCAAAATAAATCAAAAGCAAAATAAATCAAAACCTGACTTTTATGGAGCAAGTACCTCTTGCTAAAATAGCAAGATTAAATTTGCAGTTAGTTCAAATGAATAGTTTTTGACTTTCAGGGTGAACTATATTATTCAAATCCAAGAACTCAGTAAAACAAAAACAGCCCCTACGCCTTCATTCAGTTCCTAGGCTGTGATCTATGTTGGATTGGATCAACACACACAAATATGGCTTAAGAAAGAGCTAATTTGTAAATTGCCCTGATTATTCTGTAAACCGCCCTGAGACCTGCGGGTATAGGGTGGTATATAAATTCTAATTCTAATAATAATGCTTAAAGTAACAGTACCCCTGACCGTTGGGTCCAGTCGCGGACAACTCTGGGGTTGCGGCACTCATCTTGCTCTATAGGCCGAGGGACAGCTTCTGGGTCATGTGGCCAGCATGACTAAGCCGCTTCTGGCGAATCAGAGCAGCACACGGAAACGCCGTTTACCTTCCTGCTGTAGTGGTACCTATTTATTTACTTGCACTTTGACGTGCTTTCAAACTGCTAGGTGGGCAGGAGCTGGGACCGAACAATGGGAGCTCACCCTGTCACGGGGATTCGAACCGCCGACCTTTTGATCGGCAAGCCCTAGGCTCAGTGGTTTAGACCACAGCGCTACCCGCAACCCTTAATAATGCTTAATAATAAAAAATTAAAAATACTGACTTTTTCAGTTTTGACAGCTCTGGCCACCTAGGTAAGTAGTATTTTCAAAGGTTATTGCACCACTAATTTGGTGAGTGTATGTATGTGCAGGGCTAATTTATTTTAAACTGTCAGTTGAATTTGCATCAATGAGTATAACATTAAAATATAAGTTAGGATACAGAGTTCTGTGAATGTAATTTTTCTAAAGCAGTGGGGCTTTCTTAGCACCCCTTCCCTGTAAGTCCCCTGAAGTTCCCTGTAAAGCCACTCAAGAATGCCAAGGGACCCTCCAGAACAGGTGTCCGCAAAGTTTTCCGGCTGTGGGCCGAAGCATTCCCTTATAGACTATCGTCTGTGGGCTGGACATGGACCGGACATGCGCAGAAGCAATTTCCAGTGCCACACTGCCCATGTCCGGGGTGCCGGAAATTGCTTCTGCAGCTGCACAGACGCTGGAAATTGCACCTGCATCTGCACAATTTCCAGCATCTGCGCAGGAGCAGGCACCATTTCTGGCGCCTCTCGGCGAGTCCCCGTGCCGCACTGCACCGGTTTAGCACAGCGTGCAAGTGGGTGGCTCATGGGCTGGAGGTTGCTGATGGCTGCTCTAGAATGGCATGGCATATGTCAGATGGAGCTACATTCAAGGATGGGAATTGGTGAGAATTAGGCATCCTAACACATAGTATTCTTGTGAATCATGCACTATCAAATACTTCTGGGCAGCAGTCGTAAGCTTTGCAGTATTGTGGTCCCCTGGAGACTAGAACTACAACATTTGCCCTGGTCATGTAAGATACAGTGGTACCTCTAGTTATGAACTTAATTCTTTCTGGAGATCCTTTGTATATTATTTGGGTATGCAGTAACCAACTTGTTGGGTATATCTGCAGGGGTTTGGCTGCCTGTGGTGGTGTTATTATACCCCGCCCATCTGGCTGGGTTTCCCCAGCCACTCTGGGCGGCTTCCAACAGAAATATTAGAATATACTCTGTGTGTGTGTGTGTGTGTGTGTGTGAGAGAGAGAGAGAGAGAGAGAGAGAGAGAGAGAGAGAGAGAGAAGCTGAAGGAATGTTATGGTTTACAGAAATACTTCATAAATGTAAAAAAATTAAATTATCTCTCTCACAAATTTCCCTCCCTTAGTTCCTTACCTATCCTTCTCCTAACAGCATTTCATATCTCCACCCTCAACCTTTTGTCTCTGAACTACCAAAAAACAATCTGGAGGTCATTAGTTTGTTGCATTCTAATCGCTGATATTTCCAAAGTATTTGAAAATTAAGTCCAGATACTTTCTCAGGTCTCTTTTGTATTTTTGTTAAATAAATAGATTATTCTTATACAGACTGTACTGGCATTTATATGAACAAGGAGCAACTTGCAGGCTTATGATTTATCTTCCATCTTGTCGATAAGCTACCAGTGCTACTCAAGAAGTAAATACCATATATTCTTTACATAGGAACCAAATTATTGACAAGCCCAATATTGGATGTAAAAAAGAGAAATCATAAACTGTGACTAATTAATTTTATATCATCCAAGACACTACACCTCAGTGGAGAATAATGTTACTTTACCCACACAAGGTATTAAATTGGCATTGGGAGCCATGCCAATTAAGTTATGCTTTGATGCAGTTTCCCCACATTCTTTATTTTCTTACATTTCTATCCCCTCTTCCTTCTATCATGAAAGCCAAGGCAGCATACCTGGTGGTCACCCATCCTGGCATTGACCAAGCCCAGATCTGGTTAGCTTCAGCAGAGTGGTAGCCTAGCATATATTCATTCAGACTAGCATATATTGTACAATGGTTGGCACTTCAAGCTGTACAGTCATACCTCGGGCTACGAACGCTGCGGGTTGTGGATTGCGCCGAACCCAGAAGTACTGGAACAGGTTACTTCCGGGTTTCAGCACTCGCACATGTGCAGAAGCGCTGAATTGCATCACGCGTGTGTAGATGCAGCACTTCAGGCTACAAACGTTGCAGGTTGTGAACATGCCTCCCGCACGGATCATGTTCGCAACCGGAGGTATGACTGTATTCCATAATGTGGCCTAGGTCTTATGATTCTAACATCTGGATTTTAACTCATAAATGTCTACTGGTATTTACAATTGAACTTCATAATTGTGGGGATTTAATGCTTGTTACCACATTGGGGGAAAGATCATTTACACTTACTGTGGATAGGCTGTTCATGCCATTTCTTCAGCAAAAGTGTTCTGTACTATAGTTGTTTAGGGTATTAAGCCAGTTGGGAGCCCTAGTGTAGATCCCAAAAGGGACTCCATGCCCCCAAGAAAGGCATGAAATAAGACCACAAAATAAGTATTGTGGTATCTTGGAAATGAATTAAATTTATTATGGAATAAGCTTTTGTGGATTACAAAGGAACACTCAGAGCATGTGCAGCTTCACAAACAAGCTCAGCAGAAAACAAGTTAAAGTACAAGCAGTGGGAATTTTAATGCTGCTGCTGTATGATGTTTGATGATTTTATGGCTTGTATTTGCTGGTTGGTTTTGTATTTTGAATTTTATAGTTTTGTTTTATGGTTTACCCTGAAATAATAAATAATATCCTTGAGAGCGCCAGCAGGAAGCCTAATTTATTTCATGAAAGTTAACTCCAAGTAAAACATACCAAAACCAGCGCACTTTAGAGGCAGCAGTCTTGCAGAGTGAATGAAATAATGTGGACACAGAGGAAAGATGCACACACTTACCAGTATTTAAGCAAACGCATCCTACTGTACATACAGTGCATGGACCAGCATCTTCCACACACTTTCCTCTGCCTTCAGTGGCAGCTCTATGCTAGCAGCAGCAAGTTGCTCCTCTTTTTCCTGCTGCTCTGGGAGGCCCACTTTCATGTGCCAGGTGGAAGTGGCCAGCTGGTTACCAGCATGGCAGTGAAGTCCACACAGGAAGCTACAACGATACACAAGACTGAGGCAGCAATGAGAGCGAAAGCATAGCATTGGTGCGCTATGCTTTTTGAGCATGGCTGCTGCCTGCAGCCACTTCCTCCTGTATTTGCTCCTGCTGCCCACTCTGCAACATATTTCTGACTGTGTGGTGTGCATGTGTGTGTGCCCCATTCCTGCTGCTTTGTCCTTAATGATTATGAGAAGCAGCTGCGGGTGTGTGTGTGTGTGTGCTCTGACCTCATTGTTGTCATTGATTATAGAATCATAGAATCATAGAGTTGAAAGAGACCAAAAGGGCCATCCAGTCCATCCCCCTGCCAAGCAGGAAACACCATCAAAGCATTCCTGACAGATGGCTGTCAAACCTCTGCTTAAAGACCTCCAAAGAAGGAGACTCCACCACACTCCTTGGCAGCAAATTCCACTGTCGAACAGTTCTTACTGTCAGGAAGTTCTTCCTAATGTTTAGGTGGAATCTTCTTTCTTCTTTCTTTATGATGATGTCAGTGCTGGTTCCCAGCCAACCTAGTCATGTGTTGCTTCTGCCAGCACGGCAAAAGGGCCCTTTGCAGGTAAGGCTGATTCAGTTCCTCCAGCTGAGCCATTATAATCTGGCAATGAGCTGTAGTGGTACTGCACTGTGAAAGGTGGAATAAAGAGAGGTAAAAACTGTGGTTACAAAGATGTTTCTTTTAAAGAAAAATATGCAAACAAAGCGATTTCTAACACTTTTATCTAGAAGGTGATGTACACATTCATTATATGATTGAACAGGTATGTAGCTTGAAGTGATGCTTCAGCAGGTGTATCACAATGTAGCCCACTACATCTGCTGCAGCAGCTTGTCCTAATAGCCCATCACCATTCAGGAACAAACCTCATTACACCTGAAAATGTGCCTAGTGTTCTGTTGCATTATGATTGTATTAGTATAGTATTCTTAAGAAGTCTGTAGTATTTGAGAGATGCCACAGAACCAGTAATGTTTTTAAATCTTTGACATTTTCCATTTGTAATAAATTTCAAGTTAAGGCGCATCCAGATAGTACCGGGTTGAGTAATTTCTGATTCACATTTTAAAATTGATTTTAAAAAGTCAATTATTGGAAGTACTGCGAGTTCACCATGAGGTAGCAGTTGCATTTCCTAGAGTTCATATTATTGCTTTTTTGTTTTTGTTTTTATGTTATTGTTTCTTAGTGTTTTAACATCTTGCAAACTGCCCTGGGATCAATTGAGTAGGTTATGCTGTACATAAATTCATAAAACATAAAGTTTGCTTACAGCTAGAAGGCATTGGCATTCACCTCAGATTCCTCTGTAAATAGTTGCTTCATACCATTCTCTATAATGCTGAAGCAGAATCAACAATAAGCCTTTATAATCTGTGATACCATTCTGCAAGCGATGCTGAAGCAGCCATGCCACACTTCTTTATTTTAAAATTATAGCTCAAAGTTATACATTGTTATACTATGCAGATGGAAAGTATTAACCTTCACAATCTTTGAGAGAATTTGAGTTTTTAATCCTTGCACAGAAATCATTGTTTGCTTCTAGAAAGATTACAAGTGGCACCAGCAGCAAAATGCTGCTGTTATTACCATTCTCTAAGATGAGTGTTCTTATTCTGGTCTCCATTCAGCCTGCAACAGCAGCCTGAGGGAGTTCAGACCTTTGGAGGAGGGGGGTTAAGGAGGACGGAAGAGCCTACCCATGCTGTACCATATACTGCTAGAAGATTCGGATTTGTGGCTGCTTGTGAGCTCTATACTGTATAATTTTATTGCTACACAGGGGGACTGGTGGATCTGAAGAGTGAGGGGGAAAAGGTCTCTTTTCTTATTGTGTCTTATATTTCTCTTAAAGTGCAGGGAGGAGAGGTGTGTGTGTGTGTGTGTGTGTGTGTGTGTGTGTGTGTGTGTTTAAAAAAATAACTCGATGCATGTTGCCCAACCTATTTTGTTTCCAGTTTCAAAATGCTTACTATATACACTGTTAGGGGATTTCCGAGCCCACTCCAATACCCCCCCCCTTTTAATGACACCTTTATATCGTGTATGTCAAATGCTGTCAGGCATTTTTGTCAGGGCCAAACTAAATAAAATGTTACTTACATAATGTATCCTTGTGTGCTGATGCTGATGTTAGCTGTTAGCCTGCGGGGGTGGGGTGGGGCAGATTTAGAAGTGTTGTGGGAGGAGACGGCTTTAATCCTTTGCCCCACCACATTTCTGAACTGAACCTCCCCTACATCCATCCCCTGCATGCTACTGAGGAACTGTCCTCCCAGTGTGAATAGCTGGTGCAGTGGCCTTTGTGTTGACTCCTTGTTTGATCCTATTTTATCTCTTTTTAACAATCATGTCTTACTTGGCCAATTTGACAGATCTCACAGTTTTGCTTACAAAGTGAAAAGCACTCAGTTACCTGAATTGTGTTAAGAGTGACTGCCGGTTATGGGGAAGAGGCAAATTTTAATCAAAAAGTACTTCGCTAGACTAGATTCTAGCACGTTTGGCATTAATTGCTTTGCATTGACTTAAAGATGGTGTGGTCCTTTATATTATAATGGTTCTATGAAAGCCTTTCTCAACATGGCTCTGTCCAGGTGTTGTTGCAACTTCCAACAGCCCCAGGCAACCTAGCCAATGGTAAAAGGAGTTACAGTCCAATAATACTGTATTAAGATAATACTAGGTTGAGGAAGGCTGCCTTAGAACAGGCATAGGCAAACTCAGCTCTCCAGATGTTTTGGGACTACAACTCCCATCATCCCTAGGTAACAGGACCAGTGGTCAGGGATAATGAGAGTTGTAGTCCCAAAGCATCTGGAGGGCCGAGTTTGCCTTTGCTTGCCTTAGACTCACTGAACCTGGTGAGTGTATTTTGAGTCAGATAGCATAGCTCTCAGTTGTCTTTTATAATAAACCCAATATTTTAGTTTTTTCATTTGATGTTTCTCAATTTTTGTTTCCCTCTGTTGTCAGTTAGATCAGCACCATTCATTCTGTGATGAAGCAGAACAGTGATGTTTGATACAAAGTATCCTAATAATCAGGGACCCAGGTGGCGCTGTGGTTAAACCACTGATCCTAGGGCTTGCTGATCAGAAGGTCGGCGGTTCGAATCCCTGTAACGGAGTGAGCTCCCGTTGCTTGGTCCCAGCTCCTGCCAACCTAGCAGTTCGAAAGCACGTCAAAATGCAAGTAGATAAATAGGAACCGCTACAGCGGGAAGGTAAACGGCGTTTCCATGTGCTGCTCTGGTTTGCCAGAAGCGGCTTTGTCATGCTGGCCACATGACCTGGAAGCTATACGCCGGCTCCCTTGGCCAATAATGCGAGATGAGCGCGCAACCCCAGAGTCGGTCACGACTGGACCTAATGGTCAGGGGTCCCTTTACCTTTACCTTTATCCTAATAATCAGCACAACACATAAATTCTGCTAACACTGGGTTGTATTCAACTATAATTTACTTCAATGACCATGACTAACTTTGGTCCATTAGTTTCAGTGGGTCTACTCTGAATAAAAATTAGTTGACTACAACCCATTGTTCCTGAAACAATGTAGTTGCTGGAAGAGAGATTGCTTTAACAACCATAGCAGTCAAGGTTTTGTGGTTTGTTTGGTCATCTTAAATACCTCACTAAACAGCTTCATGTATGCAATCTCAGGGGGCCATGGCTAGTTTGGAACATTTTTATCTAATTAGGAAGCAGGCTCTCTGTTTATAACTAGAGGAAAGGGCACAGCCCAGTTTTTCAAAGTCAAAATGTTTCCTGGGGAATATTAAATTTTCTACTCTCTGCTTTTGTTTGACATAATCAAGCACATCTTGGTTGCCTTCTAGTGATTACTGATGTTCTTGGTATCTTCCATGTCTTATGTAACCTCAGCCTATTCTGGTAAATTGTGAGAGAGGTTTCCTTGGCCACATATCCTGAAGGAGACATGAAGAGTTGTGCATCTTACTTTATTTTGCTTTGACATGCTGTTTCTCATACCTTTACAGAAAAAAATGCCTCTCACCCAGCAACTATATGCGCCAGGAGCACCTGTCTTCCCTTTACAATTTGAGATTTCCCTGATGCTATCTCCGGTCATCCCTATGAATGACAGAAAGTTATGTGACTTTGAATTTCCCTAGGGCTTTTTTTGTGCTGCGATTTTATTACAAACAGAAGGAAGTTAGTTTGGGACAAATGGGAGAGAAGGAGGACAACCAAAGTAATAATTGTAAACAGGAGAACAGTAAGAATACATGCTAAAAACTGCTGAAAAATTTCAGTTCTAAACTACATCAAAACTAATTTTTCCCCTTTGAACAAAAGGATGGGAACAAAATGTGTTCAGCTTTGTATAACAGACATGAATGAATCTGTTTTAACTGTGCTGTAAAGGATTACTGTATTTTGCATGTTACCTTGGTCAGACAGCATAATCTTTAAGGTCTGTATTACCTTTTTTTAATACACTGAGTCATATCCAGCACTGCAGTTCCGCTGGTGCAAGGGACTTCCATGTGTGCAATAAAGGTTCCTCTTCCTTTCCTGTTCCCTACACACAGGACTGAAAGAGCTACTTTAAATAGGCCCCAAGTGCTGTATGTGCCCCATGGGACTTGTTCAAACACCAGACTTCATTCCACATCACAAATTGCTTTTAAACTTCCTATTTCAAAAGCTGTATTGTTATAGCAGAATGAACACTTAACACTCAGGTTTTTAGTGCAGTTGTCTTCGTAAATTACAGCATTAATATTCATGCATTGTATCTGGCCAGAGTTATACTTGAAGTAGACCCATTGAAATTGATGGACAAATTAGTCATGAATAACTTAAGCCCACTGATTTTAGTGGGTATGCATATGACTTAGTTGGATACATCCTTGAATCATTTCTAGGCCCATAAAGTGGTACGGAACAATTATGCTCTTCATTCTGCTTATGAAGGTGTTCCTGAATATATTGCTTTAAATACAGAGAATACCACATTTTGCACTCATGCTTTAAGAAGAACAAAATGTTAGTTCCAGTGCAAGAAAAAATTACATAAAAAATGTGTCACAAAGTAGCATATGGATTACTCAACAGCCTTGAATAATATTATAACCTGATATGATACTGCAACTGTAATGACTTTCATAAAAACCTTGTGAATGAATTACTTGCAATTTCTGTTTGGCATATCATTAAGGTTATTCAGTACTGTAGAATTTCGTACTTCAGGGCAGTAGTAGAAATCCTTTCATTCTCAGCCTCTGTATTTAATAAATGTTTCCAGGAGTTGCCACTTCGGTACTAAACTCTAGCACCATAGAAACCAAACATACCTTGCTGTGTGTGTAACAGAATATTTTAGCAGCTGTGGTATATTAGTACATTTACCATTTTTTAAATCTTTGAATGTTACTGGTTCATTTATAGCACAATATAAACTCAATGTCAAAGCTAAGTGCCATGCAGCCTTCAACCAAAATGTCTACAGAAAAAATATGTTGTAAAATGTAGTCATTTTAATACTTCAGTTAGTAATCTGTATAATTATGTGAATTTGCAACTAGATTATTCTTGTAGGCTATCGCAAATTCTTACCAATGCAGTTCAAAAATAAAGCACAAAGAATTTCTTTTCCAGACAAAATAAGTGGATGCAGGTAGTATTGGTGGATGTTTCTGGATAGCTTTTAGTACACAGTTACTGTTGTTCACATTATGATGTTTGATGGTTTCTGGTTCTGGCATTTCTTAAAAATCTGTTGTACACTGACTTCTGCAGGAGAGTGTATATTTACTGTTCTCTTTTTTCACTGTGCATCCAACAACAATAAAATATAAGAAGGCAATAGAGTAAAGTGCAGACACAGAATATACTAAAAGAGCAGGTAAAAATTGCCAAACTAAAACTACAAGCCAATAGCAGGTCTAAACCTTGTTTAACGAACAAAGAGTTTTCCTCTTGGACAAAGGCTATAAGAAAAACAACTTGGTGTTCCTCCCTAGGAAAGGAGTTCTCACACTTGGGCAGAGCCACTGGGAAAGGTCTCTACCACATCCTTGTCAAATACACTTTCAATATTAGTGAGATGCAGAAACAATCCCTTTCCCCAATGGACCCAAGCCTTTTAGGGCCTTTAAGGGCATAATCAGTACAGTACTTCAAACTGGGCATGAAAACTAGCTGGAAGCCAGTGCAATCACCATATTTATGAGGTCACATGGTCTTAATCATTTGGTCTAATATTGTTGGGCTACTATTGAACAGGTGTAATTTCCAAACACTTTTTGAAAGCTGTCTCAGAGAAAGCATTTTTTTCCTGCTGCTTTTGCCAGGGTAGAGGGACAGCTTAGAAGAAATGTACCAGTATATTATGGAGAAATGAGGGAGCAGGAGGTTGCACTTACCTTTCTAACGGTATGAGGTTGTCAAGGGGTGTGGGTCTTTATTTTTGTTCTGCTACATATTCAAAAAGGCCCTGCACACACACAGCAGTATGGGACTCTTGACATATAGGTCTTCTTGGCTGCAGCACTATATAGAATGCACATTGATGCTGTGAGGTCATGCAGGCATTCTAGAAAATGCTGCAGGCAGGGGAGCCTGTGCATGAAGAGCCCTGTACTTTTGTGAGTGCAGGCCATTTTGAAGATGCTGTAGAATAAAACTAAGACCCCGTCCATAGAAATTGTTGTTGAAGTTATTTCCCTTTTCAGAGGCCATTTCACCCCACTTGCTGAAAAATAGACAGCGAATTATTTGACACAGTGCTAGTATTAAGCTTCAATTTTTTTGCTCTCATCTAGTCATCGGTTCAGATACATGTGGTCTGTTCCTGCATGGTATTCTGTAATGGCAGCTTGCAAGCTGGCATACCCTGGGATAATACAATAATGATCAAGCCAAAAACCAGCCCTATGTACTTCACTTCAAAAGAAGATATATATTTTCATCTCTATTCTGGCTCTATCTTCATGTGCTTGATCAACCCATTCTGTATATGTGATTGAACATCCCTTTCAAAAAAATCCAACTAAATTCTGCTCACTGTTCAGCAAGGGTGCCACCTTGAATAAAATATTGACCACATGATGCAGTGCACACACATAATTTAAACCGGAATGCCCATCAACCTAAAGGGGCACTGGCCCCTCAAATATTTTATTGTGGGGGCTGAAGCCCCCACATCTCCTAGGAGTTGTCTCTTATGCTGATCAGAGTAGACCCACTGGTATATATAACTATAATAAACTTTTTGAGCATTCTGAGAACCCCTTTCTCCTGTTGTAGTTGCCTCTTTCCAACTCCAGCAGTTCAGCCTTCTCACCCTTCCTGTTTCAGTTCAGGTGGGACGTGGGTGGTCCTGTGGCCTAAACTGCCAAGCCTCTTGGGCTTGCCGATCAGAAGGTCAGCGGTTTGAATCCGTGCCACAGGGTAAGCTCCCATTGCTCTGCCCCAGCTTCTGCCAACCTAGCAGTTCGAAAGTACACCAGTGCAAGTAGATAAATAGGTACCACTGCAGTGGGAAGGTAAACAGTGTTTCCATGTGCTCTGGCTTCCATCCTGGTGTTCCATTGTGCCAGAAGCGGTTTAGTCATGCTAGCCATATGGTTCGGAAACTGTCTGTGGACAAACATCCAGCAGATTGATTAGGAAATACAATCTATTCAGTTCTTATATTGGCAACATCCACGGTGTGGAATTCTTATATCAGTCTTGTAGTGTTCCACGTGACAATGCTTTTACAAGGAATTATCCTGGAATCTTATTTTCTGCATGTGACATTCTTCCAAGTTTTTCGTCTGATACTTGCATACAAGGAACGCTAGAATTCTTTAAAGCATCTTCACATGGAACACTACAAGATTGATATAAGAATTCCACATCATGGATATTGCCAATATAAGAACTGATTAGATTGTATTTCCTGATCAATCTATTGGACTTTAATTTCTCAGAATATGTTTCATTTATATGATAAGTTGGTCTATAGAACCATATATTTTGACATATGTTGAATCACATTTAAAAAGAATTTATTTAGTTACATACAGCCTGTTACATTGTTTGTGTTGTTATCAGTTTTGCATTTGTGTGGCAAAGGGTTTGGTAGTGTTTTGAATGTGGACAAATGCCAGCTCCCTCAGCCTGAAAAGTGAGATGAGCGTTGCAACCCCATAGTCACTTTTGACTGGACTAGCTGCCCAGGGGTCCTTTACCTTGCCCTTTACCTTTCAGTTCAGGTCACAGAAAGAGAATTTCATGTCTTCTCCTCCCAGCAGCCTCATACCACATTGTTCAGGAGACCACCACCCAGAAAAATACCTCTCCAGGGAGGCTTTCTGAAAGTCACTGGTAGAAGTGGAGAGAAGAGAACATTCTAAATTTATTTTAACTTAGGATCCAAGTCTGTGTAATTGGAAAAATGAAAGTAGTTTTCATTTGTCTTGAAAATTATTGGGAAAATGCACACAATTTTAAAAATATTTTAAAGGAAGAAGTAATTCTTTCACACACTGGAATGTGTGTTAGTCTTGTGAAATTGTTTGGCAACATATATAAAGTATTGGCAGCATGTATAAAGTATGGTTGTTGTTTTTTTTTTGCACAGCACATATTTTAATGTATTGTCACAAGATCTGGTGATAGGTTTTTATATAAGGTTACATTTTATGGTGGATGGGTATGTTGCGGGCTGATAGTGATGATGACTGAAAATAGAATCTGCATAGTCCATACGGCCAATTTATTCTATGCTGGGATCAAAGTATAGGGTAGCTGGCATCTCTGTGAACATTTGGGGGGCATTTGCTGGCTGCCCTTGGAGACTGTGCTGGACTATGTGAACAATTTCTCTGCTCTATCAAAATTATGGTTACAATAATTCTTCTTTCCTGTAACTTGAATCCATTGGTTTGGGTCCTAGTCCCAAGCACGTAAATTGTAGAGTTGGAAGGGAACCTGAGGGTCATATAGTCCAGCCCCCTGCAACGCAGCAATCTCGTCAAGTGCAGAAGAAAGCTTGTTCCATCCTATATGTGATATTTGAATATGGCTATCATATATCCTCTCAATCTCCTTACCCAATTCCTTCAACCAACCGGAGTTGTCCTGATGAGGAATCTACCACCTCATATTTAAAGAAGGGAGTCTGCCTTCAGCATATTGCTGCATTAATTCTGCTTCCAAATCTTTGGTCGTAATTGGTTTTGCTTTTTATAATCTGCTGTCTTACACTGAAAAGTAGCAAAATCACTTATTGTTGACACTTTCAAAGAGGATAAAGGCTTTACAACTGTTCCACAGCCTGGCTTCAAAGGTTCATTTCTAGGTTAATAAAATTAAAGTTGCCATCTCAGCTATAGTTTTCTCTGCTTAACTGCATTTGATAACATCCCATTTCTCAATTCTAGGAATAGGTGCACACAGTCAAGGTAAGCACAATGCACAGTAAGAATCCTGTGTGTAATACATGTGCCAAGTACTCTTTCACCAATCCTAATCATTACTAAAGGTCCAGGCTTCTGTGTTTCTAGTTCCTTAAACCTGGGAGCTAAGTGATATTGCCCCATGCCATGCATTTTATCATGAGCTGCATTGCAGGGGGTTAGACTAGCTGACTAGCATCTAGTAAATAACTAAGTGCCTACTCAGAAGAAAGCCGCACTGAGTTAAGTAGGCCTTACTCCCAGGTAAGGGTGTGTTGGGCTATAGTGTTTTATCTAGGCCATGGGTAGGCAAACTAAGACCCGGGGGCCGGATCCGGCCCAATCGCCTTCTCAACCCGGCCCACGGATGGTCTGGGAATCAGTGTGTTTTTACATGAGTAGAATGTGTCCTTTTATTTAAAAATGCATCTCTGGGTTATTTGTGGGGCCTGCCTGGTGTTTTTACATGAGTAGAATGTGTGCTTTTATTTAAAATGCATCGCTGGCTTATTTGTGGGGCATAGGAACTCGTTCTCTCCCCACCCCACCCCACCCCCAAAAATAGTCTGGAAGATGGATCTCCTTCGAGAGGTTCTTGACTCTTCTTCCTTTGAGGTTTCTGATTAGAGGCTGGATGGCCATCTGTCATAGATGTTTTAGCTGAGTTTCCTGTGTTGCAGGGGGTTGCATTAGAAAGATGACCCTTGGGGTCCCTTCCAGCTCCATGATTCTATACTTTTCTGCTTCAACCATATTTCATTATGTTCCTACCATTGTGTGTAATTATATTTTGTATAGATTATAAAAATTATTAATAAAATATGTTCAGTTTGCAAACAAAACATTTAAATAGCTACCTTTCTACTGGTGGGGGGGGGGTAATGGGTATAGCCAGGGTTTTGGTTGGGGAGCCAGGACTTTGTTAAGGGAGACAGAACCTCAGATTTGTATTGATTTGTATTTGATTTTTACTTATTAGGGTGGGCAGTTGCCCCCCTGCCCCTCCCGGCTACGCCCATGAGGGGGCCACAGGAAAGAAACAAGGTCAGAAGGGGGCCATGGTTGGAAAAAAGTTGGGAAACTAGACTCGATGACTCCTGAGAATCCTTCCAATGCTACTATTCTATGATTCTATGAAATCTTGTACGGTATGCTTCTGGTGATGTGCTCTGATTGGCTGCAGGGCTTTAATAAGTCATCTTCTAGGATCTGGTGGGAAAAAAAGAGATGAACATGATGGTAAGGGGGTCCTTTTGGATTCTCTTGGCTTCAATGGGAATACATTAACTGGAGCCATTTTCCTCTTGTAGCATTATTGGTGGGAGGATGGAGTGACTTTGCCCTGGGCACCCACAAAAGTTTTGCTGTGGGTGCCTGGTCTCTGACACCCTCTGCCCATCACTGCCTTATCTCTAGTGCTCTGGTGGCAACTGGGCCGGGGTCTGCGCCTCCATTGTGGGGCCTGTGTTCAGGCCTCCTGTGGTTGTGGACATGCTGCTAGGGTGCTTCCACAGCTGCAGCGGGCCCCAAAAGAGACCCCACGGCAGAGGCGCTGGCGCTGGCCCAGTCTCCAGAATGTGTGTGTACCCTGCAAAGATGTGTCATGATGTTGCGGTGCGGCATGTGTGCGCTGAGTGCCCATGGTCTGGGGGCCAAGTTGGTGCTGCTGGGTGGTGGAATTATATATATATATATATATATATATATATATATATATATATATATATACACACACACACACACACACACACACACACACACACACACACACACAGTGGTGAAAAAGTGGTGCTGGAACTCACCACGAACACCTCCTTGTTCTCTTATAATGGCAATAGCACCCATCTGAGACATGCCGGAACTCTGGTAAGTTCTGGCTGAAAAATAGCCCTGTATTTATTGTTGCTTGTTGTACACTGCCTTGGGATTTTTATTATTTTTTAACTGATTGGTGACATTTAAAAATGTCAATATAAAATATTGAGGCTGAAAGAATAACTGCATCAGCACAGATAGAAAAAAATACAAAACCAGAGACTTTGTTTCACCACTAATTCAGGGAATCATAAAACTGATTCTTTGTATAATATTCCCAGTTAATTTAAAATACAGTGATTATCTGGATGGGATAGATTGATATTTATTGAATCTGCAATTTTTTTTTACAGCAACCTACTAAAATCATTTAATTATACTGTGATCTAACTCACATGAGGTTGGAAGTCATTTGAAAAGGATAATATTAATGAATTTAATATTAATTAATGAATAGGCAAGGGATACCCACATGACCTGAAGGTGCTGCTGTGCAATGCCAGGTCGATGATAAATAAGACCACCGCCATTCACGACCTGATTGTGGATGGAGGATTTGACCTGGCATGTGTGACAGAGACCTGGTTGGAGGAAGCCGATGGGCCCGTTCTTGGCGCTGCTTGCCCACCAGGTTTCTCTTATGCACAGCAACCCAGGCCATCTGGGCGGGGAGGGGGGGTTGCAGTGATTTTTAGGAAGTCATTAGTTTGCACCAGGCGTCCTATTGGGAAGACCCAGTTCTCTGAGTGCATGTTCTGGAAGTTGGGCAATAGAGGCAGTACAGGATTCCTTTTGGTGTACCGACCTCCCCGCTGCACCAAGGATTCCCTGCCCGAGCTGCTTCAGGTCGTGTCGGATGTGCTCCTGGAGACACCTAGCTTGGTTGTCTTAGGGGATTTTAACATCCATGCCGACACGACCTTACAAGGAGCCGCTCGGGACTTCGTGGAAAGCATGGCCACCATGGGGCTGTCCCTGAATAAGTCTGGCCCAACTCATAGCCGCGGACATGCCTTGGACTTGGTGTTTACCTCTATGGATGTTGGTGATCTGACATTAAGTAAAAACGAAACAAAAGAAGTGCCATGGTCAGATCACTTTCTGGTGCAACTGGACTTCTCCGCAACCCTTCCCCTCTGCAGGGAGGTGGGACCGATATGGATGGTCCGCCCCCGCTACTTAATGGATCCAATTGGCTTCCAAAGAGTGGTAGGGGATGTTTTATCCCATGTCGATGGCCTTTCAGCTGATTCCCTGGTGGCCCGCTGGAATGCGGAGTTAACCAGCGCTATTGACTGTCTGGCTCCGAAGCGCCCTCTCAGATTGCATGGAGCCCGGACAGCCCCGTGGTTTTCCCCGGCGCTGAGGGCGATGAAACAGTCGTTGAGATGGCTAGAGCGCCGGTGGCGGAAAACTCATTTTGAATCAGACCGGACACGGGCTAGAGCTCAACTTCGAGCCTACCAAGTGGCAATGGCGACGGCGAAGAGGACCTTCTTCACCGTCTCCATCACATCTGCAGAAAACAGCAGCAGGAGACTCTTCCAGGTGGTTCGCAATTTAGCGGAACCACCTGCTCCATCCGGGCCCAGTACGGGCCACATGATCTCCTGAAATGATTTTGCAAAGTTTTTTGCAGATAAAGTCGCTCAGATTCGGGAAGAGGTAGACTCCACCGTGGGAGCAGGGCCGGGGCGGGGGAGTGCTAGAGTCCTGTCTAGTCAAGTTTTGTGGGATCAATTTCAATCTGTTACCTCCGAGGATGTGGACAGGCTGCTTAGACGAATGAAACCAACCACCTGTCTCCTTGATCCTTGCCCATCCTGGCTTATAAAAGCTAGCCAGGAAGGGCTGGGCGATGGGCTTCGCGGGTTGGTAAATGCTTCTCTCCATGAGGGAGCCTTCCCAGACCCGCTGAAAGAGGCGGTTATTAAACCGCTTCTCAAAAAACCATCTTTAGATCCGGCCAATATGGCCAACTATCGCCCAGTCTCAAATCTTCCATTCTTGGGCAAGGTGATTGAGCGAGTGGTTGCGGAACAACTCCAGGCACGCCTGGAAGAAGCGGACCATTTGGATCCCTTCCAGTCAGGATTCAGGCCTCATCATGGGACTGAAACTGCCTTGGTCGCACTGGTCGATGATCTCCGGCGGGCTAGGGACAAAGGTAAGAGCTGTTTCCTTGTTCTGCTGGATCTCTCAGCGGCTTTTGACACCATCGACCATAACATCCTTCTGGACCATCTAGAGGGCTTGGGAGCTGGGGGCACTGTCATGCAGTGGTTCCGCTCCTTCCTCCTGGGCCGTGTTCAGAAAGTGGTGGTGGGGGATGAGTGTTCAGACCCCTGGGCTCTCACTTGTGGGGTGCCTCAGGGTTCTGTCCTCTCCCCCATGCTTTTTAACATCTATATGCAGCCGCTGGGAGAGATCATCAGGGGGTTTGGGCTGGGTGTCCATCAGTATGCTGATGATACCCAGCTCTACCTCTCTTTTAAATCAGAACCAGTGAAGGCGGTGAAGGTCCTGTGTGAGTGCTTGGAGGCGGTTGGAGGATGGATGGCGGCTAACAGATTGAGATTGAATCCTGACAAGACAGAAGTACTGTTTGTGGGGGACAGGAGGCGGGCGGGTGTGGAGGACTCCCTGGTCCTGAATGGGGTAACTGTGCCCCTGAAAGACCAGGTGCGCAGCCTGGGAGTCATTTTAGACTCACAGCTGTCCATGGAGGCACAGGTCAACTCCGTGTCCAGGGCAGCTGTTTATCAGCTCCATCTGGTACGCAGGCTGAGTCCCTACCTGCCCACTGACTGTCTCTCCAGAGTGGTGCATGCTCTAGTTATCTCTCGCTTGGACTACTGCAATGCGCTCTACGTGGGGCTACCTTTGAAGGTGACCCGGAAACTACAACTAATCCAGAATGCGGCAGCTAGACTGGTGACTGGGAGCGGCCGCCGAGATCACATAACACCGGTCCTAAAAGACCTACATTGGCTCCCAGTACGTTTCCGAGCACAATTCAAAGTGTTGGTGTTGACCTTTAAAGCCCTAAACGGCCTCGGTCCGGTATACCTGAAGGAGCGTCTCCACCCCCATCGTTCTGCCCGGACACTGAGGTCCAGCTCCGAGGGCCTTCTGGCGGTTCCCTCATTACGAGAAGCCAAGTTACAGGGAACCAGGCAGAGGGCCTTCTCTGTAGTGGCACCCACCCTGTGGAATGCCCTCCCACTAGAGGTCAAAGAGAACAATTACCAGACCTTTAGAAGGCATCTCAAGGCAGCCCTGTTTAGGGAAGCTTTTAATGTTTGATGGATTTCTGTATTTTAGAATTTCTGTTTTTTGGAAGCCGCCCAGAGTGGCTGGGGGAACCCGGCCAGATGGGCGGGGTATAAATAATAAATTATTATTATTATTATTATTATATGAATAACAAATATTTTTCTGTGACTGATTTGAGACAAATTGATCATATGGAGCACAAGCTGATTATGAGGCAAGTGTGAGAAAATGCATTCAGAAATAAGTACCAGGATCAATAAACTGATAGTGTGCAATTATAAAAAGAATACAGTAGTATGAATTAGTATGAGTCAATCTATGCTGCAAAAAAGTAACTTTTTCTAGAAGTAGGTCCAGGAGAATCAAAGCTGGTTCTGAACTTTATGTAATGGAAAACAGAGGACTAATAGTGTTCACTGCTGTAAAAGAAAATGAGCTTGGAAGTTAGTCTGAGTCTTTCTGAAATTGTACAAGCATTATTATATTCCTTCACTGCCTTGCAAGTAAACTAGGTTTTGCAGTAGGTCAGTTCATATTGCTTGTTCTACATAAGTGAGATGAAAGGTTCTTGTTGATGAGACATCACTGTGTTTGAAAACAGTCTTGTTAGTGTAATGTAGCAGGTCTGGCTGAAAGGGGGAAAAAACATATAAAATTATGCAACACAGAGGTCATTGAGTACGCATGAAAGAGAGAAAGTTAGATTTAAAATTCTCCTTAGTAGTAGATTAAAAACATTTATATAGCGAACATTTGAAAACTAAAAAAAAAAATCATACAATAAACATGTCTGATTATTCTAAGAGTTTTGAATTTTTGAGGGTTGCTTCTGTGCACCAGATGTTTAACTTCCAGCATCAGTTTGTCCCAAGAGTAAAGGAAAACTGCTTCTTGCATTGATGGGAAGTCCCTGGTCTGTGGACCTTTACTGGTTTTCACAGGATTGAAGAAATTATTTCAAGGAATTGGTTCTGTGACTGATGCACCTGCATTTATCTTTCTACAAAAAACTGATAAATTAAGCTCTTACATGCTAGAAAAAGGTAAAATTAATAAATATACAATGGAATTTTATGCAAGTTTCCTTGGAAGTAAGTCCCATTGAGTTCATTGGAGCTTATGTCTAAGTAAACATGCATAGGCTTATGCTTTTTTTTTTTTTTACAGTGTGGTTTCCGGAATATGTATATGGTCCACAAATGCTTTCATGCTCTTTTTAACACCATAACAGTTTTTATTCCATTTTCCCATTTGACTGCCACTTTATATTTCCTTTGCAACTTAGAAGATCAGCCAAACAGTTACTTCTATTTAATGTTCAGTCTCTTCTGTTTGCCTTGGGCCTCCCATTCTGAATTCTCTGCAGAAATTAAATTTTTCACATGGAAAAGCATGTACCAATTTCTCCACTGGCCATCTGTGTTCCTATTAGTAGCTGGGGAAGAAAGAAATATAGGATTATTTCAAATGAGTGGAGCACAGAAGTATATTACTGAAAAATTTGAACAAGCTACCCTGTTTCTCATATTTTAAGACATACCCATAAAATAAGCCATAGCAGGATTTTAAAGCATTCAAGGAATATAAGCCATACCCCGAAAATAAGACATAGTGATAGGCGCAGCAGCAATGCTGGCCACGGCAGGAGAATGAGGAAAAAAATAAGACATCCCTTGAAAATAAGCCATAGTGTGTTTTTTTGAGGAAAAAATAAATATAAGACATGTCTTATAATATGAGAAACACGGTAGAAACAAGAATTCAAATACAGAGATCCACAGGCCAAACTTTGACATACAATTACCAATACGGATGATGGCCATATTTTTTTTTAAAAATGAATTCAACCTTTACTCAGAGTAACTTTTCGTTGCTACCACAGTGTGACAACAGTGTTTAATTATATATGTACAGTAGTAGTCATTTTATCACCTGTAATTTGTAGTGTACAGGTTCTTCTCCTGTTCCAAGTTATGATGCTTCCACAAATTATCTTGCATTCTTAGGATGTCTCTGCATTTAGTTGAAAAAAAAAGAAGAAGCGTTGTGAAAGCACTTTAGACCATTGTTGTACAAAAAATTGAGCTTGCTGTTTGTTTTAGAAGTGTAACCCATTGCCTTCTTGTTGTTTATCAGTTCATCAATTGTGTATTAAATCTATATCAATATGTGGCAAGACAATAGATTGTTAAATTGGAATACCAGTGAAGAGTCAGGCAACAGCAGCTACAGTACAGGATGTATTAATAAAGCCTATAGACAATTATAGTAGACCAACGCATTGGGCAAATAAATAAATAAATCCTGCATTGCAGGGAGTTAAACTAGTTGACTCTCATGGTCCCTTCCAACTCTACATCTGTGAGTCTATGACTATAAATTACTGGATGATTTTGCCAAGATGCGCTGTTGCCAGTGTCTAAAGATCTAGCTATATGACACTCTTAAAAGGCCTGTATCCGAGACACGTGCCTACTGAGGAGGCTGAATAACAATCCCTTATTTTAAGGGATTTCCATGTTTACTAGTTGTAGGAACGGTATCTTGCCTGGATAGTGGACTGAATGAGAGCAAACAAATTGAAACTCAATCCAGATAAGATTGAGAAACTGTTAGTGGGTGGTTTCTTTGACCAGATGGCTGGGAGGTTGCCTGTTCTAGATGGGGTTACATTTCCTCTGAAGGAGCAGGTTCGTAGCTTGGGGGTCCTCCTGGATCCTTTGCTTGCCATGGCTCAAGTGGCCTCAGTGGCACAGAGTGCATTCCATCAGCTTCAGCTGTGGCCCAGCTGTGCCCTTATCTGGACAAGGATAGCCTTACTACTGTTACCTATGCTCTGGTAACCTCAAGGTTAGATTACTGCAATGCATTATACATAGGGCTGCCTCTGAAGACGGTTCGGAAACTTAATCTAGTACAGAATTCAGCAGCCAGGTTGCTCACCGGGGCAAGACATTTTGAGCATATTACACTGATCTAGGCTCAACTGCACTAGCCACCAATTAAGTTTCCAGGCGCAATTTAAAAAGTGCTGGTTTAGACCTATAAAGCCTTAAATGGCTCAGGACTGCAATGCTTCAAGGACCACATCTTTCCATATGAACCTGCCCAGACACTGAGATAATCTTCTGAGGCCCTTCTTTGTTTGCCCCCTCCATGAGAGTTCTGGAGGGTGGCAACATGAAAATGGACCTTTTCTGCAGTGGCACCCCATTTGTGGAATGCTCTCCCCAGGGAGGTTCACCAGGCAAAGGCGTTCCTCTTTAACCAGGCCTTTGGCTGATTAACATCTAATGCCCTTTTGAAATGTGTTTGAGGGGAGGTTATTGGGTTGCTTTTGTTTTTATTTTGATTGTGTATTTCAAGTTTTTTATATTGTGATTTTATCTTGTGAACCGCCCTCAGACCTGCAGGTATATGGTGTAATATAAATTTAGTAAATAATAATAACAGGATTGACCATGATGAATAAATCAGGCTGAAGAAAATGGCAGAATGATCATCTCTTGTTCATATTTGTTTTTAAAATTAAGAAGGCTGAACAAGACACAAGTTACTTGCTAAATGCAAAGGCCTGTAATGTGATGGTTCATTTAGATAAGGGAAAATAGCTTCCAGTGGGAGCAATTAGAGAAGGGGGCACAAGACTTCGCCTCTGCTCAATATTTACAGCATTGCCTCCACAGGGTTTAAAATGCAAATTTAAAATGGGCCGTTAGATGATAGTTGTGTGCATTGCAACCTATAGTTTGGCCACAGAAAAATGCATTTTATGTTTGTTCCTACTTGTTTGTTGACCAGATATCCAGTAATTTTAATGTTTTATGTTCCTCTTTTCTCTCCCACTTGCCAGGTGGAAAGGGAAATAGTTTCCTTTTATTTTATGAAATCCATTAATAGGAGTGGTTCAGACACTTTCTATACTAGGTCAGAAGCTATGGTGAAATGCAATTAAAGCTGACAGCACATATGAATAATTTAAGTTAAAACACTAGGATGTATAAATTACCACATCTCCAATCACTACAACCTTGGCTGGAACTAAAGAAATTGTCCATAAATTTTAAGTTACAGAAACAGGGTCAAGTGAAGAGAGGAGAGGGATGAGAGGAGCCCTCAAAGGAAGGAGATTATTCCCAGAGAATGGGATGGCAGTGGGGGAGAATTTACAGTTAAGTCAGTAGACCATGAGACTCTTAACCTCAGTTGTGGGTTCGAGCCCCATGTTGGGCAAAATAATCTCAGGGTTGTGGACACTGGACAAAAGATTCCTGCATTGCAGGAAGATGGACCAGATGACCTTTGTGGTTCCTTTCAAGTCTTCATTGCTTTGATCTATGACCTGCTTGAGGATCTGATAATTCATTTTTAAATAGTCAACTTGGTATTAAAACATGGGGAAAATAGTGCCAAACTTTGTGGCGTCACTCTTTCCCCACCTCTGTAATGGTAGTGGGGCTACCTCAGAATCTAGGCCAGATCGTGGAGTAGTGGGGGCTCATGGAGTAGTTGGTATTCAGACAATACTGTGTTTTGAGGATTCTTTTTCACTGGAAGTTTCTAAACAGAAGTTGGATGGACATGTGTCATGGATTCTTATATTGTTGGAGATAGGACTGTATGACCCTTTGGGTTCCTTTGAACGCTATAATTCTGTGTTTTTGTTCTATGATTCTAACAAGTACAATGGGAGTAAAAAATTGCTTGTAAAATTTTTGCATTGCAAAAAAACTTCTTTTCTGTCTTTTTAGCTCTTTTGATTGAGCCAGATTTCTGGGGTGGGGGCCTTCTCCCGTGGATGGAATCTGTTGGTGATCTGCTTAATGTTGTTTGCTAATATAGAAGTAGAAAGTAGTTCCAAACTCTTATTCTGCTAAAGAATAAGAGTTAAGGTGAAATACTAAATTATGATTTCACAAACATGAAAGTATTTACCGTATATATCCCATAAGATAAAATGTACACTACAGACAAATATTAGGAATGCACGCCTATACTGTATTTACTTATAGGCCAAATGCCAATTAAAAGCAAGTCTCCTTAGATGAATTGGCCAAACCCCGCTTGTTGTCTTCAGTTGCCAAACATTTGTAATCCATAGGCTTCATAGCTGGACTAGCTATAAAACTTGTACAAATGCAATATATTTAAATCCCCTTTACAGACTTCCAAGAAAGGATGATAACTATTTCAAAAATACTGTAAACAAACAAACAAACAAACAAACAAACAAACAAACAAACCATACTGTGTTTAAAGATTGAGCCTTGGCATTTCTTAACAAATTCTGAGACTTGGTGTGACCAGGCTCAAACTAAGCCCTGGAGTGCAAATTACTACCTCTGTAGTTGTCATGAGGATGACTTTTAAACTTTCAGCAGTATGCTCTCCTTTCCCCAAAGGCTCTTTAAACTAGTACAGTGGTGCCTCGCTAGACGAATGCCCTGTAAGACGAAATTTTCGCTTAACGAATTTTCGCTTATTTGTTCCTATGGGCAAAAAAATAATATATATTTTTTCAATGCATTCCTATGGGATTCGCTAGACGAATTTTTCATTATACGAATTTTTCATTATGCGAATTTCATTATTTTTCATTATACGAATTGACCCGTGCAACTAATGACTTGCCCTGACATAATGGTTGTTAAAAGGGTGATAATGCCAAGTAAACTGCCTCTGCTTCTTCTGTCAGAGGTTGCAGCTTAAATTATTTTTAGCAGGATGCAATTATTTTTGCTAAGCAGACCAGTGCCCCAGAAAGCACATTGCATGATAATCATCTATCTTGTGGCTTAGAAGGTAGGTAGAAATCCTTTGTTCTCTTGGGGGTAATTGTTGATTAGAAGCTTGTCATAAAAATATTTAAGAGAAAGTGAGAAGACACATGCAGCATTAGAAAGCTTTAGCTGGCTACCTCAGAAGGCTTAAGTTAAAACTCTGAAATAGTTTGTAGGTAACCATGACTTTAAAGACTGATGCACTATATTAAAATGGTTCTACCTGACCATAAATTACCAGTGTGTTCCCCTTCTTTATTCTGTTTACAGTTCTTGTTTTCACTGTGCTGTCTGCTACTTCTATACCCCATCCCCAAGTAAAGCTGCTTCTCAACTTTTAGTGCCTTCATCCCCAGAATCACAGCATCCCCTTGGCATCCCCTTGATACAGGAAAATATCACGATAATCAGAGGTAACTGAATCTGCAGCAGTTTTCTAGCTCATCTCTGTTCATGCATCCTTCGCAACACAATACTGTATGACATTAGGTAAAGGTAAAGGGACCCCTGACCATTAGGTCCAGTTGTGACCGACTCTGGGGTTGCGCGCTCATCTCACATTATTGGCCGAGGGAGCCAGCGTATAGCTTCCAGGTCATGTGGCCAGCATGACAAAGCCGCTTCTGGCAAACCAGAGCAGCACATGGAAACACCGTTTACCTTCCCGCTGTAGCGGTTCCTATTTATCTACTTGCATTTTGACGTGCTTTCGAACTGCTAGGTTGGCAGGAGCTGGGACCGAACAACGGGAGCTCACCCCATCGCGGGGATTCGAACCGCGGACCTTCTGATTGGCAAGCCCTAGGCTCTGTGGTTTAACCCACTGCGCCAGTCTGCATCTATTATGTGCCCAGCATCACCTGTTCTTTTGAGGCTCAGATCTTGAGATTCAAGCAGGTAGAGAAGAATTTGGGAGTTAAAATGACAATACTTTGCAGATCATTGGGTGGATGCCATTATAGGACAATATGTTTCAGTGTACTCAAGGTGCGTGGCATGCAGGGGCATTTTAGTGACAGAACATGCACCTTGAGTGATGAATATTTAGAAGATTATTGTGGCCTCTGCATCATCAGCACTTTGGGAGCTTTTTACATATGCCAAAAGATGGTTCAAATGTTTCTTCCTCCACATGTATGTCACCACCCATATGACCTTTCCCACAACCTATATAGGATCATTGTCTTACCAAATTTTAAGGTTTTGTGTGTTATTTGTTTGTTTGTTTTTTGCAAACTTGCTCATGTGCTGGAATGTCCTCAATTTCCATAGACTTTATTCAGGGTCATAATTCTATTTAATTGAGAGTGATGGCTGAGATAGTTGCTTATCTAATTCCCCCTAATTGCTTATCTAATTCCCCCTAATTGTAATGTTTTTATAGTTGTCTAATAGAGTTTTTTATGACCATTGTTTCCTTGGTTCCAAGAATATTTGAAATATGCTTATCAATTTAAGTTGTCTTAGGAGAGAATCCTATCCGATACCTTCATATTTGTCATTTATGGGACATTGTTCACTTACAACACATACAAAGCTGGGAGTACTGTAGTTTGAGCTGAATTTCTACTGGCTTGTTTGAGATACAGCAGAATACTATTAGATTTTCATTGATTTCTGCTGGAGATAAATTATTTAAGGAATGGAGAAGTGTGCTTGGATACTGTCAGCACTTCATTTAGTCCATATATCAGGTGCTGAAACTTGACCTATTTTGTTATATGAACCTTCACTTGTGCAGTGCTCGGCTTTTTGGGTAATGTTTATAATGGTTATATTCTGAGAACACTGGAATTTTTGTCCTTTCCATGTTTTTGAAAGCTCATATTGTAGTGCACCTGCTACCTTGCTACTGCTTCAAGGAGATGTTTCTATTGCAAGTACTTTGTATATGAATCTGATAATACACATTATGCTTTTTGAAATTAATTGTTTTATATGTGTGTTTATGTGTGTATGTATGTTTATGTGTGTTAATCTTGTCATTTTTTACCATGGTCCAAAGTGACTGAATGCCACAGCTTTAGTAGTGTCCTGTGGAATTACAACTTCTAACTCTTTAAAGCAGGTTAACCCTGCCAGGCTGCCCAGTTTGACAACCAAGGCCATTTCCCCCAGCTGGTGGTTGGTAGGACAGTATGATATCCTGCATTGGTTGTACAGCCAAGTCAACAGGTTTTAACCCCCACCCCCCCGGGCATCAGCCGATAAGCAGGGGTTAAACTCTGCTCAGTTTGGCAGAGTTCCATGCAGATGCCTGCTAAAACAAATATTTGTTCCTTTAAGTAGGGAATTCTGATGCAAACTCATTCCTTTTTCATGATGAAGTTTGCATTGAAATCTTGATTAAATGATGTGCTTTCAAACAAATGAAGGGCTTGCTAAAAAGAAAGGCCCTGCCCACCTGTCCCATCCAATGATCTAACTGGCTTTTAATATATTCCTATCTGTTGAACCATGGACACTGTAATGAATTTCTATAGTATTCCATATTTTCCAGAACCATTTTTATATTTTGCTTGCTGAGCTGCTTTGGTGCATTCGTACCCACAATGAGCCCTCAGACGCAGGTTGGAAATTCATTACAAGTTTTCTTAAAGGAGTAATTCTGTTTTGATACTTTGCAATAGTCTTCTGTTTAAGTGACTTTTTTATTTCATTAGTCGTTCACCAGCAGTACTAAACTTCTGTCAAAAATAATTGCTTATCTGTCTTTATTCATCCTTTGCGACTGCAGCTGTCTCAATGCAGTACTGATTTGACAGTCGACTTAACATTTTTCTTTGCACCATCTTCATGAGAACAGTATCTTTCTATTGCCTATATGTAATTGTTTAAAATTAGCTTTGGATAAAGTATCCTCAGGCACATAAAAAGCAAAATATTATTCTATGGAAATATTTATGATTGACCAACCAGACCATTTTTTTCAGCTTGTAAAGTAAATATTTTGAAGAATTTCTCTCTCACACAAAAACAAATATTTACCGTTTGCAGGCCTTGGTCAGTATAGCACAGTATAGTAAAAAAAATTAATACTATGCACTTCTCAAAGTATTCTCAAACTATTCTCTTCTAAGGGTGCTGCCTTGTTGATTTCACCCATAGGAGCAATTCTTTTTATATGGGAGTGGTGGGGAAATGAGACAGCATGCAGACAATATATGAGTTTATTTACTATAACTAAGGTTTCAAATGGGGTCACAAATGATACACTGATGGTATATTTTATTTTATGCATTAGTAATTATTTTGGATTGATTACTGCCACATGCTCTATTGCTCTTGAAAATTATATAGAAGCTTCATATGCCTCAAAATACTGCTAACTGCCTCAGGAGAGGAAATGTAACTTCAGCATTCTTTAATGCTTTACAATGGTATCTTGTCATATTTCAGATATTATGCAAAGTGTTGATTTTGATTTATAAATTGTTTGGGTCCAATGCATATTTGGGCCTACTGTCACTTCAGCTCCTCCACTTAATCAGAAACTTGTTTTTTGTTTTTTCTAATAATACCAGCTGCCACCAGACTAAATCTTGAATCTTAACACCATCATTCTTTACAGCTTTTTTGTTCCTCTGCTACCATTTATTTCACACCTTCGTTTTACACATAGCATATCTAGGTATTGGCATGGAACAAAGAGATGAAGAATCTATACTTAAAAGTTCAAGACAAATAATACAGTGTATTAAAGATGATTTATAATGTAATGTGTTTACTTACAGGTTGACCCCTTCACTCTTCATTAGCGGCCAGCCACTGCTGCCACCACATCTGTCTTCCTTCTGTCTCTTCTTATCCATGCTCATCTTCTTCATAGTGTTCCTAATGGAATTCCAAATGCTCTTTGGCCATATAATTATGGACCAAAGGGATGTGCACTAAATGACCATTGATTGTATTTATATGCCACACTAAACATGGTTTTAACATGGATTGCACAAACAGGAATAAGTGGCATGCTTCCCTGTCTCTTTCTCCTTGCATGTGACTGAGACAAGGGTTTGGAAGTCTCTGTGTTTGGTTACTTATGGTTTTTGTTGTTGCATGGACCAACAGTTAAAATTAACCGTGGTTAGTTTAAACCAAGCTGTCTTCAAACTTTGGTTTCTAATGGCTTGTTTAACTAACCTTTGATAATATTAATTCTGAGTCTAAACCATAATTCTGAGTCTGGACAACATGGCAAGTAGGGGTTAACCAAAAGCAAAAGTGAGAGATTTTTCATGTCTCCCTGCCATATAGGAGGGTTTCTGTAACAGAGCCTAAGGCACACTGTGGTTGTTCCTGTTCATGTGCATCACACTAAACCATATTTTAGTGTGGACCATGGACAATGGCCATTGAAAATAGGTCAATACTAAGACCGCCCCCCTGGTTTATTCCACAATACACACTTTTTTAGGGGACTCAATGCATAATAGAGCTGTTCAGATATTTTTACACCTTTTATTTTAATATTTTAAAATAAAAGGTGGAAGGACAGATCGTGAAGCTGAGGCTCCAATACTTTGGCCACCTCTTGAGAAGAAAAGACTCCCTGGAAAAGACCCTGATGTTGGGAAAGATTGAGGGCACTAGGAGAAGGGGACGACAGAGGATGAGATGGTTGGACAGTGTTCTCGAAGCTACGAACATGAGTTTGACCAAACTGCGGGAGGCAGTGGAAGACAGGAGTGCCTGGCATGCTATGGTCCATGGGGTCATGAAGAGTCGGACACGACTAAACGACTAAACAACAACAACATATTTTTATTATTGCATTACAAGTCAATTTAGGGCAAGCAGTTGAGAAATATTAATGAGGAATGTAGGAAATATTTTTATGTCAATTAAGTTTGTGTTTTTGAGACACATTCTTACTCGTTAAATATATATTTATATATAGATATGTTCTTAAGGAGAGGAAAATACATGGACTTATAAGGCTAATTATTCCTGGTTTCTTCTTTTGTAGGTTAACTGAACCTTCTGGATATTTAACAGATGGACCAATAAATTATAAATACAAAACTAAATGTACATGGTTAATTGAAGGATAGTAAGTATATATTTTGCATTAATGTCTTCTGGCAAACCAAGGCTGGGGATTCGGTGGCCCTCCAGATGTTGTTGGACTCCCATAAGTACCAGCCTGCATGGCCAGTTGTAAGGGATGATGGTATTTGTAATTGAACAACATCTGGAGGACCACAGGTTTTCCAACACTGTAATAAACTAGGCTTTTAACTTCAGAGCATAGTTTTATGCAAAGGGTATTGTTCTGTGTAACATTTCCTTCTGATAAACAATTACTAATGTTGCTCTAAGGTTTCACTATTTCCTGGTGAATTTCCAAATCAGGATACTTCCTGTTCCAGCTTAATTTTGGAAACGGGAATAGGGAAGCTTTGCATTGAATGTTGAATCAGAAAGGCATCATGGACCAGGAGGACTTAACACTAATGTTTGTTGCATGTCTGGGTCCAGCTTCAAGCATGAATGCCATGCCCGCCTCAGGCTTACCTAGCAGCAGAGGCCTGTCGTGTTAAATTTCTCCCAGTTCCCCACAGTTTCTGAAATAGATGCTGTGTTGGGTGTTGCAGGCAATTTTAACATAGTGGGAAGTTTCCTAGACCAGGCTGCCACTATCATGCAATCCTGCAGCTAGAGAACAGGTGGTTGAGAGAGCAAAACAGGTGTCAGTACCAGTGTGCCAGGCCCAGGCCAAGGATGCCAGGTACTGGTGCCAGCTCCATGCATATCCTTAATCTGCAAATGGCTTTTATTGATTTAGCTGCTTCTGAACCACAGTTAATGGATGTGTTGCACTTGAAGTATACCATGCACTGAAATTAATATGCTTAAAGATGAAAATTAAACCTGTTGCAATAACTGATTACTCATTTCTAATACTTCTGATTTCTGTTTTGCACGTGCATTTCTCTAGCTTGTTTCAGCAATCCTATACGTGGTTCAGTATGCCATGGTTTTATGGGAACAAGCCTTTTGCCCCTACACTTCCTCTTCATTCTCTCCCTATACATTCTCTGCTTGAAATTTGAACCTGGTTACCTGAGAGTAAGCCCACTGATATCTGTGAGACTTACATTTGAGTAGTCATGTATACAATTTTATTATTAGTTTCTTAAATAATAGTTTCCCATAATGTCTGAACTGGGAAGCTATGGTTTTAGGTTTCTCCCTCAGCTATGGATTCATATCCACATTTGGAGGGGGTCTTTGAACCACAGCTAACCAGTTCATGGAAAACTGTGCTTTAAAAAACTAAAATAGCTTTTCTGAAGCTAGGTGCAGAAATTTGATAAAAAGAGAAATGGAAAGACAGACATGCTGAGTTGGGATGGGCTGTTGCACATGCATAATAATAATAATAATAAAATATAATAAACCTTTATCACTACACCACCTGTGTGCAGTGAAATTAAACGAGCCCCCCCCCCCTACACTCAGTCTTGTTCGCACTCTGTGTGCTTGTTGGAAGTCAATTGCACCACTATATTTTTTTCCATTCAGCAGCCCAACAGCCCATGGATAAAAACTGTTCTTTAACCTGTTGGTGCGGCTGACTATACTTCTATATCTCCTGCCCAAAGGTAGGAGATTAAAGATGTGCTGGCTGGGGTGTGAGTCGTCCCTGACAATTTTCCTCGCTCTCCTGAGGCAGCGGTCTCCTGTGATGTCATCTAGTGAACTCAGCGGACAGCCCATGAAATCATGGGCTGTATTCACCACCCTCTGTAGGGACTTTCATGGCTGTCAAACCAGCGTACTGCGCTGTAATACAGTATGAAAAGACACTTTCTGTTGTTGACTGGCATGTTGCACATGCGTGCTGCACCCCAACCTGGGCAGCCCAACTTGGCCGGACAGTTCCCCACCCCCTCCATCACCAGCCACCTTTTTTTTTTGTTTGCTGCCGCAAGGTCGAGACCACCTCGGCAAGGCCTCCTCCTCCTTGAGGTCCGTCAAGATCGCCAGGCACCTTCCCCTAGGCAATCGTGAAAGGGATGTGCTTGTACAAAGACACTTTGCACTGGTGCATCCCTGGTGGAGATTGCCAGAACGCTTTCCTGCTAGGCGCCCTGGAAATCCTGAAGACATTTCATGCTGGCATGTTCCTGGTGGAGATTGAGAGAGCGCTTACCTGGGAGGCACCCTGAGATGTGCCAGTGCAAATATGCTTTGGCCTGGCATGTTCTTTTGATTAGTGCCGTAGAATTGCGGGCCGGGCGGGCTCCTCCTTGATAATATGGGGGGCTGGTCTCCTGCCCCCCCCAATGGCGCCCTTGTGGGAGGACGACATACACAGCTTGTTCCCAGGTTGATAAACTGATTTACTGCAAGCTTAAGATAGTGAACTAACAGCATTTTCTTATATACTTACAAGCAAGATAGGTGTTTACTGTTAATTAGTATGTAAATATAATAATTAGAGGTTATTGATTTGTTTTTTGTTTTTATGTATTTTGTGTTTTTTATCTTGTATTTTTATGTTCTGAACCACTCTAAGATTTACGGCTGTGCAGTATACAAATTTAATAAATAATAATAATTAATAACAGTAACGCTGTACATACAAAACTGTTGCTTTCATGCACAATTATAAGTAAGAAGGCTTACAGTTGCATTTGAAAATAACACTTGCCTTTTTCATACCATGGTACTTTATTGCATGCTTATATTTATTTACATAGCTATGCTATTTCTGAACAGGCTATTGCTAACGTTCTTGCTGTTTTTTTCTTCTAGTCCTAATTCAGTTTTAAGACTAAGATTTAATCATTTTGCCACAGAATGTAGTTGGGACCATATGTATGTTTATGATGGAGATTCAATATATGCACCTTTAATAGCAGTATTTAGGTAAGTACTTTAGCTTAATAGCTTCTATTACAATTTTATGAAAACCTTTGTGTGAATGGAAGTTTAGCATTACAATTCAAATTCGCTATAGGACAGGTGGGTGTGGCTTGGCCAAAATGGCTTTTCAGGCCAAATGAGGAACACCGCTGGGCCCAATTAGGCCTATGGGCTAGTGGTTCTACACCACGGATTGGCATGTTCAGTTTTTAATCAGTCCTTGAGTGAACCCATGTTTTTAAAAGTTTACCACATTTGACTTTTCTGTGCATCCCATCCTGCACAGTTCTTTCAACCCTTTACAAATATAATTATGAACATGGTTATTTTTATTGGTTTCAAGTCAGCTCAGTACATTTTGAAACAAACAGATGGAAACTAAAAGTTCCTTCACTGTTTTTCTATTTCAACATGAAGTTGGTTCCAAGCATTTCACACTTAATGTAGGAAAGAGTAAATATTGCTTTCTACACACTTTAAATAATCATGCAATCTTTTCACACCAATAGCTATTTTCATACAAACTAGTATTTTTGGAAATGTTTTGAAGAATTTTCCTAATATTTAAATTGCAGTGCATAGAAATTTGAGACAGGCTCTTTTAATTAAGAAAAAAGACACAGTCCCATTAAGAATGCATGAATTTCTGTACATTTTACACTCTGCTTCAATCAGGGCAACATAATGAAATTCTGGAATGTTTCCAAATTGTACTGAGGACCCACTGAATTATTGAAATTCTTACTTTTTTATTTGCGATGTTATTCCTTATGTTAACCTTTTCATGTTTAATCTTTTGTAGTGGTCTTATAGTTCCTGAAGTACGTGGAAATGAAACTGTACCTGAAGTTGTTACTACATCAGGATATGCATTGCTACACTTTTTTAGTGATGCTGCTTATAATCTAACAGGATTTAATATTTTTTACTCGTAAGTATCATTTTGTTATTTATTAATCAGCAGAGATGTATTTCTCTTAGTAAATAAGTTTTGGGGCTTACGATATTTGAAGAGGTCTTATGCAAATTGGGAGTTTGGCAAAGAATGGGTTAGAATTCATACAAATTCATATAAAGATGCTCATGAGAAGAAATGCAGTCAGAAAGGTTCTTTCAGGAACAACAATTAGTATAAATATTGTGTTCTTCCATGACTGAGTTGTTGATTTGTGAGGCTGTGTGATAATTTATTGTGGAACAAATTAAATCAGGTAGAACAAAAGGATTTTAATATGATATGAACAAATCAGGTCAAGACATTGTATATTAGTAATGTTTGTAGACCTTGAGTAGATAAGACAGCTTGGCTGGAATGGCTCTTGGAATGGGTCCTGTTGCCTAGGGTTGTGAAGGTATGCTACACCCAGCACAGTGCTAGGAGGTTACATCTTTACATCTGTCCGCAAGGGAAATTTATTGCCAGGTGTAGCATCCTATCCATGCCAGTCTCCCTAAGCATCTCATAGGAACAGGTTAGATTAGAACTACTACACTGATCTTAGCTGATGCTAGTTACCAAGGGAGTAAATTCTACTATACTGTACTACAGTATAGTATGTGGGTAAATTCTTGGTAAACCAGTTATCTGTACCATCCTGTCAAGTTCTTAGGATAATTTTATCAATTTGTGGTAAAAATATTAAGTGCTTGGTAGTATCCTGCAGTCAGCAAGCGTTACCACCTGGTAAAAATACATCAGGGAGGTCAGGCTCTAAGAAGTGGAGTTTTAGCACCCAGGGGAGTTGGCTGTCATCCCAAGTGGTCCAGAGATAAAAACATGACCCCAAACAGCCAGAAATTGGATTTCAGAGAAGGCAAACAAAGTTCTGAAGGGTCAGAAGCAACTGCAATGCATTATATGTAGGGCTGCATCTAAAGATGGTTTGGAAATTTCAGCTGCTGCAAAATATGGTGGCCAGGTTGCTCACCAGGGTAAGACTGAGGATATTATGCTTACTACACTGTATTAGGCCCAGAAAATAATTGGCAGCCAAAGTGCTGGTTTTAACCTAGAAAGCCTTAAACAGCTCAGGATCAAAGTACCTTAAGGACCGCCTCTCTCCATATGAACCTACCTGGACCCTGCAATCATCATCTGAGGCCCTTCAATATATGGCTCCTCCACAAGAGGTCTGGAGGGTAGCAACATGAAAACAGGACCTTTTTGCAGTGGCTTCCCATTTGTGGAATGCTCTCCCCAGGGAAGTTCATCAGCCGCCTTTAGGCATCAGGCAAAAACATTTTTCTTTAACCAGGCCTTTGGCTGATTAACATCCTATACCCTTCGAAATGTGTTGACGAGGGGGATGGAGGGAGCAGAGTTATTGTTTCGTTCTTGTTTTGTTTATGTATTTTGTGTTCTTATCTTGTGTACCACCCTGAGATCTATACATGAAGGGTAGTATACCAATTCAGTAAATAAAATAAATAAGAAGCAGGTAGATAATTAAAGGACCTGGGACCCAGGTGGCGCTGTGGTTAAACCACTGAGCCTAGGGCTTGCTGATCAGGAGGTCGGCGGTTCGAATCCCTGTGACGGGGTGAGCTCCCGTTTCTTGGTCCCAGCTCCTGCCAACCTAGCAGTTCGAAAGCACGTCAAAATGCAAGTAGATAAATAGGAACCGCTACAGAGGGAAGGTAAACGGCGTTTCCATGTGCTGCTCTGGTTTGCCAGAAGCGGCTTTGTCATGCTGGCCACATGACCTGGAAGCTATACGCCGGCTCCCTCGGCCAATAATGCGAGATGAGCGCGCAACCCCAGAGTCGGTCACGACTGGACCTAATGGTCAGGGGTCCCTTTACCTTTTTTTAGATAATTAAAGACAAACAGAAGTAAAACCTAGCCAAATTCCTGCATCCTAGAGACAGGTTGCAGGGACTGAGGAGCAAGCTCTGGTCTTTACAGGGTACGTTATGCTGGGATTGGCCTTTGAAGTCTGTGAATAGAGGCTCAGGCTTCATAGTGTCCCTGATGTCTATATGCAGCCCTGGTCTTGGAATAAATTTTTTCTGTTTACCAAACTGAGAAGTAAGATTACTCATATTAGTAAGATATTAATAGTCTGGCTCTTTGCACATTACACATACATTATTTTATTCCTTTCATTCCTTGATCAATAAATATAATAATAATATTTTGAGGGCATTAAAACGTTATGACATTAAGAACTCATTGAATATTATAAATTGCCTACATGGAAACCATAAAAAATACTGCAAATAATTGTTTCACTTGCAATGAAGCTGAAATCCACATCATGTTCATTTTCAGCTGAAAGAAAAGTGTATTTTGTGTCCATTGTTTTCTTGGCTTGTCACTTGCTTATTCTGATTTGCCCATCTAGGTCTAACTTTATAACAGTATAATAAGATACTACACTGGAAATATAAAAACATAATCTCTTGAATGACCTCTTGGTATTTTACTTTATTGGTATATTATATTTTATCATAGTATAATTTGTTTCTAATTTTGATTTTTCCATTTGAATGGCTCATCAGATAGCTCCATTTGACTTCTGTGAGATAACACTGATGTAAGAAGTTTGAAGGTTACAACTAGAAACAATTTTCTTATCTCTTTTATGAAATGACCCCCCCCCAATTATATTAAAGTATAAATAAAGCCTTGAAAATCAGTGTGTCATTTCTCCATTTCCTTCCTTTCTTCTGATCTTCTTTATTACAGAATAAATTCATGTCCCAATAATTGCTCAGGGAATGGAAAGTGTACAACTAGTAGCTCCATTCCAAGCCAGGTGTATTGTGAATGTGACAAATACTGGAAGGGAGAATCCTGTGATATTCCTTACTGTAAAGCTAATTGTGGAAGTCCGGATCATGGCTACTGTGATTTGACTGGAGAGAAACTCTGTGTGTGCAATGACAGCTGGCAAGGTGAGTTGGAAAAAATCTTTCCTGATAGCTGCTGCCCTACTTGAAATGTCCAGAGCATCTATTATTTATTTCTTTTTCAAATTATTACCGCCTGCACTTAGGTGAGAACTCAGAATGACATCTTATTCATCCTCTGTCATTCAAATAAAGCAAGAGCCTCTGGATTAAGGACTTGTCCTTTAGCCTCAAGATGGATCAGGTTAAACATTTAAATAGATTTCCTACAGCTTGTTGCTTGTGCAATCCAACTTACCTTAACCTGGGATACCTCCTATTTCATATGCAACTATTTTAATGGCACTCTTCTGTTTTCTATTTTTTTCTTCAAACTAATAAACACCCCAGTGGCTTTTAACATTCACTCTCCCCCCACATAATTAGGGTCATTTACTCATTGAGCATGTTTCTGCAAATTCCCTACCATAGAGTATCACTTAATTGACAGGTGTCCTTCAGCCATATTTCCTTTCTGTGTGTGGTGCTCAAGAGAGTGGCAGCTATCTAGGTGTGCTTGGATGAAATAGATTATCTAGACTGAATTCATTCCGGGTTTAGGTTGGTGTTTGGAAACCTTGATGTATAACTTTGGATGTTCTCAAGCATGATACCTTGTTAGGCCTGCCTTACAGGTCTGGGTTGGAGGCCATGGTGATACAGTGGTGCTACTTGTTACCTGTAGGGATGGTTTCAAAAAGTAGTATTGGGGGATTTCTGCTTCAGCCAGTGTTGTTGAGTTCCTGCAGAGTTCCATCTTATCCTTCAGGTTCTTTAACATCAATATGAAGTTGCTGGGTGAGGTCATTAGGGCATTTGGAGATGGATGTCATTAGTCTCCTTGTCAGCTGTATCAGGTGAAGCTGTGAAGGTGCTGAACTGCTATCTGGGCTTGATAATAAACCTTTTAGTATGGGGTATAAAGAGAATATTGAGTACTATGCTGTGTTTTTCTGAGCAATTGTGACACCTGGTGGATACTTTGGAATAAGCATCTAGTATAGTAATCAAAATTATGAAAGAAAATAAAATTAGTATTCAGGCACCTTCTAAAAAGTTCTTTTAAAAGCAAAAAATAGTTCTGATATGGTAGCTCAGTATTCACTGTAATATTGTCCATTCAAGGTTTTTGTATAGGTATTTAGTAATCCCTAGCTTACTATATCTAACTGCAATACTAAAGATGGGTACATTTGGTATTCTGGGAGTATGCCTTGGGACAATACTCTCTATACTCCCTCCCTCTTGCAGATTTCTTCCCCTTCCTTCCAGCTGCTCCCATGCCGATTTTTATGTACATTTCAGATCTGAACAGCTGACCTCAACTTTAAAAAGCCCAGGGAGCTGAAAAAGGATGTGGGCTTCATATAGATCCCTTCAGATCTATATATTTTCCAAGGGGAAGAAAAGTAACCATCCTCAAGACAAAGGAAGTAGTGGATGGTGGGGGTGGGAAGTGGAGTTCAGAGGCTTTGTAGATACCAGAGGGACATTATAAAAGCTTGCTGGACTAGGCCATTCTAGTCTAGAATCCTTTTCTTTCTGTGGTCAACCGGATCCCTATCGGACGTCTGAGCAGGAATGTCCTCAAGGGCACCACTACACCCATAGTAACCATAATGTCAACGTTGGAGCTAGGCAATTTACAAAGACTACAAGCTATTAGGTGTGTCAGCTGCAGTTCCCTTCTTTTACTGAGTTTTGTGGTGGGTGTACAGACTCCATCTGATATACCCTAGGCTCTAGGTTCAAGAACTGCTGTAGGGTCAAGTGCTAATGTTTCATTGGAATATTCAAATTTTATTGGATTGTGATTGTATAGGAAATGATGTTGTGATTGACGAGAAATCTGCATGTATTATGAATTCTGCTTTTGCAGGCCCTGTGTTATCATAAAATAAAATAGCGGTCAGAAACCTCTGGCCTCACAGACCAAAGTAGGCCATTTTCACCAAAACACAACTACTGGTACCTGTCTCACACCTGATATCATACATACCGTAATTTCAGTTTTAGGGCTGGTAAACACAGGGGTCATTAAAGTACTCTCCTGATTGTTCCTTGGTAAGCAGGGCTTGCTCACAGCACTAATTACCTCCATTAAATCAGTCCATTTTCAGGCATAGTTGGGATTCCGACTGCCTCTGCAATTGGACACTTTTCATTTGGAAACAGCTTTGCTATTCAGCAGAGGAAAAATGTCCATTTGCAGGTGTAGTTTGAATTCAAATCTCACCTACAAATAGAGAAAGCCAGGTTTGCTATCTGTATTTATCAACTACGTAATTTGTGCTGACAGTGTGCTGCTTTGAAGTGGTCCATGGAGCCATTCTTTCTGGTTCTTGGAAGGAAAAACATTTCCCATCCCTGGCATAAAATCATGACAGGGCTGAGGGGATCTACTTTTACATTCATCTCAACATTCTTTAGTCGGCCTGTGAAGATAAGGAGCTGTCCAAAGTACTGGAACGTGAAAACTACTTTTAACACAGACACACACCTATACAGTCTATGATAATTTATATGTATTCTTAGCTAATGGTCTCTGAAGTTAAGTATGACACCAGGGTAACTAATTTGTAACTTCAAACACTGTAAATGTAGTACTCTGTGCTCAGATTCAAAAAGTAATTTTAGAAGGTAGAGAGGGAGGGAGGAGGCAGGAACTATGACTTGTATGGGAAGAGTTAGAAAAGTTGATGCTGTAGTTGAACCAGTGTTTTAGTTTGGTATAAGGCAGCTTCTTATGTCCCCAAAGGAAGTTAGCAGAAAACACTTCCTACTGTGTGAATAGAAAGAGTAACTTAGGAGTCAGGCTGAAGTCTCTAGGAATTAGAGTATATCAGAAGGACAAGCAGTATATAATTTATCACAGCAGTTTACAGAAAACAAAACAAACAATGGAATCAATAAAATTAAATGATTAAACAAAACCAGAACAGCAGGGAAACCCGCCCCCCCTCACAAAGTCAAGACAGTAAAAATTGTCAAATATGATAGGTTCAACCCAGCATATGGGGCAGGTTCATTATGACTGTTTTGCCCTACTGCAGTATTATTCTCAAGAGCATCACTTTATTTACCCCCATTGACTGGGGGGATCAGAGCATGTAGTGAACATGCTCTCTCATAATGAAACACTTTACCATTGGAACTACAGTAAATAGATCAGTGGCTATTTTGGTAGTTGACAAGGTTTACAATAAAAATAAAGTATTGTTTATTCCTGTTTTTGATATTTTCTTATTTGGTATAAAGAATTTAATTTACAAACTTCATATTAGCAAAATACTACTATGGTTTCAGTTTGTGTTTGAAAATCTATTATAAGATGTATGCATTGCTTATATAGTCTCTGGTAGAAAGAGATTCTGTAGTATAAATCTCAAATATATTTTTGCCAGTACTGTATTATGATCCACAATGTTGACATCCTCCTCCTTACCACCCACCTTTCTTGCAAGGAGCCAAGATGGTAAAAATGGTTCTCGTCCTCATTTTAGCCTCACAACAACCCTGTTAAGTAGTATGTTAGGCTAAGAGATGGTGACTGGCCAAATGTCACACAGTGAGTTTTATGGCTGTGTGGGGATTTAAACCCTGGTATGTCAGGTCCTAGTCTGACACTCGATAACACAGTGGTTCCCATCTGGGGATCTGCGGACCCCAGGACCCCAGGAGTCCACATAATGCACCCAGGAGGTCCGTGGCACCATTCACATAACTAAAACTACCATAAGAGATATTAAAATGTTCAAAATTAGAGAGTCCATGGCTTGGTTTTTGAAAAACAGGGTTTGCAGTACTTAGCTAAACACTGCTGTAACACACTACATCAGTACTATGTTCTCCTCCCTGTTCCCCCCCCCTCCTATGGAAGAAAAAACTGTAAAAACTATAGCAGTTTAAAGATAAAGTTTGTTGCAACTAGGCTACAAAAGTACATATAAAAGTCTATTAATAGTGAGCTTAGATTTTATGTTTTATAGCTTGCTGTTTCTGCAGAGGCATAGCTGAGATATCAAATGAAAGATTTATCAAACACGTAGACTTTACTGCGAAAGAAGTGTAGAACTAGGGGTCAAATGGCTAAATCCATTTCTGGAAAACTTCATAAGACACCTCAATTCTAGCACCCACAGGAAAGTGTGAAGTAACAAAAAGCCAGCTTGTAAAAGTCAGATTGCCTACAGCTCCCACTTGTCAGTCTTTACCTGTAGTTGAATTTCAAAGAAAGCAGATCTGTTGTTTGTTTCACCTTCAGCTATAAGTGGACATGGTGACATATTCAGTTCAAAGTGCTCACATTCTGAAGGTAAGTGACATTTAGTGGGAGAATGGAAGGAAATCATTTTTTCTCTTTTCCCTGTCAGCCTTTAGTTCTTATTTGCCCTATTGTTCTCTCTAAACTATATTTGTTGTCCTGTATTTGAACAAGAGTTATGCTTGCAGGACTCAAAGTTCCTTCATCAAGAACAGAAGTTATACATGTGCTAGTTAAACATCAGGTAAAATAATTCTGAAATAAATTTTAGTAGCCGCTTTTAGGCATTTTTGTTGATGTAGGTTTTTGAATGGCTTCTAGGCAATTCCCCTGAGGTGTCCAACTAATGTAACAGTTCACTTAATACAAAAGCCTGCTCATTTCTGTAGTTTAGACCACCTCTACACATGTAGAGAAACAAAGGATCCAAGCAAATTATTTAGGTGCACCCAGGGACTTTCTTGGGCATACAGAACTAGCTGTATGATTGTTTTGATCCCAGCTAGGTGTTTTCCAGCATGAGAACAATTGTAGAGCCTTTAAGGAGTTTATCCTTCTAACACATGACCCACAGCAGAAATCTCTGGTGTTTTATCCTAATGATGCCAGCCGCCAAGAAATACCTGCTGCTTAATCACCCTCAGGGATGAAGAGGGCATGACATAAAACTCAAGAGAGAGCAGCAAGGACATGTAGATTAAAACTATTGCAGGTAAAGGTGCAATCAGCTGTATCACACAGATTTACAGGCTCCAGGAAATGAAAAGCCAAGCTGTTCATAAATGCCTGGCACATATGTTAGTTAATAATACTGTTACTCTTGTACAGCCAATGGGTTTTCTGGCAGTACCAAATATATTGTTCTAAAAAATACAATACATGAATGATTTTTAAAAATGGACAACAATTGCTAAAGAGTTAGTTGATTATATGGGGCCAAACTATACATTGGTATCAGTAAAAAACATTGCATCTGGGCAGTCTGCACAGCTTAACTCTGCTCATTTCGCCTTTGTGCTGTCCAGTATGGGAGGCTGCAGACACTACAGGGAGTAGTGATATTGCAGCAATGTAACAGTGGGGAATAGATTGCTAGTGCACCATGAACAACTCTTTTACAGAAAATGTCTTTCATTCTAACCCATTACAATGTCTATTTCCATTTACGTTTTGGGATGCACACACGGGAACAGTTTAAAGTAAATTCAATGCACCCCATGGGTTCATGGGCTTTCCTTTTTTGTGTCATCTCCATTCAAGTAATAATATTATAATAATTTATTACTAATACTCCGACCATTAAAAACAGATGTCAGATGTCTTCTAAAAGTCAGATAGTTGTTTATTTCCTTGACATCTGATGGGAAGGCGTTCCACAGGGCAGGTGCCACCACCGAGAAGGCCCTCTGGCAGCCTTTATCCCCCCCCCTTTAATTTTGTTTTTCATGATTGGTGGAGTGTGGATGCATTAAATCACACTGTGTTTTGTTTTGTTACATATATGGCAATGTTTTGATGGGTGCTATCTGTCACCACAACTCCCAGTTCTGCTTGCTCAATGCCTGTGCACAGCCTAGCTATTCTGTTTTCTTCCACGCAAATGAAAGAACATAGTGTGCCCAGTGCCACTGGTTGTTGCTGGAGGCAATTTCTCACCATTGTTTCTATTTTTAAAACAGCTGTGCAGACCTGCTGTTGTCGAAAATGGTTGTATTAAAATAAAAATAGAATTAGCCCTCACAGCTAATAGTATACAGGAAAGGAAAAGGGGCAAGAAAAAGAAAAGCACTTTCTATAATCCCACCTGCAGTCGCTCTTCCCCACCATGCCTTGGCCATATATGGTTACTCTCCAACCAACACAGTGACTTTTTACGTTGGGGGGGGGGAAGAGTCATGAGATCAGTTGTTCCTTTACCTACCTCACCATTCTTTGTCCTTGGCAAGCCATTTCTTGATGAGCTACTGGCTCTCTACCTGGTATGGTCAGACATGGTGTGTGTGTTTCTCTCTGTGTGTAAATTTAATGTATTTCAGTTATTATTTTTATTTTTAAATCAGCCATTTTGTCTGCTATGAAACATAATTGAAAATTTAACTGTGGTGATAGTTCATAATTGTGCTATTCCATGGGCCTTAAAAAAAATTAAAATATTTGCATGCCACAGGTAAACAAAATCCTGTTTGCATACCCACAACAGACTTCAGGTTTCCTGAGCTTCCAGAGGTCATGGAAATAGTAATTGAGGGATGGGACTATATTGCAGAGTATAAATACATCTCATTAAGCACTGCCTGCTTGGATGTGTGGATGGGAAACACTGGGATAGATTTTAATTGAAAGAGCTCATGTGTGAATAAAAGTGAACAAAAGCACACATGGAAAAACTGTGTAACCCATGCCCAAATTAACACCCTGTTGTGTACACAACCTTTTACTCTACTTCATATATTTTAATTCACACATATTTCAGTATTTCATATTTCCCCCAAACAATGATTTCGCTTTTTTCAGATAAATGGTAAAGTTCAGTATTTTTCACAATTACTCTAAATGCTGTATGTCATGTCAAAGTATCTGACGCTGGCACTAGGTGTGTCTTGAATATTTTTATGACTTGCTTATTTAAAATTAGTTACACAAAAAAGTAAAAAAGTGTTTATTTAAAATTTGGTATGTTTCAGTGCTTTGTATATATTTTACCACTTGGTGTCACTATTTTTCCAAAAACACCCCTTCTGTAAGTTAAAACAAACACACATTTGGTTTTAAACATATTTTAAAAAGTAAGGGGACAACTTGCCATTTTAAAAACCAGGATATAATTTGTAAACAAAAGAATGTAATCAGTCTGTTAAGAATAATTGCTTACATGTTGATTGTGTGTATAGCCCAGGAACTTCTTTAAATAAATAAAATGCTATTTGTTGCTGAAATGTGACAACTATAACTCGTAAAGGTAAAGGTAAAGTGGCCCCTGACCATCAGGTCCAGTTGTGTCCGACTCTGGGGTTGCAACGCTCATCTATAGGCCGAGGGAGCTAGCGTTTGTCCGCAGACAGCTTCTGGGTCATGTGGCCAGCATGACAAAGCTGCTTCTGGCAAACCAGAGCAGCGCACAGAAACACCATTTACCTTCCCGCCGGAGCGGTCCCTATTTATCTACTTGCACTTTGACGTGCTTTCGAACTGCTAGGTGGGCAGGAGCTGGGACTGAGCAACGTTAGCTCACCCCGTCGCAGGGATTCGAACCGCCGACCTTCTGATCGGCAAGCCCTAGGCTCTGTGGTTTAACCCACAGCGCCACCTGGGTCCCAACTATAACTCATAGTAGTCTTAAATCTGATTGAAGAACTTAGATTGTGTTTAGGGTTCTGATGAGATGAAGATTTGATGTATTCACTATCCTTTATTAAAGTAGAAATATAGGTATGATATAAGATTATGAACTGAATTGATTTCATACCTATGTTAAAGGCAGATGCATTCAACTTGTAATGGTCTTAGGATAGTGTTTGGGTGGCAGAACTGTTTTAATAGTGTGATGTCAGATTTCATCCATTTATTATTATTATTATTATTAAGTAGCAAGTGTATTTGAAGTCTTTTCAAATGTGTCATTACAAGTTATACCAAAGTTTCTGTTTAATTCTCAGCAAGCTAATTTTAGTTTAGAGCCAAATCTTCTAAAGTTTGTTCAGATTTTCTTTTAGAACAAAGACTAACATGCCCAAAGACATTGAAAAAGAAGTATTTTGCTGGAAAAAACCCTAAATAAATGGGACTGTTTCATTTTTGCTTGCCATCTTACCCTAACCTACTTTTAAAGAATGCATATAAACTTCACACTACTATATTCCTAAAAGTCTGATCCTATGTAAACCTTTGTTTAAAAATATATGGCTTTCTGCAATGACTGTCCACTTACCTTTATCTCTTTACCTTATTCATCTTTCTTCCCTCTCTACCCAACTACTAAAACTATTTTACAATATTTTACTTTTGTATGGATGATTCTTCAGTGAATCTGTAGAGTAGTTTCTACAATGAACACTGCTTTTGTCAGCATAGTTTTTGCATCTAACCTTCACATAATTGTAACACTTTTGCCTAGCAGGATGTACAGCTCAGATGTAACTATTTCTCCCCATTTATTTATTTTTAATACACAGGTCCTGATTGTTCTTTGAATGTTCCTTCAATGGAGTCATACTGGATTCTACCAAATGTGAAGCCATTTAGTCCATCTGTAAGCCGGGCTTCACATAAAGCAGTTCTACATGGAAAGTTTATGTGGGTGATTGGGGGATATGCATTTAACTACAGCACATTCCAAATGGTATTAAAGTAAGTAATTTCCTTGGCCTTTCATTACTGTTTTGTGTGAATTTATTGTTACTTAATAAATAGCGTTTACATCACCCACACCAGCGTAAATCATCCTAAACTTCAGGGCTGTCTTGTCCGAGGGTTTCTAAACTTTGTAGCATTACCCCTGGACATTTTGCTGCTCAGGAAAATGAGGGAGTATGTTCTAGCGTACATATTATGGTTTTCACACTGATAGCTTTCAAATAGACTAGGAATCAAGATGAAGACATTGTCTGTTGAAAAGAAAACTGCTGTGAGAACACTTTCGCTACTTGTATTACCTTCTAATTTATACAAAGGGAATTAAGTTCCATTCTGAAGGCAGCCCTGTTTAGGGAGGCTTTTAATGTTTAAGAAATTAGTGTATTTTAATGTTTCTGTTGGAAGCCGCCCAGAGTGACTGGGGAAACCCAGCTAGCTGGGCTGGGTATAAATAAATTATTATTATTATTATTATTATTATTATTATTATTATTATTATTATTCACCCCAGTCTTTGGTTATTGTCCTCTTGAATTATAGTTCATTATTTCAACTTAGTAATATTCTTAGAGTTAAATGAAGTGAAATATAGTGGCTCATAGAATTAAAAAAATATTTTTTTAAAAAAAATTATTTCAAAATTCATTAAAACAATACAAAGCATCTTCAAATCAGTCCAGGTACATTTGTATACACTTTTTACATATTCCATTACTTAACGTTGGAAAATCAAAAATCCGAATTGCAAAACATCGAAAAAAAGAAAGAAGGGGGGGGAGATAAAAAAGAAAAAAGGTGTAAAGAATGATAAAGAAGACAAAAGCGGGAAGAAATGAAAAAAAAGAAAAAAGAAAAAGAAGAAAGAAAAGAAAAAAGAAAGGAATTCAAGTAAAAATAGGTTAAGGTCCATACAGAAAAAAATTCATCTCAAAACAAAGCTTCCACCACTTTCAGCACAGTAATTCATAATACATCTTGTCCTCCTGTCAAATAATATTTTAATATGAATCCAGCCTTTAAATCTATCTACAATCATGGTCTTCTTAAACTTCTCATCCTTACAAGGTTATTCTAAGCATAGCCATGTTTTAGTCCCCTTGTCTGTTTTCTTTAAATAGTCGTTTAAGCATTCCCATTGTTTTTTAATCCTGTCTTTTGGTTTTTGTCGTATTATGTCTATAAGTTTCGCCAGTTCCAGGTATTCGCATAATTTATTTATCCATTCTCCTTTTGTTGGTATAAGGGTTCCTTTCCAATTTTTAGCAATTAACATTCTAGCGGCTGTCGTCGCATATAATAATATATTGGTTCTATCGTGCGGTATATCACTACTTAGGATGCCCAGGAGATAGGATTCTGCTTTTTTAGAAAAAGATGTTTTTATTAGTTTTTGAATTTCTGTATGAATCATCTCCCAGAACTTTTGCACCTCAGGGCATGCCCACCACATATGGAACAAAGATCCAACCACACCTTGACACCTCCAGCATTTGTTGTTCATGTTTTTATTCATTTTCGCTAGCCTATCCAGTCCCAAATACCATCTGTGATGGAGTTTCATGAAGTTCTCTCTTAAAGAGTAGCAGGCTGTAAACTTTATACTATTCATCCAAAATTTATTCCAATCCTCTAATTCTATTTCACATCCTATATCCTGTTCCCACTTACACATATTTTTATTTTTCACTTCATGTTTTATTTCTGATTCTTCTAGGAGCCTATACATTTTTGAAATTAATTTTTCATTACTATTCAAAATTTCTTTTTCAAATCGCGATGTTTTATTTTCGAATCCCCTTGTTTTTTATCTTTCTCAAATGTTGCCTTAATTTGAAAATATTCAAACCAAGATACGCCTTTATCTTTTAATTCCTCATAATTTTTCAATATAATATTTCCATTTACATTTTCCATAATCTTTCTATACGTTGGCCAATTTTCTTTTTTATGACAATTTAGTGTCGCATTCGCTTCCAGCGGCGACAGCCACCAGGGAGTTCCCCCTATTATTCTTTCTCTTGTTCTCTCCCAAACCTCTAGTAATGCTCTCCTGATCGTATGGTTTTTAAATCCCTTATAGATTTTGCTCTTATCATACATCAAATAACCATGCCAACCATAGATTTTGTTATGTCCTTCCAATTCCAAAATGTCAGATGTTTTTAGGATACACCACTCTCTCAACCAAGTCCAACAAGCCGCTTCAAAATACCTTTTCATGTCCGGTAATGCAAAACCTCCATTTTCTTTCAGGCTAGTTAATGTCTCCATTTTCATCCTCGCCTTCCTGCCCTGCCATATAAAATCTGCCATGTCTTTCTGCCAATCCTTTAAATATTTGACTCCAATTATTATAGGTATGTTTTGGAACAGGAATAAAATCTTTGGAAGGGCTATCATTTTTAACATGGAGACTTTCCCCCAAATGGAGAGTTTCATATGCTTCCATTTCTCAAAACTATTTTTAATTTCTCTCCATTTCTTTACATAATTGTCTTTAAAAAGATTTGTATTCTTATTCGTAATCCATATCCCTAGATAATTTACTTTACTTTCTATTTTAATTTCCGTAAGTTTTGCCAAATCTTCCTTTTCTTTTTCTGTCATATTTTTAGTTAACATTTTAGATTTGTCTTTGTTTAATTTAAATCCGGACACCTCCCCAAATTTTTTCATATCTTCCATAGCTTTTAATATACCTTTTTCTGGCGTTTCTGTCATTATGACTAAGTCATCGACGGAAGCTCTGACTTTATAGCAGTATTTCCCCATTTTTATTCCCTTGATTTCTTTGTCCTCTTTCAACATTCTTAATAGAGTTTCCAATGTCATAATAAACAGGAGGGGTGAGAGAGGACACCACTGCCTGGTCCCTCTTTCTATACTGAATTCTTCAGTAACTTCATTATTTATCAGTAGCTTTGCTTTCTGTTTTTTATATATTGCTTTAATTCCATTCAAGAACTTTGGACCTAGTTGCAAACTTTCGCACGTTCCATAAAGAAAACTCCATGAAACGCTGTTGAACGCTTTTTCTGCGCCAACCAACAACATTGCAGTTCTTATACTAGGGTTCATTTCCAAATACTCCATTAAGTCAATGATTGTTCTGATGTTATCCTTTATTTGTCTCCCTGGCAAAAAGCTTGCCTGATCTTTTCCTATTATCCTACCCAGTAGTTTTTTCAGCCTATTGGCCAGAATCCCGGTGAAAATCTTGTAATCGGCCTGTAGTTCTTTACCAGGCTCATATCTACTCCTTTCTTCGGTATTAGGGTTATCAATGCCTCATGCCATGATTCGGGTATTTCCCCTTTTTCGAAAGCTTCATTCATAATTATCTTTAATTTGGGTACTATTACTTCCTCCAAATTTTTCTAATAATTAACCAAAATCCCGTCTGGCCCTGGTGATTTTCCTACCTTCAATTTCTTTATCACGTTCCTTATTTCTTCTTCTTGAATTTCTTCATTAAGGTGTTGGTATTCTATTTCACTAATTTCTATTTCACTAATTTGTTTTTTATTTAAAAAAAATTGTATTTCTTTCCCCCCCTTTCCCCCCTCTTTATATTTTTTTGTAATAGTTTATAAAGCAAGTTTTAATTTGATTTGATTCTGTAATTTCTTTGTTTCCATCTATAATTTTATTTATTATTCTACCGGCTTGTTGTTCTTTGTTTAAAAACTATCTTATAATTAGAATACATCTGTATTTTTAATATTTTTAAATTAGTTTTTGAATATACCCCCAATAATAGCCCAATTATAACAGTTAATTCCCAAATTATACAGTTATGATGACTAAACTGAAAATAATAACTTTGTTTCCAAAATTTATAGACTTTGAATTCCCTTGGTTGACAAATTTATTTATTTATATTTGCCCTTTTTAGTTATAATTTGGAAAGCAGCATCTGGAATGTAGTACCGGTATCGCAAGGACCTCTTCAGAGATATGGACACACCATTGCTTTATATCAGGTTTGGCTCATCTAGGGTAATATTTAACTTTATTAATTTCTGAGCTATTGAACACCTGTATTGAAGTTATTTCATATCCATGCTTTAAACTCCATTCTTTACAGACAATTAATCTTTTTGGTCTATGTGGTCTTGTCAGTTCATTCTTTGAATGTCCTATTCTTTTTAGTAGTTTCCTACTTCAGAATTCTGAGTAAAGAATTATTTTATCCTATTTTGCATTAAATCACCATATTGTAAAAACCAAACCAAACAAAACTTTAGGTTATGAATTAAGCTTTTATGCCCCAAACTGTTGCTGCCTGCCTTTATTTTGTTTGGCCGTGCGGTAGTTAAGGTTGTAAAGTGGGCATCTATTTGGTAAGTACAGATCTGAACTTGATCCTGTTTTTGAATACTGTATCAAACAAAAGCTTCCAGAAAATAGGAAGAATGATCACAAGGCTGTGGAAGGATAAATTAGATGATTATTTATAAAGCACTTTTCAAATTATTGTTCCATCCTGCAGATATTTAATTTCATTGCTGTAGTTTAGGTTGTAATGTTATGCAGGAATAACTGATCATCTTAAGTGACAGTTCATTTAAAAACGTTTTAGACTGTGATCCTAAAACTACTGTCACAGAAAAAACAACATTTATTTCAATAGAACTTGCCTGTATGGTGCTTTGAGACTCAGGGTATTACTTTCATTCCTTTGCTATTCATCAGTACAAGGTCTACTGAGCACAGTGGAAGGAAGAGAAAATGATCTAATTGATAAGTTTGTCTCCCTGTATTAATTTGGTGTCTCTGTGCAGTTTCCACACAATGATTCTGAGAGTCACTGACATTCTGCAAAACTCATCTCCCCACCCCCACCCTTTCATTTTGTTTAAGGAAAGCAAGAGATGCAGAGGTAGGAATATTTATTAGATGGCTCCTGGTTTAATATCATTTTTGGAGTTTTAGGCCAGTCACGTGTGTGTGTGTGTGTGTGTGTGTGTGTGTGTGTGTGTGTGTGTATTCTGAAGTGCTTTTAATCCAGATATGATATTCATATGACAGTTGTGTCTATAATAAAAGGAAACTATTTAAATCTGTACCTGATTATTGTGTTTTGCAATAATCTAGATGGAGATTGTGTGGGAGGAGTGAAAATGGGTTTTAAAAGCATGTAATGGAAGCAAGAAAATGTTATAACAGTCTATAATTGAAGTTGAAATGTTCTGCTCTGAGTTCAGCCTTTCACTCAAAGCAGGCAGCATACTTAAAAGCCAGGCTCCTGATGGAAATGTAGGAGAGAAAAGAAGTGGTTAATGAAATGGTGCCAGGATGGTCATGGAAAACTTTACAAGACAGAAGAAGTTGAATGGGCTTGGCATCAGTGAGAGGCAGGAGTAGACTCAGGCATGCTTAGAGTCAGAATTGCTAAACAATGTGACAAGAGTAAGAGGAAGGCTGAGAAACATGGTAGCTGAGAAAACAGCAGGTGGTGCAGGAACCATGAATTAAAAGAAGAGAGTGGCAAAGCAGAATATGGGCCTGTGGCCAGTAGAGGCTATATACATGGATTACAGGAAGGAAGTGGTCAGGCAAGGAGTGATGAAATACTGTAGGCAGTAAGTCGGGAAGCTCATAGGTTTGTACAGTCTTCATCACTGGAATTGCCTACACCTTTGAATTGCAGTGAAAGACAAATTCTTCAAGGCATGACTTTTTACCGTAATCCAGCATTTCGACAAGGGAAACATAGCTGATGAAATTATCGTTTCTATCCATTTTTTAGGAAGAGACAGATATTTGATGGATCTGGCCCTGGAAATACATTCAGGGTTGGTAGACATGAATGGCTGTGTGGAGATAGAAAAGTTTAATTTCAGACACTGACAGGAAGAGCCTAGGCTGAGTCACTTCATGCAAACCTCTTCCTCGCTCTTTCAGATCCGTAGCTCATACATGTGACATTGTTGTTCTGTAGTACAGTACCATTCTACAGTTTGTAGCTTTGGGGGGAAATGTAAAAGAGCAATTGATAATCACTTATGACCTCTCTTGGTAATTAAAGGAACAATTAAGTCATGCTGAGATTTGGATATATGAATAGCAGTAAATAAAAGTTAATAACAATTGCTGCAATGGCCCAAGGTGATGTGGTTAATTCATCACTGCCCATCAGTAATGGGCAAGTTCACCTCGTAATTGGCTTGTCTTTTTTGAGTTTGCACAATGGGTTCTTGTAGCACTCAAAAACATGGAGTGTTTCCAAGCCTTTTTCTAGAGGTCATAAGGATGAGAACTGTGAGGAAGTGAAGACTTGGATTTAGCCAATGTCACCTCCAATTAAAAAAAAATGTAATTCAGTTACATTAAATTGAATTGAATTTTATAAGACAGTGACTCAAGCAAAGTGACCATTTGTATTACACAATGAAAATCAGGCGAGTCCCATTTCTCAACTTTGTACCAATTCATCTGATTGGGCTTGGTTAACTTTCAATTGAATTAGATACCTATGTCTATGCTACGGAAAGTTTGGGACATTTTTTATTAAACACTGAACAAAATTATGTCAACTTCAAGCATTTAAAAGGCACTGCATTTTTTCCCCCTGGAGACTTACAAATAAAAATGGTTTTGGACTGATAAGTAGCTCATCTATATAATAATAAATTATTATTATTATTATTATTATTATTATTATTATTATTATTATTATTATTATTATTATTTGTACCCCACCCTTCCGGCTGGGTTTCCCCAGCCACGCTGGGCGGCTTCCAACAAAGATTAAAATACATTAAAATGTCACTCATTAAAAACTTCCCTAAACAGGGCTGCCTTCAGATGCTTCTTAAAGTCTAGTAGTTGTTTATCTCTTTGGCATCTGATGGGAGGGCATTCCACAGGGCGGGTGCCACTACCAAGAAGGCCCTCTGCCTGGTTCCCTGTAGCTTTGCTTCTCGCAGTGTGGGAACCGCCAGAAGGCCCTCAGCGCTGGACCTCCGTGCACAGTAACTCTCCCCTCCAATGGACTGTGTGAAAATCCCCTTCCCCCTTGTTCATCCCCTCCCCAATCACCATTAACACAATCTCTAGTGAACTTATTCTCTGGCTTTCTTATCCATCCTCTCAGTCTTTTTCCTTTCTACTTTCTCTTCCTGCTTGAGTGTATGTTCCTTGCACGAACTGTTTGTGGCAAAGCTTCACTGCCACAAGCACCATTGTTGTTGTTGTTTAGTCGTTTAGTCGTGTCTGACTCTTCGTGACCCCATGGACCATAGCACGCCAGGCACTCCTGTCTTCCACTGCCTCCCGCAGTTTGGTCAAACTCATGTTGGTAGCTTCGAGAACACTGTCCAACCATCTCAAGCACCATACAAGATTGGATCTCCTCCCCACAGTGCTTTTCTAGACAAGCTTTGATGGTTGCAGCTGATACACATCAGCTGCAAACTTCTAGGGAAGAGGTGGGGTGGGAAATTTCCAGTTACTGGTAAGATACAGCCCATAGGGTCTCCTCATCCAGGTCCTTTCCCATCTGACCCACTGCTCAGTCTCCCCCGCCCCGCCTTCTGATTGACAAGAATCAAAGAGCAATGAAGATAGGAGAATGAATCAATTCTTTCAGAGACAGTACTGCTGTATATATTTAGTTTCAAGCTTAGCCATTAGCTTGCCATGTAGAAAGGCTTGTCAGTATATTGAGCAACTCCCAGCCCCCACACCACTACCCCTCTCACAATCAGATAATAATGTAACACTCACTCATCTCTCCTTAGTAAGCAGCTGGAGGAAGAGTGATGTGCAGAGGCCAGATGAAGATCTGTGAGTGGAGGGATGTCCTATCTGCCATCCTTAGGACCCTCTAGGAAACTTGCCAAACCAAACCTGCTGTAGTCTAGAACTGGGGTGTGCTGCACAGTTGAATGAGACATACCGTAGTTTGCAGCATCCTAAGGAAACTCAATCCACCTTGCTGCCTGCTCATAAAAACAAGCCTACAGTGAGAGACTAGGATGTTGTCAGCAGTTTCTAGGAACCCGGTTGTGAGATATTGTGGGGGAATTATGAGTTTGTTTGGGCTCTGGGTGAATTGGGAGGCTGATAGGGGGAGCTGTGTCAGAATAAGTAGAAATTGATCTCGGTCTATATTTGTTAGCAATTTGTATCAATGTAATATTTTTATTTATTGAATTTATATACGGCCATATACCCACAGGTCTCATATATGTAACAGTGTACATTTTTAATCATTTGTTGTTTAAGTTACTTAATATTGTTTTAGTTTTCTGTACACCCCCTAGAGATACTTTAATGTTTTCAGTATAGAGATACTTTAACGTTATAGAATGGTCAAACAAACAAACAAACAAACAGTATTTTCAAAGATGTAGGGCAAGTTGGGTTTGGATTAGGTGGCACCAACTCTACAGTTCTATGAAGTTAAGTTAAAAGAGCAAGGTGTCATCACATCCCTTTTTATATTTTTTTCAAACGTCTACTCAGAAATAGTTGCCACCAGAACTTTATTCTGACGAATCATGTGATTTTTAGGGGGGATGTTTTCTCATGGTGTTATCTGTTGATGTACTGAAAAAGAATAGGGAGGGATAAGATCAGTGCAGTTTATACTAAACTTGGAATGACAATAAAATGAAGAGTGGAACTAGAAACCAGTGGGTATCCAGGGGTTCTGAAGCGTAAACACTGGACTATCCATTGCATGTAAGAGCTGATTTACATGTATTATAAATTAAATTATTATATGTATTATACATTAAGTATAATTTAGAAGCTAGTGTCATTTCCATAGCATAACATTATCACAATTTTAGTGTTTTGCTGGTTTTTGCTTTGTATTTTTTGACATTTGTATTCATTTCATTTTGTTTTTTCTCCCCCCCCCTTTCAAACAGGATGACATTTACATGTATGGAGGCAAAATTGAAACAAATACTGGGAATGTCACTGATGAACTATGGATTTTCAACATACCCAGTCAGACGTGGAGTACCAGAATTCCAGCAGTACTTGTTCATGGCCAGCAATATGCAGTCGAGGGTCATTCTGCACACATAGTGGAGCTGGATAGCAGGGATGTTGTCATGGTCGTGATTTTTGGTTACTCTGTAATATATGGTTACACGAGCAGTGTGCAAGAGTACTATATCAGTAAGTTTTTTTTCCTTTTCAGTGTGTTCATACAGTATTAATAGATCCAAGACATTCTGATGCAAATAGGGGACGAGAGAGAGATAGATTCTAAAATCAATGAATCTTTATTGAGATATGCATGAGCTGACCCTTTATCAGAAGTATGCTTTATCTGATGTGCTGAAAGAGATAAAAGTCTTTTTTAAAAAAAATGTGAAGAGGATGTAATTTTTTATTTGAAGTGAGGAAGATTCTCATACAGAGGCTTTGTGGATCACCAAGAAATAGGGAAAGATAGTGAAAGCTAGAAAAAGTTACATTTCTTGGGAAATGTCCAAAGAAGGAGCATTAGAAGCAAATAGCCCTGCTTGAACACTTGGGTCCCTTGTATCTGGCCAATGGGAACTAGTTTCTAATATTAGCGCACCTTAAAAGTTCATTCCACTAAAGCAACCACTAATAACCCCAAATTTACACCTTCTCTCTGAGTCATGTGTCTAGCACATCTGACATTTACTTCTCCTGGAGCAAAACCTTGCTCTCAAACATTAGAAGACCTTAAAATGGGATTTTGGCAGCTGACTAAAGGGTAAGGTGCTGTTATTGAAGTTTCCAGATCCATTGCAGAAAACATCAGGTTCAATAAGAGGGTAAGACTTGGTTCCTGCCTCGCTTTTCTTCTGAAAACAATTTAGTTCAGTATTTACCATGTTTGATTTTAATGTTCTTGCATATTAGACTTTGGGGTTATTATCTGTACTAACTTTAAAGAAATAAGAATTTATCTGTAATTTTTTAACTGCAGTTTTACTAAAGTCCAGCAGGATGCACTCCTGCACCACCCTTTTCACTATTGAAGTACCATATAAACAAAAATAATGTTCAACAGCTGAATGTATCCTTTTGCACATTTTTTCTCCTAGTTTGAATGTGTTAAAGGGCATTGTTTTGTAGTTGCAACAGGAAAAATAGTGATTAATTAATCATGTCACATTCACTAAACAGTAACTGGGATGTGAAGAAGTGTACTTTTTAATTACGGTTACAGGTAGGTAGCCGTGTTGGTCTGGGTCGAAGTAAAATAAAAAAATTCCTTCAGTAGCACCTTAAAGTTGGTCTTTAAGGTGCTACTGAAGGAATTTTTTTTATTGTACTTTTTAATGTTCAGATATATTAATCTGGTTTTTTGTTTTTGTTTGATCTTTAATTGCTGGTTGCATTCTTGATACTAGTGAGCCATAAGTGGTTCATTAAACTAAGCCAGGACTGTAGTAATATTTAAATGTAACTATATGGTATTTTTAACATTCATAAACATTGTAGCATCTCAGGCATTGATTGCGGGTAGGGAGGAGGAATTGGGCTCAGAAACAGGCAATCACAAACTTTTTAGTCCATTAAGTATACAAGATTACTGTGAAGCATCAAATTTTCAATTGTAATTTGATTTATGTGATGTTTCAAAGTAACATTGGCTCAATTTAGCAATCAATTAATTTGCCCAATCCTATTTTAAAGCTGCCTAAACTAGGGTCCATCATAACATAGTGGCCCAGATCACACAATCAAATTCTGGCTTAATAAACCAGGATATTTATTTTATTTTATTTAATGAATGCGTACCCTAACTTTTAAGGATAACTTATAAGGTATTTGAAAAACAAATTTATAACAGTATATAAAACAAAATAGTTAAAACCACAACCATAATATGGTAACTAAATAATAACTGTCAGCAGTAAGTATAAAAACAACATAGCCCATAAAATAACAAAATAGAATAATGCAATAACAGCAGCTTAATTAACATGATGGGAAGGCAACAGTAAATATGCCGGTTAAAAGCTTGCAGGTGGTTGTCAGATCCCAACTGCCAAAAAAGCCCTCTCTCCCTTGTGCCTGCCAGCTAATCGCTTTCATCAGCAAGTAGGTCCTCAGAAGCAGATATTACAGTGCATGCGCATGCAACCCCTTAGCTGCCACTAAAATAAACTAGAAAGGTGCAGTTAACTATAGCTTCCCATTTTATGTGACCTGTGTACCATGGTTAATGACTTCCAAACAATCCAGAGTTCATAAATTGATTTCAAAATCCTGACTTGTGTGGAAGCCACAGTGTAGTTTCTGGTACACTTATAAGAGGAAGCCGTGGCTTCATGGCCTGTTTTTCTGCTCACGTAAAAGGTTAAAAATGAAGTGGCAGCAAATACTTTCTATAGGTATATGCAACTTTTGCATATCTTGGTTTATTCAGCTAGGATTTGATTGTGTGGATGCAGCCATTGCAGCAGTGAATTACAATACAATATTTAGTTATGCATTTTGTGAAGAAGGGCTTTATTTTCTCTGTCCTAAATCTATTTTCCCATTAATGTCATTGGTGACCTTCTGCTACAAAGTTATAGGGGGAGGGAGAATAAATTTCTGTCTACCTAAGCTAGGACTAGGGATACCAAAGAGACAGAGTAGATGGAAGTGTTCAGAAGTGATATAGATATAGAAATCACACACACACACACACACACACACACATTCATATTCTCAAAGTAGACCCATTGAAATTACTGAACATGACTAAGTTAGGTCTATTAATTTCAATAGTTCTACTCTGATTAAGTTAGCTGAATACCACCCCAATAGTATATGGATTTGTACTAGCCTCCTAGCTCTGCTGCACCGGCTTTGTTTAAAATGGAGCTAGAACATAGCTGTAGAGTTTCTCATGCTGTTAACATCAAATATTGTTTTCATGATGTCACAGATGGGTGTTGGCTACTCCCGAGTAAGCACTCCACACGTCCTCTGGATTTTCAGAGTTTTATTGTGCATGCTATATACAGTGGTGAGATGTCTCAAATCATGTCTGCTCTGCATGGGGCAGAAGCCCACAATGGCGTCTCGTGGGCTCTGACCCCCCTTTTAAGACTGGGCATCCAAACGCCCCTCCTCCTTGCTCTATGGGTCCTCCGTGGTCCCAAACCAGGCTCCTGAGGTGCCGTTCTCCCTCCTCCCTCCTTTCCAGCCCCTGCTGAAGCTAGCTCCTCCCCTGCTTCCCTGCTACCAACCTGGAGCTGAGCCACCAGGACTCTGCAGAGCCCTGGACCCGTCTTAACCCTTCCTGTTCCTGATTTAAACTCCCAGACTTGCTGCTGCTCTCCCATCTGATGGAAGTAAGCAGAGTGGGCTGCTCTCTGCAAGCCCTCTCTCTTACATCCACCCCCCCTCCAGGCTCCCCCTCCCCCCTTTCTGAGGCCTGGTTTGCCTGGTCTGATGTCTGTAAAGAGGGCTGGAAGCCTGACAGGTCTTCCTCCTCTGTAGTGTGTGTAAAATCCTGTTCCCAGTCGGTGCTGGGTGGCTGGTCCGTGTAGTTCCTTCCGTTGTCATCCTCCTCCTCCCTCTGGAAAATTGCTTCCGATTCCCGGAGGGCTCCTTGGGTCTGCGTCTCCCCTGCTCCCCACCTGGGAGCGCCCTCCCCCTCTGTTTTCCCTGTGCTACTGACGTGTGGTGATTTGGGTCTGTGGGAGAAGGGAGCGTGCAGTTCCAGTGTGCGGTCCTCCCCTTGCATGGTGTGCGTGGGTGCCTTCGCGTTTTGGGAAGCAGGAGTGCCCTGCCTGGCCATCAGACATTTTAACCCCCCCTTCCCCCACCGGGAGCCGGGCTCGCTGTGGCACTGTAGACCTCCTCCTCTTCCCTTCTTTCTGGAACCTCTTGGCTGCCTTCTCCCTCCACCCTTCTGTCTAGTGTCTTTTGTGTGATTTCCTCCCCCTCCCTCCTGTCAGCGTCTTGTGTTGGATGTGTGTCACGTCCTCTGAACCTTGGGCTTTCCCTAAAGTGCGAGAGCCAAGACCTTTGACCCACGGGATGGACCTTCCTCGCTGTAGGTACTTCCCCCCTGAAGGTGACAGGGTTGATCTGTGTCAGAACCTTCAAGGGCCCCAGCCTTCTGGGTGCCAGCTTCTTCCCCCTTCCCCCCATGGGAAGGCCTTCTGACCACAGCCAGACCCTGTCCCCTCCGTGGAAGAGCTTCTCCAGTCCCCTGTGATGGTCTGCCCCCTCCTTGTAAGCCTCATTGCCCCTTGCCACGTCTCCATCCAGTTGTTGGTGTACTGTCTCCCTCCTCTCACCCCATGCCTCAATAGGTGGTCCCCCAATCTCCCCCTCCCCCTGCTCTGGGAAGGCTCTGGGGTTTCGCCCAAGACTGGCCTTACTGGGTGTGAGCCTCGTGAAGACGTGTACTGCATGCCCCTCCGTGGGGTTGTCATGATATTGCTTGAGAATTTTCCCTCTGAGGGAGTTTTGGGGCATATCCAAGGCTCCATTGCTAAAGAGTAAGCCCTTCCCCTGCCCCCTTTTCCTCCCTCAAGTCCCTCCGTATGTTCTGGGTAAAAGTGTCCTCTTTGGTGAGTTTGCTCAGTTCCTCTTCCTTCATCCCCGTCTCTGAGGATTCGGCTTCTTTCATTTTCACGATGGCCACAGTGGCTGCGCTCTCTCGGTGTTCTCCTCCTTTCCTGCAGTGCTCCTTGCCGTCTGCATCTCCAAAGGTGAGATCTCCCCGGTGCTGGCTGCCCACAGGGTCATTGTCCATTAAGTCCAAAGCTAGCACTTCTGAGTGCTTGTTCACTGTCATCTTCCGAGAGGGGGTCTGTTGCGTGACCTCCCCCTCCTGCAATTCCCGGCCGCCTACGGTCAAGACACTCATGGGCAGCTCCCTTGGGAAAATGGGAATCTGATTCTGCTTAGCCAAGTCCACCGATAGGAAATCGTGGCAGCTGCAGACTCACTTCCATCTCTTTGTCGTGCTGTGGGGTGTTACAGGAGGGCTCAGTTGTTGGTGCTCCGCCTGGCCCCTCCCCTCCTGATCTGGCATCCAGGCTTGTGTCTGTGCCTGCCTGCTCTCGCCATTCCTTCCTCTGGGGGCAGTGTTCCACCAAGTGGCTGGGTGCATTGTAAAGGCATCTCCCGCCTTTCTCTTCCCTCTGTTTTCCCGCGTCAGTGTTTGAAAGTACCCGCGCGCGGGCTTTGTCCCTCTGTATCACATCTCGCTGGAGGGGTTTGTGCTGGGCTGCAGCTGCCTCCCCGGGACTGTATGGGAACTTGTGGCCGCTGCCTTTCCCCTCCGTCTGTCCCCTCTGCCCGGACTCGCCTCTCAGCCTCCTGCACTTCCACGCCACCATGCCTCTCAGCCTTAGAGCCAGCTTGTGCTGAGGGTCGCCCTACAAAGTGCTGGCCCGTGGCGGCAATCAGCTCCTCAGCCCTCCTGAGTGTCCTCTCTGCTTGTCCAGCCTCCGCTCCTCCGGCTTGGCTGTGTTCAGAGCTGCTCGGTTCACTAAGCCTGGCTTCCCCTGTGCCCGGGTGCCTACATGGTGCTTGAGCCGTTCCATAGTTGCAGGGTGCTGGCTGCAGCTTGCTCTCTGCTGCTCCCCTCATGCGTGCCAATCCTTCCTTGGCATCTCTCTCTTCCGATTTAGATGCTGCCACGTTCCCAGGTCTCTCCCCTCGGGGTAGCCATCAAAAGATTGTGGGCTTGCTGTCACAGATGGGTGTTGGCTACTCCCGAGTAAGCACTCCACACGTCCTCTGGATTTTCAGAGTTTTATTGTGCATGCTATATACAGTGGTGAGATGTCTCAAATCATGTCTGCTCTGCATGGGGCAGAAGCCCACAATGGCGTCTCATGGGCTCTGACCCCCCTTTTAAGACTGGGCATCCAAACGCCCCTCCTCCTTGCTCTATGGGTCCTCCGTGGTCCCAAACCAGGCTCCTGAGGTGCCGTTCTCCCTCCTCCCTCCTTTCCAGCCCCTGCTGAAGCTAGCTCCTCCCCTGCTTCCCTGCTACCAACCTGGAGCTGAGCCACCAGGACTCTGCAGAGCCCTGGACCCGTCTTAACCCTTCCTGTTCCTGATTTAAACTCCCAGACTTTCTGCTGCTCTCCCATCTGATGGAAGTAAGCAGAGTGGGCTGCTCTCTGCAAGCCCTCTCTCTTACACATGAGCATAGAGCTAACATTAGCTTCTTTTAATCCCTACTGAAATTCTGCACCTGAAGAAAGACTTGACAACTAATACTGGAGCCATCAATTCCCTACGGTCTCTACAAGCCAGACAGGAGTTGAGCTCTGATACAAAGTCAGAAACAAAAACATACTTTGTATAGTTTACTATGTAGACACTGTAAAACACACAATGAAGCAAAATGAGAAACATGTCATAATAACTTCTTACTGTGACACTGCATTGCTCATTAATAGTCAGCATTGTGGAAATTTATATTTCTGAGTACTAAGTACTTGGAGGAATTCCAGACTCCAATGTATGTAAGATATATGGTTAGCTAGATTACAGAGAGGGCTTCTGCTTCACTTAGAAACTAAAATGAAAATTTCACTGTTCATTGAATGTTTTATTGCTGAGGAAGGTGTTTAGGACTTGTTTCCATTTTATGACTTCCTTTAAAATGTTAAAAATATATTAGTAGAGGATTAGTAAAACAGATTTTCCTCCAGAGCAGATTTTTAATAAACTTTAGTTCATGGCTTTAAGCTTTGTGTGGTGGCAAAATGCATTTTATACAGTTAGCTATTGTTATGATTCAAGATTAATCTCAACTTTCTGTGTTTCTATATAATGATAATAGATTGTCTACATCAAATATTAATGAGAAATTTATAAAGGAGGGCACATTTTGCTGTTACAAACGTTGTAGCCAGGAATTTTTTTATTACAAATGCCACTGGGTATTTATGTAAGCATGGATTCATTTTATACAGCTTTAGTTTGTAGGATCTGGTCTATACTATGTAGTTCATTTTCTGAAGTTGATAATCCTTCTGTTTCATTTCACCTCCAAACCTTATTTCCACTAAAGCTGAATACATTTTGTAGTAAACTTTTGTGAATTCCCAGGCAGCATTTATCTACAGGGCTGCAGCTGTAGGATCATTTTTAAACTATAAAATTCCAGATGGTGACTCTTAACTCAATACAACCTGCTTTTTTTGGAACTCGGCAACACAGAAAACAGATCAGGAAAATCTGAATTCTGATAGATATAGTTACTGTAAAAGCACAGTTTGGTCCTGTTTAGAAAAATAAATCCTTGAAAGGAAATATGGTCATTTTTTATCTCTGTTCCTACTTTGTGTTATGTTCTAGCATGACCAGGAAATTGAATCTGGGGCACAGCTGACAGGGACAATCCTGCCCCTTATCCCTTGGTATCACTGGATGTACTTCTTTACTTCTTCTGTAGGAGTGAATGGTTGCTCAGTGGTAGAGCAAGTTCAGTCCCTGGCATCTTCGGGCAGAGCTGGGAAAGCCTTTCAGCCTGAAATGCTTAAGAGCTGCTACCAGTCAGTGTAGACTATAGTGAGCTAGATGAACTATTGGTCTGACTCTGAATAAGGTGGTTTCCTGTGTTCCTATGGCAAAGATAGAAGCAGTGCACACATGTGGTGAGATCAAAACCCGTTCTCCCCCACAGATAGAAATCCTACAGAGGCAGAATGCAAATGTTCACTGAACATGTCTGCTGAGGTCCATAGGAAGTAGGTTAAAAAAAAAGTTCTGATACTTATAGCTTGATAAAAGTGCCATTGATGCCAGCACAAAGTGGCTCTCAAAGGCAGCAAGAAAAAGTGGTGCCACTCTGTTCTGATGAGTACCATCACAAAGCAGTTAATGTGCCTAACAACCAGCTACTATGCATATTCACAGACTCCTGGAGAACATGCACATAATTCTTCCATTAAGAGGGTATTGTGCACATTTCCTGGTCCATATACATACTATATCTTGTTCATCTTGAGAGAGTTCCTACATGAACTGTTACCTGAGACATTTTACACTTCTTAAACTATACCTCCATTTGTTGATAATTGTTAGACTTGATTCTGTGTGTAGCTACTATCTACTCATACCTCACATATGTGAAAATGGATTCCAGTAGTGAGAATTGCACAATGGTTCTTCACAGCTTAACATGTACTGGTGATCCTTCATTTTGAAATTGCCTATCCAAAAAGAGGATTTTATAATAGAATTTCCACCTTGACTTGATCTCTCCACTACCGTGTAAAATACATTGGAGAGTGTTTGGAAGGAGAATGTTGCCAAAATGAACTTCAAAGTCTAATTATCATTACATTTCCCTTAGATATTTTCTCCTAGAGCATTTTGGCAAAATCTCAGAGGGAGGGCAGAAGCAGCATACATTACTCTCTTGCAAGAGGTGGGTGGTGCGAATTATCTGCTTAGAGCCAAAAATGCTCTTAGGTTTTTTTTTTGATAGCTAGAAAAAAACAAAACAAAAAAACGCTTCAATTGGCTCTGAATGCAGACGCCAGTCTGCTACAAATTCAAACAAGTCGGTCCAGTAGAGGCTTTATTCAGAAATTTTCCAAGATACAAAAGCACTGTCTTGCTTTAGCTAAAGGAAAGCAATAATCTTATATTCTCCTTGAGACTCACATTGAGATTCTTAGAGAGTTTATGAGGTATTGCTAACCTAAAGCAAAATAAATTTCCCTGTGGACTAGCCCAGAAAAGCTTTATGGTTCAAGTTAGTAAAACCATCCACACAATTCCCCTCCTGAGATTTATAGATTCCCCACCAAAGCCATAATTCTCATAACAGAATGAAAGGGCAAAAGGAAGCGCCTTTGCTCTAGTATCAGACCCAGAGGTGGTGATAACACCTCAAAAGCATAAACACAATTCTAGACTTCCAAGTAGCAGAAACTCCTGCTGAAATGTTTATCAACCTTTTCTCAATTTTTAATTTCTGTTTCAAATATAATAGCTTTTTAGCTTTTGCCTGGTGATGGCAGATGCAACTTGGAGGAAATTGAAATGTTTCCAATAGCTGTTTGTTAGTCTAAGTATATCAATAGAGAAGGGGATCCATTCAATAAGGAAGAAATAAGTGTTCATATAGACACCAATATCATTTACATGAACTGAGACAATGTTTAAAGCACACATATAGTTGTGTATGATACTCCTTTATGATAGGGATGGTGAATCAAAAACCACATTATCCCTAACCAATGACCATGCTGGATAGAGCAGATGAGTGGCATCTGAAGGGTCACAAGTTCCCTATCCCTGCTTATTGATCTACTCGGGATGCCTTAGTCTCGGTTCTTTCCATTTATGAAGGGCATTCTCAGATCAGGGGCTTCTCTGTGGTTGTGTTGCAACTTTGGGAACACTTCACTAGTGAGACCTGTCAGACCACATTGTTGCTAATACTTAGGTACAAAGCTGAAACCTTACTCTGATGATTCTCTGTTTAAATTATATTTTTAAATAAGGACTTGGGAAGGGGGAGAAACTGACAGGAAGGAAAAATAAACAGGTGACTGAATTCAGATTGATCAGTACTAATGCTTTCATTGGTCTTTGTCTACTGATCATGCCTGTTTAGTTGCTTCTGTTCTTATGGTGGCTTTTTGGAATTCTTCACTTGGTTATTCATAGGTTATACGTGCATTTGACATTGGTATAACTTGGCTTTGACCTAAACTGGTCTACTTTCTAAGCAGACTAAATTTTCTATCAGAGTTTTGATGTTGCTGAACTATACTTCTGAAACATTTGCTCCTTTTCTTGTCACACTACACTAAAACTCAAAATGAGCCAAACGATGGTTATGAGTTAGTTTTAATAAATGTAAACATTTAACCACAGTTTTAGTCTCATGGAAATGGCAGAGGAAATGCTGGATATGTAATGCCTGATGTTGTTTTGACAGAGATGATTAGGAATGGGGCAGCACATGACCTTTTCTTTTGCACTTGACAAACCCAATTATCTTAAAAGTAATGCTTTAGTTAAGCACTTCCCGACAAAGTGCTGCATCTTTGAATAACTTTTGGAAAACAGTCAAAACCTTTAAATGTTTCTTTTAAAATATTTTAAGAAATGAAATACATATTGAAAGGCACCATATCATGGTATAGATAAAATTCAAGTGGATTTTTTTTCCAAATAAGAAACACAAACCACTATATCACTAAATTTCTTCTCCAAAGGACATTTATAGTCATGCAATATAAGGCATGCAAATAAATAAAGAATATAAGAGCTTCTAATGGAATAGATATATATTTTTGCCCACCTACTTTGCACATAAACTTAAATCTGGAAAAGAGTAGTAACAAGGAAAAGCTCTTCTATCAGTGTCCACATTACATCTCTCTTCAGGGTCTGTAAAGGGCCCCATACATTTGAAGATACATACATACATAGATAGTATTCTTCTCTTAAGCATACATATTCAGTTTATTTTGTTATCTCTGATCTTTATGTAGCCATTCCTTCAAAAAGGGTACAACATTGTACCTCTTACTTCTAGCAAACAAAATCCTCGTTGCAGTCAGTAAATTCTAAACCAGGCACCCCCAACCTTCGGCCCACCAGATGTTAGCTAGGGATCATGGGAATCATAGAATCATAGAGTTGGAAGATACCACAAGGGTCATCCAGTCCAACCCCCTGCCAAGCAGGAGTCATAGGCCAAAACATCTGGAGGGCTGCACGTTGGGGATGCCTGTTCTAAACCATTTCTTTTGGTCTAGAATCTACCTGCTTGCCTTTAAAACCAATCAATAGGATGTATGTAGAGAAATGTGGTGTTATTCCTTCAGTAGCACCTTAAAGACCAACTAAGTTTATATTTTGGTATGAGCTTTCGTGTGCATGCACACTTCTTCAGATAAGTGTGCATGCACACGAAAGCTCATACCAAAATATAAACTTAGTTGGTCTTTAAGGTGCTACTGAAGGAATTTTTTTATTTTGCTTCGACTCAGACCAACACGGCTACCTACCTGTAACTAGAACTGTGGTGTTATTGTTAGGATTCTTGCCCCGTGCTTGCAGTCATGGGATTGTTTTATCACATGACGGTGTATGTTTTCATTCCACATAGTGGGAAGTGACGGAGACAGGATGTTTATATTACTGTGTTCTGTGATGTAGGACTATTGTCCTTTGTTCTTTCTCTTCGCTGTCTGATGAGAAAGAGGCAGGCGCTAAGTCAGAATGCTCCAAGTGTATTATATGTAAATAAAGTAGTTCAGCCAAAATGCTGTGCTGCTGAGTCTGTCACGTGAACTGCCAACACTCTGCAGGATCCTAAAGTTTTGCTGATGCCTCTTGGTATCAGTCGCTGTGATGTTTGGGTTGGAGAAAACTTTTGAAGCTCCCGAATGACCGACCAGGAAGGAGAGAACATGCCAGTCGGGCATGTGTCTCTATCAGGTTCCTACCTGTGTGTAGGATGTTCCTGACAGTTAATAGTGCTGCACATAATTTTTTTCTACAAGTTATTATAGGGCAGGTCCACCAAATATGCTTAAAATTAGATTTAGTTGGCAAGTACTGTAACTTACCTTTCTGTGATTCAAACGTTCGGATACTGCATTAAGGAAACTGATGCCAATTTTGTTGCTTCAGAAATCTGTACTAAATACTTCATCTGAACATCACAGAGTGGTTCACAACATAAAAATGCAAAACGACAACACAAAATACATAATCGGGAGCTTTTTTAAAAAAGTCAGATATTATCCTAAACCACATACCAATTATATGGCATTTGACAGCTGGTCAGTGTAGATGGACACTTCATGCCCTTACTTTTGCAAAAATACTGATTCACTGGAATCAGTGGATAGATGATATGACAACTCTTGCAACATATGAATGGATTGTTTTTAGACGCAGATTGTGCATGATATTTGGAATACATTTATAGAAACTATTGTGACTTCTTAATAATTATATATTCATTGGAATAAAAACATTACTTATTTACCGTACATAGAACTCAACACATTTGCAACGGTGTCAGGCCTACAAGTAAACTTTACAAAATCAGAAGCCATGTGCTTCAACACCCCTCCTCACACCCAGAAAGAACTCACTGATATCGCCAAGATAAAAATCTTTCACACCAAGTTCAGATACCTAGGGGTAAAGGTAAAGGGTAAAGGGACCCCTGACCATTAGGTCCAGTCGTGACCGACTCTGGGGTTGCGCGCTCATCTCGCATTATTGGCCGAGGGAGCCGGCGTATAGCTTCCAGGTCATGTGGCCAGCATGACAAAGCCGCTTCTGGCAAACCAGAGCAGCACATGGAAACGCCGTTTACCTTCCCGCTGTAGCGGTTCCTATTTATCTACTTGCATTTTGACGTGCTTTCGAACTGCTAGGTTGGTAGGAGCTGGGGCCAAGCAACGGGAGCTCACCCCGTCACAGGGATTCGAACCGCCGACCTTCTGATCAGCAAGCCCTAGGCTCAGTGGTTTAACCACAGCGCCACCTGGGTCCCTTACAAATAATCAAAAACCTCAACAAATTATACCTACACAACTACAAGCCCCTGTGGCGACAAATAAACAAAGACCTGAAGAGATGGAACAATATGAATTTCACTCTCTCAGACAAAATGCCCATGATCAAAATGATCACCCTCCCAAAATTAACCTATTACTTATATACACATATTACATTGTATTACAGTTTTAATAACCCTTTTGTTTTTGTTCGTCCACTGATTTTTTTCCATAAAGTAAAGTTTCCAAACCATCTTCAGAGGCAGCCACATATATAATTACATTGCAGTTATTACCAAAGCATAGACAACAGAAGTAAAGCTTTCCTTGTCCAGATAGGGATGTAGCTGGGTCACCAGTTGAAGCTCATGGAAGGCACTCCACACCAGCGATGCCACCTGAGCCTCAAGTGACATCAAGGGATCCAGAAGTATCTCTAAGCTATGTACCTGCTCCTTCAGAGGAAGTGTAACCACATCAAGAGCAGGCAACCTCCCATCCATCCAGTCTAGGGAACTGCCCACTAACAATACCTCAGTCTTACCTGGAATGAGCTTCAGTTTATTGGCTCTCATCCTGTCCATTACTGAGGCAAGATCACAGTCTGGATCATGCACTGCCAAACCTGTAGATGTAAAGGAGGAGTAGAGCTGCATTTCATCAGCATATTGCTGACAACGTACTCCAAAACCCTGGATGACCCTACTCAGTAGTTTCATGATGTTAAACAGCTTAGGGGATAAAATAGAGCCCTGAGAAACCCCACATTGAAGGCTACACAATTTAAAAATACTTTGAAGCCTTGCAGCATAAAATGTAAATAATCTATGAATACTTTTTAAAAGTCATTCTGTAAAGTTGCCAAATCAGCTTTCACATTTCAATGAAAATACTCTTTACATCTTACAATTTTGCTGAGTAAATTAATATTCAAGGTGCTATTTCACAGTATGAGAGACAACACAAAAACACATTTCCAGGCTAGCTTTTAGTTATGATTTCCAGTGCCAGAGTTCACATAGCTCACCAATATTGATGGAAAAGGCAACGAACACAGAGACTTCTTAAGAAGTTTCTTTTGTAGCTCTTTTTTCTATGTAGTTCATTTTACCCATAACCTTTCTCCTGCTGCTATACCTACGGTAAGAAGGATGCACTAGCAAAAAGATACATAAACCTTATAAATTTAGCTATATTACATGTTGCCTAACTGAAAGAATGCAAAATGGAAAACAGTACAATGCTTCATATGCATGCAGGCTTATTCATCTTGGTCATATGAAAATATTTGTCTCTAGAGATCTAAACTAGGCGAACTCCATTTGGCTTGATTCAGACTCAGCTTGGTAATTATGAGCTTTTTTGGCATGTGTTCAGAAAACAAATGCTCTCTTTCCTGAGTGTTATCTTCCAACTTGCATTGTTGCTGTATGTGTACTCATGATACTATGTGTTCCCACTGGTGCATTGATAAAAAAATGAAGTGCAGGAGCTCATGATGACAGCCCCAATAGCCATCTCCCAAGGAAAATCCTTATCCATGTTGCAAGGAGAGTCCAAATATGCAGGCAGCTGTATTGATCTATTATTACACCCACTCACCCACCCACCTTCAAGTTCTCTTTAGTAGGATCTCATGACATTAACTATATTGATACTTGGAATAAGTAGTGTTTACTTCTGACAGCATCACTGCAGCTTATAAAACCCCCTTAGCTTCTATTAAACGATTATCAGCCCACTGATATGTACATTTTAGCTTTTAGAAATGCAAACAGTATGCAAAGATATGCTAAATGCTAGTGTAAAGAATGAACCCTATCAAAGAAAAGGAAAACATAACCAGCCTCTCTGCACCTGGAAGGTAGCACACCTCCCAGGACATTCTGTTACCTCTGCACACTATTGCCTCTGCTCCCTCAGTAGAAAGTCACCTGCTGCCACCACACTTCTCTTCCTCTTTTGAGGAGTGGCAGGAATTGTTCTGTACACTGTACCTTCAACAGCCACTTCAGTGTATTCTGAGGTCTGCAACTGCTGTCCTTGTTCCTCTTGTCCAGAATCGGCTTTTAATCGATTTTGCAGCTCTCGCGACACAGTATTTGTTGGATTGTGAAGTGTTTTGAATTGCTCTTTTTATATTACTGTATAGGTTTTGTATGTTTTTGCTAGATGACTTCGAGCTTTCTTTTGGAGGAAAATGTGGGGATGCAAATATTAACACTGAAATGGAACCATTGTTTTCTTTAAATGCAACTCTTGTTCCAGTAAAGCTGGAAAGGCCAAGGAAATAATGGGGCCACCAAAAACACTGTTCATATAATATATCATATAGAAAAAGAATCTAAGATATATCATTGTAAGTACTCACCTGTACAAACCCCATATGAGCCTATGCATGTTTACAAAGAAACAAGTCCTACTGTGTTCAGTAGGACAACTCAGCTCTGCAATTTTGTGATTCCTCTTCTGTTATTGCAGTCTAGCGGAGAATCCTCTGCATTCTAGCTATTTATTCAAACAGTACTAATGCCAAGGACCTAATAAGTTTTGTCCATCTTTCATATGTAGGGAACACTCTTCTTACTGGTGAAGACAGTACCCGGTAAAGGTAGATGTTGAGGAGGGCACATGCTGCTTTAATTGCTAAATAAATCTGGCAGTTAATATGAATTAATGTATTAAATGCATTAAGATGAGTTTATATATATCTGAAGTACTGGGATAAAGTAATTTAGACAGGGTTTGGCATCAAGTTTCATAATTATTTTAAATTAATTACTTGATGAAATAACTCTATGGTGTGAGAGTAACATTGTATTTGATTTCTTTCCCCTTTTCTTTTCCTATATTATTTTTATTTCCAAGGGTCAAATTCTTGGCTTGTTCCTGAAACAAAAGGTGCAATTGTACAAGGTGGATATGGCCATACCAGTGTCTATGATGATACAACAAAATCGGTTTATGTTCATGGTGGATACAAAGCTTTGCCTGGTAATAAATATGGATTGGTTGACGATCTTTACAGATACAAAGTAAACAGCAGGACGTGGTATGATTCTTTTTTTCAAGTTGAAAATGAATGTAACATTATTTGATTTTTCATGTTAGGAAATAGCAAAGGATCATTCCTGTTATAACCAAATAAAGAAAGGGACACCATGCCCTTCAGGGCTCTTACGTGGCTTTTGGGCAAGGTGTTGATTCCTCTGCTCATATGTTGCTCACCCAGTGCTTTCTTCTTCAGGGGGTACTCAAGGGTACGCAGTACCACCACCTCTTTATTGTTATTGTTTAAAATTGTGGCACTTATTGTAAGAATTTCATGATGAGTACTGGCACCTTTAAAAAAAGGGGGGGGAAGCCCTGTGCTCACCCACTAGGAACTGAGAGCTTCCCAGTCTCCCAATATAGAAAACAGCTTTTTCAGAGCGTCAGAGGTTAATCCTCTGTTCACTCTTATCTCCAGAGTGAATTCGCTAGCCAAGATTTATGCCTGGCTATCATCAATCACCACATAATTATCTCTGTTGGCAGCCTGTCAACAAAAGAGGTTCAGTCTGCCATGTTCCTCCTCTGGAAATGGACTAAATGAAACCATTGTATTTTTTTCTTAAATCCATATATACGTCCTCACATATATGTTCTCTCCCCCACCCGCACAATAGGACAATTCTGAAAGAGAGTGGTTTTGCAAGATATCTCCATTCAGCTGTCTTGATCAGTGGAGCTATGTTAATTTTTGGTGGAAACACCCATAATGATACTTCATTAAGTAATGGAGCAAAATGCTTTTCTGCTGATTTCCTCGCCTATGACATAGGTAAGTATTATATGTAAGAGCCAGTGTTTGAAACGTAAGAATTATGGGCTTAATGTGTAAAGCATTGTTAATATGATTTTACATTATCTCATTTTAAAAATGTGTTATGCTATGTTAAAATTAGTTTTAAGACATTTTTGCTATAATAGGACAGGCCACATTTTTATCACAACAGCATTAAGATAGATACAAATATGGGATGTTTGTGGAAGCAAAACCAATTTGTTGTTGCTTCAGGCTTGTAACAACAGGAATTCAAGTCTCTCTACTTTATTCAGTTATATAAATAGGATGCAACTGTTTACAACTGTTTAGTAATGTCTGCTATTTGAACTATTGCTATTGTGCAGTTAAAGTGGAAATAACACCATCCACAAAAACCTGTGGATAACACCAAAAATTGAATACATAATAAATTCCACACCTTCTCCAAATTCTGTTATTTCTGGTTTGGGTTCCAGCCCTGGCAAGTCTTTTCCTTAAATATATCCCTTCTTTACCACCCACCAATTCCACAAATAAATGTCTTTCTGTCAGCATTGACAAGTGGGTGTGCCTTTCTTGCATGCTGCATCATTCTAATGTGTCTGAAGTTGATTAGGCAAAAAGTTTTTTGTGCAATTGGTTCTCCCAGAAATAGTTCCTAAAGTCTGAATGAAATAATCTAACCACTGTTATACCCAGATGTAACTGGCCTGCATGTTAGAATGCATGTCCCACGTATGGTTTGACTTCTGAAGGCTTATAACTCATACAACCTTGCTGAAGCTAAGTAGGTCTAGATCTGGTGACTGCCTAGAAACCACATGAATGCCACTTGAGGTTCCATGACAGAAGACATGTGGAATGCAAATGTATGAAAATAAATAAATAAAAACTTAATATCATAATGATGTTGAAAATATACAGATCAATTATATGAAAGCATTAGAGCTTTCTCAGTAATATAGTAATTCTCAGTAATATAGTACTTTGCATGCTATGTAGTTTTTTCTTGGACACAAAGAAAGATGTCATAATACCTGGTAATCTTAAAGACAAATAGCTAAAAGTAGATTTTTGAGGCCTCCCTCCCACCCTATTGAGGAGGATAGCAGGAATGTGGGAAACTAACCACATGGGTGAGATTAGTAACAAATGGGAGGAAAGGGAGGTTTCTGAAATGATACAGGCTATAGAAAATACCAGCTGAGAAGTTGAAAGGAGTAGGAACAAAATAGCAAATGTGTGCTCCAATCTAGAGAGATCCATCTATATAAGCAAGCTTCTGTGTTTCTGTAACAGCTGGATCAGGAGCAACAGGTGCAAATTTGATATGGACCTCAAAATTCATGCTGGAATGATCATCTGAGTGTGAATGCTATTTTATCAGATATGCATTACTTTCAGTGAGATATACATTGCTATCAATATTCTGGGAAAATTTATTGTGCTGCTAGACCTATATCAGATCACTTCTCCATGAGCAGTTCTGGTTGTCTCCAGAAAGCATATTGGAAAGGGTTTAAAGAAGTGGATAGAGAGAAAATCCCCCCCCTAATAATACTGGAAGTTGGGGTCTTCCAATGACGTGAATGCTGGAAGATTCACGGTAGACTAAATAATGTAATTCATCATACAGAGCACATAGTTAAAGTGTAGAATTTACTCCCACAAGATGTAATGATGGGTACCAACTTGGATGGCTTTAAATTTATGATGCCAGTAGCCACAATGGTTATATGCTACCTCCACTGTTGGAGGCGGTGTGCCTCTGAATCTCTCAATACCAGTGAATTAGCTGTTGGGAGAGCACTGTTACACTCAGGTTCTGCTTGCACGCTTCCCATAGGCATCTGGACTAGATAGACCTATGGCCTGATCCTGCAGTTCTCCTTGTATGTACTTACAAAGTAAGATTCGTTGGTCTGGAAAATCTCCACATTTGGCGTTCTCACAATCCTATTGAATTTTCTTAGCAAATGTTATTGTTTATATTGGGGAGTAGGAAAATATGCCTACTGTTAGTGATCCAGTCTTTTCTAATAGTTCTCTGATATTTGAAATCAGCATATACCCAGATATTTTTGAAAACACACGAAGTGGGTCCTGATATGAAGTTTCATATTATATTATTAAACTTATTAGTACTTTTTTGCCACAGGCAACTCACAGTGACTTACAAAAATACATATAATAGGTTTATTACATTTGTATCAGCCTCATGGATTGTTAGCAGGACTTTGTTAGACTGAGCTGAAGAAATATGTCACTATATGACAGGAATAAAGCATTTACTTAAATTGCTGTTGGTTTAAAAGTTTCCTGTCATGTACTTCAGTGTTGGTTTGTAGACTTGGTTTCTGAAGTGAAAAGAACACCAATGTAGACCAGTTCCCCCAATCCAATTTTGCTTAAGCACACATCTTTACACATGACATCCTATTTTGTTTCTTTCAACTGCATGCATTATCGATATTTCAAATATGTTTGAATTTGATTACAACTTTAATACAGAGAGTTCTGTATTAATTTATTATGGGAAGAAGTATTGAATTGTTTAAAGGCTGTGTTTTTTATTTGTAGCACTGAATTAAAATGTGTAGGCCCCATGAGTCACTTCAATTGATTACCTCTAATGGTTATATTTTCTTGTCACATAATATAGAAATGGAAATCAACTATGCGTGTACTGGGACAGTCGTGAATGTAATGCTAGACACTTTGCATAATTTATCTTTATTTTTTTACATAAAAATTAACAATGTGCTTTATTTCAAAGACTGTAATGTTACATTATTTCTGCTCCTAGATAATTAAAGCACTTAACATATATTATATATAATTTTTACCAGTCTCATTTCCCATGCATTATTAATCTTATAGAATACAAACGGAACAGATATAATTTCTTTCTTATTTTAAAATTCATGTAAAGATTAATTAGATGCAAGTTTAATCTTCCACGCCATTCCCTTGGCCAGATTAAAAACATACTCCTATGTTTGTGAGTGATAATTCTCACTTCTAAAAATAGCAATATGTGTACATCAGTTTCACCCAAGTCCATTATGTGTTTGATTAAAAACAACTGTATTAATTCAGATGATACCCAAATTGCATTTTAAAAGCTGATAATTGCCCTGTAGTCTCCTTTGCTTTGCCTAGGGCATCACAGTTTAGTATAGATTTTAAACAAAGAAGTTGCCTTTATAGTAAGCCAGGCCATGGGTCCACTTAGTTTAGCATTGTCTACACTGACTGGCAGCAGTTCTCTGGGAAAGAAGCCTGCCTGGAGAAACCAGAGGTTGTACCTGGGACAGTCAAATGATTCTTGTGGGGGTAGGCGGTCATTCTAGAATCCTAAATGGAGTCCAGATCAACCTAGTGTAGAATTCAGCACCAGTACATGAATATAAGACTCAACAGTGGTTGGAAACTAATTATCACATACTTCTATGCTTACATGTTAGTTTCTACTTCAAATTCCTGACAATTGTAGTTTGAATACACTAATTTAATGTAGCTACTGCTTTATTTAATGTAGCTACTGGGCCTTAGAAAGCATTGCTAATAACAAGGCCAGTGGAAGTGATGATATTCCAGCTGAACTGTTTAAAATTTTAAAAGATGATGCTGTTAAGGTGCTACACCCAATATGCCAGCAAGTTTGGAAAACTCAGCAATGGCCAGAGGATTGGAGAAGATCAGTCTACATCCCAATTCCAAAGAAGGGCAGTGCCAAAGAATGCTGCAACTACCGCACAATTGCGCTCATTTCACACGCTAGCAAGGTTATGCTTAAAATTCTACAAGGCAGGCTTAGGCAGTATGTGGACCGAGAACTCCCAGAAGTGCAAGCTGGATTTCGAAAGGGCAGAGGAACCAGAGACCAAATAGCAAACATGCGCTGGATTATGGAGAAAGCTAGAGAGTTCCAGAAAAACGTCTACTTCTGCTTCATTGACTATGCAAAAGCCTTTGACTGTGTCGACCACAGCAAACTATGGCAAGTTCTTAAAGAAATGGGAGTGCCTGATCACCTCATCTGTCTCCTGAGAAATCTCTATGTGGGACAAGAAGCTACAGTTAGAACTGGATATGGAACAACTGAGTGGTTCAAAATTGGGAAAGGAGTACGACAAGGTTGTATATTGTCTCCCTGCTTATTTAACTTATATGCAGAATTCATCATGCGAAAGGCTGGACTAGATGAATCCCAAGCCGGAATTAAGATTGCTGGAAGAAATATCAACAACCTCAGATATGCAGATGACACAACCTTGATGGCAGAAAGCGAGGAGGAATTAAAGAACCTTTTAATGAGGGTGAAAGAGGAGAGCGCAAAATATGGTCTGAAGCTCAACATCAAAAAAACCAAGATCATGGCCACTGGTCCCATCACCTCCTGGCAAATAGAAGGGGAAGAAATGGAGGCAGTGAGAGATTTTACTTTCTTGGGCTCCTTGATCACTGCAGATGGTGACAGCAGTCACGAAATTAAAAGACGCCTGCTTCTTGGGAGAAAAGCAATGACAAACCTAGACAGCATCTTAAAAAGCAGAGACATCACCTTGCCGACAAAGGTCCGTATAGTTAAAGCTATGGTTTTCCCAGTAGTGATGTATGGAAGTGAGAGTTGGACCATAAAGAAGGCTGATCGCCGAAGAATTGATGCTTTTGAATTATGGTGCTGGAGGAGACTCTTGAGAGTCCCATGGACTGCAAGAAGATCAAACCTATCCATTCTTAAGGAAATCAGCCCTGAGTGCTCCCTGGAAGGACAGATCGTGAAGCTGAGGCTCCAATACTTTGGCCACCTCATGAGAAGAGAAGAATCCTTGGAAAAGACCCTGATGTTGGGAAAGATTGAGGGCACTAGGAGAAGGGGACGACAGAGGACAAGATGGTTGGACAGTGTTCTCGAAGCTACGAACATGAGTTTGACCAAACTGCGGGAGGCAGTGCAAGACAGGAGTGCCTGGCGTGCTCTGGTCCATGGGGTCACGAAGAGTCGGACACGACTAAACGACTAAACAACAACACTGCTTTATTCTTCAGAGATACGCCCTGTTATAGAGGGGCTGCTTGGCACCATCCTGCCCCTGCCTGGTCTGGATGTTTTTTGACCACATCAGTGTAATTGTTTGCCTGTTTGTTTTGTGTGCTTGCAGGTTAGAGTGAGGTTTTTGCTGATTGCTGAGGATTGTTATCTGATTACTAAGTGCAGCTAATATGTGTGTGGGCAAAACCTTTACTGAACTATTAAACAGACCTAGCTGTAGTAAGGTCAATGCCAAAGAGGCAATGCCTAAGAGATTTTCTTCTTTAGATCCTCACTTCAGGGATTCACAAGAGCATCCCCACAGGGATTCAAGGCCAAGCCCTGTAGGACAAGCAGGACTGTTGTCCCTGAACCAGGGTGAGAGGCTACATAGCCAGAGGCAATGGATGTCTGATTCTGGTGCAGTTTCCTTGAGTGGGAGGCAGGCAGACAAGTTTAGTTAATCTAATTACAGTCTTCTGCCTGGTACTGTAGGATGTGCTTGTTATTATTAGTCCTTAGCTTATCAACTTTGGCACTAACGCCTGTCCTGTACAAAGTGTTATTGGATGGTGGTGCTAAGATGTGTCTGGGTCTGTATGTGGCAGAGAGTCACAGTGATATCTCAGTTTCAGTGGTTGTGGGCAGGGAGAGATATAGTTTGAGTGGAAGGCTGATTTCCATTTTGGGTGGAGGCCTATTTGTTTTGTCTTTATTTCCCTTCTCAGCCCCTACACTCATTCAGCAGTTCATGGTATCCTTCCATTGAGTTAGGTGGTGCTATTACTTAATGCCAGGTTGGCTCAGATCAAGACCATGCTCATCCATGATTTGATTGTGGATGAAAATACTGACTTGAGCTTGGATGGATGAGCTGGGTGGCCCTGATCTAACTCAGCTGTGCCACCTGGGTACTTGGTATAGTGTGAGATCATATTGAAAGGTTGAGGGGGTGGCCTCCCTGATTGAGCTGGTGGAAGCAGTTTTCAGTGTGGTGTTGGATGGCCCAAGGGTGATAATCCACACACAGACTTTTATTGGGCTAGCTTGAGACTTCTTGGCTTCAGTGGCAACCATGAGGCTTCCTCAAAGAGTCTTCTCTCCAACACATCAAGCAGGGCATGCCCTTGATGTAGTCTTTCCCCAAATAATAAGAAAGATGGACTGAAGGTAGAGGGCATGCATTGCTCTCCCTTGTTATGACTGGACCATTGTTTGGTGAAATTTGGGTTGATGGTGACTGTTGCCCCCCCCCCCCCAAAGGTGGAAGGCCTGTTTGGATGAGTTGCCTCTGGAGCCTAATAGATTCCTGGATGTCCTAGCAGTTTTTCCCCTGGTGGAGAAAGCCTGTTGAAGCATGAGTCTCACTGTGGAATGGTGAAATAAGTTGGTCAGTTGACTCATTCATTCCCAAGTTTCTTCTCCATTGTTGCAAAAATTGAATGTTTCCTTGGGAGCAAGCTGCATGAAGACTAGACAAATGGTGCAAGTCTCACTACAAAATCTATCAATCACAGGTCAGTGCACATAATCCTGCCTACCTGGCAGTGTGGGCAACAAAGAGGGCTTACTCCGCAGCCTGCATTGCATCCTTGCATCATGTGGTTGGTGACTCCAGGGAAAGGGACCCCTGGAACCTTTGAAGACATGCTGTGACTGACTGGCTTCACATTTTGATGACAAAGTTGCTCAACATCAGAGTGACCTTGACTCAGCCTGGGGCCCACACACCGAAGGAACTGTCCTTTTCCATGTGTTCACAGTGTATGGTTTAAGGAAATCTGTGGCACAGAACATGGCCTTTTCCACATTTGGTTGCATTTGTGAAATGACCTGCCCAATGAGGTTCAGAGCTGTTCTGCTTCTATGACTTTCTCCTCTAGTAAGCCTTTGGCTGGTGAGTAAACAGTGTTGCTTCTATGGATGATAGTTGTTATTGCAATGCTTATTTTCTGAAAGTTGCTTTGACATTTGGAGAGATACGGTAAGAATGTTTTAAAATAAACCCAAGCTGCTGACATGTTGCTTTATGACTCTAAATACTAGAAACCTACTTAATAAAACAAAATATGAAATTCTAAAAGCTTTTCTCAGAAACCTGGACCCCCTCCAAAATATTTCTCTATTACACTCTCATGATGGAACTCAGGGTGGCATACATAAGGGTTGCCAGGTAGACTATATCCCAGTAGATGCCAAAGAATTTGATGCTAGGTCATAAGAGCATGATAAAGTGGCAAGGTGTTGGGGATTTTGTGTGTGTGTAAACCATGGGTTTATAAACTTACATTAGGTTTACTGAAATGAATCTAATATAGCTTTTCCTATATGGAAGGAAGTTTCTGTACTGAAACTGGTGTTTTGTGAATTACTTTATTTTTGTTTGTATTTAACTGTTTCCTTTCTTGGTATTAAAATAGATTTTTCACAGCTGAAATACTGTCGAGGTGCTCCATATCTTTTTAAAGCAACAATTAATATCAATATTGCCACAAACCCTTACTCATAGTACTGTACCATGTTGATAAGAAAAAAATGGAGTGGAGGACGACTTACATTTGTACAAAAAGATTGTAATTGAGTGAATTGTTGACCTGTTTTCTCCCAAAATGTAAAGTAGCAGTTGCAATTGATTACATTTTATGTATTTGTGAGTACTTAGAAGTCATAAATTTAGCTCTGGTGCAATTTGCAGCAGCAAATTGGCTTTAGTGCTCCAGCATTAGAAAAGCAACATCATAACCATATAGGACACTAATTGCTTCATTTAGTTGAGAAAACCTAGCTTCTTTGTTTTTTAAGGGTGTTTGGGGGAGAATCTTTTGTTATATGTAGGGACTGGTGTAGATTGTTATACCTGTAGTTAAAATTTATTGTATGCTATTTCAAACAGGCCTGGCTTTGTGTTTTGCTGAGAAAGGGCTCTTTTTTATGACAAGAATAAAGACAGGGATTTATTTGACATGAAGTAAACTGGAAAAGAAGTTTCCTATACTTGTGCCAAACTTCTACAATATTTTATTTGTTGTCTTGCCATCCAGAGTCCTGAAGCACTAAGCCAAACAAACAGATATTTTAAGTCCACAATGAGTGATGTTACCTGGTAGTCCCCGGCACAGACAAGCTGGAAGTAATTTTTTATTTTCAGTGAAACTCAGTTATCTGAATGTAATGTGTGCACCTCCTATAATTCCATTCTAGTGCAATCCTTTATAAAATACAATTTATAATTAGTTGAATTTCTGAGGTCCCTGAGGTAACTTTGATCAGAGAAAGTGTACACATACTAACAAATTTACCTTGGAAATAGATGTATTTGGAATATATGTCTAAAGCAAACAGACTTGTATAATTTTTCATTTTACACTGTCTAAACGTTCACATGGTTTGCCTTAGGCAAGGACTGGTTGAAAGTGGTTGCACAGAAGACAAATAATATTGTAGCCTGTGTTAAGTGCTTTGAAACGAATGCACTTGATGTGAATGAATATGTGCTTCATAGAAAAGCTATACTCGGGATTTTTAAAGCTAAGCAAAACTATTTTTCTAGCATAGAGCTCTGTTCAATGTTCAGCAGTTATTGAGAAGGCTAGGGAAGATAAGAAGAAAGGCTATTTATATCATGTTTCTTTTTCTTTCTATACTCTATTGAAAAGACCTGCCAGTTTGACAAATAACAGGAGCAAGCAAGGAATTATTATATCTGGAGGCTGCAAGGTTTCCTTATCTTAAACTTGGCTTTTAATAATTATATTTGTGTGGGGTTTTTTTGGGCCAATGCTAAATCCCACCTTTTTACCCCCTAAGAAAAAGAATGCAAAAAAAAGCCCTTGAGCTGGCCCGCCCCCTGATCAAATGAAAATGTATTGTGTGTGTGGCTTTTATTTGCAGGCTCCCCTCCCCCAGTCACTATACACATAGATCTTCTTATGTGCTCCAGTAAGCTGTCTGAAACATCCAATGAAATATAGGAACTGGAAGACACTTGAATTCATAGCATAATTGAAGGATCTTGCTGGGAAGCTGTTGTGATAAAATATGTCTGCCTTGTATAGTTCTCATGAAAAAATGTTCCTGAAATAGAATTCATAATTGTTCATCACTTTTATTTTCCTATAAATAATATAACTATCTAAGGCTCATGCAATCTAAATAGTATAAGTGCATCTAGGGGTTCCATGCATTGGAATATGGGAAATACACAACCCGTTCTTAATACCACCCAAGCCTTGTCCTGCACCCATTCATTGTTGGGCTATTATTGGTGGTGACATTCTTTTAAGAAACTGCTTTCCTGCTCAAACATTCCTGATGCTACTTATTACTGCCTGTCCCACTAATAGGAAGATAGTGAAATTATGAACCATAGTAATATTGGCAGGTTCATGGTCTACTGAGGAGTCTAGGTGAAGGCTTTTAATTGACACATTCTAGTTTATTTGCACAGGCGTAGAGCCATAAGGCAGACAGATAACTTGCTTTCTGAGAGCAAGAAAGGGTCTGAAAGGGTGTGTGTTGATGTTGAAGGATAGCATAGCTTCTGGTCAGAGGCCATAACTGCCTGATTTAATATGGAATCATTGAATGAAAGAACTAGCAACGGCATGAGACCATGAAAGTGAGAATCTTGGATAATAATAATAATAATAATAATAATAATAATAATTTATTATTTATACCCCACCCATCTGGCTGGGTTTCCCCAGCCACTGGGCAGCTTCTAACAGAATATTAAAATACAATAATCTATTAAACATTAAAAGCTTCCCTAAACAGGGCTGCCTTCAGATGACTTCTTAAAGTCTAGTAGTTGTTTTTCTCTTTGACATCTGGTGGTAGGGCGTTCCACAGGGCGGGCGCCACTACCGAAAAGGCCCTCTGCCTGGTTCCCTGTAACTTGGCTTCTCGCAGTGAGGGAACCGCCAGAAGGCCCTCGGCATTGGACCTCAGTGTCCAGGCAGAACGATGGGGGTGGAGACGCTCCTTCAGGTATACTGGACCGAGGCCGTTTAGAGCTTTAAAGGTCAGCACCAACACTTTGAATTGTGCTCGGAAACATACTGGGAGCCAATGTGGTCTCGGCTGCTGCTCCCAGTCACCAGTCTAGCTGCCACATTCTGGATTAGTTGTAGTTTCTGGGTCACCTTCAAAGGTAGCCCCACGTAGAGCGCATTGCAGAAGTCCAAGTGGGAGATAACCAGAGCATGCACCACTCTGGCGAGACAGTGCGCGGGCAGGTAGGGTCTCAGCCTGCGTACCAGATGGAGCTGATAAACAGCAGCCCTGGACACAGAATTGACCTGCGCCTCCATGGACAGCTGTGAGTCCAAAATGACTCCCAGGCTGCGCACCTGGTCCTTCAGGGGCACAGTTACCCCATTCAGGACTAGGGAGTCCTCCACACCTGCCCGCCTCCTGTCCTCCACAAACAGTACTTCTGTCTTGTCAGGATTCAACCTCAATCTGTTAACCACCATCCATCCTCCAACCGCCTCCAGACACTCACACAGGACTTTCACCGCCTTCACTGGTTCTGATTTGAAAGAGATGTAGAGCTGGGTATCATCCGCATACTGATGAACACAAAGCCCAAACCCCCTGATGATCTCTCCCAAAATGGAGATAATGGTAGATTGGTTGCAGAGTTATGCTGTAGTGTGAATATTCATCTGGTTTGCTTAGGATAAGTGTTCTCAGGAAGTGAGAATTGAACCAATGCATCTGAGATAGCAGAACAGCAACCAGACTTTGGTTTATGGGATGGGGATGGGGAATTTGTGTTCCTTCATATGTTGTTGGTACTCCAACTCCTCTCAACCCCAGACAACCTGACCAATGATTAAGTATGATGGTCCTCCAGTTCTGGTTTAGGAGTTCTGGTAGTATACTTCTGAGATTTTAATGCTATTTCATGTTAAGGGTTTTAAAAACAAAACCACATTTAATGAGGCTTTTATCACATTGCAAAATACACTGCTGTTATAGTAGTGTGTGAACTAAAAAAAACCCTTTAATTGAAAGCCTCCTTCATCTTAGCAGCACATCAGTATGGTTATTTGATTATCAGTATTTAATAAGGCACCATTTTGTGTCTACTTGAAAAATGGATAGCATCTTCAAACATGCCACTATACTCAGATCCCTTAGAGCAAGTCCAATCCTTTTACAACAAAGACTATGACACACAATATAGGATGATTGAACAGTGCTACTCCTTCACACTTCTAGTTTGGTTTTATTTATGGATTTATTTAGAACAGGAATGAGCACCTTCTTCAGCTGGATCCTCCCCAACCAAGTAGCTGGGGGCTGGACAATCCTGGCCATTATGTCACTGCAGAACCCTCAAATCTTGGCTGGGTATCCTTTCAGTACTAAAAGTGAGAAAATGTTGGAGGCCTTTCTGGTTACACAGAAGCTTCTATAGGAAGCTTCCTTTAACCTATCATACATAGGTCCTTATTTTGGGGAGGGTGCATATGAAGTACTTGGGACAAGTGAACCTAAATGCTAGTAGTTGTTGATTTCAAAATGTCAGTTATTGCTAATACTGAGATATATCTTCTTGAACCTTAGTAACAGGAAATCATATTATCTTACCTTGTCTTACTAGCTTGTGATGAATGGAAAATTCTTCCAAAACCTAATCTTCATCGTGATGTGAACAGATTTGGTCACTCTGCAGTTGTCAGCAATGGGTAAATATGCATTTCTAAAAATGAGTCAAAAGAAAATAAACATATTCTAACACATATACTTTTTTAATGAACAACTGATGTTCTTTGTTATTTTATTAATAATGAGCTTATGAAAGCCAGAGTTGTGTACTCTACTTGAACTGGGAAGACCTGAAATAAAGTCCTCATTTAGCCATGAAGTTTGCTGGGTATTTTCAGCCATTTACTTTTATCTTGGCCTCGCACAGTGGCCTCGTAACACCACTGTGAAGACAAAAGGGTCATAAGAACCTCTCATTGAACTGACTCCCTTGGTTGGGGGGGGGGGAGAAATTGCCAGTTTTGTTCACCTGATTGAGAAACTAGAGAAAAGAGAGCTGAAATTGTTTGGATAGGATCTACAAATCTTATGCTACGTTATTTATTTCATTGAAATAGTTACGGACAGTCTTTCTATGTAAAGCTCTCTCATTGTGATTTACATGATACAATTTTCCAAAATATAACAGTAATATAAAATGTAAATACAAAATAATTTCAAAAATAACTTCATGATCAAGTTTAAAAGTATAATGATTAAATTTGGAGTTTGATATTTCTTGGTATACCTTGGAACAAAAGTATGTTCAATTATAATTAGCTTCCTGACCTTGGTATTACACTGGGGTGGGAATAAAGCAGTGATGATATATATACTTAGCATAGATAAGAATATTGGAAGCTGTTTGAAATCAATACCATTGATATACTATATTCATCAGTGCTTGAGGGGCAGGAGAGGTGAGAGAAAGTGGAAGAGTTTCATTTCAAAATATACCAGACTACAATTTGTTCTAGGCTTCATTTAGCACCTTTATAAGAACTGTATAATATATTGGGTAACAAGCATGTCTTGGTATACATACAATAAGATAATTGCAGTTGCTTATCACTACCATGATCCTGCTGGTCAATTTTTAGACAGTTCTACCCTACAGTTCCACATGACACAGACCTTACTGTTCAAGAGTAAAAGCTCTGGAAGAGTTTATTAGGTGCTACAGGGGACTCTTGGGGGAGGGGGGGGGAAAGAAAAGATTGGTTGCCTACCACTTCCACAAGTGGATACAGCCTGCTATAAATGATGTCAAAACTCCTACTTTCAAAAGAGTTTTCAGATATTCTTTGTAACTTTATGCATGGCAGAGGTAGGCAGGCGCTCAAATAGACAGCTTCAACTTTCTTCAAGAACCAGAGAGCTGTTTTTGTGCCTGCCTTGCCTGGATCAAATGATTTTTTTAAATTTTTTGTGTAAGCCTGTTCCGTATAGCATTCTGAGATTACTTTACATTTATTGAAAAAGTGTGAGATTGTTTTAGGTTCACCGGAGAAGGTGAGATACAGAGTGTCAGGCTAGGCTTCTCTGCCCCCTCCATCACCATATATATATTATTTTATTTTATTTCTTTTTGATGCTAACCAAAACAGTGGGATCTTGCAGAAGGAGTTTAGCTACACACTTCTTAGGACTAGTAAGTGTGAATACTCTCTCACATAAAATGGAGATGGCAAATGAGGCAAGAGTCTTGGCCTTGGATGATGCATGTCCTTCTAAAATCACAATATTATTTTATATTACTTTATAGGTCCATGTATATATTTGGAGGTTTTTCAAGCGTTCTGTTAAATGACATCCTTGTGTACAAACCTCCCAACTGTGAAGCATTCAGAGATGAAGAGCTTTGTAAAACTGCTGGGCCAGGGTTAAGATGCTTATGGAACAAAAACCGCTGTGTGTCGTGGGAATCTGGTCATGCGAACAACATTTTTAGGGCAAAGTGTCCCAGAAAAACAGGTAAGTGAATTGTCCCTTGGTCATTATTATTGTTTTAATGATAGCAGTGCTATGATATCATAGCACTTTCTATAAGTTTAACAAAATGCAAGTATAGATGGATTCGGATTGCATGTGCTGGTGCTGCTCTGTAAATATATTCCGATTGTGAATTTAGAAACAGTTTGATAGTGTTATATAAATATTCTTAGTATATTATTAGCCTACGTGTTGCTTTATGTTATCAGATTGTTCTGTTTTGCAACACAGGGTTTTTGTTGTTGCATAACTCTGTAAATATATTCATCAGGAGGTGTCAAGGTTCCTACATGTGTACTAACTGTATAGGTAAGATCCCTGACTATGCAGGCAGTCTATACATGGAGCATTGGTATGCATGGGCTCTCTTGCATTTCTGATGAATGCACGTATGGGACAGGGCCAGCAGCTATAATCCCACTTCCCCCTTTCTATGCACGTTCTGTATAAGTTCGAAAGGTATTCCTAGAAATGTTTATAAGCTTTTATAAAGGTGTTTATTCCTAGATAAAAAAAGGATACAATGTAGATATATTATTTTAATAATATATTTATTTATACCCTGCCTTCTTCTCTGATGGGCTCAGGGCAGCTTACAGATAAAAATAAGCGCAGCTAAATATATAATTCCTTTCGTAAACTGAATATGATTTACCTCTGCTGAGTGCCATATAAAGTTGTACATACATATATCCTTTTATTTGTATGCCACCTTTATATTGTTAAAACCATGCTCAAGGAGACTTAGAACATGAAAGAAATTACATAATTACAAATATAACTTAAAATAGTCAAACAATAAATAAAACACATCAAAAAGTACACAACCAAATTGAATAATGTCCATATTAAATTAGTATAGTGGTACCTCAGTTTAAGAACAGCCCTGTTTACGAACTCAGTAAAACCGGAAGTAGTGTCCCGGTTTAGGAACTTTGCCTACGTCTAAGAATGGAAGCCGAACGGTGGAAGGACATTGGCGATGGTAGGCCTCATTAGGGAAAGCGCGCCTCAGTTTAAGAATGGTTTTGGTGTAAGAACGGACTTCCGGAACGGATGAAGTTCGTAAACCGAGGTACTACTGTACTTGACGTTTGTAGATTACCACCAATTTCCTTCAGTATTCTTTTAGTAGTTCATTAGGAAATATACCAGTATTGAAAGAAAAACCAACAATAACCTCACAGTCTTATAAATATGCAAGCGAAGGTCTGTGCACAGGACCTTCTGGCCCATTCTGCTACTGTATAGCTCCTGTAGCCTTGCCCCACCAACTGTTCTTGAGGGAGCTGCTCTAGGAGAGAAGTGGGCAGTGGAGATGCAGCAGGAAGGAGTAATTAGTAAAAGTTGGGGAGAGGGAGATTTAGAATCAATAAGGATTAATTCTACTGTAGTGCATTAATATTATAAAGATACAGTTCATTTCTTTTAAAAAAACAGTTAGAAAAGGTAAAAAAAAATATTGCAAGGGAAACAGCGCAAAGCATGTAAAACCAGAAAATATTTGAGAAGTGGTATGAATTGGGGACGATTTATTGTTAGGCCTTTTTCAGGGCACAAGAAGATACTTCTTGAATAAGGACAAAACAGTTCTTTAGTTATTGAGAACCTCATAAATAAAAGGTAAAGAGATGAGACGTGAATGCTGGACTGAAAGGTGAGGAAAAATGAAAGGTCTTTGAAAAGTGTAAGAGTAAGGATGAGATGCTTGAAAAGCATAAAGAAAGGCCATCATGGGCTTTGTGATAAGGAGAAGAGTTAGAAATGAATGTGTCAAGGATCAGAATGTAATAAAGGATTTCAAATATAGGAGAGAGTCTGATGACATGATTGAAGCAGGAGGCTGCAGTTGAATTTTGACGTAAATTTGGTTCAGGCAGGTGGCTTTTTTCCTGAAGTAACCTCTTGATAGTATTTCATGGTCTGCTTCTCATGGTTTTGCTTGGTGAAATGATTAAAATGATTGCTCTTCTTTGAGTTTGTACAACGCTTGTGATAAATTAAACTTTTCTATGAATACTTTAAGACAGGTTTCATTTTATTTTGAGTCAAGCAGGCCTCTTTTTGAACACTGATTTAAATCCTACACATTGATCTCTCAATAGGTCCTTTTCTAACAGAACCTCTTTTCATCAGCCTTTTGTATGGTTAAGCCAATTCCTGTAGTGTAGCTGAAAACCAGTGAGACACAGTTATCTCTGATCCACAAGTTTACTTACTGTAATAGCACTTCACCTGCCAAGGTGCTTGTAGAAAACGACCTTCTGAGAGCACACTATACTACAGTTCAGCATTCAAGTTGCATTCCCAGTATTCCCAGTATTCCCAGCCCTCACCCATCTTACATTTGGAGTCACTTAACATGTAGCTGCTCCATTTCTTCTAAGACTTCTGTGTTTATCTAGGACTTTATTTCTTGAAGAAAGCCCACCCTCCAAATATATTGCTTGTCAGCAAGCTTTTATCTCTTTACCTCTCCCTTTCTCCCTATTTTAGCATTATACATCATCACCATCATCTTCACCAGTAGCAGTAGCAGTAGTAGTATTTTTTATGTTGTGAACCACTCTGAGACCTGTGGGTATAGGGCAGTATATAAATTTAATAAATAATAGATAAATAAAATGTATGTCAATGGCAGATATAACTGAAGCCTAGCATAGGTGTTACAAATTAAATGGCTATAGTCTGCATGCCAGTTATATGCTTCATGATGTCCACCTGAAAAGTGATATATATTGTAAATAAATAAACATTTAGCTTTGCCTGGGGAGATATGGGTTCAAATCCCCATTTGGCCATGAAGCACAGTTGGTGTCCTTGGCCCAGCCATGCACAGCTTAACATTTTCATAGAGTTGCTGTGAGTGTAAAATGAGGCAAAGGGGCACAAAGTTTGCAACTCTGAGCTTTTTTTCATATTTGGTTATATGTCTTTGGCTCAACATATTGTTACAAAATAAGTAGAAGCTGTGGCCAACCACTATCTCAGGGGCTAGCTCGGTTCTGGTGACACACAAGTCAGCCACAGAAAGGATCCATTTTGATTAGTTTCTCAGTCCAGGTAGATGCTTGTTTTAAATTGTGCAATAAAGTAAAACTAAATAGCCATCCCCATTTTGCTAAATGAGAATACAGCACAAAAAAAAAAGTTTCTAGCACATTTGTATACAGTATTTGGGCACATCTGATGCTTTGGATTTTGTTTCGAGGGATTTTTTTTTATTGGCAGAAATCCTTCAAGAAAAGTGTTGCAGACAGGTAATGGGGTATAAATAACATGTAGTTAACATATTTAGCTTCATGTTAATAAACTTTATTCTCAGACTGAAGGTCATACTTAAAATGAATAAATGCTGGGTATTGTTTCCAGCAGCTGTTAAAAACGTGTGAATTAAAAAGTTCAATATCCTTTGTCTCTCATCTTGATGCTTCACCATGTCTTTCGTTTGTATTATAGCTGCGGCAGATGACAGATGTTACAGATATGCAGACTGTGCCAGCTGTACTGCCAATACAAATGGCTGTCAATGGTGTGATGATAAGAAGTGCATTTCTGCAAACAGTAACTGCAGTGTGGTGAGTATTTATATGTGGCAGTTTCATTAATGACACTGCTTTGTAACCATTTATTTGCACTTTTGGTGCCTTCAAAATGTAAATGTCACATTATAATCAGATGTTTGAAATACATACGAAATTAACTTCATCATAAATTAATTGCAAAGAAGTATAATATAATTGGAAAGAGAAATAATGAAAGTAATAGAACCACCTCCTTTACAAATTGGGGTGGCCAATCAAGCACGTAGTTTAAGCCTTAGTTGACAATCCACATCATCTAGAGTTCTCTGAAATATTCTTACATGGCCATTTGGGAATTGTGGGGTTATCATCTAGGAAAAAGTACACCTGAGCTACGTCTTATTCATCGTCATCTTCATCTTAAAAATCCTGTCTAACCTGCTGGATTTCCAGACATAGCAAAGTTAATGAATATTAAGTAGTTGTTCAATCTTTCTCAAAAGAAAAATATAATAAAAATTCTTAACTATTGTAGCTCATCTCAAAACTTTGTTCACTATGGATATATCCAAAAAGTTAAACAAATATGGCATAAAGTGCAAGTGGGCTTCCAGCAGAACTGCTCTTGGATGCCTCCTTAATGAAAGATAGAAGGTTGTGATGCAAGACAGGGCATTCTTGGTGGTGGTCTCCCATTTATTGAACTGACTGCATGGTGGTTATATTTATACATCAATTGAACATATTTTTTGTTTTTCCAGGCTTCTTGTTCATAATTGGTTTTCTGTTGGTGTGATCCCTTGCACTGATGTTCAGTTGTACTTCCATGTAATGTAATGATTTTATGGCTGTTTTTTTAATTTTAGACGTAGTTTAATGATTTCTTAGATGAAGCTGTGCTGTGCTCTGGATTGGAGGAAGTCCAGGGTATAAAGAGATCAGAATAAATAAATAACATTTACAGGCTGAGTTTAAGAGCCACTGAAGATATACTTATTATATTAGGTTTATGTATCTTGAACTAAAATATTGTTCTTAAATAAGAAATAAGAACTACTGGTAATAACAATAACAGTGCCAATTTTTACTGTCTTTGCTGTTAAAATAGCTCTCTGGGGTAGTTCAGTGTTGCCCACCCTGAACTGGGATTAAAACAAATACATGGCCTCCAGTTTAATGCTATACCTGCTTACTCAGCTGTAATTCCCATTGAGTTCAATGGGAGCTTAATTCCCAGTAAATGTGTTTAGGATTTCAACACAGATCACCTAGTGAATCTAGGGACATTGTCGTGTGTGTGTGTGTGTGTGTGTGTGTGTGTGTGTGTGTGTGTGTTGGTCTGCTACCTTGAATGCACATGGCAATATATGGTAAATAAGAACATTAATTTAATCATTTAATTTGTGAGATACAGCAATAGTGACACATTTAGGGATTTGCAATTCTCCACGTTTATATATATTACACACACACACACACACACACACACACACACACACACACACACACACAAATATATATACACAGTTAACCATAACTATGAATACATTAATGTTTCCTCTTATTACTATTAAGTTGTGTTTTAAAAAAATGTTTTCCTAGTTTCACATGTTTTCTATAGTATATAAAACTGTTTGTAAGAAAATGAAGGGGGAAACATCTACCACTACTTTACTTTTTTTGCATTTTAAAAAAAGATTCCACCTTTGCACCTGCTCCTAACCACCCTGATACATGTTTCCTTGAGGAGAAACATGAAGATTATTATCAAAAGTGATTGACTTTACTTATGTGTTATCAGTGGCATACAGTAGTGCTTTTGACAGCAGAGTAAAATTACCTGCGATAAGGCAAACCCTCTGAAGCACATCAAAATGCTGTGGCTATTTTTCATGAGTTGATAAAAACATTTATAGCAATGATAAATATTTCTCTTTTAAAAGCAAACAAATATTAGAAAAAACTGCATGTAATGATTTTTAAAAAGAAAGTTCCAAATATCTGCTTATGTGATATTTCATACATGGTGCTTAGAAATGCAAAGGTAAAAAATCTAGTTAGGAAATGAAAGAAAGAGAAGTACTAAAGCAAGAATATTACATTACAAGTATATATCATTTAAGGCCTGTTAGGTAAGGACAGCTGGATAATGAACAGAAATTATACTTTAGACTTTCCCCACATCATATATTATCTTTATTGAGAAAGCAATGAAGCTGAAATTCCAAACAGGTCAGGAATGCTAAACCGCAGAAAACACAGTTGAAATGTAAAGTGTGTTGAAGCTCATCTTGCTCAATCATTTGCTGTTGCCTGCAGCCCACTGTTTTACCTTCAAAAAACGGACCTGGTCCATTTTATACTCTACACATGACAGTAGGTGCACAGTGCCAGTGTAGCTCTCTGTGTGCATACAATGGGGGGTATATGTGTTACCAATCTGGGTGGGTGACAGGGGATTCCTTTCCACTTGCAGCTGTGTTCAATATACAGAAATGTGGTAGAAAACTAGATTACCTCCCAAGCTTGTGAATAATATGAATGATTTTTTTGGCTATTGTAACATCAGATAATTTGCTGGTTTTTGTGTGTGTGTGTAACATTAAACCATACCTTTGTATCCAAAAAGGGAAATTCTAGTTGCTTCTGGGATATACAAAGCTCATATATATTCAGCATAATTCTTGACAATGTGATTGAAATTGTTACTATTTAGCAAATAGTTTCCAGCAGACCAGAGCAATCTAAACTATTTGGATTAATTCAGACATAAAAAGGCAACATTATATTAATATACTATGCATATACTGTATTGCTAAATCTATACTAAATTTTAAGATACAGACATTTAATACTTCTCCTGCTACTTACTCCCCATGCCCAGTTTTTAACTGCAAATTTTGAGTGCAGTGTTTCAGGAACTTTAGCCGAGTAGGCTAAAATAAAACACATTATTATACATGTTCACTCTGTGGTCTGGTGAGCCACAGTAAGCTGTATTATTGCACATCTCTCTCTTCCTTCTCTTCTGGCACAATTGCAAGGAGGAATTATGAAAGTTTTCACTTCCACATTAGATTAGTTTGTTGTGTTATCCAAACCTGAAAACGGGGGTTAATTTTAACTGTGATTTATTTGAAGCAATTAAGCTTCAAACCATGGGTTATCAATATGGCTTGTTTAAACAAACCATACTTAAAGTCAGACAACAAATTAAACTGTGGTGAAAAGTAATTGGAAGCATTACAACAACAACAACAACAACAACAACAACAACAACAACAACAACAACAACAACAACAACTTGTATACTTCCCTTCACCTGAAGATCACAGGGCGGTTCATAACATTAAAGATAACACCACAAGGCCCTGCCAGAGGTGGAGGGGTCCAGCACACAAGTCCAGGGCTTGCTGTGGCTCATTCTCATCATGCTACACTGTGATTTGGTGTCTGGAGGCAGACAATATCTTTGAATATGCAATTCAGATCTTCATTAAATAATGCTTTGCTGATTCCTGCATGGTATATCCATTCACAAGAATTGTTAACAGTTCTCATCATTAGACTATGCTGTAGCCCTGAATTAATTGTATCAGAGACCTGTGAGATCAATTTTGAATGTTAATGGAAAACCCTTTCTAGGCAAAGACCGTAACATTGTAACTTGGTATGAATGAGAAGCCAAATACAAATCAGTTCATATAAATTGGGCAAACTAATGGCGTGGTTTGATTTTCCCTGCATTGAACAATGACACTTCCTTTTGTGTTCACATGAACATAGGCAAGCTATAGGGATGACTCAGAAATACTTGCCTGAGTGCCACATAATTTCTTAATGAAAAAAGCACCTTTAGTTGAGATGCTATTCCTTTCTTCACCTGTAACAGGAGAAATCTGGCTCCATGAGTGAAATTCAGCGTTGTGCTCTTCGAATCCTTCTGTCTGTGCAAGCATTTCAGCTTGCAAGATGTAATAATTCCCCCTTTCCTCACCCTGCAATATATTTACGTTATCCCAGCCCCCAAGCCAGTTTGAGGGGGGCGGCATGTGGGGGTAGGAGGGTGGGGGAAAGCACTATTGCATAAGCAGAAGTCATTGTGCAGGGCTTCCACTGATGTGGCTAGTTAGATGAATCCCATTCCATTACTTCCAGCACACCTTTCTACCTTAACACAAAAGTACATACTTCGGGTGTTGTACTCTACGCTCACTTAATTCCTCTCAGAACTGAACTTGATTCACATACTTGTTTAAACAATTTCTTAGCTTTCAAAGCTAAGACATAAACAAGCCTTGTGCCCATCCAAACAACCCCTTTTCTCAGTCCACTGTGATTATACCCACAAGTCTTCAATTAAACATATATTCCTGTTTCTATTTCATTCAGATTGGGAAACTATGATTACCTGGGTTGGAACAAGCCAGTACCTTAAACAGTGGTTTTGAAGTTGGTCTAAGGTTCTTCCAAACTTTTTGGCTGAAGGGTAGGTTATAAATGCCTTTAAATAAATATAAACATCAACATTAATACTGTAATTATGTCACTCTGAAAAGGAAGGAAGCAATGGGCCGTGTGTGCGTGTGTGGGGACGACGACAATATCTTATGATCAGCCAAACAAAAAGTCTATAGCTGTATAAAAGATAACTCTTGCTTTGAGATCCAGCAAATCAGGACTCAAGGATGGAATGGAAAAACAAATATGAGGGGAAAGTCTTTCTAGACCTTCTGTAGATAAATGTGGCTGTTTAGATATCTTAGAATCTTCATGCAACTTTTAATAAGAAAACACAAGCATTCACAGAAACTTAGGCAGAAAATGAACTGTCATTTGTAGTGTTGATAAGGAACAAGGGAGTATTTAAAATAGCCAGAAACTGGCGTAAACAAAACAAACCTTGAAGTATTTCAATAGGTTGGGCAACTGTAGATGCTTCTTCAGATCTTAAGGGGATAAACTAATGAACATACTGAGCTGCTAGCAATTATTTTTGATAAGTCATGGAAAACATTGAAGGCATCAGAGGATTTTTTTGTGGGAGGAGGTGGAACAAACAGTTTAAATTTTATCAGGATGAAAATATAAGACCAACTACTGCCATGTGAGTCTAACTGGGTTTTGAAGTGACATTAGGTCCAGGCAGCAGTTTTCTTTACGACTGATTTGAACTGTGGTGCTAACCCTAAATTATTCAGGTGTGGAGAGAAAGTCCTGGGAATAGATGCCAAAAAGTATAGTGCAGAGCTTTCCAAACTGTGTGTCGTGACACATTAGTGTGTCAGCTGCAGTGTGTAGGTGTGTCGCACAAATGCTCCCTGCACACCTCCCAGGGCTGGAAAGGGGTTAGTTTAACCTCTGGTTTGCTAGGAAAACTGAATTACTGTGTTGCAAAATGATGCATGTCTAAAAAGTGTGTCACCAACATGAAAAGTTTGGAAAGCTCTGGTGTAGTGGGTTTGTATCATAGATGCTTATGTATTCCGCTTTGTGCACATGCAAATTTACCATTCATGAAACAACATCTCACTCAAGAACATAGTGGGACTTCCTGGAATATATCCTCCCACTGTGTAAGAAAATATGACAGTTGGAAATTAGTCTGCTTATTCATGCCCTTCTATTCATGTATTTTTAAACTTACACCTATAATAAAACTTGTGCAACAGATGTTAGCTCAGACTAAGACCTTAGTGTTAACAATAACCACCTACTGGATTTGCATTTACACTAGGCTGTTGAGATTTGTCCAGAAAGGAATGTGTAAATTGGATTTAAAGGAAATAAAGCTTGGAAGCAGGTGACTACAGACAATACAGACAGTAGTTATTAGTAGTTCTTTTTAAAGTCAAACATTGTTAAATAGCCTTTGGTTATCTAGAGTCAGAAAACCATACTGTGAAACCAGTAAGAATACTTTTTCCCCCTAAGCTTTTTTTTTTTTACCCTCAATGCTGCTTACTACCATATGGGTTCATTTTCGAAAGCAGCCTGAACTTTTCAGGATTTTGACATTGCGATAATGACATGTTAACAAGGAATATTAGGTGAGGACAGTGTTAAGTGAGCAGATGGTGCTTACTTGCAATTTAAAATTCATTGTAATATACCTCACAGGCAGCATTGTCAATAATGTATAATGGCTGAGCCAAACTAAATGCAGAAAGGTATAAAAAGGTCTTCTGAAATTCATCTGTGCATTTTTTTACAGGCTTACCTTCTGTCGCTTTGCATATTTTGCTCTAGCTAATTGGTTATGCACATAGCTCTGTAGAGTTCTTATAACAGAACATGGTTCTGTTTCTGTATTTATATCTAAACATCTTGTAATACCTTTCTTCAACACCTTAAAATAGTTTGTGTTTCATGGTGTATTCCACATGGTTCAATATGATCTTGTCGACAACTGGTATTTTTAAAAATGAATGTAGTATTTAAAAAGGACAGTGTTCCTAATTCTCAATATTAGATTGCTGTACCAAGTCCCAACACTGTACTACTGCTATACAGACAATTGCTTTGTCCATTAAATAATTTTATCTATGTGCTTTTAATTGGCAAAAGAAAAAGATGGCATAGGACACTTAATTCAAAATACTGCAACGACAAGATTTCCTACACTTCATTCCTTCCTCCACAAACACTTATCTGTTCTCCCTCACAGAAGGAAACATCACTGTTTCCGTTGTACATATGTTATGGCAGCTGGGTTTTTTTTCTTCAAAAACCCCTATCATGTCCCCCCCCCCATCTGTTTTCTCTGTACACAGCATGCTTCCTTCCTTTCAGCTTTCCCCCAGATGTCATACATTCTAAACTCTACTCATTTTTGTTGCTTTCTTCTTAAGGCTAACCCTCACTTTACATTTCATGTTCTAGCATGGATGCCTGAGCACAGAATAAACTAAGCTCTAATTAAGTGTGAAGGGAGCACCCAGCTAAAATTTGATGTGTGTCCATTACATTACTTGGAACTGGAGGCCTATGCTTTCTTTTGTTCTTCTATTCCATAACTTTATCTTTCATTTTCTGAAAATACATGCAGCGACAATCCCCACTTGCCTCCATTGTTGTTGTCTCAGGAGAAATGGAGGAATGTGCCTTTCAGGGTGAAGTCAAATAGTTGGAAGGTTACAATGCCTGCTGTGGCCATAGAAACTGATATGGGAGAGGTATGTTTTGTTGCAGCTGGGGCAGATGAAGTTGTCTGGTTGTGCAGATGCAGTATGCCATTTCTTCTCTCTGGATCCTCCCCAATGGTCATTCCTCCTCTGGTCACTGCTATGGATGCAGCCCAGCTTAAGATGGGCAGTAGCTGACCAGAGAGACACGATGATCCCTCCCACTGCTGAAGGCAACCTGTAGCACTTGGACCTTACATCAATCAGATTGATCTTCTAACTTGTAACTGCGGCCTCCTACATCTGGGCCTGCCCAGATGGCAAGCCCCACCCCCACCCTTACTGAGGTGGTCCAAAGGAAAGGAAAGCAATACATTTGACACCAGCTGGGCTGCAGGAGTTCCTGGAAGGAGCCATACAAGACATCATCATACTGCCTTAGTGACTCCACTCCAGTTTTGTATAGGGTTTACTACTTAGCCTTTTCTTCTTCTGAAGACGCACATGTAGATCTTGACATTTTTTTACGCAGAAATTGAAAGAAAATAGCAGTTGCGTTATGTGTTAAAGCAGGACCAATATCATTATCTTTATCTCCACAAGCTGTCAACTTAGGGGCTGCCTACCTGTCAGTCACCTGATGTCATAATGACATCAGGTGACAATGCCTCTGAAGTGTTTCCAAGCAGTTTCAGTAGAAATCAGATCATTAATTAGCCCAAAACAGAAGTGGAATGTTTCATAGTTGCAGGTTTGAGGAAATACTTTAGACAACCAATGAATTGTGACCATGTAGGTCCTTCAACTCAGGCATTCCCAATGCTAATTGAGCACTTCTGTCCACATGACCCTAACCATCAGAAAAAAAAACAAGTTCACTAGCCCAAGAAACAGGCACCTAACATTTATTTATGAAGTAATTATTAGTCTGTGCTATTTCTAAACAACTGAAAGACAATTGCCAGATTCTTAAAAGCAATCTTCTAAAAGCTTGTTTTCATTAATATTAAACTTTTGTTTATTGTTTAATTATTTTTTCATGATTATTTTTAAATGATGAATTTTAAAACTTAGGAAATGGTTGCAATGTATTATTTACCTTCTTTTCTTTAAAAAAAATGGGTAAGTGCCACGACTTTAACTCTATTAACATTTACCTTCCTATTACTTGTATATTTAGGCCAGTCAGTCCCTTCAGAATTTTTAAGCTTTCTCCATTCTGAGAATTGACATGGTATGTATGTGTGCTTATATTCTAGTCTGTGAAAAACTACACCAAATGTCATGTAAGAAATGAACAGATCTGTAATAAGCTGACAAGCTGTAAAAGTTGTTCACTAAACCTCAACTGCCAGTGGGACCAGCGACAGCAAGAATGCCAAGCATTACCAGGTAAAGGGGAAAAAATGTGTTCAAAAATAATTTTTTAAGCGTTATTGGGTAAAAGGGGAAGAAGTTTCAGATCCGTGTTAGGAATGCAGACTTTTCAAAATTCAACGCAAAGAACTATAGCCTTGACTACTGGGTATAATCCATCCAAAATGACAAGGAACATGCACAACTTTAGCTGTATTCTTCTAGATAATATTTTATTTCTATATAGTTTTCTATGGTATTCACATGCCACCATGTTGATGCAAAGTGTAGTATTGCAAATCTTATTTCCCTGAGATTTGGCATTAACCCATTGTATATCACAATGTGCTCCTATTATTGTAGTTATACTTCACCGATTGAAAATGTTATTTCTGTTAGATCATTTTAATGTAAAACATCTGTTGCCATGACCCCCGGAGGAAGTGCATGGGGGAGGAGGTGCTTTTTGTTGAATCTTCCTCCTGCAGATCCCTGTGCTCAAGAAAGTTTTTTTGGGGGATCACCTGGAGGAGCATGAGAAGTGATGCAGGAAGGGAGAATGGTAAAAAAATCCCCTACCTTCCTCCTTGAGCAGGGAGCCTCTGCTGGATCTTGGTTGCTTTTGTGAACAGAAGGAGCCCTTCCATCCATGGAAGTGATACCCTGGTTCTAGCTCTGTGGTTCCCAACCTTTTTTTGGCCATGCTCCACCAAGCATTTCTAAAATCCTGATTGCCCCCCCCCCCTGTGACGTATAATAATTATTATTCAAAAAGTGAACTCCTGTTCACGTGGAGGAAGCCTAAAAGGCTTGTTAATAACTCATTATTGAATTGCCCCCTTAAAAATCAATCCCCCCCCCGTGTTCCCCCACGTTGGGAACCACAGTTCTAGCTGAATATGTAGGTGATGTGCCTTTTAGGTGAACTGTGTTCTGAAAAGATAATTCTAAAGCCTAGTTCTAAATGTGATGTTTTTTTCTTTCACAACTACTTTAAGCTTGTGTAACTCTTTACTAGCTCATCTGTGTGGAGAAGGATGGAATCACGTTGGAGATGCCTGCCTTCGTATAAACTCTAGTCGTGAAAATTATGACAATGCGAGACTTTACTGCTATGGCTTACATGGCATCCTTGCTTCATTAACAACCTCAAAAGAAGTTGAGTTCGTTTTGGATGAAATACAGAAATATACCCTCCAGGTAACCCAAGTGTCTAATTCATACGTGCATATATGCAAATGTTTTTGTAAACTGCTCTGATAATTTTTTTTACAATTAAGCGGCTATATATGGCAGGTTTTATTAATTATATTGATGAAATCCATATACCATATTTTCCCATGTATAACACGCCCCCCCAGTCCACCCTATGCACTATCCATGTATAAGACGACCCCAAATTTTTTCACTTAATTTGCTGTAGTGCACACAGCAGCGATTCTGCCTAAAGGATCTCTTGGGATAGTAATTATTTCTAAATGTATACATCTGCATATAAATGAGCATATTCAATTTTAATGCAAATATTTTGCTTTCTTTTTGGGCTTTTTGTGTTACACATTCCCTCTTTATTGGCAATGCACAAGTGCCCACTCTAAGGAAAAGCCCGTTGATGGGACCGGTTAACAAGCTGGAACAAAGAAAACACCAGATCAAAGGGCTAACCTGCACACAGGTTTGCAAAGCAGTTCAGAAGTGAGGACCATAGAAGAACCAATGATATAGGAAGACACCAGAGCTCAGACTCTGTTGCTTGAGCAAGGCTTAGCTAGAACTGGAAACAAACACCTTTCATTTTTCTCAGAAGGATCCAGTGTTTTAACACATGGGGGAGGTTCACACAGATCTGGGAACTCCTAGCACTCTCCTTCTGATCTATTGTATCTTCTTCTGAAAACAAGCAGACTAGTTCCCGAAGTTCAGCACCTAAGAAGACAGTGGCAAGATTTGTGGACAGTTTTGCTTTGACCTGCCTTAATGTAGGTATGCACACACATATATTCACACACATATATACAGACACACATCTCTGGATGAAATGGTAAAAGAAGCCTCATAAATCTGAGAATACAACTGATGACAGCCTGTCATTTTGACATGTTTGGTAACTGGAGAAATGGTTGTTTTCATTTTCTGGATTTTCTGAAATTTCTGAAGGTGACACCATACCAAACATACCTTTATTCAAATGAATTATGTGTTGAGACACCTAAGCTATATAAATTTGAGATAACTCACTTGCAGTATACACTACAGGTAGACAAATCCACGCACTTTAAGGAGGTATTTTGGGTCAAATGATTATTTACTTATCAAAAACTTCTAATGAAATGTTACAATGATTTATGCTTTATCTCGCTTCTGTTTCCCCCTTCCAAAAAAGTAATTTCTCTTACATTCCTATCTCTCTATCCATCCCATTCCATTTATTGTGTGTAAGTCATTTTGAATGTGCTATCAGTTGCCAGAGAAGCTTGCTGAGATTTCCCTTGATTTCCCTTCATATGCCTGCTCGTTCGGGCTCGAATCATAATGATTTAGGACATACAATTTCATTTCAGATGACTTCTTTGTTACAGATAGTTTAGTAAGGTTCACAAATGTAGGCAGAACAGCTGAGAAATGTCTGCTAATCTGAAATATTTCTGCTTGTTTGAATGTTAAAATCTTTTCGTATTTAAAGCAATGCTTTTTGTAAAATAGAAGTCTTGGATTAATATAAACTATTTGAAAATAAGAATATAAATGTACGTCTGATTGAATGATTTTTTATATAGAGAAGAATACTACATCAGTTGAATGCTTGGATTATTATTATTTATAAATTTATGTAACTATCAATAAGTATTCTCTAGGCTACATATGAATAGAACTATGTTAAAAATTCTATATATAAATAACAGCAGCAAAGTACAATAAATAACAGCACAAAACTTACATTGCAATGGAGATAGCATAAAACAGTCTGAATTTAAAACACAGTTTAAAAAGCATGACTGGATAAAAAGGTCTTCACCTGGCACCAAAGACACCAATATGAAGGTGTCAGCTGATCATCTCTGTAGAGCAGGGGTCAGCAACCTTTTTCATCCGTGGCCCGGTCCACCGTCCCTCAGACCATGTAGTGGGCTGGAATATTATTTTTGGGGGCAGGGGGGGAATGAACGAATTCCTATTCCCCACAAATAACCCAGAGATGCATCTATATATATAACAATGTAGGGCTTGCGTGCGCAGAGGGCACAGCCTTTCTCCGTAATGTAACAGATTTGGCCACAACATTCCATGCCCATCAGTGAGGGATCTGGCATAAAAAAATTCCAAAAAAGCACAGCTTTCACACCTAAAATAGTGTGTTTTATTAATTCATTGAGTAAGTCAGTGTCTCTAAATTATATATCTATTTCTATCCAGGAACCAAACTCTCAATTTTGGGATCTTCTGTGTGCTAGGCGCAAATTGGCCATGTCCTTTTAAGCCATCTTTGCTCCTCCCACCCTAATTCTTTACTGGATTTTCCTTCTTGGTACCAGGACAGGAGTTCACTTTAAGAGAATAGAAGCTTTATTCACTGCAGCATTTTTTAGGAAGACCTAATACATGGGATAAAATATGTTCCACAAATGCACAAATGGTTGCAGAAACCACCATGAATGTATTTGAAACAATACAAAAGAATTGATGAGAGGGATGAGGAGAGAAAGCAATGCTACTGATTCATGTGGCTCCCCTTTTCATCCTTCACAGAAAATATCACCCTGGGTTGGCCTACGGAAGATCAACATCTCCTATTGGGGATGGGATGATATGTCTCCCTTTACGAACACAACATTGCAGTGGCTTCCTGGAGAACCAAATGACTCTGGATTCTGTGCCTATCTTGAAAGGGCAGAGGTTGCTGGTCTGAAAGCAAATCCATGTACGGCTATGGCCGATGGCCTCGTATGTGAGAAACCTGTTGGTAAGAGAGCTTACCATATTACAAATATTCTTTTTGGAACAATTTGCTCCAGCATGTTTTCTTTAGCACAGTATGTGCATAATGAATGTTGGAAGAAAGGTTGGTTCAGAGATAACAGTCTCCTCCTAGTCTGAGATAGTCAACAACAACAACAACAACATTTATTGCATTAGCCATATGGCCATAGCACGGGTACAAACAGACAGGCAACTGTCGCACAGCAATAAAGCTACAACAAATACAATTAGAACATTAAATATAAAATCCAGGTAAATGCAACTGGTTGGGTAAAGGCGAAAGCAATGCGCGTTGGCTAAAAATATAACAGGAATTTACATAGGACTAGGGCCTGGCTGGTTGGCCAGGAAAGCGGCCCTGAGTTTAAGGGCCTGTAAAATATAGATAGCTACGTCACGTAAAACCAAGGGGTTGGCGTCGGGATTGAAAGGAGAAGCCTGGATCTTACAGGGTCATATAGAGAACAGTAAAAGAAAAAGTGTATATAGTCCTCTATCATTCCCTCATTGCATGGGCAGAGTCAGTGGTATGTTGGAAAAACGCCATGTAAGAATGCTGTAGGTATGGCGTGGAATCGGGCTAGTGTGAAAGCCCTTCTTAGCTTGGGGTTTGTTAAATCACACAAATAGTGGGCCAGAGATCTAACTACCTTCACGTGGGGAAGCCACGTGGAGATTTTAGCCGCCTTAGATTGTGCTAGGTCGAAAGCTTCATCCCTAGCTAAGATCCAGCTACGGATTTTGTTGTTATCCCATGAAGTCAGGGCAGCAAAGTCTGGAAGGGAGTAATGAACACAAATGGATTCCATGGCCTTAGACCAGCTGCTGCTACCAGTGAGGGCTGTGAAGGCTTGTTTGGCTAGTGGGGAGTTTTGAATATCTGCGAGGGATTTATAGTAGATAACTACCCTGGCATGGGCCCTTGCTACTATAGATGGTAGTCCCAATTCTATAATAATAATAACAATAATAATAACAATAACAATAACAATAACAATAATAATAATAATAATAATAATAATTTATTATTTATACCCCGCCCATCTGGCTGGGTTTCCCCAGCCACTCTTGGCGGCTTCCAACAGAAAAATAAAACACAGTAATCTATTAAACATTAAAAGCCTCCCTGAACAGGGCTGCCTTCAGATGTCTTCTAAAAGTCTGGTAGTTGTTTTCCTCTTTGACATCTGTTGGGAGGGCATTCCACAGGGCAGGCGCCACCACCGAGAAGGCCCTCTGCCTAGTTCCCTGCAACTTGGCTTCTCGCAACGAGGGAACCGCCAGAAATAAGGCAGTTTTCCATATCACTTCACTTACACTACCTGAAAACATTGAACGTTCTTTCTCTTGAAGGATAAAATTAATCCCTTGAACCCTTTTAGAACAGCTAATTTTGCTGCAGCTGTTACACCAGCTCCATGAGTATATGAACAGAGTTTCATATAACTAGAGTTGCTATATTTAGATTTCTTTTGCAATATTGAAAAGTGGCTTTTGGATAAATCTATTGTAAAGATTTTTTTGAAGCTTGGTAGAAAGGAGCGAGCCTCTCTACTGTCATTAGATGGAGGTATGATGCTTTAGAATAGAGAAGATCAAACAGAAATAGATCAACTCTTCTGTTTTGGGAATGAGGAGCCACAGTTGTTTGGCATAAATATATCCTATAAAGGGAAATATCATAGGAAAATGTTCTCTATACACTAGATTTGAATGTGATTGACATGGAAAACCATGGTGGTAAACAGCCATATGTATTTTATGCTATCAAACCCTAAATTCAGCATTGTTACAGGTGATTGTGTGAGTCCATTAGGAATAGTTTGCTGTTAAATTAGTACTATAAAAAATTGAAGTTTAAAGCAACACAATTGGATCATTTACATAATTTTATTTCCTATGCTCTCACATATAAAGAAGGAGCTTGTCATGGAAACTACTAAATATCATAAATAAAACATGAATTCTACAAGTTGTTTGCTTACTTATGCACACATTTGTACTACCGAAAATGATGAAGCTATCATAAAGTTACTGCATTTTTTGTTTCATGATATTGATTCTCTAAATATAACTGTCTGCATTTTGGAACAATAGATGCTGTGATCTTGTTTTTTCCTATAAAAAGACAGCAACTACAATTTAAGTGTGGATGTTAGATGCTTTTTGAAGCTTAGAACTCTTTGCAGTTGCCAATTTTTCTTCTGTTGCAGATTTTATGCTCTTTCAAGAATCTTTGCTGCCTTTCTTAGTTTTATTATAAAGCAATTGCTAATAAACTCAGATTTCAAAACAGTGGGACAATTTGCAAGATCCTTTCACTTTTTATTTTGGAATGTTGCCTTCCAGAAAACTGGAATAATGTTTGTCATGTATAAAACATTAGGTAATTCATCAGGTGGTTAAGGATATAGACTGCTGTGCATTAATAATAAAAGGTATGATTCTGTGGGCAGTATGTAATTGGGAATTACTCTGTTCTCATACTTCAGTTGTTTGACAGCAAATACATTTCTACTTCTCTGTTTTATATAACTGGTTGATTCGGTTTCCTGAGCAATGCATGATACCAAGCAAGACAGAATGCATCCTGTGCTGAAAAATATTCTCTTTTATGTTTTTAAAATGTTTCTCTTGTTTTCTCTTTGAATTTTTAGCGACTGCAAATATATACGGCAGGGGGGAGATGTTCACTTGACAAATCATACTTTTAGACAAAATGCACACTGTTTAAGGAAGAATGTATCACCATTTAAATAAATAGCTATTGTTTATGCACTGTTTAACAAATGCAGTAGAACCAAAAGGTCATGCCTCACTGTACCTATTCAAGTATACACAGTCAAGGTTTACAATATGTGTATGGCTTACTATGTCACATATAAAAGGATAATGGCTTGTATATTATATTTTTCCTTGAAAAAAAATGCAGCCCAAGCTTAGATTGTCGAAGGAACAGTGTGAATTATTATAAATGCAGCCGAACAACCCTAAACAAAACACAAAGAGCAAAACCCTACATGTAGCAAAGTGAAAGCATTCCTGAATAAAGCAAAGGAAAAATATTTGTGTAGTGTCATATATACTCATATAACATGAGTTTGGGAAAAATACTGAAATTCTACTTTCACTTCATTTCTCTTTCAGTTAGTCCGAATCAAAATGCAAGGCCCTGCAAAAAGCCATGTTCCTTAAGGACGACGTGTTCAAACTGCACAAGCAGTGGCATGGAGTGCATGTGGTGTAGCAGCACAAAGCGATGTGTTGATTCAAATGCCTACATAATCTCCTTTCCATATGGGCAGTGTCTAGAGTGGCAGACTACCACCTGTTCTCGTAAGTATTTTTGTGAAATGAAGATTGCTAATTATGGTAATGAGTTGAAGTACAAAACTTATATAACAAGCGGGACCTGCTAGAAAACGTTGCATGGTGGATTGCTCCTGTTCCAGGTTCTAGCTAAGTCTTTCTTCTAGAATCTAGATATTTCATTTCATTCTCTTTACCAATGTTCACGTTGCCCCCCACCCCGCACCCAGGTTAGCAAGCATTCTGTTGCTACTAAGCATGTTCAGTCCGCATGGGACTGTCTGTGCATACTCCAAAGTTGCAAACTTTGGAATTCTGCCACGTCTGCTGATACCTCCCTCTTGTTTGTGGGCGATGCCCTTTTGCCCATTAAAAAATGGAGTTTGCAGTTTCCTGTGGCTACTTACTGAGTCTGTAACTATGCTGAAATTTGAACCGATCATTCTTTTAGCCATACTCCTAGGTGAAAACTTATGGGTTTGTATGTAGGAGCTCCAAAATTCATTCTCCAGCATTTCTGTTTAGTAGGGTAACAGGCTTAGAATGACCTCTGCTTGAGATTTTTGGGAACCACTAGCAGTCAGATTGGCGATACTGTCCAGGTCAACCTTTCTCAACCTTTGGTCCCTAGATGTTGTTGGACTACAATTCCCATAATTCCTAGCCAGCATGGCCAGTGATCAGGGATTATGGGAGCTGTTGTTCAAGAACATCTGAGGACCTAAGGTTGAGAGAGTCTGGTCTAGGCAGACCAATGGTCAATAGGAACTTTATTTTCTAACCACTAGCCGCTCTGGAATGTTTCATCAATCATTTTTAGTTAGCAAATGTATAGTTGTGCTCCAGTAATTTTGTCCTTTTTTCTCCATCCCAACTACCTGTAAATCAGGGATAGCTTTAGTAGCAAAGTTAGACCACTCCTGGGGCCAATCTGACATTCTTCAGTAAATGTGTTGGTGATTCTGTGACCTGAAGTGTGTTCTGAGACTACGGTATAAACTATGGTATAAGCTAGGGAGCTACTGTGGACTGTATTAAGTGTTCAGGCATCATACCTCACATCAACTGAGGAAGGAAGCAGAGCTGCAAAACATTGGCAATGGCCAGACTGTACACCGTTTATGGATTGGATAGGCTTAATATAAGTACAAAGAAACTGGAGTTTTGTCCTTGCCTGGTCAACCCTTAACTAATGATACATCTAGTTTCTGAGTGGGAGAAGTGGGTTGTTTTTGCTTGACCTAAATGTGAATACAGAGGCATCTGCTTGTAACTGGAATAATGTCATATGGCCTAGATCAGTGTTTTTCAACCTTTTGGGGGCAAAGGCACACTTGTTTCATGAAAAAAATCACGAGGCACACCACCATTAGAAAATGTTAAAAAAATTAACTCTGTGCCTATATTGACTATATATAAAGTATATATATATAGTATATATATCCAGTTCTTTCCTTTTCAAAAACTTGTCCATCACTGCAGTATCTCACTGTCACTCAGTACCTACTGCGCTTTTATTCAAGTGGGCAAACCTGGCTGGAAATAAGACGGCAAACGTATATTTTATCAAAGTGCAACCCAAACTCCTGCAACTCGAAAGCTCGCTCGCGACCTGCACGAAGGTTTTGGTTGCTTCCCAACTTCCGATTATTATTATTTTGTTCGTTTGCTTCTGGATCCCCCTCTCGCCAACTGTCAGGAGGGGAAGCCAAGCCCTCGCACATAACGAGCGAGGCGTCCGCGGGTGAGACCCAGCGCTTGTGCAACAGCTGCGGCGGGCGAAGGTCTGCCTCTCGCCGGGCGTCAGGAGATGGGCGAGGGCGCTTCGCCCTCCCTCCCGCCAAATCCCAACCGCCTCGCGAACGCCTTTTTGAATGGGAACCGCTCGCGAACGCCCGGCTTCCGCGAGCTGCCTCTTCCTCCTCCCAAGGCGTTTCCTGACCCGACCCGCTCTCTCTCTCGCCCGCCCTCCTTCCCTTCCCTCATGCTCGTTGATTCGGCCGCGTCCGCCTCGCCTCGTGCCCTGATTGAGTCGCGGCCGGTCGAGCCCGCTTTTACCTCAGAGAGACGACACCGCCGCCGGCTTCGCCTCGGTCTCACGCGGCACCCATGGGGGGGGGCGGAAAGCGATGGCTGCGGAGGCGGAGACACCGCCGCTGCCCTAACGCATCAGGGAAGCCAGAGCCGCCGCCAGCATTGTCGGGAGTAGGCCCCACCAGAGAGAAGAGCACGCACTCCCTCGGACACGCACACTCTCGCTCTAGAGCTCGGGGTGGGCGGGTTGCGACGATAGAGTGCGCCGGAAGCCAGAGCTAGAGAGGGCTGCAGCCTTTGACAATAGAGCCGCCGCCTTCCCTGAAGCCTAGAGCAGCCGCTGCGCGAGCGCTCGGGAAACCACTGAGATGCAGGCGTTCAGAGTAAAGAGTGGCGGGGCCGTGAGTGCGGTAGAGCTTTAAGGGCGCCGCTTAAGATCTTGGCAGTTGTGAAGCTGTGCAGCCCCGCCAGTTATCGTGCGCCTAGTGACAAATGTATTTTAATTAAATTTATTTTTTATTGAATTTATATGCCGCCTTCCCACGGCATGTGCCGCGGAACAGTGGTTGAAAAACACTGGCCTAGATGCCATTGGACCTATCTTACCTGGTTCACAAGGTACCACCTTTTGCTTCCTTTACTGTTGACTACCAACCCAATTTTCAGTTTCAACCATTAAAGTTAGGAGTCCTGAGCTGGAGAAGACCCCTTCTCTCTTGGTCTGTATTCTGATATGATCGGTCACATGCCTGACATGTATTACACAAGTTCACTGTTATCAAGCTAAGTAAGGAAGATCCCATCATGGCTTCTAAGTTTGTCAAAACTCTGCAGAGCTACCTGACAAACTTGTACCTTTGTAGAAATCAAGTTGCACATGGCATGATATAAGCCTGGTTTTTGTGTCTTGGCGTTTTCTGAGTGCGCGCGCGCTGTGTTAAGCTCTATATTTAAAAGACCTTTATGTGTATTTAGTTGAAGGTCATCCAGCTTTCTTACATGCAAGAAGAACAGCAAAAAACTATGTTGAATTTAGTTGTCATTTGAGGCAGATCTATAAAATTTTATATTAAATAAACCTAATGGAATTTCTTGCATGTCAGTTCAATATCATATGGAAGAAGCTCTCTCTGAAATTGTATTTTCTATCCAGCCAATACAAAAAATTAAATTTCCATAAGACATTTTATCAGAACCTAGCTATTTAAAGTTTGAGAGCAAAGAAAATAAAAACAAAACTGTAAAACACATTTTTTCCTATGACTTGCATATGAAACAAACATTTCATAAATGATTTTATTTTAATTCTTGCTCATTTGCACAGAAAATGTCTGCCTATCTAGTAAGAGTGGGGAGAACCTTGTGTCATTTTTCATAGCAGTATATTTCATTAAAGACTGCAGTAGGTATTTGATAACACCATAAATGTCAATGTGTAAGAGCAAATTTTCCACATAAACTGTGTGAATGAGACTATTTATATATTTTCATAGCTGTGAATACATTTTCATATTCATTTTCACAGCTAAGAAGGAAAATAAAACATTTACTTATTGAAGGCAATTAAGTCACAATAAAAATGTGAAGCTTTGAGAACATCTATTCCGGGGGAATATACTTATGGCCGCCTTATAAATGCAGGAAAGGGTTCCTCAGTATTATGAAACATGCAAGGGTGGAGACTTAATAAAGCAGGAAATCCCATACGGTATACTACTGCAACAAAACCACCACAGGTCTTCCATATGAATTGACTCAGATCTGGCAATCATCATCTGAGGCCCTTCTTCATGTGCCTCTTCCATGAGCAGTCTGGAGGGTGGCAATACAAGAACAAGCATTTCTGCTGTTTGTGGAACTCTCTCCACAGAGAGGCATGCCAGGTCCTTCATTACATTTCTTCAGGCACCACATGAAAAAGTTTTTTATTCAAGCAGGCGTTTGGCTGATTAACATTCTATGGTGTGTGTGTGTGTGTGTGTGTGTGTGTGTAGGGGTTATTGGTTTGTTTCTGTTTCATTATGGGTTTTGTTTTCTCATTTTGTATATTTCAGTTGTGAACTACCCTGGGATCTTCCATTGAAGGGTGGTATTCAAATGTAATAAATAAAATACTACTACTACTACTACTACTGCTACTACTACTACCGTACTACTACTAATTCCATCACTAAAGTCCTTAATCATTTTTGTTTGGGAACTCAAATACTGGCGGTGGGCTCTTTCAAAGCTAGATATGTAGCTATAATCATAGCTAAAAATGATTATTCTTTATTGTTCAGGCCACTCCTTTGCACCCAAGAGGTACCCTGTTTCTCATATTTTAAGACATACCCATAAAATAAGCCATAGCAGGATTTTTAAGCATTCAAGGAATATAAGCCATACCCCGAAAATAAGACATAGTGATAGGCGCAGCAGCAATGCCGGCCGCAGCAGGAGGAGGAGGAAAAAAATAAGACATCCCTTGAAAATAAGCCATAGTGTGTTTTTTTGAGGAAAAAATAAATATAAGACATGTCTTATAATATGAGAAACACGGTAGATCTGCTATTGTTAATGGTATCTTGGGGCAGAGTGTCTAATATATTGATGACATATGATGGCAGTTAGGATACATTATATAATTCGTATTGTGAAGCCCCTATGTTGGAGGAGGTGCAATGAGAGGCACACTTTTCCCACATGTGGTGGCATTGTCCCTTCTTGGCCGCCTTAAGTTATTACATTATCTAACATTGCCAAAAAAGTTTTACAACCTTGCCTGGCCTTAAGTGTTTTATAAAACACTGAGCGAGTAATAATTTTTTTTTAAAAAAACTACTTTTGTAGTTTTTTGGGGACACAGGTGGCACTGTGGGTTAAACCACAGAGCCTAGGGCTTGCCGATCAGAAGGTTGGCGGTTCGAATGCCTGCGACGAGTTGAGCTCCTGTTGCTCGGTCCCAGCTCCTGCCAACCTAGCAGTTCAAAAGCACGTCAAAGTGCAAATAGATAAAATGGTATCGCTACAGCGGGAAGATAAACGGTGTTTCCGTGCACTGCTCTGGTTCGCCAGAAGCGGCTTTGTCATGCTGGCCACATGACCTGGAAGCTGTACGCTGGCTCCCTCGGCCAATAACGTGAGATAAGCACCACAACCCCAGAGTCGGTCACGGCTGGACCTAATGGCCAGGGGTACCTTTACTTTTACCTTTACAGTGGTACCTCGGTTTAAGTACACAATTGGTTCCGGAAGTCTGTACTTAACCTGAAGTGTACTTAAAGGTAAAGGTAAAGGGACCCCTGACCATTAGGTCCAGTCGTGACCGACTCTGGGGTTGCGCGCTCATCTCGCATTCTTGGCCGAGGGAGCCGGCATATAGCTTCCAGGTCATGTGGCCAGCATGACAAAGCCGCTTCTGGCAAACCAGAGCAGCACATGGAAATGCCGTTTACCTTCCCGCTGTAGCGGTTCCTATTTATCTACTTGCATTTTGACGTGCTTTCGAACTGCTAGGTTGGCAGGAGCTGGGACTGAGCTACGGGAGCTCACCCCGTCACAGGGATTCGAACCGCCGACCTTCTGATCAGCAAGCCCTAGGCTCAGTGGTTTAACCACAGCGCCACCTGGGTCCCCACAGCGCCAAGCAAACTTTCCCATTGAAAGTAATGGAAAGTGGATTAATCCGTTCCAGACGGTCCGTGGAGGACTTAAACTCAAAGTACTCAGACCGAAGCGTACTTAAACCGAGGTATGACTGTACATGTTTTTTTATTAGCACATGCAGAACAGGAACATGCTAAAAACAGGAACATGCTAAAAATGGGAAGTGAGCTGCAGATGTTTCCATATCAACTGGGCTTAATAGAATATGGAATATAGCCCTGACAGAAAAACACAAATCAAAACATGCTACACTTGATGCATGTTTGTTGCATCTGCCACAGGGTGCAGCAGTCTATTCATTCATTTTGTCAGGTAAAATTTTAGTGATATTCCTTTCAATTAAACAGTTTTATTAGACCACATAGCAAACCACCTGACATGTGCATGATACACTTTGCCATGCATATTTTTTTTGTTTTTGTGTGTGTTTACTTTTGGAATGTTTGCTGTTGTTCAGTTGTTCCCCCCCTTTTTTTAAGAAGAAAATAAAATAGATTAATATAAAAGCACAACCAAGACAAAATGCATCACGGGAGACAGTTAATTCCAATGCTTACAGTATTCTTATTCCACAAATTTATAAGCACATACGTACTAGGGAAGGGCCATAGCTGGTGGAGTACCTGCTTTGCCTGTAGAAGCTCTCAGGTTCAATATCCGACATCTAAAAGTAGGACTCAGAGAGGCTTCAACCTGAAATCCTGGAGAGCCACTGCTGGTCAATCTTGTCAATGTTGAGCTAGATGGATCAATGGTCTGAGTTAGTATAACATAGCTTCTTAACATATATTACATCACATGTTTATTCTTAACCGCAGTTTACTGGAACAAACCAGTAAACTGCGGTTTGTTCATGGTTTGTTTCAGTAAACTATAGTGAAGATTAATTTAGGTTTGGGGTATAACCCTAAACTTTGGTTTAGAACTGAAGAAAGAAGTGAGGCTTTCAATCTCCACACAGCTGTGCCAGAGGAAGGTGTGTGTCGAGGGAATATAGGAGCCTGAGGTTCATGCATATAATGGTAAGCCAAAGTTGAGCAACGTAACACATTCCATTTCTTTGTGCTTTGTATTGTTATTGTTTATTGTCACAGGACAGTTCACAACATCAAAATACAAAATGAGAGCACAAAAATACATAATAAAAGCAAGAACAAAAACAAATAAATAACCTCCCTTCGAAAGGACATGGAATGATAATCAGCCAAAGGCCTGGTTAAAGAGATTTTTTTTCGCTTGGTGCCTGTAGTTTATATTACATCTGCTTATTATTTCATCCTATTTCTACAATATCACATGAATGCTGTGGAAAAGCATTGTGTTTGCTCCTTTTGTTCTGTATAGAAGTGCAGTTGTAGTATGGCACCATTTACTAGAGTGGTATTTAAGTAGTATGTTCAGCAAGCTACAGTCACCCTCTGCTGTTCTTTGGATTGGGAGAAGAGAGAAGAGGATTTTAAAGAGCCAGCTTTGAATCCTATTTCTCCTTTATATTTTTCACATGCAGATCCCTGCCCTCAATTGCTCATTCTTCAAATTCCAAAGTATCTGTCACATTCTGCATTTTGATCTCATGTTTAAAAAAGTGGGGTAGTTATAGGCTTTCTCCCACAAATGTATAATTTTGTCTAAGAACAAAAAAAATGGTTTGCCACAGACTGTACTCACTAGTTTATTATGCAAGGACTTCAGTACAAGAATCTACTTTTCTATATTAGCATTCCAAAGAGCACTGTGGTATTATGGGGAAAACAATGGATGACTGCCAAGAAATATGTAGTTAGCTCCTTAGGTTTTTCTTCTAAAGGAGTGAATGCTGCTACAGCATCAGTAATTTTTTTTAATGCTTTCCTTTAATAGCAGGACAGAATGTTACCATTTTACTGTTTATTGTTTCTGCACTATGGTTTAGCATCCCTGCTGTTTTGGAGGGCATTGTGTTCTCTTAATGTCAATAATGGTAAGATAAATCCAGGGTCAACAAGAGTGATGTATTTTAATAGAAATATTTTCTATTAAAAATGTGCTATAATATGTAATATGTAAATATCTGTAAATGGCTCCTATACTAGTGCTATTATTATGAAATAATTTCTGATCTGAAAAATAACAGACGGATAGAGAGAACCTTTAATCACAAATGTAATAAACTTAAGTAGAAGCAAAGGTTTATATAAATGCCACCATTTTGGCCCATATGTAGAATAGTATGTTTGTTTATATACACTGTATTGCATTTTCCATAAAACCATTGTGCCCATAGCAGTGCATCAAAAACTATGTTGTTGTTGTTGTTGTTTAGTCGTTTAGTCGGGTCCGACTCTTTGTGACCCCATGGGCCAGAGCACACCAGGCACTCCTGTCTTCCACTGCCTCCCCCAGTTTGGTCAGAAAAAACTATGTTACAACAGTCTAAATACAAGAATAGCATGTATTATTTGTAATACAAATTGTAGTACCTAATATAAAATTACATATGTTATTCATAGTGTAAAATATGCATTGTGAAACCATTTCCATAATCTAAAAATGGTAATATATAAAATACTGAGTTCATTAAGAATTAATAAGATCGTTAAAGGAGCTCCGCTGGATGAAACCAAAGACCTATCTAGTCTGGAAACTCTTGTTTCCCATGGTGGCTAAGTAAATGCCCATGGGAAGCTCAACAGGGCATGATGGCTATAGCCCAAATTTAACCGAAACAGGTCAATTTTATCAAAAGTATAAAACAGGGTGTTATCTAGTTGGGGCATTCCCCTTGCACAGTGGATGTCCATTTGCACAAATGGGACTGCCATCTTCCTTTCCTTCCTTTTGCAGACCCCCACATCCTCTTATCTGCTCTGAAGGGTGTATGATCTTCTCAGGTTCCAAGACAGTGAGGTTTGGGATGGTGTTCGAGATAAAATATATAATGCTATCATACTTCTTAACAGGTTATGCTTTGGCATAAACTGCGCCAGCCAGGATTATTAAGGGTAACAGTCTGCATTAAGTTCCAAAAGGTTCTTCATGACCAACGCCTTACAATTGCTCTTCTCCTTTATATTGCCATTAGTAGATGATTCTTTAACTCACTTTTGTTTTAATTCTATGTATTCCCCTTCACCAAAGTCATAACTAAAGTCAGATATGTGGAAGCTCATACGGCTTTTTAATAAATTGGAAATTAATGTTTCACAGGTGATTGTTTTGTAGGCAAATTCTGTCTGAGCCTGCTTTCTTACTAGTACAGTGGTACCTTGGTTTACGAACTTAATCTGTTCCGGAAGTCCGTTCTGAAACCAAAGCATTCTTAAACCAAGGCGTGCTTTCCCATAGCAGTGGGGGACTCAATTTACAAATGGAACACACTCAACAGGAAGCGAAACACATTCTTATTCCAAGGCAAAGTTCACAAACCAAAACACCTACTTCTGGGTTTGCAGCGTTCTTAATCCAAGTTGTTCATAAACTAAGCTGTTTTTAAACCAAGGTACCACTGTATTTACTTAGAGCATTAACGGTGATTGCCAGAGAACCTAAATGTACTGAAATTCATACATGTGTCATCTAACAGAACCCATGCTAGACATGGAAAGGTAGGCTTCCCTTGATTCTTAAAATGATTTACATTAATAAAGAAGAAAATCATGTTGCAACAGACAAATATGAGTAACTTAATGGGTATAATAAAAAAATTCCTTCAGTAGCACCTTAAAGACCAACTAAGTTTTTATTTTGGTATGAGCTTTCGTGTGCATGCACACTTCTTCAGATGGGTATATTTCTCCTTGTTCAGTTAAAGTTGAAGTGTGGGGAGTGTCCACAGACCACATGTATCATTACATTACATGAACTCTGGAAAGTAGAAACTTTTGAGCACTCAGTTGTTTCTGGTATTGTTTTGTAAAATTGAGAGCTCAAGATTCTAACAAGATCCCAGAGGGCACACATAAGTGCTTTGAGAGAGAGGACTTGGTCTACTAAAAAGACATTGAGTTATCTCTTGATATATCTCACCATTTGGAACTAAATTGGGAATCACTCTCAAACTACTAGGGAAAATATATAATTAGCCAAACACAAATTCTTTAGAAGAAACAAAACTCTTCAAAACTCTTAATGGGAAGGGATGAGCCACAACAGCTACTGGATTTGAGTAGCTTTTGGCTTTGCTTGTGGGGCAGGGAATATGTTGGCTGGAGAAGGGAGCCCAGGTGCTGCACCATTGTCCAAGAAGGACCTTTGGTAGAAGAATTCCTCTCTACAGGCTATAGAAAGTCAAGTACACAATATCTTATGTCTCCCAAATCACCCCCATGGGCTGTAGGATTGTATCCTTAGTAATCACTGTATATATTACCATGTTTTTAATACTATTGAATTTGTATGTGCTGGTTTTTATTGCTTCTAAAACAGTTGACCTGCACTTGAAGTTTAGGCAAATTTAGATGTGGAGTTAGTTTGTTAAATGGCTTAATTCTATATGTACAGAAAGGTGGGAGTATACACCTCTTAAACAGGACATTGCATACCTTGTTGTGAACATCTGCTTCAAAAGGAGGAAACAACTTTTGCTTGTGATATTATATCTTCAGTATTTTATCACCTTTATAGCAATAGTATTGTATGCTTTTCTTCAGAATAATTGGCATGAAAGCAGTATAAGAGGCTGGCAGAAAAGTTGAATTACTTTCAGCCATTTTCAGAACATTAACTGTACTAGAGACCTCTCACGGATACTCTGCTTTTAAAGACTGTTGATTATAATCTGTGTATTATAGCTCAAAACTGCTCTGGATTGAGAACATGTGGACAATGTTTGGAACACCCAGGATGTGGATGGTGCAACGATCCCAGCAACACAGGCAAAGGCCATTGTGTCGAAGGGTCTTCAAGGGGGCCAATGAAGTTGAATGGGATACATTCTACTGAGATGGTTCTTGACAACAATCTTTGTCCCAAAGAGAAAAATTATGATTGGTCTTTTATCCAGTGCCCAGGTAGGACCTCCTAATTATTATTGTTACCTAGATGCAATTAAATTAAAGAACCTTTGTGCTGAGTAGGAGATATATATGCGCACCCCTTCTGCCAGATTCTGAATATTAAAATAAACGGAAGCAGAGGAAAAGAAGCAAGTAGCTGGAAGAAGTAAAGTCAACGGCAGAAGGGAAAAGTAGTTGAACTCTAGAGCAGATTTATGTGGAATCCTTGAATTTATTCAGCTATTCTAATTTGGTTCTAATCCATGATTAATAGATCACAGATATCTCAGCTAGATACAGTTTTTCATTATAGATGTTCTTGAACTTCACATCTTGATGTATTTACAGTCAACACCACTCCTGACTCAAGTGATTAAGGATCTTGGGTTTACAATTTCTTCTCATTTCACCAGTAAGTTTTAAAATCCAAATTTCTGTGCAGTTAACATCCTGAAGAGATTTGTTGTTCTGTTGCAAGGAAGAAATGAGAACTCAATATAGGCTTTTATCCCTATCTTTAAATGTATTATTTATTTTATTTTTAGATTTTTATAAATCTAACTCCTTATTCAAGCACTCAGTGAGATATGCAGAACACAAAAACACACAATAAAAATAAATCAAAATCACTATACTTTTATAATCAACTTTCAAAGGCTTATATGAACAAGTTGAGTTTAAGAATTTCCCTTGAACACAGTTACAGGTCACACCTGTCTGGATCTCAAGCTACATGTTTGCCCCTCTCTGCACGCTCTCTTCTCTTGCTAAGTTATAGAATCAGAAATACTATATTAGTAACTGTTCAGACAATTAGGACAGAGCTGAAATGGGGGAGGCAATTTTCATGAACCTTTTTGTCTTTTGTGAAAAATGTCCCCAGTGTTAGGTAACTTTAAGGGAACCGTCTGCAAACCATAGTGCTCACAGAATAACAGCCATGCTCTTTCCTGACACCCATTCAGAACACAGTGGCAGTGCAATGTTTCTTGCCATTAGGTTGACATCACAAGACAATTCAAGCATACCTAATAGACTCAATGGTGTTGCATGGTCATTGTATAATCTTGGCTGTTGGGCATGATATAGGCAGCAAGTAGGGGTTTTAGTTTTGTTTTAGTTTTTTTAAAAAAGGACAGGAAGAAATACACTAAAGCACCAATGTCAAGTGGAGCAGCAAAAGGCATGCTTGTGTGCATTGTGTGGTTGGTGTCCAGGGAGGATCTTGGGCATCCTGATGAAGGCTCTATTTTTCTTTTTTCTCTTTAGCCCAGGTACACTCTTGTGAACATTCAGCACAGTCCTAGTAATACTATTGCAAATAATGAATTGATTGCTGATCAATTGGTTTAATTTAGCACTGTGAGATTTGTAACAGACCAGATAAATATCAAAGCTAATAAGTGACATTAACTATTCCTAAATTTGAGACCATCATCAGGTTTATTAAATTACCCAGCAATCTTTAGTTAATCAGTGTTACAAGAAATAATTCAATAACAGAGAAACAATGGATGCCGAATCAAAACAATTTAGCAGTGCTCCGTGAAGAAAAGAGTGTAACATCTGCTCATAAAAAACGAATGAGACTAATCCCTTATTAACCTCTGATTATTGTACAAGCATTGAAGCATAATCTGTTTATTAGGTGAAACATGCACTGTAGTGAAAAAGGCACTTAAGGCACTGGATTGTGGGAAGAAAACTTTTTCTGTTCACTCATTTAACACATAGCTGCTGTCTAGTGTGGCCAATGTAAAAGCAGCCGGGAGAAACTGTTTTCATCACAATTGTGCAGCTGAGTACATTAGTACTTTATATGGTTCCTGTAACTGAATGGAAAAATGAAGTGTATTCAAGTGTATTATTGAAGGTCTAGGATCAGAGCTGTGCTTTCTCTCCTAGCATGACACTCTTGGATTAAACAGTATGAAGTTGGACACTTGGTTAATGGTGCTGTAGAAAATGCTTTACAGTACATGGTAAAATGGAATAAAGATCCTAGACATGATAAAGGGGTTAAACTAAAACTAAAACTGAAGCAGTGGTCACTTGGGGTGGTGGCAGCAGCAGCAGCAGTACTGAATACTATGCAGAGGAGTGTGTGAGAAACATTATAAATAGCCAAACCTATACTCTATCCTTGCTTTCTGACATCAGACTGGACCAACTCCTGGAGTCTTGTGCTTCATTCTTCCGAGGGGTGCAGGAAAAATTGCTTTCTTCTTTTATTCAGCAACTGGGAGAAGAAAGTTCATCAATAAATGAACTGCAAGCAATGACATCACTGCAATATTTTCTTTATAGTCCTCTGCTAGCTAGTTTCAAATTGTTAATTACACTAAAACCTTCCATTACTTCTAAAGCACTAAGCACAATATTCTGTTATCATTTTTGTGATGAATTATTATTATTTCATTTAATTTGTATACTGGCCTTGATCTGTAGATTTCAGAGCAGTTTACAACATAAGATTTCAATATTAAAAACAAAAAATACATAATAAAAGCAAGAACAAAAAGAAATCAATAACCCCCTATACATTTAAAAGGGCATTGGCCAATTGCCTTGTTGAAGAGGAATGTTTTCACCTGGTGACTAAAGGTGTATAATGTAGGTGCCAGCCAAGCACCCCTGGGGAGAGCACTATAGAAAAGGCCCGTTCTCATGTGGAAAAGGCCCAGATCTCTGGTGGAGGAGGCACATGAAGAAGGGCCTCAGAGGATGATCTCAGGGTCTGGGTATGTTTAAATGGAGAGAGACGGTCCTTAAGGTATTGCAGTCCTGAGCCATTTAAAACTTTATAGGTCAAAACCAGCACTTTGTAATGGCCTCAGAAACGAATTGGCAGTCAGGCTCAAACTATCTTGCCCTGTTGAGCAACTTAGCCCCTGAATTCTGCACTGGTTGAAGTTTCTGAACTGTCTTCAGAGGTATCCCTATGTATAACACACTGCAATGATCTAACCTAGAGGTTACCAGAGTATGGACAACATGTCCAGATATCCATGTAGCTGGGCCACCAGCCAAAGCTGATGGAAGGTACTCCACACTACTGAGACCACCTGAGCCTCAAGTCACAGCAAGGGATCCAGAAGTACCTCCAATCTGTGTACCCACTTTTTCAGAGGAAGTGTAACTCTATCAAGAGCAAGCAACCTCCCATCCACCCAGTCTAGGGAACCATCCACTAACAGTGCCTCAATCTTATCTAGTTTGAGCTTCAGTTTGTTGGCTCTCATCTTGTCCATTACCTAGGCAATATAATGGTCCAGCACATCCACTGCCTAAAGGAGAAGTAGAGCTGTGCGTCATCAGCATATTGCCGACAACATACTGCAAACCTCTGGATAACGACACTTAACAGTTTCATGTAGATGCTAAACTATATGGGATATAAAATTGAACCCTGAGAAACTCAATATTGAAGGCTCCATGGGGCTGAAGAATACTCCCCAAGCAAGACCGCCTGGAAACATCCATCCAAGTAGGACCGGAACTCCCGCAGAGCAGTGCACCCACCCCTAATTCAGACAGCCACTCCTTTTTTTCGAGTTTAAAAAAGCTTTATTTCTTATTTTAAAAGATTACATACAAACCACAAAATCAACACATCTATCACACAAAAAAATCAAATACAAATGCAAATAATATACATGAAATTATATACTGAAACTCTGAAAACAAAAACAAGACAAAAAAGAAAAGAAAAAAAGGAAAGGAAAGGAAAGAAAGCAAATCCAAGAAAGAAGATAAAGAGAAAGGAGAAAGAGAAAAGATAAGAAAATTGGAAAGAAGCGACAAAAAGCAGCAAAAAATAAAAATAAAAAATATATTTAAAATAAAAACTTCCGATTGTTGATATACCGTTTCTCACAATTTTTAGTTTCCCCTGTTTTTTCCTTTCCTATTTTCCCACCCTTTACGGGTGACTCTTCTCCCATTACTTCCCATATATTCTCTTTAAGCAATCCTCAAGTTAAATTAGACAAACTACCAATTCACAATTTATACCTTCTTTCCTTAGGTGATCTTCCACTGGTTTCCATTCCTTTTGAACTCTCTGTTTTGCTACATTTCTTACGGCTGCCGTCATTTTGTCCAAATTGATATATTCTATCACTTTAATTAACCAATCTTGTATCGAAGGCACCTCCGCCCCTTTCCATTTTTGTGCTATTGTTATCCTTGCTGCAGCTCCTGCGTACAGTATTACATTTCTCTTCTCTTTGGGTATATTCTCTGGTAGCATACTTAAAAAAATAGTTCCGTTTTTTTTCAAATGTTATTTTTAAAATGCTTTTCAATTTCTTGTAAATTTTGTTCCAAAATTCTTGTATCTTTTTGCAGTGCCACCAACAATGCATGAATGTACCTATCTTGGCATTTCCAACATTTGTTGGATCCTGTCTTATATATTTTATATAGTTTTTCAGGAGTAAGGTGCCACCTGTAGGTCATTTTTAGCATATTTTCCTTTATTGCCGTACATGCTGTGAACCTCATACTTTCAGACAGCCACTCCAGAAGGATACCATAGTTGATGGTAGCGAAGGCAACTGAGAGGTCAAGGAGAATTAACAGAGACACATTTATTCCCTCTCCTGATAGAATTATCTTTTTTTTCCATTCTCTGCTAAAAACTAGTTCTGTCTTTTTTTAATTGCAGCTTGCCAGTGCAATGGACATAGCACCTGTGTTAATGGTAATGTTTGTGATCAGTGCAAAAACCTAACTACAGGAAAACAGTGTGAAACATGCATGCCAGGATATTATGGAGATCCAACAAATGGTGGGCAGTGTACAGGTAAGTGGCTTTAAAACTGTTTCCAGTATTTTAATAATTGAATATCAGGAAAATATTTCATAGTTTGATGGATCTTTTTTTTAAAAAATACTAAACATTGAACCTGACATTTAGGGAGTAGTCCATAAGTGTGTTACTTTAGCTGCTATACTAATGAATTCCATTTATACCAGATTATAAAATATCTCCACTTTCGTACTAAATTTTCCATTTTGCTGCACTGCAGAAGTTAGTACAAAGTAAAAACAAATTGGCTAGGACATTTGATGGGACAAAGGTTCTATTTCTCTATGTACCTGTCATGTTCTCTCACAAAGAACCTTTGGATTGTTGCTGTGTAAGCTTTTTTTGAATTGCAAGGAATAGATGTCCCCAGTTCCCACCCCTCTCTGAGCTACAGTTTGCTGAACTTTTTGGGATGGAGCTATTGCACTCTTGTATCGACAGGTTGGCTGAGTGAGTTAGCTTGAAAACATGGAGAACATTTCTTAGGCATATTTAGACTTGATGATTTATAAAATCACAAGCTCTAGAGGCAGTGGACACATGTTTAGCACACTGTGGATGAGCCTCCATGAGCCAGAGGAAAGTATTCAACTCCCATCCGACTTGCTCCCCTTCTCTTCTTTTGTGGCTGAGAGCAAGACTTCTGTTAAGTTTACTTTCAGTTGCTAAGAATCTTAGCAATGTTATGCCTGAACCAGGAATCCTAGCAGCTAGGACCTAGCAGGTAGGTTAGTTTCTAAACCAGGCATCCCCAAACTGCGGCCCTCCAGATGTTTTGGCCTACAACTCCCATGATCCCTAGCTAACAGGACCAGTGGTCAGGGATGATGGGGATTGTAGTCCAGAACATCTGGAGGGCCACAGTTTGGGGATGCCTGTTCTAAACAAACCAACTTCAAATCATGGGTTATGAAACTGGCTTGTTTAATGGTCAACTCTGAATTACGGTGTAAAGATAAACAGAGGCTTCAGGAATATTCCAGGTATGGTTCTGATGTCCTTTTCAGTAGGATGAGCCAATTACAGTACTAGATCTTATCACGGGGTATTCCTTCTTCACTTGCTCAGTTTCAGATTACAGTGAAACTTCCTTGCATAACCTTGAAAACGAATGCAGTCTTCTCATCTGACCATTGTAAGAGGATGTGCGGAATCGCACACACTTCTGCATTTATAATGGAAAGTTCAAAATACTCATGAAAGGCTAGATCTTGAATCCACTGAAAATGCACAGAATTTTAACTGACATATTTCGTATGTGGCAGTTATGTCGATCTGTTAATTTACAGGACCCTTTAATCACTGAAGGTGTTAATTTGTTAATGGACTCTCCTGGCCTTTTGGCAATTTAAAATGTAACACTGGTTATGTGGACGTGCACATTTGATAAGCTAAAGCTAAATACATTGTGAAATATTCAAGTGAATGATTTATGGCTACCCTTATTGACAGTTTCACATTTTCTTGGTGTTTTATGAAGCTTTAAATAATTCTTAATAGTTTTCTTATTTCCTGAAGTTGACAAAATGTTCTTTTGCTCTCACTAGTTGCTGAATGGCAAAGTGATATATTAAAGCAGCTTTTATTCTTCAGGGAAGCATTAGCTATCTAACTAAATAAGCATACTGTCACCTTTACTGAATGATTAATGTAAAAATGACTAAAATCAATACATGAGCCCTATGAAATTACAAATTTTACTACTACTTTCTGGAGTTCTAGCTACATGCTATCTGAGAGTTCCCAGGACACATGAATTCTGAACTGGCATAAAAATTATGGTTAGAAATAGAAATGAAAGTTACATTGTTAAAAAAATTACATAGCTCTGGACACTTGCATATTTTATATTTCTAGAATAAATACAATATTTTTTTTAGGGATTTATAGTCTACTTTTTAAGGAAATCTTTCACAAAGCAGTTTAAAATATTTTAAAATGCAAATTCATAAACCATTAAAAACCATTAAAATGCATAGTCCAGAGTACAAAATTAAAATAGGAAAAGAATACTAATTTATTAATATTGCCCACCAATTTTCTCATAATAGCTTAATCTATCACCTGTACAGTAATTTCAGGGTTTCAATATAATGACTGCATATATGTTTGAATATTGGTTTCCCTCTCATAGTAAATAAATGAATCAATATGAGTTTAAAAATAATGTGTGGGTTGAAGTAGAGCCTGCTTTCATGGTGCCACACCCACTCTACTTGTTAACTAGTAAATGGTGTTTCTGTGTGCTCTGGCTTCATGGTGTTCCATTGTGCTAGATGGGTTTAGTCATGTTGGCCACATGACCCGGACAAACGCCGGCTCCCTCGGCCTGAAGTGAGATGAGTGCCACACCCCACAGTTGCCTTTGACTGGACTTAACCGGCCAGGGGTCCTTTACCTTTACCTTACCTTACTTGTTCATTGTACCCAGTTTGAATGTCTAAAAAGAGATTCAGTATGTTTGGGTATTATGCAGAAGTTTATTTATGGCAAGATTGAGAAGAAAAATAGTTGCTGTTATAATAAGACTATTCCTTGCCTTTAACCCGCCTTCCAAATAAAAATTTTCAACACTCAAGTAACACATTCAAAAGACATTTTATGTATTCTTCTGTCATATTTCCCTATTTTCAAGGAAGTTCCTGCTCTTATTTTGGTTAAGATGTATGTGAATGTACACTACTTTTGATCTAAATGTGTGCATTTTCATGCACAGGGAGATGAAAGAGTAGCATGACAATGCATAGCAAGTGAAGCATACATAGTAAGAGATGTGGGACGGAAAGAAAATCAACATGTAAGAGAGTTTGATTGGTTAACTTAACATTATTCTCTTAATGTCTGCTTTAGGGAATACTGTACCTTGTACCTCCATCTAAATGAAATAATTTCTAAATGAAAGAATCTCAAGAATGAAAGGTTTCTGTTTTCACCAATATTTTATTCACCATCAGTTTCATTTTCTTTAATTCTAGTGTTTCCACCTTGCAGTGATTTAGGACCAAAACAAATTAAGCACTTTTGTTTCTTAATTACAATTCTGACTAGCAACTTGTAACTAAAGCATCATGCTAACAACTTTGATTTTTAAGAGAATTGTAGCATCAAACGTGGATGCGTGCCTTGTTAACAATTTCTGAAAATCAGTTCATTTGAGGTTCTCTGTAACAAAGACTTCCTTCTGTGGGAAAAATAAGACTGAAACAGTTCTGGCTCAACTTCCTTTAAGTGGTGTGCATTATGTGCTAACTCAGCAACTTATCCCAAGAACACGGTGAACTCAGAGGCCCTGTAATTGATGACTACTTATTACTTCGATTGGTACAGAAGAGATCCAGCAGCTTGATTTATGTATCATCCTTTTATCTTTTTCATGCTCATTTGATAGTTTCCAAAGGATTAATGGTAATCTTATAACAGGTTGCATTTGATGTTAGTGATCAAGCCTTCCTACAAACTACTGGGTATTCTTGGTTGTGGCAATGAAATATTATGTTTGCTTGGATAAATTTTCTGTTTATCTTTATCTATTTTTCTCTCTGGTACAAAATTTCTTGGCATAGCAGACTTTTTTTTTAAGAGTTGGTTTCTTGACTTGTTCTTTTTCAGTCAGAAGCATGCTTCCATGAGTGGAAGTCTCTTTTGCATGCAGGAATTTTGCTGACAGCACAAAATTATTGCATGACCAAAGAGAAATGAAATTCAGATATGTACACAGTCTCTTGCCAAGGTCATGCACAATGGTTTCCAATAGTGGTTAATTAATGGAACAGAACCACTACAGAATTTATTTCACTCATGCATTTCTAGATCCAACTAGACTTTTTGTTCCTTATTATTTATATTTACATTGTAAATTTTTTGTTATTTATTGTTTTAGCATTTTGTATCCAGCTTTTCAAGTAAACATTTCACTCCTGCAAACTCTCTAACCAATTCCCCCCAATTCTCTTCCACTGCAGCCCTCTGTCCCATATTCAAGGTAGCTGTTACTCAAGGGAAGGGTTTCTTGTGGGGGGGGGGTAGCTGACTGCAGTAGGGGAAGTGAGTGGGAATTCTGTTTGCATGAGCACTCAGCTAACTTAGGTTTGCAGGAATTATAATGATTATAATGATGCAATTTCACCTTCTGATTACATGGCTTTAAAATTCTTCCACAATAATTCTGATGGGATGCCAAAGGCATGACATTTAGCAAGGATCCTACAATTCCTTCGAAAAATTATATATTAAACTATGCTTAAAAACTTGATCAGGCATACCCGTCAGATACTACTTAAGCTACATCACCCAGCTGCCTACATTGCAGATGTATAATGGATATGACTCAATCTGCACCTTGTGCCCTTGTGGCTAATGTAGTAGCTAGACACACACAATGACTTAACACTGGTATGCAGATTCCCCATCTCATGCCAACCTCTCCATTGCTCTTTACAAGTAGTAAGCTCTTCAGGAGGAAGTTCCTTAAGGACATTCTGGTTGAATCCATAGGTAAGCACAAGGTCTTATTGACACGCAAGAGAGAGGAAAAGAAACAAAATAGATGTTATTCACCTTATTTCTACAACCAATCCTTTACAATAGTAGGAAATTTTATTTTTATTTTTAAATGATGGTTCAGAGTGCAGCAATACCCCCCCCCCCAATATTCTCCCCTCTCAGAGCCCTGCATTAGCTAATGCTCTAGGAATCTTTGGAGGAGTCACTATTCTAACAAAACCCGAAGGAAAAGGTACCTACGTGCTGGTAGTTTTATTGGTAAATTAGAAATAGATATTAAAATGTGATCTCTTACTAGACTAACCAGTGGTCTTAAAGAGGATGCAAGCTTTTGAATTAAAATAACTCTTCACTAGCACAATAAAAATTCAAAACACTCACTCACAGAGGGAGAGAAGGAATGCATGAGTATTTGAGCAAAGGAGTTTCTGCCAAATATATGCTCTGTACTGCCAGTTCTCATTGGGTTTAGCAGTGTGCAAGATCAAACTCCTTTTCACAGAATGCTGTGAAGGAGATTCATTAAATTGTATTGACTAGGGGTTTTCTTAAGCCAAGACTGTGTCCCATATTAATTGTGCATTAAATGTCCTGGAACAATATTTTCGCACCCCTCAGCCTCAAATTCCATTTTTCTATGTGTACAACACATTTTTCATACTGAATAATATAGATTGAACAAAGAATGTGATATCAGAAAGAACTAAGGTTCTTCCAAAAGTTTAATTTGATTTTCTTTTTTTTGTTAATATTCACCATATGGTACTGGGAGAGTACAGTAATTTTTGACGCATGAAGCATAAGCCATGAAAATTGTGAACTTATAGTGTCAAGAGTTCATTAATTTTCAGATGGTATGATCAGTCATGCATAGCAGTATATCTCTTCATTGAATGACATTTAGTTCAGTTTACCCTAAGAAAGATTTATCTTTTGATATGCTTTTAGTTTAATTTTCAATGTTATATTCCCTGTTTGTTTAAGATAATAATCTTCTCTAGCAATAGACTATTTTAAGGTTTGATACAAGCCCCTATTTCTCTGTTTTTAATACCATTTTCTGATCTTGAAAGCTAACAAATGTGCATGCAACATTAGCATGGCCCTAGGGCTGTCTGGGAGAGTATGCACAAATAACAATAAACTTGCTGGGGGCCAAAAAACTTCCTAGACATCATAATACTCAGTGTTTTCCATTTGTAAAAAATGGAAGTATTCGTGAACTCCCTCGTGAGTGTTTTATTAGAGGTGTAACACCTCAAAAATTGTGCTAATTCTAGCAAAAACACTTCTAACTTTTTTCATAAATGTTCCAGAAATGTTTGCCTGGGCAAAACCCTATAAATCCACCTCCAATTTCACTTCAGTCAAAATTGAACACCAACAGAGTATTGTGCAAGATCTTGTGAGTAATGTAAGCGATCTCTGCGTTTTTAACACTTTCATTAGAATTCCTATAGATGTTTCATTTCAGCTGGGATTGTTCAAATTCTTCTACAATCTCACTTTACAGAGTTTGATGATTTAGTTTGTCATTTTCTTAATGACAATGGGTGATTATCAGGATTGCAATATACTTTACATATAAAGTGCTATTTGTTAACTTTCGAGGTAAATGGCTACACTTTATATTTATAACAAGACTATCTACAATGTGCAATAGCTTGTTATACCTTTAATCTTTTCAGACATCCCTTAGAATGTTCCAGTCTCCATAGTTTGGTTCAGTATGAGTATTGCCCTGAATGTTAATAAATCAGTGTAATATGCTGAGTTAATATAAATAGCATATATTTTATTAATGCATCTTGAGAGAGACACATTTAAACTATTCACAAATGCATTTAAAAATTATTCATGTACACCCCTTTGTGTGTAATAATCCAAGGTAAACAAATAACCTGTGTAGTGAACTCATTTTGAAACGGAAATTCCTTTTCAGCAGTACTTGAAATAATGGTGAAAGCAACCACTGCATTTTAAATTAAATTGCTTAAAATGTGTACTTCATGAAAATGTTTGTGGTTATTCTGTTGTCAGCATAAGGAACTACATTTTTTATGCTGAGCCAGCAAGCAAGAAACAATCACACCACAGGGTTATTATTAAATAAGTTTTATATGGGGTAATTTTACTGCATGGATTTTTTTTTAGTAAATTATATTGTCTTCAAAGAACCTTTATTTTCTTCTTACAATCTCCATATTGCATACAACAGTATGCACATATTTATTTGCCCTAAATACCATGGGGTCACGAAGAGTCGGACACGACTAAACGACTAAACAACAACAAAAAAGCATTAAAATTTCTTGCTGCCTCAAAGACGTTTCATGAATGAATGAATGAATGAATGTGCTGGTACCTAGTTGCTGCTTTTAAAGGATTATTTTGGGCAGTGACCACTATTTGTCTGAATTTTTTTATTGCTGTGATGAAAATTTGTGTGTATACACAAATGTTACTTTTACAGTGAGCTAGTAATAATATATTAAGCAGATGCTTGTTCAGAAGGAGGTACAGTAGTGCCTCGCTAGACGAATTTAATTCCTTCCAATGGTCAATTCGTCCTACGAAAAATTCGTCTTGCGAGGCACCGTTTCCCATAGGAATGCATTAAAAGTTAATTAATGCGTTCCTATGGGCACCAGGGGACTGGCGGCACTTGCTCGCTTGGCTCGGGAAGGCAGGCAGACAGGCGGCAACAGCCCCAGAGCCTTGCCGGGCTGTTGCCGCCCGCCTGCCTGCCTTCCCTGAGCCAAGGGAGCAAGTGCCGCTGCCGACGGCAGTCCCCGAGCTGAAGCGCAGCGGCCACTTGGCTCGGGGAAGGGCGCTTTCTCAGGGAAGGCAAGCAGGCAGGCGGCAACAGCCCGGGGAAGCTCGGGGGCTGTTGCCGCCCGTCTGCCTGCCTTTCCCGAGCAAGCGGCTGCTGTGCTTCGGCTCGGGGAAGGACGCTTGCTTGGGGAAGGCAGGCAGGCGGCAACAGCCCCGGAGCTTCCCCGGGCTGTTGCTGCCTGCCTGCCTGTCCTTGCTGTCGGCGGTGGGGGGAGAGGAATGAACAGAGAGAAAGGGCAGCTTTCTCTCCGTTCGTTCCTCTCCCCCCCACCGCCGACAGCAAGGAAAGATCCCGGGATCTGTCCTTGCCGGCGGCGGGAGAGGAACGAAGGAAAAGAAAGGGCTGCTTTCTCTTCCTTCGTTCCTCTCCCCCTGCTGCTGAGCGTGCACAGATCCCGGGGTTCAGAGAAGCGCTGAACCCCGGGATCTGTCCTTGCTGTTGGCGGCAGAGGGAGAGGAACAAAGGAAGAGAAAGGGCAGCTTTCTCTTCCTTTGTTCCTCTCCCCCCGCCCGACAGAGCCGGCATCTGATGGGGGTTCAGAAGCCCTGTCAAATGCCGCTCTGTTGAGCTAGGCGGGGTGGGGGGGTGGGGGGAAGCGCTAGTTCCCCTTTGTATTCCGCTGATCTCTGCCGGTTGCCCCTCACTGCTCGCGGCAGCCGGCAGAGACCAGCGGAACACAAAGGGGAACCAGCTGCAGCACGGGAAGAAGGCAAAGGAAGATCAGCTGACAGGCGCTGACAGCTCATCTTCCTTTGCCTTCTTTCCACGCTACAGCTGGTTCCCCTTTCGCTAGAGGAATACCCTGTAGGTTTTGTGATCAGAGATTTTTATGGCCACACTTCGCAAGACGAAGTGGCGGCCATAGAAAACCTCGTCGTCTTGCGAGGCAACATCCGATCGCAAAACCCATTCATCTAGCAAAAAATTTGTCTAGCAGGGCATTCATCTAGCGAGGTACCACTGTATAGAGTGGTCAAATGTGATGCAGAGCCAGTTCAGATATAACTGTCATATTAATAACACATAGTGATTTTATTTCAGAACCAATAGTCATTGGGGATGGTTGGATATCACCTGAGATCTACCTGCCATATCGGTCACATCAGTTATTGATTATCGTAATCTTAAATCTGGGTGGTGTTCCTTCCCAAATTCTTGGCCAAATGTTATGTGACTCAGGCAAAGTCCAGGTGAGAAGTTGAGTACTGAAGCTTTGTGGTGCTTGACTGTTTGCTATCCATGATAGTGCCCCAAAAACTTAATTGTATGTAAGTAGGTAGTCCATTTTGCCCAGCTTTTGGTGCAGGAATAGAAGACAATAATCACTACCCTTACAATGAAAATCATTCAGTATGTTTACTAGTTCAGTGTAATTGCAAATAGCTATTCTACAATTTGAGGTTCTTTAACTATCTGGCTGTCTTTTAATCATTTACTATAAAATCAAGCATTTAAGCTTTAGGTTGTGGTAAATTAAACAGTACACATTGCTTATATTAAAAGCTTGTAATTTCTTGTGCATTTGTCAAGGGCAGACAAGTGGAAAAAAGAAACACATACTTGCAAACATAATGAAGTGTAGTGTATGTTTCTCACTAAATGTGCTATAAAAACATGCCATTGCTGCTCCTGCATTTTTACGTTAACAGGAATATTTATATTGATGGCATCTGAAGAGGATTTTACACTATTTAGTGTTAGACTTGCCCTGTTAATATATGTCATTTCATTAGCAATTTAAACTATTCTGGAATCTGTTTATTTATATAACTGGAAGCAATAAAGCTGCCAGCTGGAGCTGCAACAAATATTTATTTTGCAATGTAGAGGGTGGCATTTAACTACCATGTCCCATCAGTGCAAGGATTTCCATTTGCGCAATGGGACTTTCACCCCCCTCCTTGAAAACGGCCATAGCTCAGTGGTAGAACATCTGTTTTGTATGCAAAAGATCCCAGATTCAATCCTTGACATCTCCAGGTAGGACTAGGATGGTACCCCATTTGAAACCCTGGAGAGCTGTTGCCAGTCAGTGGTCAATACTGAACTTCAAAGTTGTGACAAATCATAGTTAGCAGCTTCATCCTAATGCAACTAGGTATAAATTGTGTCAATCAGGATCACAGCTAGGTGCTGTTTCAATTGCAAATTATGGGACAAAACGACAAATGATGGTTTTGTCACAAATTAAAAACTAGCTGCTTCTAATCTCTTGGAGGAGGAGGGAACCTGCAAGCCTCAGGCTTGCTACAACTCATTTGTGATCCTTGGAATTAAGCCTGTATCTCTTCTTTCACTTCAGTCATTATTTCCTCAGTTTTTACAAGCCCTGCAAATGTCCCTTTTCCTCCTCCCTCACCATCTGCTTCTCCCTCCTTAGTGCCAGCTTGTGTGCTGCAGCTGAAGAAACGTTTTGTTCATTGGCCTTTTTAGATTCATTTAGCTGGAAGTACAAATCATTAGATAAATTAATGACTATCAGGAGAGGAAGGTAGGGGGTGGTTCTGGAGAGCTGAGTGGAGGGCAGAGAGATAAGTGAGCAGAGTCCAGGGGTGCAAAATTTCTGCCTCCTGCTGCCATTCCTAATTTTGTGTCATGATAGAGTGATTCTGAGAGGCACTGTACCTGTAAATACCAGTCACAATGGAATGACAGAACTAGAGGGCTATTGCCATCATGTGTTGTATGTGGGCTACTAGAAAGCATTTGGTTGGCTACTATGAGAAACAGGATAGTTGTCTAGATAGACCTTTGGTCTGATCCAGCAGGCATAATTTTATTTCTAAGTTACCCAATTAAAGGTGTTTTTTTATATATAGCTTAAAAGGTGCCCTGAATAAAGAGACAGCAGTTATTTGGTTTTTGGTTTTTAAACAAGTTAACTTCCTGGACCTTGTAAGAATTTTGTATGCCTATGGCTAGTACATTTAAGTAGCAAATGTTGTGTGCACAGTTGTGACGGAAGCAGAGTTTGATGGTGCAATATAGGCAAAATTTCACCAGTGTCAGGGACTGGGCAGAGGAGGAATGGTGGAGACCGCCTCCCTAGCCTGACCCTTCTAGAGAAGAAGTTTGGAATTATAAAATTACAACAGGGGGTTGAGGGAGGGCACAGCTCAGAGGAAGATGAGGGGAATAGTTGGGAAATAATGGGAGAAGAGGAGGAGGCGGAGCTGGAGCCGTTGGCTGACATGTTATCACTAGAAAGCATTCCAGACCCACCATCTCCAAGAACCAGGCAAGCTTTAAAAGTAAGAGAGCAAAGAGCTCGAAGACAGATGGCCCTAAGCGGCAACTGTAGAGGGGGTGGTGCTGTTGACGAATGAGAAAATGGGAGAGAAGGGGGTGGAGATTTACTCGGGACAACACTATTATTCCAAGAGGCTGCAGCCTCTCTTTGCAAGCCTCTCTTTGCAAATATTGAATAAAAAGCAGATGGTAAGGACTTTTCCTTGTCTGATCCATTCCTGGCAACTTGCCAGCTGTGGGGTATGGTTCCTCTGCTGTCTGACAACCAGAGAGATATAGCTCTCAGTATGCTGAGCTAGAACTTCACTCTGATTGGCTGTAGGTACAGGTAGCCAGAAGTGGGTGGAGACATTACTTTGAGAGGGAAAATCAGTTCCTGGGATTCAGCTCAATAACAGCATAACCTCTGAGCTGTGTAAAATCTGCCCTGAGGGAAAATTTTAGCCAGAGAAGGCAGTCTCTGAGCTGGGGGTTAGCTTAAAGGACAGTGGTTATTGTCTTTAAAGAGTATACAAACACGCAACAGCCAGGAAGCTGTATTTTGGGAGACGAGAAGTGGAGTTGTGAGGGAATGCTCTACTTAAATTCCAATTCAGTAGGAAGGGAAAATAACTTCTAGTGAGAGAAGAATAATTCCAAACCTGTTAGGGAGTGTGCGCTGGTCCCCCGGTCTGTTATACTAAGTAAGTATAGCCTCAAGGTTGGGAATCTCAAGAACAATAGGCAGGTTAGTACTCGCCCGGCAGAAAGTACTGGCCTGCTTCAGAACCCACAGGTTGTTGAAACCTAAACGGACACATCTGATAAGTTTAAATGACTGAAGTAAATCTCAGCTGTACACTTATCATTTTACCATCTTACTGAAAAGCCTGTGACATTTACTGAATTCATAGGGGAAAAAATCATAGAATTGTAGAGTTGGAGGGGACTACAAGGGTAATCTAGTCCAACCCCCTGCAATGCAGGAACCTTTTACCCAACATGGGGCTCGAACCTATGGCCCTGAGATTAAGGATCTTATGCTCTACCGACTGAGCTATCAATATATATAATTTACTGATTCTTTAAAGACTTCCAACTCCTGACAGACCACTTTTTACAGTTCTTGTTGTGAAATAAATCCTTTTTCAAAGTGCCAGTTTTTTTAAAAAAGGGGGTTGGCAGTATTAAATAAAGGCACACTGCATCTGTTCTAGGTCTGAGTTATATAGCCAAGAGACAATATTTCTGGGAAGGTGGGACAGTAGTTTAAGCCAAGCCTAAGAACTACACATGCTACCACAAGCATGTGTAGTTCTTAGGCTTGGTTCCCCAGTATTGACCTCAAATAAGGGGAAAAGGTGCAGGGTCTGCCTCAGCAGTCATAACTGTACGAGGAATATGATATACTGCTCTGGAAGGGTATGCGTGGCTAATGAAAAAAAAAGTTCTATTTGGTCAGTCTTGCTTAGTATGTGTTTCTGCTCTATCTAATATAGAAATTCGGTGCATGCTTTGAAAGATGGCCTCATCATCATTCATCAAAAATCTTTTAGTTTATGATTGATATTTGAACTCAATATACAGATATGAGGAAGCATGCCTTATTAGAGAGAAGCTCATGCTGCTGATGGATTTTCAGATCATGCATAATGCACTAGTATCTAGTAATAATACTAATATTGCATTACAAAGAGATGGTTCTTTTCATCTGATATATTCTCTGTCATTACCTGTTCTCGTCAAACCTTGCACACTTCCATACAAGCGGGCTCTGCCAGTGATTTAGCAACATACTCAACATTGACATAGGTCACAAATATCATTGCCCTGAGTTCCTTCATAAATTTGCACGGTGGAAAGTACCTCATAATTGGTGTTACACAGTTAATTGAAGTCAGAATTTAGATAAGTTCTGAAACCATAATTGCTCACAGTGATAAAAAACTAGTTCCTCAACATCAATTGAGGATATTTCTTTCCTCCTCATTGGCATATGTGCCACAGCAATCCTTTGGTTAGTGCTTTGACTCCTTTGGTTCTTCATGATTTGCTTTGTTTCTAGGGATATATATTTGGAATGATGCAAGTGTTGAAAAGAAATAATTTGTTTGGGAACCTTTGATATGTCTTGTTTTCTTCAAATTCCACATGTGTTCTAGTGGATTACTTTTTATAAAATTACCAAATTGCACAGATTCTCTCTCCACTATGTACACATACAAAAAGAAAGAGAATGGAGCTATATTCTGGAGCATCTTAAGAGGGAAATGTATGAGTACTATCTGCCTATAGTACACCTGTTTTCATTGGATCCATCTTTCAATTTGGTGATTTCTAACAAGATTTATAACGTTTTAGGTTTGGGGAGAGGTGATAGAGGGTTACTCAGAGTGCCACACTGTGGGGATATTTTCATATATGGGGCTCAGGTACAATCCACAATAACCGATACCAATTTTTGTTTTTTTAAATGCCTATAATTCTGTGTACAGTTCATTTCATTGGTCAATAAGCACCGACAACAAGAAAATATTAAAACACCATGATACAAAGCACAGTGCAAGATGACAAATACAGCAGTTCCAAATCTCTGTGAATTCCTTGCAAGGTTTCCGCTACTGAATTTATTTTAATTTTATCAAATGTATTACCAGTCAGAAAATTAGTCTTACCATTACCTCTAGCTAACATATTAAATAATTATCAAAGTATGTTATTCTGTATACAAAGCTACACTGGAATGAGAGACTTCAGCAGTTTCCTCTTTGTTTTTATAGCTTGCACATGCAGTGGACATGCAAATATTTGTCACATGCAAACAGGAAAATGTTTCTGCACAACTAAAGGGATCAAAGGAGATCAATGTCAACTGTGAGTACAAGTACTCAAGCTCTCAGTCATTTAAATGTATATTTAAAATACACTTATCAGCAAATTTTTGGTGGGATGTTGATCCATAAAGAGATTTCACTATTTTTTCAGCCCTTCTGATAACTGTTTTTCTTTTAGAGAAATAATGTTGCATTTTTAAAAAGAACTTTGCAAATAGTAATGAGCTATTTCAAGTATTAGATATAGGGAAAAGTTAGATATACGGAAAAGTTGGCTGTAGGCTGCATTTTATTTGGATGTGGAATCCAAATCAATTGTTCTATTGTATAAATTATTCTCTATAAAACATTCAGATATTTTATTTTGGGAACAAGTTGGTAATTCTTCATATCCCCCCCCAAATAATAAGATACTGAAATGAGTTTGCTGGTCTTTTGCCAGTAAATGAAATCATTGTTACCAGGTGCTTACGTCTGAAGTGTTTTAATTCTTAATGCCATACTGTAAAAGCTCAAATAAATCCGATAATGCACAACACTTTGCACTGAATCTCATAATTTTGTTACTTCATTAAGCAAGAAAGATGTAACTAATGGTCTTGGAAACTTCCGTATTACATTGGGACTTCTTCAAAGACGTATTGAAATACGTAATTCCTGTGTTCCTTATCAATAGAAAAAGTTCTACCTGCTATTTATTAACAATTTAGGAGAAGCTAAAAGTGGCGCTGTGGGTTAAACCACAGAGCCTAGGGCTTGCCAATCAGAAGGTCGGCGGTTCGAATCCCTGCGACGGGGTGAGCTCCTGTTGCTCAGTCCCTGCTCCTGCCAACCTAGCAGTTTGAAAGCACGCAGTTCAAGTAGATAAATAGGAACCGCTCCGGCAGGAAGGTAAACGGTGTTTCCGTGTGCTGCTCTGGTTCGCTAGAAGCGGCTTAGTCATGCTGGCCACATGACCCGGAAGCTGTACGCCGGCTCCCTCGGCCAATAAAGTGAGATGAGCGCCGCAACCCCAGAGTTGTTCGCGACTGGGGACTCTTTACCTTTAACTTTAACTGTTGCTACAATTGGAATTTGTAATTGGGATCCCTATGGTTTTCCCAGCCCCTTTTCTTCATCAATATTTTTTGCAATACTGCTTCCAATAGCTAAGACATGATGTGTGTGAGGAAATGTTCACAGAGGAACCCAGCTGAACTCCCCTGCTGCTCATTGTCTCGTGGTGATGATGTTTCATAATGCAATGGCTTCATTAGAACATTTAAGGTTTTTGGGGTATCTAGAAATGTTACCTCTTTGTCAAGGTAAGATAAGATAAGATAAGATAATCTTTATTGTCATTGTCCCCTTGCGGGAACAACAAAATCACTCAGTTACCACCACTCAAATAAAGCTCAGATATTCCACATAATCCAGAATTACTACAAAACACTAATTAAAACAATGCAACACGATACAATATAATAAGTAAAATAAGATGACTTCAAAGTCGAGACTTTCCATTTAAGGCCAAAATCACTCTAGAGAAGAAACTGTTCTTGAGACCTCTCGTTCTTGCCTGCATTGTTCTATATCTCTGTCCTGATGGTAGGAGCTCAAAGAACTGGTGACCAGGGTGCGTTGGATCTCCCGATATGTCTAGTGCTTTTCTATGGCACCTAGTGGTATAGATTTGTTCCTAGGTGGAGAGTGAGCAGCCAATAATGCTCTCTGCTGTTTTAATAATTCTGCACAGCCCTGCTCTATCCTGAGAAGTACAGCTTCCGTGCCACACACATATACCATACATGAGCTCACTCTGTATGGTACAGTGACCGGAATGCATACGTAGCCAGTCTACATGAGGGTGGTTGTAACCCTGGCTTGCTGTGTTAATTACTCAGTTTGAGGGTAATTAACACAGCAAGCCAGGGTTTGGTCAAAATGCAGGGTTCACAGCACAAAATGAGCACCAAACTTTGGCAACATTTTGGAGGGTATCAAAAATTTTGGGATTACACATTAATGAAGCTAGATAATAGTACACCTCCAGTACTAAATTACTCCTGTGTCAAGGTGTAATCATTATTATGTGGACTTCTCCAGATCCCCTCTATCTGGTTTTCATTTCCAATCCTCTTTAGCAATTTCATGTATCATATTTATATACAGTACATTTTATATATCTTAACCCTGCTTATGAATTCTTCACATTCCTACCTCCCCCCTTCCCCCCCAGGCTGCCCCCTGCCACCAGAAGGCTCCAGAGTGAAGAATAAGAGAAGGGCAATCCTTTTTTTATATATCAAGCCTCCCCCCCTCCCCCCATCCTAAAATCCCCTCTGCCACCAGAGATTCCAGGATGGGTAAGATGGACAGGGGCCGGAGGCCTTTCAACTGATCCAACATTTCATATTTAACCTAATCCAATTTATACCTTATATTCTATATCAACTTTTAAAACACGAAATATTTTCTCTGTCAGCCTATAAATTCTTCCAAATATCTCAATGATTTCCAAAAATTAATTTTAATTTGTTGTTGTTTAGTCGTTTAGTCGTGTCCGACTCTTCGTGACCCCATGGACCATAGCACGCCAGGCACTCCTGTCTTCCACTGCCTCCCGCAGTTTGGTCAAACTCATGTTCGTAGCTTCGAGAACACTGTCCAACCATCTCGTCCTCTGTCATCCCCTTCTCCTTGTGCCCTCAATCTTTCCCAACATCAGGGTCTTTTCTAGGGAGTCTTCTCTTCTCATGAGGTGGCCAAAGTATTGGAGCCTCAGCTTCAGGATCTCTCCTTCCAGTGAGCACTCAGGGCTGATTTCCTTCAGAATGGATAGGTTTGATCTTCTTGCAGTCCATGGGACTCTCAAGAGTCTCCTCCAGCACCATAATTCAAAAGCATCAATTCTTTGGCGATCAGCCTTCTTTATGGTCCAGCTCTCACTTCCATACATCACTACTGGGAAATTTTAATTACACAATAATAATATTTTTTTTAACTATTCATAATTTTTACACCCCCTCCGCAGCTGCAGATTCAATTTCTTTCTTTAACAAAAAGCCATAAAATCGTAATCTATCCAATCCAAATTCTAACCGGAATTATCTATCCATCCAGAAATACGATTTAATTTTTCACCCCACTCCCATTCTCCAATGGTTCAATGCCCTATCATCAAATTTCTCTCCCTACCACCTTCCAAACCAACCTTTGATTTTGCCCTCAGCATTGTCCTTTCCCATTTTCAGATCTTCTTCCCGTCTCAGCCAAAATACAACTTCTCTCCTCTGAATGAAAGCGCAGTCCTTCAATATTTCTTTAACCATTATATCCTCCTCTCCAAGATCCACATCTTTCTCTTTCCCATCATTTTCCATCTCTTTTTCTTCTGTCTCCTCCTTTAAGTCCATGAGGCATTCCCTTAATTTCTGCGTTTCATAAATACATGCTTTAATTTCCTGTCTGTTTTCCACAATTAAGTTCAACACAGTCTGGTAAAGGACCTCTGTTATGTCTCATATCTTTCCGGTTTGAAGGTCGTGGCATGCAAAAACAAGAAAGGGGGGGGGGGAGAGACTTCTCTCCAACTCAGAATCGAAAGTTATTTCCCCTTAGGTTTTTAAATTGTCCATAATTCCGATCTTCATTTAGATTCTTCCAAAATTTATTTCTTTTTTCCTTATAGCTTAATCCTTGTTTCACTTTATGCCACTACCGTGGCTTCACATAGCTGGATAAGAAACGGAGATTGAAAATATCCTTTCATTGTGACGTCACAATGCTTTTCCGCAGCGCTGAACCGGGGTGTTACTTTGAAGTCAAAATCAGCAATTTTACAGGGATTTAAGATACAGTTAAATTATTCCCCCCTTCCCCTGCTTCTAGGGGGAAGATTAAGGTCTGATCTTTGGAAGTTCTCACTTTTAAAAATAGATTCCTGGCTTCGGTACACGTTCTTGCTTCCGAAGTCTCTCAGTGGGTAGGGACCGGCTTCCGTTTTTCAAATCCCTCCCATGGCCCAATTTTTCTTCCAATTATGCCCAAATATCAATGGTAGTCATGGTACAGTTCTTTTCATGAAATTTCCCTTAGAATAATTGAACGCTGGTGCCAAGCAGTCCCACAGCTTCGTGCCGTCAAAGGGAACACACATCTCCTGTAGGCTTTTGTGCCTGGAATGTTACAAGGGCAGTGCCAAATATCTAATGTGGACATAACAGTAAGAAGCTGCTTGGTACATTTTTTATGGGCAAGGGCCAAGGACAGCTGGTTGCAGGCCAAGCCCAATACAGAGGGGAGTTTGGCTCACCTTGTAATGGGCTTCTGAACTTGAGTGCTAAAGTCCCAACAGTTCCGTTCTGCAGCTACAGCCATCGTGTCCAAGTTGGAAGAGCTCATCCTACTTAATTTGTCCCATACAGCTGTTACAAGCAAACTTTTAACCTGTGCAAGACACACTTGTATAAAATGAATCAGGAGAACTGCATTATTGTTCTCTGTTCAGAAAAATTGACTTGTTTTTTTTTAATACCCTGTTTCTCATATTTTAAGACATACCCATAAAATAAGCCATAGCAGGATTTTTAAGCATTCAAGGAATATAAGCCATACCCCGAAAATAAGACATAGTGATAGGCGCAGCAGCAATGCCGGCCGCAGCAGGAGGAGGAGGAAAAAAATAAGACATCCCTTGAAAATAAGCCATAGTGTGTTTTTTTGAGGAAAAAATAAATATAAGACATGTCTTATAATATGAGAAACACGGTAGCAGCTGGAGACTACAACTATTTTTTAAATTAGAATTTTAATTAACACTACTTAGGAAATACAGTGTTTACGGTTTAGTGTTTGTTACAGAGCTTGATCCTTTCTTTGTGCTCTTCCTCTCTTCCTCTCTCTTCCCCCCATACTGCCCCAATCTCCATCTGTACTTTCACAGTCAAGAATGCTTCTAAGCAAGTGCACATATGATTGTAACCTTAATTTGTTAAAAGCAGGGCAATCAATGGATTAAACTACGTATGTAATGTGTTGATAGTTCAAATGAGAATATTAATGTGTGTGTGTGTGTGTTTCTTCTAAAGGCACATCACATACAAAATGATGTTCAAAATTATGAAGGCACTAACAGTCATTTTCAATGTTAGTTAATGTTATATTTGTTATGTTTTGCACTACTGCTGTTTTGACCATGAACTATATACAATACATGCTCAAATACTAGTAAACTGTAGCTAAGAATATAAATTGTTTCCCAGTTGTTGGGCAGGACATTGTGCAATCTCAGCAGCAAGGCTATAAATCTGTTATTACTAAAGTAAGGATTTCCATGAAAATTTCAAACTTTAGCTGTTCACTGTGTAAGTTAGATTTATATTCCTGTCAAGAATTGTATTGATTACAAAGTCATACCTGCAGGGCAGAACATTGCTCCTCCCATCCCTCCCTCTCTAACTGTTCACAGTGTGCAGTGAATACTGTGCCCTATGAAGAGACTTTTTAAAAATCAGAGAGGCTGTATAAAACAAATTATTTTACACTGGAAGAGGCTGCAGAAGTCTAGAGGGAGAAAAATATGCTTATCCCTTTCAAGACATGAATGCATTCCTTTCAGAAGTGACTGGTTTTTCATTTCTAGTTTAGAAAAAATAAAATAAAATTAAGAGTAATAATGTTAAATAATGTTTTTAATTACTGTATTGTGATTTGTCATATAAGGGCTGTCTAAATTAACAAGGCATATTGCTTAATCCTATTGGATTTCTGAGCTCAACTGCTAGTACACAGTATCCTTTGACACCAATAACACTATTGCCTGAACATGACAAACGCCATATGAATGATGCTGAACACTGCTTCTGCCTTGTGACACTCCAACCATGTCTTATGCTAACAGTAGCTAAGAAGCCATGCTGTGGTTTGAGCTCTGAGATATACAACAAGCAAACCTTGATTTATAGGTCTTGTCAGCTTTTGTTTCCCATCTGCTCAGCATTCATGAGTTCATGCCAATCCCCACAGCACTCAGTGTGTGGACCATAAGTGTGGGCTGTCAATGGTCTGTCGAACTGTGGTTTCAGATCCTAGTTCTCATTGTCGCAAACAATTATCTTCTCTGGACAGGCTTAGGTTTAGACATTAAAACAAATCATGCTTAAGCAAAGCGCAGCCTCCATGTGGGAGTTACAACATTTCTGAACAATTTAACATGATTCAGGTTGATCATGTGAAGTCCCTAGCCCAATTCAAGCATGCTGCTCACATATACAGCTTACACATGAACAAAACATGTCAAAATACTGGAGACTTAGAAAGAGCAGCAAAGGAGCTGCCAGTACAGCTCTCCTGCATTTGCTGCCTGAAGTCATCATCTCACTTGACCTAATAGTAGGGCAAGTGTTATTCTGCAGAAAAAGGCAAGGGAGATAGAAATGGGAAAGTGTTTTGAAATAAAAGCAAGTGGCATATAGAGGGATTGAATAATGGTAAAGGCAGGCCAATTAGAGCAAGTGAGGTGTGGGACCATGCTAAATGTTTTACTGTGGATATTTGGTGCAAAAAGTAGCACTTTAACATGTTCGTTAAAGTGCTGAGTCTCAACATGAATTAATAGAATATGAAAAAAATAGAATAGACAGATTTTCTAATGAAACCTGAATTCTAATTAATTTCTTATAACAGAAATAAAGAGAAAGTTTATCTCCTCTCCAAGCCTGCACTGTATATTTGGGTGCCCACCTTCTTGTCCCAGAATATGTGGCTAAACAGCACCTAATTGATGCTCCCTTCAGTCTCTGTTTATTGTAGAGTTCGAACAGTGGATAACAAAATGTTTCTATGCTACTATACTTTTGTTATGAAATAACAAAATATGATTTACTTATCATTCAGTTGAATTTTCATATTAGAAAGAGCATGTGTGCATTTTGTGATGATGATTGCCAAAAAACAATGTTTATCATTGATTAACCAGATTGGACATGACAGAGCAAAGGGTAGCCAGTGTTAAGCCAGCTATTGCTTAACTGGCAGGAAGGATAATGCACAATAATTCTAACTTTCCTAGATATTATCAATTGCAAAAATAAATAATTCTGTTTCTCATTATACAGAAACACCAAATTAGTTTATACACTGCCCACCCCTTCCTTTGCACACCCATTTAATGCCATGGAAGTTCTTCTAGAAATTAAGTCAAGCCAAGTCAAGTCCAGCGGCAGTATAGAGATATTTAATTCAACTGGAGTAGTTTTTCTTTCTTGAAAAATGTGTGTCTTTTTTTGTTAATGGCACTGTTAAATCTCAAACAATTAAAATGAACAGCCAAGGCCCTGTCATATCCCCTTTACTTGGCAATTTATCAAGCAAGAAACACTTTCAGGTTTATTTCAAAGGAATTTTGAATAATCATTGTGATTGTTTGCATTTTTCTGATCTGCATTCTGTACATAATCTCTGCTTCCTGGGTATTTGTCATAAATGTAGGACACTAAAGTTGTGCAATAAGGACACATGGGAGTTGAAAGTGCATGATACAAATGTATAAAAGTATGAATGAATGAATGCATCCAGCCAAGCAACTGAACAGTGAATGAAACTGGAAGAGAAACAGGGGCCGTTACAGGTCTATCACTAGTCCTCAAGACTATAAAAATTGTTGTTAAAAATTCCAAATTATAAGATGTTTTCAGCTGAGCAAAGGTCCCAGGCTTCTTTAAAGTGCCCATTTTGATTGATGAACATGGGTCCCCCATGCCACTTAATGCAAATATTCATCTCTTATAAAAAGCTCATGTGGCAACGTCAGAATGTGGAGGAAGAACTTTCTGAAGGAATGGCTGGAAATCGTGGTATCTGTGTGCTTTAACTGACATTCTAACAATCTGTATCAAGCTTGTTTAGTCTCATAACCAGTTTGTAATTGTTGGGGGATATCGTGCTCAGTGGAAAATGCAACAGAAACACAGTAACAGCTATGTCCCTGTGGGTGTACTCTGGGGTAGCTAGCATGGTAATCTCCAGAAGTTTCTGGGACTACAGATCTAATCATCCTTGATGATTGGCCATGCTGGTGGGCGCTGATAGATGATGGCATCAAGCAACGTCAGAAGGGCAACATGTGGACTACCCTTGCTGTTTGCTGCCTAAATGGGCTGTAATTCTTTTGAGTGCTATGCATGAAGTGCTAGGGCAGCATGGTGTTTGTATCTTTCCACAAGAGAGTTGTCAGATTATTATTTAGGTCAGTCACTAAGAGATGATTCGATGATTCATATGTCCATGTACGTCACTTGACTCTCAGCTCTTGTTCATTCTGAATGTATTAACAGTTTCCATTACAATGTTTTCAGTTAGTGTAGTGCTATGGCTTGTAAGCTCATACTGGGGGCCATTGCTGGGGAAGATCCACAGTATTTTCCTGCTCCAGCTTTCAATAAGCTTTGAATAAGAACATAAGATTAGCAACGTTTCATCAAAATCACAACCAGAAATATTAGGAAACAGTTAAACACTTAATTGAATATGCTTCAGTGTGAACAATGTAGATCTTAACTTTGGCATTCTTCTCCCCACCGCCTCCCTCCCCCATTTTCAGAGAACATCAGTTGAGGGTTTATGTTTTGTTTCAAAGCTTAGTTTACTGGTCTATGCATCAAATACATTGTAGGATGCTCAATATAACTACAGCAAAAAAGAAGAAAACAATATGCACTTTATTTATTTCAGAATTTATAAACTGTTCTACATTGTGGTGTGCAAAAATAGAACATAAAAATGCAATACAAATAAGAAAACAATGCTAAAAACATGAAACCAACAAGAATTAAAAACTGCAAAAATAAAATGAACTAATTCATGAATTAGAAAAAAGGAAAAGTTTCAACTATTGTCAAAAACAACAGTATTGGGACTTCCATGCAAATGGTATTATAAAATCCACAAACAATCAGAAATAGTTTAAAACACAGACTATTTTGTATAAGTGCAGGCATGGCTTAGCCATGGAAAACTGTAGGTTTCTTTTTCTATGGGCATTTATGCTGAATGTGGATGATGTAGATCAATGGGATCAGAGGTAAATGAAGCCTGTTATAAAGATTTCACTGCTTGTGTGCCCCAGTGCATAGTGGTATGTCATTTATTTATTATTATTTTGGTTCCCAATGAAATACTGGATAAATAACAAATTTCCTAATAGCTGTTTCTCTTTAAATAAGGACAGAAAACATACTCTCTTATTTTTTAAAAAGAGTTTGCCATTTGGCTTGGTTTTGTTGTTTTTATCTGTCCCTGTGTAAAAATGTGATTTAGTGAACTGTGGACTGTATTTAAAATTTTTCTGACATTATAGTTACTCTGTTATTTCATAGTTAATCAATATGTTGTATAAATTGGTTTTCAGTAAAGCCATTTGTTGAGCTGGCAGATTGTTCTAAATTAAGGGGGGGAGTCGTCTTAGAAAACTATTTTCCTAACAATTGGAAGTAGTTAGAAAAAATGAAATATTACTGAAAACATAATTCGATTGAAGTAATCTATAGTGGTGATTTGAAAAGTTAGACCTCTGCCAAGGGCTTATATAAACTGCAAATATACCTCCTGGGTTAGTAGTCCTAGAAGGAAATTATAAAATTCTAGAGCAAAGCTTCCACTTGTTTGGGTATGAGTAGGCAATGTAAAGGGTCTGATGTAAATCTGTACCTGAAACTGTGGAGAGACAGTATTAGGCAAGATGGACCCAGTGGTCTAACTTAGTATAAGGCAAGAATAGCAGGTCAAGAGTACAGGGCCTTGAACAAGGAAGTCTGGAGTGGTGCCGCGGGCAGATGCCCTAGACTCCTTCCTTCCTTCCTTCCTTCCTTCCTTCCTTCCTTCCTTCCTTCCTTCCTTCCTTCCTTCCTTCCTTCCTTTCTTTGGAACATAACTAAGTTTGGTCCATTAATTTATGTGGGTTTACTCTGAGTAATGTTTAGTTGAATACCATCCTTTTTATTTTAAAAGGCAGCTATATTAAGCCAGATATTTAAAAAAATACAAAACTAGAGGAATTTCTTTTGTCTTGCTCTCTAATTATTGGAAGCAGGTAAATTGTCCTGCTTGTGACTTTAAAATTGCTTGGAAAACTGTGATTTTATTAATTGCTTGTATGTTCTGGCACATGCACACAAACAAACAAACAAACAGAAGGACAGCTGGGAAGGAGTGAGGAAACATTCCTTCTCTCAAGTCTCTTCCATCATTTTTCCTAGGCACCCCCAGCCAAGGGGTTAATTCTGTACTGACAAACACACAAACACATAAACTCCCATGGTGCCCCACTTCTAGCATCTAGGCAGCTGTCCTCAGGTCTGTGCCCTGAGGAGCAGTTGCCTCCTAACCAGCTTATGTACCGTCATTTGACAGGGTGCATGTGTGCAACCTGAGGAACCTTCCAACATGGAAGCCATCACCCCTCCTGGTTCTAGGATTCAGTGGGGTAGGGGAGGGAATTGATTCAACTGGTGTGTCCCTCACCTATACAGCCTTTTCCTCTTGACATGTCCTGCGCACTCATTTCTTACTCAGATGGCTCTAACCATTTTACACACACACACACACACACACTCTTCTGCCTTACGGGTGGCACCAAACTATATAAATCACTGGCCTTCTCTCCTAGGTCAATCCCCTGGCCTCTTGCCTCTGTTAGACACAGGTCAGAGTCCTTCCAGTCCCTGACATTTGTATTCGGAAAGTGGAACAAAAGGAACAAAGAAAGAAACACTAAGTTGGATTGGTATTGGTGAAAGGATGTGTGTATTAGCAAGCTCCTGGAGTAGCAAAAAATGTTTTCTTTTTATGGTCTCTAATGGATGCAGTGTGCATCAACCTTCTGCTATTTTCATTACCCATTTTTTCTCTCTTTTAGGCAGTAGTGTGAAGTGTGAATAAAGAATGTTTTAGCTATAGTGTTCATCTTTTTGCTTGAAGACAGAGAGTAGCCTTTCATGTTACATTTCCATCTTGTTGCCAGCTATCATTAATGCCACTTGCTCTGGTGCTCTTCAAATGTATAAAAAAGCCATTACATAACGGGCCTGTAGTAATTAGGCAGTGATAAGGAAAGGGTTTCACTTTTTGACAAATACAAAATGGGCAAAAGCAAACCTTTCTTTGTTATGTTTTTCTGATTTCCTTTAGTTTTGCACTTGTGTGCTGATATTTATTTGATAAATCTTAATTGGTACTAAAATCCATTCATTCTGGCATAGATACTATTTATTTTGACCTTACTGCCTTTTTTAATTGCATACAAAGATGCCAGTTGCAGCCTACTCCTTCCATATATCTCAAAATGATTAGGCTGACATTAATAAACTTAGCATAGTGTAAATTGGACTTCCACTATTCAGATGAGAGAAAAAGAAAAGACAGAACTTTAACCCCAGGATCATTAAGCAAGGTTATAGAGATATGAGAATAGAATTCAACTCTACACAATAAAAAATAATGGTATAAAATGACTTCATTTTAAGTACTATGCTCTGATGGTTGTTATTCTCAAGGTTTGATATAAAAATGTTTAAAATACCATTGGAATGAAACTCTTCTCAGTTACAAGCCTTGATGTTCAGGCATTGTCCCAGACACCATTTCCTTTGCATATAGGCAGGAGGAGGAACTGTCACTTGCAAGCATAAAAGCTTGGATTTCCACTGGGTTTTCTCACTGAAAAGAAAAAATATATCCTACAACTGAGAGGCACAAGAACTCTAGGTGCATGAATCTGATTGATTTTCTTTTTTGTCAACACAAGCATCTAACCACAATCAGTAAGCCCAATGAGACAAAAACTTTCTTCTGTCTGGCATTGTCCTACCTGTAACCTTATCAACATTCATATGCATCTTTTAAGATTAAGTTGTTCCACTTCTATACTGCATGTGGGATACTCAGGTGTGGAATGAACTCCAGACACGTTGCCCTGATTGGCAATTCTTGTGGGAAATATTTACTGTATTGTCCTATCACCAGTTGCTTAGCATTCAAATTTTTGTACTGCAGTAGCCTCTTAGCCTGAAACGAATTACCTTGGAGGGTGGGTGTTCAACCCCTGCAAACCTCAGAGCTACCCCAAGTGTGCCGATAACTCCCTTATGTGTAAGGGTTGTGTGGTTTTGGCTACATGTTTAAGAGCAAGCAAAGACTTGAATCAGAAAGAGAGGGAATTTCATTGGGAACATTCTGTGACTGGTCTACTTGTGTGAACAGCATAGCATCAGTGCTGCCATCTCAGACAAGATCATGACCACATTTACATGTAGGGAAAACAGCTACAAATGCTTGTAGCCGTTCATTGAGAGGGTGGACTCAGGCAATGATAGAGCATATGCTATTTCTGCATGCTGTTCTATGTCCAATCCTTGTTATGTCTAGATGTGGCAGGGAAAGATTGCTGTATAAAATTATGGATACCCACTTCCAGTTAGTGAAGACAATACTGAGCTAACTAGAGTTGGTAGTATGACTCAAGTATAAGGTAAGGTAAAGCGACCCCTGACCGTTAGGTCCAGTCGCGAATGACTCTGGGGTTGCGGCGCTCATCTCATTTTATTGGGCGAGGGAGCCGGCGTACAGCTTCCAGGTCATGTGGCCAGCATGACAAAGCCACTTCTGGCGAACCAGAGCAGTGCATGGAAACACCGTTTACCTTCCCGCTGTAGCGGTACCTATTTATCTACTTGCACTTTGACATGCTTTCGAACTGCTAGGTTGGCAGGAACAGGGACCGAGCAATGGGAGCTCACCCCGTCGCGGGGATTTGAACTGCTGACCTTCTGATCGACAAGCCCTAGGCTCTGTGGTTTAGACCACAGCGCCACTCGTGTCCCTAAGTATAAGGTAGCTTCCTATTAATACCATGCAAGTAGGATGTTTTCCACAAGTTAAATGTCAGTGTGTTGTCTAAAGCAATTCTATAGTAATAAACAGATTAATTGGTGTCTGAGACTTCATTTAATAAAGTATACAATATAAAGTATGATGTATTTGTCCGTCCCATCCCCCGTCCCCCCGAGAACTCAGGGAATGTGATAGAAACTCAAGCTCTTCAGCTCTCAGAATGGGAAAACATAAACAGCGGTATCCTATTTGGTGTGGGTGTGCAGGAGATGAGGTTAGTTGTACTGCTGCCAGTATGTTTTGTTTTAGTTTTTATTGATGAAATGGTGTTCTTGGCTACACTCATTGCCCACATTATCTGGTGTTAGCTATTTGTTTTTATGCAGAGGTAGATTTTGTGGTGATTGTATCTTCCTTATTGAAAGTTGAATGATTTATGTGAGTGTCTGAAAAAGGAAAGGTTGTCAGGTGTGTGTGTGTGTGTGTGTGTGTGTGTAATCTGTATATGTCTAAAATGTCTAACTATAACTTTATTTAACTAGATAACCTAGAAAATACCCGGAAACTGAAAGTTTGGATAATACATACTGTAAATAGGGATATGTGCTCCAATGTGACTATGAGAGGGAGAGAGAGAGAGAGAGAGAGAGAGAGAGAGAGAGAGAGAGAGAGAGATGTGCAGTCTAGATTATCAGGACACTTTAATGGTCAGGTTCCGGTTTTATTTATATTTCCATGTTTTGTAGTTTGAAAATCGATCCATAAGGCAACCTGAATGCTTAATAAAACTAATTTTCTTGTCAGAATTATGTAGATGGTACCCTAGGGGACCTAATGACCTTGTTGATATAGCCCATGACTAATGCTTCTCCAAGACTTAAGTCTAATCACAATCATAACAGTCTGAGTGAAATCTTTATCCACAGGGATGCAATCATTTGAACTTCACCATTGCCCTCCTATAGAACATGGTAATTAGTCCTTCATTTTAGAAATTGGTTTAATCACAGTAGAACTTTCCTCTTTAATATATATTATTTCATATGTTTAAAAGGGGGAAATAGCTAATAGCGCTATTATGGCTAGGAGATTTACTTTTCCCCTCCAAGGTAAAAGCAGCTGCCCAGCACTGCAAGTCAGACTGGGGTTGGAATGTTCAGAAATGAGTAGTTAGCCCTTTCCCCAGCTTCATGATCTGGATTGCCTGCCCTCATAGCTATTTGTTCTGCTTTGTACCTGCATGTTCTCCTTGGGGAAAATGACAGATTGGGCAGTGATTAAGGAATCGGGGAAACAATTTAAGCAGCTTGTGGTTACTCTGACCTTTGTGGGAAGGGAAACACAGGAAATCTTACCACAAGTCTCCTGATGTCACATCTAGCTTGGCCCTTAGATTTGCATTTTTAGAGAAAGTAGGACTAAATATTGGAACAAATTTTGACTTTTCTTGGCCAAGATTTCCCCCAGTACATATGTTGAAAGTATTTCCATGCATGCAATGGGGAATATTTTCTTGGAAACCACAATGTCTTCAAGGAGACACTTTGGAAAGATCTCAGGGATATGTGAACCTATTGCTGAAAGACCTTATTAACAGAATGCTGACTTCAGAGCTTTAGCTCTTACACCTGTGTCATACAACAATGAAGGGACTATTTTCTGTAGCCCCCTGTGTAGGTATAATAATAAGATCCCTTCAACCTTTCCAATGTGTGTTCAGTGAAACTAATTGATTACCAGTATTTATACCGTAGAAGGGAAATAGGTGTTAAAGCTTTTACACAAATCAGATTAAGTTCATTTTATATATGCATGGTGTGTGCGCCTCTTATGTAAATGAACATAACCCAGCCCCCAAAGTTTCTAATTACAAGTTAGCCGTCTTGTAATACTCAGAAGCATCCCATTTGTGCATTGTTATCCTCATAAATACTTCAATGGGTTGGGAAGTAGAATGAGCTTTCGCACATGCTCAGAACATGATTTTAATTTAATTATTGTTCAAGTCAAGGACACTAATCATTGCTAGTACAGAGCTGATTATACATGCCTCTAAACATTTATTTTTAAGATTCCAGGAATCTATAGGCAAGCATAAGAAAGCTTCTAACCCTTGCAACATTAGAGTTCTGCAATCCCTGGAGCTTATCTGGAACCAACCACAGGGAAGACTCTTGATTCATCTTAGTTAAATAAGTTAATTTACACAGGCTTTGTGGAATAACGTGTTTGGCCTCACCACCATAATCTTAAAAAGTTAAGGAATTAGGGATTTGGGATGGGCAAGAAAAGAGAGCAGGAAAATATGTTCTGCCTAAGATTCAGCACAGTCAAATGGCTAAGCTGCATCTTGCTTGGCCAGCCAACATGAGATAATGCACATTTCCAGGGGCCCAGCAATTTCACTGGCTTTGCTCACTAGAGATTTTAAAGCCCATCCTATGATGGCTATCAAATCTGTGATAATTATGCAGGGATTTCGGCAAAAGCACATGGAATTTTGAGAGATAATTGAAACCAGTAAGGCAATATTATAAGATATAGCAGCTAGGATTTCATAAAAGTTCAGGTAGGGGACCTGACAGCCTATTCAAATTCTTAGGAATTGCAGGGAAAGAATTAGAGCCAAAGGGCCACCACTTGCAGTTCGAGGACCCGCTGCCGTGAGGATTAAAAAGAAACAGTGACACATGAATTTAGGTTAATGGGCAAAATAAGGCCACAACTTTATTGGTTAGAGCAAGTGAGACGTATTGGCTTAGGCATTGGACACACGAGCAAGCATGACTCCACCCCGCTCAGCGGGGAGTCATATAAGGTTAACAGCCAGTGGGAGGAGCCTGTTGATGCAAATACAACTGGAAGCTTCCCCTGATGTCACCGGGGATCGTGCCATGGCCCTAGCCACCAGCAGGACATCAGACAAGATCCGCGACCACCGGATCCCTTTAACGGGGTACCCCTAAAAGCAGGAAAAGATGTTCTGCCTAAGATTCAGCACAGTCAAATGGCTAAGCTTTGTCTTGCTTGGTCAGCCAACATGAGATAATGCACATTTCCAGGGCCTAGCAATTTCACTGGCTTTGCTCACTAGAGATTTTAAAGCCCATCCTGTGATGGCTACCAAATCTGTGATAATTATGCAGGGATTTCGGCAAAAGCAGATGGAATTTTGAAAGATTTGAGTAAGGCAATATTATAAGATGTAGCAGCTAGGATTTCATAAAAGTTCAGGCAGGGCAGCCTATTGAAATTCTTAAGAATTGCAGGGAAAGAATTAGAGCTCCAAAGGGCCACCACTTCCTACATTGTACTGAACAGGAAGGTCAACTTCCCACTACCTGGGATGGGATGCAATAGCAGACAGTCATGGGAACTGAGATCTTAGAGCATTCAAGTGGCGCTCTTAAAGGGCTTAATTCCCTTTATTTGGGTGATCAGTAATATCTAATGACAACCATTCGAGCCTGGAGAGAACTCTTGGGGAGAAATATGCGTACCACCCACGCTGAGGTCTCTGAATAACACTGTAATTTAAAGAACCAGTTTCAAGCTGACCAGAGGAAAGTTTTCCCATCACCAATTTTGATGCATTTTAAAATACCTTTTTCAAAGAGTCTCTGCAGTACAAATGTTAAAAATGGATGATGTGTAGATCAAACACAAAATATTCCATTATGCCTTCAGTTTATGATTTTGTCTGTTCTGTCACTTCAAGCAGGGGTTGGCCTTACTGTGAGAATGCAAATTAGAGTAAAATTCAACCAAGGACTCTGTTTTCATCCTCTGTTCTCATCCTGGCATCTTCAGGTAGAACTGAGAGGGACCCTCACTTGAAACTATCAGTCACTATCAGTCAGTGTAGACAATACTGAAGTAGATGGACTAATGGTTCCTAGGTTCCTATGTACAGTACATTCTTTGGTGTAGCTATTATATTAGTCCCCGTCCCCCCAACTCACGTTGTCTTCCCCTGTTGTCTTTTCTGTTTGGTTTTTTGGGGAGTGAGGAAAAAAGTTGGAGAAGGGAAATGTGCACAAACCTTTTTTTTTGTAGCATAGTTTTGTATTTATATTCTTCTTTAAACTGTTTGTATTTATATTCTTTAAACTGTTTAACATGGGGAACTGTGCATATTCTGGCACGCTAACTAGCAGAGCCTGTCAGCCCATGAGGCAGGCTGAGGCAACCACCTCAAGTGTGGCAGAAGCCTACAAGTTAGTGCCGCTTGTAGGTGCTCCACCCAACCCGCTGCCTCTGCAGTGGTGGTGAAGTGGCATCAGCAGTCGTGGCAGTTTCCTGTGAGATTTCTGGTTTCTGCTGCTTAACCTAGATAAAGGAGGCTTCGGTGGGGATGGCAGAATTGTGACACCTTCCCATTTTGCCTCAGGCAGTGAAATGGAACATACTGCCCCTGGAAACAAGTAATATTAAATTGTAAGCATGAAGAACATGTTCTTACATTAAAAATTAACTTGTGTTCAAAGTTGCTACATCCTTTAGCAGGATGAAAGAAAATGATTTTTGCTCCTGAATGTTTCACACGCACACACACACACACACACACACACACACACAAACAAACAAACACATTAATCTGACAACTCTTAAAACAAAAGCTCAAACACTTGCTATGTAAACCAGAATAAGACGAGTTTGTTGTATGGTTGTAGAATATTCTGCAAACATTAAATAATGATAGAGTGGATTCTCTGGAATGTTTTCATGCAGAACTTGCCAAGAGAGCTTTTCCTTTCCCAGAAGCAATTTCCCCTTCAGCTATTTCACTACTGATTTTATACAAAATATTTGTTTTCCTATATAGTAGTCCTCATCCATCACTGGAGACTGTGTTTGAGGTGGCATTAACTCAGAGTGCACTTTGTTACATTCCAAATATTACTATTATTATTATTGCATATCTTTGTTTTGAAGGTGGTTTTTGAAGCTAAAATCCTGGACCGGGAAGCTTTTAGATGCAAGGAGGCTTTTATGGGGGTGAAGTGGGGGTAGGGGGTTCCACTACAGTTCTTTTCACTGCCCATTTATTTATCTGCTCCTGAAAGTTTGCTGGGGGGGGGGGAAGCTTCCACAGCAGGATTGAGTGGAACATGAAGGGCTGCATTTGCAAAGAAAAGTGCTTGTGAATAAAGCAAGTCCTTCTTAAAAGGCCAGTGCAATGCAACTGAGCTGGAAACAAGTAAAGCTGTTTTACAGCATTGCTGTCCTTGTGTAACTTCAGAGCTAACAGTTTTATACTTTTCTTATAATTAAAAAGGGGGGGGGAAGAAAAAGGAAATTGTCTAAATACAACTACTAAAAATAGATGTTAATATGTTTGGCTTAGGAAGAGCTTGTATTATTATGACATGCGACTGGTTTTGATTTTGGCATGCAGAACTAATTTAATTCAAATAAAGATAAAAGTCTTTAAGTGTCCTTTGGAGCCTATTATTTATGATGTGTTTAGAAGTTTCAGGTGCATAGCTCCCAAGTTCTCCCTTTTTTAAAGGGAAATTCCCTTATGCTGAATAGGCTTCCTCGCAAGAAAAGGGAAAACTTGGCAGCTATGTTCAGGTGTTTCAACTATCATACAGTGAAGGCAAAAAGAAAGGGGCTAGGTAGACTGATTGAGGCAGACACAAGCTCAGTTCAGAGTTGTGTGTAGATGCTCAAGATGTTAACTGGACTGGAGGTGGTTGAGTGGGAGAGGAAAAACAAATGTTTTGAGCCCTCAGTTGGTTCTATTGCAGACAGAACAGAGTTCTTCACTGTGAAATCTACTCCATGGATACATGGTTCATCTGGATTTCCTCCGTGCCAGAACAAGGTGTAGTTCTTCTCTCAGAGGCTTCCAGTCAAAGTGAGTCTGGTCCTCTGTACAGTGGCAGTGTCAATGTTAAGCGTTTTCAGCTCATGGCCAATGATGGCCATCTTCTACACATTTAATGCCTAGGAGACCTGGCAGGCTGTAAGTCTATACCCTTCTTTAATAAAGCACTAGAACTGATCACTAGGGTGTTTCAGGCATCCTTCTTTGATATACCTGCACCCAACCACTCCCACAAGCTCTCTGTTGGACCTGCGGTTCAGAAAGGTTATTGACCTGCCACAGGTTAGTGGACAAGCCAGGACACATGGTCCTGACATTCCAGCCTGCTAGGTGGAAGAGGATTCGTTTCTTTTCTGTTTTGCTGGTGCAGTAGTTTGGTCCTCTTGTCAAGTGATACTCTGAGCTCCAAGCACCCACTGAAGCAGGTGGACAGTGGTGGGTCAACACTTTATTGATGGGCAGCTGCCAGGCTTAAGGCAGATTGTGCCCAGTACATATTGTGCCCAGTACGTTTCCGGGCACAATTCAAAGTGTTGGTGCTGACCTTTAAAGCCCTAAATAGCCTTGGCCCAGTATACCTGAGGGAGCATCTCCACCCACATCGTTCTGCCCGGACACTGAGATCCAGCGCCGAGGGCCTTCTGGTGGTTCCCTCTCTGCAAGAAGCGAAGTTACAGGGAACAAGGCAGAGGGCTTTCTCAGTAGTCGCGCCCGCCCTGTGGAATGCCCTCCCATCAGATATCACAGAAATGAACAACTATCAGACTTTTTAGAAGACATCTGAAAGCAGACCTGTTTAAGGAAGCTTTTAATACTGGATGAATCATTGTATTTTAATATTCTGTTGGAAGCCGCCCAGAGTGGCTGGGGAAACCCAGCCAGATGGGTGGGGTATAAATGAATGAATGAATGAATATTGCTATTGTTATTAACCTGACACAATGTTTTTTCCCACCAACAAAGGCAACCCATAGCATTTGTACCGTATGCCATTCAAGTTGAGCTTATAACTCACAACTGCTGCCTCCTGCATTGATTTTGCTATGTTTGCAGCACTAAAGTGACCTCACCAGCGCAGTGTGTATGGAGGTCCTGGGCTACCCAGATGACATACCCCCCCCCCCCGCTTGACCTTATTGATGTGGTCAAAGGAAAGGAAAGAAATACATTTGGCACCAGCTTGACTGCAGGAGTTGCCAGAAGGAGGCAATACAAGACACTATCCACCTGCCTTACGGACTCCACTCTGGATTTGTGTGCTATTTACTGCACAATGCAACAAAGTCTGCAAAATGTTTCTGTATTACCAGGGCCTTTTCCTTAGACAAGCTTTGCCCAGAATGACAAGCCTATGAGTAAGTTGCCCCATACCAGATGCTTGCAGCTACCTGCATATGATCCATTGGAAATATTGTCTTTGTTGGTGGATAAGATTTAGCTCGGTGTTGCCATTGATTGTCTGGGATCAAACACTTGTGATGCTGTAGAACCACAATTGCCTTATTGGCCTTTGATAGGGTCTCGTGGCCTTTTATGTTAAAAATAATAGAAAATTTAAAATTAGGGGGGGAAATGGAAAAAGCAATTTAAGCAATTTATAAAGTCCAAAAAGCTAGCATATTAATAAATTGGAGATTAACAAATAAAATAAACATCATGAGAGGCACCAGACAAGGCTGCCGCCTATCCCCAATTCTCTTTATAATTACTTTAGAAATATTGTTAAAAAACATCAGAGAAGAAGAAAATATTAAAGGAATTATAATTGGCAGGAAAAAATTTAAAGTTAAAGCTTTTGCGGACGATATAATTATAACGATGGAAGACCCTATCAAAGGCATTCCCAGCGCTATTGAAAAAATAAAAGAATACAGGAAATTAGCGGGCCTGAAAATAAATTACGAAAAAACTAAAATGTTAGTAAATTTTTTGAAAATAAATGAAAAAACAGAGCTTCAAGAAAAAACTAGATTGAAAATAGTGAAGAAAATAAAATATTTAGGTACTCAAACAACAGTAAAGGGGATTGATCTAATACAAGAGAATTATAAGGAAATTTGGAAAAAATAAAGAAAAATTTAGAAGTGTGGGATAAATTGAAATTGTCATTATTGGGAAGAATATCATTAATAAAAATGTGTGTAGTCTCAAGGATGAACTACCTGTTCCAAAACCTACCAATATAGGGAAATGAAATGATCTTTGGCCTGTATTGAAATGCCATTAAGGTAGGCACCAAGGGGAGTCTTCCTAGCCACTCCACAAATGAGGTTCTACTCATGGACACCAATGCTGAGAAGGACCTCTCCCCACAATATTAACTGCAACTTGTGCATCTTCTAGGACTACTGTATACTGTATCAGTGAAAATGGGAACTATCAAAACTGAGCTTAGAGGAATTCTGGGGAATCCTTGTTAAATATAAGCCATGTTCATATTTCTTGCTAATGTAAGTGGTGAGACAACACAAAATGGAGCCTACTGTTTTCTGTAGGCTACTGCTTACTTTATGTATCAATATCTGAAAGATTGATTTTTAGCACTTGCAAATTAGCTTCCCCAGCAGCCAGTTTAGGAATCTTTATATTGCAGCACTTAGATACTCTAATTTTCATTTGCTGTGAAGAGGAAATTTCAACATCAAGGAGAAACATTATATAATAGTGATGCCAAAGTGCCTCATCATGAGCCATAGCTATTACGAAGTAGGCAGAGAGGAAGATGCACAGAATCAAATGAAAGAACATCTTGAACAATAATATGCTAAAAGATACTAGCTCTAGAGCAATCCTTGAAAGTTTCCTGGTGATTTGTTTTTGAAATGCTTATTTAAAATGCATTGTCAGAATTTACATAAATTGGGATAATAGTTGGATGTCATTTTAAACGTATTTATTATGTTTACTTCTTTGAAACCTCTTATAAATATTTCATTTCAAATCTGTGTTTTGTGTCTTGCTTGCTGTGTGGTTTAGTGTGTCTGGAAAAAGATACTCTGACTCATTTTGTGTTACATTTTTAATCATATCATTTAGAAACTTGGTTGAAAACATTTTCTTCATACCATATATTCATACGTAATGATTTGTCCAATGATTGATCTTTTGTCCTATAGAAATTTTTAAAAAAGGTAAAGGTAAAGGGACCCTTGACCATTAGGTCCAGTCGTGACCGACTCTGGGGTTGCGCACTCATCTCGCATTATTGGCCGAGGGAGCCAGCTTATAGCTTCCAGGTCATGTGGCCAGCATGACAAAGCCGCTTCTGGCAAACCAGAGCAGCACATGGAAACGCCGTTTACCTTCCCGCTGTAGCGGTTCCTATTTATCTACTTGCATTTTGACGTGCTTTCAAACTGCTAGGTTGGCAGGAGCTGGGACCAAGCAACGGGAGCTCACCCCGTCACAGGGATTCGAACCGCCGACCTTCTGATCAGCAAGCCCTACGCTCAGTGGTTTAACCACAGCGGCACCTGGGTCCCTAGAAATACATTAACATACAATAATTCTTATTTTAACAACCTCTGTGTGTATCTGTGGGGCAAAATTAGCAAATATTTGTTGGACTTGTGGTATCTTGAATGAACTACACCAACAGAGGGATGTGAAAATCCAGGACTTTTGTAATACTGAATTATTTACTAGAGAACATGGATTGTTCAGCCAGAAATACAGATTTTGCTACTGGACAGCTGTATACTTCAACATAATGGTTGGATTTGATTTTTGACATTGATTCGTATCTTTTATTCACTTCCTTGGGGTAAGAAACAGAAGGGAAAGGTAAAGGAAGGAAGGAAGGAAGGAAGGAAGGAAGGAAGGAAGGAAGGAAGGAAGATAGATATAGACTTGGGGAAAAGCTCATGATTGTGCTAAGTGGTGAATTCTATACTCTCTTATCTAGATATCACCTTTTCTTACATGTCTACATGTGTGGAAAACCAAGGAAAGTTTTGCTGTTGGTTTATGCAAGGGAGGGGAAACCTGTGGTCCTCCGTATGATCTCTATTTCCTGTCAGCCCTAACCAGCTTGGCCAGTGATCATGCATGATGAGAGTTGTGGTCCAGTAACATCTGTAGGGGGATGTTTTACCTTTTACCTAACATCTGTAGGACAGCATGTTCCTCACCTCTGATGCATTCATTCATAGAATCAAAGAATTGTAGAGTTGGAAGGGACCCTCTGCAATGCAGAAATCTCAGCTAAAACAGCCATGACAGATGGCCATCCAACCTCTGGTTAAAAACCTCCAATGAAGGAGAGTCCACAACCTCCCGAGGGAAACATTCCACTGTTGAACAGCTCTTGCTGTCAGAAAGTTCTTCTTGATGTTTAATCGGAATCTGCTTTCTTGTAACTTGAAGCCATTGGTTCAGGTCCTACCCTCCAGAGCATGAGAAAACAAGTTTGTCCCCTCTTCCATGTGACAGCCCTTCAGATATTTGAAGAGGATTATCATATCACCTCTCAGTCTCCTCTTTTCCTGGCTAAACATACTCAGCCCCTTCAACCGTTTCTCATAAGGCTTGTTCATCTTGGTTGCCCTCCTCTGCACATGTTCCAGCTTGTCAACATCTTTCTTAAATTGTGGTGCCCAGAATTGGACACAGGATTCTAGGTCTGACCAAGGCAGAATAGAATGGTACTATTACTTACCTTGTTCAGGAGACTGTACTTCTGTTGATGCAGCCTATAATAGCATTAGCTTCTTCTTTTTTGCTGCGTGCGTCACACTGTTGACTCACATTAAGCTTGTGGTCTACCAAGACCCCTAGATTCTTTTCACATGTACTGCTAGTAAGCCAGGTGTCCCCCATCTTATACTGGTGCAGCTGCTTCTTCCTGTTTAAGTGCAGAACCTTACTGTTCCCCCTATTGAAATTTATTTTGTTAGTTTGGGTTCAGCTTTCCAATCTGTTACGGTCATTTTGAATCCCGATTCTGTCTTCTGCAGCATTAGCTACCAGTTTGTTAGTTTGGGTTCAGCATTAGCTACCAGTTTGGTGTCTTCTACAAATTTAATGAACATCCCCTCAATTCCTTCATCCAAATAATTTGTAAAGATGTTGAACAACAATGGGTCCAGAACAGAACCCTGTGCCACCCCACTTGTCCCATTTTTTCCAGGATGACAAGGAACCATTAATGAGTACTCTTTGCGTTTGGTCAGTCAATCAGCTACAAAGCCATGTAACAGTTACCTCGTTCAGCCCACATTTTACCAGTGGTAAATTCCTCACAAGATATTCCTTGCAAGAATAGTATGGGGGACTTTTGTCAAAAGCCTTACTGAAATCAAGAGACACCATGTCCACAGCATTCCCCCGATCCTCCAAGCTTGTAACTCCATCAAAAAGAAAAAAGAAATGAGAATCGCATAACTTATTATTGAGAAACCCATAGTATGTCTTAGTAATCACAGAATCCTTTTCTAAGTGCCCAGAGACCGACTGCTGAATTATCTGTTTAAGGATCTTTCCTAGTATCAATATCTAGCTCACTGTTTAGTAGTTACCTGGATCTTCTTTTTTCCCCTTTTGGAAGATGGGGACAACCTTTGCCCACCTCCAGTCTGCAGGGACCTCACCTGTTCTCCAATAATTCTCAAAGATTATAGACAAAGGCTCTGAGATTACACCTGCATACTGTTGATTAAAATGATGTGTGATGCTGTTGTCTGCTGTATATATCATATGAAAAGAATTCATAGCCCTTCCTTTATTAGAAATTCCCAGCTAAAACCGTTAAACTTTATACCTTACACTTTTAAAGTACTGTATGCTTAAGGGAATTGAAAGGCCAAGGGGCACCTTGATTATTTAGAGCAGATGACATTAGTGTGACAAAGAGCTTGGAATCTATCCAGGTTTCACATTAGGGCACATTTCTTTTTATATAGATCTATGAACTATTTTAGATAAGAGAATAGATACTGCAGGATCACAAATAAGTGAGCATAATATTAAAATTCCTGCAACTTGTGCCTGAGAAATACAGGTGCTGTTGTTGATTCTTTGGCTGTTTCATTCAGCTGGAGTTTATGGCAGTTGGTTTGAATAACCCCTGAACTGATCATATACCGCTCAACCGCCCAATTTAAGCAGGACATCCCAGAATTACAAAAGCCATTCTTGGCTTATGATTGGTCCCAGGAATCTCCTGGTTTTGGTCCTATGCTCTGGCATGAGTCACCTGGCTGTTATGAGAGCTCAGGACCAAAAAAACCAAGTGTCCTGATTTGGATCCCCTGTATGTTGGGAGCATATGGAATCATGGGGTTTTCAATAATTGCTTGAGGGACAAAGCAATACCTTTTTCCAAGGAACTCATAAAATATTCAATACTATATATATGCTGGTTGTTTAGAGAAGACTTTCAAGCATAACATATTTAAACTGACATTGTCCCTCTGAAAGCCAGGTTATTTTCATGGTTACATGTGACATTTCTGGAGACTGTTATCAAAATGTTTTAAAAATTGGTGTTAACCTTTTTGTATTCATTGGTGTGAATGTTTAAAATAATAAAAATAATCTCTGCAACATAGATACCAATATATTCATTCTTAATTTTTTTGATCACCCATCAACAGAAGACATATATTCTGCCTATTTGTCAAATAACAACAATCCCATGATTTTACGCTGTTTAAATTCACAGTATCTTACTACTTGTTTTACCTTAGTTACTACAAGTAAATACTGTTCCAATGCTAAATGCAAGTGAGTAGTTAAAAGCCTCAGTCCTTTAACCAATCAAATGGAAAATATGTTGAAAATAAAACAGGGTGTTGGTATAGTGACCACCTTGTATGCATGAAACATGGATAAATTTGTTTTCTTCGGCCTATATATTGACGTCCCAAGAAGGACTCAGAGAGATATTAAGGAATAACCATTAATAGCCAGTCGACAAAAGGGTAATGAGTTTGACAGATTGGGTATTATTGGAACAAACTAGAGATTTTGTTAATGTTTTTAAAATGCTGTTGCATTTGTCCTTGGAAATGTACTTTTTGGTATCGTGCCAAAGCAGTAGTAGTATTTCATTAGTGCCATTTAGGACAAATGATCACTGATCTATAGGTTTAATTTTCTACCTATTACTTGTCACATACAAGTTGTGAGCTCAAGGAAACTGGCAGCCCCCATAATGCCTTAAAGTGCTAACTGGACAGGGAAGTGGTGATGGAGAGGAAGTGCTGCAGGTCAACAGCATAGTGTGGGGAAACTGTCTTTAAATTTTCTATCCACATGCTTATCCGCAGCCCTGAATCTGTGCACTTTCACAGTTGGGATTTTTAGAGCTTTCCATCCAACTCTGTAACAGAGTGTCAGGGCTAGGTGCTCTGTGGTCTGGACAGTCAGATCAAAATCTGAGCACTGTAGCAATGTATGTTAGTGGCCAAGGTCTGGGAGGTGAGTAAAGCTGCATAGCCAGTCCCCAACCTCAACAATACAGCAAGTCTGGCAGAGTTTAATTATTTTGCTCTGGAGCCAATTTCCTACCCATTTGAACAGAAGGGGCCTTGCCTTTGTCAAGCACTCAAAATTCAGCAGAAAGGGGCCTTCCTATCTTTGGAAGTATTTGATTAGTTTTAATTCTGCTACTGCTACAATTTTATGTAGAATTGGATCCAGAAATGTGACTTCGGAAGAAATTCTGGCAGTGGTAGAGTTCCATGAAGTGTTGTTCAAGAGCTACCCCCCCCAACCTTTTTTCTGTCACCTGCACAACCTGAAAATCTGCTCTTGGAGGCTGGTGGACCCTCTAGAACAGCATAGCATGTGGCAAGAGCTTTGCAGCAGAAAGGGGGAATTGCTGAAAATTGGGAACCCTCTTTCCACAAATAGAAATGACTTCTGTTCATGCAACTACACCTTTAGATCCAAGGTTTTGTCTTGTGTTTGCAGCTTTATATTGATGGTATTTTGACAAGAGTATTTTACTGTATTTTATATGCATTTTGTTAGCCTCTTTGAGGACTTTTATAAATTTCCTAAATAAACAAGACAACATGTAAAAGAGCAGAAATAAACAAATAGATCAATTAATTGCTTTTGAAAACTCAGAAAACCAGGAACAACTTGACATTTAAAGGTTGATGATGATGATACCAGGTGAATATGCCTAGTGTATGTACACAATGAAAGAGTTGTATTCCTGCTCACTTGGGAATGAATAAATGAATGAATGTGATATTGAGAATATATTCTGTGCGCTATATTGTTGCTAGCTACAATTTTTCAAAACCAATTCTTCTCTGTCATGGAAGTTCCACAATATTAAGCAAGCAAGCAAAAGTAGAGAGACTACTAGTTTGTGCTTGTATTCATCTTTTAACAGAGATGAGGGAGGGTTATCTCTGCCAAAAGAAAAGGTTTGAAAGATGGTGGTAGATTCTACTATTAAAACATATATGAAAACAAATATCTGTCATTCATTTTTGCAAACAAAATGTAAGGAATACATCATGTATTATTTGCAATTGCTAAAGTATTGTAGCTGAAGATAACAAAATAAAAAATTGGTGCAACTGAAGTTTATTGTTGCAGTGAAAAGTGAGCTATTACCATCAAATTGATTTTGTCGTATAAAATATGTATACTCTAATCATAAGTGATGGCATTATGAAGTAAACATAAAGGAGGATGTTTAATGGCTGTAAAGTTCTTAGTCTAGTGTAGCCCCACTAATAGGCTCCTTTAGGGGTTCTTGATTCTACAGAAGTCTTCACTTACTATTATGCTGCCTTTTTAAACCTTGAAGATAAACAAAGGAGCTGTTTGAAACATAGAAGACAAAACAGTTAAACATATAACAAAAACCCTGAATACAGATTCAGGTTGTATTTCAAAAATGTCACTGATTATATATTTTGTGCTATGACGTAAAATCATTCTATGCTAATCTTTCACATAAAGTAAAGGTAAAGGGGCCCCTGACCATCAGGTCCAGTCGTGTCCGACTCTGGGGTTGCGGCACTCATCTCGCTCTATAGGCCGAGAGAGCCGGCGTTTGTCCGCAGACAGCTTCCGGGTCATGTGGCCAGCATGACAAAGCTGCTTCTGGCGAACCAGAGCAGCGCACAGAAACGCCGTTTACCTTCCCGCCGGAGCGGTCCCTATTTATCTACTTGCACTTTGATGTGCTTTCGAACTGCTAGGTGGGCAAGAGCTGGGAGCTCACCCTGTTGCAGGGATTCGAACCACCGACCTTCTTATCAGCAAGCCCTAGACTCTGTGGTTTAACCCACAGCGCCACCTGGGTCCCATAATCTTTCACATACTTTTAGAATAAAATGAATGTAATTGCTATGTATTTGATTGGGATGTACAGTATTAAGATGAATAACACAGAGGTACATAATGAAAATAGATATAAATTCACCTTCCCATCTCTATGCATTTCCATATTCTTGGAGACCTAAGTGTGGGATGCTTGTAAAGCTTTGGGATAAGCCAAGGCACCCATTCCTCCATCGGCCATGTGGCTGTGCATATGCAAGGGAAGCATGTTTTTGCTTATCTCTTTCCTGCCCAAAGACACAAACAGATGGGCTTCAGCTTCAGTGCTAGCTAAAGGCTCATCCACACTTGTTCAGCTGCTTTCCATATTCTTATTCTCTGTTTTGTGCTGTCAATTTCTCATCCACAAGAGGACCTGTCCTCTCATTCCATGCCAGCTAAGCTGACTCACGAGTCTTTAGTGAGGGGCCTTTTTGAAAGTCCAGGTATGCTATGTCATCTGGATCACCTGCATCTATATATGCTTCAAAGAACTCTAATAGGATAGTGAGACAGGACTGGCTCTTGCAAAATCTACGGTGGCTCTGCTTCAGCATGGCTTGTTCTTCTGTATGCTTGGTTATTTTATCTTTAACAATACTTTCCACCAGTTTTCCCAGGACAGATGCTAAGATGAAATGTTTTCTTCATTTTTACCTCCTCTTGTCAAAAGACAGTATTTGAGTACTGAAGGTGAATTAAACTGGAAAGTCAGCTTTGTATTAGGAAATACAAGAGATTAGATTATTTCTTACATGAGAGGGGTCTTTGTAGTTCTTTATTGTATTTGCGTATATAGCTTTTAAATCATCATTTTTAGATGAATGTTGCAAGAACCAGTGTGCTGCAATAGCTAGTGGCAGAAAAAACTAGGGAGTCCTCATGTTCACATCCTCATACAGTAATGGGGTGGGTAGTGGTTGCAGCTTGGCACAGGGAGCAACATCGGGCAGTTGGCTGACAATTGGGGGATTCCCCAGGCCAGCCACTTTGGTGGGCAGACTTTCCCACTAGCCAGTGTTTCAATTTGGGCCCTGTTCCCTGGGGAGGGGTTGATGTGAGTGGGTCCTCGGGGGGGGGGGTGAGAAGCAAGGATGTCGACTTGATCTCCATTCCTTGGAGGAAAGGAAGAATATAAATGGAATTGTTAACATCCATCTGTCTCGAGAGACAATGAAGTGCAACTCCAGGGGTGAAGTAAAACTACTGCATTAGCAGCACCAAAGTGACCTCCCCAGAGCGCAAGCCTGGGCAGTGTGTATGGAGGTCCTGGAGCTGCCCAGATGACAAAACAAGACCCCATATCATCCTTATTGATGTGGTTCAAAGGAAAGCAGAGCACTACTTTTGGCATCACCTTGTCTGCAGGAGTTGCTGGAAGGAGGCAGACAGGGTGCCATCCAACCATCTTAAGGATTCCACTCCAGATTTGTATAGGGTTTACTCTTTAGCCTTTTCTTCTTCGGAAGGTATCTCACAAGGCAGCAGAGGTTTAGGATCAGAGTTTTTCTTCTGCTAGATGGACTACCTTGCCAGGTTGATGAGCCCCATCTGCCGCTATAGATTGAATAAATAATAACAAAAAACACAGTTTATTTTCTGGGGGAAATTAAATAAATTCTTATGTAAGTTTAATTGCCAAAATATTGCATTCATACAAAAAAGTTTAGCTATATTATTTGATAACACTCAGATTATTTCTTTTCTCTTTTGCAGTTGTGACTCTGAAAACAGATACCTTGGTAATCCACTCAGGGGAACATGCTACTGTAAGTATCAGTAAGAATTGTAAGTAATTCATTGCCCTTTGATGTTGCACATTAAATAATATGCATGTTAAGTCCTGACTGAGGTCCATTAGTTATCATTTGTTATGTGTATTTCATCTAGTAATATATTAGTCAATGGCACTCTGGAGTAATGGATCTGTAAATTTAGTAGACCTGGGTTTAATTCTGTCTCGGGTATAGCTGAGCCTTGGACAAGTGAGTTTCCCTCAGCCTAATCATACTGCAAGATGATTCTGAGGGATAATCCCATGTACACTATTCTGAATTCCTAGGGAAGGACAAGAGACACTTGTGAAAAGCAGAATCTTTATCTTAGGGGTTTTCCATACTTACTCTTACTCCACTCTTTCCAGGCACTATCTGTGCTTTAAAGCTCCGTGTCTGGACACTTTTTTGGGGGGTGGGGTGGGGTGTCCTCTGGAGCTTTCCCCCATGAAAGCATACTCCTTTAAGCTCAGTTGGAGCAAATCCCAATCTGTAGATAACCCAAATTGATGATTGCTCTGATTGAGCACTAAAGAGTAGGTTTTCACAGGGAAAGCTCAGGGGCAAAAACAAAACAAAAAGCCACACACACTCAAATGTGAAGCTTTTAAGTGTGGACCTGTGCCTGGAAAGAGCAAGGCAAAAGGTAAGTATGGATAAGCCCTTATTTGTTATTGTGATTGCCCTATGTGTGAAATTAGTATAATTCTCATTGTAAATGGAATATAAGTGGGAAATAATAACTGGCTCACATCTACCAATGAACCAATGAGACTAATGCTGACCTGGAGTTTATAAAAGGTAGTGTCTTGCTATATTAAATGACAGTAGTGCCAGATGTATGTAGCTTGTGTTAATTTTATTTAAGCTTGTTAAATAAATTTCAAAACTTGGACAAAGGTTTAGAAAGAAAACTAAGGCATCAGCCAGATATTGTGTAAAGTATGCAAATTAAGCAGAGTTACAGTAAATAGTTTAGAGAATGTCAGTAAGGTCTAAACAGTGATAGCCACAGAATCTGTTTTCTTTCTGTGGATATTCTGGTTTTCTGCAGATTTATTTTTCCCTCTAAAAATAAATGTAGACAAATGTAAGTTATGAACAAGATGTGACACCAACAGAACTGTGGGTTCTGGACACCTACAAGGAAGGTCTTATTCATTATTGTTTTCTAGTAGCTCTGTTTCATAAATTTTCTTTGCCTGAGAAAAATTGTGCCATATCCAGATAGCCTTTCACCTCTGAATAACCAAAGCTATTTGTCTTCTATCAGGTTTTTAAATAATGTAATGATTTGGTAGTGTCGCACTCATACCAAATACCAGTTGTTAACCTTAACCCAATAGTGGGAATAAATTCCGAATTCTTGCATGAGTTTATATGCCCTCTTGATGCTTCATTAACCAGATCCTTTGTTCTCTTGGTGTTAGTACTCTGGCAGCAAGAAAAGTCATGTTGAGTTTCACTGGGGGCGGGGCGGGGGATACCCTAATGGTGGTACCCTTAGTATGGCTCTCATTGATTTAATGGGGGCTGTTCGCTCTGCTTTAATTTTTTTCAAATAATATTTATTAATTTTCAAACATTTTAACACAAAAACAAACAAAAAAGCAAAAAATAATAATAAAAAACAAAAAAAATCAATTCATTACATTAACTTGACATTGTGGACTTCCTCGATCCCCCCCCCCCGGGGTCCATTTATTAAATCTAAACTAAGCAATTTTCCTTTATCATCTTAAATCATTCTGATATAATTTACCCATTATTTCCCAACCAATTCTAATCTATTCAAAGAAAAAAGACATCGACTATCCTCAACCTATAATTCATTAATCCAAATCTAACTTTATTTTCCCATCCATCTCTAATTCTTCCTTTAGCCTCACAATTTATACCCCAAGAATTTCCCATACATTCAAATGTTATTTCTTCTATCATAATAACCTTTAACCACATTTATCTAATTATACCCCCCTTCCCCTGGAATCTGGATCGCCCAGATGTATCAACCAGCTCCATAAAACGTTCCAGTTTCGGACCATCTTAGTAAAAAAATAACCCATTGTTACTCTTCACCCTATTCCCACTCTTTTGCCACCTGTCCACCCTTCTTTGTCCCCTGCTGCCCCCCCTCCATTTTCTAACTGTAGCACATTACCATCCAGCTATGTTTCTACTTTTCAGCCCTATCTCAATTTCCCCCCCAATTAAGCTCAGGCCCCAGCATGGATCCTGCCCTCCCTCTCTCACTGGGAGTACATTATTCCATGCTGGTTCTTCTTTGAGGACTCCTTGAATCAAACATAAGCCTTGACCCCCCCCCCTCTCCCACAGTATTCCATACATCTTCCTCCTCTTTTTAAAGTTCAATTATATTGTCCAGGACTGATAGATCTTCCTCCTCTTCTGCAAAGTCATTTACAATGCCCCTGGATGATGCTTGTTCATCTTGCTTCAGTTCATTCTCTACTGAGACCAATCCACATTCACTTTCCACACAGTTCTGTCTTATTTTGCGAATCTCTACATTGTTCTGCCACAATTCATCTCTTGCATCCAAAATCAGCTCCAGGAGTTTTTGATAATCCAGAGTCTAAAGAGCCAGATGATGTTGTGTCTACTGACATCCTGTTTGTCTCAAATTCAATGGGAGCTGCAGAGATTACAACGCAGGAAGTGGTGTTGTTCGTATTTCCAAACCTCAAAAACAAAGTTTACGTCTGATCTGGTTCTCAACTCTCATTTTTAATTCTTGTTCATATTTTTATAATATTATGTCAATTTCGGAAAAGAGCATTATCAAACTTCTTGTACACAGCCTTATATTTGCTCTCTCTTCAAAGTTAACAGTTCTCAGCCTCAAAGAGGTAAACAAATTCCTTCCTATTGTGATGTCATAATGGCGACTGGCTGGTCCCTCCAGGGACCTGACTCCAGTTCCTGGGGGGCTTCCCCCAACCCAAATTAAAATTTTTTACAGGGATTTTAATGTTATCGATCCTTCTCCCCTTTACCCTGCCTCAGGGGGAAGGTTTTAAGACCAATCCTTGGAAATTATTGAAGTCCTGTCAAACTCTCCGGCTGCAGGCAAATTAACTGCGTCACCGTTCTCTCAATGGGGGAGACCGACTTCCTTCCATGACCAAATCTCCTCCCATGGCCAGGTTTTTTCAATTATTTTTTTCCATTGAAAAATCTTTCTATTACTCATGGTGTCCAGTGTCTTCCAAATCCCTTTTAAAAATATATAAAAATCCACCACTCTCCGCTGCCGGCATGGAGCTTCGCTCTGTGAGGGTAGCAGTAGACTCAAAAATGGCGCCTGAGACTGCAACTCCACTCTATCTTGGAGCTCTCAAAGAGAGCTTGCCGGTGAGTGGAGGAATGACCTTTGGGCGCAGCCGAGCTCTCATGCCCCCAGAAAGCTCAATCTGGGGTTCTTTTGGGGGGCCGTGTTGCTCTCGCGGCTCTCCCCCTCCCTCACAGCGCCAGGAACCTCGGAGCTCGAGGATTCCTCACCAGTCAGTGCTGGCGGTAGACCAGAAGTCCCCTGTTCGCTCTGCTTTAAAGTGTCTGAGGATGACAGGCTAATTGGTTCATTTGTTTCTATATCAAGAGTGACATTTCAATTCACATATAATTTAATGGTCCAGAATTTTCACTTAATGGTCCAGAGTTTCTGCAGTGGAACATTAAAAAAAGAGGAGCCATGAATTTATATAAAATTATAATGAAGTTATAATTATATAACTTCAAGTGCATATGGTCATATGTTTGTGCACACAATTTTTATTACCCGAGGAAACATATTATATCCAATTGTTCCATGTTGCTCCCTAATGCTAGACTTTGTGGGAGGCTGTTCACATTTGTAGAGATGCAGTCCCTGTCCTATAGAAATAAAAGGACATGCTCCCTTTGATCTTGATGGATTAGTACTGAGGTCATTAATGTGTCTTTGCAGTACATTGAGTGAGTACAGACACCCACAGTTCAGGCGGCAGTTGCTGGAGACAGAGCAAGTACCTAGCAGGGGTGAGCACGCTGACCAACTGAAGCCACCGAGGAGTCCACTCTGTCAGCCATCAGTTACCCAAAGTGAGGAAATGTAGGATACCTTTCTATATAATATGCAGTGATTCAGAATAGACTCTCTAGAAACAGCTGATTTCTAGGACCAGGGGGATTTTAGTCTCTGGTGTTATTAACTCATCTTGAATTGTCTTCAGCTCTTTTACTGATCAATGGCTCTGGTGGGTGGTGCAGGGAATTGAAAATTGGTGCCTCATCCATGTAGGTACTGGTGTAAGTTCCATGGTGCATGGCAATCAATAAAAGTTCCTTAGCATCAAGAAGAGTATGCTGTTAACATCCACTTTAATACAAAGTGAACATGATGGTAGCCTGCTAATTGAAATTATAGTAGCATCATGCTGGAAGTAAGACACACACCCACACCCATGTGACTCATGGTGAATTTAACACAAAATGGGAGATAGTAACATGTATTATAAACCCCATGAAACCAAATGAAACCCTTAAAGCATTCATATGAGGGTTTGAGTTAAGGGAGAAGGTTTTACCCCCTGACTGCCCCCTTTTAATTTAATCAAGCATTCCATACATTTCTAAAACTTCTTGTGAGATATTCTAGACAGAGAAACAAAAGGAAGTACAGTGGTACCTCGCAAGACGAATGCCTTGCACAACGAAAAACTCGCAAGATGAAAGAGTTTTGCGTTGCGTGAGGCATTTGCAAGATGACAAAGTTTTCTATGACCGCTGCTTTGTCTTGCGAAGCGGGGCCATAGAATGTGGCGCGGGAAGGCAGCAAAGGAAGATCAGCTGTCAGCGCGGGAAGCTAACAGCTGATCTTCCTTTGCCAGGGGGAGGGAGCCGAAGTGCGGCGGTGTGGTGGCTGCCCCTGCCTGTCTTCCCCTTGGCTCAGGGAAGACAGGCGGGGGCAAGCAGGGCCCGCCGTGCTTCGGCTCCGTCCCCGGGGAAGACAGGCGGGAGCCGGCGGCGGGGAGAAGCGCTTCTCCCCCCTGCCGCCTTGCCACCCACAGCCAGCATGGGGTGCGGCTTCGGAGACCTTTTCCGAAGCCGCAACCCATGCAGGGGAAGGCAGGCGGGAGGCGGTGGTGGGGAGAAGCGCTTCTCCCTCCCCCCGCCACCTCGCCACGCACAGCTGGCATGGGACACGGCTTCGGAGACCTCTGAAGCCGCGTCCCATGCTGGAGAAGGCAGGCGGGAGGTGGCAGCAGGGAGAAGAGCTTCTCCCCCCTGCCGCCTCGCCGCGCACAGCCAGCATGGGACGCGGCTTCGGAGAAGCGCTGCACCTTCTCCAAAGCCCCATCCCATGCCGCTGCCAATCCCCCGGAGCCCATAGGAACACATTGATTAAGTTTCAATGCATTCCTGTGGGAAACCGCGACTCGCAAGATGAATTTTTCATAGGACGAATTGAGTCCTGGAATGAATTAAATCCGTCTTGCGAGGCACCACTGTACAGTATTTCTTTGCAGCCACAAGTAATGGTGCTGACTGCAAATACAGACAGCTTTAAAACGTGATTAGTAAAATACCTAAATTTAATCACCTTTGACTTTCACATTTTTAAAAAGTTAAAAGAAACAGAGCTTCAGTGAAAGGTTTTAAAACCACAGTTTTACATTGAATTTCATGGAGGTCAATTGCATTTCATTGGATGATCTCTGCCTATTCGCATTCACGTGGATTGCTTCTTTGTACAGCCAAATGTTCTGTACTTTCTGGAAAAGCAATCAGAACAAATCGAACCAATGATCCATCCTTGCCAACATCACTGACTAGCCATGACTGGATCCAGATATTTGCGAAAATTTATAACTGCACAAAGCAATAAGAGCATGCTGTTGGAGACACTGTGCCCCCCTCCATCTGTTTCCTTCAACTGAACTGTCCAGACATTGAAACAACCCTTTCTCAAAAAAAGTCACTCAATGTTTCCTTTAAATTATATTTTGCTATGTCACAAGATTTATGCTGATTACATGCTATAGTTCTATCTTAAACTCATGAAAACAGAATTTTGATTTACTGATGAGTAACTGTTGGTCCTTGAAAAAACAAAAACATCCTCATCCCTTAAATAATCTTCTAAATTAAATTACAAATACCCATCATGTGTTTAGGCGTGAACACTCAAGTGAAATTTTAGGTACATCCTGCTTGAATGCATAAAGCAGTTTTGGAAAGCAATGGAAATTTGTGGTATACATCATGTGTAGCAATTTTACTTAACTTTTGCCAAATACCTCAGTAGCTTCTAGAATAACAGTTTCATGATCTTCCATATGTGTGAATATGCAGAAGCTTTTTGCTTTTTGGAGGAACTTCTTCAAAATGTGGGTTATAAATTTGATAGAAAAGAAAGCAGATCAACAATAAAATAAAGTAGGAGTTTGTTTTGTGGTGTTTTGCACAGGCACCAGATTATTCAGGTTACAAATCCTCATGGGAATGGGTGCAGTTTGAGGTGCTTATATAATTTAAAGGAAGAAAGGATAGGAATGCATTTATTGAGAGTTGATTCTCAACTGTTCTAACAACTTCACTTGTGGAATATTTTATGTTTGTTTGGATTTGGTAAATACTGATACCATAGCAAAGGTATACAACTCTTGGGCAGTTTTCTATTGTACTGATCTCACAAGATCTTTAGTGTCTTTTTTCTAAGAGACTGGATTGCTCCTAATGACACATGAAAGAGAGAGAGAGAAATCTATACATGCACAAATGTGTAGGTGGAATAAGTGGATAAGTAATTATTATGTGAAACCGTTAGATACTGCAGACATTAGAAGCAGTAAATTATTCAGCATTGAAGAAAACTGTATATTTAAGCTGAATAATTGAAACTTCCTTATTCAGTGAGATGGCTTAGAGAATTCTTGACAATTGGCAAAGGTCTTGTTCACTGTCATATTTAGGATTGCTTATCACACACAGCCAGTAAAATATTAATATTGCTATACAAAGTATGTATATAAAATGGAAAATATGTATTTCACACACACACACATCTTTGTGTGTGTGTGAAGTACTTCTATTCAGAATTCCAGCTAATCAGCCAGAAGACTTTGTTTTATTGCCGCCAGTTTTCTGGGTTTTCCTTCCACCTCAGGAACTTCTATGACTACTGAGCACAATTACTTCTCATTAGGCTGTTTGTTGGATCCTCCTCTAGAGTGGTTTTCCTAAAGTGTTTACTTCTGCAAACCTTGGGATTCCCCCAAGCCTACTAATCCCACACATGTGCATGGATGGTGCTGTTTTGGTTCCCACCCCAGCCAGATGGGCGGGGTATAAATAATAAATTATTATTATTATTATTATTATTATTATTATTATTATTATTATAATATAAAGCAATGTCGAAATAAATGTGTAGTAAGAAAATACATATGGTACAAATTGCTGGATGTTTTGGTTTACTCTTTGATCTCTATATGTGCACACTAAATATCTGGTATTTGTATACATAAAATGTTTTATACATTCATATTACATATCCCAAGCCATCTTGATTTAGGCCAACTTTATATTTAGTGACTATTGAACAAATTGATTTGGCACATATGTGTGAATTCTGACTGGATGCAAATGATAGTTTTATGAGCCAAGACAGGCTGCAAATGCAGTATTTTGTCACAGTGTATTTATTCTTCTTTTGTTTTAGTAACTGCCAAAATTATAGATGTCGATGGAACCTAGATCATAAAAGAAGCATCCAAATTTTTGGATTAGTACTTCATATATCAGCATCTGCAATGCATGTGGTTTCAAAATCTGTGCTCCTGGGTATGAGTGAATAAGTTGTAGAAACAGATGGTTTTTAACTGATAGGGCAAAATTGGTTGGCTCTGGTGCCACCATTTTGGTTTTGACAATTCATATTTAAGCTAAATGGTGAGAGCACAACATCATTGATAATTATATTTTGCAGAAAAAAGATGTTTGAGTTAACAGTTGTTTAGTGAGCCAAGTAAAAACTGGACCACTAGTGTTTGGGAAACAGAAAAGATGGGCTAATATTTTGTGAACTTGACTCATGTGTAGAGGCCGAACACCTTCTCTATAACTATGGAACATATTACCAAATGAACAGATGCAATTTCCGAGCAGTGTCGATAACATTCTCTTCAGATACATTTCTTGCCTTCCCTGAATGTGAGAGCTGTTGAGCTATAAAGAATGATGCTTTATCACAGGAACTGACATTTTAGGTTTGGAGATATAGTCCTTGTTCAAACACCGACCTGCGCTTAGTTCAGATTGTGACCCCTTTATATATACCATTAAACCCCCTCCTATTCTTTCATATATTTTTATAGGCCCTGAACAAATTTAAATATTTCTCCGGAATAGCTGTTATCAGACAGTATCTTAGTTTCACTGATAATGACCTTGTAACTCCACAAGGGCAAAGAGGTGGCAGGACCTTAAATGGCTCTGATGTGACCACTTGTTCTTAACAAAGCCTATAGTCCAGATAACCCTCAATATCCTGATGTGGTCTAGACTGACGAACTGCCCCTGACTCTGCCCATCTGGGATGGATAAAAATGTTTATAAAAGCCTCGTCTTGATGCCTGAAATCTTGCACTCAATAACTGCTCAGCTTGACTAGCTGGGTGTGTTGTTTGTGAAGATTGGAAGGGCCTTGCAGATGAGGCTAGTGATTTCACAGGCGACTCTGGTCTAGGAGGTACCACCGAACATGAACTGGATTGGAGGAAGAGCTCCATTCAGGGGCTCTGCATTTCTAGACCCTGGTGTCAAAACTGTTCCTGGAGTCAGTGCCACCAAACCCTAGAGTTTTGGAGCTCCTCCCCTTCTGTATCTGTGCTTGAAACCATGACAGTAATTCCAAATCTGGTCAAGTTGGATAATTGCCAATACTGTGAGTGACAATACTCCTGATATTTCTGAGTGTGTGTATGACACATTCTTGTGGGGAGAAGGCCTTGATCTGTATGTGTTTTGTGGTGTGGCCTCATGACTGCTTTTCATTCTCTTGCCATTGCTTTGTTTTACCACTTTTGGAGGAGCTACTGGTATTTGGTATCCTTAAAATTAATCACTCCTGTCCATTAAGAAATTGTTTTATTCTATTTCCCCACAATGTCAAGTGTTTTCTTCTTCTTCTTCTTCTTCTTCTTCTTCTTCTTCTTCTTCTTCTTCTTCTTCTTCTTCTTCTTCTTCTTCTTCTTCGGAGCAATGGCTAACAGGAATCTTGTCATAGAGTCATCTTCATGTAGTAGCTCTCCAAAATAGTACAGTGGTGGTACCTCGGTTTATGAACACAATTGGTTCCGGAAGTCTGTTCATAAACTGAAGCGTTCATAAACTGAAGCGAACTTTCCCATTGAAAGTAATGGAAAGTTGATTAATCTGTTCCAGACGGTCCACGGAGTACTTAAACTGAAGTGTTCATAAGCTGAAGCGAACTTTCCCATTGAAAGTAATGGAAAGGGGATTAATCCGTTCCAGACGGGTCCGCGGAGTACTCAACCTGAAGTGTACTTAACCCGAAGCATGGGTGTAATTGGTTCCGGAAGTCTGTTCATAAACTGAAGCGTTCATAAACTGAAGCAAACGTTCCCATTGAAAGTAATGGAAAGTGAATTAATCCGTTCCAGATGGGTCCGCGGCGTTCGTAAACCGAAAATTCGTAAACCAAGGTGTTCATAAACCAAGGTTCCACTGTACTGGGTTTTTTGTTTTCTTTTTTGGCAAGTGATTCTGTATTCAATGATATGCCACCACCCTAGAAATCTAGTGGCTTTAGAAGGCTGGTTATGTCTTGGAGCTCTTTCCTAGTCACCAGATGAACAACAAGATATCACATACTGGTAGTAACTGCAGTAACTGCCTATATGAAAGGGTTCATAGCTGATAGGGCAGTGGAGGAGAGTAACTGGGAATAACAAATTAGAACTCTGATTCAAGTATGGAAATATTCATGGGCACCCCAAACCAAGCTGTGGGGGACAACACTCCTAATTATGCTACTAGATGTACTGTATTTATCTATATGGTAATTAAATTTGTTTTCCTCCACTGTAAGAGGTATTAAAATGTGTAAACCTTGTTGTACAAATGTACTCTTTATACTTAAGAGAATGCATTCTACTCCTTTCAAATCTACATTCACACACATATAACTTCTAAGTAATTATGTGTATTTAATGCCACATTTTTGAATGTAAAAAAGTATTTAATTTTTTATTTTAAACATTAGTTAGTAAAGAATAGTAGAAAGTGCTATCCAGCACTAGGTGGCAGCCTTACTATACTTAAATAGCTTGTTATATTCAGAATGTTTTGTGGACATTAGTTTATATTCTAAAATAATGTTAGTATGCATTAGCAGAAATTGACTATAATCAATGAAGTTGAAATTTCCAATCAAGATCTAAATAAATAAATAAAAAATGGCAGGTTTCAAAGGCCAAAAAAACCTACCACAAATAACTTGGGTGAAGTGTAAGATACGGCCTAGCAATTTGATTTTATGCTACTGGCTTTTTATTGCTAGTTTTCTTTTGGGACACCATTTGTTTAAACTAAATACCTACTGTAATTGTAAAGCTGTCATGCTTGACTTGGAGTAATGAGTTTCAGCAATTATATCTGACACTAATTGACTTTGCAGATTGAGGCTATTTTTATTACTGTTAAATGTAGTAGTGATGATCACCACAAACTGTCATTGTACTTTCAATATTTGGTAATCTAGGAATAAAAGCTGTCTAAAAATCTCCATAGTATTTAAGGATGGCTAGTGGAACAAATTGCATCTTGAATTAGAGTAGCAATATAATATATAGGAAATAATAGATTTAGCAGATGGTTTATCCACCAAATGTGATATAACATAATGATGGTGTTAGAAAAAAATAACCATAGCCTTCTTTAGAATTTTTTGTTTTTTATTGTTTGCAGTTTTTACTTCGGGGTGTCCTTAGGCTGTCATCTTGCCAGGAATGATGTGTATAATACCAGTTTCTCACTGGAGTTTCTGGTACATAGTCCCATTCCCTGCTGGGAAAATATACTTCTCTGGGGCTCTGCTGCAGCTTCTGAGCCTTGAGGCAAGGGAGATCATAACAGAGACAGGTATTTTGTGAATATTCGGTTTGAACTCTCACAAAGGCTTTACGAGAAGCACTTTGATCTAACCCCAAAGAATGCTTCTTAAATTCTTCAGCAACAACCAAACCCATTTATCATTTCTACACCCCTGTTGTACTACTGCTACCACTAATAATAATAATAATAATAACTGATTTATTTCCCCCAAGATTCCCTTCAAAATTTATATTAATGTATTTCCAAGATCTTCCCAGTATAATTTCCCACATTCTGAACATCAATTTGTACTTCCATTCCTCCCCAAGCCAAAGCAATTCTCCCCATAATATTCATTTCTACCATGTATCTTTCAAACCCAGTTTTCATGCTCCGTTCATGTTGCTTTGTTTCACACTTTTGCATGCATGAATATAATTCAAGACCTATTACTACCGGTGTTTAAGGAATTTCAAATAGTAGAGCTAAATTAGGGTTGTTGTTGTTGTTGTTAAATTTATTACCTGTCCTTCATCCTAAGGTCCCAGGTGGTTCACAACATTAAAACACAATATTTAAAACAACTTACAATTACAGAAATAAGGAGGATACTAAGAATATAAATCTGTGTCAAAAGCCAGGGCAAAGAGGTGTATCTTCAGCAATCATAGGAAGCTCCTAATCATTTTCTACTGAGGATTCCTCATGGCTCTGTTGTTGTTGTTGATGTCACCATTGTTAATTTGTTTTATATACCACCCTTCATCCAAAGATAGATCCCAGGGTGGTGTATAACATAAAATTCAAAATTACTTCCCTTTTTCTCTGCTAGGTAGAAACAGACTTTAGACTGTTGTGAACAGAGGACAGATGTATTGTAATAAATTAATTGCTAGAAGCTTGTCCAGCAATATTTTTTGTCCAACTCCCCTATTGTAAAATAAAACAAGGGGTTTTTTTAATGCAAAGAACTGTGGGGAAGAAGAAAAAATAAAATATTTATGAGCCTGATGTGGGGCAATAGCAATAAGAGGGCCCTTCAGTAGGAAATCCATATGAAAAATGTAATAGTTGAAAGGACAAATGCACCAAAGATGCAACCAATGACCATTGGCAATGCTCTGTGATGTACTGCATCTACATTGTACAAATACTCGTAACAGGTAAAAAAGATAAAAACAGGTATCAAGTTCTGTCCAGCATCGAGCCCAGCATGGAAGTCAGTGGGTAGAGTAGCTTTTATTTTATCCCAGATATTTTCCTGTTGCAGATATCTGTTGTAAAAAGCATTTGACCCTGATTTTGTGAACATTGTGCATGGTTCTAGGAACAGAATGGGAATCCTGCTGGTATGCTATCCTTAGCTGATCCAGCAAGCATTATATCAGATATCGTCCTGGTTTGAACATAATAATAAGCCATGGTTGTTTTGGACTATCTCTTTGCATTGCCCAAGAAGTGACAAGGCATCACTGAATCAACAGTTCTCTTACTATTAGCTAGCTGCAGTAATGGGGCAAGAATCACAAAGGCTCTCCTCCTCGAAGATTTTCAGCTACAAAAAACAACTCTAAAGCATCTCTCCCTTCCTAGACTGACCCCAAGAAGGCTTGCTAGACCTCTTCGTTAATGCATCTGTTTCAATCCCTTCCCACTGTGGCTGTTCTTTCAATAAAGACATTTTTTTTCAGTGCTAAAACTTGAGCAAGCAAAGAACAGGTGTTAGTATTAACTTAGGTTATAAAAGGAAGTTGATAAATTGTTGCAGAAGCAAAGATTAATGGGAAGTGAGGGAGTAGTGGCAACTACTGGAGTATTTGGGGTTAAACTGTGTAATTGCATCTGTTGAACTGTTGGTATAACTTGCTAAGGGCAAACATGCTTTTAAAATACAAGCCTTTTGTATAAGGATAAAAGAATCCCCCTTAACCATACAAGGGGCTGAGTTTGAGAGAGTGAGTTTGTCAGGGAAAAGGTGGGTGGGAAATGTGAATTGTTGCCAGGCGGAATAGCAGAAAGGGAGAGGACTGCAAAAACATAAGTGAAATCCTCTTAGTCATACCAGTGGTTTCATTTTCAGGCAACTCTAAAGCTAGAATTAAACCAGGAAGCAGGTCACCCTACCGTAGTAGTATAATTTTACCCTTTGCACACTACTCTCACAGCCAAAGCTTGGAGAAGAAAAATTACCACATGAAGAACAACTCAGTTTATTTACATGATGCCTCCCCAAAAATATTGTGATTGGGGTGGCTTGGGAATATAATTCAGTGTGATTCAAAGCTAAACCTTTCAGTCAAAACACAAGATCCTCCCACCTCTCCTTCCCCTTCTGTCTCAAGGTCTGGGCATATCCACAGTTGAATTGGTTTTGTTTTACAGGAAAGAAAAGGGGGGTGTCATGAATTTTATGTTTCTTTTTAAAAACAACAACATCTAAGACCACAAACAATTTGGAAGCTAAGGGGGATCCGCGATCTGCCTTGAGACTTGATCCAGTTCAAGAATGTGAGATCATGATCTGCAGCACCCCAATTTATCTTGTTATTCAGAGAGTACACCACTCTCTCTTGGTATTGTTATCTCCATTTACCAGTTTATGTTTGCTGGCTCTCAAATTATTTTAATCTGTTTAACCCCCCCCCCAAATAAATAGGGTATCATTGGAGATGACACTATGGCTTCTTAGAGTTTAGATCAGGCATCCCCAAACTGCGGCCCTCCAGATGTTTTGGCCTACAACTCCCATGATCCCTAGCTAACAGGACCTGTGGCCAGGGATGATGGGAATTGTAGTCCAAAACATGTGGAGGGCCAAAGTTTGGGGATGCCTGGTTTAGATTGTGGTGTTAAATAGAATTCATGCGAATGAATTCCTCTGATGAACTTCTATATGAAACAGCTGGTTAACACCATAGTTTTTGGAGTGAGTTACCATCAATATTCTGATAACCAGCTTTACATTTCAGTGTTTGCTGTAAATCAGTGTCTGAAAGTGGGGGGGGGTCAGAAAAATGAGATCATTGGACTGAAGATGATCCCAAATAAATCAGAGGTGGGGAATGTTTGGGTGTGATCAGTGGGGATTATTTCTCCGATGGAACAGGTTTGGACTCTGGGACTGCAGCTTCTTAGTCCTATATAGCGTAGTCAGTGGGCAGGGATGAGGGGAGTGTGAGTCGAGTAACATCTGGATACAAAATCAAGCAGGGGAACTATGAGAGTCCCATATACCATGGATGACGTTAAAATAGTTTATACTAGTTGTTCAAAACAACTTCACATTTAGCTCAGTCTGTTATAGACCTAAGCACTTAAGAAAAATAAGTTATGCCAAATTGAAATAGCTTTGGGAGCAGTATTATAATAAACAATTCTGGCATGTTTTGTCTGCAGATATATTCTGTATGGTTGCTAACAGCACTATCATGAAAGTCACACTTCTGGAAACATAAATGGATCTGACTAGTTTGTATTCCAATAACTCTTAGCAAAAATAAAAGACAACATCTGTACAGTGTACAGCATGCGAAATATATATATGTGTGTGTGTGTGTGTGTGTGTACACACACACACACACACACACACACAGTTTGATAATGACATCCATTGTTTAAAACTAGAAAGTCCCCTAAAAAGAAATTTTAAAAATGGGAAATTGTGATGAAACTCTTGTTACAATGATAGGAGTTGGAGCCCATCACCCATTCCCATCACCCCCCCCCTCTGAATATGCATAAGGGTCTGGTTACTTCTGTTTCAGTGTATCTGAAGAAGTGTGCGTGCACACGAAAGCTCATACCAAAATAAAAACTTAGTTGGTCTTTAAGGTGCTACTGAAGGAATTTTCTACTTTGTGCTGAGTCACTGGCAGCTCCTTCTGATTGATACCTCACCTGAGCTCATGAGGCTGCAGACAGTAACCCTTAATTAGTCATGACCAGTGCTTGCGGTACTCACTGGTTCACAGTACTGGCATTTCCCTGCCTGGAGATGCTCATCTGCATGGGGAGCCGCTGCATGAACAAAGTCCCTACAGAGTCTGGCCACCACCTACTGGGACTGGCTGAAGCACACGAGTCCTGCTCCCTAAGGAGCACGAGAGTGGGAAGCACAGTTTGTGACGAGCTTACCTCACCATGCACTCTGCTCTGCTGCTGTCCCGGGGCACCCTGGTCACCACGCTGGCGGTGCTCATGATGGTCGGGGTAGAGCGGGCATAGGAGCTGCCAATGAGTACTGGCAACTTTTTTTATATAGAACAGGGGTTCCCAGCAAAATTTTCTCGAGGACCCCTCATTGAGCCGCTATTGTGACAAGGACCCCCATTAATTCCTAATCCTAAAATTAAAAAGTGATAGCCAAATTAAGAGTCTTTTTATATTTTATATTTATACGTTTTTTACAGTTACTCCATCAGTATACAGTTAGTTTTAATTTTCAGTTCTTAATGAGATGAACCACTTTTTAACCAACGGTCCATTTTTAACTACGCGAACTGTAGCTTCCGCGAAAAACAACGCTTTGTTTACAAACACTACTGTTTTGCAAAGAGGCAGCGTGCGCCAGGGAGGAGGGAGGGGAATGGAGAAGACAGGGTACCTGCGCAGTAGCACACAAATGAAGCTGACGCGCGCAAAGCATCTTGGGGAGGTGAGCGTTAGTAGAATGCGCGCGCTGCCTCTTTGCAAAACAGTAGTGTTTGTAAAGCGCCACCTAATGGCATACAGCAGAACTACTGCCTCTATCTAAGTCTTGTTTTGCGCTAGACTCTGCTCATGCAGGAAGCGGCCAAAACAAAAAATCTGTTATCATACAAAATATATTTAATATATTTTTTAGCATCTTGCGGACCCCTCTGGCATAGCTCCGTGGACCACCTGTTGGGAACCACTGTACTATACAGTTTGAGCATTAAAGTTCTTGGTAGAGAATATAGTCCGAGTCCTTCATCCAGAGAGAGAGACAGGACATTGAATAGGTTAAAAAAAATGCACTAGTTGAATGCCTCCCACATCAAGTATACTATTGTAGTTGATTGGAAGAGCCATATACTACAAAATTCCATTTGTTAAATGGAAAAAGTGACTTTCATGTGTTGGTAGTAGTTGGATTAATAGTTTACTGCATTAACATTGCCTCTCTGGAGGTTTAGGTTTGCCCTCAGTATGTTGTTTTCCTGAGCATTTATGGGCTACAGTCAAACATTTTAAGAGGCCAAATGTTAAGACAATATCTTATATGGATTTGACTAGAACAATGTATTCCCTACAGGATACGAAAACAAAATACCCGTTAACCTGCTCTAGAGTCATTTACGCTCACTAGAAAGTGAATTGCTCTTTAATTGAGCAGCTTTACTGAAATTAAATTGTTGCTTACACGTTTTTCTTAGACTTTTATTTCCTTACTTAAATAGTGGTTTTCCTTTAGTTCTTGAGATACAGTTTTACAGTGCTCAGTGCAGACATGTGAAGCTGATTCGGACAATACCGGTACTTGCTTACCCAGATGAATGCTCCAGTTTTGAAGTACTTCCGTGCCTGTGTTAACTTTTCTTCTTCAGAGGAATCACCACTAATGTCTCTTCTATCTGTAGCAAAATGTTCAAATTATTTATCAGAATATGCACTGCTTGCTTGAGAATGGTCCTGACCTTTTGTAGACCTTAATGAGTCCATAGTGGGTGTAAAAAGTTTCTGCTCTGACTTAGTGCAGTATTTATACTGAGTTTGAAGTCATGTAATTGCCTATACAAGGTGTGATAGAAAAGAAAATATGCATACACACACATGCTTAGCAAATGGTGTCATGGACTGACTGGGTGCAGAGGAGTGGTGGGAGGCACTAACTGGGGAACTCCCAAGGGAAGAAGGCTCAAAGTCAGAGGACTGATGGTGGGATGACCATGAGTGGTCAGAGGAAGAATAAGGGGCAGACATAAACATAATAATTCAGAAAAAATATTTACTTTTTATACAGTATTTCAAAATGGATAAATTAGCAATTATTTAAAATATCACTAGAAATTAAAATATTTTAATACCATAAGAATCAATATATACTTCTGCTCCACATTAAACTTTGTCTCATACTTAAGAAGGAAATCTGTATTGAATGTGAAACATTTAACAGCTAGCTCTTTAAGAAAATCCATTATAATTAACTCTGAGGGGTTCTGGTTTTTGTTTTTTAATTACTACTATTGAAAAACATACTGCGAATTACACATGTATAAGAACGAAAAGATTTGAAAGTAAAGATGAATCTGGATAATTTGACTCAAGTACTTCATTAAGTATATATTTCAAGCTGCAGAACAATATAATACTTACAGATCTGTAGCCCAAACAGAAGTGTCTATCTACATTTTCTTCACCATGCACATTGGCACATTGACATTGTGAAAAAAAAATGCGTTCTAGGATGGAATTGTTAACATATGATTACATTGTATAAACCATATGCTGTTCAAATATGGGAGGACCTCTGAAATGTTTGCATTTCAAGCACTTGAATACCCCAAGATCCACCTGTCAAGAAAACCATTGGTACTTCCCCTTTCTCCCTTCCCTCTCTGAGTCAAGATGTCATTCTACCAGTAATGTGCTGTTCTATTCACAGGAACCCCTTTTATATTAATTGGGGTAAAGTGCTGATATATTTTATCTGTTGCCATGGTTGCACTTTTTTTAAAATTCCCTTTATGTAATTAGCTTGACCACTTGGGGAACAAATAAATTAAGGCACAAAGCATGACAGAGAATTAGCTGTATGTTGTTCTTTGCTGGATTCCATTGTCATGACCACAAGTAAAGTGGTCAGGGCTCATCCACAATTCCACTTGCGCATACTAACAAAGACTGAGTGGTTCCTGATAACAAATCCTGTATTAGTTGTCCTGCATTGTGGCCCTTTTACCTACTCCAGTGATGCACCCTTGATACTGTTGCTTAAGCTGTTTTAACATGGATGCTACTGAGATTGTTGTTTAGTCGTTTAGTCATGTCCAACTCTTCGTGACCCCATGGACCATAGCACGCCAGGCACTCCTGTCTTGCACTGCCTCCCACAGTTTGGTCAAACTCATGTTCGTAGCTTCGAGAACACTGTCCAACCATCTTGTCCTCTTGTCTTCTCTGAGTTATTCAAGCCCCTTTGCCACGACAAGGCATTGATCCATGAAGGGGGCTACTGAGATTATAGGAACATAATGTCTGGCTGCTTTAAAGTCATCAGCCTTTTTGCTCTCCTAATGCTAAACATCTCACTTTAATTTGGTCACAATCAATACAGGCTTCTTTCCTAATTAAAGTAATTTGTTTTTGTGAATCCGTCTTATGTAAACTCAAATAGGCTCTTGAATAGTCTGTGTTTTGAATGCAAAGGTTATGGATATATAATCTGTACTTTTGATTAAATGTTTGTGATAGAATTAAAAGTCTTTTGTGCAGGCATGTTTGCTAACAGAAGAATTTTGGTAATAAAATGAACCTTCTGTTAATATACCAAGGTAAACAAGTGTTGTTACATGGATCTTGCTTCTTTTACATTAAAAAAAAATAGCAATGTGATATGCTGCTTGTTCAGGTTCAATATTTTACCACATCTTATTTTTTTTAAATATCACAGACACCTGTAATATGAAATATCATTGAAACATAACCTTTTGGGGAAGCTATCCCATACTGAAACTTAGGAGCAAAAATGATAAAACTGCAGGTAACCTCATAAATGTTGTGGCTGGGTATGGAAATCTAAAATTTCACTCCCAGCTGAGCTGCTCTCTTTTCCTTTGGTATTTATGTTAAATTAATGTAGCACTCCTGTGGCTGACATTAGTAATTGGATATAGCTGAAGGAAATCTAACAGAGAAAATGGCACCCATTCTTCTTAAATTAAGGCATCAATTTTGATAATACTGGTGACATATTCCCTGACTGATGCTGGTGGAAGAAGTTAGGATTGCTACTAAATTTCTTATGTTGGTGGATCTCCAAATTACACCATTGAAGTAAAGGTATTTTGATGATATAATGGTGTAGAAATGACATTAATGGCATAATGTTAAGTCAGTGTTAAGTGGAATTGGGGCATGACAGGAGTGCAGTTTAGTCAGAAGTATATGCTCACTGTGGGCTCAATTCCATGCTCAAGATCAGCATAATATTAGTTGGGGTGTGTGTGAAGAGTGGTGTATTTTTAAAGCACCAATAGAAATGTGATTTGTGGGTGTTCTCTGTAAAATCATTGGCATTCAGGTGGTACTTTAACCTTTCCCTTAGAAAACTACCAAGGGTTTCTACATGTACGCCTCCTGACTAGTGAGCTGTGGAATTGTGGTTGAGGAGACACTATGTGCTCTTGCATTTTATGTGGGATAGGTTCTGTGTCATCATCTTGATATTTCTGCTGTTGCTGTGGGTCAGTACTTTCTATGCATGGGTAATGGGGGAATGACTGCTTTCCTCTCGCAGTTACAGTAGTTTGCTCTAAAGAACATTTCGTCAACGTGGGCTGATAGCTACTCAAGTGGTTTGTGGCAAGTCTTTTTCTCCTGATAATTGTCACTGTCCTAGAAGTTCAAGAACATGTTTTGGGGATAATGACGTCAAAGGCAAATTAGGACTCCTGCCAGGACAGTTATCCAAGAATGATAACAGTTGAAACGCAAAACTATATTAGAAGAGGTATGACCATGATTAGAATTCATGGATGTTTGTGCTGTGTGACTCAGATATATTGCATAGTACAGCTTTACAGGAATATTTAATAAATTTTAATAGAATTCATGGTAAGAATCTGGCAATATTTTACTCTGACCCATAGTACTGTTGCACTCCACCTGCTTCTTTCCATGTTGTGGCTTGAGATAGAAAGACTGAGCAGACCAATGCAATACCACAGAAAGGTGAAAATATTTGTAGGTCAATTCCATGATCTCCCAATAATACAGTATTAATTGAGCAGTGCTTCTCAAACTTTGTGGTTTCATGAACCACTTAAAAATTGCAGGGGGACAGGTCTCCCCCCCCCAGCACTCTTATCATCATAAAAAAACACACCCCAGCAACATTACAAATACCACTGGAAAGGACCGTTTTATCTGATAAACTTTTAGGGGGAAATTAGCAGACTGGTTCAGTGCCATATTATGAAAATCATGGGCTGTAGTCCAGGGACTTGTTAGTCTGTTGGAATATCTGTCTCTATAGTCAAAATGGATGATTTCCATTATAAAAGCACAAATAAATCAAGTGAAGAACCATGTACAAAATTCTGACTGAATAAAAATAAAAGAATTGTCCAGTAGCACCTTAGAAACCAACTGTTTGTTCTGATTATAAGCTTTCATGTGCATGCACACTTCTTCAGATACATCTGAATATAAGACAATCTCATCTGCTAATTTCTAAAATGTTTTGTCCACAGACAGTTTACTGATTGACTACCAGTTTACCTTCAGCTTATTACAAGAAGATGATCGCCATCACACTGCCATAAACTTCATTGCAAATCCTGAACAGGTGAGCTAATATAAGTAACTGCCTCTAATATGATTATTTAGTGATCATAGACTAGATATCCATTATATCTGGTGTTTTTCTAAATCTGTTTGTAGAAACTAAAAGGTGTTAAGAAGGGATTATATAAACAACTTTCAGTTCAGAGAAAACAAGTGGCTTCTTCAGGTTTTGAATAATCAAGAACTCAAATTTTGAACTGAGATATATATCCTCATCCATTAGGACTCAAATCAATTTCCATTCCACACATATGTAAATTAAGTTGTCTCGCTCCTGCAGATGCCCAGATGTTTCTTAATGCTCTCTTACTGGTTGCTGGCTAGCTTCAGTCTTTCTGCAGTGGAGCATGTCACAGTGCCTCCTCACTTGTATGCAGAGCTGATTGACGAATAGCTGCTTGTCACTGCAATTAGGGTGGCGTTGTGGTCGAAACCACAGAGCCTAGGGCTTGCCGATCCGAAGGCCGGAGGTTCGAATCCCCGCGACGGGGTGAGCTCCCGTGGCTCAGTCCCTGCTCCTGCCAACCTAGCAGTTCAAAAGCACGTCAAAGTGCAAGTGGATAAATAGGTAGGTACCTTCCAGCAGGAAGGTAAACGGCGTTTCCGTGCACTGCTCTGGTTTTGCCAGAAACGGCTTAGTCATGCTGGCCAAATTACCCAGAAGCTGTACGCCGGCTCCCTCAGCCAATAAAGGGAGATGAGCACTGCAGCCCCAGAGTTGTCTGTGACTGGACCTAACGGTTGGGGGTCCCTTTACCCTTTACCTTTAAAGCTGCAATCCTTGCCCCTATTCAATTCAGTAGGACTGATGTCCTGTTAGCATGGCTTCCAAGTATCCCATTTTCGCGGGAACCCCCTTATTTCCAAGCCGTTTCCGGTGCTGCCACGGATTTTTTATATCCCTTAAAGCTCCCAGATTTCAAAGTAAGCAGCTCCAAGTCCCTCCCCCTGCTGGCCAGGGACTGGGAAGACCTTGCCTCCTTGCAGAGAAAAGCCTGAAAGCGAGCGGGAGCCGTTTCCCTCTTTGCTTTGAGGCTTTTCTTCGCCCTGCTTGCTTCTCCTGGCACGTTCAAAGGAACAGCTGTTGCAGAGATCGGAGATAACACAGACTCAGTCCCTGCACACTGAGATTAGCCTGGTTGTTGGGGGAGGGAGCGGAATGCAGATTCATAGTCCTCATTACTACCCCTCTGGTTTGTGTGTATCTGTTGGGGGGGTGTATCGCTCTGAGGTGACGTGAGTGTGTTTTTTGGAGGCTCACTGGCTTTTGTGCACTTTAAAAAAGTTTGCTTTCTTTGTTTTGCTCCCTGCTTAATTAATTTGTGTGTATCTGGGGGGGGGGGCGTATTTGTAGAACAATAGGATTAAGGTCTTTTTCTCAACTCTGTTCATGTTATAACATTTTTGCTGTGAAGAAGAGGCATGTGATCTCTGCTGAGTCAAATTCAGTTTTGAGAACTCAAAAGTAAACCAAACATCTGTGATAATATCTTGTAGGCATAGAAACTGTCCAATAATCTTACAAAAACCTCTGGAAGAGCATGACGTTGTGAATGGATTAATGGAATTTATTTACCAAAAAATTTAAACACATACAGCCTTATTCTACATAATTAAAAAACTAATCTTTATTTCATGATGGAATAACCTTTGGATGGTAATATATTTTCCTCAAAAAGCATTTCATTTTAAAAAAATCCGATTCAAATTTATTTTTTTAAAAAAATATGATTTTTTATTTTATTTTTTAAAACAATTGATTTTTATCCACCCTGCAATTAACAGTTCTTTCTAGTCTGGCCATCGGTATGATTTAATCCTAATTGCTCCTGTTTTAAAGCTCACTCTGGCTGGCTGTATGCAACAGAGAAAGATGGATTGCTTTTGTCTCCTCCAAATTACAGTTAACATTTTCAGACGCAGCAGGCAAAACGTAAGGGTACTAATTTCTAGAAACTCTAGATGTTCCCTGGGTGTGCCAGCCTTGTCCTAGAATGTGTCTGGCTGCTATGTAAAATATCAGATGATCTATTGTTTGAAAAGCACCAAGTCCTCTCTCTAGGAAATTTGTTGTTGTTTAGTCGTTTAGTCGTGTCCGACTCTTCGTGACCCCATGGACCATAGCACGCCAGGCACTCCTGTCTTGCACTGCCTCCCGCAGTTTGGTCAAATTCATGTTTGTAGCTTCGAGAACACTGTCCAACCATCTTGTCCTCTGACGTCCCCTTCTCCTAGTGCCCTCAGTCTTTCCCAACATCAGGGTCTTTTCCAAGGATTCTTCTCTTCTCATGAGGTGGCCAAAGTATTGGAGCCTCAGCTTCACGACCTGTCCTTCCAGGGAGCACTCAGGGCTGATTTCCTTAAGAATGGATAGGTTTGATCTTCTAGCAGTCCATGGGACTCTCAAGAGTCTCCTCCAGCACCACAATTCAAAAGCATCAATTCTTCGGCGATCATTTGTCCATGGAGTTTTCTTGGCAGGGATACTGGAGTGGCTTGCCAGTTCCTTCTCCAGGTGTATCAAAACTCTCCACTATGACCTGTCCATCTTGGGTGGCCCTGCATGGCATAGCTCATAGCTTCTCTGAGTTATTCAAGCCCCTTCGCCACGACAAGGCATTGATCCATTAGAATACCCTCAATGCGTTCTCCTGTATCCAAATTAGGCCAGACACACACTTCATAGCTGGAGATCAGAATTTTACATTTCTTAGGAATGGTGGTTTTTTGCATCCAGAGTGTCTGCCTGTATATGACGCTTCTTAATGGGCAGAAATTCAACATGTGAAGATTTCCTCTTCACTACATGTTCACACTAGGGAAATGTAGTATCTGTGCTGAATGCTCACCTGTTGCGCAGCTTTCAAAGGTACAGCACCCAAGCCAGAGTCCCACATCTTTTTGCACAAGATAGTGACCGCCGAGGTCTCCTTATCCCTTTCCCTTCTCCTCTTTTCATTGTATGTCTCAGAATTATATTATATATAGATGGTTTATATCAGGCATCCCCAAACTTTGGCCCTCCAGATGTTTTGGACTACAATTCCCATCTTTCCCGACCACTGGTCCTCTTAGCTAGGGATCATGGGAGCTGTAGGCCAAAACATCTGGAGGGCCACAGTTTGGGGATGCCTGGTTTATATGATTTTATTGTTATATATATGCCAATAAAGGTGTTGAATTGAATTGAACTGACCAATCATGTCAATTCTGCTCCCCCCCCCCAACAAAAAATCCTGGCTACGCCCATGCTGGAAGTCCAGTAAATGCAGAGTCTAAAATTACCAAATTGTTTCTGGTACCTGAACACTTTAATAGCAACAAGTTATTAATATTTTTTAAAAATCTATCCTACCTCTCACTCCAAAGATGCTCAAGCTGGCTAATGAACAGTAATACACACAGAATATTACAGAGGTGTGTACAATGTCTCTCTCATATTTTTCCCCTCTAACATTTTAACAAATCACTTTTGGTTATTGAGACACTGGGAAGAAAAGGGGGGAAGAGGAGGGTGGGATGGGGAGATGGATGTGGTTGGTGTCCATTCTGAAGATGGGGGAAGATGATGGTGTGTAGTCTGGTGTAAATTAATTTGTAGCCTGGGGGGATTACCACGCCCCGCGGTGTGGACTGTCCCTGAGAATCATAGACTGTCCCCGGGACAGGTGAGGGTGCCGATCCCTTATTTTCAAATCCGAAACTTGGCAGCTGTACCTAGTAGGCGTGGTTAGGATAGTACTGTAAGGTGTGAAACATTTATTTTTCCTTGGACAAGGCAGTGGATAGTGGAGATGCTTATAGAAGTTAAATAAAGTGTGTGTGTGTTCACTCCGTATTTAAAGTGTTGCTGTTTTAAAAGCCAGGGTACCCATATATACTTCTCAAGACCTGAAGTTCATTTTCAGAGGTCCTGCTCCAGGTATCTCTACCAGTGAAGTGAGGTGGTATCAATTAGGCTTCTCACTGATGGACATGCTAACCTGGTGCTTACACTGTAGACTTTTGGGGAGCTGGTGTAGATTATATATCCCAGATTTTTCAGTTTTAGAAACATGTTTTTGTGCTTTTTAGACTTTGGAAATTACTGTTTTCACTGTTGTTGGTTGTATCCTGTTTATATTCTGATACTCGTTTTTATGTTCACACTGTATTCTTATTTTGACTATTTTCTGTACACTGCAGATAAATGTTTGTTAGTGGGCAGTATAAAAATATTGTTAATAACCACATGATAAATTTAAAAACCTTTAACGATGCAACGACACTAACTCTATGCAGAGTTAATGTAAAATTATTCCTCATGCTTTAGCAGATCTGAGAAGTGCAATAATTCTGCTCTGAAAACACTCATCAGCAACACATTAACTTGAAACATATCTTGTGTGGCTGTGAGATGGGAATGCTGCAGTTTGTAGTATTTTTCCTAATAATATCACATACTTTACAAATATAGTAGCAATTTAGATGCCTTTTTGTAGAGCTATTGACATTGATGGCTGAGCTTTTATTTCTCAGGAGCATGCAATTTGAAGAGATGCTCCAAACCTTAATTCTGAATTAACCAAATTACCGTGCAATCCTATGCATATCTGCTTAGAAGTAAGCTCATTGACTTCAGTTGGACTTACTCCCAGGTAAGTGTGTATAGGATTGCAACCTTCTTCTACAGTGTGGATCTGAAATCTTGCTTGAGAAAACAACTTTTCTATAGCTAAAATATATAAGAAAACATTTGGGTGTATGTTAATTTCATTGAATCCTTCTTATAAATAAAAATTTTAAGTTGGATTTCATATTATCATGTGAAATGGTTAGATTGTTAGTCTTATACTCTCTTGGATATATTCCTTTTCAGTTAAACATTCCTGAGTTTATTAGCTAATATCCTGATGTAATCAGCCATTTCCTAGAACCCTACAACTTCGCTAGCAAGGGCAGGGAAGGTACTACGGTACTTCTTCTGTTATTGATGATAAGCAGCCTACTTGCTCTAGTGCTCTAGAGCAGGCCTGCTCAAACTCGGACCTCCAGACGTTTTTGGCCTACAAGTCCCATGATCTCTAGCTAGCAGGACCAGTGGTCAGGGATGATGAGAATTGTAGTCTCAAAATATCCGGAGGGCCGAGTTTGAGGAAGCCTGCTCTAGAAGAACAGCTTTTTTGGTGGCTGTAGGGAATTGTCCATTAGCAAATCAATGGGAAGCCCCTTGAAAGCAGTAGTGATTGCGCTCCAGAAACTACCATATTTACTCAAATCTAATGCTCACCTTTTTTGGCCAAATTATGTTGTGAATATTAAGATGCATATTAGATTTGATGGAACATTTACATTCACTGGCCAAAAAAAAAAAATGGTTCCAAGGTTCTGAAAATTGAGGTGTGCTTTAGATTCAATGGTGCATTAGACTCTAGTAAATATGGTAACATGCACAAAGAGCTTCTGTTACTAGCTATGGCAGTTTTGCAAGTTCATGGAGGCCTTCACTGTCATCAGCTGTAGAGGATGAAGGCCTTGTAGCATGTGAAAAACTACGTCAGTAGAGCATGCCCAGTGTGTTTAAGATCAGGGCATATGTTTGAACACCTGTAATTGAAATAAGGTCAGTGCTTGTTTAAGCAATAGTCTTACGTAATTTTCATATTTTCTTTTTAATTTTTTAGTCAAACAAAAATTTGGACATATCAATTAATGCATCAAACAACTTTAACCTGAATATCACGTGGTCAATTGGCTCTACAGGTAAGAAAGCCCATAATGTATTTCTACTTCCATATTCCCTCAAGTACGTATCATCTAACTATATTTACATGATTGCCTTTTTGTTTCTTATTAGGAAAGCTTAATAAAATGTTTTCTTTTTCCATTATCATTATGCCATTATTAATGATATTACTTAAAACTTAGATAATTTGCAATCTGAATAAAGGTTCATTAACATGTTAACTTTCTTCCCTATTCAATTAAAATTACTTGGGTAGCAAAACCTTGTATGCTCTTTAAATTTTTAGAATGGCAGTGTTATGAACGCAGTGATTTTAATTAAGATAAATTACTTTCTTAACTACTGCAGAGACTTGAGATTTTAATTTCTTTGTTTCAGTGTTCAAGCCTGGAATTTAATTATTAACCTTAACGTTGATATCAAACAATAAAATCCTTCTGTGTGTGCTGATAAAAGAACCTGCTTATCTTTTTTTTTCAAACTTTTGAACCCAATTTCTCCATTGGCTTTAATAAAAAGCTTTGTTTAGAAAGTTTCTTTGAATTGGTTCTGTTGACTTTCTGAAAATATATCCAAGGAGAGCACCATTGATTGCATTTTTAATTAATTATGCAGAATGGTTAAGAACAGGAGGCACTTTACACTTTATGTGACAGATCTGTTTCTCCAGGTGTCAATGGGCATTTACCTGTGGAACACTGCAACATTTGAAAGGGAGATGGGCATTTGCAAACATATGGTACACACACACTGATGAATTGCAGCCAGGTGTAGCGCCACTTGTGTATCCACTGTATATCTCTGTATTTTGCAGACCTGCACTCCCTGTTCTTCTGAGATCTGTGCTAGCATTACAGATTGTATGCTGATAGGAAGAGCTTGATGTTAATAGTTCAGGGGGCTAATAGGGAGGCAGCATTTACTGGTGAAGCAGAATGTGGGATTCCCACTCCAGATTTTAAAGGTCTACATTGTTGAATCTTAGTTCTTTTTAGTGTAGAACTAGATCAGGCTTTCTCAAACTTGGCCCTCCAGATGTTTTGAGACTACAATTCCCATCATCCCTCACCACTGGTCCTGCTAGCTAGGGATCATAGGAGTTGTAGGCCAAAAACATCTGGAGGACTGAAGTTGAGGAAGCCTGAACTAGATGCATGTTAAATATGGAGTTTTCATTCTCATGATTACTTCCAGCAATGAAAGTGAGTGAGGGTGGTCACTTGAAGGGAGAAGCAGCATGGGAAGGGGAGCTTAATACATTGATTTACTCATTTCCCACTGAAATAATTTGTTCCAGCTGCTTTCTCCCCAGTACTTTCCCCTCCACGAGTCTGGAGAATAGTTACAGAAGCAAAATGACAAAGCCCCCCCCCTGCTGTTCTTCCTGCAACTTCCACCCCACACTGTACTCAGCATATCAGAGGCAGTCTCTTGTTTGTTATCAAATGTGCGTTTCCCATTTAATAATACTTTCTCTGAGGTGTAGCTTCTTTTACTTCTTTGTGGCTTGAAATCCCGTACTTTTTGAGGGGAATCTTTTGTTTCTTTTTGCCAGCTCAGCAATTTACAAATCAAAACAGAATTGCTGAAGAGTCTCATGTCTTACAAATGGAATAGGTTTATCTAGTTGAATATGAGATGTCCTAAGAATAGTTGAGATACTAAAGCAATATTTCACAATCAAGACAAATACATTTTTACACACTTGAATAACTTATTCAATTTTAGTGTAACTTACTTGAGGAAACTATATTAGCTGTGTGGTGAAATGGGATAAAGTTGGTTTAACTTTCAAATCCGTTATATGTTTCATTAATCATTCATAATATCTGAACAACTATTCATAATCTTTGCTAGTATATAAAGGATATATGTATAAATGTTTGTTTTATATTCCTCATGCCATTTTTGAAAATGTATAAAAGTCACTTATAGAGATGTTATACGTTAGAGATCTTTCCTCATAATATTCCATCATGATTTTAAAGATGAATCCAGTGTGCTGTCTTGATCATATGAACTGTGTGCTTGATTCAAGCAGCAAAGTATGCAGAAAGGAACTCTCAGCTGTCTAGTACAATTCAGTGTTCTTTTCTCCTGAATATTCATCCAAGGCTGAATGTGCATTTTCTGAAATTGTTGCTGTTTCTCCTTCCTTGGACTGGGTGGAATGAAGCAGCTTTGAGGAATTTAAATTTGTTTCAGTCGATAGTTTTGTTATAATAATGGATATCTTGATACCTGCTAGTTTTATTGTTGTGCCCCACCATGTGTGTCCTTGAGATGGAATGGACTACAAGCTAATTATTTTTTTTAATGGGCATGCTTTTCATTATTTTTATGTACTCTCATAGCTGGAACGATATCAGGAGAAGAGATTCCTGTAGTTTCAAGGGCTAATATAAAGGAATACAGAGATAGTTTTTCCTGTGAAAAATTCAACTTTCGGAGCAACCCAAATATCACTTTCTATGTATACGTCAGCAACTTTTCATGGCCAATCAAAATACAGGTTAGTATAAATAACAACTATGATCTTCTGTTATATTAAATTAACATTTTCCTCTGATCTGACCACCAGAAATGCAAAACTGGCTGTATTGTCTATGGAGGGTGGCCCTGTCATAAATCTGTGTGGTTCATATTTTTTAAAATGCTCCTCAAACACTGCTATGAACCCAGCCACGTGATCTGCAACTTATGGTTACCTGTCTTCATTACAGCTTGAATAAACCAATCTGCATGGTTATTTTTTTCTATCATTTTTAAAAACAAGTAGTTCTCTGAAAACCTTGTGAATTAATGAGACCTGATTGCTGAAAGAAAAAAGTTTATACTTTTACAGAATGGAAACTTAGACTCAACAGCTTAGTCATATCGTTCCTAGCTGCTGCTGCGGTACAAAACTCCTTACCTTTCACATACCTATTTCTACATGTTGGGATATATACAAAGCTTATGAAAATATATAATTATTTAGTACATGGACCCAAGTATTCCATAACAATAAAACAAAGTTGGAAGTATTTGATTTAAGATGAACACAGTGTTCAAATTTAGCTTCAGTGTCTCTTCTCTAATATTTTTTGCCATCTGACAGTGTAAGCATATGCATGCCTATACAGGTAAGTGTGATGGGGCTTACTTCTAGGTAAGGTGGTAGAGGATTGAAGCCCAAAAGTTCAATCCTCAAAATATGTATTTAAGTCAATATTTCTTTGTTCTTGGACTCAGGGATACTTAGAAATGTACAATAGACTCCATGAGACTGATGTGTCAGGCATTTATGACTGGATCCAAAATTAAGATTCTTGATTTTTTTAAAAAAATCACTGTTCCCATTGTGTGTGCACAGCTAATTAGTATGTTGAGATTATGGGCAGAGACATCAGGTATTAACCCTGCTTCAGATGTAATGCAAAACCAAAGCTTGTTAACAAGCCATGATCAAAACCTCAGTTTAATTTTGACTTGTTTGACCTCCCCAACCTGGTGCCCTTGATATGTTTTGGACTACAGCTCCCATAATCTCTGAGCATTTGACATGCTACCTCAGGCACCAGCCTAGGGAAGGGTGTCTTAAACTAATTACATTTTCCTGCAGGTTTGAACACAACAATAGTTTAAATTGGGAAGTGGATGTTTCCAGCATCCTTCCAATCAGTGTTTAAGGGGAAATGGCCAACCCTATGGCTTGCTTCTGCATGTTCACATAAAGTATATTTCAGTGTTACATCCAATGTAGGCCATTTGACAGCATAGCTTTGCAAACTCTTGAGACGTTTGGACCTCCAGTGTACATGGGACATTCAAAAAGTATGCAAAACTAATGAAAAAATTTATGACTATAAATGCCATCATCATTAACACCACACTGTCTCCTATGGTCTAACCTCCAAAATCCAAATGAAGTCAGCTGTACTCCTTTTAATTCTTTCTGATCTACTTATGTTAGCTTAATATCTTATCTGCATGGTGTAAATATTGTCCCATTTATTTAGAAAGGTAGCATTTTATCCAGGTAATTAAATCTTTCACTCCTATTTCTGATTTGACCTAATAATCTTGCTACTTTCTCCTTCCCCCTAACTACTGTTGAAAATATTTATTTAACTTTATCTCCATGAGATCTCTGCTCTCATTCTTGAGTATCCATGGATATGTGAACATTATGAACATGAAAAACAGTACTGAAATAAAATCCCCTATACTGGCCATCAGCCACCATGCTAGTGTGCAGCCCTCACCAACCCTCACACTGTAAATCAGCCCTCACACTGTAAATCAATGAGCATCTGCTTTTTGATACTTTTTGCACCTTCAGTCATATGGGATATGTCTGCAGTGGGGCATTCCAGTGGGGAAAATAAGCTATTTACAAGGAATAAGATAATGAGCTGGTTTATAAATATTGCTACTAGGTTAGGCTATTTTTGAATCATCTTTGTATCACCTGCCTTCATATAGCATTAGCTTGTTATGGACTGACAGACAGCAACAGAGAGTGATTGCTATGTTAATTTAAAACAAACAATCCAAAGGCTAAGGACTTGATTGTAGGAAATATATGTGTGCAAGGATGGTAAAAGATCACTAAAGAGTAACTAATTTATGTTAGGTCATCTACTCAAACAATGAATCATTTAATCAGTTAGCAGCTGGAATTTTGTGTTCATTAATTGGCAGAATGAGGCATATATATTATATATATTTAGAATATGTTCTATATAATTACATGTATCTAGGTGAATGAGTACATGCAGAAAACATACTGTCTTCCTCAAAAGCTATTTACATGAATACTGAGGTTAAAATTTGACATTGGCATAAACTTTGAAAATACAAATGGACTAAAATGGGAGAGAAAAGTCAAATCTGTTTTCTCCCCCACAGTTTCAAAGGCTATGTACTTCAGATGTGTAACAATATAAAACACTGCAATAAAATTCAACATGTATTGGTCTTAATTCTTTCTGCACCGTTGAACACACAACATAAAAATGATTGTTTCGAACATTAGTGGTTCAGAGCTATTTCAGAATGCCTTCTTCAGCAAAAAGAACTTTCCAATGAAGTTTTTTCTTCTTCAGTTCAGTAGTGTCCTCTCTTGCTTACCCTGAGGTTTCAATATAATATTTTACAATGTGTAACATCTGCAGAAATCATGCAGAAATTGTGTCATAATGATATGAGACTTTTTTGTCAAAAGTAGTACAATAGGACAACATTATTTTTCTTCTCCTTTAAACAGTATGATTAAGTAACAGGTTTAAAATACAAAGCCCAGATAGCAATGGATTTTCATTTAGAACTTTTGCAGTGAAAGGTTTTTCATCTGCGGTCTTCAAAGTAGACCATGCAAACCACACATCTAAGAAGTAAAATTGGGAGTTTTAACATGGTGCCAAAATGAAGGCAAGATTGTTGCCAGGCAGCTCTCAGCTGGGAGGAAATTCTTCAAGAGGGCTGCCAGTACAGAAAAAGCCCTCTGCTCTGTAACCATATCATATGTAACACCCAATATGGGGTGCCCCTGAAAAGACCATTGCTTGGGTAGGACAGTATTGGGAGAGGTGTTTCTTCAGTTATCAATTTTCCAAGTTGTTAAGGACTTCATCGCACCTTCAATTCAGAACAGAAACACTGTTGTATGACTCTAACTCTGTGCAATATACAGTAACAGTCTAACAGCCATGTTTCATTCCAGTTGCAATTTCCAAGGCATGTTTATGGGCACCTCCACACAAAGCATTTTATAGTAATTGAATTAGGAGCTTATGAGAGCATGTACTACTGTGGTCACTATTAATATCCAGGAACTGATGTAGGAGATGAAGCAAGCAAAGTTGATATGGCACATTTATTTAAACAAGAGGTCTTCATTGATCTGGTTTGGGTGTTACCATTTATAACTTGCCAGGAGAGAGGGAGGCACAGCAATGGCATGTGAGGCCAAAACCTGCTACCAGGCTTGGCACATATGGAAGTGTGTGTGTGGAATAATTATTGTTTAAATTGGGCGTTTGTGATTTGTGCTCTGGGTATGAATGTGTGCTGCATTTGGAATTGGTAACTGTTCTTTTGTGATGTTTTGAAACCTCTGTCAATGTGGCTTTGCTCAGTTGCTTGATTCATCAATATCTATTTGCACAGCTGTGAATGAAAGTGTATTTATTGGCTAACTACTTACGATATACCTGAAACTGGATTATGAATGTTAATCTGAGGAGCTGAAGGAAGGGTCTTAGTATATGGAAGGGTCTAACCTTGTGTTGGAAGGTTGATGTTGATGACTTTGGAAAACTTGGGTTGGGTGAGACCCAATGCCCACTAACCTGCTTTTGCTAAGCTTTTATTTCCATAACCTGTAGCAGACAGTTTAATTTATAAACCTTTTTGCAACTTGTATTTTCTCCAATGATCCCCTCTCTGAATGGGAACTTGAACTTGATTTTCTGTGGTCTGTGCCAGCCCTGTGACTCTGATAAACTGTCTTACAGATCTATTGGCTTGATTTCTGCAAATATATTTTTTAAATGGTTAGCAACAAATATACTTACAACACTGATCTCACTGTCCATTCAGGCAGATTTTCAGTAGATTTGGAATTATTGTTGTTTAGTCATTTAGTCGTGTCCGACTCTTCGTGCCCCCCTGGACCATAGCACGCCAGGCACTCCTGTCTTGCACTGCCTCCCGCAGTTTGGTCAAACTCATATCCGTAGCTTCGAGAACACTGTCCAACCATCCTCTGTCGTCCCCTTCTCCTAGTGCCCTCAATCTTTCCCAACATCAGGGTCTTTTCCAAGGATTCTTCTCTTCTCATGAGGTGGCCAAAGTATTGGAGCCTCAGCTTCACGATCTGTCCTTCCAGTGAGATTTGGAAACCCCTAACCAAAAAACTTCTGAAGGACTGAACTTTTTTCATTATGTAACACAAGCAGATATTATATGGCAATTGCTGAAGAAGAACATGAGCCATTTTGTATGCTAAGGCTTGAGGCTGTTTCTTATTTTCACATAGGGGGAATACATGCAAACACACACACATGCTCAAGAGGCTGCACATAGAGCCATTCACAGCAGTGTAAGTAATGTAATAACAGTGATTTACTGTTCAAGGTTCAATTTTCTAAACACCTTAATGACTTCCAGGATGACTGTTAGTAATATGGCTGTATGCAAATATTATAAATCTTGAAATATTGATTGGGCATTGACAACATTGTGCATGGCACATTAATTAAAAAAACTTTTCTGAATATATCATTTTAGTAAACATAAAATCTGTTGTGAAATAAGGATAGAAAATGAATTCTAATAAAAACAGGACATAGAGCCCTCAGAATGGTTCTTTGGGCTTGATACTTCACATAAGACTTGAACATTCCTTTGATGTATGGGACAACCTTGAAGCCAATAGTTGTTGACTCTGTTCAGAAGTCTTCAAATCCTGTCATTTTAAATAAACTCAAATGGATTTAGGATACATTTACATTATTTTATGGAATATTATTTTTAGATAGCTTTGTAAAGTACCAAAATTTATATTCTTTAAGCATCAAATTGAAAACTTGGGGGGGGGGGTTAAATTTTAAATACTGGATATTTCACTATGTTTAACTTTTATTTTATTTTAGCTTTGGATACTTCTAAATAGAAGAAGTTTAAAGTAAAATTTAACTTAAAATATTTTCAAGATATTATTCACCATTACATAGTACAAAATGTTGCTATACGTAACATAAATTGTAACTAATGTTAGTTGGAAAACAGGAAATAATGTATTTTAAGTGCAGTTGGATATAAAGAGAAAACTCTGATGGTAGTTGTTTGGAAATAGAGCAATTTTGTTGGGAAACTGTGAGGTCTTAAAAGGTTTGATACATCTGAATAAATTTGCTGGGGGAACATTATAGTTTTATTTCACAGTCCAAGAGTTTAACTAAGTGGCATTCAACACTGCTTCTAGCTGCATCATTCTCTATCTCTTGGGTGACTGTACAAAATTTAACATATTTAAAACAACAGTTTGTCAGGGAGTGGGAATACTGTTCATATTTCAGTTGATGTTTTAAAAACAAAACACCTAATTGAGAAATAATTAGTCTGCAATCACACACTGTTTTAATTTGTATATCATATGAATGCCTGAGATAAGATCTTTACAAATTAATGTAGATTGCTTTGGGTTCCCCCTCACCCAGACCAAGACATGATCCACTGCTGATTTCTAGAACATAATGGATACACACACACACACACTGTATTTCATATATCTGTGATATTTTAGAAGTGTATACAGTCATACCTCGGTTTAAGTACGCTTCGGTTTGAGTAATTTCAGTGTAAGTACTCCATGGACCCGTCTGGAACGGATTAATCCACTTTCCATTACTTTCAATGGGAAAGTTCGCTTCAGGCTAAGTATGCTTCAGGTTAAGTACGGACTTCCAGAACCAATTACACTCATACTTTGGGTTGAGTACTCCGTGGACCCGTCTGGAACGGATTAATCCACTTTCCATTACTTTCAATGGGAAAGTTCGCTTCAGGTTAAGTACGCTTCAGTTTAAGTACTCCGTGGACTGTCTGGAACGGATTAATCCACTTTCCATTACTTTCAATGGGAAAGTTCGCTTCAAGTTAAGTATGCTTCAGGTTAAGTACAGACTTCCGGAACCAATTGTGTACTTAAACCAAGGTACCACTGTACTGAGATTTGCTTCTGCAATGTTTATTTCATTTATGTAATTAATTAAGTGAAATGCAGCTATCACATTTAATGTTTAATAGCAAATCTAATCAATTTTACTTTCATTCCAAAACAAAGGCTGTGGCTGGTAACTCAGGCCATAGGGTATGCTGTGAGATTTTGGTTGTACCTTAAAGCATTAATAATTCATACTCCTGGTGTACTGGGCCATGGGAATCTAGGAAGGTCACTTTTGCTCAGAATTTTTTTTGCACACACATACACACACACACACTCACTCACACACACACGGTTTGGGCTGTCCAGTGATCAGCCCTTCTCAGCCCATGGCCTTCTCAAGTACATCAGGGGATGGTCACAATAGCTATCAGAAGAGGACACCAGGGATCTGCTTCAAGGCAGTGTCAGTGCATTAAAATCCTCCTGGCTGTTTTAAAATAATACTTACATTGGTTAAAAGAATCAGACAGGATATTAAGCGTTTCCTCAAGGAAATGTTTGTTTTCATACCACAATCCTAAATATTTATAAGCATTCATTTCAAAGTGATGGAGAGGAAGGAATAAGGATAGAGTATATTCCTCTAGGATATTACTGGAGGGTCCACAATAGCAAAATTGTGCATATTGATGACATATAAGAAATGGGAGAATTTGTTATAGTATACTAATGATTTGAATGAAATTTTGGGTTTGTTCTCCCAGCGGTTCCTCTAAAGTTTCTATTGATGTTAATGTGACATTATTATTTTTGACTGCTTATTCAAAACACAGCAGTTATACTGCAAAGCTAGTGATGTTCAATAACACCCTAATGGTTAGCTGCGGTTCTTGAGTGAAAATAGTCATGAATAGCACTAGATGGTTGTTTCTCCGCCTGACCTTATACAACCCATATATTAGAAATTATTCAAGTGGTTAATCTCTTGTGCATCAATGGAAATAGATTCCCCCCCCCTCAGCTCTTACTTTTCCCATAGCTATTACAAAAGGGGGAATTCTGTTTAATGCATACTGTGCCTGTAATAACCTCCCTAAGCTGATTAAGCACTTTTTGTAAAATGATTACACTGATTTTTCTAACCTAATAAAGTTAATTTAAATTCATGTGTATTCACTATAAAAAAAACCCTGCATTTGTTTAGAAAATACTTCTTGAAAATTATTTTTGTCTGTGCCAGTGAGGTGGTATTGGGGGGGGGGAATCAATCGCAGTGGTATTACTTGCAAAGCAATCAATTTGCTTCTATTGTAAGTGGAAGACATATCCTGAAGGGTTGAAAGAGAGATCCACAATTACTGCTCTTTTCTTTCTTTAAGTGAATGAGCCACATTTTCTTATTCTGATTATTGTTCAGGGTGTATATAAAGTTTACAAGAACAATATTTAAATATTTGTATAAATTTGGCTTATCCCCTGTTTTGAACTGCTCCTTTGACAAATCTCAGTAAACAGTTCAGCTGCCAGTTTAGTATTTTCACCAGGGGTGCAGACATAAACCCATTAACCAGGGAGTCTGCTCTGTTGAGCCCAATGTGGCTTACTTTGAGTAGAAATATGTAGGATTGCAGTATAAGTGTATGATGCCATGGGAAGACTTGCTGCTTTCATTGTCAGCTTTAATGTTCAGAGAATAAGTTGAAATGACATTGTTTTCTGTGGTGCCACTGGCTCTAAGAACTGGTAGGAAGGTTTTATTTTCAAAACTAAGCTCACTTGGGTTTCATAGGCATAGTCTCCACCTGCTTGTGCGCAGCTCAGGTGGGCAAGATACATAAGCTGAGGTTTGGGGTGTGCCCTCTCTGTTAACTACAATTGGTCTTAATTTTATAAGGAGAGGCATGTTGGAGAACTAAAGTGATAACACTGAAAAAAATCAGGTAATTGTCTATTTATAATATTGAGCAGCTTTATAGATATGACAATGCCTAGATTATGAATGCTTAAAAAGGTAAAGGACCCCTGACAGTTAAATCCAGTTGCAAACAACTCGGGGGTTGCGGCACTCATCTCGCTTTACTGGCTGAGGGAGCCGACGTTTGTCCGCAGAGAGTTTTTCTGGCTCATGTGGCCAGCATGACTAATCCGCTTCTGGCGAAACCAGAACAGCGCACAGAAATGCGGTTTACCTTCCCGCCAGAGCGGTACCTACGGTATTTATCTACTTGCACTTTGATGTGCTATAGAATACTGCTATAGCAGAGTTTGTGAGAGAATGTTTTATAACACTGTCTAACCTTTTGCAAAACTTTGTTGTTTTAACCTTGTAGACTTTTAAAGCTTTGTAAAGATTGCTATATAGGGGACAGAAGAAGAGATCTAAATTAAATGCTAATGAATTTTCTTTTGCAAAACGTATTAACTTTTCTAGTTAACATTGATTACAAGACAAGGGAAGAAATCAGGCAATTAGAAACTAGTGCAGTATAAAAGGGTTGTAAGCAATGCTTCACAAATGTTAATTCCATTGAGTCTTCAAGTGACTTTCATCTAACTTTGCTATATATTTCCAAAGGGTAAGAATCACATTACAGTGGTGCCTCACTAGACGAATTCAATTCGTTCCACGGGTCTATTCTTATAACGAAAAATTTGTCTAGTGAATCCCATAGGAATTCATTTAATTTTTTTTAAAAAAATTGCCCATAAGAACGCATTAATTGAATTTCAATGCATTCCTATGGGAAACCGCGATTCGCTAGACGAATTTTTCGTAAAATGAATTTGTCTAGCGAGGCAACCTCCGCTAGAAAAATCCTTTCTTTAAGCGAAAATTTTGTCTTACGGGGTGTTTGTTAAGCGAGGCACCACTGTATATGGATGGTTCCCTATAGTACTAAATTAGACTGGGCGTAATCTAGTCCACTAAGAGTCCTACAACCATGTGTGGTGGGACCTCCCTAGGACATAGTAGAGAGCATTTGCACTTAGCTACAAACTCACATTACTTGAGAGAATTATGGAGGGGAACAACTATATGGAAATATGGAAGATGGGTGCACAGGCTTCCCATTCCCCATAATGATATGATTTGGGGCATGCATGCATGCATGCACAGACCATGCACAGGAAAGAGAAAGCAGATGTTTATTAAACCTTATGGTGATCCTTCTATATACAACTGCTGTATCAACTGGTGGGTCAGGGCCTGCTAGTGGGTCGCAGTAGGAGCACTGCCACCATGCAAATATATAGTAAAATATTAAGAAATGGGTCCCCAAATGTTTGGGTTAAAAGAGGGCCCTGGGTGTGAAATGTTTGAAGATATTTGGACTAGACTGAGTCCAATCAAGTCTGTAGTTCAAATGTCATCCATGAAATAGATCAGGCCATGGCCAAACTTGTCCCTCCCGCTGTTTTGGGACTACAACTCCCATCATCCCTGGCAAACAGGACCAGTGGTCAGGGATGGTGGGAATTGTAGTCCCAAAACAGCTGGAGGGCCAAGTTTGGCCATGCCTGAAATAGATGAAATCATAAATTTCTGAAGTTATGTAAGAAAGAGTTCTAACAGGAAGCTCTGGGACTCATTCTTTGAAAGAGACAGAGATATGTGTTAATGATATTATCTCTCAAGGATAAATGACAGAATCTTAGTCTTTGTTTACACAAATAGAAGGGTATGTACCGGGACTGGAAGCAGGAGGGGGAAACCATAATAATGCCAGTGCTGCTGACAGAGTTAAAAGGCTCAGAACACATGTTGGCAAATTGATTGGGCCTTTGATCACCAGAGTGCATAGAAGAACTGACACTAGAGACCACAATCAGAGAACAGTGTTTAAAGGGCATTTGTCACTCCTGTATTATACTCCTGTATAATACATATGTTGCTAAATACAAATCAGGCAGCAAGAAACTAAGGAGTTTAAAAATAGTAACTAAGGCTGCAATACTGTTCAGCAGGAATAGGAAAGCATGGTGCTTGACTATGGCCAAAGTATTAATGTGCACATGGGTAACACATAATTTTTCATGTGCAATTTTGTGTGCTTTTTCTTCCACACACAAGCACTTTCAACTGTCATGTTTCCATCTACACTAGTGGGCAGTGCTTGACGGGATGTATTCACACTGTGTGTTGCCCCCTCCCCTCAGTTAGTACTTCCCCACCCTTCCTGAGTTTCAGAAATTGAGGGCCATTGTGGGAACAAGTGTATATATCTGTTTACCAAATGTGTTTTGTTTTTTAAGATAACAATTTTTCCAATGTAGCTCAAACAGTACGTACACAAAACAGTGGGTTAAATAAAATAATAAAATAAAAATGTGTGACACACTTAGGTTTGGAAACCTGAGGTCCATTGTGGGCATGTACTCTTGCATGAGATATATGCAAAATTTCATGAGATACAAATTTTCTGACCAGGCTTCCACAAAACAGCTTAAAAATATCATGTGTGTGTTGCACCAAACCAACCAGCAAGAAGAACCTCACCAATGGAAGTAGGGAGTGTGGTGATTCATGGCAAAACGTCAGCTCACATGTAAACTTACCCTGCCACCCATTACAATGTGCTTCAGTACATCCACAGTTAAGTAACATATAATTTTATGTTGGATGTATTTACTTACTATATTATTAGCAGAGCAGAAAAATCCAATTAAAATGTGGGGGATGGGGAGTGTGGGCTGCCACTTGGATGAGGATAGTGTTATGTTTACAGTGTGAAAAACAAGCACAGATGAAATTCATTGAATCCACCTTAAACTGATGAGTGTACACAGCCAGCAACTATTGTCAGCCCCAGAAAGCATAGCTAATGGTCTCAGTGGGACGACCTTAGAAGCAGGCATCTATAGAATTGCACGGTTCAAATCCCCGCGATGGGGTGAGCTCCTGTTGCTCGGTCCCAGCTCCTGCCAACCTAGCAGTTCGAAAGCACATCAAAGTGCAAGTAGATAAATAGGTACAGCTACACCGGGAAGGTAAATGGCGTTTCCGTGCACTGCTCTGATTCGCCAGAAGCAGCTTAGTCATGCTGGCCATATGACCTGGAAGCTGTACACCGGCTCCTTCGGCCATAATAGCGAGATGAGCGCTGCAACCCCAGATTCGTTTGCGACTGGACCTAATGGTCAGGGGTCCCTTTACCTTTATATAAAATTACAAAATGTTTTAAAAGCTCAGAATCCTTTCCAAAAACATTCTAAAGAGAACTGAATATGTTAAGTTTCAGTTGGAAAATGGAGAGGAGGGAACAAAATAATTTGCCTGTTTGAGCCCCTTTACATTTTAATTTATAGTTTAATGAAGGAGGCATAGTTGAAATTCAGAACTGGAATACTTCCATTATGGGTGAAGTACAGTGCAGCGTTAGGTAAGTGCATTATATTAAAGCCCTGTATGTCCTTATCTTGTGCACAAAAAGTTATTGACTTTTCCTCTCTACTCCAGTGCAAAAAGAAGTGAATGGGCAAGTTTATGTGAGTGGGGGATTTCGTATGTATTCCCCATTTCCGTAAGGGCTTATGTACCTCTCGTATTTTGTATGTTAAAAGGTAAAGGGACCCCTGACCATTAGGTCCAGTCGTGACCGACTCTGGGGTTGCGCGCTCATCTCACATTACTGGCCAAGGGAGCCGGCGTATAGCTTCCAGGTCATGTGGCCAGCATGACAAAGCCGCTTCTGGCAAACCAGAGCAGCACATGGAAACGCTGTTTACCTTCCCGCTGTAGCGGTCCCTATTTATCTACTTGCATTTTGACGTGCTTTCGAACTGCTAGGTTGGCAGGAGCTGGGACCGAGCAACGGGAGCTCACCCTGTCACAGGGATTCAAACTGCCAACCTTCTGATCAGCAAGCCCTAGGCTCAGTGGTTTAACCACAGCGCCACCTGGGTCCCATTTTGTATGTTGATTGCCTGTAAAATGTTTCAGTGGTTAAATCAATTTTGAGTCTCACTTTCTCATTCTGATTTAATCATAATGATATAAAATTGCACAGATATTGTGTAAATTGAATATTTAACGGACATCTTTCTAATTTGAACTGAAAACAAACATAATTAGATTGAACGACCTTCTAATTTCATTAAGTACATATTAATACTGTTGTAGCAAGCTATTGAACAGCACACAGGCGCTTAATGCAATTTATTATCGCACTGAAGTGAGCTAAAGCTTCAAAATCAGTATATCATGAAGTAAATCAAATAGCTCTTGCTTGTTTTCCCTCCTATTATATCATGCAGAGAAGGACATGAATTTCTGGAATAATTTGGTTAAGTTTCTAATAAGGCTCCACTTGTACTATATCCTCTGCATCATTATGAAAGATAGATTTCTCTTAATCAGCTGTCAAGTTTTGCAGTTGGTAACATATCTATTGGCTGCGGTTTTCAAAGGGATTTGGATATTCTCTGTCCATTAACTTTAATAGGAACAGTGCTTCAAATTTCCTTAGGTGACATTGGAAATCTCAGCCCTATTTAATATGATCATCATGTGTTCAGAGTGAACAGAGGTTTTTGTTTTGAAATGATGGAAGTCTGTCTGCATAGCCAAGAGAGTAGTAACTTAAGAAATAATAAGAAATAATAATTGTACACAGAGCATAGGACCTCTGGCAGCTCCTAGCTCTTCCTAAAAGGGAGGCTGACTAATGAAAGTGATTGAATGACCATATGCAGATGAAGGGAAAGTTTAAAGTTTTGTGGCTGATTTGTCACATACATATAATGTAAAAGGGATGTGAAAGAGTTGTGTTCATTTGGATAAATTGTTACAATTTGTAAAATGGCATGCTCTGGTGCTGGCAACCTGTTGGGCTCTTAAAGTAAGTATCAAAAGATATCAGTCTTCTACTTGGAAACAGAGTCATATGCATTCATTTGCCTCCCAACAGACAATTTGGTAGTAAGCAGTTCCACAAATATATCTATACTATATATACCACAAATATATCTATACTATGTACTATATATACCACAGCGTTGCTGTGAGTTTTTGTGTTAAATGGGCCCTTTTCTGTTAAATGGACCTTCAGAGTCTCCCTTTAGAGTCCCCTCACCTGCCCTGTACCAACCCTGACTCCCCTACTGTAAGTTTCAAAAATAAGACTCCCCCCCCCACGCGTGTTCCTGAAAATGTCCCCACCCCCCACTGCTTTGGCTGACTCAGGGTCCTACCCCCCATGGCTATGTGTTTCCCCCCTCCCTTTGTTGTGCCGCATCCCTGTGAGCCCCCTCCCCCGTTGTTGTGCCTCATCCCTGTGATCCCTCCACCTTGTGAAAGGCCCATATTCTGTTTGTTTTTGCCTGTGGCCTACTGGGCAATGTTGCTGCCTACTCAGTTTTCCCTGTCCCAACCCACCCACCCCCCACTGCTTTGGCTGACTCAGGGTTCTCCCCCCCCCTATGGCTATGTGTTTCCCCCTCCCTTTGTTGTGCCTCATCCATGTGACCTCACACACACACACACACACACACACCGTTTGAAAGCCCCATATTCTGTTTGTTTTTGCCTGTGGCCTACTGGGCAATGGTGAGGCCTACTCATTTTTCCCTGCTGGGCAATGCTGCAGCCTACTCAGTTTTCCCTGTCGTAACCCCCCCCCCACTGCTTTGGCTGACTCAGGGTTCTTCCTCCCCCCCCATGGCTATGTGTCCCCCCCTTTGTTGCGCCTCATCCCTGTGCCCCCCAATTGTGAAATGCCCTATTCTGTTTGTTTTTGCCTGTGGCCTACTAAATGGTGCAGCCTACTCAGTTTTCCCTGCTTGGCAATGCTGTGGCCTATTGAAAAAGCTGGGCCTTGTTTTCAGATGGTTGCTGTGGAATTTTGTGATGTCATCTGGAGGCGCAAGCTTTGGAGGTGGCAGGGTGCGATCTGGCTTTCTATTGGATGCTGCTGGAGTTTTCAGAGCTTCTGGTGGTGACGTCTAATTTGGGTGCCACTTTTTGTGTTTAATCATTATTTTAGGTGTGAAAGGTGTGGGTTTTTTGGAAATTTTTAAATGCCAGATCCCTCCCTGATGGGCATGGAACATTGTGGCCAAATTTGTTACATTACGGTTCAGCAGTTACGGAGAAAGGCTGTGACCTCCGTGCACGTAATGCCTACATTTTTATATACAGTGGTACCTCTACTTATGAATAACTCTACTTACGAATGTTTCTACTTATGAATGGAGCTCCGTCCGCCATCTTGGATGCGGTTTAGATAGGATTTTTTCTACTTACGAGTTTTTAGATAGGGTTGCTTCTACTTACAATTTTTTTCTCCCAATGCATTCCCATGGGATTCGACTTACAATTTTTTTCGACTTACAAAAGTGCGTTTGGAATGCATTAAATTCATAAGTAGAGGTACCACTGTATATAGATTGAGATAGATAGATAGATGATAGATGGATAGGTGTCTCCAAAAATTTGTACACATCACTTGGGAAGACAGGCGAACTAATATCAGTGTACTGGAAGAAGCAAAGATCACCAGTGTTGAAGCAATGATTCTTCAACATCAACTTTGTTGGACTGGTCATGTTGTGCGGATGCCTGATTATCGTCTTCCAAAGCAACTACTCTACTCCGAACTTAAAAATGGAAAGTGTAATGCTGGTGGTCAACAAAAGAGGTTTAAAGACTGTCTGAAGGCAAATCTTTAAAAATGTAGTATAAACACTGACACAAATGTAGTATAAACACTGACACTGGGAAACACTGGCCTGCAAGTGCTCCAGCCGGAGAACAGCCTTTACCAAAGGTGTCATGGGCTTTGAAGAAACTTGATCTCAGGATGCAAGGCAGAAATGTGCTAAGAGGAAGGCACGTTTGGCAAATCCACACCATGATCAACTCCCACCTGGAAACCAATGTTCCCACTGTGGAAGGACGTTTGGATCCAGAATTGGCCTCCACAGTCACTTGCGGACCCATTGTTAAAAGGCAATCTTACTCGGCTACGAGTGATCGCCGAGGAAGGAGGAGGAGGAGGAGGAGGAGGAGGATAGATGATAGAGTGCATATAGACTTTCTCATGCTTACAGTAGGCTCATTGAAATTAATGGGACTTAAGTTAGTCATAGCTACCAAGTATGGCTAAGTCTGGAATACACACACAGGCTAGGTAAAAGCCTCAAGTTGCCTTCTGCCTTGATAGCTGTAAATGAACCAAGCTTATAAATATAAGAGGCCTATGTGATGCACTATGCAACTACAATATCACAAGGACCACCTCTCCCCATATGAACTGATCGAGACCGTGCAATCAGGGTCCTTCCATGAGAGGTCCGGAGGGTGGCAACACAAGAATGGACCTTTACTGCAGTAGCTTCCCATTTGTGGAATGCTCTCCCTAGAGAGGCTCTCCTGGTGCCTTCACTACATGTCTTTAGGTGTCATGTAAAAAAACAAACCATTCCATTTCACCCAGGCATTTGGCTGATTAAACTATCTATGGTCTTTTAAATGTGTTAGGGGAGGGTATTTTGTACTTTGTGTTTTTATACTGTAAACCACCTTGTGATCTTTAGATGAAGGAGGTATATAAATTTAATAAATAATGAGAATAAATAACTGCATCAAATTGTGCATTAGGCTATGACCTCAAGAACATTCAGTTAATGTACACAACAGAATGTTTCCCCCCCTATGTGAGACAGTGATTTTCTATCTGGAATTTTAAAACTGAAACATCAGAGATTCACACAACAATTGTATTCAATAATACTTTGCATTTGTCTTCCACTGATTTGAATTCCAGAATAACTGGTGTGGCTAACTATTACATTTTGTTTTGTATTAATTATCCTTTGTCCCAAATGCTTGTTTTCTTGGCCCGCCGAAGACAATGGATTTCTTGTAATTTCTCTCTGGCTCTACCTCTTACTTTTTTATATGAACGCTAGGAAAAGAAACAATGTTCTTTTTCATTAAAACATGCTTTATATAAATGCTAAAATGAAATATACATTTGTTTAAAAGAGAGATGCTTTTAATGCTTGAGCTCAAGATATTATTAAGTATTCAGTCATATTGACAATCAAAAACATGCCAAAGTCATGCTCATGAAATGTGTGGGCATAAATGGCAACAATTTAAATCGTACATAATTCATATGTTGCTATTTCATAGTGGACCTCAAAAGTGCATATAATTATGATATTTTGTGAGTTCTTATTGGAATGTGGTATAGTACTTTTGTGACCTTTTAGCAAGATTCACTATACATTGTATATTAGCTAGAGCATTCTCAATTTTACTGTATTTTTATTTTTAGCCTTTTAGAATTGCTGGACTGACCTTGCTTCCTTTTTTATCAGATTGTAGGCTATTTTGGAGGGTTAACTGCAAAACTTTTCCGGCTACTAGAGATAATATTTTATTAACCCCTGACTACAGATAAGTGGGGCAAATCAACTTTTTCCATCCATCTCTTTTATGTCTCTCCAACAAAGGTTTCAAGAACCTGGGATAGTGTTTGGTAAATACAGTTATTAATCTGATAAGCTTTACCTTTATATAGTTTCCTGTGAATAAAATAAAATCACAACTCAAATACCAGAGGGCAAAATTAATTGCTATTGCAAACAAGTGCAGTTATCTTAAATGGGATGTACTTTGCCACATTTATGGTGGATGAAACACTTGTGTTTCAAATGGTTTCCTTCCACATATGCTTCATTCCCCCTTTTCTAATGTTCCCATCTTATCCTTTCGCACAAAACCTATGTGTATCTTTGCATAAATCCTATTTATAGTGCCTAGGTGCCCATTAACAAGGTCTATGCTCCTTGCTTACTTGGTACAGAGACAAGGAATTATTGTTGAACCATGGATTAATGAATAGGAACCAAATTCTGCTGCCTTGCCCTTATATTTGTTCATGTATCTTGGATGCACACTGAAAAGGTTCCTCATTCTGGAAAAATAGTTATGTAGTTATGTCTGTTCTGTAGCTCTTCCCCCCCCCTTAAAACAAATATGTAATTATTGTAAAGTGCAACAATTACAGCACAAGCAAATGCCTTGTTGCCCCAAAGCAGAACATTTTGCCAGAAAGTGAGCAAAATATCTAAATAAATTGAATCCCTTAAGCAAGAAACATTTATACTTATATTTAGAAACAATGTAAAATTTGAGGAAAAATAGCAAATTATAAAACTCTGTGTTTATAGGTATTATATGTTCTTTGAGTTACCTAAAGGCAGCATTTCCCATAATGCAATATAAGGTTTTCTGAGGCAATTGTTCACATTTAATGAATACTGTAAAATTAAAAAAAAAATCCTTTTAAAATCATCATGGAAAGCTTTAACTTGCACTGTGCATCAGCATCGTGCATATAGACATTGCTTCCATAATTCTCTATATGGAAAACAAAGTGGCATTTGTTAAAATTCATAGCTTAGTATTTAGTTTTAATTTCAACAGTATTGGAATGAAAGCAGTGGGTAGCCTGCTAGCATGAAAATATTTCAGTGTTTGTTTACTAATACTGTTCTTGACTCCAGAATGTCTTGCTACTGCCAATCTCCAGGGAGAAATTGCTTTAAGTGCACTTCTATACCACCTACAGAAAACATTAAGTAGAGATACACTATTCCTTTGTTTCACCTATGAAAGAATTAATTTTTTAAAATATATTGTATCGTATTTGATACGATCTGAATGTTTCTACTGTACCAGATGAAAATCAAATATATGTTTAAATGTTTAGAAGTAATGCTGTTCAACTTATTTCTAAATTATCTAAAGTCATGTACAGTAAAGCAGAAAGGGCTTGCTGAAGACAGCAAGTTTGTCAGAATGTGTAAAGCCAGAACAAAGTGTGAAGAGCCCCCAAAGGGCCTGTCCATACTGAGTGTCTGGGCAACAGTGTCACCATACTTGCTAAGGTCACACTTCTCTGAACACATTTGCAAACCACTTCTCCATGTCCAGTGCACAAACTTTTCTATAATATGAGTTATTCTTTCTTTTTATTTTTTTTATTTTTGGTGTGTGGAGGGTGGGGGAGGGGTAGATTTAGCCCAGCCTGCAGGAAGGCTGGACATTTACACTGGAGCTTAATAGTGGATGGGACTGCTCTCTTGTCCATGCCACTAGAGAATTTCACAACTTAACTCTCACAACACTGGTTTACACAAGCTTGGGAATCTTTCCCTGCCTCTTTCCTTAGCTGTGGTAGTTGCTAAGCATACAAATAAGTTTGAATTTGGGAGGGGTGGTTGGAGTGGTGACAGGCCAGGGAGGAAGGGGAAAGCAGTGTTCCTTACCAGTGCAGTTCCCACTGCAGTCTTCTCCAATCTGGTGCACTCCAGATGTTTTGGGTGACAAAACTTATCATTCCTAACCATTAGCCATCCTGATTGAGCCCAAGGGGAGCTGTAGTCCAAAAAACCTGGAGGGCACCAAGTTGGGGAAGGCTGCCCTAAGTAAACACAGCCTTGAACTTCAGCATGCCTGAAAAGGTAATGCAGCTTATCTTAAACTTGGATCTTGCTTTGTTTGAGTTCAGCTGGTGGGAGTTTTAGTGCTGGGTTTTCAGGCCAGGGCTGTTGACTGATTGGTTGTTCAAAGAAGTGATAAAAATGGAATGGAAGCAGTCTTCTTGTCAAGAGCTCATACACTTAATTGGTATAGGTGTCTTAACTCCCTGCCTCAGCTCTGGCTCCTTGTGCATGCTCTGCAACATTTGTCAGATGAAATTAGTCACAAATGTTTTACGTTAGGTGCAAGGATCATTCATCATAGAAGCTAATTTTAAAGCTTCTGGAGTTACTATATTCCCACTTAAGAATTTTTGAAGCGCTTGTATTTCTTTACATCCTATGAATGTATATTTGTACTGTTAGATGCATAATTTAATAGATGTTTCTAAGTTCAGCGTATCTTTGATAAATTGTTAGCTTCCTGTGAGAGTTCTGCCTCAGTCATACAGATATATTCCAATATTAGGTACTTCCATCACTAGCACTCCACTCACTTTGATCCCTTTGCGCAGAGAACTTCATTTCTGGGCAGGACAAATAAGGTCCTAACCAGCCATTCTTGGAGTTATTAGTGTAAAAGGATTGAGGAGAGTTGTGTGGTAAGTAGGATAGAAGTTTTTGAGATCTCTAGTTGTTGCTGAGTATGAAGCTTCTAGTTCAGCCAATCTATTTCTTCCACAGGCCCTTCTTTTAGCTACTGTGATTGTAGTAAGGTATAGCTATAACAGGGTTCTAGCTAAGCTTTATGGTCAGGGAGCTTTGCCAAGCATAGTCAGACAAGCTCAAATACAATGGCACCACGGTTTTCGGACGTAATCCATTTCAGAAGACTGTTTGACTTCCGAAACGTTCGAAAACCGAAGCACAAAGGGTGGTCTGCAATTTCAATTGAGAAAATTGAAGAAGAAAAAAACTCAGCGGAAGCCATTCGACTTCCGAGGTGTGTTCGAAAACGGAATCATTTCCTTCCGGGTTTTCAGTGTTTGAAAACTGAAATGTTCAGCTTCCAAGACGCTCAAAAACCGAGGTGCAGTACCACTGTATTGCACTTCTCCTTTGCAACGAAAGCTCAGGAGCTTCTTTGAACTGTGCTTGATACTAGTAGCTTAGAAACTACATATAGCCCAGGAGACTTTTAAAAACAGCTTTGGAAGCTTTTTTTGTAGCTCTGTCAGCAGTAGATATTGCCCCCATTCCCAAAAGAAGACTCATTAACCAAATTAAAAGAAGTGAGGATTGAATTTATTCTCCATAGCTGCCAAGTTTTCACTTTTCTCGCGAGGAAGCCTATTCAGCATAAGGGAAAATCCCTGTAAAAAAGGGATAACTTGGCAGCTATGTTTATTCTTGTAGGGATGCATCTATTCAGGACTCTGGGTATGTGATGCAGCCACAGGCTGTGGCTCCCCAGCTAAGAATGGGGAGGAAATTAACTGCCACCTTCCTAGGAAAACCTAGGAGTATGAAGTCAGCACGCTCACCTAGGCCCCACTGTTTAGTGATTCGCCTAAAATGTGGATGCCAGACACCCCCTCCAAGTCCCCCTAGGTAATCAGCACTGGCAGATCCCTGAAGTGTATGCTTTACCCAACTATGCTTTAGTTTTTCCTCACACACTTCCTTCTTGCCATACTCAGTGCCTACCAAGAGCTTCCAAACAACACCACTACCAAAGTGCCAATCAAATTAGTCCCAGCAGTGTTGAGTAGGCAAAAAGCAGGGAGACCCTAAGACCAATCAAGGAATCCCCCCTTCAAAAATTCCTACTCAGCCCTTTCAACAGACAACTGGCCAAGCCCGACATATGTCAGATGTCAAAGAAATAAACAACTATTGGACTTTTAGAAGACATCTGAAGGCAGCCTTGTTTAGGAAAGCTTTTATTATTTGAGGAATCATTGTATTTTAGTATTCTGCTGGAAGCCGCCCAGAGTGGCTGGGGAATAAATATATTATTATTATTATTATTATTATTATTATTATTATTATTATTATTATGGAAGGAAGACATTTCAAATTTTCAAAGAAGAACAACTGGGGGACGAGAAGGCTTATAAAACTAAGCTCCTCCCTATCTGCTGGAGGGCCTCACATGACTACCCTTCTCCCCTCTCTTTGGGAGCAACTAACTCCTCCTCCATCATTTTATTAAGAGGGGAGGGCAAATATGCCACCTCCTTAGATATGGGAAGCAGTGTGCAAGACATGAAATTCAGATCAGATCTATACATTAGCCTTCCCCAGCCTAATGCCATCTAGGAATTGAACTGCAGCTGCCAAGGAATTGAACTGCAGAGTGATTTTCCTACTGGTGTTCACATATCCTTTGTTGTAATATGAAACACAAGTACTGTACGTATTGTGGTATGTCAAAAGAAAGCACATTAACTCTGAGTAGTTGAAGCACTATTAACTTCAACAATTGAAAGACCACGCTGAGGTACAGTACTTTGCATTCTTCAGCAGCAGAACTCATCAACATTTATACATCACAGTTTAAATTGAATTAAGTTTAATTTAATCTAAATTACATGGTTCTAAGTAAATTGGATTTGGTAATTCACTGTTAAGTTGATTGGCAACTGATGTCATAATTTAAATTTACTTTATATATGTGAATCATTCACTTTACAAATTCAATTTCTGGGCTTAGAAAAGGAGAGTTGTGTTTAGTAGGATGATCAGGCTTAAAGCTAATCAAACCCCCCCCCCCCAGATAAGCTCTAAAAATTAATAAGTGTGTATGTGTGTATTACTTGCGAGGTCTTGAATTGGAAAGACATTAATTAAAAATATTAATTAAAATATTGAGTACCCTGTTTCTCATATTTTAAGACATACCCATAAAATAAGCCATAGCAGGATTTTTAAGCATTCAAGGAATATAAGCCATACCCCGAAAATAAGACATAGTGATAGGCGTAGCAGCAATGCCGACCGCAGCAGGAGGAGGAGGAAAAAAATAAGACATCCCTTGAAAATAAGCCATAGTGTGTTTTTTCGAGGGAAAAATAAATATAAGACATGTCTTATAATATGAGAAACACGGTAAGAGTGACCGGGGAAGCAGCTGATGGCCTGGTTCAGTCATAAAACTCAACCATGGTTCATTAAACTAGTTTATTAAAATATATATAGTTTAGCAGTCTGTGTGAACATATGAACCCTGCTCAGCTACTCAACTATGGTTTGCTTACTGTCCTTAAACCATGATTTGAAGCTATGGTTAGTTGTTTGCTTATGAACCTTGAATTGTTTTAAATTGTGGCTGATGTTGTATGTGAACCCAGCATTCTTCCTTCACCATGGTTCAGATCAGACCCAGTCAAACAAGCCATAACTTTTAACCTCCCCCCCCCCATATGGATTAGCATTATGTGAACCACACCAATGTGCCAGCAGAAGTTAATTCCGATGACAGCAGCATTTTTTTTGCTCATCAAAAGCACTTTTTATGCTCATCAAAAGCACTGAGATCATCTGAAGGCTCCCCTCTGGAGGAAGGAGTGGGCTCTATTTTTGGATTCCTCCTTCCACCTGCAGTCCCCACCACACCTCTCGTACTGCTCAGGTGAGGATTGTTTCCCTGCCCCCTTCTTCAAGCATGAATAGAAGTCCCCTGAGTGCACTCCTGGGCTCTCAAATCTTAATTGGTCTGAATAATATTAGTACTATAGGTTCACCTGTAAAATATAGTCCATATCACTAGGAACTCATTTTTAGGGCTAAGGTATAGAACTTTTCCTATTACGTCGAATGTCAGTACATTTAAAAAAACCAATGTCTTGGTCCTTTAAATAGCTTTGCCCCAATCCTGATAAGGCTGTATGCATATACCAATAAACTTTGTGGGTATTTTTCTCACTGTGCGAATCAAATGCACCATTAGGACATACATCTAGCCCTTAAACAATGCTTCACTTCGACTGTTTGGCTGTTCAGAAGGGAGAGAGGAGAAGTGAATTCATTCCCCTCCCTCTTCCCAAGCGATAGCTTATCATTTTACCAGATGTTTGAGTGTAAGTAAGGATGTGCAATATAAGGGTCCAAAGCACGTTATTTTGGTGTCAACTCTTTCTTTAGGTGTCAACTCTTTCTTTATCCATAATATAGTATGTTACAACTAGAATTAATTCTTTTGTTTTTTTGTACATGCCTTGTTTTGGAAAGAAAGTATTGCTAAATACTAATGGATACTAATGTATTTCATATGATAGATGCATCAACATACAGTGGCACCTCGGTTTAAGAACAGTCCTGTTTCCAAATGATTTGGTTTACGAACTCCACAAAACTGGAAGTAGTGTCCCGGTTTGCAAACTTTGCCTCGGTCTAAGAACGTAATCCAAATGGTGGAAGGGAAAGCGCACCTCGGTTTAAGAATGGTTTCGGTTTAAGAATGGACTTCCGGAACAGATTAAGTTCGTAAACCGAGGTACCACTGTATTCTAATATTACTAGATATGCAATATGTGAACAACTTCTCTAAGTCCACTATATAATACCATAGTCATTCATTTTTGCAAAATCTGCATTTGATAATATTGTAATCAAATGATGGACCTACAAATGTACCTGAGTTCTGATGTCTTTGATTCATGTTGGGGTGTAAAAAATGCTCAAAGCCGTTGCAGGGTTGTCTAATCACATATAGGGAAGGAATGATGCAAGAATATGAAATACACTGTAGGGGGGGAAACACTGAAGTCTTTCTCTGGGTCTTTTAGGTCATAAAAAGAAAGGGCATCTAAGTTTTTTTTTAATTGAATATATGTGAATATGATTCATAGCCGAGGTTCCATTTTCTTTTTTGACATTTGCGTATTTGCTCCCCTGCCCCGCAAAATGCAAAATGTGAAATGAGAAAAATGATCGATACTTATTGAACATAAGCAGAAGTAAAAATAAATAGTTTTGCCTTTAGAAGATTCTGATGCTTTGGAAAATGTAAACAAATGTGCTGAAATAATTGATGTGTTGATTTGTAGCACTGTGATATGTAAATAGTTTGTTTTTCATAGGCTACATTTTCCATTAAGGCTGAAAATAATTGATTTTCAAGGAAGTGCATGGCTTGGAGAGAAGTGTTTCAGTTTGTGGGATTTTAATATGACAAGGAAGGAAAGTTACTACTGTTTATATATCATAGGGTTCTGGAAGGTTCAAATTACACGTTTCACAGGGAGAATACTTGTAATGAACAAGATGCTTTGGCAAAATGTAGGTCTTTCTTCTGAGAGTACAAACACTTAAGAACTGAAAAGCTAATGCTAATGGTTTTCAACAGACTGTACAACCAATAAAGAATATAAGGCAACATTCCCACCTTTATATGCATTCAGTATGTGTGTGCACACATACACAAATCGCTCCAAATCAGAAAGTGAGCCAAAAAGGTCACAAAACATCACAAAATGGTGGGGGCAGAGCAGGGTGTCTGCAGTCTTTTTCAATGGTGTTTCAAATATATGCGATTTCACTGATGCTCATGTTGCCTCAGAACATAACCCCCATGTAAATGGGTGTGTGTGTGTGTGCCTGTATTTAAAACGTAAGATTGTAGCCAACAAATTTATACTTGTTTGAAGTAATTTGTTTTCTGATTATGTATGTCACAAATTGGGCTTGAATGCATGGGTAGTCATAGCTCTTGGACTGGAAGTCATGACCCGCTTCATGTGTTTCACTGTTTCACCCCATATTCCTGTAGTACAGGTGGATGACTCTAAATAAATCACAGGTATACTTGGGAGCAAGCGTCTGCTGTCACAGATCAATAAAGATCTGTTTTCCCATTCCTGACTGAGAGGTTTTGCAACTTGTAAGCCTGCAGTTCTTGGACACTGGAAGTACATCCTTTTCCCTCAACACGATCCCATCATTCAGCCCAAGAATTTTGCTGTGATAATAGCAAATGGTTTCCTTAATTAAAACAGCAGCTTGCAAACAGAATGAATCAATGTGTGAAAAAAAAATCATATCATGAAGGGACTATTAAGCATGAATATAAATCCCGCTTAGTCACAAAGAGAGAACTCCATATCTTGTAGAAGTACTGAAAATACACTTCTGGAATTTCAATGGGACTGTTATGAATATGTGTGAAGTGCGATGAAGTGCTATATTACAATTCCTTGAATTGCTGTGGTGATGTTCTGGCATCTTTCAGTCAGAGGTTATGTTAAGAAGAGCATCTCAGGTTTCCAGACTCTCGAATTAATGTATTTGACATTTCCCCTAAGGGGCTACATAAGATATTCCCACCTCTTTATGAATTAAGGAACATAGGAAAATGCCAGGGTTCTCAAATAAAAGGCAGTAACATCCAGGCATACATGTAAATAAATTTAAAGTACTTGTTCTAGCGTTCACCCTTATTTAAGTACAGTGTTTGTTTACCATGGGATTATAAGACTAGCAGAGGGAGCAGTTTGCCATGCTTTGCAAGAAAAGATGCAGGCAAGTAAACTAGAATTAAATTGTGAATGACTTTTCTTGAGCATGATAACAAGCTGAGGAGGATGCTCTCAACTATCCACACAGCGATCCTTTAAAGGAAGGACTGGTTTGGACTACACAGCCAGATCACTTTCCTGATCAGGCTGTTTTTCCATAAGCCTATTTCAAAGTAGTGAGAGAAGGGAGTAAAAGAAGGTAGCATTTTAGGAACAGTCAGCAACCATTGCTGTTCACCATCTCCTAGGCTTTTCCTCTAGGATGCTAGTTACCCATGTAACCATCCCAATTTTTTGAGTGACCTATCGTTTCCCATCTCATAATGCCCTTGTGGACGTTGCTTTCTTTACTATTCCCAGCTTCAGCTAGAGCAGGGGTCAGCAAACTTTTTCAGCAGGGGGCCGGTCCACTGTTCCTCAGACCTTGTGGGGGGGCTGGACTATATTTTTTGGGAAAAAATAATGTACGAATTCCTATGCATAGTTGCCAAGTTTTTGCTTTTCTCGCGAGGAAGCCTATTCAGCATAAGGGAAAATCCCTGTAAAAAAGGGATAACTTGGCAGCTATGTTCCTATGCCCCACAAATAACCTAGAGATGCATTTCAAATAAAAGGACACATTCTACTCATGTAAAAACATGCTGATTCCCGGACCGTCCGCGGGCCGGATTGAGAAGGCAATTGGGCCACATCCGGCCCCCGGGCCTTAGTTTGGGGACCCCTGAGCTAGAGGAATAGAAGGTTACCTTTGTTCTCTTGAGTCTTCTTTCATGTTCTCTAGCTGTATACCACACCTTTTTCTGTAAAATAAGACCCAATCTCTCACATAGATTAAGACTTGCTTTAAAAATTTCCAGGTGACATGATAATATAACCTGTTTCCCTACACTCATTATTGTTTATCAAATGTATGGTGCTGTTGATGACAGCTGGGTGCAATGGTCTGTGCAAGATCCTGTATGACAGGTATGAGGAAGCTATGCCCCTCCAAATGTTGTTGAACTCTTAACTCCTGCCATGTTGTAACAGAAATTAGTATTGTTATTGGCAAACAGCTCACTTTGGATCCTAAGTTACGTCTTTTATTCATTTTTGATGTTGCTAATGTCAGTCTTATTTGTCAGGAATTTTATATTTTCTGGTCGCCTGTCATTTAGTGATTTCTCAAGTACTGAAAGATGCATCTTGTTGCTCTTTGGACTTAGGGTTTTAAAAAGTCATGTTTATTGCCATCTCTGAATAACTGACCCATGAGATCTATGTTGCCAGGGGCAGCATGGACCCTGCAGACATTAGATCTGTTTGGGGGCTGTGATTTATATGACCAAACAATCTCATGGTTGTCACATTGCTACTAAATATTATTTTATCTGGTGAGGTTTATGAATACTTGATAAATTTTGTATGAATACGAAACTTGTATCCCACTATGGAATATATATTATGTTATTCATTTTTTACCTTTTAAAAATCATGTGTTTTTATTCTCCTTGCCTTTATGACTATTTTTATGATGTATTTCCCTTTGTTGTTTCATTTGCAAATATTATTTTTAATAATAATAATAATAATAATAATAATAATAATAATAATAAGCTTCCCTTTCATGGCACCTTAAATTAACTGCCTGGTGCAGTTGCCTTGCTCTTCTTAATAGTAAGGCCAGCACTGAGCTGTACCAATGTCTGTCCGGCATGAAGGTTTCCTTATCAAAATAGTTTCACTGGATTTACAAGTTGAGTATGGTGGTCATAATGTTTATATAAAAATAGACTTTGGGCTCTCATCTGATTGAAATATCCTGACTATGCCAAGGAGAGATACTGTGAGCATCTCTGTTTTTGATGGTATTATCAATGAATGATGAAGACAAAGGCAGATGCTACAAGAATGAGCCAATATGCTCTGCTGAGGGAAACTTGCTTTGGATGTTCAACAAGGTACAGATGAAATTGGTGCCATGCAAAGAACACAAAATGGGATTTCTACAGAGTAGCACTAGAAACGTAAATGTTATGAAAGGCAGATACCTTTGGGATATGATAGGCCACAGACTTCCATGTAATCTATTACTCCCGCTGATAAAACCTTTTGATTTGTGGGTTAAACCCCGAGGCGGCTCTGCAAGTAACCTCATAAATATTCAAATTTGGGGAAATCAAGTACTAGCACAAGCACTATTGCAGAAACACAGTTTTTATTATTCCATAGCTTCCATATTTTTATAGCACTAGCTTCATTCATAAAAATAACATTTGAAAAATTGCTGTCTTTATATTTTGGGAAATGCTTTACCCTTTCCTTGGCATCTCACCAATGTCATGCATATTTTCCAAATACATTAAGCCTGCAATTTACAAACATTTAACTTGTGTGCATTCAGTCTTATGTGCATAACAATTTTTTAAAAACAAAACAAAACAGGCAGGGTTCTGGGATGAAAGATGCTGGCAATCCCACCTCCCATTTAATCCAATAGGTTTTGACTATACACAATTTTGACTTTAGACGTGCTCTGTGGAATGTAACCTCTGTAATTTGCAGGCTTAGTGTAGAATTATGAATGATTCAATATTCAGGTAAAAAACTCATTTTTAATTCTACATTTCCCAACCAACCTTTTCCAAACTCTAAGAAAGCTTTGACAATTTGATTTTTAAAAGAGAGAGTTATATGCGTATTAAAAAATCCACATGTGATTGTTACTACTTTTATTAGGTCACTGCAGCAAACCATTTGTTTAATAAGTGTGCTGCTCTAGGATAACTAGAAATTATATACACATGTGCACACAAACACACACATTTATATATAGTGCCTGCAAAGATAAGCATTTTGAACTTTGTATGGGTCTTCCAGCACTGTATGTTATGGAATATTTCTAAACAAATATAAAACTCTTCAGTTAATTTAAACTTTAAATGCAGTAGTAGGCTATAATAATGGAGGACTGTGTCTGCGGGATCTGTTTCATAACTAAATTGTTTCTATGAAGAAGAATTATTTCAATTTGTAAGCATTCAGACACCAGTCTGGGATTGCAATCAGCCCCTGGAGTGCTAATGTTCCTGACAGCTTCAGAGCACCAGGGCCTAAGCACTTCTGGCATCATGAAAGAGAGGCCTTGGAGGGGGGACCCACTTTGCACCTTACTTTTGGTCCTACTGGGGAATCAGTTGTGGTATCTAGAGTGTCCTACTAAGACGGGGAAGACCAGGGTTCAAACCCTTGCATAATAGTTATGCTCACTAGGGCATCACTCAGTTGGTCACTAGAGCCCTTTTCAAATTAACATTCTCCTTTTGTGCAGCAAACACATTGAAGGGGACTCTACCTTTAAAGGTAAAGGACCCCTGGATGGTTAAGTCCAGTCAAAGGTGACTATGGGCTGCAGCGCTCATCTTGCTTCAGGCTGAGGGAGCCAGTGTTTGTCCGCAGACAGCTTTCCTGGTCATGTGGCTAGCATGACTAAACTACTTCTGGCACACGGAACACCATAACAAGTGCCAGAGGACACGGAAACGTCGTTTACCTTCCTACCACAGCAGTACTTCTTTATCTACTTTCACTGGTATGCTTTCAAACTGCTAGGTTGGCAGAAGCTGGGACAGAGCAACGGGAACTCACTCCATCGCGCAGATTCGAACTGACTGCCAATCTTCTGATTGGCAAGGTCAATTTACCTTTACCTCTACCTTTAATCCCACATTGACTGTCATCCATGAGTTCTCCAATGTGTATCTGATGGATGTGATATGTGAAAACGGAACCTGCCATAGGTTCTTCACCCAGATGGGAATCTTTGAATGTTCAGCATTTGTGATAATGTAGAGAACATTTGTCCCCTTTTCAGATGTTGCTCCAAACATGAGGATATTTGAGGTGGGTAATTAGATGTTGTTTCACTTCCCGTCCCACACATTCTCCGTAACTGTGGAAGGCATTTGTCTAAAAAGGGTTTATTTCAACCTAACCTGCCTCAAAAATGGGATGCAAGGGCAGTAGCACAGCTTAAAGCAGTATGGGTTTTTTATGACTGGCTCATGGAGCACCACAAGGTATTTTGTGTGGTCCCCCATCCACCCTGTTGCACCTTGTGGGAACTCTGCTCTACTCTGCTGAGAATTGATACCACAGAGATCACCCTCCCATTTACCACGTGTCTCAGATTTAATACAGAGGTGGTGGATGTGCCTATACACTTTTTTTCAGCTGGAAATCAAATATTGAGGAAGAAGAAGCTCCACAACCTGCAGCATGGCAAGGCATTTTTAATATTAGCCCATATTAGTGTCATGTGTTCTTAAATGAGTTGTTATTATTGGATATTTCACATCTAGTGCATTTTATTTTAGGTAAAAAGAGGCAGGAAATTGTAATTTGTTCTTTTCCTGTTCCTCCAAATGAAAATGCCACATAACATTTTTTCATTTGCCTCTTGTGTCTAATTGTTGTCTCTTGTACTTCTAAAGTTGAAAGTTTGTCTGAGTCAGAAGGGGTGTTACTTGTTTTCCTTGGGAAAATATAGCAGACAATTGACACTAGAATGCGTTAATCTTAAGACTTTGTCAATACCAACTCCTTCTACAACAGAACATGCATTTTGGCTCTGTGGGAGTGCAGAATAATTTTATCCCGGAAGAAATTCAATTACAATTTTTGATGATACTGTAAGAAGTAATAATTTTATAGAGTTTAAGTATCCATATCAGCACTCTCCAGGCAGTTTACTTTGCATTGTGCCTGACCGTATCATATTAAATATGTCATCAGGGCTCAATGATTAGTAACCCCTCTGCTAAAGTTTTACTGTCTTTTTTTGTTTTTCCTATTTATAATTTCTTAATTTATTAACAATGAAAAATGAAAGAATGTAATTAATGAATGTGAAAAGATTTTTTCCCCTGTCATAAGTTGTGCTAGCAGAAACATGTATTTTAGTGTGGAGGAAATAAAATAAAAACCTAGCTGTCGGGAAGAATTGGAAGGTGTAGACTTTTTGTGGATTGGAGTCATTTATTGCAAATCTGAAGTTTGAAATCTGGTTTATCATGCTTAACTTTGCTAAACTTGGTTTGTGATCATGCCTGTGAGCATATCCTTCACATGTATTATGGTCTGAACTACCATAGAATAGGACTATGAGACTGTGGGCAGGAAGCTGAAGGATTTAGGGGCACAAGTGGGTTTCTTCATCACTCATTCCTGCTGAAGGTTGTGGACCAGGAAGAGGAGAATGCTAGAAGTAAATCACTGGCCACACAGGTGTTGTTGTCATGAAAGGTTTGGCTTCATAGAATCATAGAATTGTCGAGTTGAAAGGGACCACAAGGGTCATATAGTCCACCCCCTGAAATGCAGGCACCCTTTTGCTCAATGTGGAGCTTGAACCCATGACCTTGAGATTAAGTGTCTCATGCCTTACTGTCAAGGTCTCTACTTCCTTGAGGAAGGGATTTTGGCAAGAGATGGTGTGGCAGACAGCAGAACCAGACCAGTGTCTGGTGATGCAGTCCCTCAGAAATTCCACCAGAGTGCTGGAGCCTCTCTCTTATTAAGCTACCAAGATAGCTAGCCAGAGCGGGGGGCGCGGGAGAGAATAAAACGAGCAGTTTCTGAGGGAGTTTTTTATACAGTATTAGGGATAGAGAAGGAAAGAGTTGGAGTTAGACATGGACAGAGATAGGACTTGATTTGAAATGTGAGGTAGGGATTAGGGTAGGATTTGATTGGGGGAGAAACGGTTCTGATTTGAGTTGAACATCCACACTGAGGAGACTATCTATAGCACTATATGTAAAGGAAATGTATACTTGTGAAGAGGTCCATGGCCTGGGGCATGGAAGGCTGATTCAGAGTATATGAGTAAAAATTGTAGGGGAGGGAAACAACAATGACCTTACTGTGTGTTTCTGCTATAGACTTCCAAGCCAGATCTGAAAACTTGGGTGATGCCTTCCTAGAGGAGATTACGAAACATTAAAAAAAAAGAGAGATTAGGTATTGACCGAGGCTCTGAGATTACATCCACAAGCTCCTTCAGTAATCTATACAGCGTTTATTAATTAATAGTATATTTGGTTGCTTTTTGATATGATGAAAATTCACATACTTACCTGCTTATGAAATAACTGAGGTTAAAATATTTTCATATGACTACTGTGGTATAATCAACTGGACTGTTACTGATTGCAGTAGTTTTCCCTGATAATATATTTGTGTGTGTAATGAACAGCTCAAATGAATGCTGATATCATAAGTGAAAATTATTGCCATCATGCAGAATGTAAAACCTCCTTCAACAAATGGCTTTTTAATAATATAACTGTGATAGAACTCTGTTGGAAATTGTTTATATTTTATCTGTATTTTATCTTCCCATTTAAAACTAGTACTCTGAAGAAACCCTACAGACTGAAATATATGTCTTATATCATTTGTTCATGTAGCCCCAAATGGTCCCTCCTGTCTGATGACAGATCTCCAAAGCCTTAGGCAGAGGTCGTTTCTAGTTCTGCTTCCTGATACTGGTTTTTAACTGGGGAAAGTAATTTCTGCAAGTCACATGTGTTTCTTTGGCTGTTTTCATTAAGCTGCAAGCCAGAGCTTTCCAAAATGTGTGTCGTGATTCGTTAGTGTGTCAGCTGCAGTGTGTAGGTGTGTTGCGTGAATGCTCCCCACAACCAAATCACTCACTTTTCATTCCTCCCCACTAGCACTTGAGAAAACAAACTATCAGCCCTGGCTTAGCATTATGTCTGAATCAGATATTGTGGTATGTTTTGCTCAGAACAAACCACAATGATAAATTAAGGTTTTGTTCTTGGTTTACCAGTCATATTTTGTGTGAAACAAACACCAATCCAGGCTACTTGAATAAAATATTGGGGGGGGGGGTGAACAGGCAGAGGCGCAAGCTTGCGAGAGCGAGGAGGGAGGCATGTTGTGTGCATGACATTAGGGTATTGGGAGGAGCTGGGGCGGTTGCGCGACTTCAGTGGCCAGCGGCTCCTCCTCCTCCTGGTGCCACCACTGGTGGGAGGCTGCTTTGACCCTCCACGGCAAGAGGAAGAGAAGGAGCCGCCACTGGAGCCATGATTTTTGGGCATGGGGAGGGCAAAAGGACTCAGCCCCCAGGAGCTGGTGCCTTTGGTCCCAGGTAAGCCCCTGGGCGTAATGATTTCATCCATGATAAATTAGTCTCTGCCTGACACTGTGTTGCAACATCTAACATCCTGTGGTACTATTATCTGTGGAAAGTGAAATTATAAAGAATTTCTATAGGGCACATGAGTTGGGAGACAGGAGAAAAGACTTAAATCCCCATCTACTCACTTTTCCTCTCCCTCCCTCCCACCCCCATCCAGTCTTCTTTTCTGTTGTGTCATTCAGACTGGAAAAATGAGAACAGGTATTATTTTATTGTTGTTCTGTGTAAAAAATAAGCTAGGAGCCTTTTTTTGACTGAAGAATGGGAAATAATGCTTCAATTAAATAAATAATCAAGCCACTTTCATTAGGAAAAAAGCTGAGGTGCAAAAGCTGATGCAGTATTTAATAATCCCCCAAAATTTCTGTGGTGCAGTGAAAATGTGATGCTAAGAAGGTTTGCAAGGAAACATGGTGGCAATGCAGGAAAGGGAACAGATTAAGATTAAAATATTTGGTTGTGGTGCAACAAGGAAGTAAATTATTACATGACTATCACCTTTGGGTAGAATATGCTCATGTAAGCAACTTGCAGTACTTTTTTTGCAAAGTAATTGAAAACAGAATTACTGAAAGTTCTGCATATATACTGCAAAACACTGAACCAGGTTGACTCTAGGGATATCATTAGCTGGTGCAGTTTTATTTTTGTTTTTTAAATGTTAAATATGTATTGAAAGTAGTTTTTTTAAAAAAACAACAACAACACAACAACAACTAAGGATGTGTTGCAGAGAGAAGACTAGTGTAAGCTATTTCAAACCTTCCAAGAGACCTACATTCAACCATGGTTTGGAAATCTGTAATTGCTTACTATCTGTTAAATCCAGTCTGCAGCAGGAAGAGTAGATGACTATTTTTTTTGAAAATGGCTCTGTGCATGCAGATGAACCTGGGAGCAGAACTTGCCCGTATTGCCATTTGCATGCATGCATATTGTTTCTCATCTAGCAAGAAAGCTATATGTAGAAGCCTCTTTTCATGTGTTGAATTGAAATATCTTACAAGCTTCTTGTATCCCATTTTTTTAAATGTAGTGATCAAAGACAAATGTCAGGTTCAAGATTTCAGTGTTCAATGATATAAGCTGGGACGGGAGGAGATGGCCGGTACTTGCTTTGTACTAATTTAACAATCTTAATTAACCAGCATAAAATACATTCTGTGTTTTGTCACCAATATTCTCTCTTTCCCTGCCATAATTATATGCCCCTACCCCTAAATTATTTCCCCAAATGTCCCTCCAAATTCAGGCAAAAACAGAAGACTAGCCCTCATATTATTCCCAAGCAAGTGTGCAAAGTATTATTGTAGTCTTAATATTATAACATATAGCTATTAAAATTATGTTCTTACCCAAGTCAAATACTGTATATTGAATTGGACTTAGGTTCGAATATAATACATTCATGTTTCCAGTCCATCCAACTCTTAATCTGGAGTTAAGATATTAGGCAGGACAGGTTTGTTTGTTTGATAAAATGTATACACCACTTGATTGTAAAACACCCCTCTCAAAATGGTTAGACTTGATGGATTGGTAATATAATTTGCTTACATAATCTAGGCCTTAGAAAATGATGTATAACAACAGGTTGACTTCAGCCATTCTGCTTTCATTTAACCAACTACACAGAACACCTTTGTCTAAAGCAGCCTCCGTAAAAAATGACCATGTTTTTCCCCCACTTTCTTTCTCTTTTCAGATCGCATTTTCACAACACAATACCATCATGGACCTGGTACAGTTTTTTGTTACCTTCTTCAGGTAAATTTTCCACTCTCAACAATTCTACAATTGATATATGTGAAGTTATGTGATGTTCAGACTTTTACAGATATTTTACCCCTTTTGTATAATTCTTTAAAACATTGTAGACCACACAGTCTACATTATGCAGGTACTGAAGTACCACAGCTCCCCCCCTTTTTGGTGACTTGACTTGTGAATAGTCACACTCGCATTCTGATGGCTGTCTTCCCATATTTAAGGTTAAGTATTTTTTCTAACATGTGAAACTGGAATCATAACAAGTATGTATTACGTGGCTTGCTTCTTGCTTATCTCAGACTTTTCTTTGCTTGTGGTGCTGTTATTTGGGTTTGATTGCAAACTATTTCCCCCCTGAATGGTGAGCCTCCTTTCAGGAAAGGAGCTTAAACCAGGGGTTAACCAAAACGGCCACTTCCAATTTCCCACCCTATTTGCAAATACAGTAGTAAATTTTGGCTGTGTGTTCCAGTTTCATTTTGGGGAGCCAAACCATTTGAGGGAGGGAGCTCACAGCTGTGGCTGAGAGCTGCTTCGTTTTTCTTTCTCTTCTTCTCTTAATAGCTATTAAAGCCTTGACTTTACTGGCAGCTTTTGCAGCAGAGCAGCAAGAGGACTTGAACTGCTGCTACTCCCATTCTTCCTCTGCCCCCTCTGCAATTGTAACCTCCTTCCACTCCCCCAAATCATTTCTCCCTTTTTTCCTGTTTTGATGAACCAATGAGTAGTGATATACCATTACTATGATTGGTGCTAACATATTTTAACTATGATGAAGTCATGTGGGGGAATTAGTATGAGAGAGGAGGTAAGCACCTAGTGCAGCAGCTTACTCTAGACCAGGCACCCCCAAACTGCGGCCCTCCAGATGTTTTGGCCTACAACTCCCATGATCCCTAGCTAACAGGACCAGTGGTCGGGGAAGATGGGAATTGTAGTCCAAAACATCTGGAGGGCCGAAGTTTGGGGGTGCCTGCTCTAGACCTCTTAACCATAGATTGTTATCTGCACCAGTCCAATGAGGCCTTTTCATCTGCTTTGGTTCTGTTACACACACACACACACACACACACACACACACACACACCTACATCCAATATATGTGTGAGTAAATCTTATTTCACAGTTCATTTTGGGAACAAAGAAGGGATTGCAGATAATGAATAATAATCAACTAAGACACACTTAAATTACTTGTCTATTGATTTAAATGGGTCCATTCTGAGTATGAGCAATATTGGATGTCACTATTTAGCTTCAAAGACTGTGTGACAAATATAAACCCTTGACTATTAAGTTTTCACTAATAACTTTTTATTTTGCATATCATGTATTTTCAAATAGAGTGAAAAAACTACAGAAACTCTAAAATGCATTTCAATTTTGTTTAAAGGTTCGTTTATGTTTTAGATTTTACATTACAAACAATTACACATGTCACTTGTCCAGAGTAAGTGGAGTTTATAACCTCAGTTGTACAAATGTCCTTGACATTTTATTCCACATGGAAAGCCCTTTCATTAAACACTCCATCCCCCTTGGACTCACTGCTCTCCTATCCCAATCAATGAAATGGTGGAGCAAAAAAGAGGTTCTGTAATTCTTTTAGCTTGATTTTTGGCAATGGCTTAACAGATTTACATTCTACCATTTGTGAGTCTCTGGGGCAGATATTTATTATTAATTCATCTGTGAGTCCGATGGAAATAAGTGTTTTGACAGTTAATAAGTTGGTTTAATGTAACTAATAAAGCTGTTTCCTTAAAACAAAACAGAAACACTTGTATATATTAGCTTTCTCATACATTTTTGACAGTGGGGGCTTGATACACAGAGCCTGAATTCCTGTTGTTTGTGGTCCATTTTCTCATAGCAGTCTTACTTGGGAATGAGCAATTAACATTTCTTTGCTTGGAATGCCAAGATAGCCTGCCTCCCTCAGGTATCCCCTGGAGCTGCTTTAGAGGTGCATTTTGTCTGCAGCTGTGTAGGAATGGTTCCCTACCAGCACCTTTTGTATACTGTGTTATTTAATGACTTGCAAAAGGGATCTTATATTGGCTTGTGTATATTTTCTTTGTTGTTCTTATTTAATGTTTAAATAAGTTATAGAATTTGAATCTGCTTCTTCCTTTTGCTTAGGACAGGCCCAAGGGTGCCCAGTGTGAATTACGAGATTGTGCCCACCCCCTCAAAATCAGGGCCGGTGCTAGGGTTTTCTGCGCCCTAGGCAAGATCACCTTCTGACGTGCCCCCCCCAATTTCCCAGAGTTGTTGATCTTTTTTAGAAAAAATAAAAGTGGAATAAAATATAAAATGAAAAAATAAATAAAAATAAAAATAGAAAAAATACAAAAGTAGAAAAAATAAAAAATAAAAAGAGAGTTCCTTGGTTGTTGGTGAGGGGAAGGGGTAAAAAGCAGTCTCTTTACCTGGCCATCAGGGGCGCAGAAGGGACGCCAAACTCAGTGGCTTCAGGCAGCTCTCCGAGGCTGCCTGTCAATCAGCCGCCAAGTCGCCCGCAGCGCGGAAGGGGCCAGCAGCGCTCCCGCCGCTGTCCATGGTCCCAGCGGCGCGGAAGGGCCTCCCGCTGCCGCTCAGCCTTGGGCCATGCAGCCCACAGCGGTCCGGTGGCGCAGAAGGGGCCAGCAGCGCTTCCACCACCGTCTGCTGCCCCGGCGGTGCGGAAGGCCCTGCAGGCCTCCCGCCGCCGCTCAGCCTTGGGCCATGCAGCCCACGATGCTCCGGTGGCGCAGAAGGGGGCAGCAGCACTCCCGCCGCTGTCTGTCGCCCCGGCGGCGCAGAAGGGCCTGCAGGCCTCCTGCCGCCACTCTGCCTCGGGCCATGCAGCCCACGACGCTCCAGCTGCGATCTCGCTGCGCTCGGCTTCCCCCAGGCCCGAGGCCTCGGCTCGGCTTCAGCGCGCCTCTCTCCGTGCGCTCTGCGCTGCGCCACCAAGGAAGGCTCTCTACTCCCGCGGCCTGTAAGTTCTAACCCGGAAAGCGAGCGCCGCGCCACTGTGGTTTACCTGGCCATCGGGGGCGCCAAACTCAGCGGCTTCAGGCAGCTCTCCGGAGGCGCGGAGCTGAGAGGCGCGGCGAGGTGGCCCCATGCTCACGCTCCCCGAGCGCCCCTCCTGCTTGCCTCACTCACGGGGGGTGGGGGGCCAGTGCCCCCTGAATTTTGGCACTCTATGCAATGGCCTAGTTTGCCTATATTGACACGCCGGCCCTGTACAGAATCAAACTACACTGGCAGTTGAATGATACTTCAACTCTGCTAATACACTACGTAGGGGACATCGGGTAGGCCATGGGGTGCACACACAGCTCTGTTTTTCAACACCTTTTCTACTCCTCGCATCCCAGCAACTATTGCCTGAGGCAGCCACCTCACTCTGCCCAATGATTGGGCCAGCAGACATTTCTATGTTACCTACCTCAAGGAGTGCTTTGGTGGTGTGAGAAGTACACATGAAGTGAGAATCCATATCAGTCCACTCCATCTTTAGGAAAAGGTTCAACACCAAATGACTATAAAATTGCAAAGCTGTGGCATACACAAACAATTACTTACAACCTGAACCAAGAGATAATGGTCAAGCTAAAGTTCCCAGTTATAGATGGCCCCATTGTGGCTCTTATGCCTGAGACAACGAATCTCAAAAGACTCGGATGTGCAAAAGACTCGGATGTAAGCTGGGTGTGGAATTGAGAAGGTTACATTAAACAACAGACTTGTTGTTTAAAACATCATGTCCCGCATCAACCTTTGCCCGCTCAACTCTCCTGTGGCTAGATGACTTCTAGACGACCCTCAGCAGGACCCTGACAGACTACTAAAATGTAACTCAAGACATGCTTTAAATGTATGTTGGAGATCATGAGCATGACTGTGGCAAGATACACTGGTAAAGGGCCCCCGGACGTTTAACGGTCTATTGACCCAATACCTCTCTCGCCTATTTCTTCCCTTGCTGCCACCAACCAGTAAGTCTGTGTACTGGTACACAATTGATTGGAATCCAGTCAGATGAACAGTGAACAAAACAATTAAGTTTATTTAAGTGATGATCTTACAAGCATAGAAATTATTATTGGTTTCTCAAGTACTTTTCTTTAAACTTAACCTTTAGTATTAGTTCTCCCCCTGTTCCTCCCTGGCTGGAGTTCCCTTCTTAGTACTCTTACAGATTCTGCACCACAGCTCACCTCACTAGCTTCTCTAACCCTCTCTCTATCTAAAAATCCTCTCCACCTCTCTCATCAACTCCCATCAACTCAACTCCCCTCTGACTGACTGCTTCTTCATATATATCCCTGCCTCTGCCTGGAGAGCTCCCATTGGCTATCTACCTCCCTGCAACTTAACTCTTGCTAGACCCCCAGAGGTGAAATGCCACATACCTCACCCCTTAATAAGTTTGAATCAGGAGGGTTAACTTATCACAGTTACTCTCCTGTTCAAACATCAATAGTTCAAAATACAACATTTATAACTTTTACCCTTTATCCATCCCTATTAACATTAATACATCATATCTATCTCATTTTACCTTCACCCCCTCCCTTCCAAATACATACATATACATACCATCTTTAAATGCAATCATAAAGCATACATAAATAAAACAACTTTATTATAATAAAAAAATTCCTTCAGTAGCACCTTAAAGACCAACTAAGTTTATATTTTGGTATGAGCTTTCGTGTGCATGCACACTTCTTCAGATAACTTTATTATAGTACACTTAGTCTTCTTCAGAGACCAAATAGCAAACATGCGCTGGATTATGGAGAAAGCTAGAGAGTTCCAGAAAAACGTCTACTTCTGCTTCATTGACTATGCAAAAGCCTTTGACTGTGTCGACCACAGCAAACTATGGCAAGTTCTTAAAGAAATGGGAGTGCCTGATCACCTCATCTGTCTCCTGAGAAATCTCTATGTGGGACAAGAAGCTACAGTTAGAACTGGATATGGAACAACTGATTGGTTCAAAATTGGGAAAGGAGTACGACAAGGTTGTATATTGTCTCCCTGCTTATTTAACTTATATGCAGAATTCATCATGCGAAAGGCTGGACTAGATGAATCCCAAGCCGGAATTAAGATTGCCGGAAGAAATATCAACAACCTCAGATATGCAGATGACACAACCTTGATGGCAGAAAATGAGGAGGAATTAAAGAACCTTTTAATGAGGGTGAAAGAGGAGAGCACAAAATATGGTCTGAAGCTCAACATCAAAAAAACCAAGATCATGGCCACTGGTCCCATCATCTCCTGGCAAATAGAAGGGGAAGAAATGGAGGCAGTGAGAGATTTTACTTTCTTGGGCTCCTTGATCACTGCAGATGGTGACAGCAGTCACGAAATTAAAAGACGCCTGCTTCTTGGGAGAAAAGCAATGTCAAACCTAGACAGCATCTTAAAAAGCAGAGACATCACCTTGCCGACAAAGGTCCGTATAGTTAAAGCTATGGTTTTCCCAGTAGTGATGTATGGAAGTGAGAGCTGGACCATCAAGAAGGCTGATCGCCGAAGAATTGATGCTTTTGAATTATGGTGCTGGAGGAGACTCTTGAGAGTCCCATGGACTGCAAGAAGATCAAACCTATCCATTCTTAAGGAAATCAGCCCTGAGTACTCACTGGAAGGACAGATCGTGAAGCTGAGGCTCCAATACTTTGGCCACCTCATGAGAAGAGAAGAATCCTTGGAAAATACCTTGATGTTGGGAAAGATGGAGGGCACTAGGAGAAGAGGACGACAGAGGACGAGATGGTTGGACAGTGTTCTCGAAGCTACGAACATGAGTTTGACCAAACTGCGGGAGGCAGTGCAAGACAGGAGTGCCTGGCGTGCTATGGTCCATGGGGTCACGAAGAGTCGGACACGACTAAACGACTAAACAACAAAGTCTTCTTCCTCTGGTCTCCTGGACAAATCGTCAGCCACGGTGTTCATGGACCTTTTTACAGTCTGGATTGTCAAATTAAAGTCTTGCCTTGTTCTCTTGACCTCGGGGTTCTCGATGGTTCGGTGAATGACTGGGATACAGTCCAAATTTCGGATATCAGAGGTACCGCTGTCGCTCTTGTCGGGTCCAGACGTTGACGAAGCACTCGATCTATGGTCTAGGGATGACTTTCTTTGGGTGTCAACTGGGTTTTCTTCTCTGACGTAAGCACTTGGACGCACGCAACCGTCCTCTCTTTCTCTCTTGTCTCCCTCGAGAATAGCATTCCTCTCTGGTGGGCATACTTTTAGTCTGCCTCTGGGTTTTGGAATCTTTGCTTCAGATGCAGCTGGCATTCCTCGTTTAGGACTTGTCTTTGGATTGACAGGCACTGACGTGGTTGTCTCTGCTATTTCTTTAACGATGGCTTGTTTTCCAGCCTTTCACTTCCTCCCTCTTCTAACCATCTTAGGGATAGCTGTATCATTTGATTTCTCAATATCTTCCCTAGCTTTTTCTGACAAATTCACACTTTTTGAGATTTCTAATTCTGTTACTTTTACTTCAGCTGCAACAGATATTCTATTGCGCTTAATTGACCCCCATTGCACAGTCAGCGTTCTCTTTTTGGCACCAATTTGGTCATTTCCTTCTAAGTTAGATTCTTCAGTAGTTTCCTTAAGAACTATAGGTTTGGTCTCTTTGGTTTCTTTAGAACTAATAGACTTCCTGATCACATACTCTGCTTTCTCAGCTGGTACTTGAGTAATATTGCAGCTATTTTGGACTTTGCTTACATGGCACAGGTCCTTCTGCCACTGAGTATCATTACCATTCAGACTTGTATTTGAGAGAGTAATTGTGTCAGTTACTGAAGTGAAACAATCTTTAGGCACGGATCTTGACCTACTGAGTTTTCCTGGACCACTGTTAAACTGTACCCGTCTGGGTTTGTCAGAAGTGTTCGAACCGCTCTCCTTCATATGTAATGTTTTCGTTGAACCAGGAGCATGGTATGATAAGCTTTTCCTATCCATACAACTCTTTTGAGATTGTGCTACATTAGAAGGCTCTTGTGTGGGTCCTGAGAGATAAGGATCACTCTCTAACTTGGAATCTTTTTCTTCCCCCACTTTAACTTCTTCATGCCCTTTTACTGCAGGTGAAACGCCACAATGACTTTTGGGCAAAGCCACACCCCAGCACCTCTGAGGCAGAAATGAAGCATATGGCATAAATTATTGAATTCAAATGCTGTTTTTAAAGAACAAACACAGACATCACCAGCACCAACCAAATAAACAAATACATTAAAGCTTTTAATGTGTTGTGCAACAGTTACTCATGGTTGCATGCAGTTTGTTTGTTTTTTAACAGTTCAGACTTTCAGTAACCAAAGTATTATTTCTGTAAAACTGAAAGAATGATGTGAGCGCAGGCCCTCGCAGTATATTTCCGTACTGTGGCTTAGTCCTGGAAATATGAAATAATAACCTTTTACCATGTGTAGTGTAGCTTTCACCACAGACAAGTTACAACCAGTTTCCATATCCTGGATTAAGAATGACATCTGGCACTAATCCCTTGAATAATGATCCACATGATTGTCCACTTTAAAGCATCAGGCATCGCCGCAAGGAGAAACCTCTCTCTCTCTCTCTCTCTCTCTCTCTCTCTCTCTCTCTCTCTCTCTCTCTCTCTCTCTCACACACACACACACACACACACACACACACAGCCTTTGGTGCAGATAGAGGGATAGTGCTAAGAGAGAAGGGGGTTACTTCAGACATGCACAAAGAAAGTGGACATGCTGCAGACAGGAAGAAAAGGAGACGTTACATAGAAAGGACAAAGAACTATAGGACCATAAAGACCTGCTGAGTTGCTGCCTGTTGCCATTACTGCCCAACCTATTATGATTTTCCTCCTTAGGTAGTAGCAGGTTAGGTGTTTGGTGATGGGAGGAGCCTGAATTCCAACTCCTCTGCAGTTATTGGAAAGTGGATGGCTTGAATATGAGAAGCTGTGAACAGGCAGGCCTTCAAGTGGCAGATTTGAGCCATGAGTATCTTGGGAACTGGGCTTGTACACTCCCTATAAAATAGACCATGGGGAAAGTTTGAAGAATACCTTTATTTTGAAGTGCTTTTATTATAAAATCAATTTGTTCATGTCATCCAATAAAAATACATTACACAGTGTGAACATGTTGATTTTATAATAAAAGGTTACAGGTAGGTAGCCGTGTTGGTCTGACGTAGTCAAAACAAACAAACAAACAAAAATCCTTCCAGTAGCACCTTAGAGACCAACTAAGTTTGTCATAGGTATGAGCTGTCGTGTGCATGCACACTTCTTCAGATACCTTTTATTTATAATAAAAGGATTTGTATAAAATGGCAATGTGAGCTGGTTAATATGTATGAATTGTAGTAGCATAGAGAGGAAATGCAGTAAAGCTCAAAATGTGTCAGGGCATTTTCAGAAATGAAAAGGCTATAGGATCTTGGAATTTCTTTGTCTTTTTTTCATGAGCTAGTATGTAGCTTTTGAGTTTCTTGATCGAATTTAGGATCAGCCTTCTAATGTTCATACTGCAGCTCAGGCATGACTTTAATGTCCATATAGAGGTCTAGTTTACAATGGCATGACTGCATAGCTTTCTGATTACATTTTATATTCATAAATCAATTTAAGTGAAAACAACCTACAATCAGACTGTAAAGGACAGTTTGGAAAGAACAACAGGTAACAAAATGCAGAAAGAATCTAAGGCTGCAGTCCACATACTATCTACTCGTGTGCAGTCATAATGTAGCCTTGTAGATTTCAGTGGAAATACAGTGGAAATTTGCTGCATAAAGTAGGCTGTGAGCTGTGACCAAATAGTCTGATTTAATTGGTATCTGATATAAAATATGATTGCTGATACAGAATAACACTGGACAGTTGCGCCTACCATTGTATCCTGTTCCTGGAAGCAGAGATATCTAGAGGTGATACCCTTAAATACTCACCAGAGCAAAGATAGTGAAACCAGCTGTGGAATGGTTGAAACCTGGGAGCTCAATGAACAGGGTATAGGGCATAGGCTTGGGCACTAGGGTAGCCAGGTGTCAGAAAAGAAGCTTCTTGTAGATTATCCAAGCGTAAATTATTGCATGTACTTCTTCTGATATGGAAATTTATATCCATGTGTTATTGTGAAAGGCATACTAAATGTATAATGTGAAGGACAGGGGTGCATTTCTGTTTAACACCTTGTCCTTTGGGGAACACTAGCTTCCTGAAGCATTTATATGGAATAAAATAGACATTCATTCATCCAGTCACACATTATGTTTTAAATCAGCTTCATTTCTTTGAAGAAATATAAAATATTTTATCCTTCAGCATAGGTGCAGAATGTATAAAATATGAAAGTCTTTTCCAGGAGTAGCAGAAACAGAATCACACTTAGCAGGTCAGAAGTTTTATTTATCCTATAAAGATCTATTTCTGTTTTAAAAAAATTAAACCACCCTGACTATAAATCTTTTTTTATTTCTTCTTTGAAATAGATGAAAGGAGGTACTGCAGAGTTACTAGAGTTCAAATCTAGAACTTTATTAGGCCATATACTATAAGATATTTACGGAGTATTTGCTTTCATTTGACAGCATGTTGTTAAATTATGTTAAGCACATGCTGTCAATTAAGCTTTTTCTGGCATATGATGCATCCTTTATCTCACATGGGATTAAGTACCAAAATGTATTCAGATTATGCATGATTTTCATGTGTTTGACATGATAGAGAATTTGGTAACATAAATATGTCAAATCCAGTTGAATTTCTCAAATGTAAAATCCACTGATTAGTCCTTCTGACACTTCTAGTCATATTTCTCTATGGTACTACTACTCACCAAGAAGATTGTGGCTACCAGTTATTCCCTGTAGAGGGAATGTGCCTTAGGTAGTCTCATGGGTCAACCAGCTACCAAAATGGCTCCAGGTTTACATATATGGAGCACAATCCATGCCCTCAAACTAAGGACCGGTGGGCTTTCTATGGTAGAATGGTAGATTTGTCCACCTTCCCAAGTTTTGGCTGACATTTAGTTGGGTTCAAACAAGTTGGTTTATAGGATGAAGTTACCTGTAATAACTGGTTTTTGAATGATATTACTAATCTTGTCAACTGTGGACATCTGTCCGTTGTCAGCTCTTATTGTGTTACTGTGGAATGAATACAAACAAGTATAATTGCTAAGCACAATTTATAGGGAGTAAAGTGGCTAGTGAGTGGCACTGTTCACAGAAGTATAAGCAACCAATATAAATAGACTTATATCTTCTATGCAGAACAGCAGTGTTCTCTGTGAGTTTGAAATGAATTTGGGTTTTGCTACTTAATTTGAGAATTCCACTTCAGAAGCAAAAGCACACATTATCATTTAAATGGCTTTTGATTGCACTTGCATTTTAATAGTTTATTTTATTTTATATAACCCATGTTTGAACTTTGCTTACATTTCTGGCTAAAAAGTGGTGTTTTAATGCCAGTAAAGAGGAAGGAGTTGCAAGTGAGCTAATTTTTTTTATAGATAGTCCACCTGACTATGGTTATATTAGCATAGTAATAATATGCTGAGATAGTAGCAGTTTCATGAAGATAGTAAATAGCATATAGCATTGAGCTGCCTTACAAACCAGTCCCCCTGTATGCCCTTCTGAAATCAGTCCTCCAGGAAGAACTGGAACCACATAACATTGTGCTGCCATGGCCCAAAACAGCCAAATTAGCATGCCATATTCATTTTTTCAGTTAGTTCTTGATTTCTTGCTTTGGCATGAAGGTTTATAGATAGATATCCACTGACATATCTTGAGCTCTGCTTAGATGAACAACTTCAGATGCCATGTCACTGTACCTTCTTTTCTTCACACTGCTGAATCGTACAAATTGTGAAGAGGTGATTGCTCAGCTTCAGCTGACATCCTGTTCTGTGACACTCATGCCTTGCAAATCATATTTTCAAAATAAGTGAAAGACTGTGGCTAGTTCATAGGAAATCAACCACTAAAATAATTCCTGATGAGCAAAATATCAATCACACCTTATTATTCTAGTTGGCTCCACAAAGTGCAGGAATCCTGTTCACGTGTATATCTGATTTGCTTCCCCAATTAAATATGTTGCTGAAGTCTGTAATTACTTGATTTAAATATGAATTTGCCTGCCTACAATGCTCACATATATTATGAGTTGAGTGCCATTTCCTCAAGGAGATAATCTCCAACCTGGAATAGTAAATGAAATTCTGCACATGTATAATTAACATTAAAGCTGAACAAACTGCTTGGTAGGTGCATAAAAAAAAACTTTTAAAATATTAACCTCTTAATCTAAAGGAAGCACTTTGTTTACTGTTTTGAAGTATATGTGACCATAGAAACTAGTTAAGCAGCATTTTGTTTGGCGAGTATCTTCTTTATTTAGGTTGACCAATTATTTTGATTATTTCTTGTAAACTTTGTAAAAGTGGGCTGTTGTCTTTAATTCATCTCTTCCTAAGTAACTTTCCATAATGGCTTGTGCTGTAAAATGGGTGCCAGGGAGATGAAATCAAACTACTATTCCTGAGAGGCAAAATAATAATGCCTCTCAACATGCATGTGCAAACATCATAAGCTAGAGAGAACTCTCAGCAAACATTAATTTTTCACCCCAAGAGTCATCTGAAATTTTCATATATAAAAAGCCAATTCTAAATTGAAGAATGGGGAATTTGCGTTTCACTATTCCCAATGCCATTGTCTGTTGGAAAATTCAGGGCAGACTATAATTAGTTGTTCTTCACACAATGCATAGACTTTGGAATTTGCTACTGTAAGATATAGTTACCGTAATGTTTGTCAGTTTACCTTTTTCATTCCATCACAGAAAAAAACCTCTGCAAGTTGATTTGTTGATTTGCAGCAGAGCTTACATATTTTCTAGTTGAAAATATTGACAGGCCTGTTTCCTGTTCTTGTGCTGTGCAAGATGCATACTGTTGAAATCTCTGTAGAATTTATTCACAAGATTGAATGAGATGATAAAAATGATTCAATTCCTCGATCAGAATTAGGTGTTGTGTTCTTTAAGCAGAAAAGCAAATTTGAGAAATTCCAACATGCATCGAGGAAGAGCAACATGTCCATGAAGTCAGATTCCTCCATTTCAATCTTGCTGAGCTGTATCTTTGTGTTGATTTTTGGCAAATCATGGTCTCAACTACACTCTCATATAAATGATTAAATGACAAGCAGTGATTTTTGTGTGTGTCACCGCTGCCAAATCTGGCTTTGCCAGATTTAAAAGCCTCTATTGTTTGGAAGCTGAACAACCCACAATGATGCAAACGTAGTCCTGGTAGACCTAGGTCTGAGTTGAGTCTAGACATATGGCCAGATTTTTTTGGATGTCAAGAGAGACAGTCTCAGAAATTGCAAGGCCTCCTCCTGCTGACTTCAAGGAAGGGAGATGGTGTAGTCTCCGTGATTAACACAGTAACAAAGTCACAGCAACTACATATGTGCTTCACATCCCCATTCTGTTTGTCCTTGTCCTGAGCCACCTGGTGGAAAGTCCCACTGGAGTGAACAATACCACAGTAGATACTAGTGCACAGTCTGGCAGGGCAAAGTCCAAGGTCTAATCAGGCCTGGTTCCTGTCCCTGCAGCTGATCCAGGGGTCAGGGCACCTGGAGGTCAGTCCCACACATGCATAGTCACAAAGAGCTTCATAGAACATCCAAGCCATGGTCCAACCAACATGGGAAGTTGAGCAGACATTAGTTCTGCTTCCACTTAATGCATGCTGACTGCAACATCTGGGCTAGTTGAAGCATGAAACCCACACCTCTTCTGAGCCTACTCCACCTGAGAAATCACACACCGCCTTCCATAGCTAGCAATACCCCCCCCCCCCGGTCAGCTAGTGAGCTGGGCCGTGGGCTCCTGCCTGCCTATGCCTCTGCCTCTGCCTCCTAGAACATCCCTCCAGCTCCTCTCTATGTCTCAGAGCCAACCATGGTTTCTGCTGTTGTTTCCTGTGCACTGACCCCCATCCCCTTGCCATCCTCCAGCACCTTGTGAGTATTTCCTACACCAACCTTTCCTTCCCAGTCCCAGCTACACCCTTTGCCAGGATCTTCTTCCTCCTCTTCCTTCTCCCTGTTGCCCTGCCAATTCATGACAGTCCTACTCAATCAGTTGTGAAATGTGATATCATGCTCAGGTAATCTATACTGTCGTTGGAGATTCTATTAGATCATGTTGCTGGTAATTCTGATTTGAGTTGGTCCTATAATTTAATTAAGCTGCATGGTCCACACAGCATTTTATTTTTATGAAGTAGGTGTTTCTGTACCTTAACAGCTCAGCTATGTTGAAAGGAGAGGTATTGACCAGCTGTTTGTCTGCTGGTTCCACATTAAGACTTGAAGGAGATGCTGAGTTTTGGAAAGCAGGTGCATGGAATCTGATCCACCAATAAGAGGAGACCTTTTAAGCAGCTGAAAATTGTTTAAGAATTAGTTCATTCCCTTGGCTATTGTAGCAGAAGCATCTTTTCTCAGCCAGCAGTGAGATAACGATGTTACATTCCTGGGCTTTTTACTTCCAGTACTTTACACATCAGTCATGATATAATCTGCTTCCAAACTACTACCAGTAGCTGTGATTCACTCACTCTGCTTCTGTCATCAACAATTCCCTCCAAGATTCTTCACATTCCCAGCTCCAGAAAATCCAAGCATAAAATAAATGAGAATCAATTAAGATTGTTTGTGAGGTGAAATATCCTTTCTTATCCTTTCACATAGAATCCCTTTGCATGCATGCAAGTTACAAACAGTTTAGGAAGTCCAGATTGCAGCTGCTGCTGCTGTTTTCACAGCAAGGATAAGCTAGTTTATGATAATTATTTAATCACGTTAGAGCGCTTTTCATATATTAAGTATTTTTATAATACTGATCCAGGTTAGCATTCACAACAAAGTCAAACTGAGGCTGAACGGGTAACAAATTCAAGATCATCTAACAACTTTATTATCTCTAATACATTTACAGCAATACTTGTATACAGATAAATTGAGAAAGTAGTGTCTCTGACACTAAGTTTTACTGACGTTTATACTAGCACCAAACCTTCAACATAATGTCCTCTAAGTTGCAGTTATTTTGATATTTCTATATAAATCAAATAGAATGGAATGTATAAAATGTTTGAAAATATAGTTATACATTGATCAAACTAATACAAAAAGCCTTGGAAGCATATGAAATATTTTATGCATGGAAAGATATGCAGCCATTTATGAATAAAAAATATTTTCCAAATAAAAAGGCTCATAGGTTAATGTTAGGACATTTGATTTTCTGTTAGTATTTTATCTGACCTTTCCTGAATTTGTAATGTTCATTACTCAAGTATATTTATACAAATAATTGTTGTGAAGTGTGTCTGTGTCTGTACAGGCACATAAATATTTTAAACTGGCATAATTAAACATGAATACTAATTCAGTTGCAATGGGCAAGTGATCTATAACAGCTGGAATTCATTACAGCCTTGAGTAACAATACTGCATGCTGTCTGCTGAGGAAATATAGTGATAATGAATAGAGTTCTACCATATATCTTGTTTTTTACCCCTCATTAGCATACCAGAGCAGAATATGCTGTCATTATAGTTATGAAATGCTTTGAAAGCACATATAGTAAACTAAAAAGGGAAACCAATGATTGAACACTTTTGCTTTTGATCAGGAAATGGCAGCACCAAATTGTTAACTAATGTGCTTATTATTAAGTATTCTGGTGGTTTGCTGCAGTTTTGTGCATTGAATGATACATGTGCTATTCTGAACGTATCCTAGTGATAAACATAAAATATAATCAATGCAAGTTTCAGCATTTGTTTCAAAGGATGATAAGTTGAAACTATCTCCATCACTTCTATTGCTTGCAAATAAAGCATCCTATCACTTCTTTATTTTATTTGTTTAAGGCATTTGTATACTGCTTAATGTCGCAGATTTCTAAGCTGTGTACATATTTTAAAAATACAGATATGAACAGTTAAAATTTATCATAAAACAGAAGATTGCTTCAAAATGTTTGCTGAAATAAGAAAGTCTTCATCTAGTGCTGGAACTTCAGCAGGGAGAGAGTCTTGTCAATCTCACTTAGAAGGTGCTAGGGTAACACAACAAAGAGTCTATGGCATTAATGTTAAGATGATGATTGATAGCCATGTGTATTTGGGAATCCCTCTGTGAAACCATCACCCACCTGGTTGCCAAAACACACTCTCCCCAAATGATCTTTAGGTGGAGTCAAACCAAGCACTGCCCAGTGTGCATAGCTGAATCCTTCCAGGGTAGAAGTATGCAAGACATAGATTATAGAAAAAGAAAGTATTTATTGTAAATGTGGTTTTAACAATAAAGCACAGCATGCAGGTGCAGATAAAAGGTTCATCCAAATAAGTTGTACTCTGAGTTTGCCTATTGAAATTAATGGATCATGGTCATATTTATTATTTTTATTTATTAAATTTCTATTCCTCCCCAAAATCACAGGGTGGTTTGCAATATAAAAATGCATAACATAGTAACAAACAAAGGTAAGGTAAAAGGCAAAGGGACCCCTGACCATTAGGTCCAGTCGTGACCGACTCTGGGGTTGCGCGCTCATCTCGCATTCTTGGCCGAGGGAGCCGGCGTATAGCTTCCAGGTCATGTGGCCAGCATGACAAAGCCGCTTCTGGCAAACCAGAGCAGCACATGGAAACACCGTTTACCTTCCCGCTGTAGCGGTTCCTATTTATCTACTTGCATTTTGACGTGCTTTCGAACTGCTAGGTTGGCAGGAGCTGGGACCAAGCAACGGGAGCTCACCCCGTCACAGGGATTCGAACCGCCGACCTTCTGGTCAGCAAGCCCTAGGCTCAGTGGTTTAACCACAGCGCCACCTGGGCATTCATTAATTCAAAATAGTTGTTAATTCAATGGGTCTACTCTGAGTAAAGCCTAGTGGACTACCACCTATACACTGGCTTGTTTTTAATAACAATAGGAAAAGTTTTTTTCAGTCACATCAAACACTCTATAGTTAAGTAATAAATTCCTGTGGTGTGTTGGAACCTCTATGCATGACCAGAAGTGCTCACATACAATAGTATTAGGGAAACTGCATTAATTGCAAGTTGGTGTGCAATTCCAAAATGTGAGCCATGGGATTTATATTCTCTAGCAGAATTTTGGCATCCATATTTTAAGGAAATTACGTTGTGATTTGTGAATGTAATTCAGAGTCCGTCCAAGTGTCCCTATTTTCCAGGGATAGTCCTGGATTTACAGATTTCTGATTTGATCCCAGAATGTCCCACTTTTCATTAGGACATCCCTATGTTCATCTGAAAATGTTGGAGGGTATGGAATTATGTGACCCCCAAGCCAAGGCGATAAGAAACTATAAAACCTTTAGAAGACATCTGAAGGTAGCTCTATATAGGGAAGATTTTTAATGTTTAATATTTCATTATGTTTTTATATTTGTTGGAAGCTACCCAGAATGCTTGGGGCAACCCAGCCAGAATGCTTATTGTCACAAGCCAGAGTCCACAAGGGAAGGCATCAGAGGAAAGACACTAAGGACCATGAACATAAACCTTTCTCCAATTGCTCCCATTTCCCAGGATATAAATTACAAATACTGTAACTGAAAAAAGGGGAAAACTCCCCAATAATTTTGAGGCATCTCAACTTGTACATTTTCTTTCCTCCTATCAGTAATTGCAGTTCTATGAAAACTGGTTTTGCTGAAGTGCTGTTCTTTACAGAAGTGTAACAGAACAATTTTATTTTAAATGCTGTTCACAGCATTTCACACAGTGCACTGAAACTAGTATTGCTTGATTTACCAACCCAAGCAATCTAAGAAATTAATATCTTGAACATCTAAAACCCCTGAATACTGTGAAACTACAGGAACTCAAAAGCATGAAAGCATTGGGAGCCTAAGAACAAAAAAGTAATTTAACCCACTTTTTATATTAATGCAAACTTAATTTCACTGTTGATATTTATCTACTGTACTTTTGAAAGTATTTTGGTGGTGGGGAATCCAATAATCAACCCCAAGTGAGACAGTAATAGCCTAAAAGTATATGACATATGAACATCTGACTCTTTTCTCTCTGTGAGAACTTTGTGATTCTCTGTAACAGCAGTTTTCTAAGAATCAGGCTTGAATTGCTGCTGGTAGGAAAGGTCCCTCCACTTGATTTGCCCCATTGCAGTTTCCCTTTATTTAGCTTTCTCTGAAAAACTGGTTTTGTTTTATTTACGTTGCAAACTGCCTTAGGATTTTTAGTTATAAAGGGTGGTAGCATATGTAATGCTGTAAATAAATACAAAATGTCCTTGAATATTTCCCAAAAAGTTTCAGTGGGGATAAAAATTAGTTGTCAGGAGTGCATGGTAAGAAGGCACTTTCCCTCAACTTTGGTTTCAGTACAAAAGGATTGTGATTTATTATTGTTGTAAACTTCCTTGGTCATTTGTAGTGATGGAAAGCAATGCAGAAAATCTGCCAGTAAATAAATGCAAGTTTTTGCTGTGCTGTTGACCACCATAATATTTGACCAAATTACAGCTTCTGGAATGCAAATTGGATAAGTGGCATTTGTTATCAGACACCAAGAGAACTAGGGATTGGTGGACTATGTTTTTGTTTCGTTGCTAGTTCGCCTATGTTAGAATACGCTCTCCAGTCTTATTGCCTTCATGCCATCAAATGTCAATGCTTTTCAGAAAAGGTAGTGCAAAAGCACTCTAATCTCTCATTCATTTTTCATGTTTTACTTTTGCAGCTGTTTCTTGTCGCTGTTGCTGGTCGCTGCTGTGGTCTGGAAAATCAAACAAACCTGCTGGGCTTCTCGACGAAGAGAGGTAATGTATCAGTAACACTGCAAATACTATGATGGGGTTTTTTTTTGTCTCAGAGCTGCAGGTGAACATGCAACCTGCTTGTCACACATGGGAAATTAAGCTAAGTCTTTTCACACATAACATTTTTCTTCTTGCCATATTCAGGCAGTACAGGATAATCTACTTTCTTTGCTTAGATAAACGTGGTTAGTTTACTACAAGTTTGACCTATGAAAAAATTGTGCTGCTACTTTTTTACATCCCCTTTGTAAACAATAAATCAAAAATATCTGTTAAGGGTAAGCGGCAATTTTTCAAAGTTGTCCAAGGTCAGATTAGTTTGATATTTGCTGTGTTTTCATATATTTGGTGTACCCTGTCCACAACTGCTCTTTCTACATGTGCACCTGGATATTTTGCCCCTTTTCCTTGGCTTGTTTAGAGGGCAGGTAGGAGCACCTAACTTTAAAAAGCAAACATAGCTTTGGATTTGCCCCACCTCTCCCTCTGCCTAGTTTTGCATACATGAAGTGATGCACAGTGCTGTAATGGTGCCTGCTGTATTAAGCTTGAAAATAAGAAGTTGAAATACCTTTAGATGGCACGCTCGATTCTTCTTTCTTTGCACTTACAGCCATAGCTTCGCTTCAAGCTGCAGCTGCAAAAGAGGACACTGTGGTCACAGCTTGATTAAAATAAAATAAAAATCATCATTTGCATCCACAGATTAAATTGGGTTGGATCTTTTAAGACTCAATGAGCATTTGCATGACAGTATAATAGTACTGAATAAATTACATGGTGATTTAAAAATGTTGCTCTGAGAAACTTCAAAATCACTGTGATAAGAATAAATGTTTTACCGGCTAAGCTGATCTTAGAAATATGTCACTCTTGCAGCCATCAAGGCTTCCATGTCAAACTTTCAGACATAATGACTTGGATACAAAGAAATACTTGTGCACATGTATCCAGTCCATTTATTAGTAAGAGATATCGGGTTGGAATTGTGAGCACAACTCTGCTCATGAAATTATGCTTTCTTGACTCCTCTCATCTACTGCAGCCACTTTGACCTCCCAAAAGCCACGCCTGAGCATAGCTGCCAAGTCCCGGTTAGAAAAATATGGGATCAGCAGCGCCGGTACCGGAAGTTGCTTCTACGCAACATGCGAAGAAGCAACTTCCGGTGCCGGCACTGCCCGATTTCCTGTGCCCAGACATGGGCAGAGCGGCACTGGAAGAAATCCGGGGGAATTACGGGATATATCGCCATTTGGGATGACAGCGGGAAATGGCTTTAAAAACAGGGGTTTCCCGGGGAAAACGGGAGACTTGGCAGCTATGTGCCTGAGGCCCTCTCCAGAGGAATGACATGGGGTGGGGCACAGACAGCTTCATGGGGGTGGGATTCAGGAGGATTCCTTGTGTGAACAGAAGTGCTTTTCAACTGGTGCATAGTCACACCAATATGCAAAGTAATTCATGTATAATTATTCATAAGCGGGGGGGGTGTCAATGGAAATTCAATATTGATATATCTTCTGAATATTATATAACATTAGGATAAAATTGTGCAAATAGTTACTTATCAGAGACTAAATAGTTACTTCAAGGTACCCCAATTTATTGCTTAGCTATCTTGCTTCTTAAAATAGCTTGATATATTTTGTAACCTTCCTGAAAACCTCTGATAGGTCATTATTGACTGTAGAATGATAGTGATGTCATCTGGCCATTATCTTAATTACTTTAATTATGCCAATTTATAACGTTATTTTAATTGGGAGGTGGGAAAATTATTACTATTCCAGAGTCATAGGAAAAATATTTAATTGCAAAGAAATTGATTTAACTACGATGTAGCTGTTGAGACTTCCATTGTACTGTTGTTTGTTAAACTTTTGCACAAAACATAGCACACATGCACTCCAAAAAGATTAGGTATGAAACATGTTTTGAAAACTCTTTCATGTACACATTCCTTTTGTTCTTAAATACAGAGCAGAATGATACAGACTTGCATGTGTCAACCTTTTGCGTAAAAGGGGCATCCTTTTATATCTACAAACTGAAGATTGTAGCGTATATGCTCTGCACATGAGGAACACATGAAAGAGTGTACAGCTGGACTGTGTCTTTTGCTCCCCCCTTGACATCACATTGCCTTTTCAACATCTATGCATTGCACACAGTTGTATGCAGAGAAAGTCCAACATGGGAGCTCCTGCTCATGAGTAGAGGCTCTTCATAATCAAGTGCTCCTGCTCTGGACTTTGCATGTAACTGCATGCAACATAAGTCACATAATACTATACTATGTGTAAGGAGAATGGTTTGAAATGCAAAAGCTAATTAAAACTAATCTAATCTTATATTCTATTCTATTAAGGCACAGGAAAAAATACCAGAGCGAACATTCTGATTATTTGAACAAACCATTATTTTTATCCATGCTTATACACAAATCACTTATGCAGCATGACTTAATATATTTGGTTAGAATTAATATGACAGAGAGCTAAAACACAACCTCTGTCAATTATTCTAAACAGTTCTTTCTGCCAGTAGAGATATTGGATTATTATTTTTTAAAGTACCGGTAAACATTGTTAATATCATGTTGTCTTGCTATTTGTGGTTAAATACATGTCAGAGATTTGGGTAATGATTGTGTCCAAGTGTTTACTAATCCTGAATGGTTGGATTCAGTTCCTATTCTATTCAAAGGGACCCAAGTTTCACTGATTTTAAAATGGACTTAAGTTCAGCAAATTTACATCATATTTTTCTATGCATGTGTCCATGGAAGTTAGTTCCATTATGTTTAGAGGTGCTTACTTCTTTGTAGGCCAAGTCCAGTGAAGCTGTGGGTGGGGGAGTATGCTGTAAATAACAACATATAGCCAGGTGTTGGATTGAAATTAGCTCACAACTTTATTGATTACAGCAGAATAGATTTGGCGTAGGCGTTGGTCATATATCCATTAATAAACCAGCCCACTTACTGACTGGCTGATACGTTGTTCACTAAAAGACAGGGGTTGGCTGATGCTGGGGTACCTCATGGCATTAACCATTTTGGGTAGGCCTCATTCAGCCACTGGTAGAGGATGCTCTGGTCCTTCAGCCCCCAAGCTAGGCTTCTGAAAAGAGAATGCTACCCTCCAGGGTCACTTAAGGGGATTCCCATACATATGGGATGGGTAGAGTGCCTCTTCCGCCTAAGGATCCAGCCAGTGCCCTTCCCATCTTCATAAGTTGTGATGATTGTTATGAGGTAGGTGGAAACCCCCCATAATTAAAGCCAGTTTGTATGTAGGCAAAATTCCTCCCAGCCCTAAAATGAGCAACAGTCCATAGCAACGTCATTGGTCAACAGACTCATTTCTGCAGAAGAGTCAGAGGTTTTTTAATAGAGGGTGAGTGGGAGGGAAAGTCTGCCAATACTGAGGTAGGGATGCAGGACCCACCTTTAATAACCAAGGAGTGGACCAGAGGGCAGTCTATTTTCTTGCTACTTCATTTGAAGGATGGGCTGTGCCTGTCTCAGGCACTGTGTGCAGATGTAAGGTCTCATGAGCCAAACTAGAAGCTATATTAAGCTTATCATTGGTGCCTGTCAATAGCAGGATGTTCACAGATGGACATGCTTGAAAGCCTTCTCACAATCAAGGACCCTCATTTGCATTTCATATTAAGGCACAGTGCCCCCAAACCACTGTAGTTGCTGCTGCATCCTGCTTCTGGTTGCTATATGCTCCAAGCCCATTTCCTTCATGTCTTTCTACAGTGCTGGGCAGGCTCTTAGGCTGAATGGTGTAGAAGGCATTGTAAATCACTCAATGAGGGAATGGAGCACAACTGGTGAGAGCTGTGGCCTTGAAAGAGTCTTGAGGGCTGTATAGTGAGCCTAAAGTTCCTCACCCCTGTTCACATAATCAAATAACTATTTTTCTCGAGTAAATGTTATTTCCATTTTTATGAACAAAATATTTTGTATGTGGGAAGTGTCTGTGGAATTAATGCTAGCATTGTTCCTGGTGTTCTGCTCCCCATTTGAGGTAACATTGGGAGTTGGTCACCAAAATTATGTCTGCCTTCAAAGGTGAATAATCTCTAGTTTATGAATTATTTTTGTTAAGGTTCTGCATTAACTAATCCACCTCATCAGTACTTGAAACAGAACTGCTTTGAAATGCAATGGCCCTGTGCCTCCTCATTAATGACAATTTTACATTCTGTTGGAATTGGGCATTTATACATCCATTGCAAAAGTTGAGGCAAGTAATTAGCCAGAGGTTCAGCAGCTTTTTAGTGAAGAGACTTTTAAGTGGTGGTGTTATAAGTGAATGCTTTCTTCTTTATAGGTCTCTTATGCATAAGTGGAGGCTTTGATGTTATTGACGTTGAATATTATGTTGTTTAGTCGTTTAGTCGTGTCCGACTCTTCGTGACCCCATGGATGCCTGGTTTAGTATATTCAAATATACCGGTAGTTCCTTTATGAGCTTCTGCTTTGCATTTCTTTGCTAGCTGGCTGTACCCAAACCAATCTCAACTCTTTCCTTCCTCACCTGTGTCCTCACAGAACTGCTGAAGCTGTAAGTCAAGGTAGAAATTCCAGCTCAACTAGCGCCAAGCAAGGTGTTTTTGTATAATGGAGTAAACATGCATAACAAGTCTAAAAAGAGTCAGAGCAACATCCTTCCCAGATAATAACAGCCATTTTAGCCGAACAGATGGCCAGGTGGCGATATAATGCTTTGTTAACTTTGTAGCAAGGGCATAAAATGGATCCCCCCCCTCACTTTATCATCATCAAAAATAAAAGGGGAAGCTGGGGAGAGAAAAGCATACCCTTAGAGCTGTTTATAATTCAGAGTTCATCTGCTGGGTAAGATTGTTCTTTTTGCACAAATCTCTCATAAACCTAAAAAACTTTATGAGAATCTACTTACTGTATAAGACTTTTCCCATTAACCTCTTGTTGGGAGGCATTAACAATTCTATATAACAGAAAATGGCAAGTACAAATAAACATTTAGATAATATTTCTAGTGTCATTCCCCCAAAATGGCACACAACACATTGTTTTATTGCAATACTTTCTTGCTGAGTTAAGGATTTTTGTGTCAATACAATGGAGAGAATGGTGTTGGTCCAGTTAGAGAGTCTGAGTAACCTCTTCCTTTCTGATGTTACAGGAGTTTTCAATAGAGTTTGGATGAGAAACTATTCTTTTCTGAGGGAAAGGGCCTCTTCCATGGTGGTCCGCCTTTCCTCTACAATACGTGTCTAGTGCCAACACTGTTTATCTTGTCATTTCAATTAAAAACACATTTCTTTGCCCAGGTTTATGGAGGAAAGGAGGTCACTCCACAGAGTAAAAATTCCTCATAGTGACTCAGCAAGCTTTCAGATCAAATCAAGCTTTTTATTTTTGGGAAACCACTGAGTGCACCTCTCTATATCATGTGAATGTTGCATAGATGATAGAACTACTTGGCTGCACTTGGTCCATCACAGGTATTGTGATGAAATATGGAGTTCCACTAGGTATGCAAGTTTGAAGTTATTTAGTGCTTTATAGGTCAAATGCAGTACCTTGTATCATTCCCAGAAACCTTGGCATTATGTGTGCATTGGCATTTAAGCACTGGCATAATGTGGTCTGACAAGCTGCCACTAACAAAACCCTCCAAAGAATCTTCAGATGCAACTATACTCTGATAGACCAACCGGGGGGGGGGGGCTATCATCAGATATATTCGTGTTTTCTCTTGAGAAGTTCTCCACTCTACAAATAAACAAAAATGTTATCCTATCTACCAAGTAGCTTTCAAGTTTAAAATGACATAAGCCCCAAATTGCTTTCTGGCACAGGCTAATCCTGTGTTTCTTGTCATTCAAATGAAATGTCATTAACAACTGAAGGTACAGTGTTTTGTGTCACAAAATGTTTCAAACTAGTATATACATGAATGTCAAATGCACATGAATCCTAATTATAATTAGAATGCACACAATGTAGATAAAAAGCACCCTAATTCACTGTGAAATCCCTACAATGTAGGTAACTTTTAATTTGTCCTCTTTCAAATTGCTGTGTAATGAATTAAGATACAAAAGGTCTCTAGGGTTCACTAGACAACATATTTTAGAATATTTGCATTATACTGCATACTGTCAATCAGAAATAACATGGCACCAAATTAAGGAAGAGTACTGGGAATTCTTTGCCTTTTTTTTTTAAAGCAGTTTTGCATGCTTTTTAAAAACAAAACAAAAAACTCTATGCTCTGCAGAACACAATTTGATATGAGCAGTATGCTGCTTCAATTCATTACAAAAAATGACAACAGGTCTATGGTATTAACTATGCAATGGGTCTTCCAGATATTGCTTGTGAGTTTGAGTTTATATTGTAAGCAATAGTATTATAGTTTTTTAAAATGATTGCAGAACCACCATGACTGGTCAATATGGCCAATACTGAATCAGGTGGACCATTGGTCTGATCTTGCCAAACTCTTATTTTCTTATGGGGGGTGGTAGGTAGCTCTTGTGGGTAGGATGAGGAATACACAAGCACAGGGGGGGGGATCCAGTAGTTACCCTCTTATCTTTATTATTATAACAAAAGTTTGAAGTGGTTACTCTTGATCATGAAGTGTCATTTATGAGAAAGGCCTTAAAAATGTGCAGCTCTGGAAAACCAGGTACAAAATTAACTCAAAAGTACTGTAATTCTAAGACTTGTAGGAGCATACCTATTTTAAAAATTAAACACCAAATTAAGAACCAAATGAGGAAGTAATTTCTTTTTCACTTTTCACTTTTAACTGCGTACACTCAAGAATAATCAGGGCCCTTTGTTCTCTGGATCCTCAGCAAAACATTTGTCAAATATGCTAAGAGCAAAAGGACCAAACATGTCTTTAAGAGAGGCTTAACTAGACACTCATTATTGGTTTCCTTAGCTCAAGTCACTGTAACAAAGTCTGTAAGGCTGTAATGCTGCTTCAATTCAATACAAAAAAAATGACAACAGGTCTATGGTATTAACTATGCAATGGGTCTTCCAGATATTGATAAATATGGGGCTTGAAAGGGAAAATGTGGGTGCTGGGCTAGGGAGAAGGGATAACATTTGCTCACCTCGTTCACCGTTTAGTCTGACCTGACTCCAATCTTTCACTTTCAAAACAGGCTTGTTTTATATAAAGTCACTGGCTATACCCTTTAATAAATCAACAAATTTCCCCTTTTGGTTGTGAAGCTAATATCTGATTCACATTCACAACAGTACTGTGAGGTTCCCCCCCCCCAAAAAAAAGGATGGCTCAATGAATATAGTAGTAATCTTCACAGCTTATATTTTTGAGATCAAAGTCCAGCACTTGCTGATTTGATACATATGATGACTTACTTCACATCATCAAGGGACAATTTTTCTGTTGTTTGTCATCTGTTATTTAGTCCTTTATTCCACCTAGGAAAATCTGGAAGTAGTAAAATCCAATGCACTGCATCCAGACTCAGACATGCTTAGAATGGACCCATTGAAATTAATAAAACTTGCATTAGTGACTAACTTAAATCCGATTCATTCCAAAGGGTCTACTTTAAGCATGACTATGTCTGGAAATAATACAGTATTTTTTAATATCCAGAGAGTTTATATTTCAGGTATAAGAAACAGTTGAAAAAAATGAACAGTTTACATCATCTGAGGCCCTTCTTCTTGTGCCTCCTCCTCAAGATTTCCGGAGGATGGCAATATGAGAACGGGCCTTCTCTGCAGTGGCTCCCCATTCTGCAGAATGCTCTCAACAGGGAAGTTTGCATGACACCTTCATTATACACCTTTAGGCGCCAGGAAAAAGTGTTCCTTTTTAACCAGGCCTTTGGTTGATCTGGTTTACATCCTATGCCCTTTTAAAATGTGGGGTTTTTTGGAGGGGGTAATGGGTTGTTGTTTTTATTTTGATTATGTACTTTGTAGTTTTATAGTTTGATTTTATTCTGTGAACCACCCTGAAACCTCCGGGTATAGGGTGGTATATAAATTCAATTATTATTATTATTATTATTATTATTATTATTATTATTATTTGTATTTAGTCCTAAAGCTGAATTAGCTAGTTTATTTCTTACACCCCACAAAATATCTCAGCTTGAAGGAAGAATATTTCAGCTTGCTGGCTTTACTTGAAATTCTTATTAATCCATTACATTTGTTTTCTTTATTTAAGTCATATATTACAGAATGCCTTTTCTATTTCTGCACTGCTTCACCGTTATGGCAACTATACCAATAATGACAGAAACAGCTTCTTAAATTAAAAACATTAATAAAAGCATGGCTTGTAGAAATTGTAAAATTAATGCTGTACATAAATAACAAACCCAAGATCTGATTAGCTATGCTTTTTTTTTGCTGTCCCTTAGTTCAGAATACTACTGCAGCAAACTAAATTGTCACAGATAATTTTAAAAAAAGTGTGAGTGTGCAGACAAATGATAATGTTTCATGGTACTATCTGTCCCCCAGTTATGGATATTTAGGTATGAATTGTAAAATGAAAGCATGAGTATGAATATGTCAGATTTCTCACTAACCACTTTCTGTGGAATTGCCATGCTTTGTTCACTCTCACATATATGATGCTGTTAGTCCATTGTATTCCGATAAGCCTATGTTTTTTCAACCCTGATTTCTAGGAATTTGGTTTATGCGTGATAAAACACAATTGCAACATCATGCTGTTGAGTGAGGAGAGGCAAAGCACTCTTAAGGCTCCCGACTGTTGTCATCAGAGGAGCTTTGCATTGTGTCTACCATGAGAGTTGCAGTTGGCAGTGACATGGGACATAACCTTTTCAGTAACAATCACCAGCTATTTTTAAGACTAGTTTCTTTTTTCAGGGTTTCTGTTTTGATTACAGTATTGTTGCTGCATTGGATTTTTAGCTTTTACCTGTCACTTTTAATTGCTTTTCTCAGTTTTATTTGTTTTTATTTGGGGGCATAAGCCTCGGCATTGTAATATGGAGGTCCTGGGCTGCCCAAAAAATGTCTTTCAAGGCAGCAGATAGATTATTCATAGGGTTTACTTGCAAAGCCTTTCTCATGAATGAGTGTAACCGCAAGGCAGTGGAGGTTTCAGATCAGAGTTTTTTCTCCTAGATGGGCTACCTTCCCCTGCCCCTCATTTCAGCATATGCAGAAACCACCTTCTTGACCATTGGATCCACTATTGGTATTGTCCTCTCAATCCACTGTAGCCTGCCTTCACATGCAGGGGACAGACAAGTCCCTAACTCTCTGATGATTTAAGACCCATAATTTTGGTCTCTTCTAATGGTCTCTTCCAGAAAGAATAAGCACACCGAAATACAGCTAACCTACCCGGTATGAAATTTCACTTCTCTGAATTCTGCAATGCTGTTCTACAGCCATATAAATGTGTACAAAAATGCTTATAATGAGTGTGTGAAGATAACGTACAAAAATACGTATGGGGGAAATTGCTTGCAAAAATGTGCTTATTATAATAAATGTGCAATGATGACAAATGTTTGTGAGCACTCTTTACAATATGGGGTGTTAAGGGAGGGGCAGTGCTCTTTCTGGGGTACTTTGTGTATTCCAAAGAGCTTACTATGTAATATTTAATATTAAATCTTTATAGGAAATAGAAAGACAAAGTCAGTGACACTCCTAACAGCATATTTACAGCCTTCTTTCACAGAAGAACTAAGCATTAACCTTGCCAAATAAATCCTGAAGCATTTTTCTCATTTAAATTGTGATCCCCCCCCTAGCTTGCAATTGTATTACTGCAAATCTCTAAGTTGTATGAAAAACAACCAATTTCCTTATCTTACCATTAGCCCCACATAACTACAATCATATTATCTTCTCAGAAACTTGTATTAAATATGCAGGACACACACTACATATAACAATAAATTGCTGCCAGCCATGATTATGTGTACCCACATTTATACAAGTTATTTTATTGTTATCATAAATGCCAGCCATTCAACATCAAAGGCACCTTCAGTTGAGATTTAACAAACATCTATCTTAGAAAAGAAAACTGCAATTGCAATAATGGAGCATATTAAATATAGCAGAGCAGAGCAAATGGAAATGAGACTAAATGGAAAACCTTGAGAAGTGACCAGTGGTATCAAAGAGCAAAAGCATGTATGGGAACTGCAATCTAAAATATCATAATTTCACAATCCTGGTGCCAAATAGTATGGGAAACAGCCTTACTAGAAAAATTAACCACGGGGACAAATAGAAGAAGACGCCTTCACCCCGGTATGGCTCCCCTTCATCACACACAGCCCAACAGTTCAATGACAAAAATCCACCAACAGCATACAAATCAATATGGCTAACCTGACCCACCTATGCCAAAGCCTCTAGGCAAATTACAATAAAATAATTAAAGATGTACAATATAAACAAATACAACCTTTCAAATTAACATGGCATAATCAGCCTTAACAAAGGAACAAAAAAAATGCCTCCTCAAGGACAGACCAAAGAACTTCCATAAATGATTTTAAAGAATACTAATAAAAAGCAAAAATTGTTTAAGAATCTAAAAGAAAGAGGTGTTCCTTCAGGTACTGGTATCGCAAGCCATGCAAGGGTTAATTCAGCAACCTGAATTGTTGCCTTCCCAGGCACCAACAGGGTTCAAGCAGAAGACACTAAGAAATGCATCATCAAATGCCCCATACCATTTTCTCATAAATGGCACAATGTGAGTGAGAGAAACAGAGTGAAGTTGGGTGTGTTTAAGACAACAAGGCAACAGAATATGGAACTGAGATTCCATCATCACAGTCCTCAAGATTCCCTTCTCTAGCTTCAGCCACCTATCTTCTGGTCTACAATGTGTTAAAACAATCTCTTCAGGAGAATTTATGGTTTCCAAAGATCTGAACTAGGGATGTAGCTGAGCAGTTCCAATTTGGAACTGTTTGGAATTATGCATTGAACCCAAACCATAACACAGTTTACATTACTCACAATAGTAGCTTCCCAGAGAACATAGGCCCTTCTTAGTAGCTACCTCCTTGTGAAAAATCAAATCCCCATGAATTCTCCTGCCTGAAAAGCTGTTCCTCCATCAAGGGCACAATCAAGGCCACAGCAAGCATCTTTCTCCCTATTGTTGCTGTCTTAAAGACTGAGCCAATTATGAAGCTGGAAAGCCAGAAGGGTTTGAAAATTATGCAGTGCATCAATCAGAGTGTCACATGTAAAAGTATCAGCCTGTAGGGCAGACTTCGTTTTCCTGTGCTTTCTACAAGTCTGTTCTTTTTTGGCTCACACAGCTGAACTGGAGAAGCTATGTAGATGAGACCTTCAGGGACATGGTGCCCTGACCCGAAGCCTGACAGATACTCCCCTCTTAAGAGACAGGGATTCATCACTCCAAGAAAGTGTAAAGTGATCTTTTAGAAGGATCCCATTCCCTTCTAAAACGGATATTCATTTATATTCTGAGTACACTCTTCTAGGGGTTAGGAATAGAGAGAGAGAAGGGTTCGTGAGGGTGTCATGCCCCCAGGGAAAGAGACTCAAAACTTTTCTTGAGTCCAAGTCCAAGTTACAGCATTGTAGGTCTCCTAACAGTACTCGGGTTAGGCTTAGGGCCAGGAGAAATTCTAGGGAAGGCTGATCTTGAGGGCTCCCTGGTAGGAAGCAGCCTGCAGATCCTGGAAGAGTCTTGCAGAACTTATTGGTAGCTGTCACTCTTAGAGCACTTTTAGATGGCCTAGTTCATTCTAATTTGTTTCCCTGTAACTTTCCTTATCACAAGAAGCCTGATCTTTTAGGGAAGTGGGTTTGTCACAAAAGAGATCAAAATCAGCTTTAATAGTACAACATGAATTTGCTGGTATGTGAATGAATCCCACTTGAAAACCAGGAACATCTGGAAGTGCCCTTACTCTTTTGAGAGAGATTCACCAGCCTTCTGGGAATGAGTTCTGTGGCTGGGATTTATGGGACTTCTATCTACTTTCTGCTCACCCCTGACAGTTTAGTACAGGCACCCCCAAACTTCGGCCCTCTAGATGTTTTGGACTACAATTCCCATCACCCCATACCACTGGTCCTGTTAGCTAGGGATCATGGGAGTTGTAGGCCAAAACATCTGGAGGGCCACAGTTTGGGGATGCCTGGTTTAGTATATTCAAATATACCGGTAGTTCCTTTATGAGCTTCTGCTTTGCATTTCTTTGCTAGCTGGCTGTACCCAAACCAATCTCAACTCTTTCCTTCCTCACCTGTGTCCTCACAGAACTGCTGAAGCTGTAAGTCAAGGTACTGAGTTAAGTCTGCTGGCAGCAACTTGCATACATCCTTTAGAGAGCTAGAGCAGTGCCCTCCTTGTTCTTCCTGTTCTCCACTTATGAAAGGAAGCACCAGTTCCCTTCTCTCTTCTAGGTGCTGTGGGAATCCACCAGCCTTGCTACCCACAGCTGCCACCAATCAAGCTTTGAAGGGCTCTTTGGCCATAACAGGAAGAAAACTTGTGCTAGCCATAACCCACTGGGAAAGGGGGTAGAGCCTGCTAGCTCTATCTCATGTATAGAATGGAATTCATCACCAGCAACTGCAAATGAAGCATCTATATCAGGCATCCCCAAACTTCGGCCCTCCAGATGTTTTGGACTACAATTCCCATCATCCCTGACCACTGGTCCTGTTAGCTAGGGATCATGGGAGTTGTAGGCCAAAACATCTGGAGGGCCGCAGTTTGGGGATGCCTGATCTATATGACTTAACTTCCCATGTAATGTCAGATCAAATTAACAATTTATTTTAAGTATACATCCCCAAATAAAATTATAGAAATGGTTTCATTGTGTTGATTACTTGTGTTTCAGCTGATTTACCTCTCTTGTTCACTATACTCAAACCAAAAGAACCAGCTCATTTTTCACAATTGACTGGTGCATAAATTGAATAGCACAGATAAAAAAATAATGGTCTGTTCAAATATTCATGATATTCCCTATAGTATCGTTCAACAGTCCTAAAATAACACTGCATCCATTTTAATTAGATTTTGCATTTCAAAGCATTCTTTCCACACACAGGCTGATTTTATATGTCTTATATCAATACTTGAAGATAAAAGAAAAGCCAAAGGTTATATGTAAATTATTAATTATAAATAGGAAAAAAGTATGGTTAATTTATCTTGGCATCCATGTTAAGCAAATAAGTAGCTGCTCGGAATAATGACATTATAATAAATTATGTTCTACAGTGAAGATTTTAGTTCATGACAAAGATAAATAACATTCTATAGGATGCTGTGGGCTCATCAACATTTGAGCATCATTTAGCTGTTAATCCAGCCCCCCCCCCAAATTCAAATTGTCCCCTCCCCTTTCCCCCTTTTTAAAAATCCCTGCTCAAGTATTGTGCAAAAGCGCACAGGCAAATCTGAGTGATCAAAACAAAAATGTACGGTATATTAAAGGCTCCTGACATGCCCCTACTACTCCACTGCAAAAGAAATTAAAGCAATTGTAAATCCTCAGCACACATTTTTCATATTGCTGTCCAATATAACTGGTATAGCTTTTTTATGTGGTTTGGTTGTACAGTTTTCTGGTTTTGTGCAAATCTGAGAGTATCAAAAGAAAAATGTATTCCTCTGTTCAGGAGCACACCAGAAATCATTATAAGTACAGCTGAAAATGAAATGAAAGCAGTGAGGAAGTAGGGTGAATGGAAAGGAAAGTAGTAGAAAATGACAACTGATCCACCCACCGAAAAATACTGAAACAAATTCCTTCCAGTAGCACCTTAGAGACCAACTAAGTTTGTTATTGGTATGAGCTTTCGTGTGCATGCCCACATCTGAAGAATCTGAAGTATCTGAAGGAGTCTGCATGCACATGAAAGCTCATACCAATAACAAAGTTGGTCTCTAAGGTGCTACTGGAAGGAAATTTTTTATTTTGTTTCAACTATAGCAGACTGACACGGCTACCTACCTGTAACTGAAACAAATTGTATGTGAAGGCCAATTTGAGTGGTTTGGAAATTTAATCTAATTTACCAGATTATCCCTGTATCAGGTAAACCCAAATTTATACGTGAAAAGCATTGAGATTGGATTGTCCTGTGGACTACACAAATTAAATGGGGCAGCTGCAAGCACACAGTTAAACATGGTGTTGACAAACCCTACATTTGTAATATTTACCAGACTTATAAGTCATTTTCTATACACTAAAATTTGTTTATTTCACAGATGGCTTGCATCAGTATTTCATGAGATTAATGGGCTCAGTTTGCAGCTCTTACTGGATTACAGCACAGCTTGCCAGGCAGGAATCATTATAGGGGCAGCTCAGTGCTACGTGCGTCCCTAGAGTCAATTGCAGGGTAGCCAGTCCAGGACTTGGGGTCTCGGGGACAGCTCTGGCTGATTGCATATAGGCTTTTGGGGGTGGGCACAGCTTGCTGCTTGATGTCGCTTCCTACCAATGTATGGGGTCACGAAGAGTCGGACACGACCAAACGACTAAACAACAACAATAACCAATGTATGTTCAGTATGTTAGCTGTTATTATTTAATTAGACCTAATAAAATTACTCACAATTTGGATTCAAGTAATGATTTTCAGTTATTTGGAAACAACTTTGTGCTGCTCAAAGAATTAAAATACAGAAGAGTGGTTTTTGTATACAAAGAAGAGGTTATTTGTATACAAAAAAAGTGGTTGTTTAAAAGGATAAAGAAAGTTTTGACAGGGATCCAAAGAGTTAGTCTAGATAGGGCTTGGGTGAACCCACTGTTTGCTTTCCCCTCTGCCTGTCTTTGATAAGTAAATGCTCACTAAGCCACCTCATAAAAAGGTCTCTCCGTGTAAAAATCAGTTCCTATGGAGTCACAAGCCCAAAGCCATTGTGGGTATAGAGAAGAGTCAGCAGTTATTTCGATCCCAGCTCCTGTCAGTGAAAATGTAACAAGACACTGAATGTGAAACCAGCATCTCCAGCTTTGACCTGCATTTGCTTTTTAGTAATAACCACATGACTAAAAAAAAAGCTCCTTTCCCAATTTTGAACCAATCAGTTGTTCCATATCCAGTTCTAACTGTAGCTTCTTGTCCCACATAGAGATTTCTCAGGAGACAGATGAGGTGATCAGGCACTCCCATTTCTTTAAGAACTTGCCATAGTTTGCTGTGGTCGACACAGTCAAAGGCTTTTGCATAGTCAATGAAGCAGAAGTAGACGTTTTTCTGGAACTCTCTAGCTTTCTCCATAATCCAGCGCATGTTTGCTATTTGGTCTCTGGTTCCTCTGCCCTTTCGAAATCCAGCTTGCACTTCTGGGAGTTCTCGGTCCACATACTGCCTAAGCCTGCCTTGTAGAATTTTAAGCATAACCTTGCTAGCGTGTGAAATGAGCGCAATTGTGCGGTAGTTGGAGCATTCTTTGGCACTGCCCTTCTTTGGAATTGGGATGTAGACTGATCTTCTCCAATCCTCTGGCCATTGCTGAGTTTTCCAAACTTGCTGGCATATTGGTGGCAGCTGTGGGTAGCAAGGCTGGTGGATTCCCACAGCACCTAGAAGAGAGAAGGGAACTGGTGCTTCCTTTCATAAGTGGAGAACAGGAAGAACAAGGAGGGCACTGCTCTAGCTCTCTAAAGGATGTATGCAAGTTGCTGCCAGCAGACTTAACTCAGTACCTTGACTTACATGATCCCTAGCTAACAGGACCAGTGGTATGGGGTGATGGGAATTGTAGTCCAAAACATCTAGAGGGCCGAAGTTTGGGGGTGCCTGTACTAAACTGTCAGGGGTGAGCAGAAAGTAGATAGAAGTCCCATAAATCCCAGCCACAGAACTCATTCCCAGAAGGCTGGTGAATCTCTCTCAAAAGAGTAAGGGCACTTCCAGATGTTCCTGGTTTTCAAGTGGGATTCATTCACATACCAGCAAATTCATGTTGTACTATTAAAGCTGATTTTGATCTCTTTTGTGACAAACCCACTTCCCTAAAAGATCAGGCTTCTTGTGATAAGGAAAGTTACAGGGAAACAAATTAGAATGAACTAGGCCATCTAAAAGTGCTCTAAGAGTGACAGCTACCAATAAGTTCTGCAAGACTCTTCCAGGATCTGCAGGCTGCTTCCTACCAGGGAGCCCTCAAGATCAGCCTTCCCTAGAATTTCTCCTGGCCCTAAGCCTAACCCGAGTACTGTTAGGAGACCTACAATGCTGTAACTTGGACTTGGACTCAAGAAAAGTTTTGAGTCTCTTTCCCTGGGGGCATGACACCCTCACGAACCCTTCTCTCTCTCTATTCCTAACCCCTAGAAGAGTGTACTCAGAATATAAATGAATATCCGTTTTAGAAGGGAATGGGATCCTTCTAAAAGATCACTTTACACTTTCTTGGAGTGATGAATCCCTGTCTCTTAAGAGGGGAGTATCTGTCAGGCTTCGGGTCAGGGCACCATGTCCCTGAAGGTCTCATCTACATAGCTTCTCCAGTTCAGCTGTGTGAGCCAAAAAAGAACAGACTTGTAGAAAGCACAGGAAAACGAAGTCTGCCCTACAGGCTGATACTTTTACATGTGACACTCTGATTGATGCACTGCATAATTTTCAAACCCTTCTGGCTTTCCAGCTTCATAATTGGCTCAGTCTTTAAGACAGCAACAATAGGGAGAAAGATGCTTGCTGTGGCCTTGATTGTGCCCTTGATGGAGGAACAGCTTTTCAGGCAGGAGAATTCATGGGGATTTGATTTTTCACAAGGAGGTAGCTACTAAGAAGGGCCTATGTTCTCTGGGAAGCTACTATTGTGAGTAATGTAAACTGTGTTATGGTTTGGGTTCAATGCATAATTCCAAACAGTTCCAAATTGGAACTGCTCAGCTACATCCCTAGTTCAGATCTTTGGAAACCATAAATTCTCCTGAAGAGATTGTTTTAACACATTGTAGACCAGAAGATAGGTGGCTGAAGCTAGAGAAGGGAATCTTGAGGACTGTGATGATGGAATCTCAGTTCCATATTCTGTTGCCTTGTTGTCTTAAACACACCCAACTTCACTCTGTTTCTCTCACTCACATTGTGCCATTTATGAGAAAATGGTATGGGGCATTTGATGATGCATTTCTTAGTGTCTTCTGCTTGAACCCTGTTGGTGCCTGGGAAGGCAACAATTCAGGTTGCTGAATTAACCCTTGCATGGCTTGCGATACCAGTACCTGAAGGAACACCTCTTTCTTTTAGATTCTTAAACAATTTTTGCTTTTTATTAGTATTCTTTAAAATCATTTATGGAAGTTCTTTGGTCTGTCCTTGAGGAGGCATTTTTTTTGTTCCTTTGTTAAGGCTGATTATGCCATGTTAATTTGAAAGGTTGTATTTGTTTATATTGTACATCTTTAATTATTTTATTGTAATTTGCCTAGAGGCTTTGGCATAGGTGGGTCAGGTTAGCCATATTGATTTGTATGCTGTTGGTGGATTTTTGTCATTGAACTGTTGGGCTGTGTGTGATGAAGGGGAGCCATACCGGGGTGAAGGCGTCTTCTTCTATTTGTCCCCGTGGTTAATTTTTCTAGTAAGGCTGTTTCCCATACTATTTGGCACCAGGATTGTGAAATTATGATATTTTAGATTGCAGTTCCCATACATGCTTTTGCTCTTTGATACCACTGGTCACTTCTCAAGGTTTTCCATTTAGTCTCATTTCCATTTGCTCTGCTCTGCTATATTTAATATGCTCCATTATTGCAATTGCAGTTTTCTTTTCTAAGATAGATGTTTGTTAAATCTCAACTGAAGGTGCCTTTGATGTTGAATGGCTGGCATTTATGATAACAATAAAATAACTTGTATAAATGTGGGTACACATAATCATGGCTGGCAGCAATTTATTGTTATATGTAGTGTGTGTCCTGCATATTTAATACAAGTTTCTGAGAAGATAATATGATTGTAGTTATGTGGGGCTAATGGTAAGATAAGGAAATTGGTTGTTTTTCATACAACTTAGAGATTTGCAGTAATACAATTGCAAGCTAGGGGGGGGGATCACAATTTAAATGAGAAAAATGCTTCAGGATTTATTTGGCAAGGTTAATGCTTAGTTCTTCTGTGAAAGAAGGCTGTAAATATGCTGTTAGGAGTGTCACTGACTTTGTCTTTCTATTTCCTATAAAGATTTAATATTAAATATTACATAGTAAGCTCTTTGGAATACACAAAGTACCCCAGAAAGAGCACTGCCCCTCCCTTAACACCCCATATTGTAAAGAGTGCTCACAAACATTTGTCATCATTGCACATTTATTATAATAAGCACATTTTTGCAAGCAATTTCCCCCATACGTATTTTTGTACGTTATCTTCACACACTCATTATAAGCATTTTTGTACACATTTATATGGCTGTAGAACAGCATTGCAGAATTCAGAGAAGTGAAATTTCATACCGGGTAGGTTAGCTGTATTTCGGTGTGCTTATTCTTTCTGGAAGAGACCATTAGAAGAGACCAAAATTATGGGTCTTAAATCATCAGAGAGTTAGGGACTTGTCTGTCCCCTGCATGTGAAGGCAGGCTACAGTGGATTGAGAGGACAATACCAATAGTGGATCCAATGGTCAAGAAGGTGGTTTCTGCATATGCTGAAATGAGGGGCAGGGGAAGGTAGCCCATCTAGGAGAAAAAACTCTGATCTGAAACCTCCACTGCCTTGCGGTTACACTCATTCATGAGAAAGGCTTTGCAAGTAAACCCTATGAATAATCTATCTGCTGCCTTGAAAGACATTTTTTGGGCAGCCCAGGACCTCCATATTACAATGCCGAGGCTTATGCCCCCAAATAAAAACAAATAAAACTGAGAAAAGCAATTAAAAGTGACAGGTAAAAGCTAAAAATCCAATGCAGCAACAATACTGTAATCAAAACAGAAACCCTGAAAAAAGAAACTAGTCTTAAAAATAGCTGGTGATTGTTACTGAAAAGGTTATGTCCCATGTCACTGCCAACTGCAACTCTCATGGTAGACACAATGCAAAGCTCCTCTGATGACAACAGTCGGGAGCCTTAAGAGTGCTTTGCCTCTCCTCACTCAACAGCATGATGTTGCAATTGTGTTTTATCACGCATAAACCAAATTCCTAGAAATCAGGGTTGAAAAAACATAGGCTTATCGGAATACAATGGACTAACAGCATCATATATGTGAGAGTGAACAAAGCATGGCAATTCCACAGAAAGTGGTTAGTGAGAAATCTGACATATTCATACTCATGCTTTCATTTTACAATTCATACCTAAATATCCATAACTGGGGGACAGATAGTACCATGAAACATTATCATTTGTCTGCACACTCACACTTTTTTTAAAATTATCTGTGACAATTTAGTTTGCTGCAGTAGTATTCTGAACTAAGGGACAGCAAAAAAAAAGCATAGCTAATCAGATCTTGGGTTTGTTATTTATGTACAGCATTAATTTTACAATTTCTACAAGCCATGCTTTTATTAATGTTTTTAATTTAAGAAGCTGTTTCTGTCATTATTGGTATAGTTGCCATAACGGTGAAGCAGTGCAGAAATAGAAAAGGCATTCTGTAATATATGACTTAAATAAAGAAAACAAATGTAATGGATTAATAAGAATTTCAAGTAAAGCCAGCAAGCTGAAATATTCTTCCTTCAAGCTGAGATATTTTGTGGGGTGTAAGAAATAAACTAGCTAATTCAGCTTTAGGACTAAATACAAATAATAATAATAATAATAATAATAATAATAATAATAATAATTGAATTTATATACCACCCTATACCCGGAGGTTTCAGGGTGGTTCACAGAATAAAATCAAACTATAAAACTACAAAGTACATAATCAAAATAAAAACAACAACCCATTACCCCCTCCAAAAAACCCCACATTTTAAAAGGGCATAGGATGTAAACCAGATCAACCAAAGGCCTGGTTAAAAAGGAACACTTTTTCCTGGCGCCTAAAGGTGTATAATGAAGGTGTCATGCAAACTTCCCTGTTGAGAGCATTCTGCAGAATGGGGAGCCACTGCAGAGAAGGCCCGTTCTCATATTGCCATCCTCCGGAAATCTTGAGGAGGAGGCACAAGAAGAAGGGCCTCAGATGATGTAAACTGTTCATTTTTTTCAACTGTTTCTTATACCTGAAATATAAACTCTCTGGATATTAAAAAATACTGTATTATTTCCAGACATAGTCATGCTTAAAGTAGACCCTTTGGAATGAATCGGATTTAAGTTAGTCACTAATGCAAGTTTTATTAATTTCAATGGGTCCATTCTAAGCATGTCTGAGTCTGGATGCAGTGCATTGGATTTTACTACTTCCAGATTTTCCTAGGTGGAATAAAGGACTAAATAACAGATGACAAACAACAGAAAAATTGTCCCTTGATGATGTGAAGTAAGTCATCATATGTATCAAATCAGCAAGTGCTGGACTTTGATCTCAAAAATATAAGCTGTGAAGATTACTACTATATTCATTGAGCCATCCTTTTTTTTTGGGGGGGGAACCTCACAGTACTGTTGTGAATGTGAATCAGATATTAGCTTCACAACCAAAAGGGGAAATTTGTTGATTTATTAAAGGGTATAGCCAGTGACTTTATATAAAACAAGCCTGTTTTGAAAGTGAAAGATTGGAGTCAGGTCAGACTAAACGGTGAACGAGGTGAGCAAATGTTATCCCTTCTCCCTAGCCCAGCACCCACATTTTCCCTTTCAAGCCCCATATTTATCAATATCTGGAAGACCCATTGCATAGTTAATACCATAGACCTGTTGTCATTTTTTTTGTATTGAATTGAAGCAGCATTACAGCCTTACAGACTTTGTTACAGTGACTTGAGCTAAGGAAACCAATAATGAGTGTCTAGTTAAGCCTCTCTTAAAGACATGTTTGGTCCTTTTGCTCTTAGCATATTTGACAAATGTTTTGCTGAGGATCCAGAGAACAAAGGGCCCTGATTATTCTTGAGTGTACGCAGTTAAAAGTGAAAAGTGAAAAAGAAATTACTTCCTCATTTGGTTCTTAATTTGGTGTTTAATTTTTAAAATAGGTATGCTCCTACAAGTCTTAGAATTACAGTACTTTTGAGTTAATTTTGTACCTGGTTTTCCAGAGCTGCACATTTTTAAGGCCTTTCTCATAAATGACACTTCATGATCAAGAGTAACCACTTCAAACTTTTGTTATAATAATAAAGATAAGAGGGTAACTACTGGATCCCCCCCCCTGTGCTTGTGTATTCCTCATCCTACCCACAAGAGCTACCTACCACCCCCCATAAGAAAATAAGAGTTTGGCAAGATCAGACCAATGGTCCACCTGATTCAGTATTGGCCATATTGACCAGTCATGGTGGTTCTGCAATCATTTTAAAAAACTATAATACTATTGCTTACAATATAAACTCAAACTCACAAGCAATATCTGGAAGACCCATTGCATAGTTAATACCATAGACCTGTTGTCATTTTTTGTAATGAATTGAAGCAGCATACTGCTCATATCAAATTGTGTTCTGCAGAGCATAGAGTTTTTTGTTTTGTTTTTAAAAAGCATGCAAAACTGCTTTAAAAAAAAAAGGCAAAGAATTCCCAGTACTCTTCCTTAATTTGGTGCCATGTTATTTCTGATTGACAGTATGCAGTATAATGCAAATATTCTAAAATATGTTGTCTAGTGAACCCTAGAGACCTTTTGTATCTTAATTCATTACACAGCAATTTGAAAGAGGACAAATTAAAAGTTACCTACATTGTAGGGATTTCACAGTGAATTAGGGTGCTTTTTATCTACATTGTGTGCATTCTAATTATAATTAGGATTCATGTGCATTTGACATTCATGTATATACTAGTTTGAAACATTTTGTGACACAAAACACTGTACCTTCAGTTGTTAATGACATTTCATTTGAATGACAAGAAACACAGGATTAGCCTGTGCCAGAAAGCAATTTGGGGCTTATGTCATTTTAAACTTGAAAGCTACTTGGTAGATAGGATAACATTTTTGTTTATTTGTAGAGTGGAGAACTTCTCAAGAGAAAACACGAATATATCTGATGATAGCCCCCCCCCCCCGGTTGGTCTATCAGAGTATAGTTGCATCTGAAGATTCTTTGGAGGGTTTTGTTAGTGGCAGCTTGTCAGACCACATTATGCCAGTGCTTAAATGCCAATGCACACATAATGCCAAGGTTTCTGGGAATGATACAAGGTACTGCATTTGACCTATAAAGCACTAAATAACTTCAAACTTGCATACCTAGTGGAACTCCATATTTCATCACAATACCTGTGATGGACCAAGTGCAGCCAAGTAGTTCTATCATCTATGCAACATTCACATGATATAGAGAGGTGCACTCAGTGGTTTCCCAAAAATAAAAAGCTTGATTTGATCTGAAAGCTTGCTGAGTCACTATGAGGAATTTTTACTCTGTGGAGTGACCTCCTTTCCTCCATAAACCTGGGCAAAGAAATGTGTTTTTAATTGAAATGACAAGATAAACAGTGTTGGCACTAGACACGTATTGTAGAGGAAAGGCGGACCACCATGGAAGAGGCCCTTTCCCTCAGAAAAGAATAGTTTCTCATCCAAACTCTATTGAAAACTCCTGTAACATCAGAAAGGAAGAGGTTACTCAGACTCTCTAACTGGACCAACACCATTCTCTCCATTGTATTGACACAAAAATCCTTAACTCAGCAAGAAAGTATTGCAATAAAACAATGTGTTGTGTGCCATTTTGGGGGAATGACACTAGAAATATTATCTAAATGTTTATTTGTACTTGCCATTTTCTGTTATATAGAATTGTTAATGCCTCCCAACAAGAGGTTAATGGGAAAAGTCTTATACAGTAAGTAGATTCTCATAAAGTTTTTTAGGTTTATGAGAGATTTGTGCAAAAAGAACAATCTTACCCAGCAGATGAACTCTGAATTATAAACAGCTCTAAGGGTATGCTTTTCTCTCCCCAGCTTCCCCTTTTATTTTTGATGATGATAAAGTGAGGGGGGGGATCCATTTTATGCCCTTGCTACAAAGTTAACAAAGCATTATATCGCCACTTGGCAATCTGTTCGGCTAAAATGGCTGTTATTATCTGGGAAGGATGTTGCTCTGACTCTTTTTAGACTTGTTATGCATGTTTACTCCATTATACAAAAACACCTTGCTTGGCGCTAGTTGAGCTGGAATTTCTACTCAAGCATGTTTTTACCTCACTAAATGTGCTTTTGTTCAATTCCTCACAAAGAGTGGAAAAAGAGAGAGCTTGAGCATGGAAGCAACTATTTGCAATGCAAATCAATGTGCTTGGTTGTTGTTGTTTGCATGGTTAAGAGCCTTTGCCCATTAAACCTACCCCCCCCCCCAATGCCAATACTGTATGAGCCAAGCTTTAAGTGGTTTTATTTTTCCATTAACCAGATTGTAGGAACTGGCAGTGAAGATCTCTTATGGATATTAACACTCCTTCTTTTCACCACATTGGCAAAGTGTTGCCTGATTGTTTGGCTAGCATTGGATCTTTCATGGTTGTTGCATGTAATCACATAAAGTTCATCACTATACAGTATAACCTTGATTTCATAAGAGCATAAACACTGTTCTCATTTAAATGTTTTAATTAATGCTGCAATAAAAATAAAGTGTTTTATTTGTTTGTTGTGCACTTCAAGTGGATGTTTATGAGATAGACAGACTTAGCATGGCATATTGTCACAGTATTTTTGAGCAGTAAAAAAGTCTTGCATGCCAAAATAAAACTGCCTCAAAAGATGAACCAAAATGTGTTCACAGTGTAAATTCCAATGACTTAAGATACTGGTGTAATTCTAGCACACTTCTTTTTTTTCTTTTTTTCTTGCTTCTATTTGACACATACCCTGTTTCCCCTACTTTAAGACATAGTCATAAAATAAGCCATAGCAGGATTTTAAGCATTAAAAGAATATAAGCCATACCCCGAAAATAAGACATAGTAATAGGCGCAGCAGCAATGTCGGCCGCAGGAGGAGGAGGGGGGGGGGAAATAAGACATCCCCTGAAAATATTCCATAGTGTGGTTTGGTTGTTTTTTTTAGGAAAAATAAATATAAGACGGTGTCTTATTTTTGGAGAAACATGGTTACATACAAAACAAATGTGTCATGGAATCCTAATGAGGATCATCTAGTCCAACCCCCTGTAATGCAGGTATCTCAACTAAAGCCTCCATGACAGATGGCCATCCAATCTCTGCTTTAAAAACTCCAATGGACAGTTCACCACCTTTCGAGGGAGTCAGTTCCACTGTTAATAATAATAATAATAATAATAATAATAATAATAATAATAATAATTTCTACCCCACCCATCTGGTTGGGTTTCCCCAGCCACTCTGGGCGGCTTTCAACAGAACATTAAAAACAGAATACAGTGGTACCTCAGGTTACAGAACATTAAAAACAGAATACAGTGGTACCTCAGGTTACAGACTCCGCTAACCCAGAAATAGTACCTCGGGTTAAGAACTTTGCTTCAGGATGAGAACAGAAATCGCACGGTGGCGGCAGCGGGAGGCCCCATTAGGTAAAGTGGTACCCCAGGTTAAGAACAGTTTCATGTTAATAACGGACATCCAGAATGAATTAAGTTCTTAACCTGAGGTACCAGTGTAAAACTTCAAATATTAAAAACATCCCTAAACAGGGCTGCCTTCAGATGTCTTCTAAAAGTCGTATAGTTGTTTATTTCCTTGACATCTGACGGGAGGGCATTCCACAGGGTGGGCACCACTACTGAGAAGGCCCTCTGCCTGGTTCCCTGAAACCTAAGGTTACCAGACGTCCCCATTTCCTGGGGACAGTCCCCAGATTTACAAATCAGTCCCGGGACAAAATCCATCTATTTAGTAGGAAGTTGAAAAGAGTCCCCGGATTCATTGAAAAAAATCTGGTAACCTTACTGTAATCTCACTTCTCACAGTGAGGGGACGGGCAGAAGGCCCTCGGCACTAGACCTCAGTGTTGGGGCTGAACGATGGCAATGGAGACACTCCTTCAGGTATACTGGGCTGAGATCATACAGTATAGGGCTTTAAAGGTCAGCACCAACACTTTGAATTGTCAAACAGCTCTTACCATCAGAAAGCTATTCCTGAAGTTTAGTTGGAATCTCCATTGTTCTAACTTGAAGCCATTGGTTCAGCTCCTACTCTCTGGAGCAGGAAAGAACAAGCTTGCTCCATCTTCAATGTGACAGCCCTTTAGATATGTGAAGATGGCTATCATATTTCCTCTCAGTCGCCACTTATTCAGTGTAAACATTCCCATATCCCCCAACTGTTCCTCAGTTTCCAGACCCTTGTATCATCTTAATTGCCAGTGCAAAAAACTGAGATATGAAAGCTTGGAGCTAAATGACACTTTAAACCTAGGTTATGGGCACAACAGCGGAATGTCTAGGTGTACTTTTTAATAACAAAAATACAAAGGTGAAAATGAAATAACTGCAGCTAAATATTATATTCGTTTTTCACATGGTCTAGTCCTTCCCCTGCCCACCCCCTAATATTCTTAAGAGGGTCACTTCTCCAGTCTTCTCCAGTCCTGGAAGTGGAGAGGCAGAAAGAGCAGGCCCGGCTTGTCGTAGATCCCCGGTGGCGCAGTGCACCATGGCGCGGGGCTGGTAAGCTAGGCGCCGGCGGGGAAACCAATTGCGCCCTGCGAGGGCGGGGCGGGCGGCGGAGCGATCTCCGCCCCTCAGCACCAGGGCGCGCGATCTGCTCAAGACGGCCCTGAGAAAGAGGTTGTCCTTTTCTTCCATTCTGCAGTTCTAATCTAAAATCTTAGATGCAGTACTGCGCCCAGAACTCAGAAACTGCTCGCGCTAATGAAATTACCTAGCACAAAGTGTGCATAGAACAAAGGGAGTTTCAAACACTGTTGGTTACCCCCTTCTACACATGTTCCATCTTGTATCCTTAAATTGTGGTGCCCAAAACTGGGCACAATGTCCTCCATTTGTGCAACTGGTTCTTCCTGCCTGAGTATAGGTAAAGGTAAAGGGACCCCTGACCATTAGGTCCAGTCGTGACCAACTCTGGGGTTGTGCGCTCATCTCGCATTATTGGCCAAGGGAGCCGGTGTATAGCTTCCAGGTCATGTGGCCAGCATGACAAAGCCGCTTCTGGCAAACCAGAGCAGCACATGTGGAAACGCCGTTTACCTTCCCGCTGTAGTGGTTCCTATTTATCTACTTGCATTTTGACGTGCTTTCGAACTGCTAGGTTGGCAGGAGCTGGGACCAAGCAACGGGAGCTCACCCCGTCACAGGGATTCGAACCGCCGACCTTCTGATCAGCAAGCCCTAGGCTCAGTGGTTTAACCACAGCGCCACCTGGGTCCCTCTGAGTATAGAACCCACCTGAGTATAGAACCTTACATTTGTCCCTATTGAAATTCCTTTTGTTAGTTTGGACCCAGTCGTCCCCCCCCCCCAATTACTTATATTTCACCCACATGAAGTGATAGGTGTGTGTTTAATTAATTAATTAATCTTCCAGAGTTCTAAAGATTCTAAAGTTACTAGTAATACAATATTGCTGTTTTGAATATGGAAGCCAAATTGAGTCTTGTATAAGGAGGTGGACCTAATACAGATGACCAGCTTATCATATTGCATACATATCTCAGTGCAAGTTAACTATTCTGTGAGCACAAAACAGTATTTCAATAAACAAAGAAACAGGAAATGTTGACAAAAGTCTGTACTAATATATGGAAAGCTAGGTAGAAATAATTTCATTCAACAGAAAACATACAAGCCAGTATCTAGGGGCTGGGAACCATGTAGTACTTCAAAACTAGTGACACATCTGTTTTGCACTGCTTTATTATACGTATAAGAAATGAACAAACTTTCCCACATTTCCTACGTGATAAACTGCTTGCCAATATTCATACATTATCTGAAATCAGTCAGTATTTTGACAATTAAAGCGAAAATGTGCACTACTACAGCCGATATAGCTGGTTGTTATAAAGTAGATTGTAATTTTTACAGAATGATGAAAATAGTAAAGGTAAAGGCAAAGGGACCACTGACCATTAGGTCCAGTCGTGACTGACTCTGGGGTTGCGGCGCTCATCTCGCGTTATTGGCCGAGGTAGCCGGGTAATAAATAGGGTTCTGATTGTACAGTCTGAAATCTTCAGCTTCACAGGACGTCTAAGGGAGGGGCATAATTGATTGCAAGCAAATTTGAAAATTATCCCCATTCAGCAACAACTATTTACTGCACAGTACAGGATAAAATTCTGCAGCAGAAACACTTGTAAACACTTGATTTAATGATTCAGTGAAAGGGGTGGTATAGGCTGCAGTTGTACTCTGAGATTTTATTATTATTATTTGTAATTGGCCAGATATGACCAGAAACAAGTTGTTGGGGATATTAAGGACAATGGAGCAATTAAGATATCCTCTTGATATGATGCTAGATCCTGGTTTCATCCAAGCTTTCTAAAGTATTTTAAAATTGTATTTGCTTTTGAGTAACCCTGCCAATCTCCTTTTGTCTGCTGGCTCTTATCCAGCTCCCCCTGCTTTGCTAATTATTATTCCTCTGTTATATGCCTAGGGCTGATCTTGCAGACACTTGTGTCTTAATACTTTTTGTTAAACCGTTAGAGGTGATTGGGGTGGGTATGTCATCCAAGTACAAAATTTTGGCAAAGATTAAATGTATGCAAGTACATGCCGTTCAGCAGTAGACCAGCAATATCACATTTGTCCTCTTTCAAATTAAGGCCAGTTCATACATGCATGTTTATCGGTCACTGGCTATGTATGTAAACATATTTGATGATATCCACATAATGGACTTCAGTCCATTTGTTTCCATGGGTCTATTTTTGAGTATTATTTTGTTAGCTATCACCCATTATAATGAACTTCTATAGGTTGTGACGGGCGGCTGATGGCACAAGTCCACTTCCCATCCCTATATGTTCAATGTACCAGAATGTACTTCTCAAGAGGGTTCTGGTGGTGACCAATATAGCGATGTCCATACATGTGTGAACCAGTCCTATATGCAAGCTCACGCTCATATATTTTAGGCAACATCAGTACAGTATTCACATTCTGCGCTCTCTTCACTGGCCAGTATAAATAATTGGGATGTGAATTAGCAGATTCAAGGGGCAGCCTGCTCAAGGTAGGTTGCCCACCCAATTCTGCTTATATAAATTGAGCTTGTGCCATCAGTATTCTAAATGTGGTTGCACCATATATTTGTATAATGGCATTCTATTGGCAGTTTTATTTTCAGTTCCTTTAATGATCCATAGCATGGGAATTTGGCTTTTTCACAGTTGCCGCTCACTAGGTCAACATTTTTTAAGCATTTATGAATATAGGACCAATTGATCTTGAGTTTCTTGAAAGATGCACTTGGGAAAATACACCAGAAATAGCAGTGAACAAGATGATCAAGGCCTTCATGGCTACAATAGGCAAGGTGTTAATGAGCTACTCAGCAATCATCCACAAACTACATATGGAAATCTCATTTATATTTAGAGAGAAGTGACAGGAAATCATGGGGATGGGTCTGCTGAAGATACGGACATTCCAGTAGCATTAAACCAAGCAAGTTCCCTGAACTTACTGGTACCTGTAACATTAGATTGAGCATAAAGGCACAAGGGAGGTTAGGTCACCTATACATTTCCGAGAGGAATTCTTTAAGTGGTTTTGGAGGAATTGGGTACCCAAAACATTCTTGTAATTTGGGTGAGGCTAACAGTCCCCCTCCCCAAGGATAGCTAAAGGCAATAGTGATTAACTTTGCATAAACTTTTGATTTATGATGTTCTTTCCTCATTTGAGAAATGAATTGTTTAGAGGTGTCATTTAGTGTTTTCATTTCAGGTGTGAAAATACTTGAGGCCAGCACTGATGGGCTGGTGGAATTTTTTTAGTGGTGTTACTTGAGGCACATAGGCTTTTAACAGAAATCCAAATTTGTATTTGTCTTCAGTAAGTTTTCTGTTTTAATGAATAGTCATGTAATAATTCTAGCTGCTTAGCAGTGATTACAAGTGTGACCTAGATTAATATACTTATGCTCCTCAGTGGCTATTTTAAGCTTTTCTGAATTCTTCAAATGATGTTTGCTTACTCAGCTTCTTCTCCCTCTCCTTCTTTTTTACAGTTTCCTCCCTTGAATCTCTTGGGCCAAAGCATTTACAAAAGCACAGCAACTGAGCTGCTATAGCAAACATATACAATCCACAGATGGTTGTATTTTAAGCTCTTTTGACATGCCCTGCTTTTGAAAAAGTGTTTTTTTTTAACATGTGTAATTTGCATGGAAGCCTCTTGTAACAGATTCATTTGAAATGATCCCTGATGAAAGACAGGGCCTTGAACCACCGATGACAAAGGTCAGGGAAACGTGGTCAATAAGAGCACAATCATGCTGAGACTCGAGGCAGTGTGCCCTCTGTGTTGCCATTGTTCATCAGCCGGTGGTATGAGATGGATGGAATTATAGATGACACAGTGGGTGTATTAGCACTCGGTCAGGAAGCTTTAGCCCAGAAACTTATTTCAATAATGCAAAATGCACAACGCAGAATGTGGCGAGTCAAAAGAAATGAATTCAGTTTCACCATTGTTAAATTGGAGAGCTATTGGCTGTGGCAGCTCTTAGAAAACCAATCTGAATGGTAAAGAGTCTGATTGTTAAATGATTACAATCGTTTATTGCCATAGGCCATAAAAATTAAAAGGGTCTAAGTGCTGCTTTCTGACAGAGATGTACAGACTAATTTTACATAAATGCATATCCTAACAAGATTAGCTGGCTTATTCAGGCATGTGAATTGCACTTTTGTTCTTCCTGTTGAACAAACTTGTATCCTCAGAATCATTGTATGATTATCATGATCTCAATCTGGTTCTCATGGATACAGTTTGTTCTCTTTCTGGGTCACTTCAAAAAAAGAAAGAAAGAAACCTCTTAACTTTGTCCATTGGTTATGCTTTTGGTTTTCTGGTGTTGTATACTTCCTGTCTAGGTTTTTCCTTGTTTTGTCCTACCCCCTCACCATATATGTGTAAGCCACTAAAGTCAAGTTCAAAGTCGTTTTATGTAGCATTTTATTTTTCAGCTAATACCACAGGCACAACAGTTACCTTACATTTCACAAAAAACGGATGTTGTGATATTACAACATTTCAATGATACATTTTTACACTACATTCCTGTTTGCCCACTATATGCTGCATATCAACCAATTTGGTGTAGTCTTTAGAAGAATTTCTGTTCAGAATTTTCAACAAAGAATTCTTTATCAATCTTGAAATTAAAGATCAAGGCTCCTATAATAGCTACTCTATTGACCAGAAAATGACTAGATTGTTCCATAGGTAAAATAATAAATCCTTCTGACAGTTTCTTTTGTTCTGGGATCATAGTATTTTTGTTTGTTTGGATAAACAAATGTGGCAAAGGAATTATAAGAACTAAGGCCTTTGTCATACTAGATGGTGGCAAATACTTTAATAGATGTTGCACCAAGAGAAGCTTTGGAAAGATTAGCAGAATCTTCAGAAGTGTTCATAAATCTAGGCAGTGGCTATGATCCAAATGAATGTGTGAATGTAAAGCTCTCTTTGGCCATGGCACACACTGCCCATTGATCATCTCTGTTTATATAGCTTGCAGCAGAGGCACCCTGTTAGTGGTTTAAGTGCTATTACTTAGTTGAAGTTACTGCCCCTGATCCAACTATGCATGCAGATAGCCCTGTCAGAAAATATGCAGTCTTCATAATAACCATCATCATTATCATTACTTTTTACAAAGGTAACTCAAAACAACTTTCAGCAACAAATAAATAACACATACGTATATTAAAACCCATATAAAACAAAACAGAAGAAAAGATTCTTATTCTTAAAAGGCAGGATTAAAAGGCACACACTGATAATTAAAAGTGAAAGGTCCGACAGAAGAGAAATATTTTTTCCTAGTGCCTAAAGCTATGCAATGATATCACCAAACGAGCATCCCTGTGGAGAGCATTCTACAAGCAGGGAGTCAGCACAGAAAAGGCCCATTTTCATGTTGCCACTTTCCAGAACTCCCATGCAGAAGGGCCTCAGGTGATAATTGCAGGGTCTAGGTTGATTCATGTGGGGAGATACAATCCTTAAGGTTTGTGAGCCATAAGGTTTTATAAGTCAAAAACAGCACTTTGAATTGGGCCTGGAAACTAATTGGTAAGCAAATTGGGCCAGGATAGGTCTTATGTGCTCAGACCGTTTTGCCCTGGTGAGGTGCCTGGCCACTGAATTCAGAATGAGCTGCAATTTCCATGAATTGTCTTCAGAGGCATCCCCATATATAATGCATTGCAATAATTTTATCCCAAGACAAATGCCAACCAATCTAACCTAGAAGTTACCAGAGCATAGACAGAATAAGTTAGGCTACCCCGTCCAGATTATTTGGGGGGGGGGGGACTGGGTCACAAGCCAAAACTGATGATAGGTACTCTGCACCACTGAGCCAATTGAGCCTCAAGTGACAGTGATTGATCCAGAAGATCCCTAAGCTACATATCTGCTCCTTCAGAGGGAGTATAACCACATCAAAAACAAGCCGCTGCTACCCCCCACTCATCTGGTCTAGGGAACCACCTACTATTGTCTCAATCTTGTCTGGGTTGAGCATCAGTTTATCAGTCCTTATCCAGTGCATTACTAAGGCAAGACATTGGTCCAGCATATCCACTGCCATACCTGCAGATTAAAAGGGGAAGTAGAGCTGTCAATGTACTCCCAAGACTTTGGATGATCCCACTCAACCAGCTGTTCACCGGGAAGGAGAGTGAGGAGTGGGGCAATAAATCTAGCCCCTTTATTCTACACTGAATTTTTGCCGACTTGCATTCCACACTACAACTTTTTGATGGGTCTCACTTGTTACAGGTTAAATGCTAGAGTTGGTGGAATGGGAGCTTATTAGTTGATTTTTCTTTTTAAAATAATGAAGCAAGGGCCATTAAATGTAGACATCTTAAATTCCATTTCAAAGATGGGGATAAGGATTTGGGGGGCATTATATGTGTTTATTGCAATCCTACATACTGTAGTCACCAAGATGTAGGTTCCACCATAAATGATGTGACTGCCAGCACAAAATGGTTGCCATGGACAGTAAAACAGAGGTGCTGGTACTCTGTACAAGTGAGTACCATCACAACAAAAGTTTGAATAGAATCCTTTACCGGTTGGGACTCCTGTTAAAATAGGGTCATCAGTTGAGCAGAGCCATCAACTAGTGTTCAAGGGTGCCCTAGTGAACAGAAACCCCATTTAAAGCTCTGCTGCACAACACAGGGAAGGGCTGGGAGGTCAAGGAAGGTCAAGGGCTGGGAGGAGCATGATGCTCAAGAAGATATATGGGGCAGGACTTAGATCCACACTTTGAGGGTTCATCTGAGCAAGTCTGGTGGCTGTGCTAATCTGCCCACCATATGGCTGCTCACTAATTTGAATTCCAGCATTCCCATTTCACATTCAGTAGAAGACAATGGCTCTGAAGTAAAAAGATAATGAATGTCACAAAAGTGAGAGAAATTCTTTCCAAAATTTATAAGAACTTTATTGAAAAGCTGTCCAAAGCACATTATTTCACTTGAAGAGTAACACCATATCACACACACAATAGCTTAATCATAATGTAGGGTTGCTTAATCTTACCTGATTACAACTGGTTGTATTTTTCAGAAATGCTATATATTATAGATGAAACTCACTTTCTCCAATATTTAAATCATTTGTTATCAGGTCTCCTTACATTATTCTTTCTTTGTATTAAGCTCAGGGTCCCCCCCAACCTTGTTATTCAGATGAGCAATAATAATAAGGGTGAGATGAAAGCAAAGATAGTTAACCTGAATGTCCTCTGATCTTTTCGCTCATGGATGAGAGCAAAGTAGTTTGAAAATAGGCGAAGAGAGAATTGTGCAACATAAGAAAAAAAGTCAAATGGGGAACTAAAAATACAAGTATTGTTTATAGTCAAATGCAGCGCAGACACTATTTATTGTGGCACATTCTGTTTTTACTGTGTTTTTGGCAACATACTGCTTGTCCCCAATGGCTGTCAGACACAAAGCCCTAGGGATTGAATGAGACATCAGGTTGCTGAGTCTAGAAGTCAGAAGCAACCAAGGGACATTATCTGCTGCATTCCTGTTTCCCTGTTGAGATTCGGATGTCATAGAACTCCTAAGTGCACACACATTTTCTCCAGGCTTCACACTGTACCATCATGTATAGGGACAGTGGAGGGTTTTTAATGAAAAACAGTGATTTTAGTTGTGCTACTTTTGTAGTGTCAAAGTACAAAGTCTTTTCTGCAGCATGATGCTTAGCCAGAAGATTTTTTTTTTTAGTCTCAATAATGTCATGACACAATAAGTAACTACAAAAATGACAAAGGAGTTGTGGAAAGAAGTGGGAAAGCCCAGGGTGTGCATAAATTATAATTATGATGTCATTACCAACAGAGTTTGAAGGTTTATTTTTAAAATGTTCTTGTCTGTTATTTATGTTATAAATGCAAAGTGTCCTACATAATGTGAAGCCATTAAATTGTCTGGGTGATGGGGACTCATTTTAATATACTGTAGCATTTCATCCAGAAGGTGGACAAAGGCATTGTTCAGGGATGGGAATGGGAAAAGAAAACATGCCAGCATTTTAGGTAAGTTAATATTGTGTTCATCAGATTTTATTTTCCCCCAGGTAGCAGGGTTTTGGGAATACAAGACCACCCTTTTAATTATTATTATTATCATCATCATCATCATCATTATTATTATTTCTGGAATTTAAATGTATATTGGAAATTATTATTATTATTATTATTATTATTATTATTATTATTATTTATATCCCACCCATCTGGTTGGGTTTCCCCAGTCACTAATAATAATAATAATAATAATAATAATAATAATAACAACAACAACAACAACAACAATAATAGGATCCAACATAAATTCCAGAAATTACTTCAATGGTTTCCTTTTTCTGAGTACCACAGTATCTGGAAATTTATTTATTTATATCATACCCTTATACTGAGCTCCGAGAGGCATCTATAAATCATCGACTACTGTATTGCCACCATTTAAACTCATAACAACTCTGTGAGGTAGGTTAGGCAGAGATTTCTGGCTGTGTAGGTTCTCAGTATTTCAAATGTAGTGTCCAACAGCTACCTTGTCTGTTGGGCAGTAGTCAAATGTTAATACCGCAACAGTATATAAGGCAGAGTTACCCACATAGTGCCCTCCAGATGCTGTTGGACTCCATCAGCCCCAGCCATCATGACCAATGTTGGGAATTGTAGTCCAACAATATCCTGGAGTGAACATATACCTTTTACATAAACAAATGAGAGACTGACTATGAAACAATAGTCTATTCCAAGCTGGACCCAGGTGGGATTAGCTCACGTAGTTCACCATAGCTGCCAAGTTTTCCCTTTTCTCGCGAGGAAGCCTATTCAGCATAAGGGAATTTCCCTTAAAAAAAGGGAGAACTTGGCAGCTATGAGTTCACCAACTCCCACCCACCCAAGACAGTTTGCAAGCTCCCTGCATGCAAAAGAGACTCCTCTAAACATGTGCAGAGCACCTTTCCCTCCCCCATTGTCCCCCCCATCAAACCAGGGATGATCTCATTAGTATATTCTGTTTTTCCTTGTCTCTTTCTACATTGAATATATTTATGAAACTCCTCCATGTACAAAAAATGTTTCTTGATTGTGAGGTGCAGTTTCCCAAGCATTATGATGATACAGCTTTTATATATATTATTGGGGTTTCTCCTGGGGCACTTCTAAGTTCTGTGTCTCTTTAAGGATGACACATTGTACTCAATTATTGAAATGATAGGGAAAGGAAATATTCGGTGATCATCATATATAAAAAAGTACTACTTGCATAGAGTTGAGGTTGTATCAGATTGAATAATTCAGATAAATAATTCTGGTTCCTTTGCACCAAGTTTGAGGGAAAAAATTCAGCCCAAGGGCTGAATTACCTTGGTGTAAACCCATTCCAGCAGTGGGTAGGGCCAGATATGAACACAATTACAGACCCTTGAAGCACAAACTCATTCACATACACTCTTAACACACACACACACACACACACACACACACACACACACACACATATATATACAAGACATGCTCTTGCCGTAGGCACCCTTAATAAACCCATATCACAGCCTTAACACCCTTGACATATCCTAAACACATATGCACATACATGCATAAAACCAGATTACCATTAATATTCCCAAGCAAGAATCAATTTGTTTAAATAGATTTTTTCTGTTGCGGACACTGGGGCCTCAATCTGCATTTGGATCCTAGCATTGGAGGAGTGGTAGAGGAACTGTCCCCCACCCACTGTAGTCTCCAGTGCCTGCATTTTGCTGCCATTCCTGTTCCTCACCTCATGCATGGAGCTCAAAGGAAGAGGAAGAGGGCAAAACAGAAGATTCCCTTGGTTCCAGATTGGAACTTTCTGAGGACAGAGAGATGGCTTCCCATCCCTGATTTACTCTTCTCCTTTGAGTAGTAATATGACTAATGGTTTAGGACAACAATGTTTTTTTTACTTTGTTTAAGGCTATTATGCCCTGTTATGCCTTATTAAGCTTTTGGTGTCTATTTGGTTCTCTTGCTATTGCAAGAACAGACTCATTGAAAAATGAGACAATGACTTATCATGACTTCTAGCTTTGTGACTTTGGAATTTATATTTATTTCTTTGTGCTGTAAAGCAAGCTAGTGATTCATTTAAGATTTTTCCAAATATGCCAGGTTCTTAAACGAACAAAGTTATCTTTTTCCTTTCTGCAAAATGTGTCATTAAATTCCAATGCTAAGCAGGAACTTTCCAGACAACCATCAAAATGATTCAGCATCCCCCCAAATGTATTGTTTATGATTTACCTATTTAATGCACTTACTCATTTTTAGAAATATTAATCAAACAATCTAGTGGTAATCTTCTAATTGATATAATGTGTCTTGAACATAGATAAGAAAACTCATTGGTTTGCTTAGAGCTGTCTGAATAAATGAAGAATTGCCTTGGATACTAAACACAGAAGTTGAAAGCTCAGTAAATACTTTAGTGGAAGTAGCACAATAGGACGTTTTATTTTAGGAGGTGAAACTGGGCCTTCTTACTTTAGATCTTGGGTCATAATCTAGAGAAACATGGGGCCTAAATCTCATAAAAATGAATAGAATTCAGATTATGAGTTCTGCTCAGAAGGGTGATAAACAAATAATTTGATGACTGAATAATGTTTACCTGCCTACTAATGCCCCACCAAGTTTCAGTGCAACTATTTGATGCCTTTTATTGGAAACCTGCTTGGATCTGACCAAAATGGATAGAATCCCTAATGTTCACTGTTCTGGCACCAGTGGCAGATCTTGGGGTCTCAAATTTCAGTGGTGCCCTTTGCAATGCCAAAATGCAGCACCCCTCCGCCTCTTGCACTCTATTCTGAATCATAGTTGTGGCATCCCCTGTGATACCCCCGAGGCGCCATGCCCAGTGTGACCAAACAAGTTGCGCTTGCTTAAATCCACTTCTGATGGCATTCTTATACTTTCTACACAGAAAAGTAGTGGTTTCCTTACAATTGATACAAATGTTTGCAGCATCACAAAGGAACAATACAAATCCATAGGAATACAAAAATACGCTGTAGTCCAAGTTAGATGTTTCTAGTAGCGCAGCTGCACACATTTTTTCTTTGATAAAAGCACATCTGGCTACTATTTCCAGCACTCTATAAGTGTCCCTGTTGAACTTAAATTACCCTCTTTGTAGATTGGAGAGGGTGACACTTGTCTGCCCTGGACGAGTTCTTGATTCACAATAAGACCCATGAAGTGCATAGAATTAATAAGCTTATTTAGTGAAAGAAAAACTGACTGGGCTATCATAATAACATTCTTCAGCCCAATTCCCAGGCGCACAGTTGTTGTTGCTGCTGTACTTCATTGATATTGGTCCTTGAGTTTTGTTTCTGTCATGTGAAAAGCTCAGAAAATATCAAAGCATATACTTAAAGCCCTTTTGCAGTATTCACCAAATCTATACATTCTGTAGCCTGTGTCTGCTTCAATTCACTTACCGCTCAGTTCAGGTCAATGATTGTAAAACATTTCTCCAATAATAAATACATGTATTCAGATCTGGTTATTATTATTTGCTTAAAATAACCCCAATGTGTGTTATTTTGCTTTAATTATTTTTATAGTGGCTTTTTATTAGAAGCTTCTGGTGACCAGTTCAAACCTCCTCCCCCCGTTTTAGCTTAGAAAGCTACCAACCTTATTGACTAAACTACTAATCACTCATTCTTTGCTTCTCCCAATGCTCTGTTCAAAATCAGCAAAGATAGAACACAAAGTAGAAGCAACATCTCCCTGAATAGCAGGGGTGCTGACAGAATTTTCTAGGCCCAGTAAAATAAAGGTAAAGGACCCCTGGACGGTTAAGTCCAGTCAAAGGCGACTATGGGGTTGTGGTGCTCATCTCACTTTCAGGCCTAGGGACCCACCCTCTCCAATGGGCTCTACTTCTGTACCAGAAAGACATCCTGTCAAGCCGACATCTGAATGTCAAATTCCCCACCACCTCCTCCAGGCCTTGAGATGGTAGACAAAGTGATCCAGTCTGCAAAGGGGCTCTCCTTTTTGCAATTCCCCAAGAAAAACAATCACCTTGAATGTCAGCCTCACAGCGGGGCGGGGAGAGCTCACTATGGAGATCTAAACGCCTAAGGCCTCAGGTCTCTCCCAGAGGTGTCACTAAGCATCAATTGGCTAGTGATTTGAGCAGCTTGCCCAGGAAATTCCTTTGTTAAGATTCTCTTTTTCTTGTCCTTACACCTGTTTTATCTCTTTGTTTTCTTTCCAACTCCTGTCAGCATAGTAGTGTCTCTTCACTAGTCTTTCTATAAGTATTGTGATTTGCTGTTGGAAATTGTGGTGAAACACACACACACTATTATACAGTGTTTTGGCAGTACTAGACTGATGCTGTGCCAGTTTAAGATGTTTTTTAAGGAAATTTTTTTGGATCAAGTGCATGAAACAGAATCTGCATATTAGAATCAAATGGGTAACTAGGCGCTGCCATTTCCATTGAATTAATTGCATAGCTGCCAAAACTAGTAATAGGAGGCGGTGACTTTAATTAGCATGTCTCAGAAAATTTACCCATATCCTGAGTCTTTTGTCAAAAGTGTTCATTAACTAATTCTCTTATCCCTTTCTCATTTCTATGGCACAGTTCTAAAATGTTCCAAAAGAGCATTTAGTTCTTTTAAATAATAATGTTCAATTTTTTTAATGGACATTTAGTGAGATAAAATGTGATTTGCGAGAATCTCTTGGAGTGCTGTTGTGATGTTCCAAGCTTCAGTCCTCACATGCAATTACTATGCAAATATTATTGCTACAGCAAATAACCTTTGTCATTATTATTTTTTAGAATAGAGCAAGGCTACTAGATATAGGAGGGCAACACTATATAGAAACACACAGGTTTCTATGGCAGTGTTACACACAGAACCTTCAGATAAATTGTCCAAGTTCTGAAGACCAGCACATATCTGTTTCTTTTGATATGACATTTTGAACAACTGAGATGTTTAACTGGTTGTTTTAAATATATGTCATTCTCTACTACACTTTTCTCAGCAACATGTGGGGCATGGGCAAAACATCCTCTCCAAGTAAATGTGAGAATTGTGATAGTGTCTAGCTTTTCCTTTCCAGCTGTCAGAGGAAAAGTGTCACAATGTGTGGAGATGTACAGTATACCTGTCAGAATCTGTTACAGTTCACTGATGCATGGTGATGTGTGAGGGACATGCAGACTTCTTATACAACTAACAGTATAAATGCAGTAATGATACTCCACAATTGCTTCTTGTTCAAGGTCAGCATAAAAGACTTAGTCTGTGGTACTTACCAGTTCACTGGCTAATTGACATTCCCAAACTTTGATTTAAACCTCTAAAATAGTGGTAAGGAGGGATGTATGCTGTGATTTACCATAAGACCATGTCTTTGGTGTTTACCTGAAACAAATAAGCTCCAATCTAAACTGGTGAGACCAATACATGCTTTAGTTTTTTAACAACTGAAATTTAAAACAAGGTGGGAGACGGCTTGAATGCAGTTGGAGTGCCTAGTGGCATTGAAGGCAGTAAAGAAGGCACACTTTGCGGCCTCCATTGCACCCTCATTATGTTTTCCGGCAGAGCTTTTCCGGGTTGTACAGGCTGGCCCAAAGGAGGTGATAGGACTAATGGTAACTCACTGTGACTTTTTTTGCAAAGCATTTTGAGGATAAAATTGCTTGCATCCACCAAGACCTTGACTCTGAAATCTATGGGGTGTCCAGAGCACAGTCTAGTCCTGTTGTGTTGGATGAGTTTCAGTTGGTAATGCTCAAGGATGTGGACAAGGTACTTGGATCAGTCAGGGCAACCACTTGTGCTCTAGACCCTTGTCCCTCTTGGCTGATAAAATCCAACAGGGAGGGAACAGCTGGCTGGGCCAAGGAGGTGATCAATGCCTCTTTACGAGAGGGGGACGGTCCCTGCCTGTTTGAAGGAGGCAGTGGTAAAACAACTCCTTAAGAAACCTCCTCTGGATTTGGAAAACCTAACTAACTACCAGCCAGTTGCTAATCTCCCTTTGCTGAGCAAGGTTTTGGAGTGAGTGCTTGCAAACCAGATCCATGCGCTTTTGAAAGAAACTGATTTTTCAATTGGGGTTTAGGCCCGGTTTTTTGCCCGGGGGGGGGGGTTATTGGGTTATTGTTTTTTATTTTGATTATGTACTTTGTGGTTTTAGATTTAGATTTTATTCTGTGTACCACCCTGATACATCTGGAGGAACCAAAGTGCCAACTACCGTGTTTCCCCTTTTTTAATACGTAGTCAAAAAGTAAGGCATGGCAGGGCTTTTAATCGTTTGAGAAATGTAAGACATACCCCGAAAATAAGCCATACTTCCGCGATGTGCGGAGCAAGACCACTGAGCGCCCCAGCCAGCTAGCGGGACCCAGCACGGTGGCCGCAACAGGAGGAGGAAGCCTGCCGGGTTGGGTCGGTGCCCGGAAGCGGCGGCGGCTGCTGCAGCGCCGATAAAGCGTGCAGCAGTGCCGCACAGAGCACCGAGGGCACAAGCCAGCAGGACCCAGCTCCTGCAATGCCGGCCGTGGCAGGAGGAGGAAGCCTGCCAGGTCGGGTTAGCGCTCAGAAGCAGCAGCGGCTGCAGCGCTGACGAAGCGCGAAGCAGCGCCGCACTCTCTGTGTGCGTGTCCATCCCTTTCTTTGTGCGCGCGCGCGTCTCTCTCTCTCCCTCCCCATGCATCTTTCTCTCTCCCCCCCTTTCTCTGTGTGCGCGCGCGTCTCTCTCTCTCCCCCTCCCCGTGCGTCTTTCTCTCTCCCCCCCCTTTCTCTGTGCGCGCGCGCGCGTCTCTCTCTCTCTCCCTCCCCATGCGTCTTTCTCTCTCTCCCCTGTATGTTTGTGATCGCGTCTCCCCCCCCCCCCGACAGAGAAAAGGTGCCACGCAGGTTCCTCTTCGGCTTGTCATTCAGCTGCCCCGGCCTCCTCGCCGAGAGCTGATGCCGCTCCTCTCCCCCTCCTTCCCTTTCCCCCCTCCCTTCCCTTCTTTCCGTCGGTCTGTCAGTTGGGGTTGCGCGCGCCAGAGCCGCAGGCCCAAGCCTCGTCCCCTTCGCGCTTCCCTCACGAGTGTCTCGGAGCGGGACGGGTCCCGGCCTCCCTCCTCATTTCCCGGCCAGCATGAGAGAGCCTGGGGAGCAGCCTCTATACCTCTGCGCGCACACACACCCGGCCGCCGCCTTCGAAGCCATGGGAGATGAGCAGCCTCCCAGTGCTCCCACCCAACCGCAAGTGCTTCGACTGCGACCAGCGCAGTCCCACCTACACCGACATGACGCTGGGCAGCTTCGTGTATACCTCCTGCTCCGGCATCCTATGAGGTTTAAATCCACCTCACAGAGTGAGGTGTCTGTCTCCTAGGCAGGTGGCCATCCAGCCTCTGCTTAGAAGCCTCCATGGAAGGAGAGCCCTTGATTCAGGATGGGGAGGAGGGGAAACGGAGAGAATAGAAGAGGCAGAAAATGTGCGCGGAAGAGAGCGCCAAGCGTCCTGAGCCAGTGGGACCCAGTTGTACCGGCACTTTTTTTAAAAAAAGACACCCCCTGAAAATAAGCCACCGTGTGTTTTTTTGAGGAAAAAAGTTGTAAGACAGTGTCTTAAAAAAGGGGAAACACGGTAGTATAGCACTTTGCTTTGAAACTAGTGGCAGGGAAGAGAGTTGTTATTATTATTATTATTATTATTATTATTATTATTATTATTATTATTATATTTATACCTCAGGCCTAGCCACACATTGCAAGCAGACAAACAAATTATGTAGCGGGGAGAGTTGGAAATTATTTATGACAAAGTTTCTTCTTCCATTGCAATAACAAACTTAGAGGCCAAAGGAAATGTTATGGAAGCTGAAGGTACAAACTGGTACCTTTCTGTCTTGAATTTGGATGTGGCAGGGGTACTTTGGCACTGTAACTCATTCCTGGCTATATTGTTTTGTTTTTGTTCTGTAAGGTTTCTTATTCCAATAGCTATAACTGGGTATGTTTTAGTGAATGACATTAGCAATAGCTACATTTTAGTTGTCAAACATCCACCTCACACTTCTCACCTCCATTGACCCACATAACAATTGGCTGAATGTTCTTCAATGCTTACAGTTTGTCAAATGGCACATACCACCAGCAAATTTCTGGAGAGCGAATGATATCTTAGCGCCCAGGGATATTGTTTGTTTTTAGGGCAATACCAGTAAGAGCTGAAATGCAGGTATTGGCATATAATGCTTCTGGGTGTTCATTATAGCTTGTTCTTTTGAAACTGCTAACACGCCGAAATCATTGTGGACATGTTGAAATTGGACTTTGCAATGAAATTCACATGTCATGAAAATGTCATAAGATATCTAACAAAGCTTACGGGTATCGTGTCAGTCTCAATACTGGTTTCCTCAGAAATACACAAATAAAATGCTGCTTAAAAGTCCAACTTCAATAATTTTCCATAGGTTATTGTATTAGCCCAAATATAAGCCACACCTTTAAAGTTGGAGGAGGGGGAAGAAAAAATACCTGAATATAAGCCGCTCCCTTCCTCGCTGCTCCTGGCTTCATACTGGGGGAGGGCACTGTGTTGCCAGCGGCCTTTCCACTTCCTCGCTCTCTCCTTTCCCGGCCTTGGGAGAGAGGATGGGGGACTATGCGCAGGGTGGGCGCCGCTACACCACACTCCTGGTGCCTCGCGTTCCTGGCTATATACTTTAACATTGCAAATATAAGCCACACATTAACTTTTCACGGTCGGAATTTGGAGGGAAAGTGCGGCTTATATTCGGGCCAATACGGTATATCCAGCACTCCGCTCACACAATAGAACTTTCCCTTCCTCTCCAAGTATCTCCCAAATCTGCTACAAACACTCCTCCAATCCTCTGGAACAGGTTTTGAGAGTGCACAGGGGACTGCAGGGGAGAAGGGAAAAGTTCTGTTATACAGGTGAAGTTTGTTGCAACACTGGATAGAACCCTATGCATTTGACAGACTGGGTGAGGAGCTCACATGATTGAATGTTACCCTATTTGGAAAACCAAACGTTGGGAAGAAGGATTGTAGTTTTCCCTGCCTAAAGACTAGTTCTCCATGTACAAGAGTCTCTCTCTCTCTCTCTCTCTCTCTCTCTCTCTCTCTCTCACACACACACACACACACACACACACAGACACACATATATATACACACACACACACACACACACACACACACACACACACACATATATATATATATATATATATATATATATATATATATATATATATATATACATCATCTGAGCTCCCATCTGAATGGTAAAGTTCAGACACAGGTGTATCATACCCGTCTTGTGTTGTGCTATACTGTATTGGTATGTTGTCTTTGATCTTTGCAGATAAAGTAAGTTTCATGATCCACATGTTTTACTAGCTCTCTACTATTTCTTGAAGCTGGCATGAATTTCTCCAAACTGAAGTTGACTTTGAGAAATTTCCCCCTTTCCCCCATTGAGTATCATAGATTTTTCTTAATAATCTAGAAATAACTTGCAACTTCAACTACTCAGGAACAATTTATTTTTCATGCTGCTGTTTAATGAAAGGAGTTTTTGCTTTAATGACTTTTGACACAATTGTAGCCATTAATTCACTTTAGTCTCCCTTATTACGTACTTTGAAAACTACTCAGATTTTAGATGCAGAAAATTTGTACAATCTGCACATAATGAAGAAGTTATATAAAAATTACTGACAGGTTGTATACATTTACTGTACCAGTGGCTGTTAGGATATGAGTCTAACTGTCAGTTTCGCTGGTGGTCTGCCATAAAAGCCTGCCATGCAGTGAAAATTAAAGGGAGATATGTGTCACTAAAATATACTTCCTATTTTTAGCATTAGTAGCAGCTTATACCTTTGAGTACTTTCAGATTACAGCTCAAATTGTAATAGATCTCTTAAAGATAATCAACACTTGCTAATCCTTTAAAGCATTATTGTTTCATAGACATCAATTAAAATGGCCTTCCTTAAAGCTGCCCTCCCTGCTGAAAAGATTAATAGTCAGGAGATCTAAATGTTACTGTCAGATAAAGCTTGAAGCCAGTACATATACTGACACTGCAGTCTCTATGGAAAGTTTGAGAAGAGACTGAACTCTAAGGTCAAACTTTTGCTAATCATGGCCCTCTTGGTCAGAGAAAAAAAAACTGCAATGTTATTGAACAAAAGTTTATTATTACTGTACATTTAGATACCCCCAATATGTCATAGGTGATTCATGATTATTACTGAAACAATGCATTAATGTTGGCAGTCACTTTAAGAAATGATTTGTATATAATAGTTTCATTTAATATTACTTAAAGGTCTGTACTGCACTGTCAAAGCTATATATTCTATTTCAAAACACTGGAATTAACTGGAGACTTTTTGGGGTCACCTTTTGTCCAAAACCTTTATGTGCCAATTGTGACCAGACTCAGGTATCAAGAGGTGAGATACAAGTGATGGGTTGAACTACAGCCATGTTTTATTAATAACATCTTTGGGGAAAGGTAGGTAGGCTTAATTTCAACAAGGCATAGCCTCAAAGCCTGGGCTCCAACTTATGCTGTGTAAAAAGGCTTTCCTGCCCCACCCACTTCCAGGACTCTACAACCCATACAAGCTGGCCTCCGTAAATGTCCTTCACCTTCAAAGGTACCTAGAGTGCTCACCTATTACCTTATCTACCGTAACATTAACCTTTCCTGCAGCTTCCTGCCAAACCATGTGACCAACTTCATCACGCAATCAAACTAACCCATATAATTGCAACCATCCCCATATTCCTGCCACTCCCCAGCATCCAGACAGAGTAGCCAAATATAGTTGCCCAGGCCTGCTAATTTGCAGGTAGGCATAAAAATCCTATTCAGCCCCAAACAACTGTAATTCCTGTACTGTAACAGAAAATAGACTGGGTAGGCACAAAAAGCAGGACAAAGAGAGGTATGGAGAACAGCCAAGGTCTATAAAGGTCATTGGGTGCCCTCAGGATGCTCCCAGATGCAGTCATGGGCACCAACTCATAGGGACTTAGATGTCTTTGCACCCCCCCCAAAAAAAAGAAAAAAAAACATTTGAGGGGGAGGGGCAGTTGGTGGAAAGCCCCAGGAACATGGGTGCTGCCTGGCACTTGCTCTTGCTATTCGATTCCCCTCCCTCTGTGACCCATCAGCGCTTTGTAGAGGCTTGGGAGCAGAGACTGGGAGTAAGCCAAGGAGGGAAGGGAGCTGCGTGCGCCAGCTGGCTCTCACTTGCACTCACAGCTCTTGTAATGCTCTGTGAATTTGCACCCTTTCTTCTCTCCAAGCCCTTAATAAGCTTTTCTCTTCCACAAATACTATAACACAGTATGTGAGTGCTGGTTACACACACACACACAGGGTTTTATTGTGTGGTGTCACATGTGTGACAGCGCCCCCTCCCCCCAGTCTTCAGTGCAAGTTGGTGCTTCTGAGTGCAGTGTTGTAAGGCTGGAGGGAGGGAAATATTGCTACTAAAGGATCCCATCCATCCTCTTTCCTAGCAGTTATTGCACAATCCTTAGTGCTCCTGGTATTTACATCATAATAAATTTGATGAAACTTGAAAGTATGTTTTGAGGTTATAGTGAAAATTGAAGGTGACATTCAAGTTAACAATTGCTATTATTAGGGGGGAAAGAAAGATGGAAAGGACTGTTTGGCTCATCTAAGCCAACTTTCTGCAACAGCAGCAGGATTTTCTGAAATTAAATATATGTGATAGAAACTCATCTATTTTCTTTTAAATAAATCCAGAGAAGGAGCTTCTATTATTACTTATTTTGGTACTGTTTTTTATACTCAGCTGTTTTTCCTAGCATCAAATGATTTAATTCTATTTCTTGGCTAGTTTTTATAACCGTACCTAAAGTATTTGTTTATCATTCCCTCTAATAGCATACTCAGGTGGGTGACTGCCTATTAGTTTGGAAGTGAAATATCTCTACACAAAAATGAAGTAGTGATTCCGGCATGCTTGGGGTATACCTTGGGTATGCAGAAGTTATTTCATTTGTAAATATATACTAAAAACTATAAAGTCTCAAAATGGCCTGAAGGAGAATTTTCAGGACTTACAGAAAGTTGATGGCAGTTGAGATTTAAGAAATGTAAGAGCTCAAGGTCACAATAAAGATGGGAACTCTTGTGATAGTTATTACCAGGAAAGGCATTATTTTTTATGAAAACACTGTGAGCCTAAAGTATAGATATGCACTAAGTAATTTATTTTATTCTATGTGGGCAAAATACATAACATTTAAATTTGTATGTAGACTAAAACAAAAGATAAGGTATACTCTAATTGTAGCCATCTTTGGGATTAAAGATGTTTCATCCTAGTCTGTTGTAAAACTGGCTTTACTTCGTGCTTGACAAAACCTGCTGTTTGTTTACTACAGAAACTCCAGTGACATTTTAAGACAAAACTTATGCCCAACGATCATGTTAGCCTGCATTCAGAGAGAGGGACAAAACCTCCAGTTAGAATCTTCACTAAAGAACAGTAATTTCCCCCCACTGTAAATGCCTGTGGAAGTGGCTTCAATTTTCCTTTCTGATATCTTCGTAAATCCTGAAGCCATTCACAGTAACAGCACAAATAACTACTCTGTCATGCTTGTAAGTTCTTTTTAGCCCAGAGCTATAATGGAGCTGGGATTTAAATATAAATAAATAAATAAGTATCATAACCTTGCATATTTATTTACTGCAGCTTTTAATGGAACCTACTACTCTGGTAGTTTCACTTCATCAGATATATTCAGAAAGGCAGCTACAAACCACAGGACTGTTTTACTATTGTATTGTACCGGATGCAACAAAACAATGAAAGAGGTTTAATAAAGTGGAACTGATTGGGTCGGACATTTGTATACCTCTGTGGGTATTGTTTAATTGTCCGTAGGATTGAGTTGTTAAAAAAGCAGACTGATATGAACTGAGTACGGTAACATAAAAAGCAAAGTACTAGGAGACTGCAAAAAAGAGAGAAAATAATGTTTCCAGTGTTTGGCTCTTAATTACCATGTGCTTGGAAGCTTCCGTTTCATTTATATTTTGCAGAAAGCCCAATAAGTCTTGTTTACCAACACCAGCATTTCAGGGTTCTCCCTGGTCAATTTAATTCATAGTCAGTTTCAAAAGAATAAAATGTATAAATTGTGCAATATCTAAATAAAACACTCAATTGCTCAGGGTGTATTTGGCCAGTCAGAATTTTTAAATTATGTATGTGCCCTGCAACCAAGTTTGTTCATACAAAAAATGTGTATATCTTGCTTTTCTGCCTTGACGAGAAGTGCCTATTTGGAGGTGCCCAAATGATTTACACAAAAGAACAAAGCAACAACAAATTAAACAAAAGTAGACAATCAAATAAATATGTGACCAATGTGGTCAGTAGTGCCATTGCCTATCATGACTTGGGGACTATTTTACCTTGTTGGAGCAGTACTGGCCATGTCTGTGACCACACACTCCTCTTGTCCCCTCATAAAGGTAAAGGGACCCCTGACCATTAGGTCCAGTCATGACCGACTCTGGGGTTCCGGCGCTCATCTCGTGTTACTGGCCAAGGGAACTGGCGTACAGCTTCCAGGTCATGTGGCCAGCATGACAAAGCTGCTTCTGGCGAACCAGAGCAGCACACGGAAATGCCGTTTATCTCCCCGCTGTAGCGGTACCTATTTATCTACTTGCACTTTGACATGCTTTCGAACTGCTAGGTTGGCAGGAGCTGGGACCGAGCAATGGGAGCTCACCCCGTCGCGGGGATTCGAACTGCCGACCTTCTGATCGACAAGCCCTAGGCTCTGTTGTTTAACCCACAGCACCACCCGCGTCCCTTGTCCCCTCATAGTCTCACCTTAATAGAACACTTAGATTATTATGATGTTGAAGAGAATAGATGTACAATACTATATCCAGTATGTGATTAAAGAAAGGTTCTTCTCATTAAATGCTATTTAAGAGGTAACAGTCATCTCACAACGTGCAGGACTGGAAGACTAGATCCCTTTGGTGGTGGTTAAGCAACTTATGTAAAGCCTGGAATAGATTTCTACTGGTGTGTAGATTTAACACAGCTCTGGGGGTTAAGTCAGTATAGTATGGTTAGAGCCTTTTATCAATGGATACTTTGTGTCTCATTTTATAACTGCCTGCTAATAATAAGCCTTGAGTCTGAAAATCTTTGTGGCTGTGAATGTGCAGCAAATCTTGAAAGCTGGCTTCCTTCATTTAATCTTTAGCGATTCTCAGGCACAATTTGCATGTCTTATTTTCATACACTTCATGCACTCCCCACACACCACCCTAGAACCATCATGAATTTGTCTAATTAGATTTCTCTTGGCTTTCTCATTCAGGGATGCTGCATCCAATTCTTCCAGCAATAAGGTCACTGTGGAATTGGTGTATATTGCTTAGCGAAGATACAGTACTCAGAATCACTGGCTTGTGTTGCTAGAAATACATTGTGTTTTCATTATGAACTAGCAATGTGGCTAGGAGACTGAGCTATGACTCAGAGTTCCCAGGTCAAATGTTGCTTCTGCCATAAATTCATGAAGTAGGCTAGCCACACTCTTTCAGCCTCAGCCCCTCCCACCCACCAACTCGCTCCTTCAGCTTCAGACACTATCTCTCCCTTAATCTCTCTCACCCTAATATGCACTTTGGGTGATTATAATGATGACTTACTTTATGACACCCACAAACCTAATTAAGCTTGGTAGGGGTCCTAACATAGCCTGCATGGCCATTTTCCCTAAGCGGTGCCCACCTGCCCCACACCTGACATCAGGTGTGGGGCAGATGAACACATGGTTGTAAAGGAGCAACCAGGATCATCAAAGTGTATTCCTGATTTTTATTTGGAAGCAGGGCTTTCATTGTCACATTTTAAATTTGGTGCCAGAGTGCATCTGATTCATATCAATCCAGCAGGACTTGAAATCATTATTTATCAGCTGATCTGTGGTGTCTTCAAGCCCCACTGAGCTTCTTTGCTGGAGCTGTTTGAATCCAATCAGAAGTTTATGGAAAAATCTTCTAGTGTAATCTTTGACTAGAACAATGATCAAACCAGTGAATACCTTTAAGGGTAATGTATTATTGTACATTAAGTTTGACAGGAAGCAGGTCTGTTCATAAGATTCATATAATAATCAGTCTTGGATAGGTAAACACACAAGGAACACTCTAGAAGAAAGGAATGTTTTATAAGAAGATAATTCTTCTGCCCCAACAGCAACAAAACACATCTCGCTTGTATCGGTCTCTACAGCAGGCACTGTAACTCTCCCAAAAGTTTGACATCACCCCCCAAAGGCGCACTCCTCCATTGTCTCCCGAGACAGACAGATGCCAACAAATATGAGATAATTAAGAAGTAGTATAAATAATACCATACATGAAAAAAACAGACTAAAGTCAACAAAATTCCATCACTTGGAGCTAATAAGCCCATGGTGTAGATAAAATTATCCAATCAAGCCAACTGGTAATTGTCTTGTATAGTGTTTGTTTGTTTATTCTACTACATCATTTAATATCTCATAAATTCAGCACATGTGCAGTAGAGCACAGTTACAATAGGAACAATACACTCAAACGTAAGAATTGCCTAAAACAAGATAAGACATAACAAAACAGAAGCAGCACACAACTAGGGCCGGATAAAACCATATATACCTCCCTCTTCCCTCTTTAAAACTGGGATTTTTTTTTAAAAAAAGATGGCTTTCACCTTGCACCAAAAATTCAGCATGTTCAGCACCAGGTGAGTTTCCCTGGGGAAAGTATTTCAGAGTTGTGGCACCATGACTGAAAAGGCCCTGTCAGAGGATGCTGCCCACATTGCTTCAGCGAGTGGAGGGAACCCAAAAAGGGCCTCTCGGAGAGATTTTAAAATCACACATGAGATAGCTATGGTTTGTAAACAATTAAGAAAATTATTCATAATGTCTGAGCCAATGTTCAGACTGAGAGCTACAAGTCAGTTCTCTCCAGCTCAGCAGACCCATGTTCTATCTGTCCTCTTAACTCTCTTGCCACAGAACTCCCTATGATATGGCCTACTGACATGGCTTTTCTTCTGAAATTTCTCTGCCTTTGTCTCTTATGATCTGTTCAGCCTGATGAACCTTTACCTTAGCCTTTTTACTTGCAGCCTTTTCAGTTTTAATCTTTCTTGACTGATTCACAAGTGAGTGAATGCCTTGCACTGCAACTCCTGTACAACCAGGCTGTTGACTCAGTTGAATTTGGTTTGTCAGTAGATAACAATTATCATCATTGAGACAGTAAACAAGAGAGAAATTTATCAGGATGCTTGAAATGACACGAACAATTCATGGTATTTCCTTGCTGTTTTAAGGGAGATGGAACAGACCTATATGAACAAAAACATAGTTACTATATACAGTGGTACCTTGTTTGGAGTCCGGGATCTGTTCCGGAGCCCCGGACACTCAACGAAAGGGATGCTTGACAAAGCGCTGCACTGCGTTTCTGCACCTGCACGGAGTGCGATTTAGCGCTTCTAAGCATGCGCGAGCGGCAAACCCGGAAATAACCCATTCCGGTACTTCTGGGTTTGCCACGGACGTTCGCCGAAATGGACAGTCGATGGGGCGGACGTTCACGGAGGTATTACTGTATTATAGCCCATGCAGATCGTGCCTACTGTTTCTCACAAGCACACACTCAGCAGCCCCATGTTACGTATCTGTTGCGAGACTTTACCACTTCAGGCTGTAGGATGTTTGAATGCTTCATTCAGTTAAAAAAGAAGCACTAACGTCAGGAAGAAGACTAGGCTATACAGTGGTACCTCTACTTATGAATAACTCTACTTATGAATGTTTCTACTTACGAACGGAGCTCCGTCCGCCATCTTGGATGCGGTTTAGATAGGATGTTTTCTACTTACGAATTTTTTCTCCCAATGCATTCCTATGGGATTCGACTTACTAATTTTTTTGACTTACGAATGTGCGTTTGGAACGCATTAAATTCGTAACTAGAAGTACCACTGTATCCACCTCCATGACATTATCATTTTACTGAACATGATAAAACATTAAGCTATACTGTCTCTCACCTGCAGTCTTGAAGTGGTGTAGCCCAGTGTTCTTCAACCTTTGGTCCCCTTTTTTGAACACGCTCCCTTTGGGAGTGTTCCCTCAGCCTCCTCTCTTCCCTCTTCTCCTTAGGAGTCCTCTGGGCAGCCACTGGTCTTTGAGCTGTCCCCACCCCACCCCAGAGAGAGGTATGTCCTACCACTGCCCCACAGGGCCTGGAAGGCACCCTCTGGCCAGCCACAGAGGCACCATTTGCCTGGGGAGCTTGTAGCCAGGGCTGCTGCAACAAACAGCTGTGCAAGCCTTTGGGAGACAGAGACACAAGAGGGCATCAGAGGAGGGAGGGAAGGAAAGAAGGACAGGGGTCAGTGTTGCTCGCAGCACCCCTGATCATCATTCAAGCCACCCCAGGGTGCCACAGCACACTGTTGAAAACCACTGTCTTAGACCATGTGCAGAATAGCTTTCCCCTCACTAATTAGTAACCACCTCACAGCTAATTGATTATTTTATTTTATTTTATTTTTCTGTTGGAAGCCACCCAGAGTGGCTGGGGAAACCCAACCAGATGGGCAGGGTATAAATAATATATTATTATTATTATTATTATTATTTTATATTATTAGTCCCTATAGACTTCTAATGGACAGAGAGCGCCTTACTAAGCCCAGGGCTCAATTACCTTTCATATTCTTATTTTTACATTTTTTCCAGCGACACCATTGACCATTCTGTTTTCCATCCTTAGAATGGAAGTAATTATAAGAATGCCCCCTTCTCACCAATTAACAAAACTGTACCACTCGGTGCACTCCCTCAAACAAACAAACAAACAAACACCCACACACCCTGGGACTTGGTCTTACTTCTTTGTAGAGAATGGAAGAAGGAAAATGAATTAGTTAATATGAGAAGAGAGGCTCCTTCTCTCTTTCATATGCACAGTTCTGCATCTTTACTTCCTACTAAGGAGAATGAGAAATGGTATCAAGTCAGGGGGATCGTATTTATCCTGCAGGTCTTTTTTGCTGATCCCTAAATTAGTACATATTTTAAAAGTGTGAAACTCCTAAGAGAAAATTGCCATTGGTTTTTGAGGCAACAGATACCAAAGCCAATTTCATTAAATATAGTACACTTCCTCCCTCAACTCACCCCCTCTTTATGCAAACGCTTTCGTGAACAGTAACCGTATGATATAATTTAAATTGTGATTAGCTTCATCTCATTTGAGCTGCAGTAGGAGCTCACGGTCATATTGTTGCAGGGGGAGGGCAGGCAATAACTGACACAGAAATGCTGTATAAAATATTTATATCATTTTTAGTCCTTCACTGAATTGTGAATTGAGGCTGGCATAAAAAATAATTATCTTGCGACGAGGTAAAGCATGAGAATAAAAGGCATGCCCCCGGGGTCTCTGTCAAATAAATTTAAAAGACTACAAGTTTCTACATAACTGTGTTGATTAGATTTTTGATGCTAAACTGTTTTGTGGCAAATATGTAAGACATACATTTAAAATAATAATGGAAGTTTGACATCTGACATTTCATGGGTTATGTTGTCTGTCACATAAAGGATGGCAACAATCCTGGTGAATTAGGAACCGAATACCTGGCAGCTAGCAGATATCAAGAACAAACAACTGCTAAGTAAAATGTACAAGATAATATTCCTTTCATAAGCTAAATATATACACACGCAAACAGATATAATTTCAATGAAACATTGTTGTTGTTTAGTCGTGTCCGACTCTTCGTGACCCCATGGACCATAGCACGCCAGGCACTCCTGTCTTCCACTGCCTCCCGCAGTTTGGTCAAACTCATGTTTAATGAAACATTTAAGCAATATAAAATCAGTCAGTATAACAACAACTTTCTACAAACCTCAGTGGCCTAATACATAAAAACTCAGATCATCAAAAGGCCTGGCTAAAGGGACAGGTTTTTAGCTGGCACTGAAAAACAGTGTCAGTGACAGCTGGATTTTTGCTACTGGGGCATCAGCTGGGCTCTTTCAGGAAGTGCCAAAAACTCAGTATTGTTGCTACCATCAAGTGGTGGATAATGAGCTCTGCTGGATAAATAACTAGCCAATACTGACAATCAACCGGATGAAAATGGGGGAGATAGAATTGATAGGTTGAAGGTGTCTGGACAAATGATGAGGTATCTTATGACATGGATAAGATGCATATTTACCTGAGAGAGACCCATGGTCCATGCATGAATCACTGTGATTTAATATTAAACTATGTATGTTTCTACTCTTTTTCCTGAACCGTATACCACTTATATGGTAGATTCGTGGTTTTCCACTGTGCTACAATTCCATGCAGGGCTCATTCCATACAAGGCTATATGGTTGGAATCTCTGGAGAAAAGGGGGACATATCATAGCTGAGGGCCTGCACTGTCTGGTCCTGTGATGCTTAGGAAGGTGAATATTTGCATCTGCCTGATATGTGCTCAGATCATTGGTCCATCCAACTTCCACCCTTCCCCTTGGAAACATCACCTTTGTGCCATGATGTGAGAAGGAAGGGAAACTTCTCCTGTGTTTGATGTCACCGCAAGAGCAGTGGCGCATCACCACACACATATATACACCATACACTCTAACCCATAGGTACGCTTCTGCATCCAAGTCTAAAATCTCTTATACTTCCAAAGGTTTCGACTTCCGAAGTCGACAACCCTGGAAGTCTTTTCGCCGCGTGCGCCATGCACACGCGTTCTGCGCCTGCACAGAAGCGGGGGCATGGTCGGCACAGCACATGCGCAGAAGACTTCGACTTACGAAGACGGCCGCGGAACGGATCGTCTTCATAAGTCGAGGTACCACTGTAACTAAAAATCCTGGGACCTGAAACTTGGTCCTTTTGCATATCCCATAAGAGCATCAGAAGAGCACAGCCAACAAGGTATCTTTCTCCAAGTATGTTGTTTTGTGGAGCCAAAGGCTAAAGTTTTGTTCCTGCTAATTCAACCAAGTTTATCTGACACAGTTTTGATAACTTGGGTAGGAAGAAGTTCTGAAATCACTTTCCTGTTTTGGACATAATGGGCAGTTATGATTTAAAATGCCAGGTGTACCAGGTGAGGGGAAAAGAGAGAGAAGATGGGCACAAGTCCTGCTCCAATTAATCAGACTAGAATTGTGAATTCAACCATTGAACCTGGTGAACCCTCGTCTCAAGTCATCCCATGATCTAAATATTGGAAGAGGCATTTTCCTCATGCCATGTTAGCAAGGTTATACATTAATTTGTTTATTATGCAGAAGTCAATGCTTTTTTTTTAACACTACACATTTCTTTCTTTAATTCTTGCTTGTTTGCCGCTTTTCTTTAGCTTCTTTAAATTTTGCACATCTAGTTGAAGTTTTCCATTTTGTATCTGTTTGGCCTTTCATTTTTTGAAGAAAAGGAGAGGTTTCAAGTGTCCATTTAATTTGTATCCTAGTGATTGATTAACATTTCAGGGCTGATTTGGATGTTTCTGTTGCTACAAAAGCCTTTCCTATGTGACATTTCATGGAACAGGTAGCATTTAAATCTTTTCTGTTGCATATTTCACCAGTCACGTGCAAAATAGGCACTCAACATCAGAATACAGCTGGCTGTTCTACAGAAACATTTCTTTGTAGATAATTGATATACCCCTTTTCATCATGGTATGATTTTGAAGTCTAAGGACAAAACAGCACAATGCAGCATGTCTAACTTGTACACCAGCCAAGATGGCTTAAGTTCATTTGAAACATCAGCTGTCTGAGTAATTAGGATGCTTACAGCTAACAGGGTTCTGGACTAAACAGTTTTGTATTTGGACCGTATATGATTTAGGCATCTGTCCTCAAATTAAATTCCTTAGTTGTACAATATGTTCTGTCTTGTGTTTGGCATATTTTGTCTCCAGTCCACTTATAAATAAAAATCAGTGCTATGCTATAATATTTTTTACCTTTGATTCAAAAATTAGATTTGTTTTTTTAATATATTTTTGCATCAGGGTTGCTCAAGAGGATATTACAGTTTGCGATTAACTCATTTTGTTTCTGAATCCCATGAAGCATTAAGAATCTCTTGTGTCTGTTGAATTTTTTGTCCATACATCGTTAAAAATAATATTGGAAACAGCACCCTTTTAATTACAGTCAATTATCCTAAGAGTTGTTATATAATGATGCAAGATTTTAAATTGATCTCTTCTATTAAAAGTACAAGGGCATTTCTTTCTTTGCTTTTTTCTGTCATAATCACATTGCAGTGAGCAACTTCTGATTCCTTTCCTTGATATTGTTTGCCAAATTCAGCATGAGAATATTCCATGATGATGTCAGTGTTCAGTCTTGCCCAGCTTTCCCCTTGTCACACACAGGGCAGCAGAAGCAGAGGAGAAAGTGCAACAGGTAGGAACTTCTGGGCCTCATGGGAAAGATGCCTGGCTAGTTAGAGTCATAGAATCATAGAATCGTAGAGTTGGAAGAGACCACAAGGGCCATCCAGTCCAACCCCCTGCCAAGCAGGAAACACCATCAAAGCATTCTTGACATATGTCTGTCAAGCCTCTGCTTAAAGACCTCCAAAGAAGGAGACTCCACCACACTCCTTGGCTCCTTGGGAGCAAATCCCACTGCCGAACAGCTCTTACTGTCAGGAAGTTCTTCCTAATGTTTAGGTGGAATCTTCTTTCTTGTAGTTTGAATCTATTGCTCCGTGTCCGCTTCTCTGGAGCAGCAGAAAACAACCTTTCTCCCTCCTCTATATGACATCCTTTTATATATTTGAACATGGCTATCATATCACCCCTTAACCTTCTCTTCTCCAGGCTAAACATACCCAGCTCCCTAAGCCGTTCCTCATAAGGCATCGTTTCCAGGCCTTTGACCATTTTGGTTGCCCTCTTCTGGACACGTTCCAGCTTGTCAGTATCCTTCTTGAACTGTGGTGCCCAGAACTGGACACAGTACTCCAGGTGAGGTCTGACCAGAGCAGAATACAGTGGTATTATTACTTCCCTAGATCTAGATCAGGCATCCCCAAACTGCGGCCCTCCAGATGTTTTGGCCTACAATTCCCATGAGCCCTAGCTAACAGGACCAGTGGTCAGGGATGATGGAAATTGTAGTCCAAAACATCTGGAGGGCCGAAGTCTGGGGATGCCTGATCTAGATGCTATACTCCTATTGATGCAGCCCAGAATTGCATTGGCTTTTTTAGCTGCTGCATCACACTGCTGACTCATGTCAAGTCTGTGGTCTACCAAGACTCCTAGGTCCTTTTCACATGTACTGCTCTCAAGCCAGGTGTCACCCATCCTGTATTTGTGCCTTTCATTTTTTTGCCCAAGTGTAGTACTTTACATTTCTCCTTGTTAAAATTCATCTTGTTTGCTTTGGCCCAGTTGTCTAATCTGTTAAGGTCATTTTGAAGTGTGATCCTGTCCTCTGGGGTATTAGCCACCCCTCCCAATTTGGTGTCATCTGCAAACCTGCTCAGGATGCCCTCAAGCCCATCATCCAAGTCATTGATAAACATGTTGAATAAGACTGGGCCCAAGACAGAACCCTGTGGCACCCCACTAGTCACTACTCTCCAGGATGAGAAGGAGCCATTGATGAGCACCCTTTGGGTTCGGTCAGTCAGCCAGTTACAAATCCACTGAATGGTAGCATTGTCTGGCCCGCATTTTAGCAGCTTCTTTACAAGAATATCATGGGGCACCTTATCAAAGGCCTTGCTGAAATCAAGATAGGCTACATCCACAGCGTTCCCTTCATCTACCAGGCTTGTAATTCTGTCAAAAAATGAGATCAGATTAGTCTGACATGACTTATTTTTCAGAAACCCATGCTGACTTTTACTGATCACAGCGTTTCTTTCTAGGTGCTCGCAGACCGTTTGCTTAATGATCTGCTCTAGAATCTTTCCTGGTATTGATGTCAGGCTGACTGGGCGGTAATTGTTTGGGTCCTCTCTTTTCCCTTTTTTGAAAATAGGGACATTTGCCCTCCTCCAGTCTGCTGGAACTTCGCCTGTTCTCCAGTAATTTTCAAAGATTATTGCCAGTGGTTCTGAAATCACCTCTGCCAGTTCTTTTAATACTCTTGGATGTAGTTCATCTGGCCCTGGAGACTTGAATATATCTAAACTAGCCAAGTATTCTTGTACTTACTTATTCTGGGCTGTGTTTCCCCTGCTGAATGATCGGCTCCATATTCTTCAGGTCGGACATTGTTTTCTTTTTTGGAGAAGACTGAGGCAAAGAATGCGTTGAGGAGATCTGCCCTTTCTCTATCCCCTGTTCGCATTTCACCATCTTCTCCTCTAAGTGACCCCACTGTTTCCTTGTTCTTCCTTTTGCTACGGACATACCCATAAAAGCCCTTTTTGTTGCTTGTAACCTCTCTAGCAGGCCTGAGTTCATTCTGTGCTTTAGCTTTTCTGACTTTGTCTCTACACGTGCTGGGTATTTGTTTAAATTCCTCTCTGGTGATTTCTCCCTTTTTCCATGTTTTGTACATATCCCTTTTAAATCTTAACTCAGTTAAAAGTTCTTTAGATAGCCACCCTGGCTTATTTAGGCAACTTCCATGTTTCCGTCTCATTGGTATTGCCTGAAGTTGCATCATGGAAGACCACCCAGGAGGAGAGGAAAGCATGTAAAAATATCTCCCTAGATCAGGACTTATCTGAGAGCCAAGAAGGGTCAGAGTCTCTTGCTCCTATATAATCTCTCAGTCTGAGCCAAACAAATGCTGAAGCAGCATCTGCCTTATGGCTCCTATGGCCACCCAGCAATTTACCTGCAAACCTTTCCAGAATTGAGTAAACAATGGAGGAATCTAAGGAAATTCCAATAATGTAGCACAATAATACCAGGTTATTGATATTGTCCAGGGCCCAGGGTGTTGTGTCTGGCAAAACCTGACATCCCGCTCCACTGTTGCCAGCTGCTGCCAGTGCTGCTTCTCTGCTGGTGGTGGAGCAGGCGGGTCACCCATAAGAGTGCCACATATTGGGCAGGCCAACCCTGATATCGGCAAATTCAACTCACTTGTGTAAAGAGTTTATAGCAGCACTTGCTTTCACTGGCTAACTTTGCTGAGTTTAGGGTTACATTTTTGGGGGAAATTGTCAGAAGTCTGCTTCCTCCTCTCTTAATAAATCAAATACATGTCTATTTTTTTAAAAAACGGGATGGTGTCCCACCATTCAATCTACCTTGTTCCACCTGAACTTCCTAAGTCTTCTTCCCCTTCTCACATTGTTCCCACTTTCTCCCAGAAGATGGAGGAAGGTGCTGAGATAAGAGGTTGATATTTGAGCTTGGTCACTGGTCCCCCTCCACAGTTTTTCCCCCTTGCGCCCTTCCTATTTCTCCCAGAAGGTGGGAGCTGGGCCAGGAAGGATAGCCACCATTAGAGCTGGACTTTTCTTTCTAATTGGTATTTGGGTGGCTCTTTTTTTCTTCCTAAGCTTCCATGGACTGCATTTGAGGCAGTTCTACCTGGGAGAGAGTCACTGAGTCCCCACCCAGCCATAGCAGAATGAAGTTTCAGTGTGGGCTTCTGTTTTTTAAGTCCGTTGTCTTCCATGACATGTGGAGAGAGAAAGCAGCCAAAACTCCTCACCAGGTGCAATCGAGGCAAAGAATTGTAGCAACTCCCTCCCAGCCAAACTCTACCTGTATTTAAATTAAAGACAAAGGCGTTAACATTTCTGTTTATACAATTGCATCGGTCCTGGTAGGTAGTTACTCCCAGCATGTTCCCAGCCCCTAGGCCACACTTTGGCAGCCACAGGCACATGAAGAGATTTACCAAAGAATGTGCTGCGCACCAATAGATAAATTTGGAATTGACTAGATTTATTTTCCCCTGCAAATTGATTACTTCCTCTAATCTCTCCCTGTCTTAATAACACCTGTGCATGATAACCTTTGATCAGTATGGCACTATCAAAGGAATGGTGGAGTGGGTGTCATTAAGAGACATTACACTACGGCAGTTCTATTGAAATAAATTAAACTATAATAATGTCATTGAAGCATGCCCCTTTAAAAAAATGTAAGAGGGGAGGAAAGAAGAAAAATATTTTGATAAAACCTCAACCTTCTTTTCTTCTGTATTATTTAACGTATTAAGCCGTTTCAAATCCATATTTCTGATATGCAGTATATCATAATTATCATGCACTTTTATTATCTTTGCCAATTTATGCTTGCTGTTCTCTGACTTCAGCTAGACAGATTTTCCATTTCATGCTACACAAAAAAGCAATTCATTAGTGCTTCTAATGACACTTGAATTTGATCAACCATATTAAGTAGTGACCTATTTACAGTATGGTTCACAAGATTTGCGATACCTATGTTTGGGCTGAGATGGACTTGTGCCATTCTGAAATCTACACTTAGTTTTATGGCAGCTAAAATTAAACTGGAACAATGAGTTTAATTGGGCACTGGTTAGTAAGCAAATAATATGCAGAAAATCCATATACTTAGGAGTCTATTAAGCCTAATGGAGCCACTTTCCACATACTCAGGAATCGTTAGCCATAACATATTTTAAATCTAGCTATCATCCAGTGCTTTAGTAACTCATATTCACCTCATATTCAGATTAAAGTGAATATCTAATATAAAATGCTTATGCTAGCACTTTGCTTAAATGAATTTATTTTGCTATAGCAAAAATAATAGTAATAGATGCTAGTTTGTGTGTGTGTGTGTGTGTGTGTGTGTGTGTGTGTTTATGTGTTTTAACTTGTATGTTATCTAAAGCCTTTTGTGCAGGCTACTCATAAATTCAATAAATAGTAACAAAATTTTCCAGCAGCATCTTTAGGAGAGGTCTTCTGTACAGGGTTTTTGTATAGATTGTTGCAGTATTGTAGATGAAATACTTTTGAGCATGTAGAGCATGGGAGGCTAACCTGTAGCCCTCCAGATGTTGCTGCACTGCAGCTCCCACCTTCCCTGAAGGTTGGCCATGCTGGCTGGGGCTGACCGGAGTTGGTGTCTAACAACATACAGAGGGCCACAGATTAGAGGAAAGTTTTCTTCACCCTGTTATGTCAGGGTCACCTCTGATTGTTACAAAGACAAAATTCTTTTTCACCCATTTTTTGAGAGCCTTAGTACTAGATTGCCCTCAACCACAAAAATAACAACAACAGTCATAATTACAACACCAAACCTGGCAGGAAGCATGCAGTATTTAGTGGGACTGTTCGTGCATATCACCTGTCATGTATAGGTGGATTTTGAAAGTCGTTAGTAACTGGTGTAAATGCGAAAATCCTCTGTGCTCCCAGGTTCTAAGTTTGCAATTATAACTGCAACCCTGTGCATATTTGCTTTGGAGCAAGTACCATTGAACTCAGGGGGACGTACTTTGAAGTAGGCACGTTTAGGATTCTGCATGTAATACCTGTAAAAACCTTGCTGGGTTGAGACACAGCTGCATCAGCCCAAATTCTCCAAAGCTGCTGAATTTCCTTCAGCCTTCAACACAACCATCTCCTTCATCCCTGATTGGAAGATCTCTACAGATAGAGGGGAATCTGTATACAGAGCGGCTGGCTTTCAGATTCCCCAAGGAAGCTTTTTGACCCATGTGTCTGGTTTTCCAGATGGTGTCTGGGATGTTCAGGAGTTTGATCATGGTCTGGATATTGAATAAAGGATGTTTTCTTGGCTTAATTCCAAATGATGTTTGCCCAGGTCATTTGACATCCCACAGCCTAGGGATTAGGAGAAGGTGACAGTCACTTAATGAAGACCCATGGCTCATTGCATGGTATTGAATATTATAACAAGATACAGTAATTAAAGTTTGTTAATTAGCCCTTGGATGGAAGTTCCACCTTGAAGTATTATATTCTTAGTGCTGTAAAAGGAATAATGTTGTGTGTGTGTAATAAAACATGCAGTTTATGCAAAATTAAAACATAGGGAAGATAATTAGTTATGGGGTAATTCTTATGATCTTCTTCCCTAGCTCACTTTATTTCCTAGTGGAAGATTGTCCTCCTTTATAAAAACACAATAGTGTGAATATGAAAATGATGGAAAATTTGGCAGAAGATTTGCCCTCCAGTTTGTAAAATACATACCTTTCTAGATCAGAAAGTGGCCAAGAACCACTGATGATGTATTAATATAAGATATATTTTATTTTAGGTGATTTAAAATGCAATAGGTAGGAAATACTTCTATGGATCCTATAATATTCTTTGCACAATTTTTGTTGTGGGGTTGGGAACTATCCATTGAAAGTTATATAACAGGCATAGGTATTAAGAGTACTTCATCTCTTCCACCCACCCCTGCATGCTTGTTTCATGTTAGTCATTGACCAGGACAGTAGCAAACTTTACTTCAGTTCTCCGCTTAGTTAAGCATTCCTCAACTTAAATTCAACAGCATAAGCATAAGCACGTCTTATCAGAAGTAAGTCCTTTTGAGTTAAATGGGATTTAATCCTAGATTAGTAGGTGTACAATTGCAATCTAAGGCCTTTTCTAAAGATGTGCTATGCACAGCCAGAGCATTTGGACTGGAGAATGTTGTAGTCAGCTGAAGTTTTGTGCTGCAGTAGTTCCTCTTACCAAGCAGACACAGCAGTGCTCATTTTTTAAGTTTATTGTCTCATTGATTGTTGGGGCAGTTGTATTGTCAAAAATAACAAACATGACTCTGTATACATCTGTGTCTTTTGACTGTGTGCTAAGTACCTGGGAAATGTAATCTTTGAAACACAATTCTGCAGTACAGAAGCTGTGTGGTTGCTTTCCATGCTATTACCCCAACGAAAGTAAAGTAGTAGCACTAGTTTGGGAAGCAGCCATGTCATCATCCCTCTTGCCCCTCTAGTGGTACTCTACAAACATTAGCAAGACAGTGTAAGACTGGATGATGTCACAGAGTAGCTCCTACACTACAATATAATGTTTTAATTGGACCTATGTTAGGCTGACTAGCATATAAGATTTGTGGTGTAAAGTGTAAACAAGGGTTATAAAAGTATCTGTAGTGATTTCAACATACAGTCCTTATACATGTCTACCTGTGCCTATCTATATTTCTGGGAGCTTACGGGGACATGCCTACAGTACATGTACTTAAGTGTAACACAAGTGGATGTTAGCCAGATATCCCATCTAATAGTTTAGTCTGCTCCATTTTTCTTCATACCTTATGTTACGTTAAGGCTGTAAAACTGATTATCCAAATTTCTCTGTTGGCTTTACATTTACAGCATTCCTTGGTGACACTGACATTTAAATCTGCACTAATTAAACAAAGAGCCTGTGGATTCGTTTGCCTTTTAAAGTGGGAGGCACTTGTTAATGAGTCAGGTATTTCAAATTACACGTCGGTTTCTCGTGCTTTGAGGTATTGAATAATTGAAGACTAGTGGTATTGATCTCAAGCCCCCAAAGCCTAAGGGAAGCAGGACTGCATCGTTATTCCTCTGCCCTGCTACTCTTAATAATCTACACAGCACCCTTAATCTAACAATTACATTATTTATAGCTTTCTTTTTTCCCTTAACAACCCTGCAAAGGAGGCCATGAACATTCCCATTTTCCAGATACTGAATTGGAGTTGATAGCTGCTGACTTGCTTGAGGCACGCAATGAGTCTGCCCTCATTGTCTCCTACCCCATTTCATTCACAAACTCAAGATGAGTAATCTATGAAAACTGAAGACCCAATCTATTGTTCCAGGCTCTAGTCTAGGGCCTTTAAAATCTAGTGAGGCTTTCCTGAACTTCCAACTGCCTAGCGACAGCAGAATCACCTCAGTTCTGTTTTACCTCAGCTGGAACGGTAAGACTGTCAGGAATTGTTACGGGACTGATTCAGCTCAGCAATCTACATCTAAAAGGTAAAGGGACCCCTGACCATTAGGTCCAGTGGTGACCGACTCTACATCTAGTGGTGGCTAAAAAAAAGTCAGTATGGGTTTTCTAAAGCCTGAGGATCTGAAAAGTACAGGAGTCAATCAGTGGTGGCTTCCTGGAATCTAGAGAAACATGCATCTTAAAAGCTGAGTAGACCTGGGAAATGACCCCCTTTTCCTAAGGACAGCTGGATGAGGCCTCTACCTACAGGACAAAGGATGTTTTAGTTGCATAATCTTGGAATAGTAAGGGGACATTCAGATGTGGCCATTCTTGTACTCGCTATTCTGGTTATAGTGCTATCACATCTGTCCCAGTTTCTAATGTTCCTTTTACAATGCTCTACCTGTTGCGTTGTGGAACTGTGGGATTTTGATTGATATGCCACCATGTTGCACTAAATATCATTCACACTAGTGGATGTGGTTTGACACAACAACAGAAATCATCAGACATGTCACCACACCACACCCTTTATATGCTCGTGAGCACTTCTGTTTCCCCGTGAAAATTGTGGGAAACAACTGTATGCTGGGATGCCACCCCAAAAATTATCCCATTATTTTCTGGGTTTTCCAGGTTAACAGGGCTGAAATTGGATTTTTTTCTGGAAGCAATGAACACAGAAATTAGCACTGAACCTCCACTAAATTCTTCCAAATTTCTAGAAGTGGCTTTTATGTTGTGTGAAAGATCACATAAAACACATAAAAATATCAAGTTAAGGAAACACTGAGAAAAAAGGAATAAAGCGCAGTCTGAATGCAACTTGAATGAGTGTGAAAAGGCTCACATGCTTCTGCATCCTATGGGGAGAAGGGAGGTTAAGAAATAGTATCATTAATAATGAGACACCTTTTAAAAGAAAAAGTTAATATTTTACTTCAATAAGGAGTACAGTGAAATCAGCATGAAATGTTAGAAGTCCTTTGTAAATAGAAGCTTGTAAGGTCAACAACTATAATGTACTTGCTGTCTCTACTACCTGAGACAACAGTGCAGTGCAGCTGGTTCTGACATATAATTTATTTGTTGTCTATTTCACGGCTGTTGTTATACCAAAATAAAACAATTTGATCATTGGTTTGTGTCAATAACATGCAGTAGTAGGTTCAGAGTGTGAAATTATTTATTCATGCTTAGTTAAATTTAACTGCAACATGAAATAAGTGATTACCTGTTTTGGAGATAATTTCATAATCAGGCCTTTGAAGGTCGTTTGAAATACTGTGCTAATTAATGTTTTATTTCCAGCCTTCCTTAATTATTCTTGCCAGATGGTGCTTTATTTATGTTATTGCTTAGAGTTTCCAGCCAAGGCTGTTTGATTGTTGAAGAAAAATACATGATGGCACCATAAGATAACTGTAATTGAATTGTTAGGTATGTTAGAACATTTGAGCCTTCTGTCCCTGCTTTGGCCACATCTGGGAAATAAGTTTGTTAACAAAGTGCTTTGGCACCTCATCCAACATTTGCAGTGATACACAGAAACATGCAGGAGAAATTCACAGTAAGAAATCAGATAACCTAGATGCTTATCATGTCCTCAAGAAACAAAAATCTGAGAAGCGTAATAAGTAAAACCTTTTTTTTAAAAAAAGAACATTATTACATTGTGTGTGTGTGTTTGTGTGTGTGTGTATTATATATATTAGTACTTAATCATAATGTGGAAACAGATTTAACTGAACTTCAAAGTGTGTGTAAATGTTACCCCCTGCTCCCAAAAGACGCCATGATGCCTAAAACGTAATTGAAACTAAATGCCTGAAAATGTTATTGAAGGTCCCCCCCCCCATTTTTTACAAGATTAACTATAACAGCAATCACCAATCAGATCATGATTTTCAGAAACTTATTAGTAACAGCTACCCTAGACAAATAAAGGTATATCACTTGTCAGGCCCGCTAAGAAAAGATACCCATAAGTCATAGTCGGTTGGTTGTTACTCCACGATCAGAGTTTACACAAGTACACAAAAAATTTAAAACCATAATTCTTACTGGATGAGGTTGGCGTGTGCCTATCCTAAGAAATGGTCAGCATGCTCAGTGTTGTTAGTATACACAAATACAGTAGTGGTGGGTGGGGGATCTGAATCCAGATTACCCCTGCCTGCCTTTATCCTTCTATTTACTGAAGGATGCTTTGCACCAAAGTGTGTCAAATCGCATTAGAGAATGAATTTCTTTATACTGGGATGGTAAAAAACAAAAACAAAATGAACTCCACAACACTTCTTTATATGATTTAATTTGCCTCATTTAGCATAAAACATTATATTCTTTGTCACTCTTAGAAATTACACAATCGGATATGTAAGCAGAAGGTCGGACACAGACTAACCAGGAATACTTCATAATGGGTGCACACAACACTGCACAGCAACTCTTTACATAAATATGTTCAGAAAGTTTCCTGAATGTTTCTAGTTTGGGGGAGCGCCTGCCATCCTACATGTTTGTTCTACAATTATGTCATCTGAAAGGGTTAATAGTTTACAGCTCTCATATCTTTTCTCTCCTCTCAGTTTCCTCTTTACGAGGCTAAACATGCCATTCCACATAAAGCTTGGCTTCCAGACCCTTGATCATGGTAGTTGCCCTCCTCTCCAAACGTTCCAGATTGTCAATATCCTTAAATTATGAAGCACAAAACTAGACCCAGCATTCAATCAGGCAGAATAGAGTGGTGCTATGACAGGACACTGTACTTCTGTAGATGTAGCCTAGAATAGCATTAGCTCTTTTTGCTCATGTTAAGCTTGTGGTTTACTAAGGCCCCAAAATATTTTTTCTCATGTCCTGCTGGCATCTGTTAATAACATGCCTCCAGTGTTTTAGCACCATCAACAGTCTTATTGAGACATTAAGTAAATGAATATCATTGTCCAATAGTATATATTGCTCTAATATCATAACCTCCAACATTTCTCCAATGAAAATAGAGACATCCTAAGGAAAAGCGGGACATTCCAGGATCAAATCAGAAACCATGACGGCTTCTCTAAATCAGGGACATCCCTGGAAAATAGGGACACTGGGAGATTCTATAATAGCAACCTTTGCGACGTTCTGAAAATGTTTTCCCTTGGACTAGCTGTACAATTTTTGGAAAACCAGCTTTACAGCACGGACTTTGCCATGACCATTGCGGATCTTATAGTGGGATCCTAAGATGTTGGCAACATGCAATTTCTCTTCAGTTTTTTTTTTAATTGTGAAACTCTAGCTGAAGTACTCTCTTACTAAATCTGGTTTGGTTGTCAAATTTAAATCTGTTTTAGCCTACTTAGCTGAGTTTAGTTTCCATCAATAAAAGTGTGTGTGTGTGTGTGTGTGTGAGAGAGAGAGAGAGAGAGAGAGAGAGAGAGAGAGAGAGAGAGAGAGAGAGAGAGAGGAGAATGCTAAAAAAGGCAAACTGTCAGAAGAGATTCTATCCAGGTTTGTTTATTTTACAGTGCAGAAAATGTCCTCCAGGGATGACACTTCTTTCCACACAGTGTGCAGTGCACAATTGCAACAAGGATTTGTGTATGTTTTGCCACTTGAACTTGCCATTAATAGGAGTTTCCCCCACAAATGTGCATGATGCCATAAAATTAACACTGGTGCATATATGACACATATATGACACAAGACACATGGTGTCTTGTGTGTGATAATCTTTATAGTTAGAGCCAAGTGAGAACTTTTCACTTAAAACTTGATCTTGATTAATTCAATCTATTGTGATTGTGTGTTTGTGTCTTTATATCATTCTGTATTAAAATACAATCAAGAGGCGTTATCTAAATTTCTTTTTGCAAAATGGGTACACAATAGAAGTGGGGACCTATACAATTGGTTCTTCACACCAGCTGCTAGATTTCTCTATTCATATTTAAATCCTTACGGTGAAAGAACAATTCAGGCAATAGGCCATGTTGACCCCAAATTTCCATCCTGTTTGCATCATTGAGCCACTGACTTGAATGCTATATGGGGAATGAGAGCAACTAGGGACACTGAACAAAAAGAGATATGCTTCAAAATCTGATGCCTTTTCACTTGTTACGCATCTTGCTGCATGATCCCATTCCCCTTTCCTTATTGTGTTAAAAATGTTTTAAAGCACATTGCTAGCAGCAGGGACTGCATACTTTTGAAGGATCCCTGCTTCCCCTCACCATACTTCATTGTGAGCATGCTTTTCTGATGCAAAGAGAGAATAACATGGCAACCAATTATTCTCTTTTGTTCAGTCTCTCATCTATGTCTGGTGTTGACTCATAGAATCCCTCTTGTTCCTTTTCACCCCTCCCTCACTGCCATGCCCATCACCGCCTCATTCCTTTTGCAGTATCTGTCAAGAGAATCTCCATCTGGCATTTGCTCCCTTTCAATGTGTTGCAGAGAGCAGATGACCAGCTGCAAACAGGAGAAAGGCAATAAGGAAAATTAACTGACCTCTGACTTGAATATCCTATAAGAGTGGCAGATTGGTCTGGAGACAGGCTCTTGCCACAGCATGGCATCCAAGTGTGAAATGCCAGTGTGAAAGTGCTAATTTATCAGGCTGATTAAGTTAGGCATAAGCATGCCCTCCAAGCGGATATATTGGTAAAGTCACTGTGGTAATGAGTCACTGTGTACAAACATGGATATTACCCTTGCTAAGGTGACATTAATATATGTCAGAGTAATTTAGTTTCCTTCTGTGATTCAACTAGAAAGCCAGTCTAACATTTTATAGTAATTCTAGAAATTTTGGTCATAGAAGTCAGGGAATCTCCAAACAAAAGGTTAAGTGTTGTCGTTTTTAAAATCATACTCTTCAAATCCTGTAACTTATTTTGACATTATACGTCTCATTTCATGGCTTACAAAATTAGTGTTGCTATGTTGTAAATGCTCACATTGGAAGATATATTACTCACATTCTGCATCTTATTAGCCAACCAGTAGCACCTACTGGGATGCTAGATGCTGTCAAGTTGTCTTTCTTTCTTTCTTTCTTTCTTTCTCTTTTATACACATGTGCGTGCGCGCACACACACAAATTACATTTATCCTAATTTTAGGGTGTGTGGTTTTTTTCTGTGCTGGGTCTCATTATGCATTTTAAAAGGGTCAGATCATTCATCATCTTCAATTACAGAGATATAATCCACTGGATTCAATGTGGACTAAAAACCAGATGCCTGGAAAATTCCTACACTGACCAATAATATTAGGTCCCACAACGCTTCTGTTTTTAATACAACAGTAACCTGTTTGTTTCCTATTGAATTATTTGCAGACAATACATAGCCAATCAAACTTAAGTTGGACAGGTGGTTAGCAGAATGGGATACAATTAGGGAGACACAAAGCAATATAAACACACCAAGCATTGTTTATTTAAAAGCCCATAACATTTCAGCATTTTTTTTAAAAGCAACAACTCCATTTTATTAAAGGGCCATCACTGTTCTTTCCTGCTGTGCTGAACCAGGAAGCTAGTCAGTTTGTTTTTCTGTGCTATAGATCAGTCCTATGCTTTAGATTGATCCAATGCTATACTGCAGTTGCATTAAATTTTAAATATTACTTTTATGTTACATTTTAAGACATGCATTCATGCATGAACTGAATGCAGAAGTTCAGCATGCCACAGCTTTTTTACTGAATGAAAAGAATTAAAGAGTTCCTTTCCATGGTTCATGGACAGACTCATTTCTCACTCTGTGCATTGGATTTTATAATCCCAGATTTCCTCTTCCTTTCTCCTGCATAAAGTAGCTAGGCTTGATTGCCCCTGGCTTGACAAGTTCCATATGCTTTGAGTGTAGAGAGATTTAAACTTTTCCTCTCTGGTCTTCACATCCTGTCAGCAAGCAGAGAAAATAGGGAGGTTTTACATATGGCTCTTCTGGTGTGAGTCTGTTCCCTAGTGTCTAAAGTTCCTTCATGATCTAAATCTTGAAATATGAGCTACTCTTTCTATTATAATACACAAACTCCACTTCATTTAGATGGAGTTTGGAACAGGGCAGATCCTATTAAATGTTTTAGATAGAATGATTTGATTGCCATTTCAATTGTTTCTGAAAGTGCAGTGAAAACATGCACTTTTACATGCAACATCTTGAGAAGTGTATAACGTGCGTGTTCAGACCTAGAAACCCCCCCCTAAATAAATTCACACATGACTCGAATTTTGGTTTGGTTTTTGGCAGAATTTAGGCCACAAGTTTATTGATTACATAAAGTGAGGAACAAGCTATGTCCACCACCCAGATGTCCCCCTGGACTCAGGCACGGGCACAACCCCCTCACAGGGTTGGCCAAACTATTTGAGTCCCTGGATTCCTTTAACGGAATACCCTTCACATAGGGATAGTGAGAGCGTTCCCCCACCCCTATCACCTGAACCAGTGCCTATCCACAACCTTACAAGTTGTGGCAATTTACTACGCGGCAGACGAAAGCCAAATGGCACCAGCCAATCAACCAAGTGGGGAAATTCCTGCCGTTCCCCTGTCACAACGACAGACAATACACGACGCCATAGCAAGGTCATGTGCAACAAGCCCTAAAAGTAGGGAGAGGTGGGCAGGTGTTGTGAATGCACGTACCAAAAGAGGAAGCTCTGGGACACATGCATGGGCATATATAGGTCCCTTGATCCGTTTGGACTGTGCCTCATTGGCCAGATTGAACCCAACATTGAGGGACCTACCAATCGGGTGTTGTGGCTGACCAATCTTACCCACCCACCCACAACACAGGTCTCAGTTTACAGGTCTCACCGCAACACATGCCCTCTTTGAGGGAGGACCCGATTTATCAAAATGCAAACGAATGCATAAAATACTATGGACAATATTACATGGGAATGTAGGAACCCATCTATTATCAAGTCAGACCACTGATTCACCTAACTCTGTTTCATCTACACTGACTGCTGGTGGCTTTCTAGGGTTTCAGACAGGAGTCTTTTACAATCCTGCCTGTAGATATTAAAATTCAAGCTGGGCCCCTCAGCATATTAAGAATGTGCTCTGCCACTGAGCTGTAGTCCTTCTTTCCAAATATAACAGTTTGGGGTTACCTGGCGATTAATGCCATGCTTTCTGTTTATTTTTTGAAAAAGGTATACCCCACTTTTCAATGTCAAATGCCCTAAGAAGGCTTACAAGATAAAGCAAAACAAAACAAATACTACTAATAAAAGAACAATAAACCAAACTATAGGAAATTTTAAAAGAGCAGCCAAACAATTTTCTAATACATCATCAAAATCTCAAGAGAATAAAAAAGTACTCAGCTGTTATCCAAGGGAGAGAAGAGATGGTGCAAGCTAGACATATCCAGTAATGGTATTGCATAACCACCACAGAAAAAGCCCTAACCCAAGTCTCCCCAGTCCTGTGTCTGAAGGTAGGAACACCTTTGATGGGTCTCCACTGAATATCTCAGTATATGAATAGGTTCACAAAGGAGAAGACAGTCCTTCAGTTATCCCGACTGCCCACATTTGGCACTTTTTAAAGTGTGAATTATGTGAGTGAATTAGTTAGCACTTTGAATTGCACATGGAAACAGACTGGTGAAGATTTTACAACATTGGATGATATAGTCTAATGGCAAATTTACCCTACCACCCCGCGCAAGACATAGCTGTGGTGGAGGGGGAAAAGGACGCTGTTTGTGTTTTGACGTCCTGCCTCCTGCCTCCCACCAGTCTGCTCTGGCAACATGTTTCAAGGATTTGTTGGCAAACTCAGTTAGGGAACAGTGGAGGAGGAGAGGGTTGGGAAAGGCTGGGAACTTGGTGCTGGAGCACATGCTCTGTAGGCTGAAAGTCCCAACTTCAGTCCTTTGCATCTCCACATAGGGTTTGGAAAGACTCCTGTCTGGAACCCTGGAGAGCGACTGCCAATCAGTGTAGGCAATGCTGAGCTAGATGGCCGTGCTCTGTATAAAGCAGCTTCTTGTGTTCCTAACAAACAACTGTAAAAGAGCAACAGAGGCAGGGGACTGGACAGTAAGTGAGTTAAGGAAAGGTCAAAAGAGTTGGGTATGTTTAGACCAGAGATAAGATGATTAAGAGGCTTTCATGATAGCCATCATCAGATATTTGAAGGGGTGTTTCATATATGGTGTAGTGAATTTGTTTTCTGTTGCTCCATAGTATAGGACACAAACTGGTGGGTTTAAATTACAAGAAAAGAGGATTGCCTTATTCTGGAAAGAAATTTATTAGGAGATATCAAAACTATTAAAATCATTCAAATTTCTCCTCAGTTAACCTTACTGAATATGCAGACAGGTACTATGATGACATAGGTGCTGGTAGCAGCCACGATTTCTGTAGCACAACAATGGAAATTGTTTTTTTTAATGGCTATATCCTTATAGTCGACAAAGGTCCGTATAGTTAAAGCTATGGTTTTCTCTGTATGGAAGTGAGAATTGGACCATAAAGAATGCTGGTCGCCGAAGAATTGATGCTTTTGAAGTATGGTGCTAGAGGAGACTCTTGAGAGTTTCACAGACTGCAAGAAGATCAAACCTATCCATTCTAAAGGAAATCAGCCCTGAGTACTCACTGGAAGGACAGGTCCTGAAGCTGAGGCTCCAATACTTTGGCCACCTCATGAGAAGAGAAGACTCCCTGGAAAAGACCCTGATGCTGGGAAAGATGGAGGGCACAAGGAGAAGGGGATGACAGAGGACGAGATGGTTGGACAGTGTTTTCGAAGCTACCAACAGAGTTTGACCAAACTGCGGGAGGCAGTGAAAGACAGGAGTGCCTGGCATGCTCTGGTCCATGGGGTCACGAAGAGTTGGACATGACTAAACGACTAAACAACAACAATCCTTATGATATCAAAAATCTCTGGAGGTCAGTTATTGCAGAAAAATAATAAGACATAAGTTACGGGTTTCTAAGGGGCAGGCAGTTTATGGTCATTTCTGCTCAGTATGGTGGGCTTATATTTCATACACTGTACTAGTTTAGTTTCAGATTTACAGGTATCTCTCCCCAATGCCATCTAGAGGAACGTGAATGCCATGCTCTTTTAAAATAGAGTGCTATTTAACTTGTTTAGGTTTTGTATGCCCTGCCTTTCATTGGATATATTATGAATTTCCCCTATTCTTCATTTGTCTTCATGTTTCTGTAATAATTAGAAAACTAATAAAACTAAATTTTTAAAAAGAAGATTTAGACTAAACATTAGGGAGAACCTGATGGTTTGAACTGTTCTAGAATGGAAGGTACCTTTAAAGCAGAGGTTGGATTACCACAAACCGTTGATGCTGTGGATTTTTTGCATCAGTAATGGGGTGGATTAGATCATTTTTGTGGTTGCTTCCGACTCTATGATGTAAAAATGCACTGCTCTCCCCCCTCATAGGCACTGCTCTTTGCCCTTGGTGTGGCTCAATTTAAGCCCCATAAACAGCCTGAAGGAACTTTCAGTAGCAGCAGATTTTGTAAAGTATCAATTGACCCATGGAGTCTGGAAGGCTACAAAGCAGCAAATAAAGGCATGATGGAAGATTTTTGATCTTCAAGAGATACAGATAAATAAATAGCTGTAGCCCAAAATCATTTATCTCTTGCCATAGCAAACCTGATTACAGGCTTATTGGTAGTTATGCAAACAGCAAGAATAACTCAAAATCCAAGTTACTGTGTTCTTATTAAACAAAGCAATTCCTAGCATTCAGATCAGTACATTTTAAAACATACCTGCTGGGAAAGAAAAATAATGTTCTGGTGCTTTGGCTTAATGAATTGACTTTACAAAAAAAAACACACCACCTACTTTGGGCTCTTTTGTATGCCAATCACATTTTGTTCTTTGAAAGGGTTCATAAATAGGTGAATTACAGAAGTTACACAAGAGAAATGTTGATTATCTGCAGTAACTACAAGCAGAATAGGACTTATGGGTATGCATTCTTTCACCTCTATTTCTTTACTAAACAAACTTTTCCAATTGACATTTGTAATCAACCAGTATCTGAACACGCTTTTGCTTTTTAGAGGACTTATTGGATATAACATGATGTCAGAAGTTGATCTTTAATACATAGCCCATGAAATAAAATGCAGGCTTTGAAGAAGGTGCCTTTTTTTTCAGAAGAAAGCACCTATTATGGAAATAATAGGTTTAGGATTTTTAAAACATCCAGATACTTCCAGCAAATGATTTGGGAAAGTCACAATAAAGCTTAATAAAAGGGATGAAAAGATTCATACATTTCATTATTTTCTCATTTATTCTTAAATCTTTAGTTTTGTGCCAGTTGTTTTCATGGTATGAAAAATGGGATGTTTTGCATGTCACACATTTTGTCTTTTTTTAAAAAAAATACTTTCTTCCCAAGCATTCTAGCATAGAAAAATGAACACACACACAAAATTTACTCTTATTTTCTTCAAGAGCACATCAGTTAAAAATTAAGGTACTGCTTCTAGTGAAGACAATAAATGTGCTTGTTGTATTTGTATTTTATTTTGCAGTAGCATTCCTGTAGAGTGTAAAGTGTGTGGAGGGGGGAGAAATTGTGGCATTTCTAAAATAAGGATTTTAAAACTTCTTTTTCCCTTTTTCATTTCTGCATGACCCCTTAACTTAGTTTAATAGAATGTCTTCCTTCCTCCCAGAGTCCATTCATCATTATGTACAGCATAAATTGTAGAAGTATGGTTTTAGAAATAGAATTTTGGAAGAACTACAGAATTCAACATTATCAGTACTGGTCTGGTAAAAGGTTCTGATAATTTCACAACCTAAACTCAAGGATAAAATTAATCAAGGAGGACTTTTGCAAGCATCTTTATTAAGTAGTTGCTCCACTGTAAGTGCATTATCCCCAGTGTCCCCACCCGCATGTTATTTTTGCTGCATGTGCAGCACCAAAGTGACCTCTCCATGGCGCAAGCCTGGGCAGTGTATATGGAGGTTCTGGGCTACCCAGACGATAATCCCCCCCCCGGCCTCGCTGATGTGGTCCAAAGGAAAGTGAAACAATACATTTGGCTTGATAAGCATCCCCTCAATACCTTCATCCAAGTCATTTATAAAGATGTCGAGCAACAACATGCCCAGGACAGACTCCTGGGGCATCCCACTTGTCACTTTTTTCCAGGATGACAAGGAACATTTAGTGAAAACGGTTTGGGTTCTGTCAGTCAACCAACTACAAATCAACCCAACAGTTACCTCATCCAGTCCACATTTTACCAGCTTCTCATTAGGCTCTGAATATTTGAATTAATTTAAAATAGCTAGGTGTTCCCTTACCACCTCTTTTCCTATCTTGGGCTGTAGCTCCCTCCTTGCATTGTTTATTCTGTTATCCCCAGGTTAGGCACTGCTTTTATTCTGGGTGAACACAGAGGCAAAGTAGGTGTTGAGCAGTTCCACCTTCTATGTCACCCAATAGCATTTCTCTATCTTCTCCATGCAAGGGACACACTGGTTGCTTGTTCTTCCTCTTGCTTCAGACGTGCCCAGCAGTTCCTCCCTTCACATTACAACTCACTGTCACACCACCAGATCTCTGGGGGGCATTTTGGTAGTGTGTGATGGCAGTGCCACTTTTGAATGGGAACCCAACTTGACCCCCATCTTCAGTGATTGCTTGTCATCCTAATTAACCCAAAATGCAATGTAGATTGATATATTACAGATCTATGAAAGTTAGGTGGGGTCTGTGAGTGGCAGCACAGATGGACTGGACTGGTTGAGGTTCCTTCTCAGTAGCTGTGGCCCTTAACCTGTGCCCAATCTGACCAATTGTTGACACAGTGTCTGGGAAAGAATTGTATTGGGGAAGGGGCCACTTAATTCCATGGCATACATCTGACAGAAGCATTACTCCCAAACCATCTTACAGGTAGGTGTTATTGTGTCCATGATAAGAACTGATATGATACTGGGGGCAAAAGAATACCCCTAAAAACTGAACCTTGCCATCCTAAGTCTTCCTACATTGATGATAAAATCATTTTGGTGTGAGGTGAGGATATTTATAGCAAGAGTAATAAAAGGAAATTGTTATTTAAGGGAACTGAATTTAATTCTAAATTATATTCTGGAAACGGAGATTTCAAGGGGTCAAAAAAATGGATGTACCGTGCTATTTTAGAAGCAAAAAAACTTGTTTTGATGAATTGGAAGAGCCGCAAAAAGATTCCATTGAGCACGTGGATTGATAATATGGACAGATTAGCTACATACGAACGCATTGCATGTCGACGCAAAATAAGAATGGAAAAATAGGAAGAAATCTGGAACGAATATTTAAGCGATAAGGCGGATAGTGGTGGGAAGTATGAGGAGGAGAGAGAGCTGGGAAAATATTGTTAAAAAATGTTTGTATCGAAAAAATGATTAAATGGTGTTTTGTTTTGTTTTAAAAAAAGTCTTCTTACATTGCAAGACACTTTTTCCCTAAAAGGGTTGGACGTGTGCTCCACACATCATTTGATCATACGTTTCTATCTTTTATCATCGAAGTCAGACAACTTCCTGCTGCTGAATTTGATTCTTAACAGAAAGAACAATAAAATCAAACTCCATACTAAATTATTTCTTTTATTTGAGTGCTTATCTCAGTTTAAGAATGATGAATGGAACAGTCTCTTGGAACTCACGAAAGCTGCAGCCTTTACTTCATAATCAATTTTTATGAAAATATGATATCTTTATTTCTTAATCCATAGTGGGTGATATTTATTAGTCAGCAGGATATATATCAAGGCATGATGATTTAATTTGGGAATGTGAAGGATAGGGTTGTTAACGTAATAGCTCTTAGTAACCTTTACTCTGATACAGCTACTAAAAATAGTATTTTAGTTCAAATAAACTCATTTGTATTCCTTGGAGTAACATGTATTTGCGTTTAAGTACAGATTAATTGCTGAATAGAGAATGGAGAACTCTCTCTCTCTCTCTCTCTATATATATATATATATATTGATGGATGGGGTATATGGGGATAAGTGGATTCTATGCACACGCCCCTCCATTATTATTATTATTATTATTATTATTATTATTATTATTATTATTATTATCATCATTACACGGTCTGCCTCTGACCCACTTTTTGTTTCACTTGGAAAACCTATAGAGTTGAATTCAGAATAAGAGGTACATACGCTGTTTACCGATTTGTTATAAATTGGAACCTGTGTAACTGTGTATGTAACAGGAAGGGCCGTAGCACAGTATGTGGTAGAGTACATTTAGAAGACATCTGAAGGCAGCCCTGTTTAGGGAAGTTTTTAGTGACTGATGTTTTAATGTATTTTTAATCTTTTGTTGTAAGCCGTCCAGAGTGGCTGGGGAAACCCAGCCAGATGGGCAGGGTAGAATTAAATTGTTGTTGTTGTTGTTGTTGTTGTTGTTGTTGTTGTTGTTGTTGTTGTTATGTGCAGAAGGTCCCAGATTCAGTCCCCAACATCTCACAGGTAGGGCTGGGAGAGAATCCTGTCTGAAACTCTTGAGAGCCACTGCCAATCAGTGTTGACAATAATGAGCTAAAGGGATCAATGGTCTGATTCAGTATAAGGCAGTTTCCTATGTTTCTATGTCCAAACAAAGATTTGAAATCAGAAATGGAAGAATGAGTGGTTTGGTTATGAGATCAGTATGTTACCAAACACAATCTGGTAGTTTTGAGCTCTAGAATCTAGGGGAAAATAAGTATGGAGAGAATTTTGTAAGCATGACTATCCATATCTTAAGGAATAGATCAGGCACCCCCAAACTTCGGCCCTCCAGATGTTTTGGACTACAATTCCTTCATCTCTGACCACTGGTCCTGTTAGCTAGGGATCATGGGAGTTGTAGGCCAAAACATCTGGAGGGCCGCAGTTTGGAGATGCCTGGAATAGATGAACCACCACTTTTTTCAAGGCAGTGGGCATTGCACACCCCTCAATGGAGTCTTCACAACCCCCTCAATCCACTCAGTCTGTCATTTCAGACCTGCTTTTATAAGCCAAGATGGGGAAAAGAAGACTGCAGTAAGTGCTACTGATCCCAACCCAAGTGACTAAACTGTGTCCAATATATTTATTTAAGATTTGCATCAACTGTGGTGTTAGCAGTGGAGGTTTTTAGGGTACTTAAAGGTACGCAGTACCAGCAGTGTGTGTGTGTGTGTGTGTGTGTGTAAAAGTGTGACACTTACTGTAACAACCTCATGGTGAGTACTGGCACCTATTTTTCTAGAAATAAACACTGAGTGTTAGGGTCAGTGCAGATACTCTGCTCTACTCTACTTAGGGATGGGGGAGAAATTTGATTCAGGTTGCATTTAAAGGTGAATCTACCTAATTCTGGAGCAATACATAAATTGAAACAGAGCATTTCTTTGTAATTATTTGAATTTTGCAACGCTATTCTCCAGTCACCTAATGTTTACAAAGATGTATATACTAGTGTAAAGTGAACAAATAAAGGCTTGTATTTTTTTAAAAACAACAGAGAAAAATGCATTATAATAGGGGAATTTGCTTTGCAAATATGTAAGTTAGGCAAATTTGTATACAAAAAAATGGTATAAGGACAAATTTGCACTGAAACAGTGATGCATTTTCATGAGGACTTTTTTTAAGCTGCAAACTAAATTTAATATTGGGGGGGGGGAGAGAATGAGAAATAGTGAGAAATTGAAATTGACATATTCTCACACCATATAGTATGCTACCTGAATCTGGGACCTTCTACATGCCAGACATGTGGCTTACTTTATGTTCTTGCTAAAAGGTACAGAAAAACGTGCACAAAATGACCAAGTGGGTGAATTGCATCTATAAGGAGAGGCTAAAGCATTTTGTGTGTGTTTTTTTTAGCTTAGAAATAAAAAGATTAAGGAGTAAGTGGGGAAGGAAGTAATGGAAATTTATAAAATGATGTATGGCATGGAGAACTTGAAAATATAACTTTCTCTCAAATACAGTACTAGGAGTCAGGGCCAGCCCTTGTTAGCCCACATCCATATACAGAATCACTGAATCTCTGAATGCCAGTTGCTGGGGGACAAACAAGGGGGAGGTGTGTGTCCCCCAGCAACTGGCATTCAGAGATTCACCTACGGTAATTTGAGGAGCTCTTCCTCTGGCAGCCATGATTCAAATGTGCTTTGTGCATTTTGAGTCATTGCAAATAATCAGAGGAATTAATATTTAGATCACTTGCAGTGCTCTAATTCACACTCTTTTGCCTGAAGTCTCACATAGGAACAAACCATCTTTCTTGTTGGAGATATTAGAAAATTCTCCTTTCACCTAAGAGAGCATGCAAACATATTGAAATCTGATTGCCTGCATCACCGTGTAATTTATATCAGCAGAATTCTGTGTTAGTAGTAGCCCTTTGTGCTTTTATTTTTTTTTCTTGTCTTCTATTATAAACTAGCTTTTGCTGGATAATGTAAACAATGAAGCTCAGAAGTTAATGAGTCTGGAGGAACATCTGTTAAAAGGACCTTGATTACCATATATTTGCAGGGAAATGAGAACATAAGGAAAGACAGAAGCTGATGAAGGGCCTGTTTGGCTTAAGCAAATAAATCATGCAATCCAGACCCCAAGATGAGTTTTTCAATTGGAGACTAATAAGCACTGCTCTTTCCCCCCAGTGGTTAACACCAAATGCTAATTTGATGCCATCTCCAATTGTTTTGTCATATTTTCCTGCCAACGTAAATCATTAGTGCTGGCAGAATGTACCTTCTCCTTCATTCTTCTAAAGAAAACAGCTTCATATGTATTTTTTTAAATGTTTTGCTTCATTTACACAGAGGGTGGTCAATGGGATACCCTCCAGATATTGTCACACTTCAGCTCCCATTCTGTCTTATGGGAGCCATCATCCAACATTTACAGGGCACCACACTAGTAACCTAATTTAAGTATAAGATGTTCTGAAAAGTTTGTGTGGTTTCACAAATGGATTAAAAAAAAATTTGGGGGGAGAAAGCATGCTCTTTTCATTTAGTGAGCTGTATTTAATGCAAAAAAGGCACTTTACTATGTCTGCATCCTGATTAGGCACTTTACTATGTCTACATCCCAAATATTCTGTACTATTGTACTGTTCGTTTTCTTGCCATAACCTAGGAAGGGTTAGCTAGTGGCCCATCACATGTTGATAGATTAAAGCTCCATGGTCATTGGAGTTGATGGGTGCTGGAATCCAACAACATTTGGAGGGTCACAGGTTCCAATTCCCTGTGTTAAAGTGAAGGAAATGGGTAGAGTGGAGGTGGGGAACCTCAAGCCTGAGGACCAAATGCAGCCCTCCAAGTTTCTCAGTCTGGCCCTTGGGAGTCCCCAGGACTTGCCCCTCTCCAGCCTCCTGAATGATTTTTGCCTGATTAGAATTTGCCCTTGAACTTTGATAATGCCAGGATGAGGCATGCAGAGATGCTGTGTGCATCTGTGTGCACATATAGAAACCTCTTATTTTTTGTGTACCTTCTCTTACAATGCAACAGTCACATGTTTATGCCCTATCTAGTTTTGTCTTTGGCCCCACTCACTACCAGTATGTGGCACCTGGAAGGTTGCCTAACAGCAATACTTTTTTTCTTAAAAAGATGTTTAGGCGTACTCTCATTTTCCTACTCACATTGAAATACTGCACCTCAGTGAGGCCAAACTTAGATTGACAAAATGTTTAGGGCATGCTTACCCCTGTGTCCCCCCAGAAAAAAGCACTGCCTATAAGGAAATGCAGCCCTCGTGCCAAAAAAGGTTCCCCACACCTTTTAACAAGACGTCACTTTCTTTATCAGTAATGACAAACCGCTGTTATTAAATATCTTGTAGTACTACTTCTCAGTGCTTTCAGTCTGTGTTTGTGAATGTCATATAATACAATTCAAGCACACTCATGTTTTTGCCCCCCCCCCCCGAAAGCACATCTTACATTCCATTGCAATAAACATAACTGATCTGTGACCAATATTGGTTCCTAAAGTTTTAACCTTAACAAATGCCTCTCTTATGTTGTCAACATTTCTGGATGATAAAATAGTGTTGAAATGTCATGACATAGAGCTTCATGACTTTAGCAGAGTATGTTCCCAGGAAATCAGGAAATTATTGATATGCTGGTGTATTCTAAATGTCTTTAATTTGGAGGTGCAATTTACAGAAAACAGATAATAATGTAATGGTGAAGAAATGTTTCTAAAGGTCATGGTATGATTTCCGATATTGACTTGTTGATGTCACCTAAGAAGTTCTGTGGTTCCATTGCTAATGAGAAGAAATAATGATTATAATTACTAAATTTTAATGAAATCCTTTAATTGATTGTTTCATTGTTTCTATGCCAAAACCAGCACTGCCTTCATGAGGTGTGTTGAATTAATGATTTCAATTGTCTTGAAAGATCACCTTTATTGAGTGCAGGACAAGGGGAGTGCAACTGCTCTTTCTTCTCAAACTTTTTTTGTGACTTTTGATACCATTGATCACGGCATCCTCCATGATTGGCTCCATGGGATTGAAATTGTGAGCACTGTGTTACAATGATTCTGATCCCACCTAGATCCAGATAAATGTGTTGGTAGAGTACTTTTCTGACCACTGACAATTGTGCTGTGGGGTGCCACAGGGCTGTATTCTGTTCTCAGTGTTGTTTAACATCTACATGAAACTGTTCAGAGTGGCCTTGGGGGATTTGGAGCAAGGTGCCATCAATATGCTGATGACACTCAGCTCTATTTCTTCATAACATCTGAATCAGGTGATGTGGGGCAGGTTCAGGACCAGTGCCTGGATGCAGTAGTAGACTGGATGAGGGTAAACAATCTGAGCTTGGATCCTGGCAAAACAGAGGCTGTACAGTATGGGTGAATGGGTCTTATCAGTGGCGGAGCTTCATGCTCCAGCACCGGGGGGCGGAGGGCAGACAGAGGCAGGGCTGGTGCGCGTCCTGGAGGCGTGGTGCACCACTTGCAGGGGCGTGGTGCGTGTCCTGGGGGTGTGGTGCACCGCCTGTAGGGATGTGACGTGCGTCCTGTGGGTGTGGCATGACGCCTGTGGGGGCGTGGCGCCCAGCGTGGGCGGAGGGAGCCGCAATGGCACCCCTACTGGGATTGCACTGCTGGGGGCGGTGCGCTCTCCCTGCACTCGTCTTCCTCCGCTAGTGGTTCTTATTTCTGATATATTGTTCAATTATTTGCTCTGGATGAGTTGCACTTCCTTTGAAGGAACAGGTATGCAGCCTTGTGGTTCTCCTGGATTCACCTTTTTCACTGGAGGTCTAAGCAGTCTCATTGGCTAGGGGCACCTTACACAGACTTGAGTAAGGCAACTGATTCTGTACCAGACAGCTTGGCCACAGTGGTTCAGGCATTGGTAACCAAGACTAGACTACTGCAATGGACTCTACATGTGCATAGTTCAGAAATTACAGTTGATGAAAAATGTGGCAGCTTGATTGCTGATGAGTGAGAGTCTGCAAGCATAGCACATCAACATTTAAAGATCTTCATTCACTGTCAGTTCACTACAATGCTCTCATTTTCGGACCAGTTTATCACCTTACCCCACATATGCCAGTTCAGTCACTTCAGTCCACAGAACTTGCACTTCTACAAGTGCCATGCAGTGTCCCAGAGGGAGAGGACAGGTGGTGGCTGCTGCTGCTGCTGCTGCTGCTGCTGCTGTTTATCTCAGTTTTGTCACCCACTCAAGCAGAAGCAGTAGTAAGTAACAAAAAAGAGCACCCTCACAATGACTTCATGACAGTCACTGGTCCTTATTGTCACTGTTCTGCTGTGTGGTGAGCAGTAACAGCAGCAAGAAACTGACTGTCTTCTCTCTTTGGGTGTCAATAGGGATTGGACTTGCTGAGTCCAGACCCAGGATCTGCTGCTCTTTTCACTGGCAGCTGTTTCCCCTGAAGGCAGAGGGCAGTCAGTAACATGGCTACTGGCATCTCCTTGCCTTTACACCCCTCTTTCTAACTTTCTAACTCACCTGCCCAGACAGGTGGATGAGAAGTTGTCAAGATCGGCACTTCCGGGTTGCCGTGGACCGCTTCAGACGCTCCCTGACGAAGCTCTAGGGGAGCTACTCATTGCGGGGTGAAACGGGTGTTTTTGAGGCCCAGACAGGTGGATGAGAAGTTGTCAAGATCATGGCAAGGAGGCTCTAGGTCAGGCATCCCCAAACTTGCCCTCCAGATGTTTTGGACTACAATTCCCATCTTCCCCGACCACTGGTCCTGTTACCTAGGGATCATGTGAGTTGTAGGCCAAAACATCTGGAGGGCCACAGTTTGGGGATGCCTGCTCTAGGTTCACAGCCATCTCTTCCATGTGTTTCTATTACAATACATTGTGTGTTTCTCTTACAACCAGTGCTTTTTTTCTGGGGGGACACATACCCCTAAACATTTTGTGATTCTAAGTTTGGCCTCATTGAGAGACAGTATTTCAATATGAAATATGTTTAGTATCCCTAAACATTTTTTAAGGAAAAAAGCACTGATTACAACACTTCTGATACAACACATCTAATACAAGATGTGTGTGTGTGTGTGTGTGTGAGAGAGAGAGAGAGAGAGAGAGAGAAGGAAGGAAGGAAGGAAGGAAGGAAGGAAGGAAGGAAGGAAGGAAGGAAGGACAGGTGGAAGGGGAGAGAGAGAGAGAGAGAGAGAGAGAGTTGCTGTCTGCGGCATGGCAAAGGGGGGGGAAGGGACAGCCTCAAAGCTGCACTTTGGGGTTGCCCCTTCCTCCCTCCCCCTCCCCCTACGATTGTGGAAGAGAAGGGGACGGAACAGCCCATTTTTGGGCTGATCCTCCCTCCCCCTCGCCCCTGCCGATCGCAGAGGGGGAGGAGGGGCAGAAAAGCCCAATTTCGGGCTGATCCTGCCTCCCCCTCGCCCCTGACGATCGCAGAGGGGGAGGAGGGGTACAGAAAAGCCCGATTTGGGGCTGATCCTGCCTTCCCCTCACTCCTGCCGATCGCGGTGGAGGCAGAGGGAGGCGGAGGAGATGCTGCTGGTTGCTCCCAACCCCATTTGCGAAAGCGGGCTTGTTTTTGCTAATGGGGTTGGCAGGGAAGAACACGGGAAACTGGCTCTGGGGCGCCTCCTTGACAGCGGACGGGGATTAGGGAGCTCTCCTCCCCGCCTGCTGTCAAGGAGGCGGCCGGAGAGCCAATTTCCCGCTGCACGCGGCTCTCGCCTTCACTCCATAGGACGCACAGATTTCCCCTTTCGATTTAGGAGGGGGGAAGTGCGTCCTATGGAGCGAAAAATACAGTATACCTGGCAGATTTTTTTTGTAATGCATTGCCATTATACTTGTGTCTGTTACTGGGAAACCCCAGGGAAAATACATTCTGCTTGATTGGTATATATTTTGTAGGAAGCAGCCATATGTTTCATGTCATTAACTGTAGAATTGCATCTCTTGATGACTCAATGCTTCAAACTTGGCCCCAGTTTCTTTTTCCTCTGTCACCTTTGGTTTTATCTTGAATGAGGTGATGTGATTGTATCCAGCCTTTCAGTTTATCCAACCTTTCTGTTTAGAGAGAGGATGTTTAACAACTCTTCCTCAATAATTTTTTACAAAACCTCACACTTTTAGCTTCATCTAAGTAAGCACAGGACAGACATCTCTCAAGTTTTTCCCCTCTCTGTAGGAATGAATGCATATGTTTGTGTTAGGGAAGTATGGTTGCTATAAAATCCAAGCCATCATGTCAATGCTGTCAATGACAAAAGCACATTTCTAAACAGCAAATGACAAATTATATCAATTACAGTGTTTGTTTTCATTTCCCCTACAACAAAAAGGTATATTTACCTATCTTTGACTGGTTAAATACTAAAATTTGGCTTGTGTAGGCTGTAAGAGATATGGTACTAGTATGTTTTGTTTCCATTGCTAGGTGCTGCAGGTGTCATCATTTCCAGTTGCTTGAATTGTCTACTTGTAGCATGAAAAGATGAGCATTGCTAAATGGTTGAGAGCACTTTGCATTCAGTGGAGGCTTTGTGAATTTTCAGATATATTTTAATGCATCTCCTTGAACATTCATATAGTTATTGTAGCTTTCATCAAACAAAGCTGAATTTTGAGTGTAAGTGATGTGGGTAATAAAGAGTAAATATAGTGGTTGGATATATTTATTTTATTCATTTAAATTAAGATATCTATCAATTATTGTGTTTAATTTATGGAAAGGCGTCAAGATGTTGCTTTGGCTTGTGACCTAGAATTGCTGGGGAAATTGTGCCAAAAGCAAAATATTAGGGGACAGATTCCTGATTCTATGGGAAAGACCCATAAATTGATGGGATCACACCATGTTCCATGCTTCCATTCTGCAGTATGTGTACAGTGTCATACAGATGTGCACATATGCATGTACAAGGTTCCCAAGACTACAGGATGCATAGAAAGACTATAAAGAGTTCTATGGGAATTTCTTAAACCTGGATGAGTGAGGTACAGAATGACAAATGAAGCTCAGTGTCAGTAAATAAGTGCTAGTCATGTATATCGGGGCAAAATATCCTGCATTTATGCATACACTGAAGTCTGAAGTAATAGTGCCTAATCAGAAAAAAAATACACTGAGGTCATGGTAAAAAGCTCAGTTGAAATCTTAGCTCAGTACAGTATATGGTGACAAAGAAAAAGGCAAATTATACATCAGTGTTGCTTGGTACCTATCAAAAAGGATATTGTAAAACTAGAAAAAGATATAGAGATGGACAGCGAAAACTTTCAAGGGGATGTAGCATCTTCCCTTTGAAGAAAGAAAGCAGTGTTTGAGACATTTTAGTTTGGGGAAAAGGAGAATCAAGAAAGGTTTATAAATTTGCGTATCATCTGGGAAAATTTATATATATTCCTTTACTCTCACATTTCTAGAAGTCAGGCTCTTCCAGTGAAACTGGTTAACAGTAATTCAGCACAGGTCTTCAACATAATACATCTTCACAAAAAATGCATGTTTCATGAGCTTCACTTCTAGGAAATGTGTGATACAATGGCCACTGGCTTAGATGGTCTCAGAAGGGGATTAGATTAATAGACACAAAGGCCAAGGGATAGGTCTGTCAACAGAACTTGCTTTTAAAAGGGACTAAACCATTTCAGAGAGAATAGAACAAGAACTGACGATTACTTACAATTGTTAAATGGAACCTGAGGTTCAAAGGCAGTATACCCCCCTTCTCTCCCCTCCCTACTCTCTCCCCACCTCTCTTCTCCCCCAATCTTATACTGTATACAACATTGAAGGCTCACATTGAATATAACTGATCTATAAAAAGAACTTTATGATCTGAAAATAGAGGCAGTGTATGTACTTTTGTAGCCCAAGAAACAACAACAACAACAACAACTTATTTATACCCCATCCATCTGGCTGGGTTTCCCCAGCCACTCTGGGCGGCTTCCAACAAAATATTAAAATACAATAGTCCTTCAGATATTAAAAGCTTCCCTAAACAGGGCTGCCTTCAGGTGTCTTCTAAAAGTCTGGTAGTTGTTTTTTCCTTTGACATCTAGTGGGAGGGCGTTCCACAGAGCGGGCGCCGCTACCAAGAAGGCCTTCTGCCTGGTTTCCTGTAACTTCACTTCTCGCAGTGAGGGAACCGCCAGAAGGCCCTCGGTGCTGGACCTCAGTGTCTGGGCAGAACGATGGGGATAGAGACACTCCTTCAGGTATACTGGACCGAGGCCATTTAGGGCTTTAAAGGTCAGCACCAACACTTTGAATTGTGCTTGGAAAAGTGCTGGGAGCCAATGTAGGTCTTTCAAAACCGGTGTTATATGGTCTCGGCGGCTGCTCCCAGTCACCAGTCTAGCTGCTGCATTCGGGATTAGTTGTAGTTTCCGGGTCACCTTCAAAGGTAGCCCCATGTAGAGCACATTGCAGTAGTCCAAGCAGGAGATAAATACCGTGTTTCTCGTAAAATAAGACACCGTCTTATATTTATTTTTCCTCAAAAAAACACACCACGGCTTATTTTCAGGGGATGTCTTATTATTATTATTTTTAAGTATGGTACAGCATTACAGTATGGTACGGGGCTTTCTTGTGCCGCCTGCTGAGCCTGATGCCGGGTCCCAGGGCTTCACGCAGCGTGGCTGAGGCTGCTGCCGGCTCCTGCAGCTTCGCGCGCCGCCCGCTGAGCCTGCTGCCGGGTCCCGGGGCTTCACGCGGCGCGCATTGAGGCTCCTGCCGGGTCCCAGGGCTTCACCTCTCTCTGGGTCCTGCTGGGTCGGGGCTTCGCGCTGTGCCTCTCCCCGGGTCCTGCTGGGTCGGGGCTCGGCTCTGGCGTGGACCTGCTCCCACCACTACCCGGTACGGCTTATTTTTGGGGTATGTCTTATATTTTTTTAACTCACAAAAATCTTGCCATGGCTTATTTTGTAGGCACGTCTTATTTTATGAGAAACACGGTACAGCATGCACCACTCTGGCGTGACAGTCTGCAGATAGATAGGGTCTCAGCCTGTGTACCAGATGGAGCTGGTAAACAGCTGCCCTGGACACAGAATTGACTGCGCTTCCATGGACAGCAGCGAGTCCAAAATGAATCCCAGGCTGTGCACCTGGTCCTTCAGGGGCACAGTTACCCCATTCAGGATCAGGGAGTCCTCAACACCTGCCCGCCTCCTGTCCCCCCAAAACAGTACTTCTGTCTTGTCAGGATTCAACCTCCATCTGTTAGCTGCCATCCATCCTCCAACCGCCTCCAGACACTCACACAGGACCTTTACCACCTTCACTGGTTCTGATTTGAAAGAGAGGTAGAGCTGGGTATCATCCACATACTGATGAACACTCAGCCCAACCCCCCTGATGATCTCTCCCAGCGGCTTCATGTAGATGTTGAAAAGCATGGGGGAGAGGACGGAACCCTGAGGCACCCCACAAGTGAGAGCCCAGGGGTCTGAACACTCATCCCCCGACACCACTTTCTAAACACGGCCCAGGAGGAAGGAGCGGAACCACTGCATAACAGTGCCCCCAGCTCCCAGCCCTTCTAGACTGTTCAGAAGGATGTTATGGTTGATGGTATCAAAAGCCGCTGAGAGATCCAGCAGAACTAGGAAACAGCTCTCACCTTTGTCCCTAGCCCGCCACAGATTATTGACCAGCACGGCCAAGGCAGTTTCAGTCCCATGGTGAGGCCTGAATTCCGAGTGGAAGGGATCCAAATGGTCTGCAGTCCACATTTTCTTTAATAAAATGTTTTAGAAGAAGAAGAAGAAGAAGAAGAAGAAGAAGAAGAAGAAGAAGAAGAAGAAGAAGAAGAAGAAGAAGAAGAAGAAGAAGAAGAAGAAGAAGAAGAAAGAAGAAGAAGAAACATCAGCAGGGAATGTGGCCCTCCAGTTGAAAAAGGTTTCTCATTCCAGTATATGGGATAAGTGTGTGCACTTCTATCTGCACCCAAGTTCTAGTTTTTAAATACATGCTCATCATTTTTCAGGCCACTTCCATCCCCTTAATTAATCCTCGAGTGCAGGAAATGTAAGGCATTCCACCATAAGAGATGGTAGAATATACATGTCTTTGACAAGCACCTAGAGTGGAAGTTGGAGTCAGAACAGGAGCTGAGCCAGGGAGTTCTGAGGCTATATTTGCTGGAGGAGGAGGAGGAGGAGGAGGAGGAGGAGGAGGAGGAGGAGGAGGAGGAGGAGGAGGAGGAGGAGGAGTTTGGATTTGATATCCCGCTTTATTACTATCCTAAGGAGTCTCAAAGCAGCTAACATTCTCCTTTCCCTTCCTCCCCCACAACAAACACTCTGTGAGGTGAGTGAGGCTGAGAGACTTCAGAGAAGTGCAACTAGCCCTAGGTCACCCAGCAGCTGCATGTGGAGGAGCAGAGACGCGAACCTGGTTCTCCAGATTACAAGACTACTGCTCTTAACCACTACACCATACTGGCTCTACACCATAAGGAGCTCAGTAGGGAGCTGCTTACTGAGAAAAGGTCCAGAAGAGACTGAGAGACTTATATTGACACTGCCAACTCTTCCTGTTTTGGGTTATCTTCTGAATAATTGGTCACAGCTGAGTCTTCTCCCTCCTCCTCCTCATTGGACCCTTGCTCCCAAGGAGACCCCGGGGCAGTAGAGTCTTCTGACAGTCAAAAGAGCATTTCTATGACAACTTCCAATGCTCACTTGGTCTGCTGCTGCCTTTGCTCTTGAGGCCTAGGTGGTGATGGGGAGGGGTGGAATCTCGGATCAGACTGTGGTTAGATGGGTTATCGAGCTCAGGTGAGATATCCAGGTGAGACAATTCAGGTTACATTGAGAGTTTTGTGGGTTCTTCCAGGTACTGAGTTGTACTGGGTTTCTCAGCTGAGTTCCATGACACTTCTTCAGAGGGAGTTCTCAGGGTCTGGGTCAGATGCTATTCTGACAATACAAGAGAAGGCAAAATAGTCATTCAGATTAATAAAAAATAGTCAAATTGGGAGGAAATTGGATCTGTACATTCACATAACTAGATAGTTGGATATTTAATGAAGTTGACATCTGCATGAAATAACTTTTTAAAGCTGTATGGCTGCAGCATATATACAAGATTATGCTTTAAAAATGCCTTAGCCCACATGGTAGTCATGAGAAGTAGCAAAAGATGTGTTTTTTAAAAAAGATTTAAACAGAAGCAAATATGTGCAAGCAATGACCTGGCCTTGTTTTTGGCCCTTGCCCTCCTCCCTTTCCCCTCAAATATAAATATTATTTTTTCAGGGGAACCCTGGACTACATTATGCTGCAGGAGAAGCTGGTTCTTAGTGGTTGATAGACCTACCCATCATGCATTTGTCTTGCCCTTATAGCAGTTATTGGATTCCTTATAATGCACACCATAATGTGCCACAGAAATAGATGGAGGGGGCAACACAGGTGGCATTAGGAAGGGTCCATAGTCCAGTGGTAGAGGCAGCGATGTGAAAGTCTTCTGCCTAAGATTCTGCAGAGCCAATGCCAGTCACAGTGTATGATACCAGTTAGATGGAAAAGTAGACTGAACCAGTATAAAACACCTTTCCGTGTTCCCAGTGTTTCACATGGCATACATTGCGGTGTTGGGGGTTATATATGCCCTGTCTGACATGTCTGTTACCTGCAGCAGCAGAACCATACATCTGGATATGAGTGGCAGTTGCAGCTGGTGACCAAAAAAAAAAAAAGAATCACAGAATTATAGAGTTGGAAGATACCACGAGGATCATCTAGTCCAGGCACGTCCAACAGGTAGATCGTGATCTACCAGTAGATCACAGGATGTCTGTGGTAGATCACTGGTTCCTCTGGCTCCTCAACATTTTCTCCCTGCACCCCCAAAAATAGGCTTTCCCCCTCCCTAAAAAAGAGCTCAACAACTCTTTCACTTTGACCTGAACCCCAAAAAGGGGGTAGATCACTGCCAGTTTTTAACTCTGTGAGTAGATAGCAATCACTTGGGAGTTGGCCACCCCTGATTTAGTCCAATGCAGGAATCTTTTGCCCAACATGGGGCTTGAAGCCACAAGCCTGACATCAAGAGTCTCATTATCTACTGTCTGAGCTATAGAGGTTTTTATTCAATGGACTTCTATGCCACTTTTTAAAATATGAATACCTTTTCAAGGTGACGTGCAAGGAATGTAAACCTTTTCGGGGGGGGGGGAACAAAAATAAAATTGAAGGATCAGTCAAAACTATATCACTCCGGGCCACCAACAGCATCCCAAAAGTTAGCACAGCAATTGAAAACAACAGACACTTGTTGTCTTGCACACAAGACAAGCATTTGTTTTGCACACAAGCCTGTTGCCATTACAACTAAGCATGTCTATAGGAGTGGGGGGGGGGGACACACACAACGAAATACTATTCCTTCAATCTGCTTTGGCCTGTTGGGACACAAGGTTTGGAAACAGGGCAGAGCAAAGGGAAAGTATGTACAGAGATTCCCTCTTATTTTCCCATCTTTTGTAACCATGTATTGTACCCTGATAAATAAAGCTCTGCTGTGTGCAAATGTATGTATACATCTTCTACAATGTTTAGATTATATTATTCAGTTTTGTACTCTCAAGTCCTGGGAGGAACAATAATGACAGAATATTATATTTTAACCTGGCACTGGGTAGGGGAACTATAGAATGTTGCAGTGGAGGGCAGGTACCATAACTCAGGACTGGTTCTTCTTTTGCTGGGATAAACTCCCCCAATATGTCAGTTTCTTAAAAGTTACTTTGAGATGTAACTGGTGTTCCTTTAAACCAAGGAAAATATCAGAAATTGTTGTTGTCCACAAGATAAGGATAATTGCATGTTGTTATTTTTTATTTTTTATTTACAAATCACTTAAATATGCTTCGTAACAGCAACTAACTATTACAGTTGTGCTGACTACATCACAAGAACTGAAATGGGAATGACTTAAAATTATAATAAATTGTGTGGGTGGAAGAACACAAAACCCCTTGGTTTTATTGCATTGTTTTAATGCAATACCATTAATGCAGGTACCAACCATGTGGCTGATTGTATGCTGATGCACGTGTGAGTCTTTGCACAAATTCCAAGCAGCTGTGTCTGCAGCTTTCATATTTCCAGTAATTTGAATTTCCCCACAGGAGCATTTGCCCAAACAGCATTTCAGAATATTTGTGGTGATATATTTTGAATTTGTAATCATAAATTCAGAAATGCAGTAACTCAGGAATGAGTTTTGGCCAAAGGTTCCCCACTGCTGTCTTAAAGATGAATAATATAGTCATTACAGCATCACCCTCATGGACTAGAATCTACATAATTAGCCATATTATTCTGAGTTACAGGTATAGCTCAGGTTGGGATACTGTGTGATCAGAGAGAAATAAAATACATAGAGTTCAGATGGTGATAGTTAAATTATTATAGTTAGGTCTGTACTTTCTGCATTTAATTTCCTTCTGGCTGCATTGTTTACACCACACCACTGTGTTTATATATACATACAACCTTATGTATCAGAGGAAGTGGAATCTAGTCTTAAGAGACTTTATGCCATATTTTTTTTAAAAAAATCTTTAATGTGCCCATAGGAGATAACCTCTGGGGGCCATGGGGGCTTCAGCCCCCACAATAAAATATTTGAGGGGGCTGAGCTTCACCAAGTTGATGGGCATTGCCATTCAAATGTTGTGCATGCACTGTATCATGTGATCGATTATGTGGAGTGGGGTGGGGTTTACCTGCCTCCCCAATATTTTGTCCAAGTTGGTACCCCTGAATGTGTCACAATGCACTTCGTTGGTTTACCTGCAACAGACTAGCATGACCACCTCTCAGTAGGAATAAACCTGCATTCTTGACTTTGGAGTGAAAATTTAAATTCTATACATTTCTATAAGAAGTTACTGATATAGAATGAAATTATATACTAAGGGGGTTTCTAAAAGAGGTAATCTAGCATGATCAGTTTTCTTTAACATGGTTTTGTAGTGACATGGATCAGTCCCTGAAAGTCTAAAGATCAACTTTCTGTTCTGACGCTTCAGAGGGCAATGACTTGCCATGGGACAAATTCAATCACTTCTCACGTAAGGGATAACAGAGTTGGGCCAACTTCTTCTGCTGTTATACTACACTCACATGAGATTCATTATGTTTACACTATGGTAGGACAATCCAAGCACTTTCTAGCTGATACGGTATATGTTTGGTGCCTCTTCCTCCAACTAACTTACAGCCCAGTTCCAAATTAGCTCTGTTACCAAGAACAATTTACTCAAAAGAAGTTTGAATATAAATATGCTAAATGTTGGAGCTGTCACCCTTAAGTTTCATCTAATAGCATTGTGCTCATTGTATTTTATCAGAATATTGGCATACTCAGCTATTGGAGAAGTGCCTGGTTTCTAGCAAGCTCTTTTCCCCCTGGATTGTATCCATTGACCTTGATTCCACAGCATGATTTTTTTCAATACTCTCATTTTCTTCAGTCAGGTCTCTCCTTAATTAATGCTGCCTGGATATTTTCCTTGAGCTGGAATCTCTCTCCCCACCCCCTTTCTTTCTTTCTTTCTTTCTTTCTCTCTCTCTCTCTCTCTCTCTCTCTCTCTCTCTCTCTCTCTCTCCCTCACCTCATAAGAATGCACTACTGTCATTTCACCTACCTAAGCTGTAAATTGCTTGAGTGGAGTATTCTGCATGATAAGATTGAGCCCTTGTGGGTAAGAGTGACAGAGACTATTGCTGTTACTCACACTAAACCCTACATGTGTGCCATGTTCAATATGTGCTCATCCCTTAATATGAGACATTGAAGATACTTGAAACCTCAGAGGTTGGAAGCAATCATTAAGCAAACAATTGGGCATCACAGATTTATCCTTGGGTCTCCCACTGTTTTCATAAATGCAATTTTCCTGGAAGAAATCTATTTGAGCATATAGCTCCCTCTGTATCCTGGATCATATATCACTATTTTCCTTCTCCACTTCCTTACAGAACACTGTATTTTTTCTTGATAAATACATGTTAATTAATAAAATAGTTACCAGCTGTGAAAGTGTTTCACAGTCATAAAATCAACACATGGCAGATTCTGTGCCGTTACAAGGAAACAAATTAAATTCTTTTCTCCCTCTGAGTCTAAAGAGGCAGCAATTTTCTACATTGTAGAAGAATGAGAACTATAATTCATCTCATGGACATTCCAGATATGTTTCCTGGATTACTGGGAATCGTGGGAACTCTTTGTTTAATCTAATTGTGTTTCAGTAACGTTATCCAAGGTAGTTCATAAAGTTGTACAGAAAAAAACCAACTATTTAGCAACAAGGAAAAAGGTCGCTGACACGCCCATGCAAACCATGGAGCCAGTCATTTAACGGTCTTGAGTTGAAGGAAATAGTTTTGAAAATATGTAATCAAAAACATGTAACATCCCATGCCAGCCTTGGTTTGGTTTGGTTTTTGCTTTTGTCTCATGAAGTGCTATTTTTATTGACAAAAGTCAATAAAAATACTTAAAAAACAAACAAACATAAATGCTTTGTCAAGTCAATAGATCTGCTAATTTGCTTTGGCCTCATCTGTGTATACATTTAAAGCAGCATCATACCACTTTAAACAGTTGTCCTGGGAGCTGTAGTTTGTTAAGGGTGCTGAGAGTAGTTAGGAGATCCCCATTCCCCTCACAGAGCTACAGTTCCAGAGTGGTTTACCAGTGAATCCCTCTTCCCAGTGAATTCTGGGAATTGTACCTCTGTAAGAGGAATAGGGTTCTCCTAACAATTCTTAGCACCCTTAATACATTAGGAGTTTTTAGGATTCTTTGGGCAAAACCCATGATGGTTTTAAGTGGTACATTATTGCTTTACATGTATAGTGCAGATGGGGCCTTAGTTTTAAATACAAGGTAAAATGGGGGCAGCCTCTAAATCCACCAAGCATAACAAAGAAATTTTAGGTTTTTTTTTTAAAGCACCCCATTTTTTACAAAGACTCAGTATTAATTTGGTTTTTACTGGGTTTCCGTTGCAGGACTTTGTGTAGAGGCTGTTGAAATAACCTTTCACAAGGGAGTGGATTTTGCCAATTTAGACAATTGAATAATGATGGAATCTACACATGGTTCAATATGTGATGTATCCTTTCACAATGATTTAAATAGTTGCTGTTGCGGTGTATTGAAATGCTCACAGTGAATACCAAATTATAAAAGTCAATTGAGTTACACTGATAGCATTTCATTATATATTGATAAGTAAACATAAGAGATGGTTTCCAGCGGAATAGATCACTTGTGGCATACAACTGCTGTGCCTGATAAGGGTTTCACTTTAAGGTCTTCAGCTGCAACAACAGGTTCCCTGTCTGATATAAACTACATATAAAACATTACTTGTAGGAGGACAGAAACTACAGGATTGATAAAAAGATGTTTATCATTCCAGTACCTTAAATGAGGATAGAAGCTATCTGATGAAGCTGGACTTAAGGAACTAATTATGGCTGGAGATTTTGATCCAAAAGGAAGCTGCTCTTGAAAACAACCATCACTCTTGCTAAGTAAATCCAAAGAGCTTCCCTTTGACTCTGTCATTGCTACTATTTTGTACTTGGCTGTCCTTTCTGTTGTAAATTAGAATAGATGAAAGCTGTCGAGCTGAGTCTATGATGGAGGCTAATTTGATGTGATATAATTGATGAACTCTAAATTGTTCCACTTTCCCCTCTTAAAACAGTCTGACTGAAGCTCAAAAAGCCAGTTTGATTTACACTGCTGCAATGATAGTGGCCATCCAAGAGAAGACAGGCATTTGTATTTTTTTTTAAAAAAAATGTTTTATCATCTGTGGCCTGTGTTTGCAGATTAAATACTGTGGCAGCCAGAAGAATAGCTCTTTGTTTCCAACTCATTAAACTCAATTGAGGCAATATTTGAACAAGCAAGGGCAATTTTTAAACCTTAGCCACTGAAGTGATAGAGGGTTCCTATGGAAGCACATGGCATGATTATGGTGGTGGTAATAGGATTGTGCCTGCTGATCCTGTCCCTGAGCTCCATGACAGAGCTTGTACGTGCACAAGCTCTGTACATCATCTGTACCATGTAATTTTTTGTGTGGAGTATGGTTCACATGGTCAGAGCCTATGCACCATTGAGGTGGGACTTGCACACATTATCCTGAAGCCCCACCCCCCAGCATGCATTCATCTTGTACAGACAGGTCTGCTGTGTGGAGGGCATGGCCAGCTTAGGGTGTATTGAGTCCAGTCCTAAGCCACAGGCAGTGTGAGTATGACACAAGACTTGGACTGTTAAAAAGCATTTCTGTATATGATGTTAGTAGTTCAGATTAGTCTGCTGCATTCTGAAATAATACAAACAAATATTTAAATATTTTCCTCTGTATATTATTGAACCTGGGTTTAATACTAGAACATGCAGTGCAGCCAATATGTTTAGGCTAGATAATTTAGAGTATGTTCCCTTCCCCCTGCCTCACTTTTTCGCTACATATATAAGAATTTTGCAGTGTAAGTGTTTTTTACGGCCCTTCTATCCCATACAGAAAATAGCTTCACTAGCTAATAGCAAAATAATCAAATTTTGCTGAATAGATTTCTTAAAATGCCCTTGATTAAGTAGAAAAGATAAGTGCAGGAGTCAGGTGGGGCTACTGGAAGATTTAAGTACCTCTTGAGAAACCTGTAACATGATTATCATAAGGCTACATAAATGCTCAACATGAACTCCTAGTCTGCTAAAGTGAAAAAGATAACCAGATTAGGTCTCATTTAGCACTACACTTAAGTGAGAAGAAGCCAGAACACTATGGCACCATACTGAATCCCGAGCTTTATATTGATCCCTGTTTCTTTCTTTAGGAAATGGATTCTTAAGGTGAAATAATATCACAAGTAGGAGTTGATATGTTATTTTTGTTCTAAATATCTGCTATTTCTTTCTGAATAACCTTTCACATTTAGAAGCTTAGCTCATGTCCCTCAGGACAGGCATGATCAATCTCATCATATACAGCTGCTTTGGGAGTGGGAGACCCAGGATCAGGGCAGCACCATTTCTCCATCAGAAATTTCTTTCTCCTCCCACCTGCTGTCCAAAGCTTCTGCTAGCCTTGTAGGCATAGCTGCCAAGTTTTCACTTTTCTCGCAAGGAAGCCTATTCAGCATAAGGGAAAATCCCTGTAAAAAAGGGATAACTTGGCAGCTATGCTTGTAGGTTTAAAATACACACACAATATAGGTCAGGCATAAGCAAACTTGGCCCACCAGATGTTTTTGAGACTACAATTCCCATCATCCCTTACCACTGGTCCTGTTAGCTAGGGATGATGGGGTTGTAGTCCCAAAACATCTGGAGGGCCGAGTTTGCCTATGCCTGATATAGGTACTACCCCGTTCTTCCAACAGGACTAGCAGCAGTGTGTGGAGTGGTGGTCTAGATTATAAATAAGAAAATACTGCAAAGAAACGTTAATCCTCTTTCCCTGCTCTGCTTCTGTGATCCACTTCAGGGCCCCTGCAGCTGTTTTTAAGGTACCGAGTTTTGTTTGGAGTTTAATACCAGGAAATCCAATTTAGACATTCTGAATATGGCTTAACCAACATATTGGAAGGGAGAGCATTCTAGCCCTGCCCCTGCCCTCATTGCCCACAACATATTGAAGAATGACTCTCTGCAACAAGGGTGCCTCCTCCACTCGTTGTGACTCCCATGAATTTCAGAACCCTGGAAAATAAAGACTCCAAAATAAAGCCTTCATGAAGGCTTCCTTGCTGCAGAGAGAAGGCTTCAACATGCAGAAGGCAATAGGGAAAGGGGATAGAGGGGCAGGGCTAGTGCTTGTTCCTGTTTTTCCCTCCCTATGCATTAAGTTGTGTTCGGAACACGCAAATAGAGCTTCTGTCATACGTAGATTGCTTTCATTTCCAGGATCAACCTGAAAACATTTGGCAGACTTTTAGCAGGTTCCTAATGTCCTCTGAAACTGACCATACTCTTGGTTCCCTTGTTGGAAGCTATGGCATATGTATGTTTCTGATTGAGCCTGGTCCTGACTGAAGCATGGGCATTACATGGAATGTTGCTATGCATGTGGTGTCCATTAGTACAAAACTGGCCTGCCTATTTTTGATATGGCAATATATGCCAGATGGTGACCTCCATGATGATACTGAATTCCAAGATGCAGACCCTCCAAGTGTCCCTAGTTTCCAGGGACGTCCCTAAATTAGAGAAGCTGTCCTGGTTTCTGATTTGATCTCAGAATGTCCCACTTTTCCTTAGGGTGCCTCTATTTTCATTGGAGAAATGTTTGAGGGTGTGGAGTTACCTGAGCCATCTGAAAGCAATCCTTTATAGGGAAGTTTTTTAATGTTTAATATTTTATTATGTTTTTATATATGTTGGAAGCTGCCCAGAGTGGCTGGGGAAACCCAGTAAGATGTGTGGAGTATAAATAGTAAAAATATCATTATGGAATGGGACGTTCTATTTTCATCGGAGAAAGGTATGCAAGATGGTAGTGATCATGCCTTTCTCCCTCTGTTTTGAGAGTACATGGTGTAGGCTAAGAGAGTGAGAAAAGAAGACCAGGTGTATGATATTTGAAGCAGAATTTCAAATTTGTACATTCAGATAATCTCAAGTTTTACTTTATAATTCTGGATCACGCATGTGTGTGTCTTCAGCATACTTTTGCTTTGCATTATAAGCACGTATAACACGCTTATGTATTTTTTTGGGGGGGGGGAACTAAGTAGCTATAGTTTCCACCATGAATGGAATGATTGCTTTTTGCAGTGGGGGGAGACTCACAAATTTATTCTGGAGCCTTCTGTTAGCACTAAGCAAGTGGTGGATTCACATTTTGTTCTTTGAGCAACAATATACAGTACGCTAAATGTTCCTTGGATCCAGCTACAAATTGACCTTTTCAGTGATCATCCTTTTTCTCTTTTTGATTTGTTCTGGGGAAATTACAAGCACCTGGTATTTGGCTTCCAAAAAGGATACATGTTGAATTGACCTTTTGGTACCATTTGGAGTGGGTTGGGGTGGAAATACAAAAGGGGGTGAAGGAAAAGTTTACTCTTTATTTTAAGTGTATCTTAGCTACTGCCTGTTGGATTATACCTTGTTTAAATAATCCTTTATATCTTTTTGTCTAAAGTCAGGACACAAAGTACATGAAGCTCTTCACGTGTCTCCCCTGTGGCAAACAGTAGCAGACTCCTCAGATAATGCTTGCTTCACTCCACCTTCTTGCTCAGATATTTTTTAAAGGCATAGAGAATGGTCATTCTGCAGTTGGTATAGTCTTGTATAAGCTTTGAACAACTATAAGGTACTTTTCCAAGTAAACTGGCAAAAGAATTACCTTGCTTTAAAACTTTCACCAGAGATAAATCATTTTTGTGTATGTCTGCTGGGGTATTTTTCAAGTCATTCTTCTAGAACAGGGATGTCCAACAGGTCGATCACGATCTACTGGTAGATCCCCGCAATGTTTTGGTAGATCGCGGTTGATCTCTGGCTCCCTTTCCTCTGCATCTGTAAATCTGACTCTTGCCCCGCCCCCTCATCCCGCCCTCCATTGTTGTTTGAACTCAGGAAGGGAAGATGGGGCTCCCTCTGTGTGGCTGTTTTCATTCATAGTGATGTTTTTGTGAATGACTTAACCCCTACTTCCCTTGCCTCCCTCCCCCCAAAAGCCTGCACCTTAACCCCCCCCCCAAAACGGTGCTTCCCTCACCTGAAGAACTTTGAGCTGAACCCCTAAAAACGGGCTTTCTTCCTCCCCACAAAAGCTCAACAAGTTTGAGCTGAACCCCTAAAAAATGGGGATGGATCATTGCCAGATGTTAATTCTGAAAGTAGATCACAGCCTTTTGGGAGTTGGCCATCCCTGTTCTAGAAGCTTCACCCTCAGACTTCATTTGGCTATAGTGGTAATGAGAATAAACTGCAGCAAGCCCTCAGCTAGTATACTCCCCCATCCACTGGTGCAGCCATGAGGAGGAGTTCAGTTTGGATTAACTGCAGCTTTCTGTGTAGTCCAAACCCAAACAAACCATGTTCACTCTTGAACTAGCTGAAATAAGCCAACTTTGGAAATTGCTCCAACTGCCCGTTCCGAATACCTTCTTTTTTGATATCCCTTCCTCAAGGAAGCAACATTATTTTGGGGTGGAGAGTATAAAAACTTGATTTAAGTGTCCTGTGGGACAAAGTTGAATGACATTTACCTAAGATTTGGGCATAACCTCCATTTGAATTCATTAATGAGTCATGGTGTTTCATTAACTAAAATAAATTTGAATTATGGCATTAAATACTTTGAAATTATAGTTATCTAATGGAAATAATATTTCCAAAATTTCATGTTGAACAAAATAAATAATAGGATGGTTTTGACTATAACCCTTACTTAGTTCCTCAGAGGTCCACAAAATTGCAGCCTAGTCTCTTCAGATACTACTAAATATTTCACAGCACCCCATAATGTTGTCATCTCTGTAAAATACCAGTTGATGTTCAACCAAGGCAATTTATCAGGCCGAATTATAAATACGGTAGTACCTCACTGGAGCTTAAGATAAGAAGCTCTCCAACTTGCCTTTTTCAGTGATAAGAGGTTGGAACCTATTTCAAAGATGTTTGTGAAACTCTTATTTTGTGTTTTTTAGTAATAAAATGGAGACCAGTTGTTTAAGATAACCTCTTTCTACCTAAATAAAAAAATTCCTTCAGTAGCACCTTAAAGACCAACTAAGTTTATATTTTGGTATGAGCTTTCGTGTGCATGCACACTTCTTCAGATACTGAAGAAGTGTGCATGCACACGAAAGCTCATACCAAAATATAAACTTAGTTGGTCTTTAAGGTGCTACTGAAGGAATTTTTTTATTTTGCTTCGACTCAGACCAACACGGCTACCTACCTGTAACTCTTTCTACCTGTAAAATGGGAAATAGAACTGGTGTGTAATTGAATAAAGTGGTCATCACTTCAGAAATGGTTTTTTGAAAGTGTTCTAAAATCACATATCATACTTTCTGAACTAATAAGAACTTGACAGTACTTTTTTGATGCTGTCATAAGTGCCTTACAGCAGACAATATTTAATTATACAATTTCAGAAATGTGCTATAACTGTAGTATTGTGTGTTAATTACTATCCAGCAGAGACAGGGTGTAGTTTCTGCAAAACAATGAAAATCTGTAATTAAGTATTCTTACCACTGCACTGGGATTTACTGGGATTTACTGTGAAGGTTCAGTGTGAGTGTTAGTCATTAGTTGTTATAAAGGCAAATAACAGCCCATCATTATTTACCCAGATCAGAGCTCATCTGTATTTTTAAGGTAGCATTTAAGACTACGTTAAATTTCTGGGTATATGAACTGAACTAAATAACTGTTCCAATTGTGGTTGGATGATTTCCCCCGTGCATGGATTTAGGCAATCCTGTGCTGTGACAAATTAGTTGTATGAATAATTTTTCACAAGCACAGTCAGGGTTGGCCCAATACATTTTGCTACCCAAGCAGCTTGTATCACACAGTCTGAAAGAATTGACGAAAGATCCCAGCTTAACGGATCATCATAGTTGGTTGAGGCAGAACTCTCAGTTGGGATAGCCATGTACTTTGTGTTACAGACTCCTGTGGGAAAGGCTGTCTGATCTAAGTACTATTGAAAGATAAAGAAGCAGAGGAAGGGAGAGTAGCGGCCTTGAAATTGTCAGCAGTTAGCACCTAGGTCACCTGGTGAGAGTCATACCCACTGTAGTAAGATGTATTGTATATTATCATTTCTTGTTGTGTGTGTATACACAAAAAGAAGTGCATTTCTATACTTTCCCTTTCTTTTAAAGAAAAGATGGCATAGGAGAATGAAGCTATGAGACGGGAAGGAATTGCAACTGTTTTTAGCTGTTTTTATGGTGGTATTCCACATTCTGATAAGCTGTGTGAGACATCTGTGCATATCTGGATGGTCATCTTTCACTCTATTTTCACATTTATTTCGGGGTTCCTAGAGATGGTTTTGTGACAAGTGGTACTGTTTCTATCATGGAAAAGTGGCACAGATTGTGAAAGTGTTTCCTCCTAACTTTTCTCAAGTACCTAAACTACACCCCATCACACAATAGCCCCATATTTAAGAGGAGTACCTGCTCTCGCTGCATTTCAGTTGAAGCCGTGAGTTTTAATATTGGGCTGATTTTGTGTCTTCAATATTTTGTCTCTCTTGCTTGTCCTCCCGCTCATTCTATGGTTCATTGATTCATAGACACATATATAGGGTGCCATGAGAAAATGTTTGAACTTGGATTTTCACTTTCAACTTTGCCCTTTCCTAAATTGCTGGATTATTTTGTTCATTACTTTACTGTAAGCTCATTCATTAAAGCACTCTGTGCAACTGGAGTTTTCTTTTGAAATACCTTATCCCACAAACCGTTACATTCAATTAGTAAGCATTTCCTCTCATACAAAGCTTATTACAAAACACTGAAGTCTCTTTTTCTCTTTCTCTGCTCTAAATCCCCCGTTCTCCCCAGGCACAATTCTGAATAACAGACAAAAAGAACCAAGTGCTTTTCTTCTGAGTGTGTGGTCAGTGGAGTGTTTGCTGGTGGCTGAATCTTTTTAAAAAAAGAGTTTCAGTTTTGTAAACCTGCAATAAGTAGCGCATTGTGCCAATGCACAAAGTTATTAAAAGTAGTGGAGGATCCAAGGTACAAAAGAACTGTGTGAGAGACTTAATGTGATAGAATTTTCTGAACAGCTGATCAGAATTTCAGTGTGTGCAATACTTCTTCTAAAGTAAGACTTAATGCATATCATCCATTGGAATTTATAATTATGAGCCCTTTGGAAACCTTGTTAGAATTTAAAGGTGCCACACAGAAGTAGCTAAAATATCTTAAGCTTGCACACACAAAACCACTTGTGAGAGAGACCAATAATTGTTTCTACTATATTTCACATGTAATCCAAACAGTAATAGTCATATACTAATTTGAAAATTATGATAGTTGATATTCTCTTATTTAATTTTTTATCCATTTTATTATACTGTATAGCTATATTATTGTTAACTGCTGTGATGTTTTTATGATATAGCAGTTTATAAATATGTTTATAAATAATAAGTAATAATAATAAGAATAAGAATAAGAAGAATAAGTAAGTGTTGAAAACTAACAGCTTTTAGCTTAGCAGTTACAGTATTTGCTATACACATTGAATATCATGGTATCTTTCTTCTGTAATGTTCAAAAATCTGGAGTGATCATTCACATTCTTAAATTACCTAGTTTCTAACTTGCCACATATTTTACTGCTTCATATTTAAGGAAAATCAGCTCCTTTGCTTCCTCATATAGTTAATTTGAAGCTGAAGTGAGTTCGGAATGAAAACAGAATTAAAAACACTGGGAAACACATAGACTTAGAATAAGGAGACATTTCCAATAACTATCACCATCATTGTTATGAGTTCTATTATACAGAAATTAAAAATGTCTCCTTGAGACATGTAACTAGTATGAAAACACTTTTGACAAGTTTCCAAGCAAGGGTTCAGAAACTATTATTTATTTAAGATAATATTATAATATTATTCGACCTTTATATCTTAAAAGAAGATCCCCAAAGCAGGTTTCAGGTTAAAACAAAACACATAAATTGAAATTTTAAAAATCAAATGTGTTAAAAAGAAAGCAAATTTATAGAACAACAGAATAAATAGTGTGCAACTGGATTGAAATAAACAGTAGCAGTACACAACAAAGCAGTAAACTTCCAGAAAAGCAGCAAGAACAAATATTGTAATTCAATGAAACCATGAACAAATATATGTGCTTCTATTTGGCACCTAAAATGTAGGGCCTGGTCAACATCTCTGAGGAGGTAGTTCTATAACTAGGAACACACACACACAAACACACACAAACACAATCCCTGATTTCAATCAAACTAACCCCTGAAGGCAGAAGTACCCAGTGAAGAGTATCTGCAGAGGAACTTTATGACTGAGCTGGTTCAAGGAGTAGGTAGTTCTTCAAATTCCCAAATCCCAAGCCATAAATAGATGTAATGTTCAGAAAGGAGCACTTTGAATTATGGCCGGAATTACACAGAAAGCCACTGGATATGTTTTGATAGGAGCCCAAAATTTTCCACACAGCTAGTGCCAGTCAATAATCTAGATGCCGTGTTTTTCACAAATTTAAATTTTTAAGTAGTCATCATCAAAAGCAACCCCTCAAAGAGGAGAGCAAGAACAATTCCTGAAAGATATGGTGCTACAGCTATTGGTCCTGGAAGCTGCCTTGATATAAGTCAAACCATTGGTCCATCTATCTCAGTACTGTCTACATCTACACTCTATGCTGACTGGTAATGCCTTTCCAGGAGGCATTTCATCTTTCAGACAGGAGTCTTCCTCAGCTCTAGCTGGAGATGCAAGGGATTGGACCTGTTACCTTTCTCATGAAAAGCAAGTTCCCCACTGAACTACAGCACTTTTACACTCCTTATCCTTCACCAGACCAAGGTTGTCTGAGACATTCTCTGTTCTAAGTAAAAAAAACTGTGCAGAAATGAATCTAGATAATCAGTGTCATCTGAGAGTGCTCAGAGCTTACCCCACTCCATGGGGGGAAACACACACAGGAAAGAAGTAAAAGAAGTTTCAATCATCTAATAATAATATTTTATTGAATAATTGCTTTGAATTGTGGGGTGACAGGTCACGGTCTTCAAATTACAGTACTAACATCACTAGGAATACTTGGGCAGGGTATAAGTATGCAAGAGTTACATAATCAGATGTAGCTGTATAATTGTGCATCCATCTCTAAATGTGGGTTATTTGGGCTAATAATTCAGAGAAGGCAGAGTCTGACTATTTCGCAGGGAATCATGCCACATAATTTGAATCATTGTGAGTGCATCTGCCCATTATCATATTTGGGAATAAATGTAAAACATATCCAGTAAAACTTTAGTTTAAGTGACCTGTGATTTCAGTGACATTTTGAATGAGCTCATGCAACTGCTTTGAGTGCCTCTGGCAACGCAGTGGGTCATTGTTGTATGACAAGAACTTATCTTATTATGGAAAATTCATAACTTGCTTTCTTATTCTTCACTTCTCTGAAAGTAAATGTGGGCCACTGAGGAGAAGAAATAAAAATTGAACTATGTGCCTGATTCACTAACATTGAAGACAATAATGTTGTGCTTTCTACCTTCCCTAAGTTAAAAGTAAAATAAAATTCTTGGTACAGGGCCTAAGAATTTCCTGAAAATGGGTGGGCTTAAAAAAATATCTTGGCAGTGTCCTTCTTGATCATTTATACTCTTAATCCAAACATTCAGAAGAGCCCTGGAACTCATCTCCTAGCATACTTAAGTTTTGTGTGTGTAAAGTTAGTGAAGCTGAACATTCAAAATCAATGAGCTATATATGATGGGCCTATGAAGCACAGAAAAAAAATACCTCAGTATTTTTCTAGCTGGTCTAGAGGTAGGTAACAAAATTCTAGGGGCCAAACTTGAACCATCAAAGCTTTCCATCCAGATTATCTAGCTACCATTTGCTGGCTACTTGTTCTAGGGGGAAATGTAATTTAAAGCTTCTTTAGGTGTCAAATACTGCATACAACTGATCCTGTGCAATTATTGCTCTCACAGGGCTCCTGCAACTTGTCCAAAGTAACATCACTTTAAAGTCTCAGGCCAGGGCTGGCCCAATGTATCATGCCACCTGTGGAAAAAATACACAATGCTTCTGTCCTTCCTCATTCCATGCATAGGACTGGTCACTGAATCTTGTTTCTGCACTGAGGATGGATAACATCATTCAGTGCATCTGAAGGAAGTGGGCTAGTTTAGGGAGTGTGTGAGATACCAGTGGTGCACACATTTCTAATGTCCAACAGAAGGTAATGGTCAGGGTGGTCTCAGAAGAAATGGCTGTTCCCAGCACCTACCATCTGATGCAATTGTCTCACTGCTTGATGGTAGTGTCGGCCTCTTCTTGGGTTAACAAAGGCTGTCTATTCTAATCTGCTTTTAGAGTTTACCATGAAGTCTCTGTTGCTTTTGTAGAATTGTGGCCCACATATATCTAGCTCTTATAACCAGCTGGCAGTTGCTTTTGAGTGGCACATCTAGCATTCTTTATTGTTTTAAACCAGGGGTCACTGTCCCTCAGACCTTTTGGGGGGCCAGCCTATTTTTTTGGGGGGGGAGGACAAATTCCTATGCCCCACAAATAACCCAGAGATGCATTTTAAATAAAAGGACACATTCTACTTATGTAAAAACACACTGATTCCCGGACCGTCCGTGGGCCGGATTTAGAAGACAATTGGGCCGGATCCAGCCCTCGGGCCTTAGTTTGCCTACCCATGTTTTAAACAAGGAACAAAGGGAAGGGTATGGTTGTCTCAGGGCTAGCCCAACAAAATGAAGCATGTTTCTCCCCGTGTCAGGGAAGAAGGGGTGGCTGAAGATTTACTACAGGAACAAGGAGGGAATAAATATCTATGTTGGGAACAGTAGGGTCTGTGAATCAAATCAACCTTACCTGATGGTTGAAGTGGGAATCAAATGCCGCCATGGGGAAGAAAGGGGCCTGCTCTGAATCATGGCAGGCAGGTGCATAACCACACAACGCTCTTGAGCATCTTGCCCAGAAACGAGATATTCACAATTGAATTGTAGTTCTCAGAGATCTCAGGAAGGGCCTCTTAAGCAGGGGGTGCACCCTCGCCTCCTTCAGGGCAGCCAGAACAACCCTCTCCTGCAGTGAACCCACCCAATCAATCCTGTCTGGTCAGATTTTCTCAGCCATGATGGACAAGGATCAAGAAGATATTTGGTTGCCCAGACACTGTCAAGCATCTTGCCCAAATCATCAGGGCCAAACAATTGAAACTGATCCCATACAATCTGAGCAGTTCTGAATTTTTCCTAACAAAGGTGTTGAGGTCAGTACAAAAGCTTTACAATCCCGGCAAAATCCTTTGAGGAACTTTTGTAGAGTCAATGCTATATCAGGGCTCTGGAGGCATTATGAGGGAAATCAAAGGGCAGGTGCCAGCCACAACTACCTGCATTTCAGCAGGGAAAGGAGGGCCAGGCCTGGGTGGCAGTAGCTGGTATTTGGGGTCAGCAGCAGGGTAGACAGAGGACCCTTCTGAGATGTCATGCAATCAACAACTTTCCAACAGTGCCCTCCTTAATGCCAAGTCTCCTTACTTCCTCTTACAGTATATTCAAAGCATATGTTGTTGGATACATGCTGAAAAGAACAGTCAAATAATATCTTCTTCACCAGCATACTCCTGATTTATTATTATTTTTGTATTGTATTGTTATTTTCATGGAGTAGCATTTTCTCTGAAGAGGCGGGCAGAGTTTTGCTACCTTGCTGTCAGCCCTTAAATTACTCCTAAGAAGCTGCCAGAGTATTGAACAGAGTATAGTGCATAATACGCTTCTCACAGAGCATCTAAGTGTCTCATGTGCCCAATTTCAGATTTACTTTTGGATAAAAGCATTGTTTTGTCAATGCAACTAGCAAATAGTATTCTACCTCTGCATATCTTGTATGTATGGGCAAAGCCTGTGAATAAACATTGCACTAGCCGACGTGATCTATGATTATAGAAATTGAATTTTGTTTTGAGTATCATTCCCCCCATATCATGTTTGTATGGTTTTTTTTTTATATTTTCATTTGGAGCGGTGTTCTTTTATTCACAAAGGAAAGCCCTCAATTGAAATACTTATGTGAAAGTAAGATGATTGAAAAACGTTACCAGATGTACTTGCTACATTGTCGTAGTCCTTAAATCAAAAGCCTTAAGTAATAAGGTGTCATGAGGAATTTGCTTGCATACCCTTTATTATCTCAAAGGGAATTTTATGTAATGTTAGATCACTAGCTGAATTTACATTGAAGGGGCCTTCTGAAGCATTGATGAAAAATTCTAAGGAACTTGCTGTGAAAACAATAGTAAAAGAAATTGTATTGCATGATTTGATTTTGTGTTAAGAGCTGAGTTGTAAGTAGCTATTGTGTTGGAGCAGGGAACCAGGAATGAGAGGTCAAGGCAAGAGTCAGAGCTGGGAAGGGCTACTGTTGCCCAGAAACAGCCTAAGCCGCAAGTCTTTATAGCTCTTCTTGTTGAGGAGAGCCAGTGAACAGTCATTCCAGTGCTTAGAACCTGTTGCTGTCCATGCAGCTATATAAGCTTATGCCCCAGTGGCTCAGTACACTGGGTTACCCAGAGGTTCCTGGTTCTAGTCCTAACAACTCTTGACTTCTGTTCCTTCTAGGTACCATGAGCTTTTTTTTTCACGTAAAGAAGCAAGCAAGCAATGAAACTTACTTGATAAATAATTTGATTTAAATATTTAATATTGCTTTTATTCATTTCATACATCCAGGGAAGAAAGATTTGTATTATTTAGTGCTGCTCACCATTTTTATTTGTTCAGGTTTAATTAGTATTATTGTTAGAGACTGAGGGGGGGAATTTAAATTATTTTATGAGAATGTGACTGTGGCTCACTGAACATTGGCATGACGTCAGTGGACTTTCTAAGCAACCTGAGCATAATGTAGGTCTTCAGGTTCCTCAGTTACATTGGCACCAGGTCTCTAATGTTCAGACATTATTCTTCATGTTTAAGTAATAAGGGAAGGGACTGCATATAAAATGCAGACACTGTCACTTATAACTCCATCTGGTTTCAGTACAAGTGCATGGGGAATCTGAAGGCTGACAGTGTTTGTTCTTGGCACAGGTTCATTGAGTTTGTCTCTTGATCAGACTTAAGATGACAATTTCTTGCCACCATTTCTTCATGTTCCTTAAAGAAATCCTCTGTGTGTGTAACAAAGAGGGGGGCTGGGCTGGGCTTGACAGTTACTTGGAGTACTAAGGGAATTCATGTACTCTTGTTCCAACCTTTGTGAAAATATACAAATAGTCATCACAAGGTACATGTGTGGTATAGGGGTTCACTCTGAAACATTAACAAGGAGGTAGTAATTTTGAAGTCAGCTGACTTTCTTGTACCAAACAAACTCCTGTGTTGCAAAAAGTTTATGGTCATCATGTTTCCTTTGATATTGCTGACTTTATTGTACCAGCATTCAAGATTTGCAGTACAGTATAGGCAGATGCTGATAGTACAATTTTACCAAAAGATACTGGTAGTTGGAAGGCTGAAAGAAAGTGGCATCCTTTATCAAGGCTGAGGATGAACTGAATTCAAGCAACCATTCACAATACTCGCTAAAACCTGCTTTGGATTGCCATTGTAATTCCTTTGTTTTGCAAAGTAAGGTATTGGTGGGAATGGGATTGTTTGCACCATAATCCAGTTAGACCCTGGAAAAGCTGTGGTATGTTGCATGTTCAGCCATGTGACCATACTTCCCTGGGCCTCTGGGACCTTTTTGCATGTCTAGAGACCATGAAACTCCACTTAAGATATTATTATAATAATAATAATAATAATAATAATAATAATAATAATAATAATTTATTATTTATACCCCGCCCATCTGGCCGGGTTCCCCCAGCCACTCTGGGCGGCTTCCAATAAAACACTAAAATACAGAAAACTACAGATAACCCTGGTATATATTGTTCAGAAATGTCAGTTGTCATTACTGGATAAATGTTAAGTGAATTCAGCTACTGAGTATCATATTTTGAAGTTATTTCAATGAAACCTCTTTTCCCTTCCATCAGCAACTTATGCGGGAGCGGCAGCAGATGGCCAGCCGTCCCTTTGCTTCTGTGGACGTAGCACTTGAAGTAGGAGCTGAGAAAACAGACTTTCTACGAGGGCCATTAGAGGTAAGAACTGTGGTGCGGATGGGGGACCATTTCAATTTGCATACTGATATTGCTAGTCTCATCTGCATCTGCTTCTGAAACCAAGACGACTGTGATTACCCGGAGCTGACAAGTCGTAGCTACATATGTTGTGCCGTTTTTGAGGCTCATCGTTTCAGTAGCATGACATGAGCAGTAACAAAAGCCACTGGAGAATCTATTAGCTGAGGTTGGAGTGACAATCTGCTCACCTGGCAGCCCTTTCTTGGTGGATAAGAGCTGAAAGAGTTTAAGATGCACATATTAAACAAGCCTCAAATGTAGTCCTCTGAGTACATAGTGCCCCCTAGTTAATGGTTCACATCTATCTTAATTAACTGAGATTGCTCTTTAAAATGAGCTTTGTGTTACATTTCATTATTCTACTTTTATTTGAGAGGCTTGGAGAGTACTGTCTACAGAGTATGTTGTCGTTTGTGACTAATGGCTACATTACGGCATTTTTATTGTAAAGGCAGTACTTCTGAAAGAGAAATTATAATATGCTAAGCAGTGGGATGCTGTATTGGAATAGTGTAATAATGCATGAAATAGATTCTGGAAGAGTCACCTAAAAATAAAAAAAGAACTACAAATAGAGGATGATAATGACTATTCTAATTAGGACTCTCTTTTTATTCAGTCATATTCATATATTTCTGTACCTTTATTTACAGTATTTTGTTTATGAACTGTATCTTTTCTAGAACCAAAACATCTCTAGAATTCTCCCAAATTATCAATTAGCTTTCACTATTTCTAGTTTTTCTTAAATCTAAGTTTTGTCTTGAGTGTATCAGTACCCTCTTTCCAGTCCAGGAGGGAAAAAAGGAACCCAAGTCCCCCCCTCCCAGATAATATAAAACCCCAGGGTACCATCCCATGCTCAGATAAATGGACATAGAACTCAATAAGCTATAGAAAAGTGGAGATAAATTGTTCATCTTCCTTTTCTTTTTCTTTAAAAATAGTTTAGTTCAGTCTCTATTTTAAATAAACAAACAAATGTCAGAAAGTGATGCAGGCATAGGTTGTGGAGGTTTTTGTTATCAGGACTGCAGCTCATGGGGAGAGGAGGTTTATCCTTCCCTCCCTTGAAGTCCTCAATATTGGTCTCTGCACAGTTACAAGGCTTAATAATAATAAAAATATAGTCCTCATAGCTGTTTGGGGATTTGTTTTTCTTTGGGGAGGGGATCTCAGCTGGAGAAGGAAGCAATATATACATCCCCTTCCACGTGCTGTGTTGCCAATAACAGTTGCATGTTGTGACTGCAATTAAGAAAAAAACAGAGATTTAACTGCATACTATGCATTGAATGTACCATTTGACCCTAATTTAGGATTATTATTACCCATTACAACTGGACAATTGCCAACTGATGTGTTAGGAATGGAGTGGGGTTGCAAATGGGGTTTCTTTTTTTGTTCCAGTACTGAAGAACTGTGCAGTCCAACATAGAATGATACCTCTGTAAAGAAACTTAGATTTCCTGCAACCAGTTATTACCTACAGCACATTCATTGCAATATGACAGGATTTCATAGAAATGCCTTTATAAGTACTTAGCTGAGATGCTGCTACTGTATACCAGGCTCATTGTAATCCCAAAGACTAACTCTTGCTGAGTTTTCAGTCCTTCTAATGAACAGAAACTGATGACAATATTTATTGCTGCCATAATTTGAGTATTTTCAAAGCAGAGTGCATTAAAACAATCAGTCTTGCCAAATAAGCTGTGCTAGATTGTGACCAGGGAGTGCAGCTGTCAACATCAACACCCCCATCTTCAGCTGTCTGGTGAATTTCCCTTTTGGAGAGAAACAAAGGGAGGCTCCAAGCTATTCAGGATGATGACTCAACAGCTGCATACAAAACTAAAGTTTATGTAATTAATCTGGAAAGCAATATTGTTATGCTCTATTTGGGTGGGAAGGGACAGGGTGGGTGGTGGGAGCACAGGCTTGTGGATTGTTTACTTACAGCTTATATAATTAAACTTTAGAAGTAAACATCAAAAGTTAATTGCTGCCATTTTCTATGACATGTTTTGTTTAGAAACAACAGTGGAAGCTGAAATATTTTAATTATATTTTTGAGTTCTTATTAGGGTTTCTTCCTCCTTTATTTCTACTATAACTGTACTCTAATGTTAGTACTCACTCCTTGGATATGTTCTGCCTAGCCTTATTAACATATACAGAGTCTGGATACTATTCAGTTTTTCCCCACTAGAGGATTGCAATCTGCAGCAATAAGGTGCATTGCCCTGAATATTAAAGTAATATGGTGCAATGTATTGATTGGCGTGTGGTATCTACTGCATAGAGTTCAATACAAAGGATGAGCTTTGTCTTATAAAATTAAATTACAGGTCTGTTTTGAACTTACAAAAGGAAAGTAATAAAATTACATTTGTTCTAAATAGTCACAGTTCTCCTTAGCCCTATAGTTGCATTCTAGTTATTTTACTGAATAGGATAAGATTTCCATGCTATCCCATTTTTAAATTTACTACAGTTTCAGTGTGATTTATTGGAAACTATCTAACTCCATCCCTTTAATGAGACTTACAAGGAAGAGGAGGTCATTTGTTATTTAGTTGTTTAGTGGTGTCCGACTCTTCATGACCCCATGGACCAGAGCACACCAGGCACTCCTGTCTTCCACTGCCTCTCGCAGTTTGGTCAGACTCATGTTGGTAGCTTCGAGAACACTGTCCAACCATCTCGTCCTCTGTCATCCCCTTCTCCTAGAGCAGACATCCCCAAACTGCGGCCCTCCAGATGTTTTGGCCTACAACTCCCATGATCCCTAGCTAACAGGACCAGTGGTCAGGGATGATGGGAATTGTAGTCCAAAACATCTGGAGGGCCGAAGTTTGGGGATGCCTGTCCTAGTGCTTTCAATCTTTCCCACTATCAGGGTCTTTTCCAGGGAGTCTTCTCTTCTCAGGGCCGGCTCTAGGTAGAGTCCCGGTGGCGCGGGGCGCCAGGGCGGTGGCACCGGAGCGATCTCCGCCCCTCAGCGCCAGGGCGCCCGACCTGCTCGAGACTGCCCTGTCTCTTCTCATGAGGTGGCCTCAGAGCCTGGAGCCTCAGAGGAGGTTATAGCATTGTCCTAATTGTGTTTGTTTTAACAACCACTGCATTCTTGCATGTCTTTTGTATTTGTTAGGTGGCATCAGTTGACATAGCATTCTGGATGTTGACTAATTTTGAATCAACGTGGAGCTTTCATATGATTATCTTTTCAAAGAGAATGTAAAAGTATTGGATGTAGGACTTGCATTGTTGAAATAAAACCTCCCACTTACAACATTAGTACAGTTGCAAGTTAAGTTCACTTCAACCTCTTTCTCCAACCTTATTTTGTCAAATTTGATTCAAGGATAATTTGGATCAGGTATAAAGTCATGCCAATTTTTATTGACATTGTAATAACTCTGTCACTTCCAGTGATGTTATATTGACTGTGGATCGTTTAGACAAAACATAATGTCAGAGTAGCCGTTACCCACAGTACTATAGGTCTTCTACTTGGTTTGTTAGTGAAAATGTTGCACTTTAATATTGCTTCTGACATACATAATGTTGTGAGTTCCACACTGATGGATGTTTTATTTGCATTTAATGCTGATTGTCAGGTACTGTTCCTTTATTTCTGGTGTGATGATATACATTCAGTGTTCACTTTTTGGATATTATCTTAGGGTAGGAAGCCAGCATAATTTACGCTGCCTGAAGTTAAACCAGCATAAAGTACGCAAGACACAAACCGTGTTCAGGAGCAAGGCCACTGCCAACTGATTCTGCCCAAGCCTGGCAGTGAGAAAACAAACCTTTAAATAGAGTTAGACTTGCACCACTCTTTTTGCCAGTTTAAGTTCTTGTTGGTTTATATGGACTCATGACTGAGCTGAACAAAGTGAGGATTTAGCATTTTCAACATGACTTATGCTGGCCTCAGCTGAACCAGCTTAAGGTGGAATGAGGGACTTCCACTGGCATATCTCTGGCTGAGCCATGGTTGGGGAGGCAACCAGGTGATTGACTGATTGACTGTATGATTGATTTTAGAACAGTATATTTTACTATGGCCACTTAACCCACCAACTAAAAGAAGAAATGGATCATTGAAAAAGAGGTCAAATATTTGCTTAACGTTTGTAGTGTGCCTGCTAATACACATGTATAGGTGCATATTTATCAACAATCGGCCACCATCAGCTGCCACCATCCTGGTCCCAGCAAGTGACAGCACTGCCACAATCACATTATTCTTTATATTTAAACTAGAATTGGTACAGAGTCAGTCCTTTTAATACAGGGTGGTTTCACTGGACAGTGCTTCAAACAGAGAAGCATCTTCTGTAAAGCAGGTCACATGATCACTGACCTCTCCTGCCTCTCATTTCATTTGCTAATTATGAGGTCAAAGCTCAGTCGGTTGAGTATGAGACTCTTAGTCATGGGTTCGAGTCCTACATTGGGCTAAAGATTCCTGCACTGCAGGTGTTGGACTTGATGACACTTGTGGTCCTCTACAATTCTATACGGTTTTTTTTCAGGGAAGCCTTGCACATATGTAGTTGTGATCAGTTCAGGAATCTGGGGGCTTAAATAGCCTTCAGAAATTCAGACCTCAGACAGTTTGGGGGTTAAAATGGCAGTGTGCCCCTCAATTCGAGGATATGTCTCCAACCGGTGCTGGTACTATTATATTTGCCTGCTTTTGTTGTGCTATAGAAGTATTTATTTTCTTCCCACTTTCAGTAGCTGTGCATTCCTACTCAGCACAGTCCAAGACCTTACTTGTGCAGTATATTTCCTTGTATATATTAAAAATACACTTATTTGAATGATCTAAATCCCAGTGAGATTTGAGGTTATTATGCAAAGCTGTATAAATAAAGCCACCACCACCCTGGTTAATAAAAGCAGTTATAACAATTTTTAGAAGTCTGCATCGTCAGGAAGCTTGAGCCCAAGCTTCAGTTCTGTTGGTTGCCATTGTGCCATTGGTGGCTGCTAAGAATTCAGTGTGATTTATTTAAAGTACAATACAATCCAGTGCTCGAGCTTTGTGCGTTCAGGTAATTGAAGTTTATACTAACAAGCAAGTTTTCTGTTTTCCCTTGCCAATAAAGTGGGAGGACTTTTTAACTTGCTTTGCAAACCAACATCATTTTTTTTTGCTGGGCTCATATTCCTGCTTAATTTAAATAATTTAATGAGCAATTTTAAAATCTGCAACCCAAGCATACTTGATTATTTTATACAAAATGAAACTGGTATGTGTGCTTCATCAGCAGTACACTTCTTTTACCCCTCTCTGATAGCAAAAGTTCTGCAGAAACTGGAAGTGCATTATATCAACCTCTTCCTTGCAGGTCATCTCATTGATCTGTTTCACAGACCCTTTTTACCTCCATTTCTCTGCTGTGTGGAAGGCTACATTTGTTGCCAAATTGACTTCACAGAAAAGCATAGCATATTTTACTGTGAAGATACAATCCTGTCACATGATCATAATATTATAATGCCGCATAAATTTGGAAGTATGCACATTTCTGGTCACTGTACCTCAAAAGGGTACAGCTGACAAAGCCGTAGAGCTGACAAAGGTACAGAAAAAAAGGGACCAAATTAATAGGTGGAGCAACTCCCCTACAATGACAAGCTACACAATTTAGGGCTTTTTAATTTGGAGTGAGTAAAGTGGTCATGACAGAAGTGTATAAAATTATAAGTGGTGTGGAGAAAGCGGATAGAAAGGATTTCTAACACTAGAACTAAGTGTCTTCCAGAGAAGCTAAAAGCTGGGAGATTCTGGACAAACAAAAGGAGGTACTTCACATAGCAGGGACAGGAAGACTAAGAATCTGATTACTTCATTTATGATTCTCTCTCTCTCTCTCTCTCTCTCTCTCTCTCTCTCTCTCTCTCTCTCTCTCTCTCTTTTTCCGCACTGCCCCACAACCCCTTACAGGATGTCCCCCCCCCCCCGAATTCTCATGGCTCCACTTGTGTGATCAGCTTTTACAACGTCACCTTCTAGTGAAATGTCAGTTTTGTTGCTGATTTGCAATGCTTCCCCAACAAAGCCCATCCTTTGATCATTCATGCTACCACAATCCATTAGTCTCTCCACTGTGGTGTGACACCAAGAGGGGTGACACCAATTTTGTGGTGAAACTAATATTTTTGTTATTCCATCCCACAACTAAGTTTTCCCTATCCTTATTGTCGCTTCCTTTCATTGTCTCTACCATAGTTTCTAATGTCCATACTAGCATTATATTTACTATTCATTGTCTATCCAGTGAATGCTATTCTTTCTATTCTTGGATTATTTCTTGCAGTTCTATTTCTTCCTTCCTCAGTCTATATTAGAGTGACCATGAATGTGTAGCCTCATGCCATTCTTGCCCCAGGAAATGGAAGATTGTATCAGCCCATTTTCTTTCATTTTTCTAGCTTTCTTCTTTCTCCAAATCCAATTCCAAATTGCTTTTCTACCTTTCTGCATCTCCACTGATTTGCTCCTCACTTTGACCTCTAAACATACAATATCAACCTCTTACTCACCCCACCCCACCCCACCCCATCTCTTCATCCAGTATGTTTTTCTCTAACTTGTCAGAACTCTGTGTAGCTAGAAATTGCCCTTCCACTCAGGCTGCCTCATTTATCTGGAAAACGTTTTGTCTCTCAGGCTATTGAATCTCTTCATTTGAGATATTGCCTCAAGACCTTTCTTTTTTCCTTAGCTAATGGCAGGTTCTTTCTGGAAAAAAACATTTTGTGATACCTCAATGAAGGATGTTATTTTCAGAAAAAGATATTCTGTCGTTTTTATATCAAGGCACAATACCTGCCTCAAAGGAAAACAGAATTTTGGTTTACTCTCAACAGTGCTTCCTTCTGTAGCAAAGAAAATCCTATAAATCTTGCTGCATGTTTACTTTCAGATTCATTGGTCTTGTAATATTTCTAATTCTGCAACTATTAAATACAAATCTATATTTTGACTCCAATCCCCCAATGCTATAGCTAAACATACACACATACAGGCTGAACTTGGACATGGTCTAGATACAGTAAACATTTGTCATAGCTTTTTTTAAAAAGCTTTTCAGTTCTTTATCTAATAGATAAATAGACTAAAATACTTAGCATTGAGTAAAGGCAGAAATATTTCAGTTCAACCATGCTTTTGCTTCTTCAGCATACAGCATATCTTTGCCCAGGGAGGCTCACTTGATGCCATCATTGTATATTTTTATGCACCAGGCAAATCCTCTTTTATAACTAGGCCTTTAGCCTCTAATTGTCTGTGGCCTTATAAAAGTGGGTGGAATATTTTTAATGTATATATTTTCTCCATTGGTTTTTATGTAATGGATTGGTTGGTTTATTGGTTATGAGTTGCTTTTGTTTGCTTGAGCAACGAATTCAAGAAGGAGGAGGAGGAGGAGGAGGAGGAGGAGGAGTCTAGGAAAAGTTGACTTTATACACAAAGAGTTGACTGCCCACAAATATTTCTCACATAGGATAGTGCTGTTTTGTTTTGTTTTGTTTTATCCCAGGTTGAATAGTTTTTCATGTATTCTTGTGGCTTGGGCATATACAATGGAACCTTGGTTTACAACTACCTCTGTTTATGAATGCCTCCGTTTACGAACGCCGTGGACCCAGAAGTGTTTACATCCGGGTTCCGCGGCATCAGATGCGCAGAAGTGCTCTTTCGCGCTTCGCGCATTTGCAAAAGCATGCCTTTGGGGAGTGAATGCCTCCGTTTACGAACGCCTCCATGGGGGAGGTGCAGTTACGTCCATGGAACGGATTGCGTTCGTAAACCGAGGTTCCACTGTATGTCTCTTAGCTTTTCATTATTTTCTATTATGCTAAGTCTATGGTTTTATTTTCGAAATGCTCAAATCGATATTTTTCTTTCCATAGTATTAACTAGGTATATAACACTATTCATACTCAGAGTAGACCCATTGACTCAAGTCTATTTAAATCCTATTAATATTGTACTGTAGATCACCCTAAGAATGAAATAAAATAGAGCAAAGACAAAAGAATTGGGGTTTAAAGCCAAATCCAGAGTACATTAAAAAAAGAACTATATTTATATTTTAAACATGGCTTGTCCAGTATTTTGGAAATCATTTACTTAGAAGCAATTTTAAAGAGTTTGCTGAGGGCATTTTCACACATTAATCCCTCACACATTCCCACCTGGATTCTCTAGGAAGAGTCTGAGAGTTGGCCTTGAGCTTATCCTGATTTATTTGTGCCCTTCCATGTTATCCTTGAAAGTAAAGGTAGGAAGCCCTTCTGAATATATAAACACAGGACCTGAACCTAGGAGGTTGCACTCTGTGAGGCACACAGTGAATATGCACATCAATGTGAGCCCTTGGCCCATTCCAGATTTTTCCCTGTGGGGAATCTGAATGGGAAAATTTAATGGGGGAAACTGCTAAGTCAGTAAACCAGTAGAGGTAGCACTTTAAAAAAAAACAAAAAAGCAAGAAATCAGCCATGCTTTCAGTTTAAGATATTAAAAAATCTGATTTAATATTTTTTATATTTAAGAAATGATGCCTTAAGCACACTCTGCTTAATCCAATTGCTATAAAAGTTACTGGAATGGAAATACAAGATTTCTAGCTGCACAAGATTTCATGCTCCAGTAGCATGAACATAATATGAAGTTTAACTGATTAAGTGTAGGTGTTTTGTCATATGTTGACATAGTAATAGCATAATTTATTAATTAATATATTTGAGTGTGCCGTTTCTGAGATTAACAATATCAAAATACAGAAGTGTGATGTTTTCAAGCATAATACAATTTCTGTACTGTGTATGCAAAGTTTACAAGAAAAAGACACTGTAGATGACACGATTCACTAAAATAAACACACAGAATGTTGCTTATTCCCTACTTTATTGTGTTCTAAATTTTTAGTCAGTGCAAAACAAAATATTTTACCTTTTTCTCAGGGCCATTGCTTCAAAAATGGTACTGTAAACCCTGTTTGTGCACAACAAGCAAAATACCAAATTCTATTGATAGTTTTACTCTTGGGACCAAATGAATAGATTGTTGCCTGGTTTATACCATTATATATTAGATGAACGGCTTTCTTGTGGACTATATTTTTTACCAACTGCAAAGAACAAATGATTTCGACCATGATATATTGTCCATTTCTCCATTACTTTCGATGGCACCTGATGTTGTTGTTGTTTGATCATTGCGTAGTATAATTACTGCTGTTATTTCAGCTGGGAGGGGGGCATTATTCCACACTGGTTCTTCTTTGAAAGACCTTTGACTCGAGCATGGATCTTGTCCCCCCCTCTCACAGGGGGCACCATGCACTTTCCTCTTCTTCTTTAAATTCAATTGCATTGTCCATGACTGATGATTGTTTGTCCTTCTTCTCTGTATTCTCTGTTAAAATTAGTCCTTTTTCAGTTTCCACACAGTTCTGGTTTATTTTCACAATCTGTATTGTATTCTGGTGCACTTCAGTTCTTAAATCCAAAAGTAATCTCAGAAGTTCCTCTTGAAAGTCTACGAAGTCAGATGATATTATGTCTGCTGACATTTTGTTAATCTCAAATTTCATGGGAACAGCACAGATTACAAAGCAGGAAATGGCGCAGTTCATATTTCCAAACTTCAAAAACAAAAGTTATGTCTGAACTGGTTGCAAACTCACATTTTTAATTCTTCATCATACCTTAAAACTCTTATGTCCTTTATGAAAAAAGCATTATCAAACTTAATTTTCACAGCCGTGTATTTTGCGTTCTCTTCAATGTTGACAGTTCCAAACCTCAAAGAGGTAAACAAATTCCTTCCTATTGAGATATCATAATGGCGGCTCGCTGATCCCTCCAGGGACCTGACTCCAGCTTCTAGGGGGACTTTCCCAGTCCAAAATAAAAAATTTTACAGGGATTTTACTGAATTCAGCCCTTCTCCCCTTTACCCTGTCTTAGGGGGGAGGTTTTAGGTCCAGTTTTGGAGATTGAAAGGTTCCTGTCAATCTTTCCAGCTTCAGGCAAATTAACTGTGTCTCAGTTCTCTCAGTGGGGGAGATTGACTTCCTTTTTTAAATCTCCCGTGGCCAATTCTTTCCCATTAATTTTTTTTAAATTCTTTTTCGTTACTCACGGTGTCCAATATGTTCAAATCATTTGAATTTGGAAGAATCCACCGCTCCACAGGCTGCCGGCACGGAGCTTCGTGCTGTGAGGGTAGCAGTTTAACTCAAGGCACCACGTGTCCACACCGCTTGCTCTCGGCTCCCTTAATAGGGCTTACCGGGGAGCAGAACACTCGATCTGGGGCTCTTTTGAGGGTCCGCGGTGCTCTTGCAGCTCCCCCCTCCCTCACAGCACCAGGGAATCTTGGACATCGATATTCCCTCGCCAATCAGCAATGGGGGTTCCTCATAACTTTCCTTACCTTTAATTAGAAGCCATATGCAAAACCCTAGCTCTAATGTGTTGATAAAACTGAGAAATGAACTTCGGAAATCTAGCAGAAAGCCCCTTGTCTTCATATATCTGTGCTTTAGGATTTTCTCTTTACATTATTGGTTAGCATTCCCTAGATCTAGTGACTAGGGCCAATAACCTTTTAACTTGCTTTAATACTATGCACTTGCTCACATGCCAAGTGAGGTTAAAATAAGGTCAAACAAAGTGTAACTTCATTTTAAATATTAGTTCCCAAAGAACAACATTTAAGCAATTAAAAAAAATTAGTCTAGAGAATCTTTGAATAACTAAAAATTATGGGGTTAATTAGGTGAATAACCTTGACATATTTCATCTAAGGTACAGTCATACATCCATTGCTGAGATAATTATAGCACAATGCTAGTTTTTGTTAAACCTGAATACATGAAAGCAGCCTAGATAATAACACATAATAGTGTTGCGTGGCTTATTTTTTGTCTTATGCCCCTTATAAAGGCAAGCGTATCTTTCATTTTCCTGTACCTGTACTACCTTTGTTGTGTTTTCTGTGTCAACCATCAAAATTATCTTACTTCAAGAGTCTTCACAAACAGCATTTTTGAATGTTAATGTGTAAGGTACTGATTTACAGAAAATCTACAGTGTCTCTGATGTGTGAAAGAAATTGTTCTGCCCCAGAGCAATGTTTATCTTCCGTGATTTATTCCACACTTGCTGCAGAGACTGTTTATACCAGAGACAACCAACTTGAATCCTCTTTTTCCCTTGTGGCTTTCCTTAAGCTGGGAAGACAGGACCATCAGATCAGGAATTACAATTCTCCTGTGAATTGCTACAACAGAAAAAGGAATGCCTTTAACAGAAAAATAATGTCACAATGTGTTGATGTATTTCTGGCGTAAAACATGCTTGACAGTGAGAATAAAATTTTGTATCTTCAGCTACTTATATGCATATTCTTTTACTATAATTTATTCTACTATGAATTAGACACAGAAAGCTCCTTCTCACTCTTCTTTCCATACAAGAGGGGAAAGGAAAAGCGTTTCGAATCACACCAAATAACTATGAAAATGGCATCACCATGCACACATGATAGCTACAGTGCACAGTGCGCACACACACTGATATCCTCATTCTATAAATGCCCACGCTTGCAAAAAGGTTTGCAGGATGGAGAAGAGTGGCTATAGCAGGGGTCCCCAAACTACGGCCCGGATGCGGCCCAATTGGCCTGCCAATCCGGCCCCCACCCCCGCCGCCCGCCGCCACCCGCTCTTATGGCGCGCAGCGCGGCAGCGCTCTTCCGGGTCGGGAAAAAAGCGCCGAAAATCCTTTGTGCGCATGCGTATGGGCCTCTCCCGATCCGGAAGAGGTCATTTCTGGTGCACTTCCGGGTCGGGGGAGGCCCATATGCATGCGCACAAAGGATTTTCGGCGCTTTTCCCACCCTGGAAGCGCGCCGCCACGGCAGTAAGCGCCCGTGCGCATGCGCACGAGCGCGCACTCCCCCGTCTGCCGGCCCGCACAGGCGCGCGCTCCCCCGTCCTCCGGCCCGCCACGCGATTGGCGCGGTGGGAACCGGCCCAAACGCCGGTAAGTCTGGGGACCCCTGGGCTATAGTATTGGTATGCTATCCAACACTAACCCAGTGCTGTTCCAACGGAAGAGTGTGAGTTGGTGCAACTGTGCCAACTGCAGCCACCATTGTCCAATGTAGCATACTAGCATAACAGAAAAATGTGTGGCATATGAATGGGGTGAGTACCAGTAGCAGTTCAAAAGCCATTTCCCCCACCACTACAAACTGATAGAAAATTCAGTGCTGTAATTCCACACAACAGGATAGTTGATCCATTAGGGTAGAGCAGTGCTGCTGCAGGTATGACCATGTAAAACATCCTCTGTGCTATTGCAACAGTACATATCTTTTCTATTGGAGTATCTGCTATGTGCATAACACTCCTTAGAGGCTGCTTAGTAAAGTAAGAAAAAAATGCATTGAAACTACATCCAAATAAACATGTTTAATTTAATTAATCATCATATTCCTATCCAAATCAAGATTGGTCTGGTTTACGACTGGAAGCATGAAGATACAAGTTTCTGAAACAAGCTATACTGCACAAACAGTGAAATAAATAAATAAATATATTTTTTAATTTTTTTACAAATACTGTAGAAAAAAATGTTAATATTGGTGAAATCATATCTAATGCACATTTTAAAAATAGAGTCATTTAGTGTATTATTAGAAGTGCAGGTTTAATGCAACTTTTCTCAATAGTAAATAAATACCAGTGAAGCACATAAACATTGTTAATTAATAGTCACAAGGCGAGATCATGACATACGCTGTTAGAAAACTCACTTTTGCTAACATAACAAAGACCTTATAAGCAATTTGAAACCTGAGAGACATGAAGAATGATACCCAATTGTTCGCTGCTGTCTAACAAACTGCAGTAATTGGGAAAGTAACCTTGACATATTTTGGCTGAGGTCTGAGTACCCACAGTTTATTATATTTCAGACAGTATCCATTAACAGAGATGTGGAGCCAAATTAACTCTAATGTTGCAATCTTCACAAGACATTCCATAGCTAGCAATAACGTTAAAATGACACTCTTAAAATAAGAATTTCAATTATGAGCCAGATGAAGCTGGGGGGGGGGGGATTGACAGCTTTAATGAGCAGTAGGAGTTAGCATTTACTTTGATAAAGATAAGAGTTAACATAGATACGAAGACACACCAAAAAGAGTAATATGAGCTGATTTCCCATTGTGCCATTTTGGCAACACCTGAAGGAATAAACTTTCAAATTTATTTCCTCAGACTAGTCATCATTTAAAATTCCACCTATTTATTTATTTATTTCTGGTATTTATATGCCACTTAATATCCAGAATTGCTTATAGTTACATTGTTGTAATGTAATGGGATGCGGGTGGCGCTGTGGGTTAAACCAAAGAGCCTAGGACTTGCCAATCAGAAGGTCGGTGTTTCAAATCCCCGCAACGGGGTGAGCTCCTGTTGCTTGGTCCCTGTTCCTGCCAACCTAGCAGTTCGAAAGCACATCAAAGTGCAAGTAGATAAATAGGTACCGCTCTGGCGGGAAGGTAAATGGTGTTTCCGTGCACTGCTCTGGTTCGCCAGAAGCGGCTTAGTCATGCTTTCGAAAACAGAGCTCTGAATTCTAATTATCCATTTCTTTGTCAGACTGTGTGGATAAACAATGCTGTTGCATGCTTTCCAATTAATGTGCATCTTGTATTGCTTTGCAACAAATCTAAGCAACACATCCTGTGGAATTCTATTAACAAGTAAATGAATATCAGCAATTTGCACTCAGTTTAGCTTGATTGTTAAATGTAAGTATAAGGATCAAGAAGATATTGAGTAGTAATTATTTTAAATGGGATCAAAATATGCGTAAAGCAGATAGGTTAGCAGCCAAGGCTATACTCCAGGAAGGTGAAAGGAAAGGAATGAAATAAAATCCTTTGGAGGTCTACAATAAAAATTGTCCATTTTAAAAGTAGATTACTGCAACCCTATACCCACTTATATATGAGTAAGTCCTATTCAACTGAATGGGACTTTTTTTGTAGACATAGTATAGGATTGTATTGTAGGTGAAATTTTCATAAAAAGAATACGACAATTAAATAATAGCCATGACATTCTACCAGCATACTTTTACATTGCTGTTTGTTAGGACTGTTGTTCAATATCTGAACTAACTTTCCTGATGCTTCCCCACTGATAGCTTGGTTTGTGTGGATGAGGAGACTTTTAGTCAATGCTTGCTTGCTTTTTTTGCAAAGAGAAATGATCCATGGGAACTCCCAAAAGGAGAGAAGGCATGAGAAAACACATCCAGACTTTCATGCTCTGTAGCAGCACCTAAGCAGTTAGAGGCTGACCTATTTTTGAGGTGGTATTTCAAAGACTTTGCAGTTCAAGCTTTTTAAAAATCAATCTATTTCAAACCCTGCAAAGCCGTTACTTAAACACCAATACTAGAAGACACGATGTCTCTGTAAGGAATTTAACTATGGTTCCGTGGTGAGCTGGAGTAGATTTTACTTCCATCTTAGGGCCACGTTTTCAGAAATGAAATGTCATGTTGATAATTTTGGTAAATGTATCTGTGTACAGCATGGCATGTGATGAAACTGACTCCATTTCACGAAAGAGGCTAACAATGTAGATCAAAGAAACAAAGTAGGGAATCAAGAGTATGAGCCTCAAAAAATGTGTGCACAGAAGTCAGGGGGTTTCAAAGTCTAGTAAAATATAAAGTGGAAAATTAAAAGGACAGGCCACATGAAATGTCAGCATGCTTGTCCTTTACCACCTTTGGTCCCAGAAGCCCTCATGTGATGACATTCCAATCATTACACCTGTCTGTCTGTCTGTCTGTCTGTCTGTCTGTCTGTCTGTCTGTCTGTCTCTCTCTCTCTCTCTCTCTCTCTCACACACACACACACACACACACACACACACACAGAGAGAGAGAGAGAGAGAGAGAGAGAGAGAGAGAGAGAGAGAGAGAGAGAGAGAGAGAGAGTTATTTCAAACTTTACTGTAATATGTCATTAATGATGTTTGGGGAAACACATGAACTGAGCCTAGATGTTGACTTAGTACATTCAAGGGTTCCCATACGTCCAGGAATCCCCAGACGTGTCCTCTTTTGGGGGTCCTACATGCCCATCCGAGGGGAATTTTACATTTTAAAGCCTTTTTAAAAAAGTAATAACAATAATAATTGTGTGCACGGTTCGGACTCTGGGCGAACAGCTTTGGGCTTGGCGACAGCATAGGGGCTATCAGGCGATTGTCCAGAAAAGCTCAACAACTTTTTGTGTCCAGATTTTTACCTCTTGAAATATGGCAACCCTAACTTATTCTGCCACTTGGCTGGCTATATCCACATCTGCTAAAACAAAGAGATTATCCTGCTATAGTGTGAAGCAGCTCCAATTTAGCTAAAAGCCCATTTAAATTAGTCCTTCCCTGAAAATCAGTATTCACAACTGTTAGTTTCTCTGTGCACCCGAACCCTCTATATTTAATGCCCTTTAAGGTGGCTGTTTGATAACAATTTCTGTTGGCATGCCTTCATTGCACATAATTTCTCAATAGTGACCAGGTAATCTGTAAAGTAATCACAATATAATTATACTTTTATTTTTGAATTCCAATATTGTGCAAAAATTTAACTATTAATATTGTTACTTTTGTTTTCATTTGATGAATTACTAAATTATTGTGTATGATCTAATTAAATAAATTCTAAGAGTTTCTGAATTATATGCAAAACTGAATGTTAAATTGTGCTAAGTTATGGAATTTACAACAAATCCCATGCTTTCATTCATGAGAAAAGGGCAGCTCGAATGGAAATATATATTTGCTTATGCAAAAATATAAAAACTACTTCACCCACAACATGAGCATGGATATAGCCAGGCTACGTGTTTAAAATACTCACAAATCCATATTCGTCTGACGTGGGGGCAAGCAGTGGTTGCCAGAAGGCGCATATTAAGATTATGAGGGGAACTCTCCATTCCTGTTATTTTCTTTCTTAAACATTTACTGTTAATATCATATTCATGATTCTATATCCCATCATGTTCCCCCTTTTCCCATTAAGCAGAACAGATTTGCAACCAAAGGGGGAAGCAGAACTCAGGAAATGAGTTCAGGTAGCAGCTGCAGATAGGTGGTAGAGCATCTGCTTCGCATACAGAGAGTCCCAGGTTGGCCCCCGGCATCTCCAGGTATGGCTGGGAGAGACTCCTGCGAAACTGAAGAGTTGCTGCGAGTCAGTGTAGACAATACTGTTTTTAATGAAAGGGCTGGTGCCATGCTCTTTTATTGTAGTTATCTCTCTGTGTGTGTTTAGTCATTTTTATTGATTTTCCCTTATGATTTTAGCTATTCTTGCTTTTATCTGTAAGCCAGCTTGAGTCTCTGTCAGGGGAAAAGACTGTGTATAAGTAAATAAATTTATTATAACAATAGAGACTTGAAACTGGATCACAGAGTGTGTAGTGGTTTCTTAAACCAAGTTTATTCCAAGTAATTAAACTTTTAACTATTTTGAGGAGCTCTTAGTAAATAAATCAACTTCTCTTTAGATCAGTTGATGAGTTTTGATGCAGTCCTAAGGCTAACAAATTCGATGAAAACTGGAGAAATCCAAACTTTGCAAAATATCAGGGACAACTAGCAGTTTGTAGCTGATTATTTTTAAACAAACCAGCTTGTTATTCAGTACCTTCAGTAATAGCAATAAGGTATGATAACTTTTTTTTTAAAGCTATTTGCTATTCCCATTTTACTGTGGCTCAGAAAAAGGAAACTCTACATTTTCCCTTCCTAAAATAGCTTTGTATATCTTTCAAACTTGGCTCATGTTAAAATGCCATTTTCCCTAATGGATCATGCACTGGATCCAAATAACTGAATGAGAAGAAACTAACCACTAGTGATTTTCCATAAATGCTTGCACACAAGCATCCACAAGAGTTCATACAGTGCTTTAATAAGTAGGTTATATAGCAATTCGCTTTGGGGTTGTGTGAGCTTTTGTGTATGCAGAACATATTTTTGGCATTTAGTTTACAACGCTCTAGTGTGAGGTATGAAATAACCCTTCAGTGACTAGGATATGCCACCCACCCACAGAAGGACGCCTTTGGATACAACTCTTTATCATCAGCCAACATTGGTGGTATTTCAGCACTTGTTAAACCTGCGCACTATACCTGTGCATTCAAACATTTTCTGGTGTTTGGTGGTGGTGGTATCCATCATGTCAGGAATAATTAATGGTGCCCTTGGGTTATCAGCATACCCTTCAACTGCCCCGATTAAATCAGGACATCCCATTGGGGGGGATGTGCTCTCAAGAGCATGGCGGCAAAAACACATGTTTTTTGGCAGGTAAAGCCCCAAAAGACACAGGGTATGATATTGTATGGGATCGTGACCCATGCAGGAGTGTGTCCCAGAGAAAGCACACCCCAGTTTCCCATGGCAACCTTTTAGAGGGTATGGGTTATCATTTGCATTTTATTATTCATCATTTTAACTTGACCATCATCTTGAGATAGATAGCCACAAGCGGTACTGTTGTTGTTATTTAGTCATTTAGTCGTGTCCGACTCTTCATGACCCCATGGACCAGAGCATGCCAGGCACTCCTGTCTTCCACTGCCTCCCGCAGTTTGGTCAAACTCATTTTGGTAGCTTCGAGAACACTGCCCAACCATCTCGTCCTCTGTCATCCCCTTCTCCTTGTGCCCTTCATCTTTCCCAACATCCGGGTCTTTTCCAGGGAGTCTTCTCTTCTCATGAGGTGGCCAAAGTATTGGAGCCTCAGCTTCACGACCTGTCCTTCCAGTGAGCACTCAGGGCTGATTTCCTTCAGAATGGATAGGTTTGATCTTCTTGCAGTCCATGGGACTCTCAAGAGTCTCCTCCAGCACCATAATTTAAAAGCATCAATTCTTCGGCGATCAGCCTTCTTTATGGTCCAGCTCTCACTTCCATACATCACTACTGGGGAAAACCATAGCTTTAACTATATGGACCTTTGTCAGCAAGGTAATGGAGGAGGTGGTATAAAACTACTTAAAACATAGTAGAAAAGGTGGGATGTGTCAGAAAAATGACAGATTAAGAACCAAGACAGTTGCATTGAAACTGCTTACTGTGAATGAGTGCTAGGGTACTGCCTCCTCTGTTTTATCTGATATCTAAAAGAGGCCAGCACACAATAGTTGCAGTAGGGAATGTCAACAGTGCAGCTTCAGAGTGAGTGTGGATATATTTAATCACTATGTCTCAACACTGTGCTAAAGAATGTATGAACTACTGGCCCTATCATTAATTTTCATCGTCTGCCATGATCTGTCTTTTGTCCCTCTGTTGCAAAAAATGTTATGAGCAGCAGCATTCATGCAGAAATGATGTGAACACTTAAGGGATAAAATGCGTAATAAGGGTCAAACAGTAGGTCAGAATGCTTACTTGGAAGTATACCTGTTCCACCCACTGACTGTGGTGATAGGAAAGGCAATCTATGATAAAATATTAACAGAATTTCTGGCAGTGGTAGAGTCACAGAGAAAATTAAACAATATCACTGATTATCAAATGCAACCAAGCAAGGGATCAAACCCTTACTGGCAAATTTGCCTGGAAAATCCAAAGCCTCCCATATTAAATATCTTTTGGAAGACAGGTCAAATGATATTACACTGGCCGTGGCAAAGTTTCTTTTGGAGGTTATAAGAAACAACGATCATTATGCCCTAGATAAAACAAAATAACTGCCTTGGTTTCTTCCATCTGTCTGTCTGGTCATTTTAACTATCTAGTTTTGAAATTGTTTTGTGGGTCTTTGGACCGCAATAAAGTTTTTTTGTTTAAATGCAACCTGTTGAATACTGCATGCTAAATATAATTGCTGTCATATCAGAGAGCATAAACTTGTTTTAATCTATAGCTCCTGGAATTAGCAAGTTTACAGCCTTTTGGGTGCATGCTGACAGGTAAAAATGCACCAAAATAGTTTGCTTGCCTCCTTGATTCCACTTCCCTTCCAATCTGCACTTGTGCTGTATTACCACAACCATCACAAAGATCTGTGTTGAATAAAGTTGGGACTACTGTACATGGATGAAACTCTAGGTATATGCCAACTATTCAAACATTATCATGTCAATCTTAACATGGCTTTATGTCTTAAAAGTGTTAAAATACTGAGATATTTTGAGTCCAATCTGAAGCCTGATTTGGACCTTGTCATTGGGAGTGGGACTGCATCTGATTCTCTTATCCTTCACCAGTAACTGACAGCCCCTTACCCATCTCCCATTTGTCCCCTTCAATTAATATTTGTTTTTGCTTCAAAACACTGACAGCAATGGCAAATCAAGGACCTCCCTCCCATCTTTGCTAGTCTGAAAGCTGGCACATGACTGTGGCTATGTGCCAAATGCAAATATTACATTGTGCTATGTAGTTTTCCAAGCACTGCAGACATCAGTAAGTGGCATTGGGAAAACTACATTACCTAGAATTTCTTGCTCATGTATTCATCTGAGTATCAATAATAACTCCCCCAAGTTTGCTAACAGTAGGGGAGAACCAAACAACCTCTCCCAAACCTTCACTCTCAAACCAGCCTAGAGCTGAATGAGAGTATCCTGAAATGATAATGGGTGTATAATGCATTTTTTAAAGGAAGGTAGGCCCTATTATCACTATTATGCACTCATCATTGCTGCTGGCCTTATCTATGTGCTGAATAATTTAGAATGCTTGGGATATTGCTGCTTGTTGCCTCTGTGAAATGGAAAGCATGATAATGAATAAGCTATTTTAAAATATATTTTTATTAAAGTTTCAGTTTCATCATTAGAGATCTGCAAACAGCAGATATGTGGTGTTTTTTTAGGCCAGCTGCCCATTCATATAGATTCTGTTTAGCTGCAACAATGCAAACCATGACTTGTGCTTTTGCAACTAAAGCCCAATTCAGTGTTGTAAGCATGGAAAATGGTGCATGCTCTACTTTTGTTTGCTTGGCAAATCCCTTATTAGTCACATACAAAACACAGGCTTGCATAATGAATCTTGGTGTGGACTGCTGCCTAATGCCCTTTAGACATAGATGGCTCTGGGAGAGCACAAAGCAAAGCAAATGCCTCCTCATCTGCTCATAATTAGAATTAAATAGTTGTTTATGTTTGAAAAGATTGTGGTATGGGAGACAGAGCTTCTCCTGCCATGATCTACCTTGCCCCTTCTTTGTCTTGTTACTACTGTTAATACTATTGTTATTTTTTCAGGAGCTGCCTCTGCTGTGAAAATGGTACTGTGAAAGGGCTTATTGCTGGCTCCATCAACCCTATGTGTTATAGTGGCATAATCTGTACGTGTCAAAATGCTGAGGCACCTACTTTATTTTAAAATCGGTATCTCTGTGTTAGCAGCTAAAGATAAAGAATTCAGGTGACACAAAGAAATTCTGCTCCAGGACTGTAAGACTTCATAGGGCAGGCTTCCCAAACTTCGGCCCTCCAGATGTTTTGGCCTACAACTCCCATGATCCCTAGCTAACAGGACCAGTGGTCGGGGAAGATGGGAATTGTAATCCAAAACATCTGGAGGGCCGAAGTTTGGGGATGTCATAGGGCCTTCAGTATTTCCTTCAAACTTTTCTCGGCCTACCAGAAGGAGTGAGCCTGCAACAAGATGAGAATAAAAATGGCACTTGCTGCACAGTTCTCCCAACTTCTCCTGAATATTAAACCTCCCCACAAAACCATGAGTGCTACAAATCAGCACATTGCAATATTTTATTGGAATGCTCGATTTTACTATAACAGTGTGACCTAAAAGCTTTATCTGAAATGCATAGTCACCCTCAGTCTTTTTCTTCCATTGCAAGATTGTTCATAACAAGTGCAATTTTTTTTTATAAATACAATGATTCGGGCATCTTAATAATCCTCCACCCATGCCACAAGCTACCTAGCCATTGTCTGAAAGAGTGGTCCTAGATGACTAAGCAGAAGTCTAGTTTAGGCTTACACAATGAGCAACTGAATGTGTCTTAAGTGTCAATTTTACACATGGGAAGCTATTTTTAGTCATTAGGTAAAGTTTGTGCTTCTGTTGCAGCTTGTAATATGTATAAAGTGGCTCCTGTGGTACACTACTCAGTTTAGTGTGCTTTGTTTTCTTGTGAATCCCTTCAACACAAATGAAGCCAATATTCTACTCAGCATTCAGTGACAGTTAAGTAACCTGTCTGGCTCTAGTGTGTTCCCAAACCTTGTGTCTGAAGCCATGTACACAAGATGTTAGCCACAATCCATATCTATAGTGTACTTTCTTGAGAAACTGATGCATTGATGCATTTTCCCTCAAATTCCCTCAAACGAGTTTCCATCTGATTTGAAAACATAAGCTGCAGTCACTATGCAATTAAGATGAGGTGTGTACATTTGAAACAAAGATACAAAACTAAACCTAACAATTTCCACATAAATCACAACAAAATCTAAAAGCCAACAGCAACAAGCCTACCCCCTCCAAACCCAAACCCACCCCAGCCCAATAATCTGTTCAGCAGCTTCAGCTTTTGTAGCTGGTCAGTCAGGGCCCTACTCTCTCAGGCCAGGTGGGAAAAGACCTGCAAGACAGGGAGCAGGTTTTCCAGGACTCAGAGCCAAGATGGTGTGTTCTGGTCTTAATTCTAGTCTGAATACAACCAGTGCTTGTGTAATTAAGGCCAACTCTGCTTTCTCTGGATAGGGTTGCAGCTGGGAAACTGGTTCAGTTTGGTAAAAGGTTCTTCCACCTGTTAAGATCAGCTGCTCCTCAATAGATGATAATGAATTCAGGAATATCCCCAAGCTGAATATTGTATTCTTTCAGAAGAGTGCAATCCTATTAAAAACCAGTTGTAAAATCTCCATCTAGACCAGTAGTTTTACTAGCAAGTAGCACTTCTTTCCTGTCTGGATTATGTTTGTTTGACCAAATTCACCCAGAACCACTCAGCACCTGCTTAAGGCTCTTTTCACTGAGATAATAAATTTATATATGGGATATACAGAGGAGGGCAACCAATATATCAACAGTCTGGAAACCAAGCCTTATGAGGAGCAGTTGAGGGAATTGGGTATGTTTAGCCTAGAATGGAACATGCTTGTTTTCTTCCGCTCCGGGGGTAGGACCCAAACCAATAGCGTCAAATTACAAGAAAAGAGATTCCAACTAAACATCAGTAAGAGCTGTTCAACAGAGGAAATTACTCCCATGACAGGTGGTGGGCTCTCCTTCATTGGAGGTTTTTAATCAGAGGTTGGTTGGCCATCTGTCATGGATGCTTTAGTTGAGATTCCTGCATTGCGGTGTGGGTGTGGGTGGGTGTGAATGTGTGTGAACTAGATGATCCCCAGGATCCATTCCAACTCTACAGTTCTATTATTCTATTATCTATGATACCATTAGACTACAAGCTAGTGCTGACATGATGGTGTATTCTTCCAAATTAGTCTCCCCATATAATATTAAGGAGATGCTATTCCAGCACTCTTCTCTGTGACATTTAGGTTTCTGTGTAGATGGAAGAAGAAGAAAGGGACATTCAGCAATCGAACCTTCATTCACAGTCTGCACTTGTATAGCTGAGGCACAGGTTTACCACCTCAGTGAAAAGTTGTCCTCATCACACACTACGGGCAGTCTCAGTACGTTTTAGAAAGCCTTCCTTCATTTACTTCATGAATCTGGATCTACTGTTTGTGAAATACAGAAGCACTCCCCCAATCCTTAGACAATTCATGATGGGCAGTTTGCTAATATTTAAATAAAACCTAGGCTTGGGCAGAGGGGAAACAGGAAAGTGTTTGTATTCGTGTGGTACACAAACACTTGTGATTATCAACATCATTCTCCTTTGGACTTACTGGTATCTTTTAAAACTCTCCCAGAGGGCACTTGTTTTGCCATCATGCCTCAATACCCACTTTGGGTAGTGTCTTTGTTACTGATTAACAAGCATCCTTCAGTCTATTTGGTGAGTCGTTACCTAACATTTTGAAGAGATCCTAGAACTCTAATCTTGCTTTGTTATACCAAAGAAGACAGCCCATGAGCCTGTGATTTGGAATAATTGTTGGTGGGTCCTTTCACTTATGATTCAGTCTCACGTTTTCACCTACTTTGTCTAAGATATAAAGATACCTTTCTGTGAGCCACAAAACTGTATTATTCCCTTCCCTTTCTTATTCATCGTAATCCCACCAGTCTGTATAATGACTTTCTTTGTCTTCATAAAGGTCTGTTTTCTGCCCTTTTGTTGACACATAGATATAATTAATGGAGGGTAATTAAATCCCACTGCTGACAAAATGTGACAGTGTATTGTTCTGTTATTATTCAGCACCAATTATCCTAAAATTAAGTCACTTTTCTGACTTTATAATTCTTTGACTCATTTTCATGTATACAGCACAACACATAAATAAAGCCATTGTTTTGCCTGTCTGGTGCCCTTTTCCTATTGCTACACATCACAGCCTGCAAAGATGCAACAGTAATTTCTTTACCCCACCCCTCATTGTATATTGGTCAGTCATCGGGGAAGACCATAAATCATTCCATTGAACGCCAGATACAAGACTCTGGGGTTGCGGCGCTCATCTCGCGTTATTGGCCGAGGAAGCTGGCATACAGCCTCCGGGTCATGTGGCCAGCATGACAAAGCCTCTTCTGGCAAACCGCTTCTGCAGTTTGACATGCTTTCAAACTGCTCAGTTTGCAGGAGCTGGAACCAAACAACGGGAGCTCACCCCGTTGCGGGGATTCCAACTGCCGACCTTCTGATCGACAAGCCCTAGGATCTGTGGTTTAACCCACAGCGCCATAGTGCACTAGTAAAAACTGAAATAGTTTTGCAAGTTGATTTTGAACAATCCTATGTCTAGAAGGCAGTTTGTGGACCTTTTTTAAAAAAAAAGAAAAAGAAAACAGTACTTTTTTCCAAAGTAATTTTAACAGAAGACAATATCTGACCAAAATTGTGTTCATTTTCATGGTATAATTTAGTTGCAAAATGTGTCCTTTTCACGACAAGATTGTCTTGACTTTTTGAAACAGTATCCCCTATATCTGTAAAGAAAGCTTGAGTACAAGGAATGCCTAACTGCCTCATTTGGTGTTGTTAGATTAGCCTCTCTAGCTGAGCAGTTTTGTGAAATGTCTCCTTTACGCTTTTGACATCATTTCTCTCTTAAATCGTTCATATGTGCAAAGTTACAGAGCTGGAAAGAAAGGTGAGACAAGTTTAGTGGAAGAAGCTTAAGAAGCACAGCAGATGTTTCAAGAAGTCCTTCAAAGCAGGGGAAGATGTGCAGTAGTACATTTTGTTAGCAGAGAAAACTCAACTCCAGAAACATTAGATGGTACTGGTGCAAATATTACATGGTTTTGCAGGTATGCTAAATTTCCATCATCTACACATTACAGGTTTCTTGGAAATCAGTTTGTCACCTACCAGGATATAAGTTGTGAACACAACCAAGTTCCTACCTTAAAGATGAAGACAGTCAGTTCTGGAATTGGAGAACATAAGTGAATACCGGATTTATATGTGTTTCAAATTAAACAAAGCAATGAAATTTGACTGTATTCAAGAACTGCTGTCAAGAGGCTTTTTTACTGGGTGAGGGTGAACAAGCTTAAACTGAGTTTAGACAAGATGGGAATGCTGATAATTGAGAGGTAGTTTGTGTGTTTTGAATGGTGTTGCAGGCCCCTCCCCACCCCAAGGACCCAAGTTCTTAGTTCAGAAACTTTCCTGCACCCATTGCTATATTTGGATCCACAGGTCGCCAATATTGGTCAGGAGTGCCTTTTCCAATTTCAAGTGGCTTGCCAATAATGACCTTAGCTGGAAAAGGTGGACCTAGCTTCGGTTACTCATGCACAGGTTAAATCCAGTTCGGGATATTGCAATATTCTCTACACAGAACTACAGTGGTACCTCGGTTTATGAACACAATTGGTTCCGGAAGCGTTCATAAACTGAAGCGAACTTTCCCATTGAAAGTAATGGAAAGTGGATTAATCTGTTCCAGACGGTCCGCGGAGTACTTAAACTAAAGCGTTCATAAACTGAAGCGAACTTTCCCATTGAAAGTAATGGAAAGTGGATTAATCCATTCCAGACGGGTCCGTGGAATACTCAACCTGAAGCGTACTTAACCCGAAGCATGGATGTAATTGGTTCCGGAAGTCTGTTCATAAACTGAAGGGTTCATAAACTGAAGCGAACTTTCCCATTGAAAGTAATGGAAAGTGAATTAATCCGTTCCAGATGGGTCCGCGGCGTTCGTAAACCAAAAATTCATAAACCGAGGTGTTTATAAACCGAGGTTCCACTGTACTTTTAAAATGGGACATAGTACAGTGGTAGGTTTCATGCTCAGTCCCCAGCATCTCCAGGTAAGACTAGGAGAGAGCATGTCTGAAACCCTTTAGAGCTGCTGCTAAACATTTGTATATAATGCCAAGCTAGATGGACCAATGGTCTTGCTCAGTATAAGTCAGCTTCTTATGTCCCTACAGTGTGAAATCTACACTAGATCTAGAATTCATCTGCCAGGATATTGAAAGGAACAAGGCGTATGCCTCATGTCACAATAGCTTTACATCAGTTAAAGAGATTACTGGTCTGTTTCTGAACTCTGTATAAACATCTTGTATTGACTTTTGAAGCCTAAGCAGTCTAGCACCAAGTTATTTGAAGGTCCCTTTATTCCCATATAACGCAACCCAAACCCCAAGATGAGCTTCAGTTGCCCTGCTCTCTGGCTTAAGGTCAGCTTGTTGGATACTTGAGACAGGGCCTTTTCATTGGTAGCACCACAATTGTGGAAATCCCTCACCAGGCAAATTCGACAATACCTTTTTGTTTCACAAGACATATTTGAGCACATTTTCATTTTTTCTCACCTGACTTTTAGATTCTGGTTTAAAACATTTGTATTGGTGGTTTGTTTTTGTTTAATTGTCTTAGCTTTCAGTATGGTGAATAATTTTTAAAAAAGCAATCTTGGAAACACTTTATCTTGAAAGGCAGGGTATAAATGAATAAATAATAAACTGTGCTGCTATTGCCACAATTGCAATGAAAATAATAAAAATTGTTAATGGGTAGCCTGCTGTTCTGATTAATGTACAATCTTTATATTGGTCAACATTCTTGCCCTTGGCTAGATAGTGCATGTAATTTTAATGTAAGGGTCCAACTGTAAAATATTTGACAGCTCTTTTGAAGGAACCACCATTCTTTAGCTGCACTTGAAAAATCAAGCTCTGACACTGTTAAATTGCTTGGCTCTGTAATCTTCGTGGCTTTTTCTCCCCTAGCAGTGCTCCTGAAAGTAGCTTGATATTGGAAACCATATTTCTTTTTCATTTTTCATTTTTTTGTATTCACTTACTAGTATTTATGCTGACATGGCAACCAAACTGAAAGGCATGAACAGGGAGAGCAGATTAGTGTCTGGGAGTTCACTAAAATGAACTATGCAAATAATATGATTTTCCCTCTACGGTCTACTCTGTCTTGTGGAAAAAGTAATTAAGGCTTATACCCACTACAGCCTTTAAAGTGAATATGACAATAGGCAAATGTCCTTTTCTAACAGAAACTAAAGCAGTAGCCCTGGAATGGGTCAATTACTTCAATGATTTGGGGTCCAGGGTGAATTAGAACACCATCAGCTTTCATGAAATATGCACAAGGCTGTCAATTGCTTGTGCAGGACTGATAATCCCTGACAAATATCGGGTCTCATCAGATATTGGTGGTAATAAAAATGCCCAGAACAGGTGGATAGCTTCAGTTATCTACACTTCATTGTTAAAACTACAACACATCTCTCCAGAGATCCAGAGGGTAAGCGGTTGTTTGATTAAGTATGGCATCACTGGCAAATATCACAAGGCAGCAAGTAATCACACTCGAGCTGGAGAGAGTGAGAGAACGAGAGGCAGAGAAGAACATAGAGCAGATGGATTGTTTCAATTATTTGGGCCCCTTGAATACAAACCACAACTGCCATCAGCGGATCTGATGGCAGACGAGTAATAACTGCATCGCTATGACATCATTTTAAAATCTCACAGGGCTTAAGTATTTCAACAGCTGTAATGCTTTGGTTTATCCAAGCGCTGATTTTGACCCACAGTCACCTTTTAGCAATGAGAACAGCGTAGTAGGAGAACAGCTTTTGGTAGTATTTCAAGTCATTTGAACTGTGGCATTTCACAATACATACTCAACTACTACATAGGGAGCATCTCCCTGAATCTCACAGTAATTGTAGTGCATATTACCGTTGCTTGGAGGTGGAGTTTGTGATCTTTGTTTAGACAAGGACTGATTACTAAGAAAGTACAGACAGTTACACAGAAGAATGTGCAAAGGGCACATTGGGACTCAAAGGTATTGCAGATAAACAGGAACGCCAGAACCCTGCCGTTAGTTTGCTTCCTTGCTCGAAACAAAAAAATAAAAAATTCCTTCCAGTAGCACCTTAGAGACCAACTAAGTTTGTCATAAGTATGAGCTTTCGTGTGCATGCACACTTCTTCAGACTTCATTCAGACACAATGCTGTCCGTATACATATATCTTGCAGCTAAACTGTAGTATTTGTATATATTCATGTTCTTCTTTATTTTTATTGAAGTTCATAAATACAGTACAAATAACACCATTAAAAATATTAAAGCCAAAACCTACTATTTTAATGTTCAGCCAGAAAATCTGGCTGAAATTTGTATAGCAGTGTCATAAGATATTTAAGGAAATGTTTTCTCTTTCTCTCACATAAACACCTTAATAGCTTTATTAATCCTATTCCCCCCCCCAAAGCTAGTGAAAGTGGAAGACATGTGTCAGGAGCTAGTAAGGTAAAGGTAAAGGGACCCCTGACCATTAGGTCCAGTCGTGACCGACTCTGGGGTTGCGCGCTCATCTCGCATTATTGGCCGAGGGAGCCGGCGTATAGCTTCCAGGTCATGTGACTAGCATGACAAAGCCATTTCTGGCAAACCAGAGCAGCACATGGAAACGCCGTTTACCTTCCCGCTGTAGCGGTTCCTATTTATCTACTTGCATTTTGACGTGCTTTCGAACTGCTAGGTTGGCAGGAGCTGGGACCAAGCAACGGGAGCTCACCCCGTCACAGGAATTCGAACCGATGACCTTCTGATCAGCAAGCCCTAGGCTCAGTGGTTTAACCACAGCGCCACCTGGGTCCTGTCAGGAGCTAGTAAGTATGGACAATTCCAGAAAAACGAGTTTGAGAGAGCAAAGGGGTGGCAAAGATGGGGGCATAGATTTAAACCATGCACTATATATATATATATATATATATATATATATATATATATATATATATACACACACACACACACACACACACACACACACATATATATATATATATATATATATATATATATATATATATATATAGGATCCTAATATACTGTGGCTAAAACCAGGGTGAAATAATGGGGGTATGGGAAATATTTGAAGAAGAATTGTGTCTGTACATGTTGCCTCATATCTCAGGTTCTAAAAATGCAAGAAACTTTTAAAAAAGAAATCTCAGCATCTGGAAATTATGTTTTATCCTGGAGGCATTGTGCACAAATACAAAACTAACACTTCACATCCATTTTTCCATTTTGTAAATTTTGCCAAAGAAGCTAAATATGTCTTCTCTCAAATATGCTATTTGTGAGTATTGTTAGTATGTGATAGAATGCAAAATAGAACACTTGATAAATCAAATGTTTATTCTGGGTCATTTGGTATTACCATCTAATTTACAAGAGCAGGAAATATGAGAACTATTTCAAGTGTCGATTGTGATAATAGCTGGAATTTTGCTCAAATGGTTGCTAGTACAATTGAACTTTGCCTTTGATCTTGTGTGGTTTTTCAGCAATCCTGCATAGTGCTAAATGGTTAGTCTCTTTTATTAAATGTATAAGGGAGGGAAGAGAATTAAACATTAAAGTAGGTGTAATCATTTCACAGCGGGTGGCACTGTGGGTTAAACCACAGAGCCTAGGGGTTGCCGATCAGAAGGTCGGCGGTTCAAATCCCTGCGACGGGGTGAGCCCCCGTTGCTCGGTCCCAGCTCCTGCCAACCTAGCAGTTCGAAAGCACGTCAAAGTGCAAGTAGATAAATAGGTACCACTCCAGTGGGAAGGTAAATGGCATTTCCGTGTGCTGCTCTGGTTCGCCAGAAGCGGCTTAGTCATGCTGGCCACATGACCTGGAGGCTGTACATCAGCTCCCTCGGCCAATAACGCGAAATGAGCGCCGCAACCCCAGAGTTGGTCACGACTGGACCTAATGGTCAGGGGTCCCTTTACCTTTAATCATTTCAATAGATTCTGAAATATAAGTTTCTTTCTTTCTTTTCCAAAAAAGGGGCTATAAGTCAGATGAACAGAATAATAGTAAAAGGAAAAGCAGAAAGTTTCTGTGATGTCCACCTATAGAAACAGATTACAAGAATACCTATCTAATATGATATGTCTTTTTCCCCTTACACATGGCTGATAGGGATATGGTTCAAATTGTAATGGATTCATATGTGATTTTCTCATACACTGTTTGCAGCTTAGCTCAAGCTATTACTCTCCAGGGCTTGTCCTACTATTAGGCAAAATGAAGATGCTACCTCAGGCAGTTGATGCTGAGAAGTGTTAGTGGTGGCTGCAGCCAGGGGTACCAACTTGAATACAATATTTTTGGGGGGCAGGTAAGCCCCACCCTGCATAATTGATCACATGATGTGGTGCATGCACACCATCTGAATGGCAATGCTCAACAACTTTGGGGTGCCCCAGCCCCCTCAAATATTTTATTGGGGGCCCAAAGTGACATTGGTGCCTAGGAGTTGGCTCCTATGGCTGCAGTAGCAGCCCCACCCCACCCAACTGCTCCTTCAGAGCACACTTAACATCATTACGATCAGTTTGCACAAGTAATTCATGGGTTAATACTGTATAGCAAAAAGGGTGCAAGCTGTTCACAAACCAGTAAAATATACTGTACCTTAGAACAAATATTTATATTGGGCCCCACCTCAGTTCTTTGGGGTTTGCAGGTCCATATTCACCTTTACCTACTGATGTGAAATAATAATAATAATAAATCCTTAAAAGTCCAGTTGTTTGTATGTCCACCTTCACTTGAATGGAACCATTTGCTTCTCTGCCTCAGGCAGCACAGTGAATTGTGTTCAATAAAGTTTTACTTAGAGTAGACCCATTGAAATTAATGAACATGACTAACCTAAGGCCATTAATGACTCTACTCTGAGTAAACCTCAGTTGAAAATCACCCAATGTTTTGGGCTGGCCCTACAACCTGTAGTACTATAGGCAAGTTTCAGGTAAGCAATTTTCACTGAGCACCTTTGGCTGCAATCTTGTACCCACTTACCTGGAAGTAAGCTGCATTGAACTCTGAACTTTACTTTTGAGAAGGGGTGTTTAGGGTTGCATTGGTCTGCTAACTCACCTGCAATATTTCTTCAGTGAAAAAAAGTAACTATGATTCATGCCAGGCCAGCATTTTATTATGATTTAAAATAGAACCTATGTCGGCACCTGAGAACAAGGTATGCTCATAGAGTGGGGAAAACCTTTTTGAATGGTTTCTTACCTTTGATACTCTATAGTTTTCTAATACAGTATGTTGTTTCTAGAATTGAGCTGTTCAGATGTTCATTTCTCACAGTAAAGGCAGCCTTCCTCTTTAATGTCCAGCAGAAAAGATGGAACAGTGCTCCAGAAAGAATAAATTTAGCCTATGACAACCAAGCAATAGACCTCCCGAGGCCTTCTTAGAAATTGGCAGTCGTTTATCCTTGAACAATGAATAATGCACATAAAAAACCCTTTTACCCATCCTCTCAATTGCAAATCTGAAATGGATAAAGAAACTGGAGGTTCACAGCCAAACTTTTAAAGGGTGCAGAACCAGAATGTCTAAAACTCAGCCTGAATGCTTTTTCTCTGTGCAGGGCTCTTTGTCTTCATCTCTCCTTTCAGCCCAAGTCATACTGACTTTTTATTATCTTGAATTTCTTCCTTCACTATTGTAAAAATTTGAAATGGCAGTATTAGAAAATATTTTCAATTTGGAGTGGTGGAAAGGTTATGCATTGACATTCCCACATCTAGGATTTACTTTTGTGTATTTTAGATAAAGATAAGAATTTTGCTTAGGTAAATGCAAAACAATCTGCATTGCTTCTGGTTCACTGGCTTAATGCCATGCCATTTCCTTTAGCAGAACAAGTAGTTCCAAGCTGGGCTTTTTTGGTCATATTTAATGACTTAGCCAACTTTAAAATGCCAAGAGTTCATTAACAGACTCGGTGAATTGATATTAAAGTTATGGTCAGCCAGTATGAATATTTGGGTGTTCACATAGATTTGTTGCTTTAACATACAGAATGACTGCTCAGTCAATATTAACCCTCTAACCAATTTTCTATAACCGTGTTTCTCATTTAACTTGTTTGTTTCTTGTGTATAAAATTATATTCCACTTCTTAATTGCACTGCCATTCTTAAACTGTAGCATTATTTATATCTCAACTTCAATTGTTAAAACTTGCTCACTTGAAAAATATAAAACCACATTTTCAGATTTGTAGCACTGTTAGAGGCTAACTGTGTGGCAGCAGGAAGGGATTTCGGGAGTGGGAGTAGGGGAAAAAGAACACCTTTCTTCTCTTTCCCATCCCTCCTAAAGCTTTCTCCCTTTGTGCTATATATCATGAAAAGGCTTGGGTTGGGACTCAATTGAATATGTCCTGTTTCATTTCCTTCTTCTTGAAACCTGCCTGTAGACAAACATAGATGAGAAAGATTTTTAAGCGCATAGAACTAATCCTCCCAATCCTAATCCCTTCTTCCAAGATATTGTAAAATAATAGTGTTGGGGAGGGGAAAACCTTCATTATATCAAGGGCTACAAACAGTCCCTCAGGGGTGTGCTGGGCCATAGTTGGCAGCAGGCTGCGCTAGAGTTAAAACGGAGTAGGGTCAGAGCCAGCAGTGGGATGGGCCCACCTCCATTTTCTCTATTTCTGACAGTCCACTCCACTACTGCATTAGTCTCTCTCTTTCTTCCTCCGCTGTTACTCCCCACCCCTCCCCTATGAAATACACTCCCATGCAGCATTTAGGGGGGAAAGCTCTCATTGGCTGTTATGTATTGGTTTAATTTGTGTACATGAGTTTCTCTGCTAGTCCTGTAACTACCTTTCCCGCTCCAGGGCGATTCAAATGGGTGCGGTGACAGTTGCTATTGGTTAACTTGTTAGCACAATTTGGATCCTCACTCTGATAGGTTCCCGCCAAAATCTAAATGTATCCTTTGCCCAACCCCTGCTCCTGAGAGTATAAAAGGAGCTCACCCTTTCCCTCCAGTCAGTCAAGATTTCTACTGCAATAAAGAAGACTGTTCTTGTTATACTTGACTCCTAGCAGTTCCTTGCTAGTATGCTGAATCACTATTCTGAGCTGACTTCACGAAGAGCTGAAATCACACTCACGACATAACATTGGCATTAATAAGAGGTTCCCCCTGCACCAAGTTTAATAGCTGCATGGGGGCAAGGGCGGAAGAGCAAAGCTGCATGTTGAGTCATTCCTGGTTGTGGACCTGCAGTTCCTGATCCCTCTGTAAGGGGATCACACAGGCCATTTTCCTCCACCCCCTTCTTTTTCATACTCTCCAACATTTCCTTGATGAAAATAGGGACACCTTGAAGGTAAAGGTAAAGGGACGCCTGACCATTAATTCCAGTCGTGACCAACTCTGGGGTTGCGGTGCTCATTTTGCTCTATTGGCCGAGGGAGCCGGTGTCAGCTTCCAGGTCATGTGGCCAGCATGACTAAGCTGCTTCTAGTGAACCAGAGCAGCACATGGAAACGCCGTTTACCTTCCCGCCGGAGTTTACCTATTTATCTACTTGCACTTTGACGTGCTTTCGAAGTGCTAGGTTGGCAAGAGCAGGGACCGAGCAACGGGAGCTCACCCCGCCGCGGGGATTCATATGTCAAGAATGCTTTGATGGTGTTTCCTGTTTGGCAGGGGGTTGGACTGGATGGCCCTTGTGGTCTCTTCCAACTCTATGATTCTATGAAACACCGACCTTCTGATCGGCAAGCCCTAGGCTCTGTGGTTTAACCCACAGCACCACCCACGTCCCTATTCAATAACAAAAATAATTTTGCTATTTATACCCTACCCATCTGACTATACCCCAGCCACTCTGGGCAGCTGCCAACAGATATAAAATCATAATAAAACATTAAGCACTGGTTTGTTTGTTTTTCAGTGGCTCTGCACACCATATAACTTAGTTGGATATCACCCATAAACTGAGTGTAAAGTAGAATAAAAATATTACACTTCCTTGACTTGAGACTCTCCCAGGTCTTAGAAATAGATAAGGAACCCCTTGCTTTTCTGGGAACTCTGTGAGTGCAGGAAAGCTTGGGAGAGATTTGCACTTAATTGAAGAATGAAGGGTGCACTCACACAAGCAGGAATGGCTTTCCACTAAACTGGACTGTTGTGCTTTCTAGGTCTGGCCCTACTGTTAGGGACAGATACAAGTGCTTTTACAGAGGGGATATGTTTTCGCTATCTTGTATGTTGGAGATACTCCTTTTAGAAGACCCATCTGCGTCTTCTCCTTTGCAAGCTGTTCTTTCCACTCTTCTCTTTCATTTTCTTTCTTTCCCTTATCACAAGTCGTATTGTCTCTGCAGGAGTATCCATGAGAAGAAAAGAAGGTGCAGAAGTGGTAGTCAAGTGAGAGGCTTAATTTTGTTCTAAGTCAAATAATTTTGCCTTCGGATAACAAGAAAATAAAATGCAATGTACGTTGTCAAAAGTTGACACTATAAATACCAGAAAGTATTAAAATCCATTGTCAATAAAAGTAAAAAGCATGAATCTCTCCACATCTTGACATATTTCAAAACCGCCACACACAGCACAAATTATAGTGTATTTGATTGCTCCAGAGATAATAACACTTGAGAGTTCCTCTCTCAGCAGCCAGAGTTTCAACTAAAGGGGTTCAATTGTTTTGTCTTTATAAGACACAACTGTGCTCAAAAACCTAAAAGTTCTATAAGATCATGTCTGTTAATAAAATAAGATAAAAATAGGTATAACAAAGGCTAATGAAAGATTTAGTCAAAGAAAGAAAGCTACATTTATTATTATTATTATTATTATTATTATTATTATTATTATTATTAAAGTTAACCCTTTGATATGTGTGTGTAATTATCATGTTGAATAGCAAGGGTCCCTAAACTTTTGGGGCCTGGGGGCACAAGTAGAAATGTAAGAAAGTGCCATGGGCACCACAAAGAAAAACTAGTGATGCTTAGAAATCCCTCCCCCACACAAAAAAACAACCCAGCCATAACACTCAGAGCCCTTCTAAACAAATCATAAAGGGGGAGGGGTGAAGGCTGACAATCCCCGCAAAACAAACAACCCTCCCCAAAATTGCTCTAGATCAGAATGTGAAAGTGAGCCACAAAGTTGTATTTTCCAGAAACCATAGAGATTGTAGCATAACTTATTGTATTGTAGCATAACTTTTATTTTATTTGGGAAATATTTCTTAAAAACCAATAAAAACTTCTGGGTTATTTGAGGGGTCTTAAGCTAGATAGTAGAGTAGTATGTAATTATATTTGGAAGGGCTGTTGCATAATAAATGATTCTGTTTTCTGAAGGCATCTGTCTTCAAGCTGTGCTTTTTTTTACCCAACCTAGGTGTTTTAGGAATTAATAAAGATTAAGTTATGCATAGTTTTTGAGGATGTTAATTATGTGAAGTTATCTTTTACTCAGAAGTCTACAATAATCACTTTTCAGTCTTTGAATGATAACCGAGTTCCAGTAATCAGGAAAGCATCAATACATATTAGCTGTGTAGCATCTGCTTCCTGCATCATGAAAAGACACTGTTTAGACTCTTAGAAACATTACACTCATTAGCATTATGTGGGAAAAGTTAAATGAAGTAGCAGCTGAATCATTTCATGAGGTCTTGGATTTCTTTTGTTTTTCTCTAGCTGCAAAATAATTCTAACAGCATTTGTACTAGTCATTGTGTCTCCATTCCTTAGCTCCACCTCACCATATTTGTGTGTGGATGCTTTCTAAAGAGTTTGTGTCTGTAGAACAGGAACAAAGGGAAGAGGGGTGATGCCAGGCGGAAAAGAGGCTGAAATTTAATTAATATTCAGACTTGATGTCTGGGATGTAGTGACTCCTTTTGCAGAATAGAAATTAAAAGGAAAATGGAAGACAGTGCAGGCTTATGGCTGCTCCATTATGTATAAGATGAAACTAAAATCACTTTTGGACAACTCACATTGGTGGATCACATCATATGAAATAATTTCAAGATTTCATAGACCTTTTAATAGAAATCTTCTTACACATTCAATGAACACATAGGGAGTCATGTGGAACAAAACCTACACAACTGTGTAACTGTTGGTATGTGATGAACCAGGGGGAAACAATCATAAGGTTCATTATCTGTATCTGTTGATTTCAACTTTTCCCCAGCTACTGCAGCCCTACTCTGCCATCATCTTGTGAATATTCATGCTTGGCTCAGTTGTGCCACAGTCAGTGACTTGGTAGGTTGGATGCGATCCACATAATCTATATTTTTTTATCTAGATGTCTGTGCAGAGGTGACTCAGCTATCATGCTACTTCCTGTCCACTGCCCTGATCCAAGAAATTCTTAATGTTGCTTTAAGATCAAAGAACTACTTGCCAGCACAGGTGAAATGTATGTAATCGGCCAAGTGCTTTTTGGTTTAGTATTTTTATATTGAGGTGTATGTTTATACTTGCTTTCCTTTGGGGATGCGGGTGGCGCTGTAGTTTAAACCACTGAGCCTAGGGCTTGCCGATCAGAAGGTTGGCGGTCCGAATCCCTGCAACAGGTTGAGCTCCTCTTGTTTGGTCCCAGCTCCTGCCCACCTAGCAGTTCGAAAGCACGTCAAAGTGCAAGTAGGTAAATAGGTACCACTCTGGTGGGAAGGTAAATGGCGTTTCTGAGCACTGCTCTGGTTCGCCAGAAGCGGCTTAGTCATGCTGGCCACATGACCTGGAAGCTGTCTGCGGACAAACGCCAGCCTATAGAGCGAGATGAGTGCCGCAACCCCAGAGTCATCCGTAACTGGACCTAATGGTCAGGACCTAAGGGTCTGGACCTAACTGGACTTTTACCTTTGGGGAAGTGTATAACCTTGTATACTGTATGGGAAGCTTGAACATAATTGTTCTACAGAACCTCTGAGAGCTAGACATCACACCTACTAGCTATACCAATAAGATAACTAAAGAAGTGTGCATTATGCTTGTGATATATACCGTATTTTTCGCTCCATAAGACACACTTTTTCCCTCCTAAAATGTAAGGGGAAATGTATGTGCATCTTATGGAGCGATTTTGTAAGCTCTAGTTTTTTTTGCAATTCATGTTTTTCACTTTTCACCATAATCTTCGTTTTTCGCAATGCAAGAATTCAATATTTTATTAAACACATAGCCAAAGTAGTACAATATGATTAAAAATGTAAGTGACATATAGTATTGAACATGACATGTATAGCATTGAACATGACATGTATATCTATGTACAGTTGAAGTTATGCAAAAAAATGTATTCCCTTGGGATACAGTATATACAAGCTGCTGTTATTCAGGTAAGAATTTGCGCTTGTATTTGAGGAGGGTGTGATTCAGAATTTTTTTTATTGTTTTCTTGCTCTAAAAACTAGGTGCGTCTTATGGAGTGAAAAATACGATGCACACATTATTTTTTCCTATTTTACATGCTTATCACCTTTATATTTGCAGATTTATATGCTTTATAACTTGTAAATAAATAGCTTCTGATTTTTTAAGGCAATTTAAGGAGACTTTGTTACAGAGCAGAGAACACACTTGATGTTAGCAAAACTTCATTTGCCACGGGCATTTATTTTTGAGAAGTCATTAAAAAGCTGTGGTAGTGCCAAAAAACTGGAGTCATTACTTCTTCTCTTTGCCAATACTAAGAAGTCTGACCCTAAGCATAATACAATTAAACAAGGGAAACCAGATGCTAATTATCAGGGCAAAGTCTGACAGGCTATGCAATTTACTCCTAAGAAAATTCTAGCCGCTTGAAATGTGGACAGTACAGAATATTCATACATGTACAATAGAAGGCAGTTCTTTACTTAGACTAGGAAGATGAAAAACCTGTAATTTTTTCACTTCAAAATATACTTTGAAAATCAAAAGTAAATTCTATATATTATTACATATTACAAGGTATTGCTTATGTGGAGCTGAATCTTTTGATTCATTATTTTCATATAGTACAATAGATGTTAACAAGCTTAAGCATGTGTAATTGGATGTGAGAGGGCAGCATTTAATGGGACAAGTTTTGTTCATGAATGGGAAACCTGTAACCTTCCAGTAGTTGTTGAACTACAGTTTCCATCATCCATAACCATTGGCAGGCTGGCTGGGACTGATGGAAATTGGAGTCCAACAACAACTGGAGGTTCCATCCCTTGTCTAGTCTGATGACTGCAGCCTAGAAGTTGTTGCCTTTTTAAACCCATGATACTTTTTGCCCAGTGGCCCCCCCCCTTCATGCTGTGGTCAGGTATCAGTCTTATACTAGGCCCAAGTAGTGTAACCAGCTTTCAGGAAGTGTAGTAGGCACCACTTTTGATGTGTTGAAGAGTAATTCTAGACTCAAACATAGGACCAAACTAGTTGTCTGGCAATAATCATCACTAGCTGATTTCAAACTACTGTCACTAGCTGAGGAAGCCCCTACAGCAAAAAGTCAAAATTAGACTATCAGGAGTTGTGGGTCTTATATATATTTTACCCAAGAAAATAAGCCTATGGCTTATTTGGGGGTGTGTGTCTTTTTTTAAAAAAAAAATTACTGTAATTACCGCGGCCAGCGTTGCTGCTGCTGGGTCCCACTGGCTCAGGGCTGAGAGCAAGCTTCCTTCTCCTTCTGCCGCGTTGCAGCAGCTGGATCCCGGAGGCGGCCTGCTGGGTTGGTGACCAGCAGCGCCGCATGGAGCGCCGGATCGAGGAGGCCGCCTGCCGGGTCAGCACCCAGCAGTGCGGTGCTGGATTGAGGAGGCGGTGCTTCGTGCGGAGCTGCTGGGCACCGACCCTGCAGACCGCTTCCTTGATCCAGTGCTCCGCACGGCGCTGCTGGGAGCCGACCTGGCAGGCCGCTTCCTTGATCGGCGAGAGAAGCCACTGGGGCCAGCACCTCCTTGCTGCTCTCCTCTTCCACAATCTCATCGGATTCTTCCTCGCTGGACGACGGGTCCAACATGCTGGTGGATCATGCCCTTGGTGCGCAGCTCTAAGCGGGAGAAAGGACCGAGGGCAGGCAGGCAGGCAGGCAGGCAGCACAAAGCCCGGCTTGCACTTCCAAGATGCCCTCCTTTCACAGTCTCCTCCGGCTCATCCGCCGAAAGGTGGCTGCCACACCAAGCAAAGTCTCCTTCTCCTCCTCGGCCACCACCCTCTCAGCTCCCTGCAACTTCAACCACTGAATCGCGCCAGCCTGACCTCCGGGAAAAAGTTGCGCCGGGGAGCCGGTGCCCGAGGAGGCGAGCTGCCTGCCTCTCCAATGCAGCTGACAGCCAAGAGGGCGCCATCGTTTTCCCAACAGGAGTGACAGAGAAACAGAGAGTGAGCGAGAGCAAACGAGCACTTACGTGGGTTTATGGCTTTTAACTGTTGCCTACCCAGCACACACACAGAGAGAGAAAGGCGTTGGGATCAAGGGCTGCCGTCGCAGCTGGCCTCACTCTCTCTCTCTCCTCCAGGGAGGCCAGGCTTGGCCCCTCCTGCCCACTGAGTGCCGGATCGAGGAGCCGGTCTGCAGAGTCAGCGCCCAGCAGTACGGCGCTGGATTGAGGAGGCAGTGCTTCATGCACAGCTGCTGGGCGCCAATCCGGCAGGCCGCCTCCTTGATCCGGCGTGGCGCTGCTGGGCGCCAACCCTGCAGGTATAGCTTATTTTCGGGGTATGTCTTATATTTTACAAAAGCTTTAAAATCCTGCCATGGCTTATATTATGTCTACGTCTTAAAAAAGGGGAAACACGGTATTCATGGTGTGTACATAGATCATAGAAGAACAGATCATATAATCATAGAGTTGGAAGAGACCACAAGGGCCATCCGGTCCAACCCCCTGCCAAGTAGGAAACATCATCAAAGCATTCCTGACATATGGCCGTCAAGCCTCCAAAGAAGGAGACTTCACCGCACTCCTTGGCAGCAAATTCCATTGCCGAACAGCTCTTACTTTCAGGAAGTTCTTAAACTTTCATATATGTCACTTCTTCCTCATTCTGTATGGGCGAGCAACCTGTTAGAGGAGTTCTGCTGAATAAAAGTCTGAATTCAGAATCAAATCAAGAATGTGCTCGCTACCATTTTTTTCCCATTGTCCTCCTGCTGCTGCTCATGCATCAACTGATGATGCCTTCACAGTTCTGGTAGCCTCGCCTAGATGCCTTCTTAAATTCTCAAACACCTACCAGAGGTTGCAGAACTCTATAAATGAGTAAATGCCATCAAAATGTGTATGAGTAACAGTTCTTTGTTATGCTTTATTTCAGTTTCACCCCCTCAAGTTTTAATTCCTGTATTTCATTTTAATGTTGCAATTATAATAACTGAATGAAAATTATGCTGTCACAAACTTAGCATTTCTGATGAAAATTGGGAAGGATACTGGCAATGAGCAACTTATTTAAAACAAAATGCCTTCACTAATTAGACAAGAAATCATAAGGCTGTCAAATGAAAACTTACAATGAAAATAATTTTGGATATTTCTACACAATAAAAGTCTCTTCCAAAAAAAAAAATCTCAAAAGAACAATTCAAACAACTCTGTGCTTGTGCCAACATGCAGAATTTGTATTCTAGCTGATTTGCACACAAAAGTCAATGGTTGTTTGCTTGTTATTCAGTACACTCAGATGCAATTATTTCAGCCTATGCCCACAATACCCCAAGCAGCTATCAGAAACGTTTTCAGTGGTGTAGTAATATCTGAGGATTCAATGAGAACCCGTAAGGTGGCTGTGTGGAGAAATATCAGAAACCTCTTAACGGCAAGCAGCTTAGGTACTGTCAACACAAAAGGCTGGTTGCTTTTTTAATTGATGTCCTGGAAATTTATGTAACATATAAATGTTTAGGGGCTAAAAATTTCAGTGGTGATTGATACCAGAAACTGCAAGTGTAGCTTGCAAACCTCACCCCTAACATTCCCACAGAGAGGCTCCTCTTCAGTCCTTCACAAGAACTTCAGAATGAATGTCTGAAAACAGTTTCTAAGCATTTTAAGTTGGATTCACTTAGAAGCTTCCCTGTGTTTGGGTTCCTGATAGTAGGAGGGCTTCTGTGTGTTTTTAACTAAATGCATCTATAAGGCCCTGTCAGACCTTTGTGCTGAACGCATGAAGAAGTGCCTGCGTATTGTGGAGATGTCGGGAATGAGGTTTACATACGTGCCTTCTCCATTTTAAGCCCTTGTGTGTTCAGGTGAAAGCCTAATTAACTCACCTCATTAGCTGAATGAAATAGATTGGAAAGAGCTTAAAATGTGATACGGGGCTTCTGCTGTTGCTTTGGCTTTGACATCTTCAGTATCCAGGCAGGACATTGTGTCTTGGCTTTGTGCCCTGGAGAGCCCTCAGGATGACTTCAGAAATTTCTCTTCATTACGCTTTAGTAGATTGCACATGTCTAAATAATAGCCAGGTTAACTAGAAGTGGGTTGAAAAATAAGTCTTGTGTCTAAAAGGGTTTATATTCATTTGTAATGGAGCTACATCAAAAACTGGAGAGGGCTTCTCACATGAAAACTCTTTAAAAGTCAGCCAATACCAGCCAAAAAAGCACAGCACTTGGCACATTAGTTTGTTAACTGACAGTGCCAAATCTTTCATCATTGAAAACTAATCTGCTTTCCCATGGCTCTGAAAAGAAAGAAAATAAAAAACCCTAGAGGTGGAAACATGTGTTTTTCTAAAATTGTCCTTTTCCACTGACATTTTCTCAGTTATGCCATCCCTAATTACTGTTCTCTATCCATCAAATTTAAGGCAGTTTCCTAAATATTATGTAAATGGTCTATTTAGTAGATATATCAACAAGAATGTGCATAGAAGTGATCCAGGATACAAGTGATCTAATCTAGTTGGAATGGCAAAGCATAGGGTGCACAACCTTAGCTACTATAGCATTGGCAAACAGAACTATATGGCTAGGTTCCTCTTAAGAGCAGACGTGCATGTCATATTGGGAACCACCAGGGCTAGAACCAGGTGTTAATGTATAAGGGTTTATTCATGCAGAGAAAAAGGATAAGAAAGGGCTAAGTTAGGTGTGCTGGTTAATTTTGGGTGTGTTTGTCCTGCACCTGCAACTAGTTAAGCATGAGTGAGCACACATGTGATAGTGATTCAGCACAATCTCAAGTATAAATACACTTGTGTTTTACACAAGTTTGCTCTTGGAGTGCCTAGTCTGTGTTGGAATACTGTAAGAAGACAGTATCCTGTGGGAAAGACTCTACTACAACTGTATGCTAAGCTGGGGAACTGCTTGTACTGACCCTACCCAAACTGTCTGGTATTAATATGTTCCACTGGCACATTCTGATGGCGTGCTGAATGGGCACACTGCACACGCTCCAACACCAGGAGGCCTCTATTTTGGTTCAACTGCTCTTCACGTGGTCAGCCAACAGCACTACATTTCAGAATACATTAAAGGATTCTCAGGTACTGATGCTCTTTAACAAGGACTATATATGACTTCCTGTTTAGGATAAGACTTTGGGTGGCAAATGTCTTGATCTGGTGAGTTGTGACTCCTAATGACCCTTAGTCCTGACTCCTCGAATGACTCCTAGTTCCTAGCTTCTGATTCAGCTGCCTGTGCCTTAGGCCGGACTAGGCATAGGATTTTGCCAACTTTTCTTAGACCAGAGGTTTACTATGATGTTGCAGAACTATTAATGGCCTTCCACTTGTATCTATGTGACACAACTGCCACAGTGATGGCCACCAACTTGGATAGCTTTAAAAGAGGTTTAGACAATTTCATGGAAGATAGGATATCAATGGCTACTAACCATGATGACTGTGCTTGGCCTCCATGGATGGCAGCAGCATTTTTCTGCATACCAGTTGCTGGAAACCGCTGTGCGGAGGCAGTGCTTTTGTGCTCAGGTCCTCTTGCAGGTTTCCCAGCAGCATCTGACTGGCAATTGTGAGAACAGGATGTTGGACTAGATGGGCCTTTAGCCTGATCCAGCAGGCTGTTCTTATGGCAAGAGTAACTGCTATGCCTCTCTGCACTAGTGCTGTGGTACATGTTATGGTTATGTGCTGGCATCAGGACATGGACAACTATCATGACATGCAGTTTTCATGAAGCGGCAGCACTAAGAAATGTGCTAATAGTCCTTTGCACCAACAAAGATGCTTGAAAAATATTGAATAGCTGTGAACAAAATGATCATTTTGTGGGCAGTGGCAGAGCTTCATGATCCGGCACCGAGGGCGGAGAGCAGGCGGGGGCGGGGCTGGTGCGCATTCTGGGGGCATGGCACACTGCCCGTAGAGGCGTGGTGTGCGTTCTGGGGGCGTGGTGTACCACCCATAGGGGCATGGCACATGTTCTGGGGGCGGGGCGCCCAGCGTAGGTGGGGGGACAGCTGCAATGGCACCCTCGGGATCGCTCTGCCCAGGGCAGAGTGCCCCTATCGCCCCGCCCTTCCTACGCCCGTTTGTGGGTGGATTAGCAAATACCTGAAAAATAAGAAAGAAGACAGGCATAAATGATCACCATGGAAAATTATGAGGATCCCAATTATTTTTGGGGGAAAGCTTTGTTTCTTCATATGTATGTCACGAGTGGGAAAGCTCAGGCCTAGGGGCCAAAAGCAGCCCTCCAGGCTTCTTGATGTGTTGCTGCCCTCCTGCATGTTCACCTGTACAAGTCATTCTACTAGTTAAGGGACTTTAAATTGGCACTATGTTGAATTCTCCCCCTTGTTTTTGAGGTAGTGGCAAGAAAACATAAGGATTTTGAGTGTGTTAGGGCCTAAAACAGTAAAAGACAGTTTCAGTGTTCTTTTCCCCTCAGGATCCTTGTCAGGCATTAGACCAATCCTCAACACCAAAGATCTGGTGATATATATAATTTAATATATATATATTTTATATAACTGTAGAATTTTTCTTATTTATTATTATTTTTATTAAATATTTTCTTGGTCTACAAAAGTATGTGCAATGTCTCTCTTTTTTCCCCAAGTAACATTTTTTACAGATCAGTTTTGTTTGTTGAGACATTAGGAAGAAAAGGGGGAGAGAGGTGGATTTGATCTAAGTATTAGAAGGAAAGCATACTCATTGATTCTTTTTAGACTGAAGAGGTATCTGCTTTCCACACTTATCATAGGAAAGGGATAGATGTGTGCAAATTAGACTTATTCCATCCTATCCCTGTTAAAAGAAGGTATAATTATTTAATCATTTGTTATTTTAATTGACTTTCAAATCTGGATAAAGAGCGCCTATTGTTAAAAAAATTAATTCAGATCAAGTGAACAGAGGAAAAATGCTGTATCATTATTCACAGCAGGCTTGGACAGCAGTTCTGTGGAGACTTACTGGTATAAATCCATTCTCTCCTTCCCTGGTTTCCTTCTTATTGTTATGAACCACTGGTATGTTTCTAGAAGCTGACTGATTAATTCATAGTCAGGACTGTCAGCTGAAAAAGAAAAGAGAAACATGTGGGAGAGAAATTTGCACTGCAGGTTCTGCAAAGCATCTTACATCTGTGTTGAAATCCCACAAAGAACTGTTTATTTCATAGTGTCCTACTGGTCTAGCATCATGGCTCCAGCATATTTAACAGACAGCTCTGTACCAACCAACATAACTTTTTTGGAACCTTATTAACACACACAAAGATCTAGGGGAAAGCTTAAAATGATTTGTATGGTTAGATGAATTCCCCCCTTTGCCTATATTAATTTAATGTAAGGATATTAAAAAATCTGGCAAAACAAAATAAATCATTTATAGTCTAAACATGTCTAGCAAAAGAGACAAAGTCAGCAAAAATATATTTAAGGCTACTCAGCCATTTTACACTTAGATGTACGTTTAATGTTGCAGGTCTAAAATTGGTATGTCAAACAATTCAGCTCCCTAAGCTGTTAAGTATAATTGGTTTATTTCAGACTGGCTATAAATAATGGTGAAATAGTTTAAAACTGGAAAATTCCACAGCAATATTCGAAGGGAGACTGAGCTTTAACTGAGTTGATCAACTACATGTATTGTTGTTTTCTGGTAGCTAACATGTGCTTAACCTTGGATCACATGAGAGGTATTCAATTTAAATCTTGGAAGGGTGATGGCTGGAGCTCTTTGTTCCCAGGCTTTGTGAGAGTAAGGATGTAAATAAAGCTCTCCATCTAAACGGGCACAGGCAGAATGCAAGCTGGAATGCAGGTTGTGGGAAGACATAGACATCTGGTTCTAGGTCTGCTGGAATTATTTCATATTTTGTAAGATGCTGCGTTTATACCTTGGACTGGCATATGTCTTATGGAACTATTTGGATGTTTTTGTTTTGTTTTGAAGAAAGTTCTGCTAGTAAAGTTTTAATTAAATTTATGGGCCTTGACATTGTTTCATTTCAAATGGAGTCAGTTTTCATGCATCCAGTCACTTCTAACTGTGCAATATTAATATCTTCAATATAAGTAGATACAAGATAGTTTATATCTTGCACCTGTCCAATGCCAGGCTGAGGGGCTTTGATTCCACCACTAGCACATGTCGTGTGACATCAGAGCAGATAAACCAAAGAAATCTAGAGGCTGACCAAAAAGGGTGAGAGCAGAGCTCCACTGGGAAAGAGGTCTGATCGCACTCTTGGCCAACAACAAACACTTTTATATTTAGTTGCCTTGGTATTGAATCAATGTATTGCAAAATGAATGCTTTGGAACTCCTTGAAATTATTTGAATTGCTTTCCAGAAGTAAAATATTGATTTATTTATCTAGTATGCTTAGTTAAATGAATGTAGATATTACTGCTTTGATTTTAATCCTCTTACTCTGAAATGATTGTTAATGATGTTAAATTTGCATGATTGTATTTGGACAGATTGCAGAGTCATTAGTTTGAAGCCTATAGTATAAATTAATGAAATAATCAAAGTATTAAAACTAGTAGTTTCTAGCATAATCCACAGTAGCATAGCCCAAAGTTTATGTGGGTTTATGCTCAAGGCTGCTGAGAAGTGGGGACAGAGGATACTGATGGACTGGGCCCACAGCCAGTAGGGCCCCAGACTGACCTTTTGCTTAAAACAATTAAGTATTGTTTAAAATGAAAGTAGCCCCCTAGAAAGAAGTTTATGAGGCAAAATATGTAGGCACTTTCTAAGGGAAGTTTCCAAAATGAGACTGGCTCCTCCTGACTTTCATTGTTTTAGCTGTGTGAAGTCAGAGCTGTGATTGATGAGTAAGTAGTTTGGATACCAGGCACTAGAAATCCCATGGGTCCTAAAGAGCATTTGTTTTCCACTCTCCTTCATGCACTTTCCCTGCTTTTGTCTGATTTTCTAGTCCTTTGAAGTGTAGTTTGCTCTTCCCTTTTTCCCAAGTAACTAGGATGCATCTTACCTGTGGTGCGGTCATCTGAGATCAGGTCCAAACAAGTTATTTTCTAAACAAAGAAACACACACACACACACACAGATGCAAAGCGTGAAACCTTTGCAAAGAGGCGTAATCATGTTTCCTGCTGTGCAAGAGCTAAAGTCCAGGCACACATTAAGAATTCTCCGTATAGTTAACTTAAAATATGACATACATATCTGCTCAGAAGCAAGCCTCTTCATGTTTAATGGGGCTAACTCCCAGATAAGAATTGCAGCCTAGGCTTTCTTTTAGGGTTGGCATTAGGGCAGGTGGGGGGGGGGAAGAGCCTTTGTCTCTCTAGGCATTGCTGAACTACAACTTCTGCCATCCCTGGCCAATGACCATGCTTGTTAGGGACTGGTGTGTGCATTGCCAGTAGTAGGACTGACTAGGGATCCAGCAGATCCTTGGTTGGCTCAGCTCTGCCCTCAAAATGTCCCACTTGGTAGTACGAATGCAGCTGCTGGTACATTGTGGCCTGATTGTACTTTGGTGGGTGCAGTGAGAACATTCCCTGCTGAGAGAGCCCAGCTAAGTAGGGGGAAATATCTACTGCATCCCAGTCTCTCCAGTGTAGCCCAATAACCAAGTAAAATATAGGATATTTATAGGATAGAATCTCCTATAGTTTCTGAGCTATAACCTGCTGCCAAAAACTGCTATGGATAAATCCTAAATCATTTAATTTTTTTATTATTGTAAACACACACCTAAACCTGCTTATTGGTTATATTAATAAAAGGTAGCATCCAGATACTGTAAATAAATAATCAGTATTTTGGACGTGATTAGTGACTGGCCTTTAAGAAAAGAACAAGAACTTCTATCAGCTATCATTTTCACTTTCATAAGTACAAGAATACAACACTTGTCTGTTCCTTTTTCAAAACTAAAAATAGAGTCAGCAAAGATACAATAGACTTTCTATCATGATGATACATGAACTGTATTAATTTACTCTAATTTTTATCAGCTTTAATTAGGGTTGCCATACATCCAGGGGAAACCTGGACATGACCGTTTTTGGGTGGGCCAACATGCCCATCCAGGCAGACTCTTACATTTTAAAGGAAATGTCCGGGTTTGGAGGAGGCTGGCAGAGGCTCGGGCTGCTCTATACCCTGTGCACCCATGTCCCTCTTTCCCTGACTTGGGATGACAGTGGTTTGGGCCAAAATGTAAAAGTCTGCACGGATGGGCATGTTGGCCCACCCAAAACAGGGCATGTCCGGGTTTTCCCTGGATGTATGGCAACCCTAATTAAAGCTGATAAAAATTAGAGTAAATTAACACAGTTCATTTTTTCCTTTTTGTTCTTCCTGCTCGTGTGTGTAAGTGTTTAATTGGCCACACTGCTTGAAGCAGAATCCACAAAGTCAGATGAAGTCAGCCTGTGATAGCACACCATAGCAAGTTTCATTTACCAACCAGCTGACCTTCAGCATCTATCTCCCCCTGTTCCTACTGTGACAGATGTATTCTGTTTGGAACTGCAAAAGAAAGCTTAATAGAAATAATGGCTTACTTAAAGCAAACCTGAATGAATGGTGATCAGCCAGTGAAAAGTGGCTTTCTCTCTGCCTTTCTTGAAACCTAGTGAAATGTAGAGCCCATCTGTTTTGCTTTTAAAGTGAAGCACATTTCAGGCAGCTGTTCCTATCTCTTAATTTATCTAAACTAGATGTGTGTTGTTCCAGAGTACTCATCTGACAAATGCTTTTGTTGTTCTATTTGTCTGCAGCTTGTATCAGCAGCATCTAAAGATGCCGACCTCTGTTGATATTTCCTTAACATGCATAACATCTTCTGTCTTCCCAGGACCCAAAGCTTTAACAATGGCATTTTTCACTGTTCTTCAGAATGTACAGATACATTTGACCGATGTGTCTGTATCTTTTGTTGAAGCTGATTAAAATAGTCTGTGTAAATAACCTGTTACATTTCAGGAAAATGGTTTTTTTGGGGGGGGGAGGGGAGAGGGAGTGAGACAGAAAGAAACAGAACTCCCAAAACCTGGGATTATATACAATTCCTCAGCATGTTGTCCACTTCCTTAACATTTTATGCCAGCTACAAGTGCAATGAGCCCATACAGTTTATGGCTATCAGATACATTCAAAAGTTTTGTGCATTAGTTTTCTAAGCTTATTATATGTGATTAATGGAACAGTTCATTTCTTGCTTTGTTGATTACAAAACATTTCTTGCTCAACAGAATAATATACTGTACTTCTAGATATTTTTTAACATCAAGTTGATGCCTGTAGGTTTCTGTCATATTGTGCCCCCTTTATCTAGAAATGGACATATTTTGCATCTTTATTCTAAAAAGCTCCTTTCTTTTTTTTAAAAAAGATAAACATTCTAATACATTTAAAAAAAATAAAATAAAATGTCTATTGAAGTTGAAACTTCATTTCAAGAAGCACTGCACTTTGTTTAACTCTATTTTTTTTAGTATCCAGAGTTACTGAACCAGACTTTGCTTAATTAATAACTATAGGATGTGAGGCAGTTCCAGTGCTGCTTTTTCTATTAACTTGCAATTTCCTTTAGGAAATGAGTAAACTGAGAGGAATGGTTGCTGCAAATAAATGTGGTACAACTGTAAATTGCCAAAATGCATTTAAATAAACTGAGAAACATAGCTAAATAGAGTCTAAGCTCTGGTATCCTCACTTGTCTGAGATGTTCTTTAAAATGATGGTAGAGGAGTGGGAGAGTATGAAGAATTTATTGTTTACCTGCTCTGATTCTTGTTGCTCCAAAATTGTGTTGCTAAAGATAAGCAACACAAACACTGGTTCCAGCCCAACACCACAAATTATGATGTTACAGTGGTTATAGGACTCCATAGCATCTCTCTCATAACACACACACACGGAAATGATCCAAATAGGAAGGTTCAGGGAATAAGAGACCAAAGACAAACAATGGTGTAAATTCCAAACTATATTTAAATGTGTGATAACGTTGTAGTGACTTGCTGTATTAAAGGTGTATCTGCATGTTGTTGTTTTGTGTCAGCCAGTTGTTGTGCCAAACTATTTAACACAGGAGCCAAACTATATAATACTGTGTTAGTAACTATGGAAAGTTGGGGGGGGGGACATAACATGCCAACACCCACCCACCCACGTTATCTTTGCTCTTCATAATTCAACAATCTCAGGGCAGGTCACAACAACAAAATACATTTTAAAAAGTGAAAAGATTTAAAACCAAAAGCCACTTGTTCTACCCCATTTTATAGGCCAAACTACTAGGCTAAAAAAAAAAAGTCTAAAAGACTGAAGGAAAAACATTTTTGTGTCAGCCAGATCTCCACTATTGTGGATTTTCAGATATTCTGAGCCTTTAAAAAAAACAAACCCTGGTGTCCTGTCTATTGCTTCTGTTAATCACAACTTATGAGTAGTATTGAATAGCTCTGTTAATTTACCCAATGTCTGCCTGTCTTTGTTTTCATAGGTGGGAATGAATCATTCTGATTTATTCTCATTGCTATTTATTTTTTGTCGTTAATATCAAAATATAGTTACTTCACTAATTCGGATGAAAAGGAAAAATATGCAAGGAAAGTGATAATTAAAGCTGCACTGCATAGAAACAGATACAGTGGTACCTCGGTTTATGAACACAATTGGTTCCGGAAGTCTGTTCATAAACTGAAGCGTTCATAAACTGAAGCGAACTTTCCCATTGAAAGTAATGGAAAGTGAATTAATCCGTTCCAGACGGTCCACAGAGTAAGCGTTCATAAACTGAAGCAAACTTTCCCATTGAAAGTAATGGAAAATGAATTAATCTGTTCCAGATGGGTCCGTGGCGTTCATAAACCGAAAATTAATAAACCGAGGTGTTCATAAACCGAGGTTCCACTGTATTGGGGTAATTCAAGGGACAATTCAGAGGCTTCTCATAATTAAACATAAAGCCATGATCAACAGGAAGCAATAAAAATCAGCAGGACTTGGAAACAGGAAACTTTTCAGCTAAGCTTACTAAACCCACATCCCCAAAATTGCATGGTTCCCAGTTAAGATTGCTTGTTATATAATAAATGGTCATGATTAAATCAACACTGTCTTAAAAAGATAATTAGAGTCTTGTAATTTATGGTTGTGTGTATGTGCGCCTTAATTTCAGGGTTTTATCATTTATCTGAACAGCCATGTAAAATGTATTTGTATTTTGCCTAATTTTAGCAGTATGTAAGCACCTAATTGTTCGTGTACCTGAAATTACTTTTTGTTCTTGATTAATATGTGGTAGTGAGTTCATCTGAGTTTGTCTGGTTATTAAGGTTGCTTTATTAAAGTCACATTTTAATTTCCTGAGTTAATTAAAGGTTTTTGTTGTTTTACAATCTCCCAGTTTCTGAGATGGCAGACATTGTACCTTTTTATTCATTCAGTTTCTTGTAATTTATCACAGCTGTCAATAGAAGTGTTGAACTATTTACTTTTTGGTTGTAGTGATGTAAAGTGAAACATGCAATGTTATAGTGACAAATGGCGTTTGTAAATGGGATAAAATGCTTATCTTTAGTTCATATTTTAAATAAGTTTTGCAACTTAGACATTTTTTAAAAAGTCATTTTAAGGCAAGCTGTGTCCCTCTAGAGCAGGCATAGGCAACCTTGGCTCTCCAGATGTTTTGGAACTACAACTCCCATGATCCCTGACCACTGGCCCTGTTAGCTAGGAATCATGGGAGTTGTAGTTCCAAAACACCTGGAGAGCCAAGGTTCCCTATGCGTGGTCCAGATGTTGCTGAACTGCAACTTACATCACCCCTACATCACCCTTAACCATTGGCCATGCTGGCTTGAGCTAATGGGAGTTGGAGTCTGACAACTTCTGGATAGCTACAGTTTCCTCACCTTGTTCACCCACCATTGAGTTCCATACTGTACTAATTTGTTGCTATTCATAAAAATTCTACTTGTTTCCTTATTTATTTCCCTTCCATTCATTTTGTTATTCCCATTCATGTTCATTCTCTTTCTGTCTTTTTCTTTTAGCAAACTTTTAAAAAGCAGAAAATAGGGAACTGATAATGGTATAATCAAGAATAGACAGTTAAGAAATTCCTTACTTCTTAAGGGGGGGAAAGCAAAATGACTTGTGAAAAGATGAAGTCAATTCATAATGTGCTAAAGGATATCACAGAGCAATATGAAATAGCTGAGTGATCTCAAGTTCATTGTAGTTGACACAGTAAGCATCTTTTAAAGTTAAAATTAGCCATTTTTCTTTTCTCAGGCTTTGGTATCTGATTATTTGGTCAGATGTGAACCAGCTGAATTTCTCACAAGCTTTTTGATTTTAAGATTGCTTTTATATCTTTAGAAATAATCCCATAAAAGCTGTTCAATGCATATCGTTTGAAGAAACCTTTGCTATAGGCAGCTTATAGGATTTTATAATAACAGACAATATATTAGCAGAGTTGAGTAATGTGACAAATAACCTGTCTGAATGAATAAATCAATTTTATACGTTGGGTATCTTTCACAGAAAAAAAGCCATACAGAAAAATCTGAAGATGCTCTCAAAGAGTTCTGATCCTAGATTGTGTGGATTGGTTAGCAAGAGAAGCAATAGCCTTAGAGCCAATTCTGGCAATATTTGAGTGGCACTTTGTTGCAAACTGTTGCTTGCATCGGGTGCCTGCCCCAGACTGGGTTGGCTGTATTATTATAGCAACCTGTTTATGCAAAGCAATCCTATGCTTATTTGTAAGTCAGGAATGCTTTGATGGTGTTTCCTGCTTGGCAGGGGGTTGGACTGGATGGCCCTTGTGGTCTCTTCCAACTCTGATTCTAAGTTGTACTACTTTGATAGGTAGGAGTGTGTACCCACTTTGGATGAAACCTGAATCCAGAACCACAGCAGGCTGCTTCAGAGTGATTCAGGCTTTGTTGGAGGTGAAGCAGGGTTTCAAGCAAGTAGCTTAAAGTGCTGCTCCTGAAGTCTCAAATCTGCATCAGATATTTGGAAGACCCAGGCAATGTCAGACTATTTAAAAAGATTACATTTCCCCTCTAAGCTCTCCATTTAAGGAATATAACTGGAGGGCAGATGGACAAAGAGGGGTATAGTTTTCTGACTTTCTGAGTTCTAGCTTCCAACTAGAATTTTTCCTTTCCAGGACTCTTTCCTTCCAATCATAGTGCTTTTAGGAGAGATAATAGAAGGAACAGAAAACACCCCCACCCTGAAAACCTCCTCAAGCTGCTTTTCATTCAAAAAGGTCCTTAGCTCCTGAAATTTTATGCATACTATTTTCATAAAAAAATTCCCCTCAAATATAAATTTCCCTGTTCCTTACCTTAACGACTTTCCTTTCTCAACCCCTCTGCCCCCTGCAGCCATCTTTCAGATTTTTTTCAGGTTAAACCTATTGGCATGTCTATGATGTATGTCATTTTCAGATAATGCCCCCCTCAAAAAAGAAAAGGGCTTACATAAATAATTTCCCCCAAACTTTAAATACTCACCTTGTACAAAACCTCCTGTATCTATTTCTGTGAAATTCAGCAAACTTCATTCACTATGCCTGCAAATTTCATCCAATTCTGTCAAAAAGTAAAAATGTTATAGCCATTTGTTAATTTCAAGTCTCACATTTTCTGTGAACTGATATGAAGTGTGCCATGCCTGAATGTTGTCCAAGTCAATCAACTTGCTTTCTGAACCAGTGTGCAAACTGACCCTTGTCTTGTGTGTATCTTGTCCCTAGCATATATGCCCATTAGTCACTGTCACCATTATTAGTTTTACACCCAGATTAAAAAGAGAGAATGAACTGGATTGATTTCTTCATATAAAAATATTGGGTGGTATTCAACTATGGGTAAACCCATTGAAATTAACATGGCTAAATTGTCCTTTAATTTCAGTGGATTATTCTGAGAAAAGCATCTTCCCAAAGGTCCACATTGGAATCATAGTAAATAAAACCAGGCATTGTGCAAAACATCCTTTTACAAGTTGATAAGCACCATTAACTCTGATATGAACTTCCTAAATCAGTGCTGCTCTCCTAGTGCTGTTGGACTCCAACTCCAAATGCTCATAAATGAGGGAAGCTAGAGCCTAGCTATATCTGAAGGGCCACAGGTTCCCCATCCCTGACCTAGAAGAAAGACTCCTGATAGTAAATATTGAAATAGCCATTAGCCGTCCTTAAATGGGAGAGTATATGAAGGTTAACCAGCAAATTGTTGCTCTAGACTCTAAGCTTTAATGTAATTCAAGGGATAACAAAGCATCTTATGAGAAGAGATGTTGTAGCATTATTACTGTTAGAAATATGTGGGGTGGGTGGGTAGGGTTGGGTGGGTGTTGACATCTCAGCAACTATGTTCTTTTAATAGGAGGTTAATAGCTAGTCAGATAAGAGGAGGAAAACATATTGCAATGTAATGATAAGGAGTTGGCACAAACAAGGAGAATTGCCAAGGACAATTTTGGGAGGGAAAGGTAACAAAATATGCAAGCCAAAACCTGCTGAAAAGGAATGATTGAGGATTACACCTTAATAAGATAATGGGAGTTTCTAAGTGGAAAACAACTCCAAATATGGTGTGTCCAATTGGAAGGCCAGGTAGTGTCCACAAGCTGTTCAAGCATAGCTTTAGCTACTGTAATAATAATGCAAAAACGATACGGGCACAAGGATTGCTTGTATTTACCTGATAGATAAAGAGTGTATAAGAAGAGCCTAAAGGCATGTACCATTCTCAGACCATGCTTGTGGCAATAGCCTTGTGGCTGACCATTCAGAGGTGTCTTAATGATTAATAAATTTCTCTTGAGCTTACCTTGTGTACCTGACTCCTCTTTCCTTAGAGGCTTTTGGCTGTCTACTCCAAGGAAGGAACCCTAGGAATTTTCCTAAGATTACCTATTGACTTCTGGGTAAAGGATCCATACACAGTACTGGTTTGTATCTCAGGAAAGTGGTCTTCAAATCAGATAGACAGAGAAAGGCATAGAGAAGACAATTAGATTTCATTACTAAACAGGGAATGTCTACAACCTGTCTGTTGTGTCTTGGTAGAAAGCAGAAAGAGATGTCTTTCCATCAGCAACAAGAAGTGGGATGTTGCACTCTCTGTCTAAATATAATATTTCACAGCTGTGAATCTTCTATTACTTAGATAAATGAGAAATACAGGTATTTTTATAGTAATTTCAGCTGGGTTACAATTGTGTTGTGTTTTTTCAGCAGGTCAGGAAACAAAAACAGACTTGTACTGTTCAATCTATGATAATGAGCAGGTTGCGCCGAATAGACAGACATCTGTCAAGATTGTGGCAGGCTTTTTATTTGTTCCTCTTTTAGCTTGGTTTAGAATGTTCTTTGTTTTCCTTTCATAGCTGTCTTTCTGACTTTGTTGACTAAGACTGCATTCTTTGCACCTTACGCCTTAATTATGGTATGATGTGGGACTAATTAGGTGTAATACGGTGCTAGCCAGGAATTGGCATAGCAATTACATCATTATAACCACTGTAGTGCTTCCATTTAAGCTTTCAGTATCTTTACATACAGTGATACCTGCCAAGTTTACACAGTACACACGTCTTCTTTCTTCATGGACACAAAACATATTCCACAAATATGAGATACTTGCATACTCTCACCCTTCTTTCACAAAGGGCAGTTGGACTTTAGTATCCTGTAACATTTTAATAGCTGATGTCACTACTGGCAGAGGAAACCTACTATTGAGAAATAGTCCATGTTTTGAAACTGGGCACATCTGAAGGGAGCAGCTGCATACAAAAATGCCTATATAGACAGATGTATAACAAGACTGAGTGTGATGGAGGGGTTTTACTATGGTAGCTTGTATGAAGGCTTACCAAAGTTGGTACTTTTATCAACATTGCGACACTATAATATATATCTTGTATTTATATTGCAATTTGCTTACAATCACCATTAATTTATTTATATTAGAACAACTAACCCATTTCAACCCCCCAGAAAAGAAATTTAAAAGTATGAATGGTTGTACTATTCGTAATAAAGGCAAGCCATCCTCAAGGACTCCATTCTGGAGTTAGAGCAACTCTTAATTTTTAAAAACAAAAGCAGTCGGTGATTGCGTGGGTGGAGGGGCGTGCAGATCAGGCATGGGGATGAGGGAAGGAGCAGCTGCAAAGATAGAATAATAGAATCATAGAGTTGGAAGAAACCACAAGGGCCATCCAGTCCAACCCCCTGCCAAGCAGGAAACACCATCAAAGCATTCTTGACATATGCCTGTCAAGCCTCTGCTTAAAGACCTCCAAAGAAGGAGACTCCACCACACTCCTTGGGAGCAAATTCCACTGCCGAACAGCTCTTACTGTCAGGAAGTTCTTCCTAATGTTTAGGTGGAATCTTCTTTCTTGTAGTTTGGATCCATTGCTCCGTGTCCGCTTCTCTGGAGCAGCAGAAAACAATCTTTCTCCCTTCTCCATATGACATCCTTTCATATATTTGAACATGGCTATCATATCACCCCTTAACCTTCTCTTCTCCAGGCTAAACATACCCAGCTCCCTAAGCCGTTCCTCATAAGGCATCGTTTCCAGGCCTTTGACCATTTTGGTTGCCCTCTTCTGGACACATTCCAGCTTATCAGTATCCTTCTTGAACTGTGGTGCCCAGAACTGGACACAGTACTCCAGGTGAGGTCTGCCCAGAGCAGAATACAGTGGTACTATTGCTTCCCTAGATCTAGATGCTATACTCCTATTGATGCAGCCCAGAATTGCATTGGCTTTTTTAGCTGCTGCATCACACTGCTGATTCATGTCAAGTTTGTGGTCTACCAAGACTCCTAGATCCTTTTCACATGTACTGCTCTCAAGCCAGGTGTCACCCATCCTGTATTTGTGCCTTTCATTTTTTCTGCCCAAGTGTAGTACCTTACATTTCTTCTTGTTAAAATTCATCTTGTTTGCTTTGGGGGGGAGCGGAGTCACTTCCACTTCATGGTTTTAAGGGGGTGGGGGTGCATCATGCTGCCATCAGTGGGCCAGCCAGTGGTGGCAGCCAGCAAAGATGCATGACTACTGTGGCTGCTGCTGCTTTCATGCAGACTGAGAAAATCTGCTCCGTCTCAGTGCCAGAGGAAGGTAGTGCCACGGTGCCTTGAAGTGAGGGTAATCAGCTGCCCTGCCCTGTTCTCTGTCAGCATGAGGGGAAATCAGCACCTCGCAACCAGCTGCCCTGTTTTCCCTCAGCGTGAGCACAGCTCAGATCAGCAGCGTTATCGGCTGAGATAATCATGCGGTATGGGCAGTGCCTTGAAATTGGCCGCCCTGCTCACCCTTGCACGAGGAGTGATATATCGCTGGGTATTGCCAGGTGAAAATCGTTACTGTGGTGTGATTTCGGAACCAATTTTGGCCAATATATTGAAAAATCACACAGCACTAAAACAGGCCATAAAATTTGTGATATTGCCTTGCAAAAATGACAAAAAATTAGTTTGGGGGGGAGGCAAGGGATGGGGCTGCAGACCCCTTGGGTGTGTTTCGTATACCCCTAATTGGGAACCACTGGTAAGTAGTGCTGCTTCACTTTCAGGATTTGGCTGAGAGAGCTGCTGGGTACAAGACTGGTAGAAGATTTAAGTCAGGGGTAAGGTAGAGAGTGGAAGAACTTGGCCAAAGCTTAAAGAGGGAGGGGAGAACTGGATTTCGTAGAGAGCGGAGTCCATTTTCTGGCCATACATCTGGAATAGTGGTACAAGTCTCTTACATACATTCTACAATTTTAGATCATCCATGGAATACGGGCAGTACTTACAGTTGTTCTTGAAGAAAGACAACATACAACAAGGCTCTTTTATCTAATAAAAAAGGCATTCTTTTATTTGAGACTCCCTTGACCAAGTTCTAAAATGACTGCCTACAACAAACCATAATAAAATTAAGGTATGTTTCCCTTGAAAAAGGAACATTTCTAGCATATTTTATTACTTTCCATTATTGAAATGCATTACTATCATCACTTATAATAGATATGGAATGCATCACAGTCTGTGTTAAGTGCTTAGAATCAGGAAGTGCCAAAATGTTTTAGAACCATGATGTTCTCCCTTAACAAAAATGTCTTTGAATTAATTAAAAAGGATATTAATTCCTATTTTGACTGTGGGATTCTTTCATTCTCAGATTAATTTCTGCATTGCAGTGAAAGTGGTATATCCCCAGAAGTACAGTACAACAACATAATGCCGTTAGTAAGCCACTGGTGAAACCATATTATGCAACCATTCTGTTTACAGCTGCTTAATTAGAGAACTAGCTGAATCTTACTTTTAAAGGGAAAAAGATAGGTGCAAATTGGCTATCACCTATAGTATCTACAGGAGTATTCATTAATAAGATGAATTGCAAAACAATTTCGTAATGTGATATATAACTATTAACATCTCATGCTTGTTCAGCACTTCATTGGACGAGGTACAGCAGATTAAGGAACCCTCAATGGATTGAATTTATAAAAAAGAATTTAAACACTATTCTTATACCAAACGCCATTTCTTATCTTGTCCTTATATTTATTTATTTGTTTAAAAGCTTTTCTGATTTGCCAGGAAATTAAGGCAGGTAGCAAAGGTAAAAGGAAAATATAGATTTAAAAAAATCACCCCCTTTAAAAGCAAACTCAGCTGGTGAGAATGTAAGCAAACAGTCACTGAGAAACAGGAGGGGGTATCAGCATGCTCTAAAGAACCCCAAGGTTTGCAGGAGTACCAAAAATATTTAGGGGAAATCTAATGGGGCCACATTATTTATCAAATTAGTACGTTTCCTGTTTTCTGTTTCTGTGCACTTTGTCAGTATGGCAGGCATAAAGCCCTAGGCAGAGACTGAAATGCAGGTCATTTTGTATGGGCATGGTTCCTCTGAAGCTCCCATGTGCATCCCTACCAGTCCAAAGCTGGCACTGAGAGGGCCTTCCTCCTGCCCAATCCAATGCAGAGAGCTTTTTAAGTCCCTCACTTTGCTTACTGGACTCTAGGTACGTCATGTAAGAACTTCCATGAGATCTCAGACAGCCCTTCCAGAGGGGGGCAGTTCCTGCAATCCTGCCCCTTTAAAAAACAAAACAAATCTGCAATCTTCATAAAGCTGTGATTGTGTATGTAAAGTCAGCATAAGATGAGATCTACCTGTACGTAATACGATAGGATGAAGTTGCATGGTTCTCTTCAAGGAGGTACCATTGTGCGGTTAGGCTTCAGAGATAATGGGAATTTTACTATAACATTGGCAACCTTTTGCTCCTCTGTATGAGAGAAATGTCTCATTGATTTCCTTTCTCTCATCTACGGTTGAATAGTAATAGCTTTTCTATAATACCCAAATGTATTTTTCTTATAATCCACTATGGATAAAGAGTAAGGTCTCTCAATACTAATGATACTCTTAGGAACAAAATGTTATAAAGGATAAGACATCAACCTTGGGTCTGCCTGTGGATGGTTGACGAGCAGGAGAAATGAAATCTCATTTATGCCTTCATCACTTTTGCACATGTTTTTCCAACATTCAGTTCCTTGCAAAGAGTATAGTATTTATAGCACAGAGTAATTTGTTACACTGCTGAATTTTTCTCTTGCCAAAACATATTGCCAAGTTTGCATTTTATAGTCCTTTACTGATTTTTTTAGGAGAGTAATTCATTTTGCTCTCCATTTTTAAATAGGTATATGTGTGTATTTGTTGATCTTAGTATTTGCCAGGCATGCACCTCAGCATCAGGTACATTTGATTGCAATCATCCATTCACACTCCTCCTTTGCCCATTCCCATTATTCATGTAGTCGCCCTTTTCGACTCTTTCTTTCCACAACCAATGTCCTCCCTAAATCCCCAGCTCTCCCTTCCGACAGTCTCCTCTTCCCTATTTCTTAGGACCAGCTCTCCTAATGCACTGGGAACAAATTAATATCTGGAACTATGGCCTTACAGTAAAGTGATTTAAAAAGCTGCTGTTCTTGATCAACAGCTTTGGGATCTAGATCTGTGTTGCCTGCTGAACGATCATATTCATTTTCTTTGTCATAAATTGGATAGCTGGAAATTCTATCTACTTGTGCTAGAGTATGACTTTTATAACCTTGCTGGAGTGACACCTGTGTAAGCGATTAGAAGTCATCTTTCTATGGTAGCATCTGCAGTGTAGCTTGTAGAGGGAAATGTCCAGACTACCTTTATCACCGTTCTGTGTTGTTCTTTTCCCCAAGGTTTCAGTGAGTTTTGGAAATGGAACATAATGTACTTATTTGATATAATTGTATGAACCCTGAGGATAAATATGCCTTTGACAAGAATGAGTTAGCTGTGGCAAAAGGGAAATTGGCTAGAGAAAGGGAAATTAGCTCAATTCTCCCTTCAGTTTGGTGGCAGAATTTTAAGAAGCCAAGGGAGAGAGGCCTCTCAGTAGATCACTGTTTCTGAATAGATAATAATGCTAACCTACCATATAAGGGGGTTGGAGTTTAATTAATTAAAGTTGTAAATCACTGAGAGAGTCTCAACTGGTAAACACTGCAGTAAAGAAATGCAAAAACATTGACAATGTTCAAGTTCATTCTTGAGAGTAAGCTGAAAATAAAACATCCTATTGTACTAGGAATGGCTTTAAAGGCAAGAACATTTAGTGAGAAAGCAAAGTGAAAATAAATAAATCTGATAGCCAACAGAGATTCCTTATCCAGTTTATGAACAAACGTGCAATTGCAATATTTTCTGAAGAATATTCCCCTGACCATAGATTTTCCTCCAGTCAAAGCATTTGTGTAATAATTTCATTAATGCTTAAATTATTCATTGAGTATTTTTTTTCTTTCAGTAACAATTGAGCCAACAAAAATGGTATTGGATCATTAACAATTACTGTAAAGCTAATAATTTTGGGCAGGAATTCCAATTGTAAAGAGCCCTGAAAGGTGGACACTGGTGGGGAGGGACTGCAGTTGTCTAGCTATCTTGCAGCTCCCCCAAACTGCTTTACAGAGAGTAACAATGAGAAATCAATAGTCTTTTGTTTATCCTTGCTTGGAAATTTGAAAACACAGCAGAGTATGGTAGGATTCCAAGCCCAAGTTTGGTGAACACATGGGAGGATGCTGAACTTTAAAAGAGCTTTAAATTTCTTCGATGAAACATGCCAACAGCTCTCCAGTCCAATGTCATCATTGCACCCATGTTATAGTGGGAGCAAAAGCCAGGTACACCAGCAGAAGAAAAAGATAATTGCAGAGTTAATATTTCTTGCATTGCAGATATTAGGACCACTTATTTTCCTGTGAAGTTGGATTCTTTTGGCGGCAGTGGCAGGGAGTAGGGAACAGACAGTTGCCACAAACCATAGAACGTAGCTGTGAGGATTTGAATATGCCCATGTTAATTGCATCAAATCAACACACTTGATTGCTTATGTACAAAGCAATCATGTTTACTCTAGTTGGTGTTCACCAGATAAATACAGTGTTAATAATGTGATTAAGAATTAATTTTTACATTAGTGTAAATTATCATTATCTGCAAAGGGGTAATTTATTCAGGCTGCTCAGGGACTCACTTTTATTTATAGACAAATTGTGATAAGAATAGCTTTCTGATGTTTTCGTTTAGCGACACGGACGTGATTAATGCATAGTTGTTTGCATTCTAAGTACTTTGTGGATCAGATCAGTATTTGTGCACTGTGTCAAATTTTATACTGCTCATGTCAAAATACTTATTACTGCTGACAGGTGTAACATACCCACATTAATTCCTTTATCCAATTTTCTAATTGCTTTTTTGGCAAGAGATGGCAGCCATTTAGTCTTTCGTGATCTATTTGTCTTTATGGCATAATAATGCACTTTTAAAAATTAGATGCACCTAGCTTTCAAATGACTGCCCAGAAAATAGATGACCAAGTACTTAAATAAAATGGGTGTTCTTTTTCTTGGAATATAAATGAGAACATTTCACACATTTAGCTCATTTCACTTTGTGATGATAGTGAATATTTTAAAAGGATTTTATTAATCCTTTGTCATCTTTACTGGAATCTAGTTGCATACTGCTGCAAAAAAAGAAAAAGAAGAACAGAAATTCATTTGTCTAAATGAAACCTAGCCTTCCCCAAAAGAACTGATCACTATCACTGATTTTTTTAGCAGAGCTATGCAAGCACAACCTATGTTTCTACATTGCTAGGAACAGTACAGCATCCATCTCAGCATATGTTTCCTTTTCCTCCTCCTAGGGATGCATGCACATTGCCCCTAGCTGGATCAGGACAAAAAATTTTAATCAATAAAAATGATCTTATATTATTAAAGTTCACATTCTAGTAATTCCTTAGGACCAATGAAAAAGTCAAGAAAAAATGTGGCAAGCTTTTGGGTTTTCCTGCACTCATCATCAGGTGTGTGGGGTGATTTGTGGGGGGACACAAACAAACAAAAGTAGGAAAAAAATAGTTTGATGTTGTAGTCACAAGGTTTAGTTTGTGGACTAAGTTCCAAGAAGGTGATTGCAAGCAGAGTAAGTCTCTGCCAGGCGTTGCCATGTAGTAAACATGGATCACTTTCCCCTAACTAGGAATCTGACCGGTTGCAACCCCCAGGGCAAAAGTGGGGAAACTGTGATCCTCTAGATGTTTCTGGACTAAAATTCATTCCAGCCCCAGCTGGCATGGCCAGTGGTTAGGGATTGTTGTTGTTATTTTGATTTAAATACAGCATATAAATATTTGGCAAAATGCAGATACCCCTAATACACAAAAATTAAATAATATTAAATACAATATTAAAACCAACAACTAAAATTCAAATCAAATACAAATTGGGATAACTGTTGGGTTCATAAATTGTTTGCTGTGGCTTATATGAGTTTTAAAGGAAGGAAAATGTTTTCATCATAATGCTACAGACACCATGATTTGAGAAATAATTGACAGTACAAGAAAATTAGATATATGCTTAACTGTCACTTACTGAAATCAGTGGCACTCAGATGCGCTTAACTTTTACTGGACTGTACCTTATGTATTTAGGGACGCGGGTGGCACTGTGGTCAAATCATAGAGGCCAGGGCTTACCGATCAGAAGGTTGGCAGTTCGATTCCCCGCAACAGGGTGAGCTCCCATTGTTCGGTCTCTGCTCCTGCCAACCTAGCAATTTGAAAGCATGTCAAAGTGCAAGTGCATAAATAGGCAGGATGGTAAACGGCGTTTTTGTGCGCTGCTCTGGTTCGCCAGAAGCGGCTTAGTCATGCTGGCCACATGACCCAGAAGCTGTACGCCGGCTCCCTTGGCCAATAAAGCGAGATGAGCGCCGCAACCCCAGAGTCGTCAGCGACTGGACCTAATGGTCAGATGTCCCTTTACCTTTTTTACCTTATGTATTTATCTCCCCCCACCCCCAATTTTTTGTAAGCTTTATTCATTCAGAAAAACAGGGAGGACACCCACCCACACCCAGTTTATTTTTAAGAAGACAACTGTTTCCTCCATATATTATCCACTCCAAATGGTTTATTAACTGTCTCACTGTCTTTGGCTTTTCTTTTCTTTTCTTTTTTGGCACACCATTAACAGCTACTTCTTCTTACAATCCAAAATGTGACAATTCCAGCAAATAAATCACAATTCTTAAGTGCTTTGGGTAAACAAGCATGTGCCTTATCTCTCCCCCCAAAAGCTGTGGAAAGTGTATGATAAACTGTACATTTCAAAGAATGTGTCTTGTCCCACTGAAATAACTTTGATTTATGGTTATGTATTTATCTTTAAACAACTGACAAACCTAAGGGTATCTGAATTATTATCATTTGCTCTATGCTGCCTGGGTCTCTTCCTACAAACTTGAAATGATATACACCGAGATTGCACTTCTGCTTTCCCAGCCTTAACGTGCTATAAAACATTTTCTCAGGCAAAACCAGAAAATGCTAGATGTACTTGATTCTGATGAAGTTCAGTTGAAAATTGTTAATGGTAATACCATATGATTCAGGATATGTTATCAGAATTTTATTGACACAAAATTAAAATAGCAAAAGTCTCTTTAAGATTCTGTTAAGTTTTAGCAGTTGAAAACATTTTATTGATGTGAATTTCAAAAATCAAGGGCTGTCTCTCACATATCTATATAGCCATTTTTAAAGGTAAAAGGGAACCCCTGACAGATAAGTCCAGTCATGAACGACTCTGGAGTTGCGGCAGTAATCTTGCTTTACAGGCCAAGGGAGCCAGCATTTGTCTGCTCCGTAGACAGTTTTTCCGGGTCATGTGGCCAGCATGACTAAGCCACTTCTGGCTCAACGGAACACCGACACAACAGCATCACACCAATCCATTTTTGTCTTGGGGGCGGGGGATATGCCAAAAAATGGAAACCAGTGGCGCCTGATCCATAATCATAAGGGCCAAACTACCCAGGCATAGGAGAGCTATAATCAGATCTCATAAAGTCATTTAATTTTGATATTTTACAAAACAGGGACTTGTAAGTTCTCTCCGCAGCCACTAAGCAGGTGGTAGTGGGTAAATTGTATCAGGGAATCAACAGAAACTAAATGGATTAAGGCAACATCTTAAATAATACCCCTCTCCAAAGCTGCTCCAAGCTGAGGTAGGGGAAATACCTGAATGGTAAAATTTGATTCCTAAACAGAGCATGACTGATTCATAGAAATGTCTGCAGTGCCCAAATTTACTTTCATGTTGTGGGGGTTCTAGACAACTAGGTATGTAATCAGCTATACCACTGGCTATAGAATCTTTGAATCAGCTGACCAGGTAGGTTGGCTGGGCTGGAATTCCCAATGCATGCAGCTTTAGCAACAGTATGATTTCTGATGGCCAGTATATATGTTTGCCACAATTTCTCATTTGCTGCTCCTTTTTCTGTTCCTTATCACAAGGAATTCTAGGACAAATTGCCGTGAACACCTTTAAGTTCTGACCTCTACATTAAAATAAATTCTGGGGAGACTTGTGCAGGGAAATGTTGATAAATATAATATATCTCATCTCAGTTTTTCTGCATGTTTGCGCACTAAATGTATCCCAGTTCCAGAGTAATAAATATTGGTTACTTTCTGTTAATTAAATAGAAATTGATAATTGTTTATGCAGTGGAAAATAATAATATTTTCTTCTCTTACTGCAGAATTGCATGTCAGCATATTTAACATTGCTAAACTGTCACTTGTTTTTATATCCTTAAATCAGTTGACATTTACATGTAGTTTGGTATATTGCATGTAAATGGAAGTTTAATGGCTTTGAACTACAAATCAAAACCCACTGACAGAGCTTCCCCTTGGATATTTTTTCTTTTTTGTCTTAAGAACATGACAGCATTGCTTTCTAAATATTTACACATAAGAGGGTAAAATGACTGTTTTTGACTGCAAAGGTTTTAGAAATATCTTCAATACATAATTAAACATGTAAGCTCTGAAATGAGAAATTCATATGATTTATCAAATGCAAAATATGGAAACAGGACTAATTATAAATCATTTTCAAGTGCTAAGAATTTTGTGGATTTGCATTCTGTACTGTATGTATTTGCTACTTCTTGATTCTTAGACACTCAAGAAATTTGTGTTGCTGTGAATTATATTGATGTGCTCATATATGAATGCCAGGGAGTCCTCTTAAAAAGAAAATAGTTATGCATCTGTATTCAGTCCAAGTGAAAGATCCATGAGATGCCCCATAAAGTCCAAGAAAGGGAATAGATCTGTGTGCACAAGGAAATGTGCATATATATTTGCTTCAATAAAATGAATAGGAATAAGCCTTTTGTGGAGGAGAGCTCTTTGGGCCCCTCGCCTCTGATGCAAACAGAATTGGATTTCACCCCCAAAGAATGGTCACACAAGTGTAGCCAGAACTGAAATTCCACATGCAGATATTATTTGAAGATAAAAAAGCAGTAAACTATTCGAAGGTGACTTCTGTCTGTCAGAGTAGCAACTGCAGTTCAGGGTGGAGGGTGAGGGGGGGGGGGGAGAAACACTAGCACATGTTCAGTTCAGAATTGAAGTCTCTTCAATTAAAATTAAATAAAATTAAAGAATAGCTTGGTTAATTCTGGGCCCAGTTTGAACTTAATCATACTTTTGATGACATTAGAAATGGAACAGAATTGGAATCCCTTTACCCTGACCTCCTGTGATCTCTGGCTAGGGAAGAACTATTGTGATGATGGCTTGGATCGGAGTTCTAGATGTTGTTTCTGAGCATGGCAATGTGCTGGTTGGTCTCTGTATGCTTACCAGGTGGTGGAGAGCAGAGAACACTCTTCCACTTTTCCTTGCTTTCCGCCTTTTCCCAGTCCAGACAAATAAAGAGGTCTGACAAACAGTGACTTTCCTGCCCCCATCTGCTCTCAAATCTCCTTAAAAACCCTTTTTTGAAGGTTGGGGGGGGGGTTGTATAGGTTGCTGAGGGAGAAACAGGAATAAAGCAGCACAAACCCACACACAAACAGTGACCCAAGTACATATTACAGCTCTAGAGTGGACACGGCTATAGACAGACCAGTGGTCTGGCTGAGAATAAGACAGCTTCCTTTGTTCTTAATTATTAGATCTTATTCTTCCCTATGTTCTGCATTGCCTCTTTTAGCTTTGCTTCAAAAGCAAGTTGCTATCTCTCCCCTGTTGCAAACCTTTGCTTTCCCCCCCCTCTGTGTTGAACTAAAGACGAGACTGTTCCAGAAGGCCTGCAAACACTATATTGGTAGTCAAGATAACCCTGGGACTAGTTGGCAGTTGTTGCAAAGATGAGCTCACGTATGCTTATAAATGCCCTTGATATATGCTAACTGGCTTCCTTTGATGCTGTGGCTACTTGTGCGCCCTGGGATGGTGCCCTCTTGGCCTAGAAAGGGAGTCTTGGAATTGATAGTTGCCACCTTTGCCCTCATGGGTCAGGTGGGTTGATGAGAGATTCTGGCCCAATGGACGTATGCTGTCTTTTGTATACCGTAAGTTATGCTTAACATATTAGCACTTTGCGGACAAGTCATGATGGCCTCTCACTGCCGCAATGTCTGAACCATATCTGCAATGGCAGTGGAGCTTCAGAGGCTGTGTTGCAAGTTTACATCTCCCTGTAAGAAAGCACTAGAACTGGCCATTCTGGTGTTTTTGACATCCTCCTTTGGTGTCCTTGCATCAAACCACTCGCACAGGCCACCTGGGTTCAGAACTCACCCTCCCTTTCTGTGTTCTTTGACAATGCAGCAACATGTTTCTAGTTCCCTACTGGGATATATATATACATACACACATACATACCATATTAGAGCAGTCAAATTTGTTATCGTTTTGATTTTAACAAAATATTTCCTTCATGTATATTTGATTTAATTTAAAATGGGGGGGGGGATTATCACATTTTATCTTTAGCAATATATTCCCTTTTTCCTTCTCTCTCTGTGTATGGTAGGAGTGGGGGAACTACTGTGAGCACAGCTGTCTTTGAAAACGTAACACAGGATTCTTCCCACTGTGCTTTCTGTATAAGTTGTTGAGTGATACTAATCCTATGAGAAACTGTAGTGCTGAAACATCATATTGCTGATCTGAATGTTTCAGTAATTAACATATGTTACTAAATTTGCTGAAATGAAAAACATTATCTTTTAGGTCATTTATTTTTTTTATTTTGCCACTTTAATTGTAATGCATGTTATTCATGAAAACCTGTATTTAAGTCAATGAAATGAAAGGTTCATTTAAAACAACAATCAACGAGGATTATTCTCGGGAAAACATTGAGGCTTCTATTTTATTGTGGAATGGATAGTTGTAAATGTTTTGAGTGAAGAATCCAATATGTAGCAATATAAAATAACCTAGATCACGTAATACAATTTCTTCTCCATTTTCAGGGTTCTCCAAAGCCAATTGCCATTGAGCCTTGCTCAGGAAACAAAGCAGCAGTACTTACGGTGTTTTTATGCCTGCCAAGAGGATCATCAGGAGTCCCACCACCTGGTCAGTCAGGTAAGAATTCTCCTAAATAGCAGCTATGGCTCTGATTCATTTGTTGTTATCCTAAGTGTATACTAATTGGATATTTACATTAAAAACGGAATTCAGCCTCCAGTATAGTTGTCCAACCATACAAATTGCTTTTCAGAATAAGGACCAGTTGCAATTTGTCAACTTGTTATAACTTACCTTCTCCCATATATACCTGCCTATTCATTCATTGAGCTCCTCATTGGAGGCCCTTCACCAGGTCCCCCTACCTATTGAAGTAAAGTGGGTGAAGTAAAGTGGTGGCACCATGCTTATGGGAATGCTTTCCCCAGAGAGGATAGCCTGGTCTTTTATAGACAAATTAAAACCTTTATTTTGATCTCCAGGGCCTTTTAATGGGTATAGTTATCTGGTGAGATAGCTGTACCATGTTACTCTGCTTCTGGTGGGGTTTTTTCTGATATAAAATTGTTCCTAGATGCTATGCCTATGTTGGGTTTTAAATGTGTGGGGTTCCCTCCCCCCATGTTTACATTATTTATACATGGTTTTGCTGTTTTTCTGGCTTGAATTTAGTTTGTTGTACTTTTAATGGGTTTGTGAACCATCCAGAGAGCTATGATGTGTTGGCAGAATATACGGTACATTTAATAAATAAACAAAACGACATGTTATATTATCCAATCACTTCTATTTTCTTTTGAAGTCTAGTTCTCTCTCTCTCTCTCTCTCTCTCTCTCTCTCTCTCTCTCTCTCTCTCTCTCCTTTTTGCCTTCTTTCCTTGTCTAGTGAGCTAATAAGCACTTTTTGCTCAGCCACTGAAAAGGCAGGCTTCCTTTGAGTTGTTGTTTTGTGCCAGGAAAATTAGAACAAAGCTGACAAGGCATGGTTTGTTGCACTTCCTTTATGTTCACCGTTAAAAGTGTTAACCCCTTTCCAGCTTCTTCACACTTCTCAGAAGACCAGTCATATAAAGACTAGTAGCACACCTGTGTATACATATGTACATGTCATATGGAACTATTCATTATAAAGACGCCACATTTGAAACTGTTAGGAAAGTACTGTGTCTAGTTTGTTTGTTCCACCTAATATGGGAACTGAAGACTGCCTCCAGTAAAATATAAAAAAGAGGTTCTTTTAGGTTTGCCAGTATGGGCTTAGAAAAAGGATTGGCATTAGGATTAAAACATAGTGGTATGTTTTTTAAACCAACAAGCCAACTATAATTGTTAGAGTCTCTCTGAGATGGAAGTCTGCTACAGTAAACTTTCTACTCAAAATAGGACGTGGGGAAATAACCCCATTTTGCTTCTAAACAATTTCTCTAAATGATAGCCATCCAAAGAAGTGCTGGCACTGATTATTCAGCAAAGGTTTACCCTCTCCCTTTTGCTAAAATCTCCCCTCTCTGATTTGCAACCCACAAAGGGGTAGCAAAATTGGAAGGAGATCTTTGGGCTCGGCATTAGAGATTTAGTTGAAAAGATTTAGTCTATCATATTTACTCTAGCAGAAGGAAAGGTCCACAGATAAATTCTTAGGCAACAACTTTGCATGTAGACGGTCCTGGGTTCAATCCTTAGCACCTCTAGGCAAGTCTGGGAATGTCTGTTGTTTGAAACCCTGGAGAGCTGCTGTCAGCCAGTGTAGATAATACTGAACTACATGGACAAAGGCAGCTTCCTATGTTCCTTGTTGACTACTACCGTGTTTCCCCTTTTTTAAGACGTAGTCAGAAAGTAAGCCATGGCAGCATTTTTTAGCATTAGTGAAATCTAAGACACCCCCCGAAAATAAGACATACCTCCATGCGAGACCGCCGAGCGCCCCAGCCAGCCAAAGGGGCCTGGAACCGGCTGCTGTTGCTGCAGTGAACGCATGGAGCGCCCTGCAGCACCTGGCCTCTTCTTTTCTTTTTTTTGGGCTGCCCGAGGCCTGCTGCCCCGCCACCGGAACCGGCGGCTGCAGAGCGGAGCGCTCCGAAGCAGCGAGCGCTCGGAGCGCCCTGCAGCACCTGGCTTCTTCTTTTGCGGGGGGGGGGGAGCTGCATGAGGCCTGCCGCCCCGCCGCTGTAACCGGCGGCTGCAGAGCGGAGCGCTCCGAAGCGCCGAGCGCTCGGAGCGCCCTGCAGCGCCTGGCCTCTTCTTTTGGGGGGGGGGAGGAGCTGCCCGAGGCCTGCCGCCCCGCCGCCGGAACCAGCGGCTGCAGAGCAGAGCGCTCCGAAGCGCCGAGTGCTCGGAGCGCCCTGCAGCGCCTGGCCTCTTCTTTTTTTGGGGGGAGGAGCTGCCCGAGGCCTGCCGCCCCGCCGCCGGAACCGGCGGCTGCAGAGCGGAGCACTCCGAAGCGCCGAGCGCTCGGAGCGCCCTGCAGCGCCTGGCCTCTTCTCTTTTTGTTTGGCTGCCCGAGGCCGGCGGCTGCAGAGCGGAGCGCTCCGAAGCGCCGAGCGCTCGGAGCGCCCTACAGCGCCTGGCCTCTTCTTTGGGGGGGAGAGCTGCCCGAGGCCTGCCCCCCGCCGTCGGAAGCGGCGGCTGCATAGCGGAGCGCTCCGAAGCGCCAAGCGCTCGGAGCGCCTTGCAGCGCCTGGCCTCTTCTTTTGGGGGGAGAGCTGCCCGAGGCCTGCCCCCCGCCGCCGGAACCGCCAGTCTGCAGCGCCGAGCGCCTGGAGCGCCCAGCAGCGCTGGGCAGAGCGCCGAGCCAGCAGCCTGCCACCTCGGTGCCGCGCAGAGCGCCCAGCAGCACCCCGAGCCAGTGGCCTGGCCCTTCCGAGGAGGCCTTAAGGTACAAGGCATCCCCTGAAAATAAGACACCGTCTGTTTTTTTGAGTAAAAAAAGTTATAAGACGGTGTCTTAAAAAGGGGGAAACACGGTATGTTTCTTGGAGAGTTTCCTGAGAGTGTTTGCTCTACTTCATCACTGAATGTGTACAGCTGTTACTTCTTCCCTATTTTGCTTTCAATTTTGCTCTTCCTCTCCCCAGTGCCTAAAATGTTTGTGTCAGGTAAGAAGGCAAGGGAAGCAAACCTAAAATTGCTGTTGGCAGCTGAAGCCTTGCCCTTCAGAGGGTCAGATTTGTTCAAGAGCTGGCCACTTCCCAGCCCCTATATTATTGAATAGTATGCCACAGTGGGGCTAATTATAGTGATAATTATTTGTGATGGAAATGCAGTTTGGAACATTTCAGTAAACAGCCTGGGGAATATTATGTAGCCACACAATATAAATATAGATGCTTTGGAAATTCTGCAATTCAAATAACCAGAAAGGAAACTCTGAAACTGGAATAAATATTCCCAATTTAATATTTCTCTCTCTCTCTCTCTCCCTCTCTCTCTGTGTGTGTGTGTGTGTGTGTGTGTGTGAGAGAGAGAGAGAGAGAGAGAGAGAGAGAGAGAGAGAGAGAGAGAGAGAGAGAGAGAGAATGAGGGAATAGAAGCAATAGAGAATGAGGGAATAGAAAGCGCAGTACAAAGTACAGCAGACTTTGGGTACCAAGTAGTTATGCCATGCCTTCTAACCCCTAAGATTTCAAACTAAGACTTTTCTATTTATATGGATAGAAAACGGAGTGTTGGTTCATCTCCCTCAAAGTGTGTGTGGGGGGGGGGTCCCAATCCTCATCCATTACTCCATTTACCCACCCAAGTAATTAATGGAGTCTATGCCCAATACTGAATTATATGTATTTATATTTGTAATATCAACTAATGGAGTCATCTGAGGTGAAAATGCATATGCCCCAAAGGCCCCAATTATACCCATTGAAAGCTCTGCATAGAACAGGGATAGCATGGAGATGGCCTAGGATCTGGTGGGTCCAAGGTCCCTTCGTTCATGGAAGAAGCCCCAGAATCAGCCTTCCTTTGCCAGTCTCAATAAGATGTAACTAATCTCCCTCCATTGAAGCCAATAAGGAGATACTAAAAAAAAGCAAAGATTCATGTGGGAAAAATTCATCTGCCCTCCCATTTGCACCCTGGCCAGAACAAGCTGGTAGGACTTTTCAGTGCACATTGACACACACACCCCCACACTTCATGCACACCCCTATTGTCACTTCAGGTTGTCCTCTGTATGGGTCAAGTTTTTAAAATCTGTAAATTTCCTCAGTTTATTTTATTTAACAGCAGTATAAGGAAATAAAGAAATCAAGGGTAATGATACCTTAGGAAGTATATACAGGCTTGAGAGGAGTATATGTCTGGATAGGAAACCTAGTACAGAACAATAGTTTTAAACATCATACAAATACGAAATTTATGGGATGTTGGAGAGTACTTTTGTATCAGTATTTCCAGATTTGTCATAAAATATGTATACCGGTTGGGACGTGAGAGGCGCTGTGGTATAAACCACTGAGCCTAGGGCTTGCCGATCGGAAGGTCAGTGGTTCGAATCCCCATGACGGGGTGAGCTCCCATTGCTCAGTCCCAGCTCCTGCCAACCTAGCAGTTCAAAAGCACATCAAAGTGCAAGTAGATAAATAGGTACTGCTCTGACGGGAAGGTAAACGGCATTTCTGTGTGCTGCTCTGGTTTCGCCAGAAGCTGCTTAGATATGCTGGCCACATGACCCGGAAAAACGCTGGACAAACGCTGGCTCCCTCGGCTAGTAAAGCGAGATGAGCAACCCCAGAGTCGTTCGCGACTGAACTAAACTGTCGGGTCCTTTACATTTTTTTATGTATACTGGTAAGGTCTATTGAGGAATAAAACAGATTTGAAGTATTAATTTGTAGTAATCTCCTAGTGACTGGGAGTGGCCGCTGGGACCACATAACACCAGTCCTGAGAGATCTACACTGGCTCCCAGTACGTTTCCGAGCACAATTCAAAGTGTTGGTACTGACCTTTAAAGCCCTAAACGGCCTCGGTCCTGTATACCTGAAGGAGCATCTCCACCCCCACCATTCAGCCCGGACACTGAGATCCAGCACCGAGGGCCTTCTGGCGGTTCCCTCATTGCGAGAAGTGAGGTTACAGGGAACCAGACAGAGGGCCTTCTCGGTAGTGGCACCTGCCCTGTGGAACGCCCTCCCAGCAGATGTCAAGGCAATAAGTAACTATTCTACTTTCAGAAGACAGCTGAAGGCGGCCCTGTTTAGGAAGTTTTTAATTTTTGATGCTGTACTGTTTTTAATATTCGGTTGGAAGCCGCCCAGAGTGGCTGGGGAAACCCAGCCAGATGGGTGGGGTATAAATAATAAATTATTATTATTATTATTATTATTATTATTATTATTATTATTCAAAAGGTCTTGTATAAAATGATGATAAAATTAGAAATAAGACCTACTCTCTGCTAAGGGGATTGGGAAAGGAACTTAGGTACTATTATGTCAAATGAGACTTGGACCTTATGATGGTACCTTGGATAAAAATTAACTTTGTGTACAAAGTTTTTTAAAAATAAAATCAGTTACCCCATCTAGGGAACATATGTACACAGCCAAAGAAAGCCTGTGAAATGTAGGAGGGGGAGAAAGGGAGGAGGAGAAACAAGTGCTTTGCCAGCCCTCTGATCAGTGGTTCCCAAAGTGCTGAGCATAGGATTAGCAGTGCCCTTTGTGCTGCAGTTCCCAAGCGCCCACTTGACAGCTGGCTGGCGAGAGTTTGGAAATCCTACACAAGGCATTAGGACAGGGTCAGAGAAGGTAGGTAGATGGACAGCATTTTTTGGTTAGAAAAAGAGTAATATTCCTAATGCTTTGAGATGACAAGATACAGTACACAATAATGTGTACCCATTTAAATTGTTACAACTTTTTTCTCAATACCTGTTTTTATGGCTTGGGTTTGAAAGTTTTAATGGAAATGTATTGTTTCCCTCTTTAAACAATACAATAAAAAGAGAGAGAAATCAATTTCTAATTAGATTTGAAATTTCTTAAGTGAATTCACTAACATATCTTGCGTTCAGGCCTTAACTAAAAGTAGCAATGAGTTATCTGTTCCTTAGTGTTAATAGCTAGGGCTTAATTGCAAATAGCAGGAGAAGTCAAATGATTTCCCATATGCAAGCTGAAAATATAGAAACTAACCTACAATGCTTTACTGTAAATAGTAAACCATATCAAGCCTGCCTCTCTATAGCACCAGTACAACCATGTAACTGGTTTTTCCATAGCCTGCATTCGTGCTGATCTTTGCTGAATCAGTCAGAAGGTCTGGCATTTGTTCCCTCACAGGACCACAAGCCTAGAGGATCTGGCTGGTTTCTCTTCTCTTCTCTTGCAAACAGCACCTCAAAATTATTATTCTTCCTCTACTACTCCATCTGATATTGTTGGATCTTCTACAATATTGCTATGGGGCTTTTAATACTGAGATTGGTTTGCAGCTCTGGGTATTTCCTTTGCCTTGAACTCCACAACTTACTAGATCAAGCAGTAAAACTATTGCTGTACCGTGTACCATTCCATAATTCACACGTGGATCTCATGACTGACATTTTTTGCCTATGAATCTCTTCCTCTCAAAGAAAAACCTTCCTACACAAGCTCATACTCATTCTTCTCTCTGGTGTGTGTGTGTGTGTGTGTGTGTGTGTGTGTGTGTGTGTGTGTGTTTTAATGTGGAGGGGATTGTTGTACTCAGTTGGGCATTAAATTTTGCAATTCTACTCGCCTAAAAATAAATAAATGAGTGAAGTAGTGAAGTCCAGGAATATTTTTATCACACAATATTCTGGGTTTTGTGGACTAGGTCTTAGCTTGACACATGCTGTTCATAGTCTGCTACTGCTCTTGTGTTGGCAAACAAGAGAGCCTTTATTGTGGCTGCTCTATATTGTGGAATTCCCTCCCAAGAGAGGTTAGATTGACTCCCTTCTTGTTATCTTTCCTTAGCAATCTAAGACCTTCCTATTTAGAGACGCCTTTGAAAACTAGATGCAGACGATGTTGGGCTGCTGTCAGGGCAATTGATATTTCGATGCTGGTTCTAAATGTGTTTTATTGTACTTACTGTTTTTAACTAATTTATTTTCATTACTTTATATTTTATAATAACATTTTTAAAATGTTGTAAGCTGCCTTGAATCCCAACTTGGGAGATAGGTGGGATGTAAATACATTAATTAAATAAACAATAAACTAGGTTAATTTTCTTGTTGCATTTGCCTCAGAAAATGAAACAAGAACACACTTTGAAAGCAATGATTGATCAGAATCAGGTTTCACCTTGTCCTGTGGAATGTTCCATGTCTTGTTACCTTTTGCCTTTTTGGATTTGCTTTAGTAAACCTCTTTCATGACCTACTAAACACCCCTAGCATGATATGTTTGCTCCACAGGATCACTATTTGTGATAAACCATAATTAATATAACAGAGACTGATGCCTGAATGTGAAGTTTCTGTACCAACTTGGACTAACCGACCTTTTAAGTCCATTGAGCCCTACAGTTCTACAAATCTATCCTAAGCGTGTTTACTCAAAGTGAGCCTCACTGATATCAGTGTGATTTATTCCGTGTAAATTTAGTTATTGCTTACTTGCCTGAAGCCGATATAAATTTGTCTACTTCACTGCTATCTTTGTTTAGTATACATTAAATTATATGTTTGGGTGAAATATTTTGCAAGATTCTTATTTTTCTTCATATTTTTCCTTACTCTGAACTAGCCCACAAAGATTTGAAACCAAGATTTATAATCTTTGCATCTACCCCTATCCCTAAAGTTTGGTTTCCAGGTGTTTTCTTTTTATTGTTTGCAATGACATGTTCTCAGCTCTTCATTCTTGAGAATTTATTTTGCTCCTAGATTGTTCTCACCATGTGGTTCAATATTTCATCCAAACTACACAGCTAGACCTTGAGTTCGTTATTTCCTTCACTTGCTGCCACACCATTGGCACTTGGCTCTTTCCAGATAATTTATTCATTACCTTATTGCCCTTTATATTCCTGTTGTCTGGTTTATTTTGTTTACTGCCCAAAGTCTTGGAGAGCTATAATTTAGTCCTTCCTAGAACCTTGGATACAGCTGCTCTTAGACAGAAGCTGGTCTACCACTCAATCTCCCAGAAATGTTGTTGTGCAATGTGGAGCTTAAGCTACTAAAAATGCAGGGGCAAACAGCTAGGGACATAGTCTAGTCTCAGTTTGTAAGTATAGACGGTAAGGTAGAGACCTTTAAGTGTACGAATAGGTACACAACCCATAGTGTATGTACATCCATTAAAACTATTTTAGGGGTTCAAGTATGTGCCAAACTGTGGTACCACAATAGAAGGTTTTCGGGGCTTTCCGTTGAAAACATCGTCTCACGGTCCCTGTCCAGCCCTAGCATGGAGATTTGTGCTGTGCATATAGCCAGAGTAAGGCTGCAACAGTAGAGCAGGTGTCCTGTTGGGAGAGTATTCCTGGGAATGACTTCATATATGGAAGACTGGTCCAAGTGTGAGCAGTGCAATCAGGTTCTCCTGGCTGTCTGGAGTTCACCATTCTGAATGGCTCCTTCCTTCCGAGTAGCTGTGTGGGACCTCCTGCCCTTGGGCTGTCTTCATGCTTCTTGGGCTGGTTCCAAATCCAAACATGATTTTGGGGGATTAGTGAGGGGTGTAACAGGAATATGATCTGGAAAGCATGGGATAAGAATTGCTTGAAGTGTATAATGCATGCACTTCATCACTAAAACCAGATATACCGTATGTTACAGTGACTAACAAAACAAAGACACTGGATTCTTGTAGCACAACTTATTGTTAAAAAGTTTGCATCAGAGCTGTCAAGGCAGAGGGCTGTTTTGCTATAAGAATTTCATATTTCTGTGATGCTGGTCACTGCATCTCTCACCACATCATTGCATTTTGGCACATTTAGGACACAATGGAAAAGTCTAGCAACAGTTATTTTACAGAAAAATCTGAAGTTTCTAAAGGAAAGCTTAATCAAGATTAAATGCTACTTTTACTTGCTCATATTCTGCAGGCTAGCATATGGAACAATCCATTAACTAGATTGGATACCTTGGAAACTGCCAGCTTGTTTCTAGAAATTACTAGGGAACGGCCCACAAAATTTCACAGGTGTCATGCTATTAGTATAGGACACATCTAGGCCTTCCTCCCATTTTTCCTCATTCACTGCCCCCTTTGCCTCCCAAATTTGGCTGAAATCACACACCTACAACTCGGCTCCCATCCTCTTCTCTTCCACCTCTATTTGCTCTGCTGGCACACACACCCTTTTTCTCCCAAGTCAGACAGATGCCAACAACAACTCATGCTCTTGAGTTTCCTCTTCTCCTTCACTCTCTCCTACCTCCTGTCATCCCTATAGCTACATTTTATTTTACTACCACTGCTTTTCTCCCTAGGTGAGATGAATCAGTGCAGTAAAAATGGGGCCATTACATCAGGTTTCTGTTATGCCTACTATATCTAAGACTCTAGCTACCCATCTTGGCTTGGAGGTTAAGCATATAAACACTTCTTTCCAGATGTCTTTGCCACTTGCATTTTAGCTGACGGTACTGTAGCCTCTCTGAATTGCTGGCATGTGCCCCTGCATTCTCAATGCCTAGTTCTACCCCCCCCCCTCTCTTGAATGGCCATATAGTGGTACCTCGGTTGTCAAACGTAATGTGTTCTGGAAGACCATTCGGCTTCCAAAACGTTCAAAAACCGAGGCGCAGATTCCCATTGGTTGCAAGAGCTTCTTGCACTCAGCAGAAGCCGCATCACATGTTCGAGTTCCGAAAAATGTTCAAAAATGAAAGCATTTACTTCTGGGTTTTTGGCGTTTGAGAACCGAAACATTCGACAATGGAGGCGTTCAGGAACTGAAGTACCACTGTACTCACTTCCCACTTTATCCCTGAGGAATGACTTGTTCCAACCATACACTGCTCAGCTCCTGTCATCTCCCCCCTGCTAGTAAACTGAATACACTTCAGCCCTTTATGCTTAACACACTATAGTAAGGGATGGAGTGGGCAATAAGAGGGACACTGGCAGGGCACTCCTGCACCCCCTTCCCATGCAGTTCCCTCTTCAGACACAATGCATTAAGTGGGATACTGCCAATCTAAATGCATCTGAAATCACACTTAGGGGGAGGCCGACTTAATACCATGCATACTGGTGCAGCAATAACCAAAAATTATACCACTGTTTTCTTCATGAAAAATACTTCCTTAAACTCTGAAACAGAACAGTACTTATTATTATTTATTGCAGTTGTTCTGAAAACAGGATCTTGCAAAAAAAAAAAGACATGGTATTTTAGCCTAAGACAGGTAAAAAGGGGAGATTGCTACATAGTATATGTATATTGGCAGCACAAAGATCCTGCATAATTTCAGAGAAGTTGCCACAGTAGTTGGGAGTCTGGCCACAGGAAGCCTAGGGATGAAACAGCAGGCAGTGCTGTGAGACAGGAAATAAGTGAATTAGCAGGAGTGCAGGTATGCCAAGAAGGACCTGCAGCAGTTTTTGCTTATGCAAGGCATAGCCACACACAATGAAAGCAGTCAACAAAAATCACCATTCAGTACAGTTATAAAAGGAAGATTAGAGCAATGGAACCCAATGGATGAATCAACACAGCTGCAAGCACCAGGAATTATTGCTTGCTTTTGACCTGCATATAAAATGAAAGCTGCCGTAGAGATTTAACATTGCACATAAATGTTATGTCTGACAAGAGCCTAGTGATATATTTTTTTCCCCACCCCTTGATGTTGTAATGCAAACTACTTTGGATTAATTAAGAAAATCCATCAGTCAAAAATAAATAAAAAGCAACATTGGGTCCGGATGTCGCTGTTTGTTCCCATTCCTGTTGTGCCTGCATCATTTTGCTTTTGCCTTTCAGCTCCATGTGATCACATGCTACATAATCTGTATAAGATTTGTGTGTTTGTCTATAAACCTCATATCACTGTACCCATAAGTGAATGAGTCAGTGTCTGATATATTCCCCCCCCCCCTTTAAACAAACTTGAGACCATTTTGATGCACTTATAGATTTATTTATGTATTCAAATGTGGATGTTTGGGGTTTCTTTTACTAGAACCTTGCTGTATCTCAAAATATTTTTTTTGCATTATACAAAACACATCAAACTTTTTTGGGGGTACTTTACAATATTTATATATCTCTACACTTTTCCCGAAGTACCAAGGTGACATACTTGTCTAGTTTACACTGGTCTGAGGTAGAACACTATCTTAAACGAAATTGATGCAAAATTGTAAAGAAAACCAATTCACGAATGGGGGGGGGGGGATGTTGTTTCAAATAGTACCAGTTTCCTCAGGCAGGCCCTTAAGCAATTTACAGGGATAAGCTCTCTTTAGTTCCATGAATTCTTGGTTTGCTTTTCCTTCTTTTGATATGAACATCCCAGTGCCATCAAAGAAAAAGCAAAAAGTTTTCAAGATAGATAACAAACACATGAAGTTACCATTTAGGGACTTCTTTGAAAAACTGGCTGAACTCCAGAACCATGTCATTTTTGTGCAAACTTCTGAAGTAAACTGTTTGTGGTGCGGGGTGAGGAGGTGGCTGCTGATTTTGGTAATAAGCAATTTACATCACATAAGTCAAAATGCTGATATCTTGTACGCTTCCAGGATGTGCAGCTTCAGGCTATATATAGTGATGATACCCAAGAGTCCCCTATATTTTACAGATAATGTGCTTGATTGTTAACTGAAAGACCCAGAAAGTATTTTATGTTATGCAGCTACCAAACAAGATGCAAAAACTGCAGCCAGTGAAGACTATTAATTGTTGACATGTTCTGATATTTTCATGTCTTATAACCTAAATAATGGCCACATTCAGATGTCACATATGGTTTAACAAGATGTAAACAACCCTAGCCACCCCCTGAGCTCTCCCCTCCCTTTCTCCTGTATAGCTGGGAGAGGTAGTTCAGAAACTTGTATTTCCATTATTAACTAAAGCTTCAAATGAAATCTAGACTGATAAACTGGTGGTGGTGGTGGCATCTGTCTGTCTCAGGAGACAGTGGAGTACACTCCAGGGGGTGAAGTCAAACTGCTGCATTGGCAGCACTGAAATGACCTCCCAGGGCACAAGTCTGGGAAGTGAGTTTGAAAGTTGTGAACTGGCCAGACAAGATGTCCACCTTGAACTCATTGATGTCGCCCAAAAGAAAGCAGAGCAATAGTTCTGGTACCAGCTTGGCTGCAGTTCGGTTGCCAAAAGGAGGAGTACGGGGCACCATCCAGCCTTCTTAGGGACTTCACTCCAGATTTGTGTAGTTTACTCCTTAGCCTTTTCTCCTAGATGAGCTACCTTTCCAGGTTGATGAGCTCCATCTGCCCCACTTCCCTCTACAGGGAGTGCAGTAACCACCTTCTTGACTGTTGGACCCACTATTAATCTCATCCACTCAATCCATCAGATTGTCTTCAAATGTAAGGTAAATCCCTAACTCATCGAGGGTTTGAGACCCATCTGCTACCCTCACCTGATTTAGTCAGCTAGTTGAAGCTGTTCCTGGGGTGTGCCCCCTGTCAAATACTGACAGCTTCTAGGAGTCATAACTGAGTGCATGGTGGGGACCAAAGAAAGACAAATTACCCCAGAAGGAGCAAGAAGTGCCCTCCCCCAGAGGTACAACATTAAATATGGTGTATTCAAAACAAGTCACCTTCAAACCATAGTTTCTGAAGCTGGCTGGTTAAACCAACTGTGGTTATTATTAACCACATCTGTTTCTTGAGAGAGAGGAGTGCGGAGTAGCAAACAAAATCTATTTCTTGCCCCAAGAGAAGAATTTGACTTCAGCTCTTGTTTAAATACTTTCCCCTGTTTTATAATGCAGATATGCAACTTGGAGCTCTCCAAGTGCTGTTAGACACCAATTTCCATCTTCCTAAGCCAGCATAGCCTATGGTCAGAGGTGATTTGTAGTCCAACAACTACTGTTGTTGAGGGTCACTGTTTCGACAGCCCTTGTATAATGGAAAAACTTATTTACATCTCTTAACATCAGCTACTTGTTTTGTCTTATTCTGCAACAACACTATATGAGTTGTTATATGCAGAAAGTACACATTATGATTAAAAGGACTCTCTTGACCTAGCTGTACTACTTTTCTGTTCTGTGGAACAGATGGATTGATGTAATATTACTTACAGTACAATGGTATACATATCTGCTTCAGAATTAAGTATTTCTGTTTGACAGGGCTTACTCCCAGTAAGCGGGTACCTAATGGCAATTTAGGCTTTGATTTAAGATTGGAATTGGAGCAAACAGCTGTAGCTCCACAATCAGGACCAGCTGAATATAGTTGACTTTCCATAGTAAACATTAGGTTGTGCAGGGGGAGCAGAAATGACTGCACTCCCTGAAATTTGTGTTATGCCATGTCCACCAGAAGCCATTTTTGTGACTTTCACCCTCAACACTCTCTCTAAATTCAAAATGTGTCCCTGGTCCTCAAAGGGGTGCTAGCAGGTTTCTAAGGTTCCAGGGAGAAATCTTCCCCAGCCTGAGTTCCTTTTAAACTGGAGAATTGGTGCTGAACCAGGAACTACTGTATGCAGCTCAAAGATTGTAATCTACTACTGAGGAATAGCCCTCCCCATATACTTCAGAGCCTTTAAAGAAAATTTCTAATGCATGAGCAATTTGAGATTCAGGAAAATGTTGTCGGAAGGATGTCAAGGCTTTATATATTAATAGTGTTTCTGAAAGCATGATGGGGACAGTTCTGGCTTAAAAGTAGCACTTAAAACTTTGCAGCTGTCCAATTTCAAGAATCTTTTCATCTCACACCTTTCAGTGCTGGAAGAAGAAATGGTTTCATATGTGACTGCAGAGATATTATTACTATAATATGTGCTGTAGTTGTCAAGTCAGAAATTAAAATGGAAACAGAACAGGAAGCTAACCTCCCTCATCGTTGTATATTATAAAGACATCAGCTATAGAGACCAGATGTTTCAAACTTAGGCACCTCGTAAATGATATGTAAATCTAGAGTTCATATATTCAAACAAAAAATCACCTAGTTCTCAGGAATGTTGAACATTTCATTAATCTGGCCAGACAGTTGGGGTGAGCTAGAAAAATGGCTAGTCAGGATGTTTCATTGTATCATTGTGTCTGGTATTCAATACAATTGAGGTATCACTTTAATATAGAAGTGTCTTCATGATACCATAAGAATGATAACTTCTGTGGGACTTCCTGCTGAAGATTGTTGAAATGCACTAACTTAAGATAATTAATTACCAGACTGGAAAGTATCAATTAGTTCATCATTAGTGAATGAATATGTGGATTTAAAAAATCACCTTATAAGCAGTGAAATCCTTTATAAAAGGGTGCTCAATGGTGATGAATGCCTTTAACACCATCTATTTACAGCCCAAGGTTCAAACAGTCTTATTTAAAATTATCCCATCATTCCCCGCCTCCCAGTATACTTGGATTAGTTGGCTGGGTTGTAATATAATAATTGGACAAAGGGGGTTCTCTACTACAAAGAGGGGAGGGGCTCAGTATTCCCTGGTTCTGTTGTTTCCCTTTGTCTCTAACTGGGAAGTGTGAATGATAGCTTGCCATCCCAGCCCATTAAGCTACAGGCAGAGCAATGACACAAGGCTCGCCAGTGCCATGGAGGGATGGACAAGTTTGTTGCAAATATGTGGAGGAGAAACAATGCAAATTGGCCAGATGGGGTGGATAGAATAATGCATCAAGATAGCAAGCACAGAGAGAGGGGGCTAGACCAGCCATCAAGAATGAAGAAAACAGGAACATGTCAGGGTCTAGCAGGAACAGTTAGTGGACTCTGCTATAGGGCTCCATCAAATTATGTACTGTTGATTTATAGCAGAGGTGGGAAGAAGGTGGATAGAAATTTTCTGGTAGATCAAAAATATATCTATACAGGAAAAAGAAAAGCTAGAAAAAGTATCGGGCCTGAAGATATGTAATAAAGCAAAGTATTTAGGTATATGGATTACTCCTAAAAACATAAACTTATTCCGGATAACTACATAAAAATATGGTCAGAGATAAAAAAAAAGAAATCTGAAATTTGGAACAGGCTGAAATTATCAATCTTAGGGAGAATATCTATCATAAATATGAACGTGCTCCCCAGGTTGATTTTTTTGTTTCAAATGATTCCAATACTGGGAGGAGCAGGCTGCCTCAAGAATTGGCAGAAAGAAATCTCTAAATTTGTATGGCAGGAAAAGAGACCTGGAGTTAAACATCAGATTTTAATTGATGTAAAAGACAGAGGAGGCTTCTCCTGCCCAATCTAAAATTGTATTATGAGGCAGCCTGCTTCACTTGGTTGATAGAATGGTGTTTATTGCAGGATTCAGATTTATTGGACCTGGAGGGCTTTGATAACCAGTGGGGTTGGCACACGTATATGGCCTATGGGAAGGCTAAAATTCATAGAGGAGAATCAGGGGTGAAAGGAGTGAAAGGACTTGTGAACTTGGTTCTGGTACTGCTCACAAATTCCTAGGCTGCACATGTGCCCTTCCTTAAATCTTAGCATACGTCTGCCTGCTTGAGCCACAGTTTTGCCCCTAACTCTGGTTGGTAGATCACAGGATGCCAATAAAAAGCAAAAGTCAGAGTATACTCCACAGGGCTGATATATACATTCTCTGATTTACAGGGTGCTTATTTCATATTTTTCTGTCCTTTTTCATCCTAATTTGTCTCTCACACTATCTCATAAGTCTTCAGATTTCTAATACCCATCACTCTAAACAAGAAAGAGATGAACCCTAACAGTTAGAATAATAGTAGTATACAGGATAAAAAAGCAGCAGCACAGCAACCTTCAGTTTTTCAAAGTGAAATATTCACGACAATTAACTTGTATACTATAGATGGCAGCCAACCCCTCACCAGAGGCAGGCTTCCACCAGAGGCAGTTTTAGGGTGGAATGACCAGTGTGCCATGCTGCAGGGAGTGCCACAACAATGCTGTTGAACAGAGTGTGAGAGGCATGTGTGTGTGTGTGTGTGTGTGTGTGTGTGTGTGAATTTTAGCATCACACAGGGAGCCACTGAAATTTAGAGCCCTAAGTCTGCTGCTGTTTCTACACACTTCCTATCAACATCTTTTCACTCAGTTCATTCATTGTCCACATCAGCATATATCCTTCACATATCTAACTGATATATAGCATGAAATAATTAATTTTTATGATTGATAAATGCATCCTTGGTAACTCAGTTTTGCATAGAATATAATTATCAGGGCTATAAAATTGACCACTGAGATTTTGTATCTCTAATGGAATATATCAAGCCTGATTGATGGGAATCCAGTTATCTTGCCAAGCTAACCACTTCTCAAAGCCCCAGAAGCCTTGTACTAAGAACAATATAAATATGTCAGATTCAAGCACAACTGCAGTGCCTAAACAATGGATTTATTGTGATTCAAGTAAGCAGGTTGGCTTTGCAAGTTTTATACTTCCCTTCTCCAGTTCTGACACCACTTTGGTACATATATCCAAACTCCAGAAAATGGTTCACAGACATGCTGGAAAGGATAACATTTATAGTAAAAGCTTGACAGATAAAAGTTGCTATTAGTGAAAAGGCTATAGAACATGTCAATCACACATACTATGAGCACACCCTGTGGGAGCTGGAGTGCAGTAACAAGACCAGTTGCCCAATCTGCCCAAGACTTGCTGGTTGCATATGCAGATCATGTGGTTGACTGAGCAAGGCAGGAGGAATTAAATCTCTACAGATCACAATGATCCTACCTCTGCCTAGCCTTGGAACGCACACTGATGATGTCCCAATAAACTGGGTGGACAAAGCTGAACGAAATCTGCTTCTCCAATTTACTCAGCCAGGTGATTCAGGATAGGTAAACCTCCTTATCCAGGATTGAGTCCTAGATACGTAGGTGTTTCATGATGGATCAACCTAGGATTAACAGCAGAACCACGAGGTTTCATGGCAAGTTGATAGGGCAACTCAGGTAATTGCAGCTGGGGGTAGGACTGCAAAGGGCAACATTCACATGCCTTGGCCCCTCACTTCCCTTTTCAGTAGCTGTTAACTCAGTCCCACTAAAACCAGCAGCAGTTCTGCTATCCCAGTCAAACTCACAGAAATGCAGTTCATCCTTCGTCATGCATTACGTGCAACAAAGTTTGGTAAAGTTTCCTCACAACTTCCTAGAGCATCCAATAAATGTGTTTATGCACTACCATTCTTGCAATCAACTGTGTAAAGGATTTATTCAGCCATTTCAAACAGTCTGCCTTTGCACAAATAGCCAAAAGTATATTTCCACCTCTTGTGCTCTTTGTGCTTCTGGTAGTTGAATCGGATTTTGTGGGCTGGCTGCAGGCTCATTTGCTAAACCATGATTTTCCAAGATGTCACTTTTTTAAAAGTCTGGAATCTTAACTGTCATGCTGAGACACTTTTGGGTGAGTGGGTGAAAGCTTCATATATATCGTTGTTTGTCCCCACCCCCAACACACAAACAATACTCAAATGCACAGAAGTATGCAAACATCTGCTTAGATTAGAAAGGCATCAATATACTGTTGTTTCCATACTTTTCCCATTCAATATTTTATGCCTTCCCTTTCTCTTTGCATTTTTAAAAGTAGCTCTCTATAACTTTTCAAACAACCAAATGATCCATTCAGAATTCCAGTGTTAAATTGTCTGGGTCCAGTGGCATTGATATGCTGTTGTGTGATTCAAAAACAATGCCTTGCTCTATGCTTTCTCCTTTTGGGTAGGTTTGTTAATAATATGCTTTGATGACTGGATATAGATTTCCCCTCTTTTTGGGTACAGTATGTGTGTTACATTTATACATTGTTTCCTTATGTTTCTTTCACTGCATTTTAGGACTCTTCTGTAATTTTATTGATATTTTTTCTTTGTTTGACAATATAGTTTTCAATATTACTGTGGTCTTGTTTAGAAACATTCATTATTTCTTTTCCCACATAACGTTATGTGAACCTGTTTTGGACTATTATTCTTGTCTGTTGAGTTAAATTAAATTGAATTTTTCCCTCCCTTTTCACTACTTTTGTGCTGTGTATTACTGCCTTTTAGTTAAAGGTAATATGAGCATGCTCTTGCATTATTATTTTTATAGAGTAAATAGTGAATTCTATTAACTTTATAAATTCCTTCCAGTTCCATTTCTTCAACTTAAGCACTGCTGTCAAGAGATATTTTCTCTCTCACAGGGATTTCTTCTTTATCATTTACATTCATATCTTTCACTTCTCCTTGCTTAAGTTCTTCCTATTTCAAACTGTTACTAATGGGCTATGCTAATTTGCCCATGATAACTTCCATTGCCTTACTTTCTTCCTTTTTACTTTACTGATATACACATTTCCCCTCTTTATCCCTTTTCTTATTTTCCTTCTACACCCTTTCTTGGCTTCCATGGTCTTTCATCCTGCCTCAAGGACTATTTGTCTATCTTATATCAATCTGCCTCCACCCGTCTCAAAAATTGCTGTGGTTCAAATCTGTAGCGGTCCTTTCTCTCACAAAGTTATGAATGATTAGCTGCAGTTTTTCAAATTTATACACTTGTCAAAGCAACTGTCACTTTTCCAGTGTAAACCCCTAAGTTGCAGTTGCTTGCATTCCAAATCCTCCAATGGTGTATGTGCATCCTAACAACTTTTCCTGTCTTTGTTGTATGTTTCAAGGGGTCCTTCTTCCCCACCCCATTATTTCTCTAAATTAGGAGTAGTCAACATGATACCTTCAGGGTACTGAACTACAGATCCCATCACTCTAGCCATTGATGTGCTGGCTGGATTTGATTGGAACTGTAGTCCAACAACATCTGGAGGGCAGCACATTGGCTCAACCCGCCCTAGGCCAATTTTGGCACCCAGAAATCCATAAAAACCCATTACACTAATTTTGGGAGCAATGTGCTATGAATGTTTGGCATTCTGTTTTATTGCATAAATTTTGATTGCAATTTATCAAGGAATGCCTTATAAATCCCTGAAATACTAATATTAAAATAATAAGACAATGTAGTTGAGCTAAAAATGAAAATGTGAAAGAACAGACCTAACCAGATAAATAACAACAGAATAGTTGAGCAAAGTATAGCTTTAGAACAGGCCTGAAGGTCACTGCACACAAGGAGGGTCCCATCTACAATTCCCATTCTGGAAATTACACACTCATTAGTTCCAAATAGTTAAAGTGTTGTATTTTGACATTCTTTGCTGTTGACTTTCATGTAGGCAATTATTCCCCAGCACTGTCTTATGCTTTAATTAGTATTTTGATATTTGTAAGCAAACCATTCTGATATTTAAAAGCAAACAAGCTATTTTGATATTTATATGCAAACTATTTCTGTAGGATGGAAAAATTCTTAGGCAATACTTGCACCTCAGTAGCTGCTTCAGAAAAACTACAGAGTTGACAGAGTTTTGAAAACAGCTTGATGTCTTTGAATCCAGCAGCTTTCTTATGGAGCTAATATCACCATTAGCTCTACTATTATTGCTGCTAATTAAGTCCTGTTGGTTGTGGTATTCCCTTATCACTGGTAATCATGGAAAAACTCTTAGCATATACAGTACAGTAGATATAGTACTTGGGCTCCATTCCTTGCTGGTATCCAGTGCCCTTCAAATGCATGCAGGAGCTAAATTGACATACTACAGGGGCATATGTATTCATTGAATTGACAATCTGGATACTCACCAAACCACTAGTAGGTGAGTGTTTGATGAGTTAAGAATACCTTCTACCAATGACATACTAATGGTATCGGACCCACAATGCATTCTGAGAACTTATAAATTTTCATAATTTCATAAATGATGGGAATCTTAATATGTGTGGTGTATTGAGGTAGGGGAGAGAGAAAGGTCAAGACAAATGGCAATTTTAGGACATTTCTGGGACATAGAAGGCATTCTTATTTAACCTCCCTCAACCTTCACAGTATAGTTATTAAAACCAAATCAATGATTGCACAGAGATATCTTAATAGAAGCCCTCTGTATTCCAGACAAAATGAGTTTAATAGCATCCAATTAAGATAGTTTTCCTAAGGATGTATTCGCGAAACATGTTAAAGACAAAGTACTATCATAACAGCAAGAAGCCAGGAGTTAATTGCTGAATACATGAAGCCAGCAAGCCTCCAAAGAGAATGCAAGCTATTACAGGAAAATAAAAACAAAATGCCAGAGCTAGTTTTAAGGATGTAATTGAGAAAATCACTATCTGAAAAACAAGCTAATAACAGCCACAGTTTCTGCAACACTGGCTAGATTGGCTGATATTTAGGTTATAGGAGAATGAAGACATTGTGTTGTTGTTTTTACAAAAGCAGATGATAATCCCAGAGAGTTTTAAGTGGTGAGAAGATAGACTTGGAGGAGGCAGAAGCCTTCACCCTAAATAGACCTTGATTATAAGAAATGCAATTGAAAGCCATAGCCAATTCTGAAGCATTTCAGTAACAAATCATATTTTTCCTCCATAATGCTCTCAGTTCATTCACAAAGCGATAAAGACCCTGATTATCCAAACTTGGATGAATTTAAAGTGAAACTTGACTATTTTTGCCTCCTAAATCAAAATGGTGAGAAATAAGCTAGCAATCTTGTCAGCACCCTAAATCTGTCATTTATAATAAATTTGTCTGAAATACTGAAAATGATTCATGGAGATATGATGTATTTGTGGGAAACTAAGCTGGGGAATGCTATGGTTAAAGTCCCACATGCACACAGCCACACATTGTCATAATTACAGAGAATCTAGAAAGTTATTTATGCCTTGACTGTAGTAATTCACTCAAGACAAATGGATTCTTACAGCTCTCTAACTGAAGTAAACAAGACTTGTACTGGCAGAGCAGTTTCAAGAATGAAGCCATGAAATGCATATATTTGCTTCTAAAACCTCTTGAGCACTTTTATGGGATGCTAAATGACTTAGCTCTCACTCAGGACCAAAGCTCAGTCTCTGTTCCAGCATGCTTGCCTTACAGTTAGAGGAAGAGCCATCTCCTTGTGTAATGTGCTATAATTGATCTTCTTCAGTGTTTTAAGCAGAGCTGAGCTGAAACAGATTAACTTTGCAGGTCTCCTGGCAGTCAATGAAAAAAGGGCTTGCTTTCAATGTTTGGGGAGGGCTGTGAACAGAGAAGTATTTCCCATCTTACCCATAGTAATTCAAGTGCAGGATGCTGGAGGAGTGTCTCCATTGTTTGCGGTGTGTGTATGTGTGTGTATGTTAAAAAAATTCCTTCAGTAGTACCTTAAAGACCAACTAAGTTTATATTTTGGTATGAGCTTTCGTGTGCATGCACACTTCTTCAGATACACTAGAAACAGAAGTGTCAGACCCTATATATATACAGAGGGTGGTGGGGGTGGGTGGGAATGGGAGATGGGCTGATGGGAGTGGTAAACCTGTAGATGGCTGTTAATGGCTGCTGATGGCTGCAATTAGTCCTGGGCTGAGGTGCTAAAGAAAGCTTGATCATGCATAATGAGATAAGAATCCCATGTCTCTATTCATCCCAGGTGCTTCCATGGTTTTAAGCTTGGTAATGATTTCCAATTCAGCAACTTCTCTTTCCAGTCTGTTCCTGAAATTTCTCTGTAATAAAACAGCTGCTTTGAGATCTTGTATAGAATGTCCTGGGAGATTGAAGTGTTCTCCTACTGGTTTTTCAGTCTTATGGTTCCTGATGTCAGATTTATGTCCATTTATCCTTTGGCGCAGGGTTTGGCCTGTTTGTCCAATATAGAGAGCTGAAGGGCACCGTTGGCATTTGATGGCATACACAATGTTAGAAGATGAGCAATTAAATAGTCCTGAGATGGTATGTTGGATGTTGTTGGGGCCAGTAATGATGTTGTCCGGGTGTATGTGGCAGCAAAGTTGGCATCTGGGTTTATTGCAGGCTCTGGTACCAGTGTCCATGTTAAGTCTGGTGGTTGTATTATTGTGGGTGAGGAGTTGTTTAAGATTGGGTGGCTGTCTGTAGGCAATGAAAGGTCTTCCTCCCAGAGCTTGAGAAAGGGAGCTGTCATTGTCCAGGAGAGGCTGTAGATCTCTGATGATGCGTTGTACTGTTTTAACTTGGGAGCTGTATGTGATGACTAGTGGTGTTCTGTTATTTTCTTTTTTGGGTCTGTCTTGCAGCAGGTTCTCCCTAGGTATCAGTCTGGCTCTGTTGATCTGTTGTTTAACTTCATCAGGTGGATATTTTAGTTCTAAAAAGGTTTGCTGTAGATCTCTTAGGTGAGATTCTCTGTCTGTAGAGTTGGAACAGATACGGTTGTAACGTAGGGCCTGGCTGTATACGATGGATTGTTTGGTATGTTTGGGATGGTAGCTAGAAGCATGTAGATATGTTTGTCGGTCAGTTGGTTTTCTGTATAAGGTGGTGTCTATACGTCCATCCTGTATTTTTATAGTAGTGTCCAAAAAATGTATTTCTTGCATGGATTGGTTCATTGTTAGGTTGATGGTGGGGTGAAAGTCATTGAATGTCTGGTGGAAGGTTTCCAGGGTCTGTTGTCCATGTGTCCAGATAATAAAAATATCGTCAATGTATCGTAGGTACAAGAGAGGTTTGAGTGGGTAGGAGTCTAGGAAACGATGTTCTAAATCTGCCATGAAGATGTTGGCATACTGTGGGGCCATGCGGGTGCCCATGGCTGTGCCGCTGATCTGGAGGAACAGGTCATCACCAAATTTGAAGTGGTTGTGGGTAAGGACAAAGTGGCAGAGTTTGGTAGCAAAGTCCGCTGTGGTTTTATCTGAAATGGTGTTCCTTATGGCTTGTAAACCATCATTGTGTGGGATGTTGGTGTATAGAGATTCCACATCCATAGTGGCTAGTATAGTATTGTTAGGAAGATTGTTCAAAGATTGTATTTTCCTCAGAAAATCTGTGGTGTCACGTACGTAGCTGGGAGCACTGATAGCATATGATTTCAGAACAGAGTCCATATAGCCGGAAACACCCACTGTAATGGTGCCAATACCTGAGATGATGGGGCGTCCTGGATTTCCTGGTTTGTGTATTTTAGGTAGAAGGTAGAAAGTTCCTGGTCGAGGTTCCGCTGGTGTGTTTGTGAGGATCTGTTCTTGGATGTGTAGGGGTAGCTCCTTGACAATCTTGTTCAGTTCTTTTTTGTATGCTTGTGTGGGGTCTGAGTCCAATTTCATGTAAAAGGCAGTATTGGAAAGTTGTCTGTGGGCCTCTTGGATGTAATCAGTTTTGTTCATGATGACGACAGCTCCACCCTTGTCTGCCTCTTTAATTATAATGTCTGGGTTGTTCCTGAGATTTTGTATGGCTCTCATTTCAGCATGGTTTAGATTTTGTTGTAAGTGATGGTGTTTTCTGGTCACATCCGTTTGGATTCTGTGGAGGAAGCAGTCGATGTACAGATCTAGTGTGGTATTGCGTCCATCAGGGAGGGGTCCACGTGGAGTCCCTTTTTGTGTAACATCTTTTCGGTGGTGGTTGGTGGTCGATGTTCTGTTCATTAATGCGTTTGGAGGGTGATGGTTGTTCCCCAGTAAGTTGAGAGGTGTTGTGTTGTGGGGATGTAGTTTGTTCTACTTTGTCTTGTTCTTGTTTGTGATGAAAATACTCCTTGTATGTGTGTATGTTGGCAGCTACCTAGGAGGATGTAGCAGAGTAGTCACAATAGCAGCTACATTTGTCTTCCTCCAGCTTTGTCTGGGGAGGTGGATAACCACCCTGGAAATAGTGGCTGCCACTACAACAGCAGTCGTATTCCCCTTTCTTGCACACTTGATATGCATCCAGGGCAAGCATGGTCTCATTCTTTCTCCCCGCCATCCTTACTTGCAGAGTGATGGTAAGGTGATGTGGAAATATTGTCCTCCCTCTAAACTGGCAACATTTGCCCTCAGTGACATTGTCACAGTGCCACTTCTGAATTGCTATTTGACATTGTGAAATCATAACATTCACAATGCCAGTTCTCACACAATTGGGTGTAATAATTCTGCATGGTAGAAGCCACCCTGGTGGTGGTGGGGGAGGCATTAATAGAGCTGCCTGGAGCAGCAAGTAAACATCAGAGTAGCAGGCATTCAGGGATGGAAAAGGAATGTTTTGAGATCTCAGGAAATATTTTCATGTCCCCACCCCACCCCACAAACTCCTTTCTTGCACCAATAATGTCCACCTGAGAACATTTATTTTGGCTCTCATTACGATTCTGCCACATATTTTGTGTAATTTTACTCATTTCACTTAATTTCTTTGTGCTTCATTCAGATATTGAGGACATGGAAAGAAAGTATCCATATAGGAATGACTGTGAAGCAAACCTCAAGTCATTTATAATTTAGGAATATTATATTAAAGCCGTGTGGGAATAAAAAAAGAGGATAAAATCATCTGTAGCACAGCTTTGTGCACCATGTTATTTGTTACATATACAGGTGCCTGCCTAGCCTAGGTACAAAGGTGTGAGTTGAGGGGGAAAGAAAATAATTCTTTTTTGTTTATTGTTGATGAATTTTTGGATCAATATCACAAAGTCCAAGATACTCTGATTGGTTTTTGTTAAAAGAACTGCAGGCAAATCCATTATCCTTTCTCTAGACAAATGATTCCCATCAAATATCCTCATCTTTTTGCCTACAATGAAGAAAGTGCAGATTAGTCGTCATATGAGAAAATGATGAAAAAGAAGTGTGAATAACAGATTGTGTCTGGGACTTTGAAGAGAATCCTAATGCAGTTTGTTAGAACTGCAATATCCAGAAGAAGGCAAAAGGAGGCTGGCTGAGACAATAGTTTTATATTTGTGTGAGTGTTCCCAGCTGTTCCCAGGTGTGCACTCAGGCAAGTAAATGTGTCATGTGAGCTGAAAGATCACAGTTATTGAATGCCTGGGGATGACTTGGTAGCGGCTGTGTGATTTTCATCTGAGCAGCCCTTGGAGAGGAATGTTGTAATTGATGCATTCGATGTTTCTTATGGTGATGGTGCAGGTGCTGCGAGAAATGCCACACCTTGCAAAGGATATTGGAGAGCTGTTTGGGGAAAAGATAACTGACATATATATAATGCCTGATGTGGAGAAACCAGAGGGGGGAAAGTTTTCTCCCTCATAATTTTTTTTTTGAACTCAGGCTCCATCCTATGAAACTGATTAGCAGGAGATTCATGTCTCCCACCTTTCAGGAGGTCCTAGCTTCCTACATCAGCAAGACGATTTGTTTCTTCTACATGATGCATCTTGTCCTTTGAGTTCCTCTGCTGAGCTTGAGGTACACACATACAGTACTGGAAGTGCCCAAAACTCAGCACAGAAACAAAGGAGGGTTAATCGGAGACAATGAAGAACAAACTTGTACCAGCCAGGAGTTGTAGCAGCAAGGCTTATTACAAGCGGTGGGCTCTCATGAAGACAAGACAGACAACTGATAGAATCAACCAGTCGTGGGACGAGAGCCCCGAGCTCTCTCATGACCACATATTTATTAGGTATAGAAAATGCATATTCACAAGCCATGAACCAATCATTACAGCACACCTATCTAGCATTATCCAATAATATCAGCAGAACATACTTATGCCCATATATGCTCAGACCTATTGTTCTCCATAGTATGCTTGTTTTTCATGGGAAGTTGTGCTCCTGGGGAATGAATAACTAAAGATGGATGTGGAGATGTTCCCCATGACTGGCATGACCTTTGAGGAATGGATAACTTGTGATGTATGGGAGATGTTCCTCTTGGCTGGCTTGGCCTCTGAGGATCATCTATCTTGTGTGGTATGTGGAGAAGTACAGACTCTACCTCCCTGGCTCGTTACGCCTAGCCGACATTGCCATGGTGCCCGCATACCACTTGAGAGAGGAGCGCGGAAGCACCACTTGATGGCTTTGGGAGGTGGCTGTATTATTCCCACACAAACTGAAATGAAAGCAAAAGAAACCAACCTGAATGGGAACTACTGCAGACATACTTTAAAGATAATGGAAAAACAAAGCACACCAGGATTGCCAGAGCTCAAACATATAATGGATGCAATATACAACTGACTGCCTCACAATTTACCATTTTTGTTAGGATAGTGACCTCACATGACCTACAATCAAATTTGTAAATAAATTCTGGCTTTACATCATCTCACTCCAATTGCCCTTTGACATTTTTCTGTGTTAAGTTGGAAAGCTGGACTAGTATGAAGTGAGGTAAAAATGCTCTCCCGCTGATTTTTAAACATTATTTGCAATGCTCAATTTTTGCCCATGTGTTCTCTTACACCATTCTCTCTACAAGGTGTTAAGTACTCTGTGGACCGTCTGGAACAGATTAATCCACTTTCCATTACTTTCAATGGGAAAGTTCGCTTCAGGTTAAGTACAGACTTCCGGAACCAGTTCTGTACTTAAACCGAGGTACCACTGTATTTTGCTTACTATGCTTCAGGTTACTTAGTTTCCTACAGGGAAAGTAGGAGCTGGAGGCAGCAGGCAGTGCAAACAGGGAGTTTGTAGGTAGGGTAACATATTTTGGAGGGCATGCTTCATTTCAGCCCTGAGTTTAATTCCACTTCCAACTGATTGCAAAAGAGGGCTGTTCTGTGGAAGCAACCTTGAGATGAGGATGCAAAGAGTGCTAGCTGTTTGTGGCATGTATAATTCAAAGCACAGCTGGTACATTTAGTTTGAGACACCTAGATATGTTAATGGCTGAAGTGCTATTGCTAAAGCCACCTTGAAATAGCGGCATAAAGTTTAGTTATTGAGCTCTTCTTTGTGTGTGTGTGTGTGTGTGTGTGTGTGTGTGTGTGTGTAAGCCATTTGAAATATGCCTTTGGCAAAACCCTGTCAGGATTTGCTTCCTTCTTAGAGGTTGGTTGTTTTTGCCATTTCCTTTATCATACATTTAGACAAATATCCTCAAGTTTTTGCCCACAATAAAGGTTACCAAAACCTATTTTCAAACTTTTATTCATTTATTACTGATGCCCAATACTACCGGTATGTCAGCCTAGGTTTTAGCAGCAGCTTATGAATGGAATAAGAAAATTAAAAGGTAATCATTTAGAGGGATGGGTGGGAAATAAGCAGTCACAAAACATTTTGAAAACCACTCAAAAACAAATCGACCACAGTCTTCTAAAACCTGCTCAAGCTCAGTGATTGAATCCTTTTCCATATTTTAAAAATGAGCTGAACTCTTATAGTGCATTGCTTCCAATAATCAGCCCTCATAGGATACAATTGCCAATGGTTGTGAATACTACTCAGAATCCAAGAGAATCACTGCCCGTATCAAAGCAGGGAGAATGCTAGGCAGTGAGGTGGGCAGTAAACCAGCAGAATCCATAATCTGTCCTGATTACCCAGTGCCAGAAGCAAACATTCTTGACTCCCACTCAACTCGACAGAGAACCCGAAAAGATGGAATCTCTACAGCCTCAAGTCTGCTCTAATGCTGTACTGACTGAGTACCCAGTGGACATAGCTGGGTGAGACCAACTCTGCCCTGCCCACTCATCCACATCTCAGTGAAATACAGACCAGAGGGACCTCCTCATTCACAATCAGACCATGGTTGTGGGAGGTTGTTGAAAGCCAATCTGGCATTCAACAACAGTCCCAAAGGCTGGCTGATAGGATAACCACAATTCCCAAAGTTGGAGGAGGGGCTGGTACACTGTCTGTTTGTGCTGTGTGCCCCTTTCCCAGCCTGCCTCACCTCCACACCATACCAAGCTTTATCCAGAGCCACCGTGGCAGCTCTTCTCTTCCCAGGCATATCTTACCTCCCATAATTAAAACAAAAACCCAAATTATAAAACGCACATTAAAAAACAATTAAAACAATTTGAAACAATTTGGGCAAGGCCATCCCCAGAGAATTTTTTTGATGAGAACAGAGATCTAAACACTTCTTTTTGTAGCAATTATATGTAAGGCAAAGGATGTTTGTTATATCACTTCCTAGTAAAACATTCTACACAGGTCTTTGAATTTAGTCCCATTGATCATGAAAGCTGCTGATGAACAAGATGAGCAAGAACAGATTCTAACCTATTGCATTGAGTTGGATATGGTCCATCAGTGTCTCTGATACTCTTTAATAAGTTGGTTCTATGCAAGAGCACTATCAAATTGCAAAATAAATCATTTTTTCAAAAAATGTCATACAGAGGAAGGAACTTTTACCATTATAAGTTAGCAAAAATAGGAAGTAGTGCATAACACCCTGGGATATACAACAGGTATTTTGCTTTTGAGGATTAAATGGTAGAATACCATTCGCTTAAGGGAGTTTGTAAATTATTCAGATAATCTGTACATGTGGGATAAATGCTGTTCTTTAAAACTAGGATACAGCTATATAATCAGATAACTTGGGTCCATCAATACTGAGCTAAGAAATTCTGTAATTTCCCACCCCCTGCATTTATTAAAAATCTGGAGTTTTATTCAAATAATATCTCCTTGACGTTATGCTTCAGTGAAGTATTTGGTTATCTCTGATTTTTCCATTGATCAAGAAAAAAGAAAAAGGGAGAAAGGCTTAGTGATATGTGAAGAAACTGCAATAAAAGACACAGTATCATGCATCTTCTTACCATAAATAATTAATTTTTCATGATGGTGGATGGTTTCCTAATAATGAAAATTCTCATTAAGTTTTCCCATTTTCAAATTTTATATAAAAACTTGCATTAAATAATAAATCCCCCTGCTCTGTCAGTTCAAGTGAACAACCTGCAAACCTTGTCCAGCAGCATAAGCATGCACATTGTTAGGCCCTGCATTTTTGTATTTGGATTAACAGATCTGGATATTTAGATGGTTCAATACTTTTAGCACTTTAGTTTCTGTACAGGGTGTTCTATTAGAAATTCCTACTGGATATTCTGCTAGAAATTTACTGAATATTAGCTCTGTTTCATATATTTAAATCTCTGCTAGTGGATCATCTCCGTCATGAAGGAAGTAATCTATGGCCTGCAACATCCCAATCTCAGTTGTACTTTTTGAGGGAGAAAAATGGTGGGGACAGGGCTTCCATAAGATCAGTCATTGACTTGGACATCCCGGCTCATCAGCTTCTACATGTACTTGTGGCAACTGCAAGACTGTGTAGTGGATGATTTTCAAAATACGGATTTTACAAAACTCCATCATTATATCAAAGAGAAAGTTTGCATGCATAACAAAGCAGCCATTTTATTTGTTGTTTCACATTTTGAAGTCACTGTTCTAACACTCTGCAATAATAGAAGACAACTCACATGACAATTAAACAGCCCTTAATCCTCCGCTTGATGGATGGAGCCAGATTGCTGTTCCCTTTAACCAATGCTGTTGGATCTGAGTGGTCTTTCAAGCAGGGTGTGGGAAAAGCACCCTACAGCCACTCCTTCTCATACTGATTGTTAGAGCCAGGCAGGTGTTCCATTTTGAAGTGGATCATATACAACATAAACTAGAAAGAGATCAGGGTTGTTTTTGTACTGAGTTTAGTTTGGTAACTCCATCTGTTGTTCATCTGCTTATTTTTAGAGAAAAATTACCCATTTCTGACCTATTGCATACCAGTTTTTCCTCTGCTGTCCAATTCTCTTTTATCACACAAAGTGTTTGTTAAAATGGCAAAGTGTTGTTAAGTCTTTTCTGGGCTACAGTGCCTTTGATTAGAAGCTTCTTACTTGTATCTTCTGACCCCTGTTTTCTATCCAGCACAGCTAATGAACTGTCCATTAATTGCCCCATAATAGATCGATTCCTGCTCCCTCAAGAATTAATTTAATTAATGGCTTCCTTTCATTTTTTATTGTGAAACAGTGTTACTTTGTAATAAAAAGATTAAGAAATCATGATAGAAATCTAATTAAAGATCAGGAAATGACTAGTTAAGCAAAATTAAGCCACAGTTCATCAGTGATGTACTGCTGTACTAACCAAGGAACAATAAGAAATAATATAATTAAAACTGTAGGGGTTCTTTGATCATTTGGACTTCTGAGTAAATATAGAACTATCTTGGCCATGTGACAGGCATTGCTGGATAATATAGCACTATATTAGGTATCATCTGGCACTCCTGTTTTAACATCTGCTTTCAACCAATTATAGAAAATCAAAGGAAGATTTGGAAACCCAAATCTTCTAGAGATGCCATAGTAATGTCCACTGTATTGTACTCTCACTGATGATACAATTATTACAGTCCCATTTTAATCAATTTACTTTCTTTTATGGGGTGGGGTATTATTTGTTCATTTATAAGCTTTTTATACAACCCTTTATTCTATTTAGAATTTCAGGTCACTTCACAGTTCATTACATCACAACATAAACACAAACTACAGATAAAGCATTAGTAATTAAAATGTACACAAGTTAAAATGCCTAGGTGAACAAAAACATTTTGCTGGGCAAATCTCCACTGGAAAGGCATTCTCTAGCTGGGGAGCTATTACTTTGCTTTTACCTACCATATCTGAAGAAGGTACCATTTTCAAGTTGCAATCAAACTTCCCATCAGGAATGAAAAGGGGACTCATCAATTCCACCTGGTTTTTCTAACTATTCCTGAGAACCAGAAAATCATGGGTTGCTAAATGAAGCATCAAGTAATCAGACCCCCAATAAAATAAGTCTTAGATTTTCTTTTACAATAGACTTTGCTAACAGTGCATCGTAATTTATCTGAATGGGACTTCAAATGCATACAGCTGTTGCGCTTTAACTGTAGAGCTGATCTGTCAGATGTTGAGAGGGGGAAGCGGAGAGAGAGAGAGACATTTTCCTGTTAGGAATACTGCCAGAATCTCTGTACTGTTAAAGAAAAGCATCCGATCATGTATCTGGATTCCACTTTAAAGCACATTAGCTTTGGTGATCCAAAATATGAATGCCACACTTTATTCTTGACCTGACCTGTTACAAATTAAAGAGTGGGTTTGTGATTTTCTCCACAGTTGTGTGCCTTTGTTATAAACCTTGATTATGTTTTAATGCTTCCCTGCTGCTCACAGACCAGTGAGGCTGAAATGGAGAAAAATGCATCTGATTGAAGCTACTGTACTACTTCTCGTTTCTTTTGTTCGGCACACAATTGAGACCAATTTTGTTTGCTATTAGTTTTGAACAGAAAGGTCATTTATTCTTAAAGTAGCCTCCATGAAGAAAAATACTGCAAACGTTATTTTCCTGCATGTGTCTCTGAGAAAAGTATGTGGGATTCTTTACAATGCCACCTCAGTATCTTATTGTATCAGCTGAAATGCTTAGCTAAGACTTAGAACTTGTGAAAAGGACTCAAATAATATTTATCTCTTTGAAGAAAAAGAGCATTTAAGAAATTCAGACTTCACAATAGCAGTCATGTGACACAATTTCTATAATTATTCAGTGCTGGCATGCAAAGTACTCACATCATTAACAAATTCTATCTTCCAACATATTAAATAATTGTATTCAAGAAATGCAGCAAATTGTGGCCTGTTTCCTGGGGGAAATAACAGAAAATTGCTAGTTTTTCTGGGAATAGCCAGGCCTCAAGAAATTTCCATTACTATAAGAAAATTAATATTTTATAAAGCTTTATGTCCTTTTTATCCCTTTTCAGAGGAAAGTACTGGAATCTGCAGATGTAATTCACTGTTAAGGATAATATACTTCGAGTAAAACTACCATATGCATTTTTTTCTCAATGCATATATTTTCTTGCTTATGTATAGGGCTATATAGTGTAGATTTATTGGGAGGTTTATGTTCCAAATAAAAAATGAATTAGGCAAATAATGCTTTCACAACTGCTAGTAGCATATGTCTCAAGCCATTTTTTGTATAACATAATATAATCATTAAAAATAGATTGTGTTTGCATGAAGTATAATTATTTTGCATCCATGCTGAATGTATATTGGAATGTCTCATGTCTCCCAGTAGCTGGTGGAATTTTTTTAACAATTCAGTTACAGCTAAGTATCTTTGCTATACTATTGGGCCAAACTTCTGGCAGTTCCAAACTTCAGCCTGAATTTGGTGGATGAGGGTGAAAGAGGGGGCGAAACTGATTCCCTGATTCCCTTCTTTCTTTCTTTTTTCAGTAGGAATCTGGAAGGGTGAGACTTATTGGAACTAAGCTCCAATTTGCTGAAGGCCACTATGCTTTAGCCAAATGCTTCATTCCAAGGGGTATTCTGAGAACAAAATGGCAGCTCCCGTTCACAACTGCCCCTTTCTGCCCCCCATCCCTTAAGAATGGAACATTCGGGGGGGGCATAGCAGCTTGTAGACCAGGGTTTCCCAAACTTGGGTCTCTAGCTGTTGTTGGACTACAAGTCCCAATGGGAATTGTAGTCCAAAAACATTTGGAGACCCAAGTTTGGGAAACACAGTTCACCTAGATAATCAAACTTCAGTGGTCCAGTAATACCCTCCCTAAAATTTGCATATCCTTATCTCTCAAAAGTACCAAAGGCTGCCCCAGTTACACAGCCTACAAAATGGGGGGATTCTGTCTCATCTATTGGGAACTTTATGAAATTATTTAAAGTCCTCAAGAGGAGGGAATATACAGCGTGAGTCCTTTAAAAGAGGCCCTGTGGATACGGAGTACACATGCTCCATGGGGACTCTTTTAAAAGACTCACCCTGTATAACTGGATGTCATTCACATGTTTCTAAAGCAATGCTTATGGAATTATCCCTGCCCAAAGTTCCCCCATGATTCTGGGGTTCCAAATTATCTCATCTGGTTTCTGGAGTGACACTGATGTGTTAGGTGTTGCTCTGGCTGTAAAATCTAATGATTAAATTTATTTATTTTAACAAAGGCGCCAACCCCTAGGCATGTTTACGTATAAATGGGAGACTTTCTTCTTTTTTAAGTTTGTCATATTAGACTGCAATCCTAGCTCCACATATCCTTTGAATCCCACAGGATTTATTTCTTAGTAGGCATGGTTAGGATTAAGCTGTTGTCTCAGAATGATATAGACACATGCCCAAAATGGATGTCTTCCTTATACATGCCCCTCTCCAGCCAGCCTCCCCACACCAATACAGTCCATCACTTTTAATATGTGCCACTCTATTAAATTAAAGCATATATGTAAAGGGGGCGGGGGTTGCAGTAGATGGCCAGTGTCACCACAATGTCCTGAGCTTCATTATGGCTTACAGTCTGTAGATGAAGTAAGCCACAACTGAGTAACCATGGAAAACTGTGTATGTACATGGAAGCTAAGTTATAGGTGAATATATGTTTGTAAGTGAATTTGTAGCCAATGTAACCCTTTTAAACAGCAGGTTTTTCTTATTCTGGAATGTGTACTAGGGATAGGTGGATAAAAGGGAATGTGCATATAAATATTTCACAAAAGATTTTTGTTTTTTTGAACAGTCACTTGTCAAGAGCCTCAGAGTCATGCTACAGGGACAAATGATACTTCCTAGGAAGGCAGATGTATAATCTGAGGCACTCAGTGAAAGCAGAGCAGCGATGTCATAGAAATGATTATTAGCAATGACATATGTTTGCTAATCAAGCAATGACAGATGTTTGCTAATCAAGCATCTTCCTTAGTTTAAATCTATGGAAATAAGCTGGTGGGAGTAATGCTTTTTCAGGAGCTTTGGGTGTGCTTTTATGAAGGTAGTTGGCGAGTGACACAGGAAATAAAATCTAGGAGACAAAAAGTTGTGAAGTTGGAGATATGTTTTTGATGACAGGTACTACAGCAGTAAGAGCAAAAACAATACTAGAGAGATGAAGCAAAGATATTGTTAAGGAAATTGTTCCTCAGATATCATACCGTGTTTCTCATATTATAAGTCATGTCTTATATTAATTTTTTCTTCAAAAAAACACGACATGGCTTATTTTTGAGGGATGTCTTATTTTTTAATAAAGTGCACGCGGGCGCTGTTTGCCGGGCTTGTCAAGCCCAGCAAACAGCGCCCGCCGATCTTCGGTGACAGGCGGGGGTGGGCGGAGAGCGGAGAACGATCTCCGCTTCCCCCCACCCCCGCCTGTCACACAGCACAGGTCGGCGGGCGCTGTTTGCCGGGCTTGTCAAGCCCAGCTAGGAGCGCCCGCCGATCTTCGGTGACAGGCGGGGATGGGGGGAGAGCGGAGAACGATCTCCGCTTCTCCCCCACCCCCGCCTGTCACACAGCACAGGTCGGCGGGCGCTGTTTGCCGGGCTTGTCAAGCCCAGCTAGGAGCGACCGCCGATCTTCGGTGACAGGCGGGGATGGGGGAAGAGCGGAGAACGATCTCCACTTCCCCCCCCACCCCCGCCTGTCACACAGCACAGGGCCGAAGATCGGCGGGCGCTGTTTGCCGGGCTTGTCAAGCCCAGCAAGGAGCGCCCGCCGATCTTTGGTGACAGGCGGGGGTGGGGGGAGAGCGGAGCACGATCTCCGCTTCCCCCCCACCCCCGCCTGTCACACAGGACAGGTCCGAAGATCGGCGGGCGCTGTTTGCCGGGCTTGTCAAGCCCAGCAAGGAGCGCCCGCCGATCTTTGGTGACAGGCGGGGGTGGGGGGAGAGCGGAGAACGATCTCCGCTTCCCCCCCGCCTGTCACACAGGACAGGTCCGAAGATCGGCGGGCGCTGTTTGCCGGGCTTGTCAAGCCCAGCAAACAGCGCCCGCCGATCTTTGGTGACAGGCGGGGGTGGGGGGAGAGCGGAGAACGATCTCCGCTTCCCCCCCCACCCCCGCCTGTCACACAGGACAGGTCCGAAGATCGGCGGGCGCTGTTTGCCGGGCTTGTCAAGCCCAGCAAGCAGCGCCCGCCGATCTTTGGTGACAGGCGGGGGTGGGGGGAGAGCGGAGAACGATCTCCGCTTCCCCCCCCACCCCCGCCTGTCACACAGGACAGGTCCGAAGATCGGCGGGCGCTGTTTGCCGGGCTTGTCAAGCCCAGCAAACAGCGCCCGCCGATCTTTGGTGACAGGCGGGGGTGGGGGGAGAGCGGAGAACGATCTCCGCTTCCCCCCCACCCCCGCCTGTCACACAGGACAGGTCCGAAGATCGGCGGGCGCTGTTTGCCGGGCTTGTCAAGCCCAGCAAACAGCGCCCGCCGATCTTTGGTGACAGGCGGGGGTGGGGGGAGAGCGGAGAACGATCTCCGCTTCCCCCCCGCCTGTCACACAGGACAGGTCCGAAGATCGGCGGGCGCTGTTTGCCGGGCTTGTCAAGCCCAGCAAACAGCGCCCGCCGATCTTTGGTGACAGGCGGGGGTGGGGGGAGAGCGGAGAACGATCTCCGCTTCCCCCCCCACCCCCGCCTGTCACACAGGACAGGTCCGAAGATCGGCGGGCGCTGTTTGCCGGGCTTGTCAAGCCCAGCAAGCAGCGCCCGCCGATCTTTGGTGACAGGCGGGGGTGGGGGGAGAGCGGAGAACGATCTCCGCTTCCCCCCCCACCCCCGCCTGTCACACAGGACAGGTCCGAAGATCGGCGGGCGCTGTTTGCCGGGCTTGTCAAGCCCAGCAAGGAGCGCCCGCCGATCTTCGGCTCTGTCCCCCGATGCGCGACGGCTCGGGGAAGCAGGCAGGGAGCTCCTGCTGGGTCCCGCGCCTTCGCCTCTCGCTCGGTCAGGGCTACACGACATGGCTTATTTTCGGGGTATGTCTTATTTTTCACCAACCCTTAGAAATCCTGTCATGGCTTATTTTTTGGGGATGCCTTAAAATATGAGAAACACGGTATACATTCAACTGCATGAGAAATATGCACCATGGGGGGGGGAATTCCCTGATGTTGCTTCTTAATCTATATTCTATTTCTGATCTGCCTCCCACACCTCACTGCCATTTTGAGACACTTGTGTTGCCTGAAAGATCAGATTTCTCAAACTTGGAGGGGTGGGGAATGGCAGCATGGAGAAAATTGGCTTAACACTTAATAAATAGGTTCCTTAAAACTGTCTTTTCTCCAGACGCACTGTGTGCAATCCATAGAGGGAAAGGTTGCAAGAGGAGGAAATGTCCCTTCTTTGATTCAAAATGAGAGCTTTCTCTTGAATTTTGTGTGTTGGGATTAATTTGGGCTATTAAACATACTATTTCTGATTTTAGCTCCTGCTCGTTTGTGTGTGTGTGTGTGTGTGTGTGTGTGTGTGTGTGGTATGTTATATTTATTGGTATTTTCTGTAAAATGTCAATCTACAGCAGTAAGAGCTTGCTGACTTGCAGTTTCCTCTGTATGTGCAATCCACCAAGGGTTGCCAGCCCTGCTTGTAAGGGCATAACTGCATGTTACATGAACATTCCTACAGCCAAACCTCAATGGTCATTTTGTTTTCCAGAAAAGCCCATTTGAGAGTTGAGTAATATGAGCAGAAACCTAGGAGGAAGTACATAACATTTTCCTTGACATCTAGGCAGGTTTTAGTGTCTGCACCTCTTGCTTTACAAATGAAACCTCATCATCAATGGAAGGATACAAAAGGAAGGAAAGGTGGCACAGAAAGCAGCAAAATGAAAGCAGTGCAGTAGGAGGGTGCTAGGAGCTGGAGGAAGCTGAAGAAAACAGAATTAAATAATTTCTGTCTAATGATGCTCATCTGTATATTTGTTGTTGTTTAGTCGTTTAGTCGTGTCCGACTCTTCGTGACCCCATGGACCATAGCACGCCAGGCACTCCTGTCTTCCACTGCCTCCCGCAGTTTGGTCAAACTCATGTTCGTAGCTTCGAGAACACTGTCCAACCATCTCGTCCTCTGTCGTCCCCTTCTCCTAGTGCCCTCAATCTTTCCCAGCATCAGGGTCTTTTCCAGGGAGTCTTCTCTTCTCATGAGGTGGCCAAAGTATTGGAGCCTCAGCTTCACAATCTGTCCTTCCAGTGAGCACTCAGGGCTGATTTCCTTAAGAATTGATAAGTTTGATCTTCTTGCAATCCATGGGAGTCTCCATAATTTCATAATTCAAAAGCATCAATTCTTCGGCGATCAGCCTGCTTTATGGTCCAGCTCTCACTTCCATACATCACTACTGGGGAAACCATAGCTTTAACTATACGGACCTTTGTTGGCAAGGTGATGTCTCTGCTTTTTAAGATAACATCTGTATATAACCAATCATAATTTAGAATGAATCATACAATGGGAAGATATTGCAGAAAACAGTTAAATCTCCCAGACTGCTGCTTTTGAATCACTGTAGTGCTCTGAATACATTTTTGTCACCTTGACATTTCAGTTTCATCTCATTTTTAAATTCAAAACCAGCTGTCAAGAGGCCACAATGCCATAATTTGGTCTTGTAAGGGTCTATTACTGTACATACTTAAGACTTAAGTTCCATTGAACTCAGTGGACTTAATTTTTAGTAGACATATAGGTTTGTACTGTAAGCATTTTGTGAGCTTTCATGTTAGGGGAATATGTATTTATTGTGCTTGACATTCTTCAGAGATATTTCCTTAAAAGCAAATTAATAGAATATATTCCTAGCGTAGGCTGATACTCTTTTTTTCTTTGAAGAAACTTCTGTTTTCCTGGTATGTGCTTACATTTGAATAGTCATATAGTAAATACATAGGATTTTCTTACACAGTACAGTAACATGCATCCACACATTAATTACAGAACATGCTTCTATAGATTACTTGATAATTACATTTAAGAGGCTTAAAGATTTTGAAAGCTGAAATTACTAGGTATTCACCCTATTATTACTTTTGTTTATATATTCACATTAAAATTCAATGGAATTTATTGTTGCAGTCTTAAACTTTCCTGAGATAAAGGAGTTGAGTACACTCAACTCATCCTGTAGCAGTTTCCAAGGTTTCCGATGTGACACAGTGAATACAATTTATTTGATACCCATGTACTATACTATACAGAGAAGCCAAATTATCTAGAACAGTGAAGCTATCTGAATTGGGTGGAATCTAAAGATCCCTTCTGCATGCATAACCTGTCTTCCACTCATGGAAATTCTGTTTAAAACCTTCCAATAGACACACGTAGTAGCATGAGAAAAGTGAAACTAAGTCTGAAGATGTTCTTCCGCTTGTGCAACTTCTTGAGCAACCAGAAACATGGTAACTGCTATCAAACCTGTTTGAAAATGCAAAAACTTGTCATTCACACAGGGAATTGTTTTTTGATGTTAATATAATATCACCTTAATTGTTGCTCAAATGGCTGTCAAAGCTGTCTAACATTAAATATGTAAAACTTCATGAGATGCTGTCCTACTGGATTGAAATATTATATATATTGTATACACAGATGATAATCCAATCCCATTCATGGGACTTACTCCTGGGTAACTGGGAGTTTGGTGGTGTTGGCTGCTTGTTTTGGTGTTGCCAGCGAACTGTAACACAATTCTTGCTGGGAATGTGCCCACATTGCCATAAGCAGGTGCCCTTTAATATATGGCAGTCTGTAGAGTGGAATTTTAATCCTCTTTCACACACATACTAAACACTGTGGGAGCCACTTGCCCACAGAGTTATCACATGACCACTAGCCATGATGACTATGTTAACCTCCATTGTCAGAGGCAGTATGCCTCTGAATACCAGTTACTAGGAAACACAAGCTGTTTCACTCGGGTCCTGCAAATGAGCTTCCTACAGGCATCTGGTAGTCAGTGCGAGAACAGGATGATAGATTAGATAGGTTCTTATGTAACTGCAGATACTAGACCAGGCTTCCTCAACCTCAGCCCTCCAGATGTTTTGAGACTACAATTTCCATCATCCATGACCACTGGTCCTGCTAGCTAGGGATCATGGGAGTTGTAGGCCAAAAACATCTGGAGGGCCAAGGTTGAGGAAGCTTATACTAGACCGTGTATAGGCTAATAGTAGAAGTGTTGGTCTGCTGCAGAAAATCTAACCAAGAATAATACATTTAATATGGCATAGGCTTAGAGATCCACTAATGAAGTGGATTCTAGCCAGCAAAAGCTTACGCCTTAATAATTCTATAAGGTGCCACATGACTCTTTGCTGCTTTTGCTACAAGATAGAAACATAGGAAGCTACCTTATATGGAGACAGACTATTGGTCCATCCACCTGAGTATTGTCTACACTGACTGGCAGCAGCTCTCCAGGGTCTCGGGCAGGGGGCATTCTGGGCCCTACCTGGAGATGCCAGGGATTGAACTTGGGACCTTCTGCATGCAAGGCAGATACTTTACCACTGAGCTCTGGCCCTTGCAATCGGGTAGTCTGCAAACCTTGGTTGGTCTCATGCAGGGGTAGGCAACCTAAGGCCCATGGGCCTGATGCGGCCTTCTCAATCCAGCCCACGAATGGTCCAGGAATCAGCATGTTTTTACATGAGTAGAATGTGTGCTTTTATTTAAAAATAAAATAACCCAGGTGGGACCCAGGTGGCGCTGTGGTTAAACCACTGAGCTTGCTGATCAGAAGGTCGGCGGTTCGAATCCCTGTGACGGGGTGAGCTCCCGTTGCTTGGTCCCAGCTCCTGCCAACCTAGCAGTTCGAAAGCACGTCAAAATGCAAGTAGATAAATAGGAACCGCTACAGCGGGAAGGTAAACGGCGTTTCCGTGCGCTGCTCTGGTTCGCCAGAAGTGGCTTTGTCATGCTGGCCACATGACCTGGAAGCTATACGCCGGCTCCCTCGGCCAATAATGCGAGATGAGCGCGCAACCCCAGAGTCGGTCACGACTGGACCTAATGGTCAGGGGTCCCTTTACCTTTACCTTTTAGAATGTGTGCTTTTATTTAAAATGCACCTCTGGGTTATTTGTGGGGCCTGCCTGGTGTTTTTACATGAGTAGAATGTGTGCTTTTATTTAAAATGCATTTGTGGGGCATAGGAATTCGTTCATTTTTTCTTCAAAATATAGTCCGGCCCACCACATGGTCTGAGGGACAGTGGATCGGCCCATGGCTGAAAAAGGTTGCTGACCCCTGGTCTTATGAGACCAGCATTCTACAATTGTGGCTGGTCCTGCCCAACAATACACATACCTCAGAACCATGTGATAGAAGGGGTAGCCAATATAGTGCCCTCCAGGTGTGGCTGGACCATTGGCCATAGGAAACGCAGTCCAACAATATTTGGAGGGAACATGTTGTCTATGCCTGGGATAATCTCATAGGAAGCAATTGCAATGTGCCTCACTGTGTATAGAGGCAGCCTTAGAGGAGGCACAGAGGGTGAACAATAGCAGAATTGTGTATTCAAACAGCAAAACAATCCAGGATTTGTCTCACAATGGAACAGAGTTTTAAAAAACCATTAAGGGCAATCTTGGATGGAAAGCAACACTATATAGAAACCGTCTTGTCTGTTTTTATTTTGCCTCTGAATTTTTATTTATTTATTATCACACCCATATCACTCCGATAGGAACTATTATCATGCATAGCAGGTGAACATGGGAGCAATTATTATCACATAAACATGCAATCTGTTGTCAGAACTATTTACCAATCTCAGAAGCCTTTGATTGAATGTCAAGGCCATGATTCTGTCCTAGCTACTCCCATTTGTCACAAATTTTATACCTTTTTCTTTGTTGAAAATGGAGGCAACTCCATTTTCTGAAGGACTTTTACAGAGCTCCTATTACCTGTAAAAGCAGTTTTTCATAACTCATATTTTTAAAGTGCTCCTTCGAGTGGTTTGACACTTTTTCAAAAGTATGATAAAAGTTTATATGCTTGGAAATGATCTGTCTAAGAGGTAAGCTCTTTATATTTTATTCACTTTTGATAGTTTGCTCAATAATGCATCGGCCCTCCCCAAATGATACTGTCTGTTTCTGAAATGTAGCCCATAAAACTTCAGTTGGAGGAGGAATTGTTATGTAATGATAGGTTTGGCTGTATGTGGAAGGACTGCAACCATCTAATCACATAGTTAAATTATGCTTAGCAATGTGGTAGCAATTGCTTCTTTGGCTGCTTCCATATTGCTCCTTAGAATGTGTATACATCATCTGCCCAGAAAATTATGGTAGACTGCCTGGGAGCAACCATGGTGACAGCAAAAAACTTGCCACTTGTGATAGCAAGTAAACTAGCCCTTCATTTGAGTAACCCTCCTAACACAGGCTTGTACTTCAGGAATTAGGTTGCAGAGTGTTGTTGATAGGGCTTTCTCCATACTTTATATGCCATCATCCTATATAATAAAGTCCCTGTGTCTCTGCATCCAGATTCCCTGTGTCCCGTTTCCGCGCTATTGCGCATGTGCCCCACGGACACAGGGATTGGACCAGAGACTTGGAACACACACACACACAGGCGCTCTCTCCCGACCCCCCCGACCCCTCTGCCTACCGTTTCCCTCACAGTCCTCAGAATAATCGCGGCCTTCTCCTGGGCGCCCGCTGGCCAGCTGGGCTCAGCTGAGCGCCCGATGAAATGGCGGCCGTGGAAGGGGCCAGCCGGCCCCCATACACGCCGCCGCCTCAGAAAGAGGCCGAATCGCGCCCGCTAGCCAGCTGGGCTCAGCAGAGCGCCCTGACGAGCGGCCGTAGGTGCCGCCGCCGCAGAAAGAGGCCGAATCACGGCCTTCTCCTTGGCGCCCATTGGCCTTCCAGGGCGATGGCTTCCAGAGCAGAAGAGGCAGTCGGGCTGCGGAACAGGGGAGGGACGGGGTAAGGGGAAGGAGGAGGGCGCTGGGCAAGTGCCTCTATTTGCCCTGGAAGAACGCCTCTTCTTCTCTCCTTCTAGCCTCCAGCGGGGTCAGGTTCTCTTGGCGCCCTGTACCGGGAGCTGAGCCGGTTTCCTCGCGTGACTTATGCCAGTGTAGGAGTCGGGTTTCCACCGAGTGCCTGCCCCTCTACACGGGTGAGCCAGTTGCGCGGGTTAGGCGCGCTCCTCTCCCGGTCCCAGCTTCAGAAGAGCAGAGGTTGTGTGGACAAACCCAGTGGGAGGTTGGGCTGAGCTGTTGGTGGGCGGGCAGTTTCCCTCCCCATTCTCTTTTTAATGGGCTTCAACACTGCTCCGTTAAAAATACAAATGTTTCACCACATATGTCGTCGTGGGGCTGCTGCTCACCAGGACAAGGCTGCCCCAGATTGCTTCCTCCTCCTCGCCCTCTTCCTGGGGCCGCTTCTCCCCGCGCTCCGGCTCCAGGCCGGGCCTGCTCAGCAGCGCATCCTGCAGAGTGTTGCTGCTGCCAGGGCCGCTTCCCTCAGCTTGCTGCGCTGGCTGCTTTTCGGGTGGCGGCGGAGGTGGCGGCAAGAGTAGCACCTCCACCTGGGCCTGCCCCGCCACCAAGAGGCCGCCCACATATGTTCTAGCGCCCGTTTTGGGCTGCCACCAGTGCTGCTCCTCCGTCGCTGCTCCGCTTCCTCCTCCTGTTCTAGCACCCGTGAAAGGACTCGAGGGGAGGGAAAACTGAAGCAGTTCGGGGAAGGAGGGTAGTGGGTTTGTGTGTGTTGAGATATTGAGGGAAAACTGAGGCGGGAAAAGGGGTGGCGTGTGTGTCACGCTGCGACTATTAAGGTGGGGGTGGGGAGGCATGTTGTGGCTGCTGAGATTGATATTGGGGGCGGGGAGGGTTGGGGAAAAATAATTGTCGTTCTGAGGGGGGAAGGGTGGATAGGGTGGCTCTGGAGAGAGGAAACTTGAGGTGCTGCAGCAGAGGGGGGAGGGAGGGAATATCGTATGGGCTGCTGGGGGTTGGGCTGGATGACCCCTGGGCTTCCCTTCCAACCACCAACTACACAATTCTATGATAATTGGGGGGGATGGGGGGAGAAGCGAAGCAGAGATAGGTTAATGTTGGAGGTTTCCAAGCAGATGTTGGATGGGGTCATCTGTCAGGGATGCTTTGGCTGAGACTCCTGCATTGCAGGGGGTTGGACTGGATGATCCCTGGGGGTGCCTTTCAACTCTATACAATTCTACGATCACTGAACACCCATGTTCTTTAACCATTGGCTCTGCAGGGATTCAGAGGGGAAACTTGAGGCGCTGCAGCAAGGAAGGAGGAACAGGGAAATACCTTATGGATGGGCTGCAAGGGGATTGGACTGGATGACCCCTAGGGTTCCCTTCCAACTCTATACAATTCTATGATAATTGCACACCCATGTTCTCTAACCACTGGGATGTTCTAGCGCCCGTTTACTCAACGGGCTGAATTACACTAGTAGAATCATAACTAAGGAAGGCAGTGTGAATGTAGGAAGGTGCCTTATACAGAGTCTGACCATTGGTCTATCTAGTTCGGTAGGGTTTACATTGACTGGCAGGAACCCTCCGGGGTTTCAGTCAAAACATCTTGCTCAGCACAACCTGGAGATGTCAGGGATTGAACCTGGGCCCTTTTCTGTGTAAAGTATGTGTGCTGTAACACCGAGTTATAGCCATTATGGATACAGCTCTCCTCCCTCCTCCCTCAAGGAAGACTTGAACCGGCAGCGGCGCAAGGGACAGTGGACCCTCTCATCAGCTGGCTCCACTAGGGACTATTTTGTGCGTATCTTGTTCTCAACTGAGTCAATACTTTTCTCCTTTTCTTTTTTACTGAGTGGCATGTGAAAGAACCAGATTCACTTATCTAGTCAAATGATTTGATTACTATTTAAAAGTGGGGGGGGGGGTAGGAACTGTAGATAAAGAATGGGCGATTATGAAATGCTTTAAATTTCTATAGCGCTAGAATTGCATACTACTCTAACATATTCCTAAATTAGGCCTTTCAGCAACCTGGTGAGCTGAGTTAAGTAGTCTTTGTCCCATTTTATAGAGTGGGAAATTGGGTGAATGAGGTCAGAATTTTCAATTTTGGATGCCTAAAGCTAGACATTTAAATCCGTGCAAGGGCATCTTATTTAAAGTTTCACTTGCACATGTTCAGGGGATTTTGAAGCAAACAGATAAGCAAATCAGAGATAAGTCACTGCTGTCTTGAGAAAAATTAAATACATAATAGCTGTACTATTGGACCAGGTGTCCATGTAACTAATCTATGTGGAGGACAACATGGTAGATAAAAAAAAAGTGCTGAGTTTTCCAGAATTAGTAGCAATGCCAGATATTGCACACCAGTAATCAACTCAATTAGTAAAAATCTTAATAAATACTGTAATAGTTAACAGAAAAACGTAATAGACAAAGTAATCAATCATAATATAGAAAAGAAAACAACTATTTTGCAAGGGGTTATTCATTAACGTGCTTGCTGGATTGGAAACTCCTGGAATACAGAGCAACCGAAGACTTCTTGGATTGAGCAAGGGGTAGGTTAGAAAGAACCTCACCCTTTACTAGATTGTTTTTAGGATTTTTTAAATGAGAAGCAGGGCTAGCACAGCATGCATAGCACAGTTATGCCAATCTCTTTATACTGCTGCCTTTTACAATCCTGAGAAGTTGAGGTTTAAAACATCTTTCATTGCATTAGTTATACATGAATGAGGGAAGGTTGTCTAGCACACCCTCCTCAGCTGCCATGGCCCCTGGATATCTCTGCTAAATCTGCTGTGTGGAACAGTGTTGTAACAAAGTGTTGCTTTGTATTTAAGAATCACTTCTTGGTAGTTGGGTCTGAACTATGTGCGTGAAGCTAGCAGTGAGCTTTGGCCTGCTTCACTGTTCGGTTCATTATTTGTCCTTTTGGTCTCCAGTCAAAGTTAGTTGCTGCCATTGGTGTAAAACATATATTTAACAAATAACTGATTAGACTTGGCCCTGGGAATCATGATGTTAATTCCTGGGAGGAAAACATCATTCTGCACTACTTCAGCTTTGCTGGGCTAGATCAGACAATACCTGTAGATCTAGACCATTATGAGGTGATGGGGTGTGTGTACCCAGGGAATATTTTTTAAAGTTGAACACTTGTTGAACACATGCACATAGTCATAAAGGACATTATTTTTATTCACAAAGAACTAAAGGAATAAAACTTAACTAATCTTATTTTTAATTAACATCTAAACTTTAAAAATACAAGCTTAAAATATGAGACACAAAATACCAATTTTTTGCTGTAATGATAACCAGGCATATACACAAATACAGTCAACTTTTCATGATCCTTATCTTTAACCAAATAATGAGCTGACCAAAACAAGCTTTCTGCTCATCTGAAACAGGAATGGAATGGGACTTTACCTCCTTTTCTTTTTAAGGTAACCTGTTTGAATTAATCTGTTATGGTTGAAGTTCTCTTGATCTCTCACTCAAAAAACTTTTTATTTGCCAACTACATCCTTCTTTTGATCCTAATGGCATTCATACACTTTTATAGACACTGGGTAGAATTCAACTAAGTTATAGTCAGAGTAACCCTATTTAAATTAATAAACCTAATTTATTCATGTTCATGAATTTCATTGGGTCTACTTTCATTCACTGTGCCATTCACTGTGAAGTCCTAGGATACAGTCAATACAAATAAACCATGCACTATATAAACATTCAACATTTACTCATAAACATTTATTCATCTGTCAAGTAGGAATATAGATAACCTCCTTAGTGAATTTGATACTGTCAGTGAAATAAGAAATGCAGCATATTAAAAGGAAGATATATATTATAAATGATACAATTATAAAATGTTAGTTAATTTCAAGGCCACCTACTAGAGGATTATTGTAGTAGTTTGATTATCATGTAAAACTGTCTTTTACATTCACCCCAGTGCAGTGGCACTGATGCAGACAGATATATGTCTGCTGGATTTGCCTTACAGTCTATGATGTACTTCTATGATGGGAAGTACATTGTGAACGTAGGGCTTTCGAATTGTGGTGGCCCCTGTTGATGCAAAACTGTCTCTGTGCATGGAAAACCTTGTGGGTTTTTGGATTGTGGCCATTATATTTTAACTTCATAGGAATATCCCTGCAGGTTAATCTTGTATTTGAAAAGGTAACCTGGGCTGGATGAATATGCTTAGGAACATTTCAGGGACCCACAGCAGTTTGTGGCAATCAATAGAAGTACTGTTGCTAATTCATCTAGTTCTGTAATACAAGGCCGTAATATAGGAAGTGAACCTTACTGGCATTCTTACAGAATATCCCCTACAATAGCTCTTATAGACTTTTTCTGATTGAATATTGTTATGTAAATGCTGCTCTTTCAACTTAACGTTTAGAAAAGTTCCTGACCTGACTATGCACCCCCCCTGAAAATGATGCAACTGGTCATAAAGCAGGCAGCTGTACAAATATATAGGTATCCATGAAATTTGGTGTCCGGGGAACAGCCATGTTGGTGGTGTGGTGCTCTATGTAAATTGGGCTTAAATTCTATTTGCTTCAATTGAACTTAAATCAGTGTGAGTCAACATATTTTGATTGAACCAGTTTGTAGATGGTCCTTGTAGGCATTCTGGAGTACCTGTTTTTCTTAAATAAAACAAGTGGAACAAGTGTACATGAAAATCCATCTTAATGATAAATGCTGAAGTGTTTACAAATGGTGAACCTAAGTACGCTGTATAATTAAAATAATTATTTCATCAAAAAGCTTCTAATTTTAATTGCCTAGTATTCAATTAGTGACTTTTTAAATAATTCCATTTTACATTCATTTAATTTCTGTTTTGATTCTCTCCAAAGGACATTTTATCATAAAAGCAAAACAATTTAACATCTATAATTATGCTTTAAACAATTAGAGCTTTGCATGATAGGATTAAATGTCCTTAGTAAACAATAGCAGACTGTAAGCAAAGCACTAGAGAATATACAGGAATAAGCAGTTCTGAAGTGGCAGGGGAATGAACTAGGTAAACAGATAATCCACCCCCCCCCCAGCTTCAATACTGTTATACATCAAATATCTCCAGAGAAATTACAAAATAATTTTGAGTGAACAGCACTTTGCTTCTCGCAAGACTTTAAAATGGATGCCAAAATGTTTTACAGGCTAGACTGCTGATGCTTTTATCCAGGTGTGTGTTCTGGGGAGTGAGATGAAACCTTCTCTCCTTGCCCTCATTCGATATCCACATATGGAGACAGAATGGGATTCGACTAAGTTTTAAAGTAGAACATTAAAATTAATGAACACAGTGAGCTCCATTAATTTCAATGGGTCTACTATGAGTAAAACTTGCTTGAATGCCAATCATAGTGTGAAAAAGGTAAATGCACATGGTGTCAAGGGCACTTCCCAGCCAAAGAATGCATTCTCGGTAGCGGTGCCACTCTCCCTTCAGATGTCAAGGAAATCAGCAGTATGAGAGTTGTGACAGGTGTGTCAAGTGGGTAGGAGAAAGAGAGCAATCCAGGAAAGAGTATCATCTAGTCACCTGACTACTATATCTTTAGTCCTCCTGTAGAAAAAAAAAAAGAGGGAGGCCCGGTAACAATATTTATATATCATTTCTTAATCAGTACTTAAAAATAAACTATGGCTTTCCATATCCAAATGATATTATTAACTAAGAAATTGTTAGATTTCTCAATTGATTCTTTTCATCTGTTAAAAGAATGATGAAAGTTCATTTCCATTTATTTTTCAAAGTCAGATACATGGAACTCATGCACTTGGGGTTAACACTTCCAGTTGTTGTCTGGTGTCCAATTTATTAATTTAAATGATGTTAAATATATCAAATTGGCATATGCAGATTAGGTATGGCCTTCAAGCTCATTACTCCCAAGACAGAAATTGTTCAGTCACTTCACACAAGTGAAAAGCTGCATAAAATACAAAAGCAAATGTATGAACATGGAAAATATCTTAAACTGAAATGCAGTAAGGAGATCCCCATATAAGAGTGCTGAAATCTTAATTCTAATAAAGTATTATAACAAATTATATTTGGAATGCTCTACAGCCATGAATTTCAAACACTGAAGAATATGAAGCTTTCACTTTGCTAAGATGATGATGATAATAATAATAATAATAATAATAATAATAATAATAATAATAATAATATATTATTTATACCCCACCCATCTGGCCGGGTTCCCCCAGCCACTCTGGGCGGCTTCCAACAAAACATTAAAATACAGAAATCCATCAAACATTAAAAGCTTCCCTAAACAGGGCTGCCTTAAGATGCCTTCTAAAGGTCTGGTAATTGTTGTTCTCTTTGGGTGCCACTACCGAGAGTACACATACAATTGATGTTTCAAAGATTCACTTACTGAAAGAGAAATAGATGGTACAAAAATATTCTTTTAGCTGACTGTACGGTGGGAATTTATACAGATGTCCAACCAATACACTTATAACTACTGTATGCATTAGCTGAAATGTCTTATTTTGCATTCAGACCCTAAGCGACTGAATACAGAATTGGAATAGTCAGACAACTGCATAACAATTTATCCTCAATTCAGTGTACCTTTAAAGTAGCATTAATTATGAATGAATGCTTGGGGAGGGCACAGTGTACTCATCTAGGGTAGACAGAAGCCTTTAATTATATTTGGCTTTAGTTTTAATTAAGACAAATAAGGGTTTTTTAAATTTATGCAGCTTTACATGGAAGTGGAACAGTTCTGAGGAAATATTTTTGGGATCAGGGTATTTGGAATTATGTTTTCAGATTAGTACGTATTGATATTTATGTGATGCAGTTGTGTGGTGTCTACAGTGTTCTCTCTCTCTCTCTCTGTTTAGCGTTCCCCTTTCTCCCTGCACAGATGCTTTTTTTTATCTAAAGATCACTGTGATGTGCACTGGAGGACTCTGCACACATGTTGTAAGATCTCATGCATCCTCGGACATCACTAGGCTGATTTATTTGGCACTTTCTGGTTTAGACAATCAAAGTGCCTTGGGCTGAAGATACAACAGAGCAAAACTAAGAGCGATAAACCAATTTGCTTTATTTGAAGTTTGACGGGAATGGACTCCCTCGGAAGGTAGTGGGCTTTCCATCACTGGAGGTTTTTCAACAGAGGTTGGTTGGCCGGCCACCTGTCAGGGATTCTTTAGCTATGATTCCTGCATTGCAGGGGGTTGGACTAGATGACCCATGGGTCCCTTTCCTACTCTACAATTCTATGAGGGACCACCAGCCCTGCCAGCTGTCCTCTCTCTGCTACATTTAATCAGCAAAGAAGAGCAAGGGTGCAGAGTGGTCGCCCTGACCAATCCCAAGCACCTTGTTCACATCCTCGAGCCTTTGAACTGCTCCAACCAGCACAGAGAATGATTGAAAATCTTCCTTTCATTTTCAGATTCAGCCCCTCTTAACTTCTTCCTCCACCCCACCATCAACACAGGTATGTCCCAAACACTAACACGGTGCAGCATAGGCAGCGTCAAAGGGGGAGCAGTACTGGGGGGGAGGGGCAGATGCCTCCTCCTAAACCAAGGAGCTTGTCACACACACACACACACACTGCTGGATACCCGTCATTAAAATGTACTGTTATTTTCTTCCACCTAGAAATATACTTCTGTGCCCATTTATTTTCCTGATGCCACCACTGAAGTGCAGGAAAGCAGGACTGAAGCCTGAAATGTGGCTATTACTATAGGATGGAATGGGACAGCCCCCGTATCCAATGCTGCCACTGAGGTCTGAAGAGCCCTAAGTTTGCTTCTCTGAATCTCAGTGCTCCAACCTTCATTTACCTCCATATTGGGCAGCTCACGCTTTGGCTGATTTCAACTTCCCTTTTTTCAGTCTGCTTCAGCCATGCAGTTAATTAAAGTTTATCCCCTCTTCCATCAACGTCTCGCATCAGCTGACGCTTTGGACCTTCATAGGAGAACTTTATCCTACCTTTTCAGGGCTGACTAGAAAATGCAATATTCTCTGAAAAAGTATCTATGGCTCATTTTTCTGTCCATTCTTATTTTATTTTTGGTCCCTTTCCCTCCCTTCCAAGAACTTGTTCTCGCAGTGCACTCTTCCTGAGTTAATGTCACTCCTCCTGATTTCCTCTGGCCAGATTATTTATTCTGTCTTGTTTGCCTCTTTGTTCTCTGTCTCATGTAGGTGTAGAAAGTTGGTTGGTGGTGGTGTGGTGATTGCCATTATTCTATTAAAATGAAGTTCCAGTATTTTAATTTCATTTACAGCATAACCTTATGCATGTCTTCTCTGAAACGAGTTAAGTTTTCAAATGAAACCTTCAAATTTGCAACAGTCCAACCTGCTATGTTGTTTAGTCGTTTAGTCGTGTCCGACTCTTCGTGACCCCATGGACCATAGCACGCCAGGCACTCCTGTCTTGCACTGCCTCCTGCAGTTTGGTTAACCTATAGTGAGGTTTTTAAGTCAAAGCAATGGGCTATAACTTAAAAGTAAACGGCTTCTTTTTTATAACTCTCATAGTTATATGGATTGTGCAGAGTTTTCAACTGTGACAACTACAATAGAAGACAGACTTTTTCAGGAAGGTTTTAGTCTCTAGAACGTCTTTCTTGTTCTTCTTTGCATCAGTGAATTTCACTGTTCCAGTTCAGAGAATGTATATCTCATGATATATAGATATATAATAGATACACACACACACACACACACACACACACACACACACACACACACTATCAACCTAAAAATGGTTATTATTATCTCCTAAATCCAATGACATTCTTTTATGTTTTCCCACTACTGGGGCTGATCCAGGAATCTACACAGATTCACATCTAAAAGAAAGAAGGCCAGTAAGTAGCGGATATTTCTCCTAAGTGCCTCACAGCATAAAACATATTCTTGCCGATTTCAAACACTAATTAAAACCTTTGAGCCATTCACTGTTCTCTTGATGTGCATTGAGTAATGTCCATCAATACTAACTGCCAAAGTCTATGTTCAGCAGATCAGATCCCATTTTTTTAAAATTCAATATTACACATCCTAAGAACACATTATCACTCTTTTAAAATATAGCAGAGTATCAGAACCAAGCCAGAAATGAAATTCTTCCCCATTTGATAAAGAGTTATAGATTAAATGGGGAAATAACTTGAAGTAGCTTTCTTGCTTTTTAGAAATGATCAGATGAGAAGTTGTTATTTTAACACAGCTGTCCTCTTGGACATACAGGAGTTATTCAGTAATGAAAGGCAATTGGGAGATTTGACAGGTCTGTTCTTGAAACAGAGTCCTATGAGACCAGCCTTTGGAGGCAGAGGTAAAAGAAGAAATTGGTTTACCCAAAGATCTCTAGATATAGGATCTACATTCTCAAGGAAGTCTGACTGCCGGTGTTAGGGTAAACTTAAGACACCTGTAGGCTGAAGTCTAACAAAATAAAAATAAAAACTCTTCCTGACTTTTCACTGTATTCTCTAATTACCTAGGAGAACACTTTGTATACTTAGTGAAAGTACTTACTACTTCTTGTTGTTGTAACCCTCGTCTTCAGCATTGGAGCATCCCAACAAATGGATTGCAGGCCAGCAGTTGGGGTTTAGTGTGGGAGCTCTAGGATAAAATCAGAGGCATCAGCCGATTGCTTGACAACACTGCCACATGCTTAGTATCCAACAGAAATGGCTTTTCTCAACAGTTGGCTTTTTAGTGTAGCTTACCAGGATAATACCCAACCATCCCAACTAGATGACACTGGAATCTTCCAGCAACACATTTATTTTAAAACTTCTAGAGTGGCTGATAACAATGTAATAAAAGCAAGAAACATATTAGCAATAAATAAAAACCAGCAGAGAACAGTTGCTAAAAACAACCATGCAATTCTGCATATTAACCTAATAAAGCTGTCGGAACTGATTCCTGTTCTGCACAATTGTGCCTCCACACGTGCTGTTCCATCCAGCCTTTCTCTAGCTGCCTCCACAGCATCTGAGGTGCAGCAGGTAATTTACTGGGAAGACAGCTTTTAGTGGGGTGCCTTAGTTTCAGAATGTTTGCCCTGGAGGGGCTTACTTGGCATTCACTCTTCCCAGGGCTGGTCCTTTTTTAGCTTTCTAAAAAATGTTTTTATTTTGATGCTGTATTTATAATTGTTCTTACTTTTAAGATTATCAATGCATTAGCTTTTTGTGGTGTTCTTCAGATTTCATTATAAAGCTGCTCTGATGATATATGTGAAGGGTTGGTTATAATTCTAAATACTGTAGTTAATAAACTGTGACAATCAACACTCAACCAGTTACTCTGAGTTGAGATGAATCAGAAGCTATTCTGTTCCTTACATAATAGTCACAATAGAGAATACTGTATGTTAACTGCTATGTTTACACCAGAATGCTTCTTGTTAACTTGTGAAAACATGCAACTTAAGTATCAACCACTGGAGCTGGGAATTGTGAATTCATTCAGCAGAAATTAGAGGGTGATAAGAAATGGAGGGAACAGATGGATTCTGTCACAATAGCATATTATTTTTAAAATATTGTGGGCATCTCTATTAAAATCCATATAAAACTGTTTGACTTATTTCACATGTGTACTGACTTATTTCAGTACTAGGACTGGTACCATTTACCTAGTTTTTTGCACCAAATTCCTCAATGAAGCCACTCTTGTAAGGGCTAGCTCAAATACACAGGCAACTCACACAGTTGCTTGAAGCACCTATATAGTTGGTACACCAGCAAATCCATGTGCAGTTGGATAACTGAACTGCAGGATTCTTTCAGTGTCACAGAAGATGTCTATCTTGGATCATGTGTGCGTATTTGAAAAAGAGCATTTCCCAGAACCTGGCAAGCTGAGTTCAGAGATTGTAGAGGAGGCCTTGCTGTTATAGCACCCTTGGCTCTCCCAGCAGTGACATCCCTGTAGAGATTTTGCAGTTTTTGCACACTCAGGTGATAGCTTCAGATCTATTTGTTATGCAGGCCTTTGAATCGTAGCTGGAGTGACCCCACAAATCAGCACCACTGATTGCTGTATGCTGTTGATTACTGTACTGCAGAGGTTCACAAACTGAGTTCTGCATGCTTCATTCAGGCAGTCTGCAGCATGTCTGTAAAATACCATTAAAAATCATACAGCTGTATTACAATTGCTACGTAACAGGTAAAAAAAATAGTAAGTGGTCTGCCAAGACCCTCAGCAATTTTCAAGTGGTCCAGTTGGGATAGGAGGATGTTTGGGAAACACTGCTGTAGATTGTGGTTTTAACTTTGTTTTTAATGTTGTATTTTATGGATGTTGCTAGCTGCCGTGGGTTCTGATGTGAGGGAGGATGCAGTACAAGAAATGTTATAATAATAGTAATGATACAGGATCCAGAGGCTTTGATCCCAGCAACTTCAGCAGCACTAAAATAGGCTCCTTGGGAAAATTATTGCATACCCAACCCTATCAACCCCAGAACCACTAAGAATTAGAACTAAGATACTCGAACAATTACATTTTTAAAGGATTTGAATAAAAAGCATTTGATATATGGACCCAGTCCAGTGTATGACATAGATTTAAAGAAACATCACTGGTAAGAGAACATGCCATGAATATATAGAAGGAACTGTTAGCTTGAAAGCATTTATCTTCCTAATAAAGAAATACATTTATCTTTCTGGGACAAGAACATAATACCAATTCACAAATAAAAACTTCTTGCTTTAGTTTCCTTGGTTTGTCCCCTGTGATTCAAGTATGATAAATATTTCAGCTTTTCATGTCAAGTTGCAAGACACTTTCATAGTTAGAATAAAAAGCTCATTCATTATACTCAGCCTGCTTACACAATAACCCATCTGTAGTCCGAACATGTAGTTTTTCTCATTGTGGAATCATTCATGCTCATCTTCAACATGCTACTTTCAATCTAGATTGATTCTAGATCCTACCATCCACAAGAGTGGGTATGGTTACTTGATAAAAATTTGAAAACCCTACCCTTCATTAGATTATCCGTGCCTTTTCCTTCCTGCGTATGCCTCAGGTGAATGAAGGAAGTGCTGACTGCAATCTTAGCATACATCTACCCACAATATCATTGGTGTGGATACACTCCAATGGAGGCTGGGGAAACCTACACCTACCTAATGGGGACTTAGGTCATGTGAGTAGTGGCGAGGTCACATGGGCAGCTCCTAGGACAGGGTGGTCAAACACATGGCCCAAGGGAGTGTACCATAGCTGTCAAGTTTTGCCTTTTCTCGCGAGGAAGCCTATTCAGCATAAGGGAATTTCCCTTTAAAAAGGGGAGAACTTGATGGCTATGGAGTGTATGTAGCCCACGAGGCCTTTTTTGGCAGCCCTTGGCAACATGTAGAGACCACGGAGGGGGAAGCCCAAGTAGTCTCCATTGATTCTAGAAAAAAAAAGTTAAATGTACACAACCTCTGAGTGCTTTTTAGGCCTATTTTCCTGATTGTTTAAGGGCTGGGCTGATATTCATTTAAGATTTTGTATTTGGACACAAACGCCTCATGACAAGTACTGCATGAAAGGTGCATGCATGTAAACATTTGTCCTGAATTTACAACTTTATACAGATAAACGTGCGGAAGGGATTGTGATTGTACCTGCTGGTCTCTCTCCCTAAACTGTCAACTCATGTAAACTCTCTGAATTCAATGTGTATATACAGCTCCATTTTGTCAACATACAGTTTGCACATTCAAAGCACATGTACTTTTGGGTGTACTTTTGGGTGTATAAGTGTAGATGTCTGTGCTGATGGGCCATTGAACATGCATACGTCAGGGCTAGGTCAGAAAACATGCTCCTGGCCACCACCATACATTCATCTATGCATAGCATTATATGATTGCAAAGGGCTTCAGCCTAAGGTTATTGGGAAATAAGTATTATTTACTAACTATACACATAATGGATGAACATCACTTGAGGATTCATAAAATTGTATGCAGGTACAACATGTGAATTAAGCAAAAAATTTCGAACCATAATGACCAGAAAGTACCATTATCTTTGAGCTGGGACAAGAGAAAATAAATCAGTTTTATTTTCATTCAACATTTTGAATATGTGAGGTTATATGCTAACCTACAGTATTTATTATCATCACCATCAAGCACATCTCTCTCCTTTGTATACTTGGACTAATAAGGGATTGAAAGACTGCAGTAGTGCAAATGAGAAGTCTAAAAAAAGAAGCATTAAAGTTGAAATCTCATTTAAATTAGGACACTATTTGAAATGCTAAGCAGAGAATGTTTTTTCGCCTTCCCAAGAGCGTTGGTTGTGTAATATATTGTCAAATCAATATCTCCTGAAAATAATTCTTAAAGCAAACATTCCATCACCAATGCAAACTGCTCTTAAACACTGAATTGTTCACACCCAATTATTTTCAGATTTGTATGCTTTATTGCTGCCTAGAAAAGCACATGGACTAGAATGGACAATGTGAGGGGTATGAGTAGAGGACCCTTTGAAAAAATGGATTATTGCAATCTCAAGCAAAGGGCCAGTTCATAAAATGCTTTCTGTCTTTTTCATCACTACTGCCAGTTATCAATTCATGAGCTAAGATCAAATACTCCTAGCAAATGAATCTTTAAGATTGTGGAAATTGCTGTAGCAGAGAGGAGCCATGAGCTGTTGGCTCAGAAGTTGTTAGTTCATCACGTTTGCAAGCCACTCTTATATGTGAAGAAAGCAGCTAGAACAGGGGTCAGCAAACTTTTTCAGCAGGGTGCCAGTCCACTGTCCCTCAGACCTTTTGAGGGGGCCGGACTATATTTTGAAGGAGAAAATTGAATGAATTCCTATGCCCCTCAAATAACCCAGAGATACATTTTAAATAAAATGACACATTCTACTCATGGGCCGGATTTAGAAGGCGATTGGGCCAGATTCAGCCCCTGGGCCTTAGTTAGCCTACCCATGAGCTATAAGGACCCAAAATATCATCTTAAATCACATTGCTAGTGATTATATGAGTGTCTTCCTGGTCAATATAAAGGTACTACAGATCATCAATTAGATATCTGACTACCAAGTAATGGTAACAAAAAACCAGGCTGTGCAACAGGAAGTCCCTTATTAATGAAATGGTCTTTGCAGGTTAGAGCTTTCATTAGCTATTTTAACAATCATTGAGTTGGATCCAGAGTTGAACATAGTTGCAACAGAAATCAGTGGAACTTATTTTAAGTTGTCCCATTGATTTCAAAACTGTACTTTTGTAGTACGTGCAAACCAGCACAAATGACTGCCCCATCCCCTTTATACCCTGAGCTCAGTACGCAGATCAGAATCATGTCATTCTCTCCCTCCTTCACCTTCCTGCTAGTGACCTAGTGAAGTCAACACTATGTGTGTGGTAGGGCTATGGGAAGTTACTGTAAAAAGGGAAATGGAGCAAACAGGTATTTCCACCAATCAACAAAATATTCCTTTTGCTTTCTGACAAGGGTTATAGCATTATCCATGCTGGATCAAAGCAGATGTGGTAATAAGGGGGGAAAGTTATCCTGTGAATAGAAACACTAATCTGTGCTCAGACTTACAACTTTATACAAACAAGATAGTAATGCAATTAATGGGGGGCAGGGAGAGAACTTTAGAAAACTTTTCTTGGACATGAAGGTATATGGTTGATGTAAATGGGTCAGAGGTAATTTTATAACTTGAAATTACAAATAAAACTGGACATCAATTATATATCTAGAAGAAAAATCCAGTTTTGGGGGAAAAAATGCACATCATTTGCCAAAAGGAAAGCAGCCTTCATAATTTGTTGATGTATGGCTCCAACTTTTTCCATTATTTATGAGTCTGCAACATTTTTTGTAACATTTCCGTCACCACATTAGCTTGCTCAATGGAAAAAATTCCTGTGACTCAAACCTATGAGCAAAGTCCTAGTCATTTCTGCTGGACTAAGTTAAATCAATATGCTGAATGAGACTGGGCCAGCTTTAGTAATGGAGCTAGCCAAAATTGAGAGGAGGATATTTAGTATTTTGCTTTTCTCGCTTTTATTTTTTTCTGATGTGTCTGATGTTTATGGGTGCACTGCAGATAATCTGACTAGCCATGCATCACAAATGTTTGAAGGCCTGGAGGTCTCACACAGTAATCTGCTTTTCAAATTCTAAGAACTGGTTGACTTAATCCTGAATTAAATACCAAAGATTATTTATTTGTCATTCTGACTGCTAGCAATGGAATCTGAGATGCACTGAATATTTAATGGCAGAATTCAGCTGGATACTGAATAACTGGAAAATCTTAATTTTGCTTAACAAACATTTTTTTCATAACCCCCCCCCCCAAGCTTAAAGGAAAAAGTCGACAATATATTAAAGCAGAATGTTAGCAACTGCCTCCCCCCCCCCCAACGCTTCTGATCCTGGTAGTTACTCAGCCTTACTGAATGTAATATACTGTATAAGAGAGAACACATTTTAGGTGCAGATAGAATAGAACACATTATAGGTGAAGATAGTATATACTTTTGATTAAAGTGGTGTACCAGAATTTTTGTTCACCATAAGAATTTGTCCAAGAAGATATTCATCACCAAGTAAAGTTTGTGAGCTGTGAAGGAAAATATAGTTCTACAATACAAAATACAGCACAAGACCTTCAACCTCTGTAGTCATGTAACCTCTTTGCCAACTGCAGCACTAAGTTCCGTCTATCTGAGGATATTTAGGCATACAAATCTAATTCAGAGTTTAGAGGCACCCCAGAAATGAATATATTGTGAGTATGTGTAGCAGGGTCAACTAGTTGTTCCAGTTTTGAAATGAAATTTTAGAAAAGCAACTTGTTCTTCAGACATTGCTGTTGAGGACAAAACTAAAACTAAAATAGACACTGTTACATGCCCAGGCAATTGGTAACTAGGCTCTGTCTGCTGCTCTTTTGCATAAAAGCTGGAACTGACTGTCCCAATTAGATTACAATATCCCCTGCTCAGAGGTCTTCGATAACACAGGCTTTTTAGATGCAAAAGAGTCATTCTTCAAAAGGCCAAGGGATTTCTCCTTGTAAGGCAGAAAACAAGCAAGGCAAATATAAATGATTCATAACTGTAACCCTGACCATTCTCCCTCCAAATTCATTTCCCTCAGCCTCACACTGTCTTTCTGTTCCTGCATTTTACCTTTATTTATCCTTCAGGTGTCTTTCCGTATATTACATCCTATTTCCCAAGTCTGTCTATGAGAGTGGGCTGAGGTTAGGGCTGCAAAACTGATAGAAAGGTACCATCTCAGTCAATTAGGGGGTTTCTGGCCCCCGTATTGCCAGTCAAAGGATGCAAATGTTGATTTCCCATTATTATTTTAAAGTTGTATATTTTTATTTTGGACATACCGGTATATGCTTTGTGCAAGTATGCATACTGGGGCAGATGAGTCCCACAGGGTTTCTGGGATTTTTCCTGTTGTTATTTCTGTCACTCACAGCTACAATAAATCTACCATTAAAATTATGGACTGGTCATTTCTTCGGCAGAGGGCAAGCGGGCAAATTTAGCAGGGAATCAAATACTTTTTTCCCTCAGTGTACATGTAATGTAATAACAGACTTACATCTCTGGTAGTTTCCTATGGATTCTGTTCCTTTTGCACTGGGCTCCAGCCCGACTAGGTATCCAAAGCTTGCTGTCATGTTGCAGTAAACATCTGAAATGACAACCATGGATTGCAGTATGAAAATCACCTCTTCTGTTCACCCTTCTTTATCACTGGATAGTGGCAACCAGTACATTTGTTTTATAGGGAAGATAAAACAAATCCGAAACTGATTAAACTTTAAAGCACATAGCTTTCTCTCCTTCAGCTATTGCTTGGTGATAGGGACTTGGGAGAATAGCATGCTTTCCCCATGGGCCACAGCTAATGTCTACTAAGGAGTTGAGATTTGCCATGGAGGAGGTGGCAAAATGTGGGGTATGGGTGAAGCTTTGAACAAACTGAAGTAGTCTGACAAGGATAGATTTTAACAAGGAACCAAGAAGAAATGAGCATCTGAGAAAAAAGCAAATGGGACACTTTATGCTTCTAATGTTTTTCTTTCTCCTTTGCTAAGCTCCTATCAGGAGTCTGTCAAACCTAACCACAATATCAACAGCAAAGAAGATAGTGATGCTTTGATCATTACTCAGATTGAGCAGGTTTTCCCTATTATATGGCATCTATTTGAAGTGAAAATGAGGCACTGTGAATCTCTTTGGAAATGGCAGGATTTTGTATGGGATAGCATCAAATATAAGTTTTGTAGAATATTATCATTAATTTCAGTACAAAAGAAGAAAATTGTTACAATCCACAGACATTTCCAAGCCACTGACATTTCCCTATTTAGTATTATTGATCATTTCCATACTGTATTACTTTAAGTATGCAGTGTGCTTTATAGTGTGCTTTTCCTTATCTCACAGATCCTCACAACACCCACTTTTCAGATGGTGAACTGAGGCTAAGAAAGATTTCTCCCCCACAGATTTTAAACCAGGATTTCCAAAACCCAATATTCTTATTCAACAGATTATATTTTTAGCAAGGCTTTGGGCTTTCACTGGAACAGGTAAAATAGAAAACGTAAGCGAAAAATTCTGGGTAAAATGAAGACATACATTTTGTGTTTCAAGGACTATCATTTCTTTGATATGTGTGACATTTCTCTGTCAACAGCTCATTCTGATTGGCATGTGGGATAACAGCAGAATGAGATTTCCAGGGTAAATACATGGATTAAAGGAGATTATACTAGTGACTGTAAATGGATGATAAATGCTTTAGTTTTCTGTGTTTCTTGGGGGGGGGGGGCAAAGTCTGTTCCAAAGCATGGTCATAAGGGATGTATAAATTTAGATGGTCCTTATCACACTACAGGGTCTCCTATTTGCATTTACCCCCTTTTTAAAAAAGATTACTTCCCTAAAATGAAGCAAAACATGGAAACAAGCAGTTCTGCTTGAATTATGAATTAGAACATGTGTATGCATATGTATGTGCAGTGATCATTTTGCATAATTTATTCCAGTCATAAGATTTGAGGTTACTGACTGTAGAATTGGGGACGGGGAAAATTTTAACTTCCTAGTTACAGCTTTCCATCCTTTAAGTTCCAATCACCTAGTTCGTACTGATCTGTTTTGACACTGATTTAATAGCAGAAAACAGAATCAGCTGAAAAATGCAAACTACAAACTATAAGTCACTAATGTTGCAGAGTCTTCACTGTTTACAATAAGGCAAGGTGGAGTTTTCTCTTCTACCATGGAGATCACACACGATTCAGGTGTGATTAACATACTACACTATACTCTTGTGAAGTCACAAATCAGTGAATAAGGATTTCCTTGAAATCAAATTAGAAGAACAGCATTGTGAGAGCAGAGGTATGTCTTCATATGATTAACTGATTCACTATTAACGAGCAGACACACTTTAAAAGTAGAAACTGATTATCTGGGTGGAAAGGATCTATCGTGCATCAAATATCTATGCTAAGTAAGAAGTCTGTGTAATTGGATTTTTAAGAAGTTACCGGTGCAGTGTTAGGTAGCTGCTGAATGCAGATCTGTTTAGCTTCCAAAATTTGCTTCCAAAGGTTATTTCAAGGCACTTTACGTAGTTTATAAATCTGCCAACATAATTGCCTCTCAGAGAATGTTTATTTTGCTACATATTTAGGGATGACAGTTGTGGTGACAGCTGCTTCCATGTGGTGAGTCCAAGGCAAAGTACTACTGAATGGGATTTTGTTCCATAAAAGAAAACAGCACTGATCTGCCTACAATACAAATATTTGATTTAATGGAGTTGTAGTTCATATCATTACTTAAATGAACATACTTTTCCACATCCTAACCAAAAACTGACAATGAAAAAGAAGAAGGGACTTTAGGTAAGGAGGTAGAAGTGAGCCAAAAAGGAGGGGCAGAGGAAGAAGTCGTCTAAAGGTGACATGAAGGACACCAGGGTCTTAAGAGAGGAGGAGCCTGGAGGAAGGGAATCAATATGGTAAACGGGGGACTGAAGAAAGGAATAGGGGAAGAAAGGTGAGTGCCTGAGAACTACATGTATGCCATCTTTCATTCCATGATGAAACAAAATAAAAGATGGGAAATGAGAGCACCTTGATACATTTTAATAGGGTTTGGCTACAGATAAACCCAGTTGAAATGAATGGGGGCTGAAATGCAGCCTTGCTTTGTGAGCTGAGTCCAACACAGCATCTTTGAACACAGAGGTGGGAGATGAGGAAAGGATGGCTTAAGGGCACCTGTTCTGAAACTTTCAGTTCTTCTTTGGTTTACGATGCGTTCATCAAACATACTCTCTCTGAATAATGGGTGCAAGTGAAGTTAATGTTTATAAATAAGGTTAGCAAGAGTAGAAACCGTGCCGTAACATTAAGATCGTGCTCACACCATTATAAATGAGAGTTGATGAACCAGGTTATTTTCATATGTGCTTGCAGAGTGCTTTAGTGCACTGAAACGATCATAATAAATGACAAAACCTAGTAAAAAATGCCCAGTGTGTAATTATAAATAGTACTGATGAAATAAAAATGAAGATGTACTTGTTGCACTCCATGGTGATCTATGTTAACCGCTGATTAGCCATTCTAATTCCCATTATTTTCTCAGTAGGGTTGAAAATTCACTGGAGCCATTTGCATTAACTTTCATAGGTACAGGGATCCCTGATATTATTAATATACTAAGTAATGAGTTCATTGCACTAATGCAGCTGCATTTAGTCCTCAGTTACTGGGCATTTACAGGAGCTTTCAGGGGGAAAACCTAACCAAGGAATTTGCAGCAATGCTGAAATGTGAAGCTTTTGGTTTCAAATGGCATTTTCTGTTTTTAACTTGCCTGCGTGACAACTCTTGCCTAATCTGGTTGTTGTTCTAAATTTCTTTGACACTATGGTTAACTTCTTTAATTTTCATTTAGAGTATTAAAGATTCTACAGTGATGGGTCTTTACTGTAATTATCATACGGTAGTGTGTTCCGTATTGTGAATGTTCAGATTCTGCATAACAATGTGAAAATGGCAGTAATTTAATCTAATAAAGTTATCTATCCAGAATGGTATCTTACAATAATATGTATTTAAAAGGGGGATGTATTCCAATTATCCGCCTAACCAGAACTAGCAGGTCATCTTTAACACCCTTCACTTTAACAAAGGAGAATGCGTGAGCATGATAAATTTTTAATTAAAATGAACAATAGAGGAATGGGGAAACTTACATTTCTCAGCCAGCAAATAAAACTAAAGTATAAAATGTTGGTTTCTTATTCTGGAAGGTAATATGGCCTTCCATCAGTTAGTATGTAGCTGTATACAACAGAATGAAGGGGGGGGATTCAAACATCCCAGCCTGGGTATTTCTATTTAAATCTGATTACAGTGAAATAAAACTGTAGCTATTAAAGGTTTAAAAGAACTACAAATACAAGCAGTAAAAGAAGACAGTTAGTAAATGAGGTAGTAAAACATTTCAGCAGGGCAAACAGTTTATAGCTCACTGCCTTCTGTAGCAGGCGGCTCTATTCACCAAAGCCTCACGTGTGGTTCCCTGAATTGCACTTAAGCCTGCAATTAACCTTTCACGCCTAATGAAGCTGTTTTGCTGGAAAATTAAAATGTATAGTACAGCCTGCTCTTGCAAAAGTTGTGGGGAGCGGGGAAAGCTATCTCAGAATGAATCCATTTTCAAAGCCTATTGTTCAAATGTAAAATTCAAATGTTGCACTTACGTCTTAAATTGCACAGCACAGTTTACAAGGCAATCTGCTTTATTGTGGTACATTTTATTTCTGTACTTATTAATTGTTCTGCATAATTGTTAAAAATAAAAAACCCGCACACCAGTAATTTTATAGTTAGGCATTTAGTGCTTGAGGATCAACTATTACCACTAAATTGCCTTTAGGGAAGACTATGGTTGTTCTATGTACAACCAAGATAATATTGTTTTTTCTTGTTTCTAGTGTTGTCGTTTAAAAATAATAATGGCATTTTCACAGGCATATTGGATTGGCCCCTCCTTATAATGGTGTCTAGCATTCACAAAATGAAACTATAGATTGTTTCCCAACCAAAGGTTATGAAAATAGCCAGCCCCATTTCTGTAAAGCTAAAACTGATTTGACAAATCCTATTCCAAGATGGACTTGGAATTTCCTGGCCTCGAGATCACAGAGAAGCTTCTGACCTGTGCATGTGACTCATTAATTCTGCTTCTGTGATTTGATACTGAACCATGCTGATTCTATACTACTACTGCTACAGAACTGAAGAAGCAGACTAAAGGCTCTCAGCTCAGGAGGGAGTATTTTTAAAGGGGGAATGCATGAAGTAAATTATAACAAGCCATAAAACTAGGGGTGACAAATGGGAGATATCATAGGATTTACATTTCCAGCCAATAATATTAACTCTAACTGTTTGGAAACACAACCCTATTAAATAAAGGTAAAGCATATAATAAATATTTAAGCCCCAGCACTTTTATTGACTCTTTGGTTGCATTTTGATGTAAATTCTACTTGCCAGCAGAGTCTGTGCATCATTTTGACTTGGTAAATGAAATTCTTTTAGACCGCCAGTCTGAAGTAATGAATTGTTCCCCTAGTTAATTGTACTGCTTTGATAACAAGGAACTGTGTTGGGCCTAGAGAACACGGTAAGTGAATTCCATCGGATGATTTGTGTGACGTTTTGAAAAATGATCTTCTGGAGTGACTTGATTTTAATGGAACTCTAACAGCATGCAAGCATGTCCCAGTATCCAGTTTTAGATTGAAAAGAAGCAGTTCCTTCTGAATACTGGAGTAAGAGGAACAGCAGCCAACTAAGCATATTTCAAGAAAATGAAAACTTGGGGAAAGCATGTTAGGTTTTTGTTGGTTCAGGATGTCCAGTAAAAAGTGCCTCTATGTATTTATTGGGGAGCACATTCAATCCCTAGCCGGATCCTAGATCAGAATCTGGTGCTTGCTTGCTACTAAATCAATTCACTAATATGACCTGGTCTGTGGAGACCGAATGACACTTAACAATGCTGCACAACAATGTCTCAGTGTGGCAGAGAAGTGGGTTCACTGGCATTGGAAATGAGGACAGGTCATAGTCTGGTGCAAGGGCATCAGACTTGGCCTTGCACTGGAGCCAGAACACTAGTCGTATGTGCTAGAAAGGCATCAATGAGAAAAAGTGAAAACTTGAGGCTAATGTCAACTGGAACCAGTCTAAGGCTAGAGCCGTGCACATGGAAATTTTTAAAGTGTTCTCAAAGAAAAGAGAAAGGCAGGAACAAGATGTTTCTCAACTACAAGCAGGAGTGGGCAATATAGAAACACACACACATGAAAACATGGTACCCTGTTTCTCATATTTTAAGACATACCCATAAAATAAGCCATAGCAGGATGGTATTTATCAGAACATGACCTGAGAAAAAGAAATAAAGATGTCAAAGGTCCTTGGACAGCTATGGTATGCTGGCTTGGGCTCTCTACCTCCAGGATACACATTTCTTCCTGACTTATTCACAAATTCAAGAGTTCTTCAGTAGCCTGAATTGGATTTAGAGTCCTGTAGATGTTTGATGTCTTTGTGCACCTTGAAGCCACATTAATGATGCAATCCTGTGCATGTTTCCTTCTAACCCATACTGTCAGGTAAATGTGTTTGGATTGCAACAAATGTTATATTTTTAAGACTGGTGGGCACCAATTAATTTGGATCTTTCTTTCATCCCAAGGGCTCAAAGCAAGTCCAGGGTTTCTGTCAAACTAAGCTTTCTTCAGAAAGGGCCCACTGAAATTAATGAATGTAATGTAGTCATTTCTTTTAACTTCAATGGGTCTACTCCAGCTACCATTGGGTACAACCCCTAGCACTTCTTCTTACTAAGGACACTTTCTTGCTGAACACTGCTATTCCAGCCACCAATGCTATAGTGCTACTGAATGATGCAGAATCAGAGAAAGGCAAATATGATGTGGGAAATGATTTCATGGCCCCATTCTTGTGTATGTTAATTTGTATGGATCCAAGACTTCCGCTTGGATCGCCGTGGAAGATGGCTGAAAATACCAACTCTCCAGTTCCCACGGGGTTATTTACGAGGCTGTAAATGGGAGTATGCAGCCTCCTGAAGTCTTCCGGGGGGGTACAGGAAGATGCAGTCTCATCCGCAGATGCCCACCACCAGCTTCGACTTCGGAATGAAGGAGGGGCTGGGGGCACTGGATAGAAAGCCCCCGTGGGAGCCTGGATCTCCCAGGATGCCGATTCTACGAGCGAAAACAGGCTCCATGACAAGAGAAAGACTGGATATAAGTTGTGGACATGCTTCAGACAAGGAAAGAAGATTTATTCTGCTAAGCTCAGCGACTGAGAAAACAAAAGATAACAGAGGAATGTACCCAAGAGCAAGAAATGGTATGTGGCGGAGCTGAAGGGGGGAGCGAGAACTTTATGACTCTGCTTTACTGTGCCTTGCAATTTACTTTAAAAAACTCCCTCTTGAAGAACCGTAAACAACATTTATAAAGCAAGCGAGATCGGAAAGTGGGAAAATTATTCAATTAATATGGTTTCTTAAATATATAAACTGTGTGAATTGAACTGTGTGAATTGGGAGAAAAGCAATGACAAACCTAGACAGCATCTTAAAAAGCAGAGACATCACCTTGCCGACAAAGGTCCGTATAGTTAAAGCTATGGTTTTCCCAGTAGCGATGTATGGAAGTGAGAGCTGGACCATAAAGAAGGCTGATCGCCGAAGAATTGATGCTTTTGAATTATGGTGCTGGAGGAGACTCTTGAGAGTCCCATGGACTGCAAGAAGATCAAACCTATCCATTCTTAAGGAAATCAGCCCTGAGTGCTCCCTGGAAGGACAGATCGTAAAGCTGAGGCTCCAATACTTTGGCCACCTCATGAGAAGAGAAGAATCCTTGGAAAAGACCCTGATGTTGGGAAAGATTGAGGGCACTAGGAGAAGGGGACGACAGAGGACAAGATGGTTGGACAGCGTTCTCGAAGCTACAAACATGAGTTTGACCAAACTGCGGGAGGCAGTGCAAGACAGGAGTGCCTGGCGTGCTATGGTCCATGGGGTCACGAAGAGTCAGACACGACTAAATGACTAAACAGCAACAACAAGTGTGAATTGAAAATATAAATAATCAAAGTATGTATTCTTGGATTCGCTTGGAATGTGGTTAAAGATTCCTTAAAACATGGACATCAAAGAGAAGCAATCACACTAGCAGCTGGAAACTTGTCAAGAAACTTCTGAGTTATGACGCAGTTATAATTTAGATTCCGCCATATTGGGGATAAAGCCGGCTATGATATTAGTCAAAGGGGGAGAGAGCCATAAATAAGACATTAGATGTGTGTTTATAGTTCTGACCTGGCAAAATCTCCCCTGAAAAGGCTACCCTGTTTCTCCGAAAATAAGACGTAGCCATAAAATAAACCGTAGCAGGATTTTTAAGTATTCAAGGAATATAAGCCATACCCCGAAAATAAGCCATAGTGATAGGCACAGCAGCAATGCTGGCCACGGCAGGAGGAGGAGGAGGGAAAAAAATAAGACATCCCCTGAAAATAAGCCATAGTGTGTGTTTTTTGAGGAAAAATAAATATAAGATGGTGTCTTATTTTTGGAGAAACACGGTATATTGAGTAGCGATCTGGAGCGATCTGGAGAAATCACCACAGAGGCTTAAAGATTTGATTCATGGGGACTGCTCGAAGATGGCAGCTGCTGGCTGTGAGAAGGACGTTTGGATTTCTGGACGGACTTGGCAAGATACTATCATGCGAAGAGACAGTGCTAATTTACAGAGGAATCATAGGCATAAATTCACACAGAAACATATACGGTTTGGTCAAACAACTCAGGGGCTTGAAAGAAGATAGAAGGATTTTAATAGATTATTGGATATGATCTGGACTATATTGATTAGAAATGTGGTTACTATAAGAGGACTAGACTTTCTGAGTCTGAAGTATGGGAAAACAAACTTAAATTTGTATAATTTGGCAGAAGATTTGGATTAATTGTTTAATTGGTATTTGTATAATTTGAAGGGGAAAAGGAAATGCAAGAAAGCAAAATGGCTGTCCAACAAGGCCTTACAAATAGCGGAGGAGAGGAGGCAAGCAAAATGCAAGGGAGATAGGGAAAGATACAGGAAACTGAATGCAGATTTCCAAAAAACAGCAAGGAGAGACAAGAGGGTCTTCTTAAATGAGCAATGCAAAGAAATAGAGGAAAACAATAGAATGGGGAAAACCAGAGATCTGTTCAAGAAAATTGGAGATATGAAAGGAACATTTCATTCAAAGATTACCATAATCAAGGACAAAAGTGGTAAGGACCTAACAGAAGCAGAAGACATCAAGAAGAGGTGGCAAGAATACACAGAGGAATTATACCAGAAAGACATGGAGGTTTCGTACACCCCAGGTAGTGTGGTTGCTGACCTTGAGCCAGACATCTTGGAGAGTGAAGTCAAATGGGCCTTAGAAAGCACTGCTAATAACAAGGCCAGTGGAAGTGATGATATTCCAGCTGAACTATTTAAAATTTTAAAAGATGATGCTGTTAAGGTGCTACACCCAATATGCCAGCAAGTTTGGAAAACTCAGCAATGGCCAGAGGATTGGAGAAGATCAGTCTACATCCCAATTCCAAAGAAGGGCAGTGCCAAAGAATGCTCCAACTACCGCACAATTGCGCTCATTTCACACGCTAGCAAGGTTATGCTTAAAATTCTACAAGGCAGGCTTAGGCAGTATGTGGATCGAGAACTCCCAGAAGTGCAAGCTGGATTTCGAAAGGGCAGAGGAACCAGAGACCAAATAGCAAACATGCGCTGGATTATGGAGAAAGCTAGAGAGTTCCAGAAAAACGTCTACTTCTGCTTCATTGACTATGCAAAAGCCTTTGACTGTGTCGACCACAGCAAACTATGGCAAGTTCTTAAAGAAATGGGAGTGCCTGATCACCTCATCTGTCTCCTGAGAAATCTCTATGTGGGACAAGAAGCTACAGTTAGAACTGGATATGGAACAACTGAGTGGTTCAAAATTGGGAAAGGAGTATGACAAGGTTGTATATTGTCTCCCTGCTTATTTAACTTATATGCAGAATTCATCATGCGAAAGGCTGGACTAGATGAATCCCAAGCCGGAATTAAGATTGCCGGAAGAAATATCAACAACCTCAGATATGCAGATGACACAACCTTGATGGCAGAAAGCGAGGAGGAATTAAAGAACCTTTTAATGAGGGTGAAAGAGGAGAGCGCAAAATATGGTCTGAAGCTCAACATCAAAAAAACCAAGATCATGGCCACTGGTCCCATCACCTCCTGGCAAATAGAAGGGGAAGAAATGGAGGCAGTGAGAGATTTTACCTTCTTGGGCTCCTTGATCACTGCAGATGGTGACAGCAGTCACGAAATTAAAAGACGCCTGCTTCTTGGGAGAAAAGCAATGACAAACCTAGACAGCATCTTAAAAAGCAGAGACATCACCTTGCCGACAAAGGTCCGTATAGTTAAAGCTATGGTTTTCCCAGTAGTGATGTATGGAAGTGAGAGCTGGACCATAAAGAAGGCTGATCGCCGAAGAATTGATGCTTTTGAATTATGGTGCTGGAGGAGACTCTTGAGAGTCCCATGGACTGCAAGAAGATCAAACCTATCAATTCTTAAGGAAATCAGCCCTGAGTGCTCCCTGGAAGGACAGATCGTGAAGCTGAGGCTCCAATACTTTGGCCACCTCATGAGAAGAGAAGAATCCTTGGAAAAGACCCTGATGTTGGGAAAGATTGAGGGCACTAGGAGAAGGGGACGTCAGAGGACAAGATGGTTGGACAGTGTTCTCGAAGCTACGAACATGAGTTTGACCAAACTGCGGGAGGCAGTGGAAGACAGGAGTGCCTGGCGTGCTATGGTCCATGGGGTCACGAAGAGTCGGACACGACTAAACGACTAAACAACAACAACAATAATTTGAAAATGGATTAGATAACCTGGAAAATCTAATAAAAATGTTTATTAATTTTTTTTTGTACGGATCCATTAAAGGATATGAATTAGAACCAAACTACATCACACAATGTGGCAAGGCATGCTTGATTATGTAATTTAAATAGCATTCACATGTGAATAAGGAATAAGGACTATGGTGCAGTTTCTCATGCTCCAGTTCCAATAAACATCTACACACACACACACTGCTATTTGTCATAGGAAATAAGTTCCCAATGGTGGTAGTGCCAGCTTCCTTTCTGTGGTAAACAGACATTCCAGGCAAGGGTTTTCTTTAGACCACTACAAAATGTATTTATCACATGCACCACAGTTCTGATCCCCTCTCCATGGTACCTGAAGCATAAAAACAAGCATCACCAAACTACGAGTTTAGGACAATGTGAGGAAGTGATCCTGAGCAGGGAGGAAAATTAAAGGAAGCATCCTTGTAGGAGCTTCGGAGCTCCACTTAACAAGAGTTAGGCTGTGGGACAACAATGCCAGTGAAAAGAACACTCTGACTCAAGGAGAAAGATGGCCCTGCCCTGAGATGCTGCCATAATTAGTATCATGGGGAAGTACCTGACAGCATCCAGAATGATGTGGGGAGAGAAACTAGCCATCTTCTCTGTGAACAGCAGGGAAGAGTTTTTCAACAAGTTGATCTACTCTTGTGGAACCTGGTAAAGCATATAGCGAATCCAAAAGGCTACTTCCACATTTTAACTCCCCCCCCCCCTGAGAAATAACTCTCCCTTTTGAACCCCGTTGGGTCTTCTGACAAGCCATGAAACATTCTTTGCACATTTTGGATTTTCCCCTCTGTATCTGTGCTTTTGCAACATGGAAATGATGTTGATTCAGTAAAAAGTATGAGGGAATATTTTACAGAAAATCTAATTCTTTGCATACCGACATGTTGACAAGCTATATATCCACTCATTGAACTGAAGAACAGGGTATGGTTGCACAATTAGAAATCAAAGTCAAGAATCTTCAAATATTGTATGATGTTTAAGTAACAGCATTCTCATGGCTGTTCTTAATTGACAAAACATGCAGAGTTGTAGTTAGTAAGGCAATTCACTGATGCATCCTTTCCCCTGACCCCATGGCCTGGCACACATGCTGATGTCCTCAGTGCCAGCTTTTATGTTCTTCCAGGCCTTTTAAGATCTGGTTTTAAGTATGTAGCATGGTTGGGGATTTTAATGTGCTTTTTGTGATTCTACTCAATGGTACAAAGAACTATGATGTCTTTTTTTGCAGCCCATGGCAGCCATTTGGTGCTGGTACCCACAGCACTTTTATCAAGATATGATCTGGAATCTCTCTCTCTCTCTCTCTCTCTCTCTCTCTCTCTCTCTCTCTCTCTTTACCCAAAAAACCCAGTGCTTTTTGTAGATAGTATTTTATAGTACTGTTTGGGTTTTTTTGCTGCTTGTCTCATAAATACACACACACCTAATCATAACTCACCCACTACAATTCACTTGATGGGAAGCAGTATTTAGATAAAATAGCTCAAATCCGTGTCTCCCAAACCTTAATTCATACACCCTGAGCAACAAGTTGGACTTGTTTTGGACTATCTGTTTTTAAAAATAAAGAGCCAACAGGGAAGGAGTGGGATTGGGACTGTGGCACAGGGACAGAGTACAATAACTCTTCGCTTTCACTGGCCTCTAGTTTTGCTTTGTTGTTGTTGTTGTTGTTGTTTGAAAACCCAGCTACAGTGTGTGACAAGTGTCATGTTTACTTTTGTCATACCCTCCAACATTCCTTAGATGAAAATAGGGATATTCTACTATATCAGTATCACTGCTAGTTAGTGGTATTATTGGTTTGGGGTTTCCTTTTTCCATCAGGCTTTCCTAAATGCAATACATAAATACAATTATTACTGTGCTTAAAATACTGCAGTTTTGTATGTTTCCTCTCATAACTTTTGTACTAGACAAGGAGGAAATGCTCAAGCAATGATATGGCAATTCTGATTCCATGGCTTATGAGCTAGTTTCTAGTGGAATTAGGAGATCCTCTCAGTGAAAGTAGAAAGAGAAAGCAGAAAAAAGTATTCTCATAGAAGAATGTTAATTCCTCTTTTCCTTTTCCTTCCAGGACTGGCAATTGCAAGTGCACTGATAGACATTTCACAACAGAAGCCCTCGGAGTGTAAAGATAAGAGTTCGGCAGTCAGAAATCGAAAACACCACCTTTCAACACGTCAAGGAACTTGTGTCTGAGATTTAAAAAACACATTTGTATATTCTGTAATGTTTTTCTTTCTTTTTTTCTTTTTTAAAGAGCTTCCATTGTAAGCTAAAATACAGCCTCAGGTTTTATGGAGGCAACCTCTGGATGGTGGTAAGAATGGTGGTAAGAACCTCCAGGCTCAGATTAGCACCTTCTTTCCGTTGTGCCCCAAAGCAGGGCATCTGGAATGACAAAGGTGAATATACTGGAGGACCTTATGAAAAGATTCTGACATCAGTAATGATATGAAAAATACTTCTCCACACTTCTTATTATTCATATCAGGAAATAAAGACAAATGTCTGGGAAAAGATAGTACATTGTTTTATAATGTGGAAGGAAATATATCATGGAAAATTAAAGTACAGTAAGTCTAAAGGACTTGTAATATAGCTAGAAGTGTTGAGTTATTCAGTTTCTCAGCTTGATTAGTGCTGAGATACACACACTTAAGAAAGCAGAAACTGACATTATTAGGGATATAAATAATATTATCATTACCCTGATATGAAGGCATAATTTGAACTTTGTGATAGGCAAATATAGCAAAAACCATGTATTTCAATGAGCCAGATGTAACAAACAAAAAACTCTGAAAGGATTGATGCATATCAAGGATTTCTGCCTTCCAAAGGACCCTGCCACAGTCTAAGGTGTGAAGCAGGATGAAGACTGGACTTTTCTACTATGTAAGAATTCAGAATGGTGAATACAGCAAAGAGTACATGCTTGTCTTCCATGCCAACCAACTAACTCATTATCAGATCTGACTGAGTTTGGGAAAGCATGTCCAGCAGCCAAGATCCGTTTCCCCCCCCCCCAATAGCCATCTCCAAAATTGCAAGACCCAGGAGAACAAAAATTGCAAGACTCTCTGCAGAAGACTATCTGATGCTTTTTTAACTAACATAATTGTGAAGGCTGAAGTCAAATGTAGCTTTAAGCATGCTGACGTCTATTGATTACAGTAGTCTCAAGCATACTCAAGTTTGTGGCAAACGGTAGCCTCAATGTCCAGTGTTAAAATTAATGCCATAGCCGCTTATTTGCAGAATAATGTTGCCCTTGCCACACTTACCCCTTCATCACAGTTATTAAAAGTCCTCCCTCTCAGAGCAGCAGATCCAAGCTCTTCGTATTCATTGCATTTAAGTAATTCCACTGTACCCTAAAATACAGTGGTACCCCACTGAAGTCAACAAGCAATTAAGCAGAGTCCTTGTTTTATTTTCATTATGCAGTTCAGCCCTTTCATTCACAGAAGGAACAATGATCCAGCAGAGGTAACTACTCACAGAGGAGGAGGACCAATTTTTGGCCATTTTCCCTTCAGCTGCCACACCACCTCCCATGTTGTTTTGGAAATTCCCCCAACTCTCTGATCATAAGTGGAACTTCACTCACTAGGTGAATGATAAGGTGGTAGCCAACTAAGTCATACTCAGAGTAAACTCACTGAAAATTAATGGACAGGGTATAAATAATAAATTATTATTATTATCAAATCCATTTGTTTCAGTAGGTCTATGCCAGTTATAGCTAATGTTGGAGTCCAACCATAATATTTAAATGTAAAAGTTGTTTGCGGAAGGTGGCGGCAGATGAAGCACGTTTATATTTAGGCCTAATGTCTCAAATTCAGGGAACATTAAATGCATTCAAGATCAATTAAATTTACGTATTTAATTCTTCAACATAAGCATCACTGAAATGAAGAAGACTAAATCTACAATTTTATTTGGAGCTGGGCTGCACTCTGAACTGGTCACGGCAGGTTCCCCACCCAGTCGTCTTGCAAGAACTTCCTCATAAGGGCAAAGTAGCAGTCCTTAGTTTGACAGCTGCCTGTATGGGAGTTATCTATCAACAGAGGTATAAACTCTTACTTATGGTGGAGTTGTGCTAATTATGAAAGCTATACAAATATAACTTTTGTTTATAATTATACCTGCATTTTTAAATTAAAAAAATCATTTTATTTCCGGAAGGGGGAGACATTTCACTGTTTACACTTTGACTACATACCAGTTGTTAAGGTACTTGCATGCCAAGATGGTACAGTAGCAGTAATAACGCCCTGTTTGTGAGTTGGTAGGTGTTTTTCTTTTGTATTATCATTTGACTACTTAATTTGGATGAGGACTGAATGTATAAAAAAGAAAAGAATTTAAATACATCAAAAGGAACTGTTGTACAGTATGTAGTTCCCTCTCATCCAAGGTCATAAGGTTACATTTTATCATGACTGCTATGCTGTTTTAATTAGTTGCACATTGATAAATTATGCTGGCATGATTGTTGAAATAGTTTCACATTTCAAGAGGAGACCTGATTCTTATGCTGAAGTTATGTTGTCACAGTGTGATGATTTTTGTTGACTGTTCTTACCTCACTTTGTTGTTATTCTAAACAAAGGACCCAGTTCTGCAAGCACTTATATGCCAATATGTTCTATTCATATGATCCTATTTACATATACTGTAATTTTTTCCAGAATTAGGGCAAAATTGATTTCTGTCAGAAATTATCAAAAAATGAAATATTGTAACTACAATAAGAGTCTGTTTTTTTCTTTAAAAAGAAAACCCTTCTGTCATTGTAATGTTGATTTGCTTAAAGAAAACAAATTATTAGAATTGGCATGTATGATGAGTAAGATGATTATTTGAAGAAAGACAAAAGAGAAATAAAAGACTTGGCTATAAATTTCCTAATTTCCCCCAACATGATTTAGTTACCAAAATTTTGTGTATTTTGTGAGTCTACCTACATTTATTGGACAGGTATTCTATAAAATAGTTACCCTGGCTGAAGTATGAACCCTGCGAAACTAGGGTTTTTTGAAAGTATATTCTGTAACATAGCAGTGAAGCAGTAATTGTGCATGACACACTGGATTTATACTGGACCATCCACACATCATTCAGCTTTATTAGTTCTGCGATACTTCCCAAACAATACCACATTATTGCTATCCAGGGGAATAATAGGGGCACTATTGTACTACAGTACCAAAAAAACATAACAAAAAACATACCCAGAATATTTGTGGAATGAAAAGGTTTGGATAGCAAGCAGGCATTGGACACGCACTGTCCAAAAAACAAAATAAAACAGTATGTATGCCAAAGATGTTGCAGGTGGAAACACTATTGAAAGTGCAATCAGGTATAATGCCCCATCAATGAATGCAGAATATAAAAGACATTATCAGGGCATCATGTTTAATTTTAAAAGAATGATAGTGTTGCTAGCAACACTTCAAGATAGCGAGCAATTTTTATAGAGTTGACAGTTAAAATCAGCAATAAATGGTGGGACTTCCTGTGTTGGTCTCATAATTGGTTTGACATGCATTTACATCTGAACCCTTTTTTTATTGTGGACAGAATTACTCATGAAAGGCTCTGTTCTACCATTACACTAGATTGATTTGTAGATAATGATATCTTATTTATTCATTTTCCTACATTTATATCCTACCTTCCCTCAAAGGAACCCCAAGCATACATGGTTCTCTAGGAGGACTGACAATCTGTAAACTAGGTTAAGCCAACAGGGTTTGGGTTAAGTGAGGATTTTAACCTGTTTTCTCCAGTCCAACACACTAACCATGTTTGCAAGGATTTCATCCAGGGCATTTCCCCCTCTACTTTGATCTTCCTGCAGCTGATTATCTTGCAGAGAAAAGAATTGCAACTACACAGACTGCATAACACCAAATAACTTTCTCCTCTCAGCTGCTCCCTGCTGAGCAGGAAGGGAACTGAAAAGCCCAGATGAAATTCAGTTGTGAACCATTTCCTGCTCAAGGACCAGAAGTACTCCACCCTTGGTTTAAGGATGGGCATATCTGTCAACTTTGGTTTCTTGGTTTCTCATTTTCCCACCCTTAAGCTCTCACATTTTCACACCAGTATTCTTATTCACATTCTATTGTATGATCTTCACTCATTCAGTAAGGATTTGATAAAGTCCCCCATGATATTCTTGTGGAGAAGCTGGTAAATTGTAGTCTGGATTAGGTAACTGTTAGGTGGATTTGTTGTTGGTTAACTGACCAAACGCAGAGTACTCATTAATGTTCCTCATCATCCTGGGAAAAAGTGACAAGTGAGGTGTCACAGGGTTGTATCTTGGGTCCTTTATCGTTCTACGTCTTTATAAACGATGTGGACAAAAGAATTGAGGGGATTGCTCATAATATTTGCAGATGACAGCAAACTTAGTGGGGTAGCTAGTGCCGAAGAAGACAGAATCAGAATTCAAGATGACCTTAGCAGATCGGACAACTGAGACAAAACTAATGAATGAATGAATGAATGAATGAATAGGGACAAATGTAAGGTTCTACATTTAGGCAGGAAGAACCAACTGAACAAATATTAAGATGGGGGACACCTGGATTTCCAGTAGTACATGTGGAAATGATCTAGGGGTCTTAGTATACCACAAATTTAACATGAGTAAACAGTGTGATGCAGCAGCAAAAAAAGCTAATGCCATTCTAGGCTGCATCAACAGAGGTATAGTGTCCAGATCAAGAGAAGACATTGTACTGCTCTATTCTGCCTTGGTCAGATCCCACCTGGAGTACTGTGTCCAGTTCTGGGTGTTACAGTTTAAGAAGGATATTGACAAGCTGGAACATATGCCGAGGAGGGCAACCAAGGTGACCATGAGTCTGGAAACCAAGCCTTATTAGGAACAGTTGAGGGGGTTGGGCATATTTAGCCTGGAAAAGAGGAGACTGAGAGGAGATATGATAGCCATCTTCAATCTGAAGGGCTGTCACACAGAAGATTGAGAAAGCTTGTTTTCTCCTGCTCTGGAGGGTAGGACTTGAAACTATCGATTCAGGTTATAAGAAAAGAGATTCTGACTAAATATCAGGAAGAACTTTCTGACAGCAAGAGCTTTTCGACAGCAGAACAGACTCCCTCAGGGGGTGGTGGTCTCTCCCTCATTGAAGGTTTTTAAGCAGAGGTTGGATAGGCCTCTGTCATGGATACTTTAGGCATCTGGTTGGCCACTATCAGAACAAAATGCCTGCCTAGATGAGCCACTGGCCTGATACATCAGGTTTTCTTATGTTCTTATGCTGAGAGTGAAGTGTTTGCTACAAAGCATGAGTAAATGTGGGTTGGACTTCAAACTTTACTTGTCTCTCATTGACAGACCGTCTCCACTTTACACAGCTAATTAAAAATAGCTGATGGCAAATCAAAGTTTTGATATAATGGCTTTCTTGCTGCATCAGCCCATCTTCTCAAATAGCTGACAGAAAGTGCTGTGTTTTAGGACACCATCCAAATGTGTTACAGCAATCTCCAAAGTTAGTTTATTTTCATTAGTATGCTGAATGGCCTTCTCATCCATCTCAGCTAATCAGTCAGTCAGTTTTTGGCCTATATTCTACACTATCCTTCTTTAAAATGCTAGCACCTATTTACAGTAGCTGCTCTTTGAATTTGAGGGGGGGGGAGAGACTATTTTAGTCTGTTCTAACTTTGCTAGCTTTCTTTATCAAATGAACCATCCCTTTGTGTTCATATGGTGCATATCTCACCCACTGAAGTCAACAAGAAATGTGCCACAGCATCAGATCTGATCAAGGTTTTGGCTATGATTTATGACAGAGAGAGGAATGGCTCTGACTCTTCTATAGCAGCATCAATGTACTGACCACTGCCCTTGACATTAGTTTGATCTCAAAATACATACTACACTTTATTCCTACAAAGGACTCAAACCCGTTAAATATATATTTGAAACATTAGTGCATAGCTGTCAAGCTTTCCCTTTTCTCACGAGGAAGCCTATTCAGCATAAGGGCATTTCCCTTTTAAAAAGGGAGAACTTGACAGCTATGCATTAGTGCCACTCATTTGAGTTTGAGTTACAGACCCATCTTAAGACTTCTTGTACTGGTTGATACCAGCTTGTGTTGTGATTTTCAGCAGACATTCCAGTACATCTTCGCAACATATTAACATTGTCCTGGCAATACTGAACAGACAGATATGCAGTGAAGGTCACTAAGGCAGTTGAATGCCAGCATTTGCCACCCACCACTGTTCAACTACTACCACAGTGCTGGGGAAGGAAAAGCATATTGTTATGCACAAACTCAATCTTGGAGCGGGTCCCTGTCTATCCCTTGGAATTGACTTCCTTGAAAATTAAGGTCACCAGAGAATGCTGAAGCTTCTATGACAAAAGGTTTATTTACACAGGCTGAACATAATGCTATGTGCTGAGGTGCCAGAGCACATTTGTGGGTGCAAGGCATCCATAAATCCTAGAATTAATAAAAGTTAGAAGTAATCAATGTTTGATTAAACTGTGTCAAACACAAAAATTATTATGCTAACAAGCCAGACGTATCTGGCAGGGCTAGCTGAGAGTAAGCCATTTAGGAACAAAGCAGAGTAATGGCTCATCAAGGAAACCAGCAAGAGAGCGAAGATCAGGAGGGGAGGGACCCCTCCTCCAGCTGTGTGTTGGTGGGCAGAGACCAAAGGTGGTAGAGAAAGTGGGGGCAGAATACAATGTGGGCTAGCTGTGGCAGGCTGGAAGGAAGGAAACACAGCTTTTTGCTGTTCTTTGAATCTAATGCTGCGCCTAAGGAGAAGCCCAGACCCGTTCGGGCTGTGAATACTCTGCAATTCCTTCATCTAGGTTCAGGTTGTATATATGTGTAAATAAACCATATATCACAAAAACACCACAGTCTCTGCTGTGCCTTACTGTCCCAAAAGGGAACACAGACCCTTGTAAACTTGTCTGATATCCCTGGAATCTCACATCACTGGACGGAGATTGGGGTGCAGTGTTAGAAACTCAGATATATAAGCTAATCAACAAATGGTACCTTAAACCTAGGTTGCTGTCGTCACAACAGAATAGTGCTTAGAGGACAAAAACCAGCATTATTTTAGATTGTAGGCTTTCCACATCTCCACAATCCAAGCCCTCAGCAGCACAGAACAATTACAAGACTTTCACAGGCTGAAATTCTAAATCTCACCCAACAAAGACATACATAGGATTTCATTGAGAAACCCTCAGTTTGCACCACAAACTCTTCCCATCTCCATTCAGAGAAAACCACTTTAAGAGTCACAACCCAAGACTTCAGTGTCGCTCAATGACCCCACTCCAAAATTTGTTTAAACCAAAACATGTTGGGTTTAGAGGGGTGTGTGTGTTCTGGAATGCATAAGCCCAGATTTTGGCCACTCCTCAAGGAAGCAAGTTTCACAGTTGCTCTCCTCCCACAATCCCCAAGTACCGGTAGCTTTCCTTCTCAGCAGGCACTATCTGATATTGCTCCAACTTCTCTACTCATCAGTCATCCTAACTCTGGGATGTTACTGCCAAATACAGTCTGCCTCTCCTTGTAGACGCACACACAGATCACAGGCCACCATCACAGGCCCAAGTCCATTCCTAACTTTTGCTTCTGCCAAAAGGCCTTTAAGGTAAGCTCTTACCTGCTTACCACCCCAATATCACTCCCAACATCCATCAGGCCCACCCATTCACACGTTCGCTTTACCCTCCCCAACCCACCCTTAAACCCAGATATCTGACTCCTGGAATGTCAATATATCCCTTCCATTAAGTTATTTCACATGTATCCCCGCCATGCTCACTCACACACACACACACACACACACACACACACACACACCAAGGCAAGGCTTGACACGATCCCTTCACGTGTCTTGAAACCCTGCCGTCTCCACATTTTGATACTCTTCAGTGCTCTTCCTCACACTCCTTCTGTGTTTTATATCTCCATAGCACTTTTAATAATTGCCAGCTTTAAGAGCCCCCACCCATGCACCTTCCTGCCCAACTTTACCTAGAACAGAGGTGTCCCAAGGGAGCACAGACCGGGTGGACACAGCTGGTTCAAGTCCCTGCGAGAGCCCTAGAGTCAGGGGAGGAAGGATCAACAGTGCTGCCAAGGCAGCCGGAGGGGAGCTGGGCGAGGGAGAGGAAACCCACTATGGCCAGCCATTGGGAGCCAAGCTGGGTGAAGAAGTGGGTGGTGGCAATGGCCATCAGATGCTCTAAGACAGGGGTACGCAACTTAAGGCCCAGGGGCCAGATGTGGCCCAATCACCTTCTCAATCTGCCCCGCAGGTGGTCCGAGCAGAGCACCCACTTCAGTGAAGAGCAAATTCTGAGGAAAAAGAATGTGAAAGCTTCTGTTTCAATATTACCTGTGCTTAATGGGGTATGTTTCCACAATGCAAAGCCGCATTAGAGCATGGGTAGGCAAACTAAGGACTGGTGGCCGGATCCAGCCCAATCACCTTCTAAATCCGGCCCGCGGACAGTCTGGGAATCAGCGTGTTTTTACATGAGTAGAATGCGTGCTTTTATTTAAAATGCATCTCTGGGTTATTTGTGGGGCCTGCCTGGTGTTTTTACATGAGTAGAATATGTATTTTATTTAAAATGCATCTCTGGGTTATTTGTGGGGCATAGGAATTCATTCATTCCCCCCCCCCAAATATTCCGGCCCACCACATGGTCTGAGGGATGGTGGACTGTCCCACGCCTGAAAAAGGTTGCTGACCGCTGCTCTAAGCGCACCCCAGAGAAAAAGGGAAGCAGCACTGGCTGGCTGGCAGATGAAGCAGGACATCTCAGAACAAGCTTCCTGGCTCCTCCCTCAGGACCATCTGGCCCTGCAATGGAGGGGAGGGGAGGCAGTGGGAGAGGGAGAAGCACATATCAGGGTGGACTGGCCAGCCCAGTGTGGCTGCTCCAAGGCTTGATCGTTTTAGCAGTCCTCTTTTCTAGAGAATCCCAACTAACAGCAATACAAATCATGAGACCACCCGCCCCCATTTTGTTTAACCCTAAACTCAATTATAGTATCCTTACGAGTAATTTGATTTATTATATTTCTATGCCACTTGTTATTCAAGTGAATCCCAATGAAGCTTACAAACAATAAATAACAATGATATGATAGAACATAATAGAACATCACAAATAAAAAAATTAATCATACAGAATAACAAATCATCAGTGAGTTTCAATCTATAAAACACTGTTAACAAAGCAACAACTAAAAAAACACCAAAGAACAAAACTAAAACAAGTCATATTATACAATTAACAAATCAATACAGCATTTATAATCTATAAAAGCATATTAATAACGTTAAGAAAATAGCAACCGAAATATAAACTAAGCACTGTTAAGATCATACACACACGACCACTGACTTACAGGGTGAACCTTATGAGAGAACCACTTCACCAGATGCCTCTACAGGCAGATCAGTACAATAATTTATTTTATATCAGGACATACTGAATTAGAGTCATGTACTTGCCTGAACAGGGTAAAAACTTGATGAAGAGAATTTCATTATTAGTACAAACGTGACTACGGTAGCACAAGAAATGGGCCTAAGGAGAAGGACAGACCCATTCGGGCTGTTACCAATCCTATACTGTACGCACACCAAGTACAAAATTAACTCTTGAGAAGTGATCCTGATATTCCTTTTAGTTTGTCCCCAAACAGAAGCACGTTGGAACTGAAAAAGGTTCTAACATACTTTATTTCCTCCTTGGAAAGTTGTGGAGAAATTTAGGAAATTCTGCAGCTAGTTCTATAGGATTCCTTTTACAATGTTCTGATCACTGAGACCAGCACAGAGCTCAACCACCTTCCCAGAATTCACTGGGGAATAGTGACAAAGGATATGCTCAGAACATTATGCTGAGGGGCAGCTGGTCTACTGAACTCTCTGGCTCCCCAAGGGTCAGCATCCCTTAACTAAAGGTCAAGTGCAGGGGTGGGAATCTCAGTTGGGGGGGATGTGGCCCCCAAGTCCTCTCTATCTGGCCCTCAGAACTTTCCCCAGGCCACCTGCTCTCCTCAGGCCACACTCCTCACTGCCCCCCCCAAGTGTTTCTGCCTGGCTGAAACGTGTCCTTGAATAATGCCTCTTGGTGCTGCTGTGTAACCAGCCAATAAAGGATTGTCAAGGGGAAAGAGTTGTGTTTTTTTTAAATGCCTGGACATATTAGTCATGCTAAGCATACACACCCCATTGTTAGCTCCCTTTCCCCTTTTGTAGCTTTGTTTGAGGAATTGTTTTAAAAATAATTTTAAATAAAAAAACACTCACCCACTGAGATAATTTTCTCCACTTCACTCCAGCTTCTCCAGGTCCCTTTTATTTTCCTCACACATATGCAAACAAATATTCTGCCAGCAAAGTCACAACATACATATATTTGCAGTTTGCTCCCCACCCAGAGACACACAACTTCCTCTCTAGAAAATGGCCGCTCTAACCCTGAACAAAGTGGAAGAAAAGTACTGCAGCTGGGTTGGTTGGGGGAGTTAATTAGGACCGCCCTGTTAGAAAATGCTGCGATTCAATTGGCTGGAGGCACTGATGAGGCTGGCCCTTTCTGTGTGCTACACTGCTGTGTTCTGAAGACCTCCTGACACGCTAAGTGGGTGGAGTTATAGTATCTAGATTTAGATACATGCTCATTCCAAACAGTACAGTAGGTAGAATTTCTCTGTGAGGAAACGTAGCTTTTCTCAAATTTTGTCCAGAGTTCTGCAAAGCTGTGTTACCCAAAGAAAGAAAAAAATGTAATGGTATGGTAGGCAAGCATGCACAATGTATGATATCCATTGAGCTGCGCCCATGGGAATTAAATACAGTATTCAAGCGGCGGTCCCGGGCCTCCCTCCCTCTACTTTCCTTCCAAGGGTTTCCAAGGGTTAAATCAGTAGCGGCCTGCAGGACAGCATTGCTTTCCTAGCTTCCAAACACCGCGTGTTGCTATAGGTTACCAAGACGGGAAAGGGCATGGGAGTGGGCAGCTTGGTGCAATGCAGACACAGCAGCTCCTCGCTGCCTCGCCCATCCCCCTTCTCGGTCACTACAGTAGAGATGTGAGTCGTGTGAAGCTAGATAAGCAGCGGCAACCTGCCCGCGCGGCACTGCCAGCGGGCTAAGTACTTGTCATGTGAATCCCTCTTCTGCCCCTTAGCACCTTCCTTTGAGCTGCAGTCTGTCAGCAAGAGTTAAATATGCTGCTCCTTTAATGCTGATGGAGAGATAAGAACTCTCTGATAAGAGCGAAAGCCTTAAGGATGACAAACAAAGACTTCTCCCATCAGAGGAGATCAGGAGATCAGCAGCAAAGTTTTTCAAAGTTAAAAAGCTGCTGCTCTGGCTGGCTCTCCCTTGCTTCCTCTACCAATAATCAATCTCTCTCCCTAAAAAAAAAATGTTTAAAAATTATTTGCTGCAAGGATTCCAGCAAAGCTAAAGTGAAGGGTTCTGCTACTGCAAAAAGTTTGAAAACTAGGGAGGTAAGGAATTGTTGAAGTGTGGCTGTGATTATTCTCCTCCTGACACAGGGGTAGGACCTAGCAAGGCAGTGATTGCTCATTGGATGCATATGAGGGTGCCCACTTCCAGCTAAGCCATCCAAGAGACTGAAAATGGACTGGTTGTCTCCTGCCATGATGGGTAGGACTCAAACCAATGGCTTCAGGTTACAAAAAAGGAAATTCTGACTACTAAACATCATGAGAAAGAACTTTTTGATAAAATAAAAAAATTCCTTCCAGCAGCACCTTAGAGACCAACTTTCTGATAGTAAGAGCAGTTCAACAGTGGAACGGTGGTCGTGGACTCTTCATCACTGGAGGTTATTAAGCAGAGATTGGATGGTCATCTGTCATGGATGCTTTAGCTGAGATTCCTGCATTGCAGGTGGTTAGACTAGATGACTCTTGAGATCCCTTCCAACACTACAATTCTATGATTCTATGACTCCCAAGAGACACTGAGTGATTTGATGAAAGGGGACAGAGAAAGCATATACAGTGGTGCCTCGCTAGACGAATGCCCTGCTAGGCGAAAATTTCGCTTAATGAAAGGATTTTCTGATCGGAGGTTGCCTCGCTATACGACGAGGTTTTCTATGGCCACCGCTTCGTCGTGCGAAGCTGATCTTCCTTTGCCTTCTTCCCTTGCTGCAGCTGGTTCTCCTTTGTGTTCCATTGGTCTCTGCCCCAGCAGAGGTTCGGACAAGCTGCAAGTGCTTCCCCGAACCCCGGGATCTGTGCAGGCTCAGCAGCAGGGGAAGAGGAACGATTTCGTTCCTCTCCCCCTGCCGCAGACAGCTTCATCTGATCCCCGCTGTGTCGGGCGGGGTGAGGGGAAAGCGGAGTCCGCTTCTCCCTCCCCCCACCCCACAGAGCCGGCATTAGGCGGCAACGGCGCCTTCTCGGCAATGGCAAGCGGGCGGGCTAGGTGTCCCCCGCTTGCCTTTGCCGAGGAAGCCTAAGCGCAGGTGGGATGGAGGAACTTTTCTCCGCTTCCCCCCATCCTGCCCGACACATCGGGGATCATGCGGGGCTTCTCAAGCCACCTACGATCCCCGCTGTGTGACAGGCGGTATGAGGGGGGGAAGTGGAGGATCTTTTGTCCGCTTCCCCCCATCCTGCCCGACACATCAGGGATCGTACGGGGCTTGTCAAGCCCCCTACGCATAGCTGCCAAGTCTCCCGTTTTCCCCGGGAAAACCCCTTTTTTACTTACCTTTTCCCGGTGGTCCCCCGTATCACTTCGTCTCCCGTTTTTCTCCATTATTTTCTCCTGCCGGCGGCCATTTTTTCCTGATTTGCCCTTCTATGGGCACCAAAAATGGCCGCCGCCAGCTTCAAAAGCCGCATGTACGCATGTTCGGAAGTGCATAGACGTCCCTTCCGGTGCTGGCGGCGGCCATTTTGGTGCCCATAGATGGGCGGAGCGACACCGGAAGTTGCGTCGGAGCACTTCCTGACATGCGCACAAGCGATTTTCGAAGGCGGCGGCGGCCATTTTGGGTGCCTATAGAAGGGCAAATCGACACTGGAAGTTACATCGACGCAACTTCCGGTGTCAAATGGCTGCTGGTCCCGGATTCTGCAGTCCGGAACTTGGAAGGTAAGCCCCTACAATCCCCGCTGTGTGACAGGCGGGATGGGGGGGAAGCGGAGGATCTTTCTTCCGCTTCCCCCCATCCCGTCTGTCACACAGCGGTGATCGTAGGGGGCTTCTCAAGATCCCCGCTGTGTGACAGGCGGGATGGGGGGGGGAAGCGGAGGATCGGCGGGCGCTGCTTGGGGAAGGCAGGCGGGCAGGTGGCAACAGCCCGTGGAAGCTCCGGGGCTGTTGCCATCTCCCTGCCTGCTTCCCCGAGCTGAAGCGCCCAGGGGAAGAAGCCGAATTGCGGCGCAGGGGGGGGGGGGCTTTTGCCATTTACCTTCCTTAGCTCGGGGAATTCCTCCCCTTCTTCCCGCCACCGCCAAGCCAGTCCCTGAGCCGAATTGCGGCATGGCGGGGGCTTTTCGCCGTTTGCCTCCCCCTCGCAGCGCCGCAATTCGGCTCTGTCCCCTGGCCGCTTCGGCTCGGGGGAGCAGGCAGGGAGATGGCAACAGCCCAGGAAGCTGCGGGCTGTTGCCGTCTCCCTGCCTGCTTCCCCGAGCCATAGTGCATTGGGGGACAGAGCCGAAGATCGGCGGGCACTGTTTGCCGGGGTTGACAAGCCCCGCAAGCAGCGCCCGCCAATCTTTGTGTGACAGGCGGGGCGGGGGAAAGGCGGAGGAACGATCCTCCACTTTTCCCCCACCCCCGCTTGTCACACAACACAGATCCGAAAATCGGTGGGCGCTGTTTGCCGGGGTTGACAAGCCCCGGCAAGCAGCGCCCTCCGATCTTCGTGTGACAGGTGGTGGGGAAGGCAGGCAGGCAAGAGAGCAAGCGCCTGCCTGCCTGCCTTCCCCGCCGCCAGTCCCCTGGAGCCCATAGGAACACATTGATTAAGTTTCAATACATTCCTATGGAAAACCGGGACTCGCTAGACGAAAAATTCGTTACATGAATTGACCCGTGGAACGAATTAATTTCGTCTAGCGAGGCACCACTGTACTGTATTGGCTGGGGGCTGACATGTAAGGCAGCTTCTTTGTAATGAAAGCACCAGGTGAGCCTCCCTGAGAAGGGCTTTCCACAAATGGGGAGCCACTGCAGAAAAGCCCTATTCTTCAGGCTTTGAAGATTTTGGAATTCCAGGATTTTGGGGAGGACTAAATTCAATTGTAGAAAGAGATGAGCTGGTGTTTGCCACTTTTCTATTTCAAAAGAAAGCAGTGGGGAAGGACTGTGTAGGGTACTGCTGTGTATATTAAAATTTGCAATGTACAAATTTTAATAAAGAAGTGAATGAGTGAATGAATGAATACATCATTTACAGAAAGGGGCACAGTCTCTACTATTTCCAGGGAGATATGGGGGACGACTCAGGCAGGGGGAGTGGAAAATATCTGCCAGTCAGTGCAGCTAAAGAGTGTGACCTGTGACCTTCCAGATGTTGTTGGACTATAACTCTCATCATTCCTGACCGTTGCCCATACCGGCTAAGGCTGATGGGAGTTGAAAACCAACAATATCTGGGGGTTATGGGTTCCTCATTCCTGGTGTAAATACTGAGCTAAATGGACTAATGGTCTGACTCGATATAAGGCAGCTTCCCATATTCCTATGAATAAAGAGGCATTAGAGTTCTTCTGTACAGTAGACATAATATAAATTAAATAATGCTAAATTACCTAAATTGCACAAAATTGCAAGAGCATGGGACAGGTTCTGCAACCCTATGCACAGATACCTGAGCATTTGTCCCATTGGACTCAGTGGCATTTATTGCTGAGTTGCACTATCTGTGGCTCATTAACTGTAATGTCAAAGGCACAGCCACTATCGCAAACACAAGCCTATAGCTTCAAACACTTAACAACAAACACAACTGAGGCTTATTTTATCAGTGTGATATACTGTGATTTGAATGCCAGGAAAATGCAGCATACCTGAATTCTCCTTTGAGAGAATACAAGCAGCAAGCTGTACACTGCTTTACAAAAAAGTATACAAAATCCTCCTACGGTATTACACAGGATAGGGACATACATTCAGGATCTTTTAATGTGGATTAGTTAACAATTTAACCATCTTGTTTTACAAGATTGGGGTGGTTGAACAAGGTAAAGGGGTAGATTGATTCCTATCCTTCCAGTGCATGCTCTTGGGATTCTAATTCATTCTAGAAATTGTAACTAATGAAAATGTAGGAATTTTATCCAGATTCATTACAGTGAAGTAAAATGATACAATGATGTGTAGGTCGCATTGGTCTCTTCTCTGTCCCATAATATGGCAATGTTGTGTTTTAAATCCAGCAAGTCTCAAATTACCAGATATATTTTATTCAGTACTAGTGTATTTCAGCCCGTTCAATAACGGGCTCTAGAACATCCTGGGGTTCGGAGAAGCGCTTGCGCAGCGCTTCTCCGAACCCTGGGACCTGTCATTGCTGTCGGCGGCAAGGGGACAGGAACGGAGGAGGAGAAAGCGCTGCTTTCTCCTCCTCCGTTCCTCTCCCGCAGCCGCCGACAGCAAGGACACCTCCCAGGGTTCGGAGAAGCGCTTGCACAGCGCTTCTCCGAACCCTGGGACCTGTCATTGTTGTCGGCGGCAGGGGGACAGGAACGGAGGAGGAGAAAGCGCTGCTTTCTCCTCCTCCGTTCCTCTCCCGCAGCCGCCGACAGGAAGCAGAACTCCCAGGGTTCGGAGAAGCGCTTGCGCAGCGCTTCTTCGAACCCTGGGACCTGTCCTTGCTGTCAGCGGCAGGGGGACAGGAACGAAGGAGGAGAAAGCGCTGCTTTCTCCTCCTCCGTTCCTCTCCTGCAGCCACCGACAGGAAGCAGACATCCCAGAGTTCGGAGAAGCGCTTGCACAGCGCTTCTCTGAACCCTGGGACCTGTCCTTGCTATCGGCGGCAGGGGGACAGGAACGAAGGAGGAGAAAGCGCTGCTTTCTCCTCCTCCGTTCCTCTCCCGCAGCCGCCGACAGGAAGCAGACATCCCATGGTTCGGAGAAGCGCTTGCGCAGCGCTTCTCCGAACCCTGGGACCCGTCCTTGCTGTCGGCGGCAGGGGGACAGGAACGGAGGAGGAGAAAGCGCTGCTTTCTCCTTCTCCGTTCCTCTCCCGCAGCCGCCGACAGGAAGCAGACATCCCAGGGTTCGGAGAAGCGCTTGCGCAGCGCTTCTCCGAACCCTGGGACCCGTCCTTGCTGTCGGCGGCAGGGGGACAGGAACGGAGGAGGAGAAAGCGGCGCTTTCTCCTCCTTCCTTCCTCTCCCCCAGCCGCCGACAGGAAGGACGCGCGCACTCTCCCCCCCGCCTCCTCCAACCGCCGCTCCTCACGGCCAGGGAGGGTTGTGAGGAGGCCTTCGCCGGCCTCCACCCCGGCGGGAGCGGCGGTTGGAGGAGGCAGAGTGGGGGGAGAGTGCGCGCGCGCAGTCTCTGCTGTCCAATCCCTGTATCCCTGGGGCACATGTGCAGTGACCCAGGGACACACGGGACATCTGGACGCAGGGACAACATGGACATTATTATATAGGATTCTTGAGTCTGTCCAATTAAGCTAGACTCCGGTGGGCCTGGGATTTATGTCATTCTCCTTCTGGTTTTATCCAGAGCATCCATCAGCCTGCAGACCCACCAGTATGTTATATCATGCAAGGCCATGGCACACCGGAGTACGGTACACTGAGGCATTCAGGTGATCTTTAATAAAAACGACAGAGCAGCTCAGCTAATTGAAATCGCCAGGCAATTGCTATTGTCCATTCAGCTGCAAACAGAACAAGAGGAAGTATTATGCCTGTAAGTTACTGGCCAGAATTCAAGTTATTGTTGTCTGATGGATTTTCCATTTGTAACTGAGAATGTGTTTGTTGTTTCATTTAATGAAACACGTTGTGTTACAATAGGCAGCATTTATGAAGGTAGTGTTCTAAACATTTTCTGTTATTGTAGTCTATAGGCCTGCCCATTCCTTTCTCCTAATTGTGACTGAACACCCTAAAAACGACATACAGACCTGGAAGATTCACTTAGAAACAGGTTCAGAGCCAAAAAATCAGGGATACTGGGGTGTGTGTGTGTGTGTGTGTGTGTGTGTGTGTGTGTGTGGAGCTCCTGGCAGTCAGGGTGTTGCATACTCTACAGTTTGTGTAATCCTGTTCAGGCTGCTCCATCAGGGCAAATAGGGTGTTGCCCCCCAACCTCAGTCTGCCTTCAGCCAGCTGCTACCAGCCTACCTTCTTACTTACAACCATTCCAGAGGCCGGCACTGGCTGTCAGCTTCATCCTCCTTAGTCTGAGTGTTGCCCTTGTAGAACTTAGCAGGGAAGAGCATGAAGGCAAAACTAGAATGTGTTGGCTCTGCCTTTATTGACTTTGGCTTCACCTACTGTTTGGGCTCATTGGTCTTCTGCCTCACTAGTTCCAATGGGCACCAACCACCACACGGCACTGGCACTTTACTGCTGCTCTCCATGTTCTGTGGCCACACAAGGGGCTATGTCCAAAATAGTGAGAAATCCAGGAAATATACCCACTTTCCTAGGAGGTGTGAGTGTCTGTGGGCATACAAATGAGGTATATAAGCTATTTGAGGAAGAGTTGTTACCCAAAATTTGTTGGGGAATTGTAGCTACGAATACTTTGAAAAAAGAAATTATAATCAACAATATCCTTAGATTGTTGCATTTTTGTCTGGCTCTTTTTGTTGTGCCCAGTTAGTCGATACAGAGCAGCTGCATTCTGTCTCCCTCCCTATTTCTTTCTCCAAAAAAAAAGAGACACTTGTTTGATTGTTCTTCACATCTGACTGCACACGTACCATCCAGCTGCTCCTCAGGCATGGCAAGAGGAATCCAAATGGAATTGGCCATACCTCCCACCTGCCCCCCATCTTATCAAACTTCTCTTGAGAAAGGCTATGTGTTGTGTGTGAGAATTCAAGGGATGGGAGAGAGCTGAAGTCTGAGGTCAAGATTTCCCATTCGGTCTAAGTTGATGTGTATCCATATCCCTGTCCATGAGCTCTGTGTGTGCAACAGTGAACTGTTGCAATCTACCTACCTGGGCTGTTGTAGAATGAGTGAGAAGAAAATAATTGTCATCTACACTGAGCCTTGGCTACAGGTCCAGCAATCAATCTACTTACATAAATGTTCATGTCTCCCTCAGCTACAATGGCTAATAAATTCTGACAACTGTATTGAAGATGAGGGTTTTTTCCCCCTCCTGGGAAATAATAAACTACTGCATTCTGACTGCCATGCAGCCGTCTTGACCTCATTTATTAGACTACCTACATTGACCTTTCACTATAGCTCAGCCAGACCTATCAAAGGAGCACACACATTCAGGAAAATGGGCAAAATTAATTCTTTGTGCAAATCCCCTGGAAATACTCTTCTGATAATGTTGCTATTTTATTAGGCAATTGAATGTTACTTTTAAACTCTTTTTTTAGTCACTCAGCTGAGTGTTTTTAGAAGGGCCTCTCATTTTAGGCACTGCAGTTTTGGGTCACCTTGTTTGTGAAATCTAAAAGACGCAAAGCACAATTTATACGCGCATGGTAAGAACGCTTTCACACACAGCGGAAATCATTTTATTGGGCATGGTTGAGTGCTTGTCTCATCAAGTGTGTAGCTCACTCAAAAGCTTCTGTCGTCCAAAAATTGTGGCACAAAGTTACTGCAAAATTACCTTATGGTTACTTTTCCATTTGGCAATTATCACATGAATCACAATACTGTAAATGAACAAGAATCAGCAACACAAGTACAAGTCCATTTTCATAACTGTTTTCTGCATTTAATAAAAATGGCAATTGAACATTCTTTCATCTTGGGTTTCTTTGAAATGTGATCATGTTATACAGAGGCCTTACTGGTTTATGCAGGCAAAGCAATTTGCTCAGGATTGGTTAGCACCATTGGAGCTGTGGGAGAATATTGGACAGGAGTCACCTAAGGAGCCCCATAAGCAGACGCCCTGAACGAAGACTTCTGCTTTTGCTATGGGGAAACCCCCACCCCCACCTCTGCAACCCCTGAATTTGGCTCTGGGCAGGTCTGAAGAACTCGCAAAACAGCACATGGTGGGGAAAGAGGGGAGATTGTTCCATCTGGCAAGCTGAAATGCTTGCACAGACAACAAGTTCATAATAGTGTGACATTGAATTCCACCCATTCATTATGTTTATTTTGCATGTGTTTGTATGAGTATACGGTATAGGCAAACATCAGCGATTCTCACCCTCTAGGGAGACCTGCTTGAGTGATTTACCATCAACAGCTATTTAAGTTGAAGTCGGGCACCCATTATCTTTAAAATATTTATATTTCAGCAGAAACAAACAGCTTTACTGTAAAGGCAATGTGAGCACATCAAGGTATTAAACTTACAACTCCAAAATGAACAGAAGGAAAATTGCTTTGCCATCCCATACCTAGAAATTTTGCTTTTATGAGAAGAGTGTCATTTATATTTTTCATTCAAGGACACATAATGTAAAGAACTAACATATTGGGCTGTGATAATGTGAAGTTCTTATACCAGGAAGAGCAAGATCTGCCACATTCTGCAAAGCTAACCAGAATCTGGAAGCTGCAATTACTGAAATGTGAAATGATAGAGGGTTAAGTGCAGTTACCTTCTTGTACCAAGTGGACAAACACAAATTCAGATGGTTGCATTCATATTTAAGAAGACCTACTGTATATTTTGCATCTGATCACCCTATTCTCCACAGATCTCTCCCTAACATTTTGTCATCTTCTTCCTTCTATAGCTAAACTTAATGTTAATAGTACATTTTATTAGATTTTATTAAAGTTTAAAAATTACAATAGTAGCGTGTAAGTATCTTGCCAATACTGTATAGTATGACAAATATCAGAAAATTGGGGTGTGACCCATTCTTTCATGGGCACTCCTATATCTATGGAAAGAGTTCAATGAGCTTTCTCTCTTCTAAAAGTCAAATGAGCTAGCTTTCTCTCTCCTCACCCATCTTGGCACATGTGGATCACAACATGCTGGCCATGTAGAAAGAGAGACTGCTGCAGTGCTCAAATTGCAGAGAATGGTGCCACTCCCTGCTGTTTCTAGAAGACTGAAGTTGGCCATAAAGTTGGGTGCAGTCAGGAAGTGGGGTGTGTACATTTCCATAAGGGTGTATAAGAAACTGCTGGATTTGTATGTGACTGTCCCTTGGGGTGATTCACAGTACTTCAGCCAACAGCCTTTTCACATATGAACCTTTTGGATTGACTCTGCTTACCCAGGCTGACTACAGTGGTACCTCGGGTTACAGATGCTTCAGGTTACAGATGCTTCAGGTTACAGACTCCGCTAACCCAGAAATAGTACCTTGGGTTAAGAACTTTGCTTTAGGATGAGAACAGAAATCACACGGCGGTGGCGCGGCGGCAGCAGGCAGCCCCATTAGCTAAAGTGGTACCTCAGGTTAAGAACAGTTTCAGGTTAAGAACGACCTCCAGAACGGATTAAGTTATTAACCCGAGGTACCACTGTATTGGGTCCTTCTAGGCAGGAAGATGTATGATCTAGCTGAGGCTTGTTCTAGCAACAAGGTCTTCCTAAGCTCTGGCATGGTTTTGTACCAGTAAATGCTAACATTTGCCATATTTCTGACATTTCTATATTATTTCCAGAATACGATCACTAATAGACACTTGTTTTCTTAACTAATGTTGGCCCTTGTAAAGCAAATGAAAAGCTATTATCATTCTAATTTAGGGTTGCCATATTTTGAAGAGCAAAAAAAGAGGACATATTTGCTGACTTCTACTTTTAATTATGGATCTCTATGGATCTCTCATTATGAAAAAGAGGACGTGTCCTGGAAAAAGAGGACATATGGCAACTCTATTGGCTGAGACATCTATTACAGTACTCACCTAATAGTGTGCTATCCCCCCCATACACACACACTTTAGGAAAAAAAACAGCAATTTACAATGTGTTTACTGAGGCTTGTAGAGATATCCCCCCAAAGTATTTGAAAATAGAGTTTCCTTCCAGCAAACACTGAGAATGAGGCCACAATGCACGATGCATGCCTGTCCCTTAGAAACCCAAGATTATTTGTTCTCCAACTGTTCTAAAGGTAATTAAGGAGCATTGCATGTTCCTCAATTAATGATTCCTGATTCAACGGGGGGATCTTTGATAATAATTTGTTTTAATCAGGGTAGAGACTGTGAAACGGGGGTGGAATCCTCTAAACAATTCAGTGAAGAGGAACAAGGAATTTTTAATCAAGCAAAAAAGCTCTAAAAGGTTTGAGGGACACATCCATCATAAATTAAGCTTCCTGTTTGTTTCTTTATTCAGATCTCATAAAACAGCATGATAATAATCTTCAACGGCCATTTTATCAACTGGAGGTAAAGTTTGTGGAAGGTGTGAATGATAAAAAGCCAGAAGTGGAGTTCAATAAATGACACACATTCTTGAAACCTCCTTTTTCAGTGTATCCCACTTCAGTCCTATGAGCCATCTCTGAATGTTATTCTGTGTAGAGAATGGCGAGCCTAACCCTTAAAGTTTACATGTTTGAGTTCTTAGCAGTTTCATCCTTTCGTTGCACTGTAGGATGTGAATAAGAGAAAGGTGAGGCTGTTAAGGTTCAACATACTATATGTGTTTGGCAAGTGCAGACCAGAGACTGAGCCTTTTCTGTCATGGTGCCCAATTTACAGAACATACTCCTCAGTAGCGGTTGCATGATACCACCATTATTATCTTTTTAGTGTTATATTAACTATAGAACAAGGTCAGGGGAGCCTTTGGCCTTCCAGTTACTGTTCAACTACAATTCCCATCTTTGGACATGCTGGCTAGGGTTGACGGGAGTTGTAGTTCAGTAACATCTGGAGAGCCAAAGTTTCCCCACCTATGCTCTAAAACAAGCCCTAGAACAGGCATCCCCAAACTGCGGCCCTCCAGATGTTTTGGCCTACAACTCCCATGATCCCCAGCTAACAGGACCAGTGGTCGGGGAAGATGGGAATTGTAGTCCAAAACGTCTGGAGGGCCAAAGTTTGGGGATGCCTGCCCTAGAACATCACCTCTAGGCTTCCATGGCAGTCAAACTGATGTGGAAATTACTTGCTGAAAGTAAAAAAAGGTTGAACAGCTTTAAATTTAAATTGTGTGACTTTGCTACACAAATGGCAAGCCCTAGAAGGACACAATTGGATAGGAGAGGTCCATGAAATTTTTAGAGCAACTGTAACTCATGAAGGGAAATCTAGGTAAGGTAATCTAGAGGTACAAAATGGGAAATAATATGACTCAATCTTAACTTACTCAACAGGTTGTTGTTGTTTTTACATGTGATTGGCTTAAAACCTATTAAGTATAATGGGTACAGGGGTTATTCTTAGAGTTTTTAAGTGTCAGGTGTAACTTCAGCCTGAACACAGCAGAGTTTGCGCAGGTTTTTCCGGAAGCTTCTGGCGGTAACTGAAATGACTAGACGTCTGGACGCAGAATAAACCAGGCATCCCCAAACTGCGGCCCTCCAGATGTTTTGGCCTACAACTCCCATCATCCCTAGCTAACAGGACGAGTGGTTGGGGAAGATGGGAATTGTAGTCCAAAACATCTGGAGGGCCGAAGTTTGGGGATGCCTGGAATAAACTATATACAGGATTTATTAAAATAAAATAAAAGCCAGAGTTTCTATGTACAAAGTTTAGAACTCAAAACACAAAGTAAAATAAATCCTTTCCTCTCTGTCTCTCTCAACCGATACAGCACTTTTCCTCCTACACTCACCACACTCACCACTGTGCTAGCTTTTTCTGATAACAGGTCTCCGTGCTGATCTCAACCAATGAAAACTCAGTTACTAAGGCAGAAGCAGACCTTGGCTTTCTGCCCAGTGTTAATTGCTTGTCCTAGAGCTGATTGTGTGAAGAAGCAATCTGATGGTTTCTCATGCTACCAAATTAGCAAAAATCTGAACAGTTATTGTGCCACTATACATCATCTTCCTGGAAAAAGTGATAAGTGGGGTACTGAAGGGTTCTGTCCTGGGCCCGTTGTTTTTCAACCTCTTTTTCAACAACTTGGATGAAGGAATTGAGGGGGTGTTCATCAAGTTGCAGATGACTGGGAGGGCCACAGAATACAGAACTGGGATTCAAGATGGCCTTAACAGATTGGAGAATTAGGGCAAAACTAACAAATGAAATTCAATAGGGACAAATGTAAGGTGCACTTAGGCAAGAAGAACCAACTGTGCAGTTATAAATGGAGGCTGCCTGGCTTGCCAGTATGAAAAGAATATGAAAAGAATCTAGGGGTCTTAGTGTACCATAAGCTTAACATGACTCAATAGTGTGATGCAGCAGCAAAAAAAAGTGAATGCTATAATAGACTGCAGCAATAGAAGTATAGCATTCCAATCAAGGAAAGTAACAGTACTGCTCTAGTCTGCCTTGGTCAGGCAACACCTGTACAGTTCTTGGTACCACAATTTAAGAAGAATATTGACAAGCTGGAGCGTGTGCAGAGGAGGGTAACCAAGATGATCAAGGGTCAGTCTGGAAACCAAGCCTTATGTGGAACGGTTGAGGGAGTTGAGTATGTTTAGCCAGAAAAAGAAGAGACTGAGAGGAGATATGATAGCCATCTTCAAATCTCTCAAGGGCTGTCATATGGAAGCTGGAGCAAGATTGTTTTCTCCTGCTGCGGAGGGTAGAACTTGAACCAATGGCTCCAAGTTACAAGAAAGGAGATTTCAACTATCAAGAAGAACTTTCTGACAGTACGAACTGTTTGAAGTGGAACGGGCTCGCTTGGAATGTGGTGGACTCTCAGTCATTTGAGGTTTTTAAGCAGAGTTTGGATGGTATGGTCAACTGTCATGGAAGCTTTAGTTGAGATTCCTGCATCGCAGGGGGTTGGGGACTAGATGGCCATTGGGGTCCCTTACAACTCTACAATTCTATTATTCTATATGCCTTTTACTCTGAGGTACTCTGGTACTTCCCACACTCCCCTGAACCACCTTTCCATTTTATTCAAGCTGTGTGTTGGTTCTTTATTGGGAATTTCATTCAATGCCCCCTTTATCTCCACTGCCACCAAAGATAATCCTTATTGGAACACTTCATCCCTAAAGTAGCCAACGATGAGGTATATGGTGTAATACAACTGATTTATTAAAACTAAACACATGTTTCAACATAACTCTGTACATATGGTTTCAAAGGTTCCAGTTTCTTATTTATTACCTTATTGCAGTCATATCAGTGGCTACCATACTGCTGTTCCTATAATATTAATCAACCCTGCTTCCCTTCCACCACTGTCACACTCCACTCTCCACACTCAACTTCATCTTCTGAACTCCTGACTCAGGCTGACCCTCAACTCTCTCACTACTCACCTTCAAACCCACTTTCAAACTCTCAGCCATTTATCACTCACTTCTCATGCTCTCCCTATCTCACATTACCATAATTCTGCTATTATACTTACCATAATAACAGTATACCTTAACTACTTTAATATATGTGGATATATAATATTATATACATTTAACACCAGAACATCATAAGGTTCTCTATAAAGATCTGTATTTTTAAAATGCTGCAATATTTTTTTTGGTGAGGAAAATTTGTCCCAGTACATGACTTGGCATTTATTCAAGGGTGATCATTTTCTGTCCTTGGGGAATATATGCTCTGATCTTACAGGGCACTTATCCATCCAGCTCAGAGCAATTTAAGAATCAGGGGGGAAACACACATTCCAACCACTCTGTTCTTTGTCTGTCTTGTTATTGCACAAAACAGCACGTTTTTATTTGCTGCAGTCTCAGAGAAAGGAGAACGTCACAGCTAGTATTAGGACCAGACACTTCCTTTAATCGTGATTTTTCTGATGTGCTGTTGCATTTTTCCTGAATGCTGTATTGTGCTACTCTGGCACAAAATGCACGACAATGCTGTGTGACAGAAGCAAGGCTAATGGAAAGGTTTCAGTTTCCTTTTTGTACTTCACTTTTTTTACCTGTTCTGCCTCATCTTGTCAAATCTGACAGGCGCTAATACCTGGCAGTTATTAATCATGTTGCATTACCTCCTGGCCTCATGTTGCATTACCTCCTGGCCATCTCAGATTAAGTACCAGCATTGTAGGTTGCTTTTCAGAAACTTCATTTGTTTGCACCCTTCTGTAGCCGTTGTTGTTGTTGTTGTTGTTGTTTCTTCTTCTTCTTCTTCTTCTTCTTCTTCTTCTTCTTCTTCTTCTTCTTCTTCTTCTTCTTCTTCTTCTTCTTGTTGTCAAAAAAGAAGATTGTGTTCTTTCAATTTCCTGTAAATATTTCTAAACAGTTTCTCACATTCCCTTAATCAATATTTTAACATGTTACAACTCCAGAGGGCAATATGAGCTGACATGTATCCTCACTATTTCCACAAGGGAAAATGTCAGTTCCTGCAGATCTGGAGACTTGACTAGGAGCTGACAACTTTTCAGCCAGCCCTTAGCAGCTGTGCCTTTAACACCAGCTTGATTTACAGCAATTTGGAATCTTGTGCACAGTTCTGGTTTCCACATCTCAAGAAAGGACATCAAAGACCTGGAAAAGAGGTGTAAAAAAGCGGGCGGGTGGGGGAACCAAAATGATCAAGAGCTTTGGCCTCTTTCCATACAATGAAAGACTACAGTGGGGACTTTTTAGTTTAGATGACTTAAAGGAAGACATGGCTGAGGTTTATAACAGTATGCATAGTGTGGAGAAAATGGATAGAGAAAAATGTTTCATCTTCTCTCATAATACAGGAAATTTGAGTTGCTTATAAAATAAGCAGTGGATTCAACATATGCCACATCAAAAAGTATGTCTTTGCACAAAGCATATTTAATCTATGGACTTCATAGACAAAAAAATGTGTGGTGACTTAAAAGGGGATTAGACAGATTCATGGTGAATATGTCTTTCAATGTATTAAGCTATGAAAGATACCTCCACTTTCATAGGCCAGATACTTCTGAATACCAGTTCCTGAAGACATATGGGGGGGGGTAGTCATTATTTCTTGTGTATGGGATTTCCAGAGGTGTCTGGGTAGATACTATTGGAAACAAGGTGGGCCCTTTTTCTGATCCAGCAGGGCTCTCCTTGGGCTGTTAATTAGCAAAGTATCATGTTTAGCTTCATGCTGTGAAACACCTCACCTATTAATTTATGCATACAAAACAGCTATATTATATACAGCTGCAGGGCATTTGAGTTCTGCTTCCAGTTTGCCAACTTTTTTTTTACAGAGCTTTTATGCTTTTAACTGTTGTCTGACAAAGAGATGCAGGCAATGGGGACACTGGTCACCTGCAAAGTATTTTGCTTGTCACATCACAGTTAAAGGTACACCAGCCTTTCAGAGCTCTCTTATATGAGCTTGCATCAACCCTTCTTCAGGTCAGAACTGATCCTGAGCTTAAAGCTGAAACTAGGCTTGATTTACAGCTGTCATAAAACTGTCATTAAAAATTTGCATGTAGATGAAAAGTGCATCTAGAGCAAATGAGAAAACATCTTGGGGGGAAATATTCGTAGATGTTGTTAAGCAACAAGTCTGGATTTAAATTATAGCATCTGAACTGGTGCCATCAATTTTCAAAATAGGTTGGCACCAAATTAATTAAATAACTGCTGTCTGTGTATGAGCATATTCTGCATGAAACTGTGACAAGATGGAGCTTTGTACAGACAATTCTCCAAATGGAGGAGTGGGACATTTGCTGCACATTTTAGATTTGCCAAAACTTTACAGAAATCTTAATATTTAGCTTTAGTCATGCAATCCCAAACAGCAGTTTGTGTTTAATGGTAAAAGTAGGTCCAACACTTGAAAAATAGGACAGGTGCTTCTTTTGCCACCTGACTCCGAGAACTGGGGAGTGTAAAATTGAACTTATTCTCATGACTTCAAAACTCCAGTAGGCAGCTTGCTTATTTAAGTAGAACAGTATGCTGCCTCCCTTCTTCAGAGCTGTCTAACTGCAGTGCACTATGCTGTGGTGACAATCACTACAAAAAGTGCCAATTCTTGCAGAATCCTTTAAGTTGAATATTTCAACCATCAGTTTTATGACATTCAGAGTGATCACCTATACACATACTAGTGCTTCAGAAAGAGATATTTTCCTGATCTTTGAGCACTAGCTTTCAAACAGATGCACCACTATTCTGTTCCCCTAGGGGAACGTATCAGAAGGAGTCCCACACAGCAAAACACGTAACATCTGGAGAGAGCCCACTTTGACAAATAGCGCATTTAAGAGCTGCAGACATACTGCATGTATAAACAACCCTGGAAAGCAGGAATCAGAAAATAATATAGCAGAGACAACCACACTGTTTGGTTTAAATAATAAGAGTACCGGTATGTAGAGTATGTTATTATTATTTTTCCTTTGTTTATTACATTTATATCTCACCTTTATTCCAAGGAGCTCAGCGTGGCATACATGGTTCTCCCCCTTCCCTTCCCATTTTATCCTCACAACAACCCTAGGCTAAGTGAGGGTGACCCTTGTCTCCCAGATCCCAATCCAACACTCTAACCACTAAACAACACTGGCTCTAAAAAGCCCTCTCAAAATAAAAGTAACAAATCTTTATAGCGCTGAGAATTAGCTTTCAATTCTGCTTGAGGAAGACTTCTGGGTGACTGCAAAGCTTTCACCAGTGAAAGTTGTTCTAATAAAATATATAACCACTTTACATATTTTGGTTTATTTTATTTTATTTTGCAACTACTGTCTTACCTGCACATCAACCAGTGGCAAGTTCCTATTAATTCATGAAGCCGAAGTCTCGATTAAAACCATTGTTTTTTCTTCTAGAACCAGCCATGAATTTCTGTTCTCCATTTAATTATCTTCATGTCAGCAATATTTATAAGGTGCATAAAAAGGAGTATTGAATAAGCATATTTTAATACCTGTTTTCCGTATGGTATTAGTGTTCTACCAAATGTAGCACTAAATAAAATTTCCTCCTTGACTGGTACTTCCTTGCAACAGACAATAGAGCTAGTGCTAGAAATACAGTAGCATAATCTCATTGCTGTCACTTATTAAAATAATGATCTAAACCTCACCAACTCTTTAGGTTGATCTCCTCTGCCTTTTTCCAGCATGGAAAGGGATATTCAGGAGTTCAACTGTGCACTTATAAATCCTTCAAAACTGCTTAGTTACAAAGGAGAAGTCGTAGATGGAAGGATTGTGGATAATGTTTCCTTCACAGAGAATGAGCCTTTGTGTGGCCTAGAAGAATGGAAATGATAACTCTTTGGACAAGAAAGGTGGTTGTTTGGGGCAGTATTAAATTTAAATAATTGTGAGAGCAATTTCCACTCACAAAACAGGACTGACCTCCTCTTCCCCATATGTGCCATCCACAAATCTGCTCTAGTGGGGTGTGGGAACCCCTAGAACAGATTTGGGGGGCAGAGGGAGAAGAAGAGAACTTTCCATTTTACAAGGAGAAATCCTTGCATTGACAGAATGTTCACCTGAGCACAACATTGGATTCCATCCCATGTAATTTGGGAACACTGGTATCCCAAATCATACCAAATATTGGGGCGAAAGACCGGGCTCCCTCCACACACTTATCTGGCACTGCATGGCATCTTTCTGGCCTATATGGGGCTAGGATGCATGTATGACACTTGTCCTATGCATGTGCTAGCCCTATGCCTGAAGAAGGAGTGGGATTGCCCCTCTTGCACAACTTGACCCCAAAGGTCATGCCAGTCCCACTGTCTATGCATTGAGATTGGGTGTCTGCAAAGGGCAAACCTACACATGTAGGTCTCTATACAATTGGAACTCTGATAGCATGGCTTTTCCATCAAGTGAACATATATGCTCATACACCTTTATGTGCACAGACTTCCCTTTTGCAGATGTCCATTTTCAATGCATATTTTGAGGGCAGAGTGGCAGCTGTGAAATGCCGGGAATGAGGCTGAAAGGTGTGATCCAGCTCCCCCTGTACGAGTTAGCAATTCACACAGTTGTGTTATCATGTACTCAATGCATCTGTATTGACAGTACCTGCTTGCCCCTTCAGAACCTATCTTTCTCCATGTCCCCTTCTCTTTGTTATTGTTTTCTTTCTGTGCTGATCTTGGACTTTTTTACACAAAGCAAGAAGTCCAGTTGATGATCACTCATTCTGACATAGGATTGGAGCAGGAACATTGTAAGTGGATGCCCATAACATAGACCAAATTTATTATTACCCAATACGGAGGGATGGTGCTGGGAATTAATGGAGGTAAAATTAAGCACCAATAATAACAACAACAATTTGGGAATCCCTCTTGGACTTTTAACGGGAAAAAGAAATGAATGATTCTGAGACACTTTGACTTAAAATAAATATTGTGTAACAGAAAATTGAGAAGATGGATATTAACATGCACCGAATGTCTTAAATAATTTTTTTTATGTAACTGGCAGACAGAAGCCTAATGTTTTTCCCCCTGTGTTTTTTTCTCTTTTTTCTTATTTTTTCTCTCTCTTTCCTTTTTTCTTCTTGTTCCTTTTTTCTTTGGAGTCCTATGTTTGGGGGCTTTGTTAAGGTCCAGAGATTAAGTATTCATGGAGGTGGTAGATAGTTGTTAGAGGTGGGAGGCAGGGAAATGTTGGTCTCCCAGGTTGAGAGACTGGGAGGAAAAAGGAGGGATCTCAGGTAAGAGCGGGAATGGATTGATACCCTATAGGTGGTGGGGGCTAAGAATTGCCTCTGGGAGAGGACTCTCTATTCTACTTGTTTTGCCTGACCAGGGTGGGTGGGATGGGCTGACTGACTCCAGCTACAAAAGCTGAGGCTGCTGAAGAAGTTGAGGACCATATTGGTTGTTATTCCTGGAAGACCTGCTCCCTGCCTTGCTAAACTTTTTCCACAAGAATGGGCCTTTTCTGTGGTGGCTCCCCATTTGTGGAATGCTACTCCAAGAGAAGCTCAGCTGGCACCTTTGATGCATATATTTAGGCACCAGATGAAAACATTTTTCTATAACCAGGGCTTGGGCTGATTAACATTCTATGGCCTGTGAAATGTGCTTGTGGGAGGTTTTATTGGTTTGTTTTTGTTTTATTATGTATTTTGTATTCTCATTTTCTATTTTTATGTTGTGAACCTCCCTGTGATCTTCTGATGTAGGGCTGTATACAATTCTAATGAATACCGTAATAATAATAATGCCCAGAACAATTACTTCCTGTTACTTCACGGTGAGGCAGTACAGTATCTGGTTTTCTTTCCATTGATAGCCACTGCTCTCAGGAGAAGCAAGGCTGGTTTTGGAGAAGAAGCATTGCTCATTTTCTTATGCATGTTGCCACTCTCTCTTGGAAACCTCAAATTGCAAGAGGGCGGTATGTGTGTGTGTATACTTTTGCTGTTTGTAACCTCCTGATATCTGTCCTAGATAAATCACTACAAATTAACTTTAGAGCTTAGCACTGGGACTGACTAATCTTCGGACAAATAATATTTCTCTAATAATGAATGCAAGATGAGAATGCATTGTATTGTAAGGAAAGTGACAGGTCTGCCAAACCTCTACAGGCTCATGAGAGATTATTGTATACTGTGCTGACTAAGAAAAAGAAAAGACAGAATTGGGTTACTGTGCTGCAGCCATATAAATGTGCATGTAAAAGAACCATGTGGAACTAAGACAAGCACACCTTTCATGCCACCAAACCTCCTACTGCTTGAAGTGGTGCTTCTGAGAATATGAAAAGAGCCACTTCTGTTGAAAGCTATTAAGTATGGCTTGTCCAAGAACAGATGGGCTCCCTTTTATTATTTGTCTTACATACCGTATATAAAGCTATTAAGCCTGCAAGCCTATACCCTGTTTCTCATATTTTAAGACATACCCATAAAATAAACCATAGCAGGATTTTTAAGCATTCAAGGAATATAAGTCATACCCCGAAAATAAGACATAGTGATAGGCGCAGCAGCAATGCCGGCCGTGGCAGGAGGAGGAGGAAAAAAATAAGACATCCCTTGAAAATAAGCCATAGTGTGTTTTTTTGAGGAAAAAATAAATATAAGACATGTCTTATAATATGAGAAACACGGTACACAGTGGGGCTTACTCCTGTACTGACTAGACATGTACAGGATTACAATCTGCATCTTGGATGAATCGGCTCTTGGAATAACATTTTAAGATGGTGGTTTTTCAAAAGGTTATATATACTCTATTGTTGACAACACAGTTCTCACCCTGACATGCCTTCCTTGTTCCTAGAGGAGGCAATTCTAAAGTGAGCCAGGAGGTGAGAACCAGCAGTTCATCTTCCTCATCTTGGATCCAAGCAAGGTTGGAGGAACATGGTTGTGCTTCCCCTTCATTTTCACTGTGTACTGTATATTACTTTCATTTTTACAGCCGGGGGGAGGGGGAGGGGGAGTTCTGGGGCTGGAAATGGTATTGTTTATTCCCACAGACCATAGGATGGAAATGCCAATGCTACTATCAATCAACTCTCCAGGTACAGATCTATGTTAAAGTAGATTTATCTACCCCTCAGCCAAAAAAATAGTTTGAGAATCAGTAGTCCTTTAAGATGCTTTCCTAACTTGATACCATGTGGCAAGCATTAAAAATCAAGTTTCATTGTGGAGATCTACATTCAAATTTCTGATAGGCAATGGATGTGGGAGTTTTATGGTGAAGTTCTTGAACCATTTTGGATGGGGAAACTGTCAGGATCATGCCACTATCTAACTCAAACGTTCACCTCAGAGGAGGAGGCTCCTGACTGCTACTGCACAGAGCAGCTTCTGACTATTGGAAGCCATGAAGGGTGGTGTGTGGGGAGAGTGGTTATGACAATGTTCTACAGGATAAGGCACTACTCCACTACCATGCTCAAAATTACCCTCTCTGTCTCTCCAGAAGGCAAGCAGATCAAAGGGGAGGCCTGATGGCATGTAAAGGCCAGCAACTGGTACTTCAAGGTACCTTACAGAGTATTGTCTAGGCCTCTGACAAGATTTCATTTCTCTAGCCTGTTCTCTAGAGCTGTATTCCTACAAGACCACCAGCATCTCTCTCCATCAACTTAGTGCACAGGTAGCCATTGAGGTGCACTCCAGAAGGTGGAGGATTCCAACCCCCATCTATTTCAGCCAGCATGTCAGTAGTCAGAAATGATGGGGATTGTATTGCCACACAACTGTAGGGCACCACGTTGGCTACCCCTGGTCCAGTGCTCAGACTTTTGACAAAAGTATTGCCACAAGGTGAGCTTTAGAAAACATATTTGTATAATCATATCAATCTGTAAATGAATCCTGAGTCACTTTTTAATCTAAAAGAGACTTCCTCAACCTCGGCCCTCTAGATGTTTTGGCCTACAACTCCCATGATCCCTAGATAGCAGGACCAGTGGTCAGGGATGATGGGAATTGTAGTCTCAAAACATCTGGAGGGTCGAGGTTAAGGAAGCCTGATCTAAAACATTGTTTGAAAGTGAATGCTGTGGAAAGTCTCCATGTGACTTTTCCATGTTGACAGTTATTGTATAGTCTCAAGTCAACTGACAGTATAAAACAAAAGAAGCAAGAGGGTGGCATTATAATCTTCCTCCACACTTATCTGGCCCCATCCCAAAGAGTGTTTCCAGCATGCTTGTGACCAAACTAGAAGCAAAGCTAAATGCATCCATTTCAGTGCTGTTTCTCTATTGACAAGTACAGGGACCCATTTCTTTGTTGCTTATTTTGTTCTGAGTTACCTCTTTTGGCTTCCACCGTGGTCCTGACAACCTGATATTTTTGGGGAATGGAAATTTCCATTGATGCCAAAGGAGCATAGGAGCCAACTGCTAGGGGCTGAGGGGTCTTCGCCCTCTCAATAAAATATTTGGGGAGGCTGCCCCCTCCCCAGTTGATGGGCATTGCCATTCAAATGGTGTGTGTGCACTGCACTATGTGACTTACAATGTAGGGCGGGGCTTACCTGGGTCCCCCAATATTTTATCCAAGATAGCACCCCTGCAAAGGAGTGTCCACTTCACCTTCTTATTCCACCTTTCTCTGTCCTCTCAATTCCCACCACTCCCAGCAGCAGAATATTAGAAAGAATGGGATGAGTGAACTTTTAAAAGCCCTCACATGCTCCACTGGCATGAAGTGTCAAACAGAATATGTGAACAGAAGGAAGTGTTGCTTTTTCTGTTTTAATCAAGGGGGGGGGGAGAATAAGCATGTTAAGTGGTAAGACAGGGAAGAAGAATGCTTACTGGTATTTACAGTATGGTTTGCCTCATGCCCTCTGCATCTTGGTTACTCTTTCCTGCTCCTCAAATTCTGGCTTGCGAAAAGTGTTCAGCCTTCAGAACAAGAGATGGTGAAAAGGAAGGGGGTGGTCACACAGTGACATTCTGCTAAAGAGCAGAGTAACCTGCTCTGTAATGGTGAGGCCTGTCAGGTTGAAGAATTGAAGGGGAAAATTAGTAAGGCATTAAAATGCTTGATTCTGTCCAGAGACGTTCTCTTAAGTAAGCCATGCAAACTAATGGCTTTGCCTGTTCGAGGAACACAAAGACGATGATAGTAAAATGGTAACGGCACTAAGAGGAGGGGGTGGGATAGGTCAAAGGGGTAAAAGTGATGAGAGCAGACGTGTCATGTGGGTGAATAAGAGATGGTCATTAATAGCAGTTCAGGAGACAAAATGTAACTTCACAAAAGATTTAGTGATCTAGGCGGTAGCTGTTTTACAGAAGGCAGTGGTACAAGCACACAGACAGCAGGGGGAATAGAGCTGAGGAGGAGAGGAAGAAGTAGAAAAGAAATATTTTCTGTCTGTAGGCAGTGGTTATTCTTTTTTACAAGGCAACACCTTACTCCCTGCCACAGTAAAAGCTTGCAGAGATATAGGAGAGGAAAGATACGAGTTCAAAGACAGGATACTTTGTCTGGTGGAGACAGTTGTTTGTTTGTTTGTTTAGAGATGCTGCTTCCCTCAAGTGGTCATGTGAAAACCCTGCTTCCAAGCAAACAACAGAAAAAGAGAAAGGGGAGGAATTTATGATGGAAGGAAAATCTCTTATCTGAGTGTAGATGAGAGTGTGTGGCTAAATGGAGAAACTCCACAAAAATATATATATTTCCAAGCCTTGAGGAACAGAGCAACTAGAAGAGGAAGAAAAAAGAAGAACTCCAGTTCATAGATCAGGGTTTGCCTGTAGAACGGGCATAGGCAAACTTGGCCTTCAGATGTTTTGGGATTACAACTCCCATCATCCCTGACCACTGGTCCTGTTAGCTAGGGATGATGGGAGTTGTAGTCCCAAAACATCTGGAGGGTCAAGTTTGCCTATGCCTGCTGTAGATGCCGCTAATAAACTACAGCTACCAACTCTGCAATGGTAACAATTGTGAAAACCGACAGATGGAGGTGGGGGTGTTATGTGCTGGAGTAGGGTTACTACCTTTGGTCAGGCAAAATACAGGACAGGTGTGGGGGCACACACTCTCTCATAACAACAAATCCTCCACTTTGTGGAGGGGAGTTCACCGCATTCTGCCTCTTGCCTCCCTCACCACCCTGGCCCTGCTCTTTCCCTCAAATCACATAGGTGGGCAGGGGCAGGGGTAGATGGCCAGCTCCCACAGTCACAGCTCCAGCTTCTTGTCAATGCTGCTGGCAGAAGAGGCTCAAGGGCAGAGGAGGGAGGAGGAGGAGAGGGCAGGTTGGGGCGGCGGAGGGGGCCAAGTGGTGGCAGACCCGCACCATGGTAGACTGGCAGTGGCAGCTGAGGAGGAGCACTAGTGAGAGGAAAGGAAGGAGGAGGTCACACATTCTCTCTTCTCTCTGTTGTCACTCTCACCGAGCCAGGCTCCTTGTCAGCTACACAGCGACACAGCCACCATTTGGGCTGACTGCTTCTCACACCCAACTGTGTCAAGGAAGGGAGGTGCTGCTCCTGGGGTGGGGTGTATAATACAGTAGTGGCAACAACAGTGACAGGGAGGTGGGTGGGTGATGCCAATCAATGAGCTGCACCCATGCTCTGCCCACACAAACTCCCCCCCCCCTCTCCACTGGACATACTGTCTGCCTGCACAGTTTTGAGGAGGAGGAGAATGAAGATGAGCTTGAACATGGGGGGAAAGGTGTCCATTTTGAAATCCAAATGGGACAGGGGACACTTTTGTCCAAAAAAGGGGACAATCCCATTTTTCTAGAACAGGTGGCAAACCTATGCTGGAATACCAGCCCAATGTTAGCACCCAGCATACCAAGGCATTTCCTGGGGCTTACACTGGCAAGTCCCACCAGGGTTAATGTCAGAGCTGATGCTTCCCTTAGGGCCCTCAGCAGTGCTGCTGGAGCTTTCAGTCTCCCCCTTATCCCTTTTGTGGTCTGGTGGCTGCAGTGCTATAATGCACTATGAGCTGAGGAACCCCTCAACTCCTGGCCTATAACAGCTCTGTCACCACCACTGGGGGAGTCAGTAAATGATTGAACACAAGAAGAAAGGCTGAAACATTATAGAGCCATAGTTGTCAGGTAACCCCACAACTGAATGTGACCAGCACAAGAGGCTAATGGTTGCAGGGACCCTGGGACCCTAGTCAGTGTTGAGACCTACATGAGACAGCTGTTCCACCTCCTGCCAAATCTGGAGCTGGGCCTGCTCAAGTTCTTAAAAAATACTGTTTGCTATTGTGCCACTACAATTTAGTAATTGGGGTGTAATGAAGGAAGATAGGAGCCTTCTTTAGTCCTCTGTGCTGTATGATTTATTTACAGAGAACCCTAGAGGAAAGCAAAAGGAACAAAGGCTGGGTGACCCAGGAGCCAATCCTCAGAGGCTCACCTTCTTTCACTCTGATTGGGTCTAATCAGCACAAAGAGTGAGGAAACTCCTCAGTGGCTTAAAAGCCCCCTTTTGAGCTGAATGGGCAGTTCTAGGATTCTGGAGATTTAGACCCTGCTACAAAAATAGTAACAAGTCTTCAACCCTGCTGTCCTGCAACCCTGGACCGCTAAACCTCTGCATGTGGGAGAGATCCACACTGTAGTCCCTCCCTAGGTCATTGTCAGATCTGGAAGCGGGGGTTATGGTGTGACAAAGAGGGGAAAAACATGAGCTGCTTTCATGCCCCAATGTTTCTCACAAAACCACAATGATGTGGAAAAATGCTTTGGTGCAGCACTGCAATGTAAGAACCATTAGAGTAGCAGTCATCTGTTCAGTGTTTTGCTGAATTTTCTTCTACCACTGGTGGCATCTTCCACATCAGTGATGCAATAGCTCATGGTATGTATGGCTGTTTGATCATGTTTCCTGCTGCTTCTGTGTTTTAAAATGCCAGGCAAAAGCTGACATTTCCTTGAACTATAATCCCCTTGCTCTAGAGTTAACGCATTGACATTAGTAGGACACCTATGGCATAAGTGCTTTGAGAAATGAAATTTAAGGCACCTGTTAAGAATTTTAGACTGAACACTACCTGGTATATGTCAAGATAACATTGCTAAATGGTAATTAAGAGCACCCTCTAATGAGATCCCCGAAGTAAACCTCTCAGAATTTTCACACCAGCTGCTTTGAGGCAGAGAAAGAAGTTATAGTACTTTTAATTAAACAACCCCTCAACTGTAACAAAGGCATGGTCACATGGAGACATCAAATAGCTAAACTGCAGGATAACTAACATTTTTAATGGTTGGAACAGTATATACCAGTAATTCCTGATTAGCCCACATATTGGGTCAAAGTAGAGAGGGCAATACTCCAACTCAAGATAAAAAAATTCCTTCAGTAGCACCTTAAAGACCAACTAAGTTTATATTTTGGTATGAGCTTTCGTGTGCATGCACACTTCTTCAGATACACTAGAAACAGAAGTGTCAGACCCTATATATATACAGAGGGTGGTGGGGGTGGGTGGGAATGGGAGATGGGCTGATGGGAGTGGTAAACCTGTAGATGGGTGTTAATGGCTGCTGATGGCTGCAATTAGTCCTGGGCTGAGGTGCCATTAACACCCATCTACAGGTTTACCACTCCCATCAGCCCATCTCCCATTCCCACCCACCCCCACCACCCTCTGTATATATATAGGGTCTGACACTTCTGTTTCTAGTGTATCTGAAGAAGTGTGCATGCACACGAAAGCTCATACCAAAATATAAACTTAGTTGGTCTTTAAGGTGCTACTGAAGGAATTTTTTTATTTTGCTTCGACTCAGACCAACACGGCTACCTACCTGTAACTCCAACTCAAGAGTTTACCAGAATATCCATTTCTCAATTTTGGCATAGTCCCATCAACCCAAGCCTTGGCAGAGAAGACCCATTGCATTCCTTGGCAAATCACTGCTGCATTCATATGCATTTTTTGCAAAGTTTTTTATTTTTTGCAACATTGTTTATTTTTTCTTATTTTCAGTGCTTTTTTCTTAAAAAATGTTTAGGGGTACTCTCATTTTGACTCAAGAAAATCACCATTTTATAGTTCAAATTGGGAAAAATAAATACAGTAAATGGACAAAAGTACAAAGATTCACAAAAATGTTTAGGGGTATGCATACTCATTCGTCCCCCCATAAAAAAGCACTGCTTATTTCTTATATTTTTGCATAACTTTGACAGTACTCACAATTCTTACTGAATTGGCACATTAAATGAATTTGCAATGAACTTCAAATGGAAAACATAGCTGCGATTACATTCAGGTTATTTTGGTTCAAATTAGACTAGATCACCGGAGCATGTTCTTATCATATATTGTAAAGAGATTCCATATAGCAAAAAAAAGTATTTTGAGGACCCAAGCTCCTCCCCCATGTGGATTGCTTCTGTGTGAACTTTTTGCATGAATCACATGAAGGCCTGGTTTACGTGGACTTTTCTGATTTGTGGGTTAGAGGATTCAGTTCATACTGGAGGCTAAGCATGGAATAAGACTTGTGTCACTCCTCCCCCATATTTTAATATAACACTTTGCTGAATATATGGATCAGGGTTCTATTTGTGTTTATTACTCATATTCTCATGGCCATAAGTTGTCATGCTTTCATTTAACCTAGCGATAGTTGAGATAAGCCTGGGATCATACCCTTCAGCATAGGGAAAATAGGGACGTCCCATTCCATAATGATAATTTTACTATTTATACCCCACACATCTTACTGGTTGCTCCAGCCATTCTGGGCAGGTTCCAACATATAAAAAATCATAATAAAACATTTTTTAAAAAATCTCTATACAGGACTGCCTTCAGATGGGTTGGGGGTCAGGTAACTCCACACCCTCCAACATTTCTCCAAGGAAATAGGGACATCCTAAGGAAAAGTGGGACATTCCAGAATCAAATCAGAAACCGGGACAGCTTCACTAAATCAGGGATGTCCCTGGAAAATAGGGACACTTGGGGGGGGGTCTGTGGGATGCATGTTGGGTGAGATATTGGGAATTTGCATTGCTACATTTCCCAAAGGCATCATGGGAGACAAGAATGTATATATTTAGGGCAGATCCTTCCAGCCTTTGACAAATAACTTAATATGCAGCAACCAATCCGTGATGGAGAGTGAAGAGAACAGGGAACTAAATTTAAAAATAAAATTAATTTTGAGGTGGAAACTGCTAAGGCCTGCAGTTTCCCATATTTTTGTAGTACAGTAAGTTTGTTCTCTTATTAAATATGTATAAGTAGGTTATAGCTAAAGATGCAATGGAAGAGTTTCGATTTTCTTTATGTTGCCATCAGGGAATTGCTAATGGGAAAGAAGATTTCTGAAGGCAATTATGATAGATTTTAGCTTCCATGCACCACAGGTGGATGAACCTTGAGAAAACTAGCAATTTCCTGAGTAGAGTTGTGGAGAGAAGAGGTAGATGCATGTGAGCCTTGAGCACTATCCCTAGGCCTCTGTGATTCTGCAAATATTTTGTATCAAGTGCTGTTTTGCCTCATCACACATTTCTTAGGGCTAGCCTTACACAATTCCACTCTCTCAGAAGTGGTGCCTGATAAAACTAGTTGTCCCTGAGAAAAGAGGGTTTATACCTGATATGCACTGGGCTAATTTCAATAACTGTTTCCTTACACCTGTTGGAAAGGTTCCTCCTATCTGAGAAGGTGGTAGGTAGGTTCTGCCCTCCCCCATTTTCCCTTGTGGCCTTGGGAAAGTCACTATTTCTTAGGTTCAGTTCCTAAGAAGTTTTTTATGTGTAAAAAACATAAAATCAGTCTCCTCATGAGCCAGTTGTGAAGATTAACCATAAAGATTAAAAGCACTCTGAAAATTTCAATGGAAATAAAAATGACAAATGACAGACTAGTAACTCTAAGTGCTGGCAAGAAGAGCCAGTTGCCTGGCCAGGTTGAACTTCTTTGGATGACTTCATCTCTCCTTCAGAAATGGATTCTTTTCAGTAACGAAAAAGAAAAAGAAAAAGGGAAAGGGAATAATTTGGAAACTGGTAGAAACTATTAAGCAACACCACTGCAAAGGGGGAAACAGTCATCTAATGCAAGGAAAGGGGGACCTGTGGCACTTCAGGTGTTGTTGGACACCCATCATGTCTGGTATAAAAACATAAGAAGAGCCCAGCTGGTTCACACCAAGGACCCATCCAGTCCAGCTTCCTGTTGTCCAATGGCCAACCAGATGCCCATGGAAAGCCCATGAGGACATGGGTGCAACAGTGCTCCCCACTTGTGACTTCCAGAAACTGGTTTTCAGTATAGAGGTAGGTGTGTGTGTGTGTGTGTACTAGTCTGCTGTACAAAGGCTAAAATTCTCATTCATTGCTCCACTCACTTTTGCATCTGGGCTCGCCTACCACGGGCATATACCCCCCACACCCCGAATATTGCCTAGAGGAAAATGTAGCCCTTAGGTTGAAAAAGGTTCCTTACCTCTATGGGATGCTAATCAGCCAAAGCTCGCTCTCGCTCTCGCTCTCGCCCCCCCCCCCTGCTTAAGTACATGCAGCATTCCTAATCTCTCATCTTTCCATCTTACAAAGATGGCGGTGCAAAGTGGCATTCTAGAAAGATTCATCTTCCTAGTACGTATCCTCATGCTGTTTTCAGAGGATCCACAATTCTGATTCAGACATGGTAAATCTGGACAGGACAGGGCAACAATAGCTCAGCATTGCTTTCAATCTACTCTTCTAATGCACATTTGCTTGTTTTGCGGTCTTGGAAGCATTGCGGGGCGGCATACATTGACTAGGCTGTCAAATTGCAATGATGGGGTGCCTTTACAAACACAGATGACCTGACACTCAAAATGTCTTTGAATTAAAAGCCAGGGAAGGATTAAAAGCCAATGCTGATGGCATTTGCTGTGTTTGAAGGAAGATTTTGAAAGTGCATATTTTCCCTGTGAAGCTTATGAGTGGCAGTCAGCCAAAGTCAGTAGCACTGCCATTATATTAAAGTCTATATATCCAACGCTGGCCTGTCTTAAATGTACCATCTCGTCACCTGCTGCATTCTGTCAGATGTTCTGTATGGCTTGTCAGTATTAATTGCAAGGTTCCTGGGTCAGGGATCACTCATCCTGCATACTGTCAATACATACTGCAGCCAGCACAAAGTGCTAAATCCGAAGATGACAACTGGCAGAAAACATGAGCAAATTAAAAAGCTGCTTTGCCAGTCCTGCAAGTTCCAAAGGATAGGAGCAGCCCCCTTAACAAGGGTCAGCACTAGTTGTTCTCCTGTTGTGTTTGCCTCTCAAAACACCAGGGTTTGGCAGTTTTATTCTTTGCTATTTCCTTTGCTCTGCAACAAGCTGGGGTATGGGTGGGTGGGTGAGCAAAGAAGTACAGCGATGAACAGGTGCCCTGTGGGTGAAGTGGAAGGAAATGAATCATTTGGCATTTTCTTCTGATCTTATTAGCACATTTAATTGAGCCATCGGAATCCAAAGTGTGTCTAGAAAAATTGGTCAACCAACCCAGACATCAGAAAAAGACAGATGGAAAACGGGTAGCCTGATAGCATCACAAACTGCGTCTGTTCGAAACTATATTTACTGTGTTAGTCGAACCTACAAATGATGATATGACATGATTTCATTCCCCCCTTTTCCCCATACCATGTGCCACTGTACCTGTATCTTTCAGAAACAGACCTTTTGGAGACAGTGTTAGCAAAGCATCACGTTGAGATATGTTGTTTGCAGATGACACAGCCTTGACTCTGCCTTGTGATGAAGCTCTATAGAGACTCACCAACCATCTTGCACAAGCCTGCAGGGAGTTCGGCCTTACCATCAGCTTCACAAAGACCAACATCCTGGGTCAGAATGTCATCAGCACTCCACATATCAGCATTAGTGATCACATGCTTGAGGTGGTAGATAATTTTTTTCTACTTGGGCTGCACCATAACCAGCAACCTTTCATAGAATCATAGAGTTGGAAGAGACCACAAGGGCCATCCAGTCCAACCCCCTGCCAAGCAGGAAACACCATCAAAGCATTGTGTGGCGATGTCCCTCGCTCCCCAGGAAATAAGACGCAAGACACAGTGAAATGATTTTAAGTGGACGAAAAGGCCACAACTTTATTGGTTTCGGATGTTGAGCGGTATTGGCTTAGGCATTGGAACCTAACCGACTATATCCGACTGTAACCCGTGTGTTACAGTCTGGGAGAAATTAACCACCAGAAAGGAGCCCAATGATGTACATCTACTGAGACACCTACTGTGGCCACCGTTGGGGGGTGCCATAAGGCCCTGACCTCCGCAGGCTCAGGACAAAGCTACCGCCCCCGGAACCCCTTTAACGGGATTAAATCTCCAATTTCTGGGCAGAGGATGACGTAATCTGCCCCCCTTATTCTTTTATGCAAATTTCCAATGCCTAACCGCCACTCGAGCCTCCAGAGGCTCGCCGCCAATACCCTCACACCCGCAACCAATACTTTCACACCCTAATTATGTCATCTAACCAAATGTTGTTACCCTGTGGTGATAGGTGTACCCTGTCATTACGATAAAGGGCTGCTTCAGTGCGTTTTAGGTCTGGATGTGCAATTATCTGACCGTTCAAATCTAGTACCCTGCATACCACAAACGAGTTCAAGAACCTCCTGGTTCTATTCAGTGCGTTTTAGGTCTGGATGTGCAATTATCTGACCGTTCAAATCTAGTACCCTGCGTACCACAAACAAGTTCAAGAGTTCAAGAGCCTCCTGGTTCTATTCAAAACCTTAGGGCAATGCCCATCACGCCAAACACGCCTCTCCAGCAAAGAGGACCACAGCAACGTCATCCCGGTTTTCTTTCTCCAGCCCACAGTGCTGGCAGTCTGTGAAGGGTTAACCGCCATTGGGTGAGTCCTGTGATGCCATCAACTAGGAACTCACCTTGGGGCCCCACAGTGTAAGATAGTTTGTTCGTTCAAGGCTGACACCTTGCTGTCCACTGCCAGCTCCAAGAACTTCCTTGATGCACACCCCCAGGGCCTCGCAGAGTTTGTCCATTCAAGGCTAAAACCTTTCTGGCCACTGCCAGATCCAAAAACTTCATTGATTTACCGATAGCAGTGTGTGTGTGTGTGAAAGTAGCACCAAAATGCGTCTCTCTAGCCGAGAAGACCAAAGGATAGACCAGTCTGGAAAGGCAGCCACCAATTCCAAAAAGGCCCCCAAATCTTCAACTTCAAATCCATGATTTTTGGTAGGCCAAATCATTTTTATTTTATTTTTTACCATGCTGCGCCTGCAAGACCACGGGGGGATTTTGCAAGGCGGCCCTGGCCTTTACAAGCTGGCAGGAGCTCGTCCCAGCACATCCATCTCCTTGTAAACCAGGAAACTCTGATCTGTGGGGGTCGCCCCAAATTGGGACCCAGGCCCCAATCAAAGGTGCACACCCGAGCCCACTGCATGATACTATGATCATCCATCCAGGTATTAACCGTATTATCTCCTGGGAACAAAGTAAAAAATGTAAGTGATTTGCCAAACTCAAATAATTAGTCACATTGTGCGGCAGATGTAACCTTTTAAAGCTTCGTACTCTCAACGACCCAATTCATTTACTCTCTCCGATGAGAGGCTCATGTGTACTGTTGTTGTAGCTGCCCTAATTCGGAAGGAATGTACAGTAAAACCGGAGAGAAAGCCCACATGACGGGTTGGCCCTGCGGCTGACACACGTAAACTGATGATGGGCTAGGCGAGAGCCAACCTGGAGAATCAGGAATGGCACAGAGCCGGGGCAGAAGAGGCTGAGTTCCCGCCTCCGGCTCGTTTAAAGGAAGGGAAGCCCTGCCTCCCGGCCGACCCTATTGGTCGGCCCGGGTATGAAGGAGGTGGGAACTCCCATCTCGCGAGGGGGCTGAGCGCTCAGCCCCCATCGCGAGAGTTCGCTCAGGCCACACCCACAACGCCACCTCAGTGAGATGCGGAAGTGGCTTTCCTGACAGACGGCTGTCAAGCCTCCGCTTAAAGACCTCCAAAGGAGGAGACTCCACCACACTCCTTGGGAGCAAATTCCACTGCCGAACAGCTCTTACTGTCAGGAAGTTCTTCCTAATGTTTAGGTGGAATCTTCTTTCTTGTAGTTTGAATCCATTGCTCCGTGTTCGTTTCTCTGGAGCAGCAGAAAACAACCTTTCTCCCTCCTCTATATGACATCCTTTTATATATTTGAACATGGCTATCATATCACCCCTTAACCTTCTCTTCTCCAGGCTAAACATACCCAGTTCCCTAAGCCGTTCCTCATAAGGCATCGTTTCCAGGCCTTTGACCATTTTGGTTGCCCTCCTCTGGACACGTTCCAGCTTGTCAGTATCCTTCTTGAACTGTGGTGCCCAGAACTGGACACAGTACTCCGGGTTAGGTCTGACCAGAGCAGAATACAGTGGTACTATTACTTCCCTTGATCTAGATGCTATACTCCTATTGATGCAGCCCAGAATTGCATTGGCTTTTTTAGCTGCTGCATCACACTGTTGACTCATGTCAAGTTTGTGGTCTACCAAGACTCCTAGATCCTTTTCACATGTACTGCTCTCAAGCCAGGCCTCACCCATCCTGTATTTGTGCCTTTCTTTCTTTCTTTCTTTCTTTCTTTCTTTCTTTCTTTCTTTCTTTCTTTCTTTCTTTTTTGCCCAAGTGTAGTACTTTACATTTCTCCCTGTTAAAATTCATCTTGTTTGCTTTGGCCCAGTTGTCTAATCTGTTGAGGTCATTTTGAAGTGTGATCCTGTCCTCTGGGGTATTAGCCACCGCTCCCAATTTGGTGTCATCTGCAAACTTGCTCAGGATGCGCTCAAGCCCATCATCCAAGTCATTGATAAAGATGTTGAATAAGACTGGGCCCAAGACAGAACCCTGTGGCACCCCACTAGTCACTTCTCTCCAGGATGAAGAGGAGCCATTGATGAGCACCCTTTGGGTTCGGTCAGTCAGCCAGTTACAAATCCACTGAATGGTAGCATCGTCTAGCCCGCATTTTACCAGCTTCTTTACAAGAATATCATGGGGCACCTTGTCAAAGGCCTTGCTGAAATCAAGATAGGCTATATCAGGGTTCCCCCAAACTAAGGCCCCGGGGCCGGATGCGGCCCAATTGCCTTCTAAATCCGGCCCACGGACAGACCGGGAATCAGCATGTTTTTACATGAGTAGAATGTGTCCTTTTATTTAAAATGCATCTCTGGGTTATTTGTGGGGCATAGGAATTCATTCATTTCCTCCCCCCCCCCAAAAAAAACATAGTCCGGCCCCCCACAAGGTCTGAGGGACAGTGGACCGGCCCCCTGCTGAAAAAGTTTGCTGACCCCTGGGCTATATCCACCTTTCCACCAATGCTGAGCTGGACAAGTGTATTGGCAAGGCAGCTATATCAATAGCTCACCGCTTCAAAAAGATACAGGAGAATGTGATGCTAATGACCATTCCATCATGCTCGGACTTCTCTCTCAGCAACATCTACCCTGGCTTGGTCATGTACACAGAATGGAAGATGGCAGGATCACCAAGGAAGTGATCTATGGCTACAGGCACCAGGTCAATTGGCAAACCAACTCTATTACAAAGATGTCAGCAAATGTGATTATGAAAGCTGAAAACATGAACCCCACCATGTGGAAATCCCTTGCAGACAACCACAGCACCTGGAGGAAATCAGTCAGCAGTGACCAGAGGAGGAATGATCTCTGGGATGAGCACAGAAAGAAGAAACACCATAGAACACCTGCATCAGCACAACTGGATGCCTTCATCTGCCCCTCATGCAACAAAACATGTCTCTCCTGTATTGGTCTCTACAGCAACAGCAGGAGCTGTAACTCTCCAATGGTTTGATTTCAGCCCCAAAGGTGCACTCCTCCATTGTTTCCCAAGAGAGACGGATGCCAACAACGTTGTGATCTGAATGTTCTGAGGGTCACCTCAAATGAATTTATTTCGCGTTTCTTCTCACATGTTACACTGAACACTGACTCTACACATCTAAAAGGTGTATAAAAGAATGTACACTTACTGATTGGTAAAGGTGAACCTGACCATTAAGTCCAGTCGTGACCAATTCTGGGGTTGTGGCACTCAACTCACGTTATTGGCCGAGGGAGCCAGTGTACAGCTTCCGGGTCATGACAAAGCCGCTTCTGGCAAACCAGAGCAGCACATGGAAACACTGTTTAGCTTTCCCCTGTAGCGGTTCCTATTTATTTACTTGCACTTTGACGTGCTTTCGAACTGCTAAGTTGGCAGGAGCTGGGACCGAGCAACGGGAGCTCACCCCGTCGTGGGGTCCCAGCTCCTGCCAACTTAGCAGTTCGAAAGCACGTCAAAGTGCATGTAGATAAATAGGTACCGCTACGGCGGGAAGGTAAACGGCATTTCCGTGTGCTGCTCTGGTTCACCAGAAGCAGCTTTGTCAAGCTGGCCACATGACCTGGAAGCTGTAAGCCGGCTCCCTCGGCCAATAACGCGAGATGAGCGCCGCAACCCCAGAGTTGGTCACGACTGGACCTAGTGGGGTGCCTCATGCTACCCCTTAGGATTGTACCCATCAGTTTGTAGCTACTGCCTGAAAGTCCTTTGCCATTTGAACCCAGTAAGCTCATCAAGTAGCTTCCACCTCGCCTTCCAAACTGAGATGCCTTGTATCTCAATGTCTTTGCACCACTGGGCTAGGCGGTCATTTATCCTAGGTGGGAAACACAAGTGCAAGGCATCAGTTGCAGAAGCAGAGATGCCCTACACATTGCAAGGATGTTGAAATAAAGTTACTGTATATTGTCTTTCTTGGCAATTGCCCATCCTTTAATCAATACTACCGAGCCTCAGCTCTCCCCACTCCCACCTTGCCTTATCTGCCAGATTTCCCTTTAGCTAGTTATAACTGATCTAGGTTTTTTTTTAAATTTCCACTGTGCTATGCTCTTTCTCTGATTTTTAAGTTCCCCATTGGCCTTAATCAAGCTTATGTTGAGCCTGGTAGTCTTGGCAAGTTTGCTCAGCTTTAATGAAAGGTGAATTTTCTCCCCAGGCAGGTTTGCCTGTGTTCTTCCTAGCTCAAATTCAGACTTTTCACTATTGCAATATTGAAAGAACACATACACAGACTTTCCATCTTGGTCCAATAGCAAGGACAACATATTGCCCTCTTTTTGCTCTCAGTGCAGTCTGTTGTAATTATACCAAAGCCTTGCTGTGTCATTTTTTACAATGTTCTATACAAGGCCAAATGAGCCACTGCAAGCTGCAACCAGGATTTCCAAAGTGCTTGCCTCATATGATGACACCTATGGAGGCAAATCTCCACCAGAAACATAATTTTCTGGATGATTTTCATTACTGCTCCAAACTTAGTAGATTCTAGTAGTAATAATAGAAGAAGCACTCCCATTATAGGAACCCTAGAGATGATAATCCATTGTACTCAGCAAGGAATCAGAGAATAAATGCCAGGCATACTTTAAACTAGTGACTAGAGTAAGTTTGTTTTTAAATAGATTTAGACATAATTGTAGTAGATAAATCTATCAATGATTCCAGCTATCATAATGTTACAGATGTTGCACGTTACCCCCAGTCTCTGCTGAGTGATAGCAAGAGTCCAGGGGGTTCCAGAAGCTCACCCAGGGTCAAACATTGGGAAATTAGAGGACAGCGGAGACCCCTGTCTTTAAGAAATATGGTCCATTGTACACATATTTACATCTGGGTCTACTTTGGAGAGAGTTCACAGCATTACATCTCAAGAGGAGCTTCTTCCCTTAGCAGTGCAGCACTGGTTTACCAAGGCATCCTGACTGTCATCTCTGGGCCTCTGCTGCAGCCTGCCAAGATGGTTTTGGCCATCGCAGCAGCTCATGGAGTCCTGCCCACTTCCTTTCTTTTCCCCAAGAACCCCTGCTCCCACCAACTCCTCCCCATCTGTCTGCTTTCTCCCCCGCTTTACCCAGACCTCTGATTTTTCCTGTGTGACATCATGCCTCCTGCAGTGGCAGATCTTGGCGATATGGCAATCTGTGTGAGGCCAAAATTTGATGACCATCCCCCAGCTCAAAGTCACCTTCCCAAAGCCGAGTAAGGGAGGTGCTGGGCTTTGGTACGAGGCTCTGGCAGGATCCTAGAGCCCTCCTGGCTCCTTCTCAAAGCTGGGCAAGCACTTACAGTGGTACCTCTACTTAAGAATTTAATGCATTCCGAACACACATTTGTAAGTCGAAATCCCATAGGAATGCATTGGGAGAAAAAATTCGTAAGTCGAAGCAACCCTATCTAAAAATTCGTAAGTAGAAAAAATCCTATCTAAACCGCATCCAAGATGGCGGATGGAGCTCCATTTGTAAGTAGAAACATTCGTAAGTAGAGTTATTTGTAAGTAGAGGTACCACTGTACAGTACTAGGCTTTGGGAAGCAGGCGGCACAGCACACCCTCGGCTCCTGCACACTGTGTGGGTGAACTAGTCATGCTACCTTATATCTGCCTCTGCCTCTGCTTCCTGTAACCTCCCAACTCTGTTAATTACTCAGAGCTCAAACAAAAGAGTCAATGACTGTCCATTGTCTTGTAATTACACCTTGGTGGCCCTTCTCCCCAAGTGATTTCCTGGTTTAGCCTCCATTTTTAATTTAATGTCCACCATCTTTCCTTCAACATTACAAATATTATCTAAATTCTACCATTTTTAAATTTCTAACATTCACTGACTCTAGCAGTTATGGGTGCCCTTGAACCCGCAAACTCTGTAACAATAACTAAGAATGGAACATCCCTGTTTCAGAAGCAGTATTTTAACTTTAAATTTGTTTAACAGTGCAGTTCTTTTATGCAACAATTGCACAAAACAAAATGCCCCATAATGAGCAAAAGGCACAATTACATGTAATACCTAGAAACATACTAAAAATAACAAAAGGGCTATAAAATGAGAAATAAGTAGTTATGTTTTAAAAGATTAAGTATAATTATTATGGATTTTGGTGTATCATTAACAAAAAAGTCTATACCAGTTTCTGAATAACAGATCAAACAAGATATGGTTATGCTTATGTGTTCACAGGGGAAATATGGCTGTATTCTGGAGAAAGTTTTGGACTTAGATGGTTTGTCGCTATGATGCAGAAGACAATTAAAAACTCTACATACATCCTCTCAGTTGCTCTGAATCATTCTCCTTTAATTTATTGGCAGCAGAAAGAAGCACTTAATATCAAGAGGAGCAACTTATCCCCCATTTTTCCTTCCCTGTGTACAAACAGTGGTTGTTGTCATCTTCCTTATCTTTTGCTTGCTACTCCAGCTCTCCTTAATCTGGTGCTCTCCAGGCATTTTTAGACCACAATTCCCATCATTCCTGACCACAATGGCCATGCAGGCTGGGGCTGATGGAAGTTGGAGTTCAAAACATCTGGAGAGCACCAGCTTGGCAAAGGCTGTGCTTCTCTGACCTGTTGCTCAGTTGACACACAGAAATTTACCTCCCATTCGACTTCTTCCCATTACTTGCTCCCCTTTTTCTTCAGCTACCCTCCTCCTCATCTGACTGAAAACAGAAGACTGGATTTTTAATAAATCTGCAGAGGCCAAAGACCATAGCAACGAGGACATAATTACATTATTAGAAGCCTCCTTTCTCCGTGATACTTTTATATCCTCAAGGATATCTGTTTTTCTGAACTATGAGATTTAGTGCAAAATTTAATGACAATTCTGCTTCATTTCTGTTATTTATTGTTATTGTTATAGATAATGAAATCTGGTAAGAAACTAGCAGCCATTCTAATTCTGAGAAAGAGAGCTAAGCTTTCGTTTTAAGCTACTCAAGTAGATTTGGAGTTGATGCTTTTTTACACACACACCCCTTCACTTCATTCTCTGCTTTTATCTGACATCAATACTTCATGTGGCCATGCATCCTGGGCCAGTTCTCTAATATAGCACCACCTTGGAGCGCCATCCTTTCCCCTGCCCCCAAAGACACCTCAGCTGGTGACACTTCTCAGCTGAACACACACACACACACACACACACACATGAGAGAGAGAAGTTTTGGACAGCTGTTGCATCCTTTAAATTGCACCAGAATCAACCATCCAACATGTCATCATCCAATGTGGTGTCTTTATTCTGTTCCACCTTGAATATCTGCCAACTTTTCCAAGAATTGGTTCCCTATACAGTAGTTATAGGCCTGTGTATGGTGAAAGGCAAGATCTAAAAAGCAATGATGAGAAAGAAAGCTTGGCAAATTAAGAGTGGAGATTAAATGTTAAGATCAAAGTAAGGTTTACACCATAATCAGTTTACAGCTAAATCAGTGTTCTCCACCCCATATCAATAGCTGCAGTTTTAAGATAATAAACTGAAGGGAAAGAAGCCACAGGTATTAATAAATGCTAATAAGGTGAAGCAGAAAGAGATTCATGTTGTTTGTAATCAAATCATAGGGTGGAGATGGCTTTCAAAGGTCATATACAGGCCACAGAAACACAAGTCCCTCCATTCTATTATTTCTAATTATCCAAATTGGGAAGTGATGGCAATAGTTTCCATTAGGATTTGATATGCATGCAACCAATTATATAAGCCCTATGAGTGTATCAGCATAAACAGATTTTTTAGAGTCACGTCATAAAATTGTAACACTTGTAGAAAAGCACAACATTCACTGAGGCAGCAAAACATCCCATCGAATTTAAACAAAGATGGAGTCTTGGGGGTTACATAATGCCCTGCATGTGTGTCCTGGTTGCCTCTGAATAACTGGTAGAATTACTAGGAATGGATTTGCCTGGTACAGTTAATACAAAAAGCTGTAAATCAGTAGCACTGGAGGAAATGCATAACGGTGAAGCACCCACCCACCAGTCCTCCACAGAGCTTTCTGTGCCATCCAGGTGACAATGCACTATGAACAGAGAGGAGGTGCACAGAGCAGAAGAGTTTTCACTGGGCAATTATATTGGAATCACTGGCGCAAAACAAAACAAAACTCACATGGGCCAGTGATGAAATGAGTTCTTAGCATCTTTCCCAAGTATCTGTTTTATAGATTTACTGAGGAAGTCACACCAGTGAATCTAAAAACAGCTCTCAAAGGAGGGTTATATTTGTAGTGTGAACCGCCCTTAGACCCCCTGGGTATAGTGCAGTTAATTAATTAATTAATGTAGATTTTCTATTATGTACCAATACATGCTGATGAGCATGCTGCTACAAGGGAGCAGGCGGCACTATGGTCTAAACCACTGAGCCTCTTGGGCTTGCTAATCAGAAGGTTGGTGGTTCAACACAAATGAGAATTCAACCAAATACAAACACAGCACTGTGAATAACCCACAAAAGTTACTAGCCTGCAAAAAGTCTTACGAGCCTGACAGGGGTGCTCCATCCCTTCTCCATCAGTCTGCTTTTTGTATGTAAATCAGACCACCTACCACCAAGGTGGTACCACCCTTCCACAAGTTCCAAGAAGTTCCATGGCTCCTCACCCCGAACCTTTACTACGAAGGAGCACATAAGAGGAAATTGATTTACCCAAATTATCATCCCTACTGCCATTCTTTGGCTCTGGTTGATTGAAAGGAAAAGAAGAGAAGGCTAGCAAGTATAACTGCTTCATGGGGACTTTCTTATTTACTCTGAACATATCCTTGGAAATCGACATTACCTTCATGTTTTCCTTGGTGTTTCTTCCTCCAGTTCAGGATGGCAGGGGGTCTGCAAAGCCTCCACAGGGGATATGTTTATTTTCTGAACCTTGAAATAGGTCTCAGACAGTTACAGAGAGACCTTTCCTAAGAATCCTTAGGGACTAATATTACTCTGAAAGCAACATCTATATGCTGATGGGGCTTACCTTTTGTGTCCTCTCAAAGAGGGGTGCAGAGGGGGAGGTTGTGGGCGAGGGGGAGGTCTCTGGGAGAGGAGAAATCTTAGTTTTTCTCCCCAGACGGGAAAATACTTTTCTCAGTCTGGAAAGCCTAGAAAATAAAGAGAAATGGGGCTCACAGTTAGTATTCCCTAACGCATCTATGCTCAAGATGAATTCTCTATCATCACATAATTCATATGCTGAGAGAAATCCTACTTACATGTCTATCTCCTTTCTCTCACACAGACAAAATGATCCCACCATAGGAGATCACTAGGTCTTTTAGCACTCTGGTAACCAATGAGCCAGCAGAGGGAGGTGTCACAATGAACCTCACAACCCAGCAACCCTGAGCCCTGAGAAAATGAGAAGCCACAAGCATTGCTCCTCTTAAGTGATGCTGCTAAGTTTTCTCATATGACTTTTCTTCCATGTTCCACTTTTTATAAATACAGTATGCAAAATTTTCCTATTCCTTTGGATTCCAGCTGCAGTTGTTCCTGCATCTACTGAGCACTAGCAATGTCCTATACCTGTCTCATACCCTCCAACATTTCTCCCATAAAAAAAGGAATTTCCTATTCCATTATGATGATGATGATTTTGGGCCATTTCCAACTTATACAAAAACATCATTACACATTACCAAAAAACAAAACAAAAAAACCCTTCCCTTCAGATGTATTCTAAAGGCTGTTTAGTTACTTATCTCCTTGGCTTGGGGGTCACATAACTCCATACGCTCCAACATTTTCCCAATGAAAATAGGATGTCCTAAGGAAAACTAGGTCATTCTGGGGTCAGATCAGAAACTGGGATGGCTTCTGTAAATCTTGGACTATCCCTTGAAAATTGGGACACTTGGCGGGTCTGCTGAGGTGGCCAGATGGGAGACCACCAAGGAACCCATGATATGGTGCTTAGAATTATACAGACAAAAAGAACTATTTAAATAAAGGTATCTGATGAAGTGTGCATGCACACGAAAGCTCATCCCAAAATAAAAACTTAGTTGGTCTTTAAGGTGCTACTGAAGGAATTTTTTATTTTATTTAAATAAATACATACACACACACACACACACACACACACACAAAATAAATAAATAAATAAATAAATAAATAAATAAATAAGGTTGTTGGTTCAAATATGCGGGGTGGGTTGAGCTTCTGTTGCTCTGTCCCAGCTTCTGCCAACCTAGCAGTTCGAAAGCATACCAGTGCAAGTAGACAAATAGGTACCACTGTGGCAGGAAGGTAACTGGCATTTCTCTGCACTCTGGCTCTTGTCACAGTGTTCCATGCACCAGAAGCAGTTTAATCATGCTGGCCACATGACCCGGAAAGCTGTCTGAGGACAAACACTGGCTCCGTTAGCCTTAAGTGAGATGAGCGCCGCATCCCAAGGTCAGTCCAGGTTTTTTTTTTTTACCTTTTTAACTTACATGCTGATGAATAACAGCAAAAAGAAAAACAGAAAAGAAGGAAGGCTTCAGACATCATGAAGGCTGATATTAAGTACTTCAGGGCAACAGCCACTGATTCAATTGGATTAGAAGTCTGTCTGCAATCAGCAATGCCAGGCTTTGTGCTTAAATCCCTTACTGTAATTGCTTCATGCTCTTTCCTAGTCATATTGCAAATGAACATACATACAGAACCTGACGGACAGAAAAAGACAGCGTCATCTTATGCACTTTTGTGCAGGTGCAAGAACAGGCCCCAGTTTCCATGTATCATATTTATATTCAAAGTTTATGGCTGCAAAGGAGAATCTTAAAGCTGAAGAGCAATATGTTATCTCTGTTCCAAGTGGCAGAGAAACAATTAAAGTATTTAAAAATGCTATACAGTCTGTCAACTGTGCTCCATTTTGTAGAAAGCCATAAGAATTAAATTAGGACCAGTTTAATAAAGATAAGAAATTAATTGAACTTTTTAGAAGATGGGGGGGGATTTCCCCCACTAGATGAAAGCATCTTTTTTATCATGGACAATAACAGGGTATAGCTGAGAAGGAATTACCGTACCGTAAGAAGAAAGAACTTCACATCTCTGTAAAGGAAAGTATATTTCTTTCAGGACCAAGTAGTTTAAAAAATGGGTTGGACTCTTTCAATGTAATCCTATACATGTCCACTCAAAATTAGCCCTGCCCCTGAGTTCTATTTTAAGAGTTTATTCTAAGAATTAAACATTTTGTACTTTTCTGTATGGCTGTATGAATAAGTGAGCTGGAAGGGCGAAGCACTGGGGACACAGCTCCAGATCTGATCTCCATAGCCCAAAAAAATATCTCAGTGGACCTGTGGTAAGATGCTTTGACACAACTCACCAGCTCCTGGTTTGAGCCACTCCTCCGCCATCCTTCTCTTCCAAGAGATAGGTGACTCATCATTTGTATATCTGGGTGTTCATAACACCAGTTCAAAATTACCAATATGCAGTGAAAAATACAACCTAGATCAGCTCCATGGCATTACACAATGGTCACGAGATTCTGCCATTAAGCATTTAATAAAAAGCAATGAACTTTACAAGCAGATCTAAATAGATTTTAGGGAGGCAAGATCAAAGTTCTACCAAGATGTTATCATAGGATTTCTGGAACATTACAAAAAAAGTCCTAATAACAAGGTACTTGAGATATACCCCGAAAGAGGTGTTTTTTGTTTTAAAGAAAAACTGATGATCTTCATGCTTCCAATTCTAACTCAGGAAGGTTTCCTCGTTCCGATGATCATTGTGATAAACAGGCAAATAGCTTTTCTTTTCCATCAGAGGATAAAATGATGGAATAGCCACGGAGCACTGATAATTTATTTCCTATTTCAGAGAGAAGCTGTACTTCTCAAGGGGATATGCACACCATTTTTCAAGCTTTGAGTCAATCTTCTAAAGAAGTTGTCTGTAGATCATGATCAGATTTGTCTAGGGAGTGTATCTATCATGGCGCAATGAAAATCATTCATTTTTCAGACCTGTCAGGCAGGGTAGACACCTGTCCTTTACAGAAATGGGAAAAGTGATAGAATCCATATAGTATATGGAAGGGATGAGACTCCATTACTAACAACCTGTAAGTGTGAAAAGGGTTGGATCACAAAGGCAGAGAGGTCCAGAAAAAGAATTAGTTATGTGTGTCCCCCTGTATTTAACCTGTGCTAAAACTAGTTCTCAATCTAGTGTGCCAAAGGAAATGCAAATAGCAATAGAAAGACATCTAACATATGGCATCTCTGCACCTTTGCTCTACTTGTACATTCCCTTGGGACAACATGACGACCGGGATGTTCTGTGCAATGGAATATTCAATCTCTATCCCATTGAAATCAAAAGGAAAACTTCCAGTGACTGAATGGATTAGGCTCACATCCAAAGCCTTTTATCACAGATGTGTAAAGGAACTTGAAAAGGAATTCATCTAAAACGTATCTCTGTATGTGCTGCAATAAATAGGCAGCAGCTTGGCTAGCATGCATACTGAGTTCATATAACTGTAAATCCTTAATTACTTAACTAAAACCAGTGGCAGGTTTTCAACCATAGCATAATTAGGCAAAATGTAATGCAAATTGTGAAGGCGCTGTACACAATAATGAATAAATGAAGGCGAGGTGTGTGTGTGTGTGTGTGTGAGTGAGAGAGAGAAAGAGAGTGAGTGTGTGTGTGTAAAACACCATCAGATGAACAGTAGCTATAGCCAAGGCTTTCCCCCCCCCCCGGTTAACAAAACTGCTTTGGTGTGACATGCTTCAGCTCTGGTTGGATACAACCAATGTGTTGTCTTTCCTGGGTCATGGTCATAAACCTCTAGTCTGGAACAAGAATCTCATCTTAGAAAAGTTGTAGTAAAAGAGAAGAAGAATGACCAGTGTCAGAACTATTATTATCAAATGAAGCTGATGTGAAAGGAGGACTTTGAGACCTACCCAAAATACAGTCCACTTATATACTATTTAAAATACGGTACACCACTTTCACTTTTAGGTTTATTTCTTCCAATGATTGTCAGAACTGCTGTATACCAAAGTCAGGCCACTGGTCCATCAGACTTAATACTGCCTTAAATCAAGGATAGCCATCATGGCACAGTCAGATGTTGTGGACATCAGCTCCCATCATCCCTGACCAATGCTGGGTAGGAATGATGGGCATTTGAGTCCAAAATGTTTGGAGGGCTCCACATTCAGACAAAGGTGCAGAAAACTGAATGTGGGGCCTTCTGCGTGCATCTCTCTCTGTTGCTCTTGCCCTGTTCTTTTTCATTTCTTAAAACTGTAAACGTAATGTACAGTAGTGCATGCTACTATTTTGAATGCTCTAGTCTACAGAACCTAAGAGTAACTTATAGGTCATCCAACCAATCAAATAAACCTGTCCATATCAATGTTTTAAGCATTTC